>NC_133667.1:5946016-7314914 GCF_048934315.1 Petromyzon marinus
GATTCAATAATCAATTGAGTCATTGCTGTAACAGCAATCTCCCAGTCACATTATGGCCCAAGCTAACAACACTGGGTATTCACAGGCAGTCTGCTATCCGAGCACTAACCAGGCCTGAACGCACTTGACGTCTGACATCTACGAGACTGAACACATTCACGATGCTTGGGTATGACGACGATTGTACTGCTTCAGGTTGGGGGCGTTTTGAGCAGAGAAGAGCCTCTTTTGAATTATATCTGAGTATCATGAATCTTCAAGGTCATGGATATTGTCAAGCTGCTTGGAAGGCTGCTACAAGCCTTGTCAGAAGCAATGAGAGACATCGAGCATGCACTACTGAGCTCTGAGGTTAAAATACTGGGACTGGGTGTCTCTCTCAGGAAGTTTATAACCTCATAAGTTTGGCGAGTTACTTAATTTCCAGTTTTTATCACAATCCAGAGTACCCAGAGGCAGAGTAACCAACTGCAGATCGGGAGTCTCAAGCAAGTAATGGTCTCCGAATGATCCACCGATACCCACACTAACAAGTGCTGCATTACAGCTGTGGGGGAAAAGAAAGAGCAGGGGGACCAATGGGAATGTCCATGCAGTCCGTACAGGTATCACCACACAGTGGAGACTTGTAACTCAACAACATTTGGACTCCATAGTTGAAACGTGGGCAAAGTATTGCAGGAATGTTCTAGGTTTGCACCACTCGGTGCTTGATGAGCACCCTCCTTCACAATAGCACTCTCATAAGAGAAAGCTAAACACGGCCTTTTGTGTGCATAGCTTGAAAGGGTTATCCAGGTGCAACGTGAATCCCAACAATTGTTTGGTAGAACACGGCCAGGATTTTAGAGCTTTTTGCACTGGAATCATATTTTTTAAATACGGGGTTTATTTAAGTGGAGTCACATATCGGCAGGCTTGCTCAAATTGCCATCTGATCATAGCTCGTAATTATTTAGAGCGACTGAGGAAGGGGGAGAGATAGTGAACATGGAGACATTTTGGATGTGAGAAATTATAAATGGGGAAAGATAATAGAAAGAGATAAGGGATGGGGAGAGATAAGGAGAGTCTGAAGTGAAGCCTGGACAGTGCCACGTGAAGCACTCCCCTTGACCGCCATCCCCAGCCTCTCTGCACGGCTCCACAAAGTGAACGCACTGCCGCTGTTACACGCGCACGTGTGATGCACACCGCTTGTTTCCAACGCAATTTCAGGTGAACATTTAAATGGGCAATGTGTTGCTTCGGTTGCTCATTATAAACAGTTGGATGCTTATTATTATTATGAAATTCATAATGCAATCAACGCCATACGTTTCTAACCACAGAGATATATACACAGAAATGTATCGGCCTTTATAGGTTACGTAAAAGCACCATCAGCAGTTCCTGAAGAACTGCGATGACCACAAATGTAAAAAACTAAACTATTTTTATTTTACCAGGTAAGGCCCACTGAGCTACAGAGCTCTTTTTCAGAAGCGACCTGGTCATATATGAGTGCTCAACGAAGCAGCTTGTCACGTGCAAATGGATAGCAGCCAAATACTATAAAGGCATGTTTTAAATTTGGAGGGAAAAATCGGAGGACCCGGAGAAAAATCCACATGACCACGGGGAGAACATGCAAACTCCAAATATACAGGCGTAGGGGATTGGATCGAACCAACGACCTGTATACTTGGCGAGGTAGTTAACATCTCACCACTGTGGCGACTGACAGTAGCAGTGAGGCAGAGACAACAGCAAACCAGTTTCGTTCTTCTTAGGAATCATCAGTACAGTGTCCAATGTTGTTCAGGAACAGCTGATGTTTTTGCATGATGCATGTTTCTATAGTTTGTAAAATTTATGGTTTTCTGGCCTGCACTACATTTCTGTTGTGGCGATTTAATCAAAGACTAATTGCAAAACACACAATCCAGTATTTAGCTCACAGTAGTTTATAAAACCGAGTCTTGAGTGCAATAAAATACCCAAATGCACCCCTCAACGTCTGTGGTCCAGGGTAGGTCCATGGCTTGAGTTGTCTCTTTCAGATGCCACTGCCCCTGGTCACCTGACAGCAGCACATGCTCCACTCGGCTTCTTGAGCCATACCGAGGGAAGGTTCAGGTGGCTTCCTGTGGCCTTCCTCAACTCTCTTGAATTCGGTGACACCATCGCCAAATGCAATTTTACAGAATGTACCAGATTTCTATTTTATGTAAAGGTTTAATGTTTTTTTTTTTCAATTTCACATTTAGGACGTGAGGGTGATGACAAGAATGTGAAGCTGCCTTCCAGTATGCAAGACTGGAATGAAGACCATGTTTGCCACTGGTTGGTTCACGAAGTTAAATTGAAAGAGCAACATGCCAACAAATTACACGAGGAAGCGTTAACAGGGCCTTCTTTAGTAAAGCTGCAGCGTGAACAACTCAAGGAGTTTGGTCTCAAGTCGCTACAAATATCCTTACTCATAGACTCGCGTGATGAATACCTGAAGAAGTCCAAGCCCAAGTCGTCCAGTACTCATAGCCACGTAGTGACAACACCTGCACGCGGTGATGAAGCCTCGGAGAAGACTCAGAGCCACTGTGAAACAAAGGGGGCACAACTCGTTCCTGGCAGCACACAAGCCGAGTTCTTAAACTCTGAAGAAAACCCTCCGAAGAAAAACAAGAAAATAAATAAAAAGGGCACAGGACAACAGCAAGAGAAGAGTGTGCATCAGAAGCAGGCAGAGCCAGGTGATGTGGTTGATGTGGATGCCACGAACATATCACAGCAGGTACATGGAAAAGCTTCACAACCACCTGCAGAGCTGGGGACACAGGAGCATTCCGCTGTTGATGATTCAAGCCAACAAAACACCAGCAAGAGTCAGGTGAATATTTGCTCACCATGCCCATTTGATCACCATTACACTTCACACAGATATATCAGAGGAAGTGTACTGCCTAGTGAAACGGGAATCACAAACTATATAGATCCGGTTCGCGAGTTTAAACTTTTCGCCTGTGAGGGCGATGTTGATGAAGAATCCAAGATGAAGAAATTCTGTAATGAGGTGTTCAGGTTTTCTGCTGGTTGCATGAACAGGAGGACAAACGGCACCATACACTTTGGTGTGGGAGACACGAAGAGCGGGTACAGGCACGGTGAAGTTACCGGTGTCCACATAGAAGACCAGAGCAAGTTTGTTGATACGATCGACAACAACATATCAAAGTACTTCCAGAAAGACAGGATCGAAGATGCTAAAGAATGCATACGACCTCCAAGATTTGTGGAGGTAATTTCGCCTGAACATACAAGTCTTGGTGCGTATGTGATAGAAGTCGATGTTAGCTCTAAGAGCACAATATGCAAAGACAATGTTTATTAAATGAAGCACGTCAATGGAAAATGGCAAGCGGGTAAAGAGAACCACGTATATAAGCGAGATGGTGCATCTTCTAAGGATATTCTGGCAACACAAAATTCTGAACAGTGGAAAGAAGAGTACAGACGCATTTGTGAAGATGTGAAAAAGTGGAATGAGCAAAGAAAATTGGCCGAAACGAGCTACAAAATCGATCGTTGAATGGATGATGGAAAGAAGCTAACTACATTAATTACCAGGGGGAAAGGGACACTTGATGATTCCTATTACAAAAAGTACATATTGGTGGTAAACAAGGCGGACCAAAGCCAATTGCCCCACCTTGACTTTGTAAAAGAAATAAATTGGTTTGCAGTCCTTGACTTTGATCCTGAATACACCATTTCTGGGCTGTGTAGCCTTGTCCGTGCTGAAAGGTCACCCAACCTGCATTTTCCCCGACAGTTTGTAGAACGTGAAAATAATGACATTGAGACCATTGCCAAGAATCTAAACCTACACAAGCAAACCAGCTGGATCTTCTGTAATGGAAGAGCAAACATTGATGAGGAAAAGCCGATGGAATCCAAAGAGTTTCAGAAAAAACGCAGTGATAACCATAGCAAACTTGTAAGCTTGTTGTGCAACAACGACCTCATGCCCATTGGAAGGTTTCTTGTTGTTTTTCTTTTACTTATGAACATTGATGACCCAATTGATCCAATGATGGAAACATTTTTCTATTTTTATCAAAAACTAAACGGACTTTCTGATATGATGCTCATAACAGAACGTCTAGAATCATATGAAAGTTGGGCGACACTTGCACACACGAGGGTGGACGAAGATGAATTGGCGTACAGGTCAATACGCAGTATGAGCTTGGATCATCTCAATTCCACAATTTACAAGATTAAATCGGCGACTAAGAGTCGGAAACGGTTTCTGCGTACATCAGTTGGAGGATCATGCTCTTTAACAGCAGTGCAGGAGGAACGGATGTCTTCACTGACGATTGTGTGTGAGAATGAGTGTGAAGATACAGGAATAGAGGCAGATGACACAGCGTTTGATGAATTGAGGCGAAGTATCGAGGAAAACTACTACAAAGGAGGCAAAGTCTGCCCATGGAACTTCTATTTCTCCGAGAAACGAGGAAAACCTTTCATCAAACGTGAACCATTTAACAATCTAAAGGAGAATATCGAAGATGCACTGAAGTCAAACCGATGCCTTGAATCTGTAAACTTGTTTCACCACCCTGGCTGTGGAGGAACAACACTTGCATGGCATGTCCTATGGGAGCTCAGAAAAAAATTCAGGTGTGCTGTGATCAAAAGTAACAGTGATGACCAGAAGGAAATTTCGGTTCAAGTTAAAGAACTACTGAAGTATGCAGAAAACGATGCTAAGGTCTACACCCCAGTGCTACTGCTGGCTGACGACATTGACGACACAGAGATCCTTAAACAACTTCAACACAGCATCATTTCTGAGCTGTCAAACGTCGTATTTGACAGACCTCTTGTTGTCATGGTAAACTGCATGCGGTCTCAAGCCCTTGAGGAAAGTCAGAAAAACCATTTAATGACCAGTGTCATTTTGGAACAAAAGCTCTCTTCTACTGAGCAACACCTGTTTGAAGAAAAGCTTAAAGAAATAAAAAATGAGTATGAGAAATGCAACAACTTCCTTTCTTTCATGATAATTAAAGAAAATTTTGATTCAAATTATATTAAAAATACCGTGAAAAATATGCTCAAAGGTTTAGACTACAGTAGCAATAGGCCCAATGCTAAATTGATCAGTTACGTTGCATTGTTGAACAACTATGTAAAAAACACATCAATTCCAGTGTCTAGATGTGAAGCAATCCTCGGAATTTCACAAGTAAAATCCACTTTTTGGAGGAAAGAAACTCTTGAAGATGGCTTGAGTCAGCACGCCAAATTGCTGCTCATTAAATGCCCCATGGACGAAGTGAATGGCACTTATGAATCAGTCCGAATGATACATCCACTCGTGGCGAAACAAGTGCTGGAAGAATTTGAAACAACGAATCGCTCTTCAAGATTTAGCATTGCTAAAGAACTGCTTGCTGAAGATATCCTTTTTAATAATGGCATGGGAAGAGAGCACTTGGTTAAAAATGTCAGGAATATGTTTGTCATCCACCATCGCAAAGAGCAGGGCGATGAAACAGACAGTCTCTTTGCACCTCTTATTTAAGACATCATTAAACAGAAATACAGTACATTAAGCCACTCAAGTAAGTTGGAATCGGGCATGCAAAATGCTAAAGAATTAATGTGCTGTGCTACAGATAGATTTTCAAAAGATGCGATATTGGCCCAGGCTCTTGCAAGGTTTTGCTACCTTAAAGACAACAACTTTGATGAAGCCAAAAAATGGGCAGAGCATGCAAAAAAATTGGTCAAAAATAGTTCTTACAATACAGACACAATTGGTCAGATTTATAAGCATGAACTGAAGCAGAAATTTGATGTTAGCGCCATAGAGAAAAAAGGGTTCCTTCCTCCATCAGATCTTAATAAAGCACTACAGCTTGCAAAAAGTGCTTCTGACTTTTTTAGAGAAGCACAGGAGTTGGTTAAAACAGAGGATGGTGCCTTTAACACAGCTGGATTCTTCGGCGATATTGAGGTTGCCACACATATGTTGCAACTGTTTGAGCTGACCAAAGTATTTTACAAAACTGGTGAAATCCACAAGAGAACCCTGGTGGCCTATTTAAATGGAAGGATTGACTTGTCACGAATACCTACAGATGACGAAGAAGAAAAAGCAACAGTGGAGGTTTTACAAAACAATGAGTTATATCTTAGAGAATTAAAAAAGAGAATGAAGTATTCCTTAGAAGTTTTGGAAGCCTATTTTTGGCTGTTTAAGCCAAGGTATGCCGAATCACAAATACAAGACAAGCATCGTTACACCGTAGAACAGTTTTACAACCAATATACAACGATATTTTGTTCAGAGAAGTCAGAAAAACTGGATGCGAAACAATTCCCAAAATTAAGTGCTACGAATGAAATTGAGTCAGAACACGGTGATAGACTTCCAGGACTTATACGCTATCTTGCTGAACGAAATGCTGAAAAATCTCTGGAGGTTATTGTCAGCAGCTATAAAAGTATACTTTGTAATTCTAAAAATATCAATAACATTAAGGAAAAACAAAATTTAATTTTTGCTAACGTTATCCTAAATTGTGTAAATAACAAATCCAAAACGGTTTCCCCCTATAGTGAACTGGTGACTATGCTGAACAATATCTTCCACGAAATAGGAACACAACACAGATTTCCAGAACCATACTTTCTGGCTTTACGTTTACTGTGGCTCAATGAAGAAAGCAAAAGAACTGACGTGAATCAGCTGGCAGAATACATTGAGGCAATGAAACGATCCTTCCGAGCAAAATATGTATACATGAGCCGCAGACAACAATTAACAACCAATTTCTTTTTGGGGAAGGGAAATGGATTGGAAAGAATAGTGTCTCGAACAAAAATTGACAAAACTGCAGACATGCAGAGAACTGGGAAATCCTTGCGTCTATTATGGCTCAGTGGGGAGATTTTCAAGGAAAAAAAAGTTCAACAAATCGTCCTTAGAGTTCGGGGATCAACTACTGATGAAGGAGACATTTACCTTGACCATAGGTTCAGTGCTGGTGATGGGAAAAATAAGGCCATCAAGATTCCTGTGCACCCAGTAAACCTGGGACCACTGAGGATGGGCAAGAGCATCGAGTCTGTCACCTTTTTTGTAGGGTTCACTATGGAAGGCCCGATTGCCTATGACATTCAGCCTGTGTAGGATAAATAAAAATAAGGCATGGGTCATAAGGTGCTGTAGCCATGTAAATAAAACGTAGGGGACTGCATTGGCATCAATCTACTACACATATCAAAATAGGACCATCTGTTTTGTAACCACTCTTCTACCACCAATTCCACTTTTCCACCACTAATTACTCAACAACTACTCCACCAATATTGAGGGCTCAGTGTATCAGACTGTGTCATCTCTTCCAACAGCTGTTCGACCATGATACTGCAGGTCAAAACGTATCTCTGTCTGCTTCTTCCCTTGCACCGCTCGACTTTTACAACCCAGCTCGATTCAAGCAATGCGACAATTCTCGACAGTGCTGTTTGTTTTTGATCGCTTTGTTGTATATGTGCCTTTTGCAATATATTTTTTTACATATTGTCTATTTTGAATGTCATAGTTCTTTGTACAGATATAGGTGGGTTGATTGCATTCCGAGGGTTGAGGGTAACCATGGAGGAGTAAAAATGTAACATTAGAATGAGAAGTTGATAATGAGGCTTTAATCAAAGGGGACCACAAAAGCCAATGTTCAGAATGACAACCACCACATATTAATATTATTAATACATCAAGGTATGAAACGTTACTCTATGAAACATTAACCTTGATGATAGGGTGTGCCGTTATATGATAATGCAGCTCAGGGGAAAACGGTTACAATATGACTATTTTGCATAATCTTATTCACAATCACTTATTTGTACGTAATTATCCATACGGTCTGGATACGCATGTGAGACTTTATTATAATTGAATTATGGAAGTTCGTGTTGAAGTACTGACCTTAAAAGATCATTCAGAACAAGACACATTTATATATTATAATTGTCAATTCTCGACAACCAAAATGTATATGTAGTCAAGGGTGTATAATCTGGGCGACGCCCAACCACCTTTGTCTTCCCATTGGCGATCTTTACATGCCATACCAGTCATTCATATTAATGCTGAGCCCACGTAAGGGGGGAACCAGGACCAGTGCAGATAAACGCCACTGTATTTACTGAGGGGGAATCGAACTCGGCGAAGCAGCCTCAGTCGGAGAGGGGACAAAGATACCCAGAGAGGGAGGCCATTTTTATTATTACACGCTTTTATTTAACTCACTGTTGTCGTATCCTCAAATCTTGTAACTCAATTTTAACCCACTTGCCAATGTACTATCGACTGCAAACTTGGTATACTTATGTCATACTGATGACAATACTATATTCTATCATTAAAAATTTAAACCATCTTTTTATGTTATGTTTCGGCTTGGGTCTAATTGTTCACGCTCAACTGACGTTAGCTGTAAATCACCACGGTCCCTTACGTTATGGCAAGCCTCGGGGCCACTTCCTGGAGTCGTGGAGTTATGCCATTACTCGGCGGGACATTTAATTAAAGCGTGTTTTAAAAAGTATTTTAAAATATTACTTATTTTTACCCTGCAACATGGGCCACTGACACACACATACACCATGTCTGGGTGGCCAGCTTTCACAAGTTAAGTAAACACCACCAGGGGCAGCTAAGTACATCAGAGTTCACACCGTCTTGGGATGACCTCCAAAGGAGGTATAACCCCTGACGCCAGGGTATCCAGAAAGCCAAAAAAAAGGTGGGAGGAGCTTTGGGCTTTTTTATATATAACTTAGGAAATCAATTACACATTCCTAATCAAACGACACAGCATCATACAAAGCAGTCCTGAAGGGACAGGCTCTGGGATTTGCCCACGTGACTTGCAGTAGAGTTGGGTTCTTGCTAAGGCAGACTCTAAGTATCACTGAACATTTTATTTTCCGTTTTTCTTCATATTTTGAGTAACTTGTAGAGTAAAGGACTTCGATAAGTTGTACTGTACTAAGCTAAGAGGTGTGATAAGTTACGTGGTTGAGGGAAATTCTTGATTGATAAGAGTTTATGGTGGCAAGAGACCTGAAACTGCATTCTTCATGCCGTTGTTATTAAAAAGAAAAATATATTTTTCTAGATAATAATGTACTAAGTTAAGAGTTGTCAGGGAATCCTTGGCAAAACGCCCATGGTGGCGTGAAGCAACTTTCCCAAGTGGAGACTTGAGTCATCCACCAATATCGAGTGTGCATGAAATATTGTCCTACTGTAGGCTGGAAAAATGACGTCTGTTGTCAAGTCAACCTGACATTGTATGAGGTGGAGAGGCCGGGAGTGTGTGAGCGATTGTCACGTGCAGGCTGCTGCTGCACAGCGTGAGATCTCTGAGGGCGAGCAGCCCAGGGGGTGCTCGCGAACCAAAGCCACTCCCAAGGCTGCTGACAGGCAACGTGCTGGGCCAGCGTGGCGGCAGCGCACTCCAGCTGCAGATCGAGCCTGGCGTGCAATCAGTGAGCGTGCATTGAGCAGCGTGGCCACGAGCGCACTCCAGCTGTGGACCCAGCCTGGCGTTCTCCACATCCTTGTGGGACTGGAGGTATTTTTGGGGAAGAAAGAAGACAAAAGATGGAAGAACATTAACTTCACACCATTTACATGTGCCTTATACACGATTGCGGGCTAATAAGAACCCCAGCTTGCATGCATCACACACCCCAACAAACGAATTGTGCATTGTCGCGTTACCTTGAAACAGCCGGGTTGTTTTCTTTAAATCACGTGATTGTGAGATCCGATCGTTGAAGTTTTCTAAGCATTTGATGCGCATTTGAGCACGAATTACGTACGACTATCGCCATGTTGAGGTGTTTGTCTATTGTTCTCTTTTAATCACGTGATCGTGAGATTGACCGTTGATGCTTTTATGATTATTCAGTACGGGTTGATGAGTACGTATATTTGCATGTGTACTGTTATTGGTATTCTGATAATGAGTGTTGTTGGATGTTAGGGTAAGTGCTATTAAAGTTGTTTAGATTGAGAAGGGCCCGAGTGCTTCATTCTATCTCAATTGCGAGAACTGTATCCTGTATACACGTAACACACATTTTTGATTTAAAGCTTTCGTGACTGCAGTAATTCATATTCTTAGTTTTTTCGGTAAAGTCACGTTGAAGAGAAACAACAAAATAACAAAATATATATAAAACAATAAAAAAATTCTCACGACGTTTCGACCATAACTCAAACGGTCATCATCAGGTGTGTTGGTTTGCATACATTTATTTTTAAACGGCACATTTATTTATTTATAAAAAAAAACGTTGGCGTCACGCGCAGCGATTTGGCAGTTTGCCCAGGACTAGTCCATCTATTTTTTTTTTAAAAGAGGAGGGGGGAGACGAATTTTTTTATAATGTATGCTGTCTGAAAGCCACTGTAAGCGTGAACAATCAATTAAGAACTGAAATGGTTTATCAAATCTTTCCAATGATTGCTAAGATAGAATCCATCTTCTCGGTTGAAATTGTCTCTGTGCTTGTAAATTTAACCTCTTCAACAAAAGACCGGACCCACACACCAAAAAGTTAGACGTTAATAAAGTCGTAATTAATCGCAGTAACAGTTCTATTTCCGATGGTCTGAAATCCGTTTTAGCTAAAGGTCTAAACTTTGCAGTCACACCTAAACACATACCAGTTAATGATATAATTGCCCAAGTAGACGTTGCTCTCAGGGGCCTGGGTCACATCGCTGCAGACGTAGCAAGATCTGAAATCGCTGCAACCCTCAAAAACGCTAAGATGCCAGCTAGCAACCTCAGCAAAGATGAGCGTTTTGAATTATATAAATTAAAAAAGAGGAATGATATTGTAGTCCTCTCAGCTGACAAAGGCAATGCTACTGTCATCATGAATGAAATAGAATACAACAACAAAATTAAAGAATTACTCGACGATGGTAGTTATACAAAAATAAAAAGAGATCCCACCAACAGCCTCGTCACACAAACCAACAAAATAATTTCTGATTCAACCGCATTAATTGATCAATCTAAACAGTTTTCGTTGAAACCTTCTGCTGCCAGACCACCAAGATTATACGGCTTACCAAAAATACATAAAGTTGATACACCTCTTCGTCCCATAGTCTCTACTATCAGCTCCCCCACCTACAAACTAGCTCGTTTTTTGTCTGAAATCCTGCGTCCTTTCACTGGAAAGACCACCTCTGCGGTACAAAATTCTACTCACCTGGTATCGACAATCAAGGGCATTTCCCTGTCCCCAGACGACCTGCTTGTCAGTTTTGATGTAGTTTCCTTATTCACCAAGGTTCCTGTACCTGACACCATTGCAATCATTGAAGACTTGGTTCATCAAGGACTAAACACTGAGGTACCCCCCCTGGTGAGACACTGTTTAACCAATACATACTTCACTTGGAATGGAACTTTCTACAAACAAACTGAGGGCACCCCAATGGGCTCCCCCCTCTCTCCAGTTATAGCTAACATTTTCATGGAGAAATTTGAGACTGACGCCATCCAGACTGCCACTCTGCGCCCAACCTTATGGAAGAGGTACGTGGATGACACTTTTGTCATCTGGCCACATGGCCGGCCTGCTCTAGACCAATTCTTCGACCACATCAATTCCATACACCCAGCCATCAGATTTACCATGGAAGTCGAAATAGATGGCAAGATACCTTTTTTGGATGTCCTAATTAAAAAGAGACCTGATGGTTCAATGAGCCACTCTGTCTACAGGAAAGCTACCCATACGGATGCTTATCTGAAACCGGATTCCCACCACCATCCATCACAGAAGAATTCTCTCATCAAGACTCTGTATCATAGAGCCCAATGCATATCCGACCAGGAACACATAAGCAGTGAACTCAAGCACGTACACCAAGCTCTTAGGGCTAATGGTTACTCCGACTATACAATCCGCAAAGCTATCACTCAAACCATGAAGAAGAACCCTCTTGAGGAGCCTTTCAAAACCATCACTTTACCCTACATTGCTGGGATCACAAAAAAGATCTCCAAAATCTTGAATAAACACAAGATCCAGGTCCGTTTCAACACATTACATAAAATCCGTGATCTGGTTCCGTCTGTAAAAGATGTGATTCCGGACATACAATACCCTGGTGTCTACAAACTAAGTTGCCTCTGTGGTAGTAGTTACATTGGAGAAACCAAACGCCATGTCTCGGACCGCATTCGTGAACATAAAGCAGACCTTAAACACGGTAGGACCAACACCTCGGCCGTAGCAGATCATTGTTCTAATTCAGTAGGCTCACATGCCATTGACTTTTCCAAGACGGAGGTTCTTTGTAAGCCATCTGGCTTCCATGAGAGATTCGTTCATGAGGCTATCCACATATACAAGCACAGAGACAATTTCAACCGAGAAGATGGATTCTATCTTAGCAATCATTGGAAAGATTTGATAAACCATTTCAGTTCTTAATTGATTGTTCACGCTTACAGTGGCTTTCAGACAGCATACATTATAAAAAAAATTCGTCTCCCCCCTCCTCTTTAAAAAAAAAATAGATGGACTAGTCCTGGGCAAACTGCCAAATCGCTGCGCGTGACGCCAACGTTTTTTATAAATAAATAAATGTGCCGTTTAAAAATAAATTTATGCAAACCAACACACCTAATGATGACCGTTTGAGTTATGGTCGAAACGTCGTGAGAATTTTTTATTGTTTTATATATATTTTGTTATTTTGTTGTTTCTCTTCAACGTGACTTTACCGAAAAAAACTAAGAATATGTAACACACATTGTTAATTACACTTAAACACGCATTTAATTACGTGTACGCCTAATTATATTAGAATTAGAGCAATTAACATATTCACATTCTACATAATTTCATATTTTAATAGTTTACTTTTTTTTAAACAACACAATATACACAACAGCTTGTCGTCTTTGGTCTATGGGCATGCCCTTAGCCAATGTGTTAAATGGATTCAACCAGGCTTGCGCACTTACATTAATCTGACTTCCAAAGGCAGCCGTGAGCATGCACCACTCTTGACGTGCACACCCAACAACACGCACATCCAAGGCGCGCGGGGGACCCAGACACCACCACCACCAATCTCACCGTGAGATTGGTGGTGGTGGTGCGGCACTTGGCGTGTGGTCCCACGTGGGCGACCACGCGGAGATTCCTCTGCCCGCTGCGCTGACGCCTCCCCACGATCGTCCAGGCCCTACCCCACAACGTCCGTGCGGAAGCAGCGAACATTTCTGGGCGGCGTCGGCTATGAATCTAAGACGCAAATCTGAGAGTGTCTGGGTACGAGCGGAACGTCGCGTGACCCAACCTGGTTGGTTCTCGCACCCTACGGGGATTGAGCAGCACCCTGCGCGTGTGTTGGCGTTGTTAAATTTGTGGTAATGCCGAGACGTGGACCACGGGTTCAGAGGGCAAGACGGCTGCCGCTAGTAAACAACACTCAAACATAGCACTATACGGCTGTGTTGCACAGTTTTACATGATAACTTAAAATAACGATGATGGCTGTAACTGCACTCACGTTCATGAGCGATGCTGTCTCTCGTCCTACCATGATGCATTTCTGTAGTTTCCAATCGGTATATTTGTAAAAAAAAACATTACTCTTCAATAATTTTACTAAATTAGTTTGCTATTCCACATTTGGTTACAACTGTTCATATTTTTTTTGGCTCTTTCGGTAAAGTCACGTAGGTATAAAACAAAATAAAATAAATCACGACGCTTCGATCGCAACACAAGCAATCATCATCAGGTGGGAAAACCACAGCAAGAACATTTTTTTGCTGAAGTGGGAGAGAGATACCGTCGTAAGAGGTTATATAGGTAAGAGAGGGGGGAGGGGGGGCAAGGAAGGGAGGGGGTGTGGACGCTAGGAGAGGGAGATGCGGAGCTAGGACGGGGGGGGGGGAAGTGGGCGGGGCTGGAAGTGGACGGGGCTGGAAGTGGGAGGCTGAGAGAGCTGGGGATGCGCGGGGGGGGGGCTACAACAGAGCCGCTGCAGTACCAATAAAGCAACAACACCAATGCAGCAGCAATTACAAACGCTAGGGATGCAATTAACTCGGCAAAATAGACTAGGGCCCGGTAAATATGATGGAACAACCATAAAGTATATAAAGGTTTTACCTAGTTAATAACATCCTTCCAATGATTGCTCAATTTGTATCCATCTTCTCGGTTGAAGTTATGTCTATGTTTATATATCTGGATGGCTTCATGAACAAACCTTTGATAGTAGCCCGAAGGTTTGCAGAGCACCTTGGTCTCGGAAAAAAAAACAATATCATGAGAGCCTACAGCGTTATAGCAATGATCAGCTACGGCGGAGGTATTGGTTCTGCCGTGTTTAAAATCTGCCTTGTGCTCGTGAACACGGTCCGAGACATGCCGTTTCGTTTCCCCAATGTAACAATCACCACAGGAGCAACTTAGTTTGTAAACTCCCGGATATTGCATGACAGGAATGACATCCTTCACAGCTAGGATTAGATCACGAATTTTGTGTACTGTACTGAATCGAACCTGGATCTTGTGTTTGTGTAAGATTTTGGCAATCTGTTTGGTAACGCCTGCTAGGTATGGTAACGTGATGGTTTTGATCGGCGTCTCAGGGGGTTGTTTCTCCATGGTTGGAGAGACCGCTTTGTGGATAATGCGGTCTGAATATCCATTCATGTTAAGGGCCTGGTGTACGTGTTCCAGTTCATTGGCTAGGTGGTGTTGGTCAGAAATGCAGTGGGCCCTATAGTGTAGTGTTTTGATGAGGGAATTCTTCTGTGCCGGATGGTGGTGGGAATCAGGTTTCAGATAGGAATCTGTGTGGGTGGCTTTCCTGTAGACAGAGTGTCCCAAACAGCCATCAGGTTTCTTCTCAAACAAAACATCCAGGAATGGTAGCTTACCATCCTTCTCCACTTCCATGGTGAATTTGATGGATGGGTGTATGGAATTAATGTGGTTGCGAAATTGGTTCAATGCTGGCAGGCCATGTGGCCAAATGACGAAGGTGTCATCCACATATCTCTTCCACAAGGAAGGACGTAGGGTGGATGTCTGGATGGTATCTGTTTCAAATTTATCCATTAAAACATTCGCTATCACTGGTGATAAGAGGGAACCCATGGGGGTACCTTCATTTTGTTTGTAGAAAGTACCATTTCAGGTGAAGTAAGTGTTGGTAAGGCAGTGCCTAACCAAAGTAGGAATATCAGGGTTCAGTCCCAGTTGGACTAAATCTTCAATTATTGCTAAGGTGGCAGGCACTGGAACCTTGGTGAACAGAGAAACCACATCAAAACTGACGAGACGATCATCTGGGGACAGTGAAATGCCCTTGATTAGAGAGACCAAGTGAGCTGAGTTACGTACTGCTGCGGTAGTCTTGCCAGTGAATGGAAGCAAGGTATCAGACCAAAAACGGGCCAGTTTGTAGGTAGGTGAGTTGATAGTGGAAACGATGGGCCGGGGTGGAGTGCCTTCTTTATGGATCTTAGGAAGACCATAGAATCTGGGTGGTCTAGAAGCAGAAGGTTTTAGGGAGAGCCGTTTGACTGGTTCGATAAGAGAAGTCGAACTGGTAATGATATTGTTGTTTTTTGTAGTCAGGCTGTTAGTAGGATCTTTGTTAATTTTGGTGTAGCTGCCATTTGGTATTGCTGCTGCATTGGTGTTGTTGCTTTATTGGTACTGCAGCTGCTTTGTTGTAGCCCCCCCCCCCGCGCATCCCCAGCTCACTCAGCCTCCCACTTACAGCCCCGCCCACTTCCCCCCGTCCTAGCTCAGCGTCCCCCTCTTCGAGCGTCCACGCAACGCCCTCCCTCCCTTGCCCCCCCTCCCTTGCCCCCCTCCCCCCTCTCTCTTACCTATATAACCTCTTACCACGGTATATCTCTCCCACGAGTCCCACTTCAGCAAAAAAATATATTGCTGTGGTTTTCCCACCTGATGATGATTGCTTGTGTTGCGATCGAAACGTCGTGATTTATTTTATTTTGTTTTATACCTACCACGTGACTTTACCGAAAGAACCAAAGAGTATGGATCCCTGCAGTCACGGAAACTTCAAATTTAGATTCATATTTTTTTCCAAATTGTTTAGGGTTCCAAAGCACCGTAGGCATGAGTGATAATTGGGACAGAAAATGAATATTCAGTGTTACACGCACAAACCACGTGTTTGGAATGTATGCTACGTTTGTTGGTGCCATTCTTATCGGCGTGCTGGGCAAGGTGCACGTTCTAGATTAAGGTGCACGTTGACTTCACACAGCCAAGACTCCGTTATGCTGAACAACCAGAATTAGAATGCATTTAAATGCATCACCCCTACTCATGTTTTCCAGGTTTCCTTGTAGGCTGCCGATAAGCCGTGGTTATGCTCTGTCACGCTTCAGCCTATAAACACCTCCCGCCCCGTGGTGTGGTTATTCTCTGTCACGCATCAGCCTGTAAACAACTCCCACCTCGTGGTGTGGTTATTCTCTGTCACGCATCAGCCTATAAACATCTCCCACCCCGTGGAGTGGTTAACCAGCGGCATCACTCCCGAGTGTTCAGGCGGCGTCACCGCACCGCGGCCCACGGGCCGGAGGGGCACAGGTGCCGGGCCATGAAGAGGGGAGACATTCCTCTCAACAAGTCCCGTGCCCCCACTCTTAATAAGCCACTGTCTTTATCGCCGCTTGGCAATGCCCACACTGACAACTGAGAATCTGCTGACTCAAAGACCCACCCATCACGCTCTGTATATATTCCCGTTTCCACGTGGGAACGTCACGATGCACTCGCTAAACACACACCTGGCGCTGCTGCTTCAAGAGTAGCTCCTTACCATAACACATCTGTGAAGCAACAATTACATTCATGGTGAATTTCTCAAGAAAAGTATGAATAACTAAATTCTAAACAAAGTCTAATGGGAAATTAATGGTACTGATTATATAACATTACATTTTTATTGTAAAAGGCATAGATTCAAAACGTATCCATATCATGAGAATTGATTGCCCTGGTACTGATATGCGCACTCGTGTGTCCACCTTCATCTCATTTGCTTTTTGGTGGCCGATATCCGACTGTATCACAACAAAGCGATGCCGGGTAATGCTGTGAATAATCTCTATTGCACTCGGATGTCCATTCAACATTACACTTCCATCCCCATGCACCTCATCTGACACACGCCTGAAAGTACAAATGGCATACGCTTGTACCATATTTATTCTGAGAGATAGCAATGCGATCATCGGCACATTCTTGTTCTGTATGAACGCTCCTGTTTTGGAGTGTTACGTTGGAAAAATAAATAGATATGAAAAATATGTAAAACTATAAATGTAGAAACAAAATTGAATCTTATTCATTAAACATTGGGGTTTTATTGTGCAAACATGCACAGATAAATCTCTGTTATCCGGCACTTTACCACCGGGGATGCTCTATTTATCACCATCTGTCAGACTGCAATACAAATATTCCTTCACGTATCCGCGAAAATTCCGGCAGCCATCTGGCATCTTGCTGTGTGCTTATTAAAGATCTGTACATGCAACCCTGTACTGCTGTATATACTGTGCTCTAAACGGCCTCACTGCTTATCTACAATCAACTTAGAATGATCTACACCTGACTGGTGAGTACCTCTGTAAAAGAGTATTTTATTTCTGATATCATAGTTAAAATGTCGACTTAGTTTATTTCTTGAAAAGTTGAATGAACTTGGAAATTTGGTGAAGCATACGTATAACTCTCAGATAACCGGCATCTTTGATTAACCGGCACCCTCCATTCCCCATGGATGCCGGATAACAGAGATGTTGCTTAATTTGCATTGTTTAAATTTGCATGTGAAAAATGTCAAATACTAAGTATACAGTCTTCATGTTGAACCGTGTTTAATCATCCATACAAATAACGGAACAGTGCACGTGCTATATTTGCTTTTTTTAAACGACTCGGTGTGGAGCTGCAAATGATCGTGTTCTATTCTCTCAGATCCAATTATACATTGAGTAGATTTTCCAGTTGTCTTTAACACATTTTTTCGCTATAAGTAGGAGTGTGTGTTTATCTTGGTCTTGGTGAGATCATTGTTTTAAAAGCGTTACAATGTTCTAAATCTGTTTCGCACACGTTTTATTTCAGCGAAAATGTATATTGAAAGCTCAGGGCATGTGATAGTGTCTGCCTGAGATTGGTGTTTTTGCTATACAGTGTACCTTCGTATATCAGGGAAATTTATGTACATGGAATGTACTGACAAAGGAACACTTGCGTTAACGGAACATTCAGTGCGCATATGTCGAATTACACAGGAACAACTTTATTGCATGAAGCATCATTTGGGCTTTCATTGCCGTGACTGACACAGTATACCGGAATGTTTCGTGTAAATCTTTCGCCGTGGAATCACTAATTTTGACCATGAGCCCAGATTAAATATTCAACGTGTCGGTATCACCAGACTTGACATCACTTTAGCAGGTTCAATTTCTTCACGTGGCCAATAACAGTGAATTGTACGACGACCATTTGAAATGAGTGGGTTATTAAATAATACACGTTTACTTGCCAAAGAAATACATATATGACCACATCATTGTTACCTTAAGTAGCATCAATATTTGACAGCCTGCGCACTGGGAAGTGCCAGACGCTGCCAAAACGTGTCGTGATGCGGTTAACGTGTCTGGGCACTGAGGTGCAAAAACCGGACTGCTGCTCTGAGATGAGAAATGCTGCTGCAGCCAATCAGTAGACCGAACCGTAACCCTCACCCCCAAACCTCCCCATCTCCATTTACACACCCGCGGTTATGTCACGCCCATTCACCCGTGGCCAAGCCTCGTGAGCCCCAAACCGATTCTGATTGGTGGCAGCAGTCGATTTCAGAGAAGCAGTACGTTGCATGAAACTGTCTGCCACATTCCTGGGTGCATCTCCTCTGCTAGCCACGCTCAAAGCAGGAGGGGAGCGTGACATTCCGTTGAAACTCAAATTCTGAACTGTGCGGGCGGCACCAGAGCGGGGCATGGTGCACTGAGGAACAAAGAAGCGCGCCGCAACGCAACACGGGAGTCGTGAAGAGGCGGAGCGAGGAGAGGAGCACGCGCAGCACACAAACACATGCAGACACACACGGCCCTGAGCATGCGCGATGTGACGTGGAGAGGCACGTTCAATAAGAGCAGGCAATGTCTGGCACTGACAAATGAAATCAACGCATTTTAAGCAATCTGGTTAACTGACGCTATAAGCGTGTGTGTTGCTGTACATAATTGGTATTGTTTTAAAATTGCGTGCTGTTTGGTCATGATACCATTTAGAGTCAAATTATTTGTTATTGATGCAGCGGGACGGTATGATTCAGGAAGGACACGGTTTATTTATGCTCATAATTTATGATGCAACTTATGATGAATGCATCACATCCTGTATTGCAAAAGTGTTATTTCCGATTCCTATATGTTGCATGTCATCTCTCAGACACGAGGTTCAGCATGCTCCATAGATCCCGCGTGTGCACGGTATCCTAACATCTGGCGTTGGGTCTTTCCCTTGGTCACTGACCTCTTGGGGCCACTGCATTAACGTCTCTGTGACCTGCCCTCCATCTGACAAATGTGCTCCACCACGTGCCGTGTTCTATTACGAAGGTCCTCTCCTACCATATGTTCCAATCGCTACGTTAACGTGCAAATGTCTGACTCAGACAGTAAGACACTTATTACTCCTGCATCAAGCATGACTTTTGCATTTGGCACGTGTATACTTGCTACGTGCTGTTTTTATTGCAAACAAGAAAGCAATGGGAAATATCGCTCATCAAGAGAAGTAAACACATACATAGTACTTGTACGTGTGTGTTCTCTAGATGGGGAACAGTGGTGTAGTGGTTAGCGCGCTGCGCCACGAACCTGGCAACCAGAGTTCGATTCCCGCTCACGGCCAACACCAGTGGTGACGATTATCTGAACCGGTCCTGGGCCTCCCCTAGGTACCCAATTGAGGTTGAGCCTCCCCTAGGTCGACTCAACCTCAATTGAGTACCTAGGGGTATGTGTAAAAAAACATCGCCACTAGGGAGACAAAGGCGGCCGGGCGTGTTGTTGGCCACCCACTCCCTCGTGTGCCGTGCCGGTCTTCATAGGCGCTCGCTTTGTGTGTTCTCTAAGCCTCCCCGCTGCAATATCCCAACCACAGGACGCGCGTCTACGGCGTAAGCCCCCACAGGTGACGACGTCGACACCGACAGAGGCCGCTGTGGAGCGGTAGAATGAGACCGTGACACATGGGAGGGTAAATCACGACGCTGGTAGCTGCGTCGTGCCCACACGAGGTGACCCTGTGCGTGAGGCTCATGGATGCACAGCGCCCCCACGTTCCTGGGACTCCTCCTCTCCCCCTCCAGTCGCGCTCCTTCAGTCCACGACGCCACGGGCGATTCTTTGTTACACTGGTCCACATAATATTCATCAGCATAGTTGATGTTCTGTGTATTTGACTTGCATAAGGTACACACGGGGAGCGATCCTTAAATTTGCACCGCCCCTGCAGTTGGCAGCATCTGCCGTCCAGAGATCGCGATGGAATTTGTTTACAAACTTCGACCACGAGTCTGGCGTTGTCTCCAAGATAGAGAGATGGACGACGGTGCAGAGGGCCCTACGGAGATAGACAAAGACAGGGAGAGACAAACACCAGGCAAAGAGACGTAGATACCGATAGAGATGCATAGAAACATATAGAGGCAGGGAGATACAAACACAGCGAACATGAAAATACACGGAGATGCAGAGACAAGCGGATATAGAGAGGCAGATAAGATACAGAGATACAGGCGGAGATGTCGACACACATGGAGACAGAGACAGACGCAGATAGAGTTAAGGAGTTTCAGAGAAACGAGGACACAGTCACTGAGACACACGGAGATACGTGCATTGATCGATCTACTGCTGGATAAGAGCCTCTCGATGCCTGTGATACAACCAACCATCTTCTGCTTATGATCTGATGTCTTCATCGCAGGTAACACACTGATGATATAGGTTTTTGTTGTTTCGTTATTACGTCCAGTTTTCTGTCGTCTGTGTCTGTGGGTCTCCGTGTCTTCGAATTTCTTCGCCATCTCTGTGTATCTGTCATCGTTTCTGTGCCTCCGCCTGCAACACTCACTACACTCGCTGTGAGAAACTCACCACGAGATACTTCACTCACGACGCAAAGATTCTTAAGCTGGAATCAAAGATCCGTAAGCTGGAACCGTATCGCCTTTAACGACTGCTGGTGCAAGCGCTGTTCGCAAACGCGCATGCCTTTGTCTCCCAGTGCTGATGTGTACACACCAGGTACAGATAGTCCCCGAGTTACGATGGTCCGACTTACGATATTTCGATCTTACGATGGCGATACGACAAAATTGTAAAATATTTTAAATTTCGCGCGGCAGGCAAACGCAGGAGCGTACGAGGTACGATCCTGCACGTTGGGACGCTGCCGGGATGTACGCACCTTCCGCCTTTATATTAAATTGCAGTTCATATTGGTAGGCTAAGAATTTACCTTGTTTTTTTACTTTAAATTTTACTGTGCAATACAGTATTGCGATTAATAAATATATACAGTATATAGTTTATACAGTACGGTACTGTAAATTGCTCTGCTTTGCTAAATTATCACCATTCTTTAAGACTCCTGGGTAGGCTAGGCCAGGCCATCTTCGACTTACGATATTTTAGACTTATGATGGGGTCGTCATAACGCATCTCCATCGTAAGTAGAGACCTGTACTCATTTAAAGGACTGATTCAATTATTCTCAGATTGTATTGGTCGTGAGCGGGAATTAAACTGGGGTTCGTATCACAGTGCACCAACCACTACACTCCTGCTCTACATACACCCTGAGACACTCGCCAACTTGTAAGCAAAGTAAATTAAGGGTGGTGGTTGTGGATTTGGGGCGGTGATTGGAATGTGAGTAGAGCGTGACTTGTTTTTGTAACGTTAGTGGGTTATTGGTGGTGGTTGTGAATTGACGGTGGTTGTGAATTTGAGATTGTGGTTGAGCGATACCGCTTATCCATGTCAGAGCCACAGAACTCGACTTCTTACTCCAGTTACAACCCCCACCCCGCATCAACATATTCACAGTCTACTCCAGTTGATTGCCATTTTGGGCTGGAGCGTGTTGCTACGACATGGAACATACACAATGAAACTAACAAAGAATAATAAACATCTGAACATGCAAGAAAGCATGGAGAGGTGCATGCGTAGACCAGCAGCGAGATACTGAGGTACACGTGGCTTAAAAGAACACGAGCTTCAGACACCATATTGATGGTTATTCAAATGGGCATGTGCAGGAAACGGACGGGACGGGTGGCTGAGACGATTAGGGAAGTGGCAGCCAAGGAGGGAACACGGCCGAGAGGTTGTCCAGCACACAGGCGGGGCGAGGAACTCGGCTCGGGTGCAGTGGCGAGACGGATTGTCGCATCGCAGAACCAAGGTGAAGGTAGTTTGGGGAAACTTTCATCCAGCAGTGGAGTGTTCATAGCTCGAATGATGTCATACTATCCAATAGTTTAATGAATGCGTATATTTTATGCATAGATACTATTAAACATAACCATTAAATGAATTGTGAACTCAAGATATGTATTTTTAATTGTAAAGACGACTGGAGGTAAACGAGGCTGCTAAAGCTGCGTTTGCATGTGGGCCCTGTCTGGCCATGGCAGAGTGCAGGCGCGCTGCATCATCATCCACCGGTGCGTTTAGTGCACTGTGCTCGTTTCAGATTAATGTGGACACTGTTACTTCTTCATAGAGATAATGTAAATGGTCACGTGCCATTGTTTTAACTCGCGTTCCTAATTTCTCACAATGCCATGAAAAAGAACAGGATATTGCAGTCTAATGTTTTTTGTGTACTTCTTGAGTCTTGTAAAGCCGGCATTAACTGCTTTTATAAGGTGTAGAATCCTCAAAATTATGAAACTAAATTGTACAGGAATTGGCCCCTGAGTGTCCAGTGAGGGTGAAAGTATTGCAGAGGTTTGTGGTTCGAGCCCAGTCGCCTTCCTGGATAATACTTTGGATGTATTAACCATACGTAAGCGCCATCTCCTTCACAGTGGATGCTAAAGATCCCCGGTTTATACTTGGCAAGAGCAGGCCACTGTGCTGGCATAAGGATTCAGATTTGGCAAACTAGCAAATTACCATGGAAATTACTCAATTTGGATTAAACAGCGATCATCACCCCCACTGGCAGACGAATGCCCCAGGTCACTTTTGCAAATGCCACTATCCTTGTCTTTTGAGTTCTCACCTGGCTAAACAAAATAAATGTAGAAACCTGTTACACCACGCGCAAAACAGTGAAATCTGCACTGAGGTAGGAGAGAGAGGAAGTGAGGTAAACACTGATAATGAACGCTCTCGTCATGCAACCCCGAAATAGCCGAGTCGACCTGAGACATGAGACCATGTCAATTCCACAACACTTAGCGTCACAAACAGGATTTCCACAGCAACATTCAGAGCATTTTATTGTTATATTATATCCATATGCTCGTACACTTAATTATTTAAAATACACATCGCATAATTCCGAGCGTATTTTGATGAGGTTAACAGATTACAAGGTTAACACAAGGCACTGATCCGGTTTGAATTACATTCCCGAGAGCAGTGGTTCCCAGCCGTGGACCACAAGGCCGTGGGCGGTCCACGGAACTGTCACAGACACGGCGATCCTTTTCACAAAACCCTCTATTTTGTACTGTACTTACATTTTGTACTGCCGGTTGCATTACTTTTAGATCATTCAATAAAAAGCTAATTGTTATGGTTTTTTAATTAACATCCCACAATTCTTTTCCAGAACTGAAAGTTATACAATTGGTGTACAAGGTGATCCGCGAAAGAGTTTTGAGGGTTGAGGGTCTGTGGATCCAAAAACTATAAGAACCACTGCCCTAGAGCGACCAAGCCAATACAATGAGCACGGTACGTACCTGCTTATACGGACTTAAATAAAACCCACACCAACAATTAAATATTGTCTACATGTACAAATTTTCGAAGATACTGTCTGAATTGGCTCAAATGTTGTAGATGTTTCGAGTTCTGTACCCAGGTGCCACCAATCAATAACACAGGAGAGTCATGCGAACATACATGAACCGTTATCGATGTCTTTTCAAGATTTTCTTATCCATGACAAGAAGCTTGAACGAAGACTGAGATGAGATAAACAGCAACACAATTATAGTAATAGGTTTTTACCGTTTTAGCTGGCACAAAAAACTGACACCTTTATACAAGGGATCATGTTTGCAATAACCACAACACAAGCAGTCAAAAATGCAAAAAAAATGAAACTCTGATATGCACTGTCCTTGAATTTGATTGGTCCACACCCGAGACGGCTTTTCTTAGAACAAGATATTTTGTTACTGGCAAAGGAGGTCTCATAATGTAAAGGCTTACCCCGAGCTCTCAATACTCTGATAGTGCGCTGATTGAGTTGTACACCTTATGGTGTCATCTGGTCCAACACCAGTGGAGACTAGGCTCTAAGAAAAGCCGTTTCGGGTGTGGGCCAATCAAATTCAAGGACAGTGCATATCATTATCAGTTGTTTCTTTTTGTTTGCATGTTTGACTGCTTGTGTTGTAGTTATTGCAAACATGATCCCTTGTATAAAGGTGTCAGTTTTTTGTGCCAGCTAAAAGGGTAAAAACCTATTACTCTATCTTGTTACTGGCAAAGGTCTCATAAAAGCAACACAATTCTCAAGCCCCCTGTTCCAGCGAGCCGCTCCATGAGTATCGGCAGTGCAATGGGCACGACACCGCACTCCTGTCCCTGCAGTTTCTTGGGCTGTGACTTTCCTCTCAGCATCGCACTCTGCTAGACCAGCTAGCCGCTTCATTCTCTGCCTGCATATCTCAATGTGCCTCTTGCTGTGCATAAACCAAGGTCACCACAGAACTCTGCAGGTAAGGAATGTGTTGTCTCCTACCATATATAGTGCCCTTTCACATGAGAATACACATCCCATCATGTTCAGAAGACCACAACCATATTCCCAAGGTAAATACAGTCATCCATAAGATATATAGAAATTCCCCAATGAAACAGAAAAAAGCATCTAAAACAGTATAAATCCATATTAATACATAACTCCTCATCCATTTTAATGAGGGACCATTATCACGGATCCTATTCGTGGTTTTACTCCACTTATCCACAGGGGTAAAATTTCATGTAATCGCGAATAAAATGAAATTGCCACGCAATTATACTTATCCACAAAAATACACGGATAATCAAAGAGTTCTGGAGTGCAGTGCATGCTGGGAAATAGGGTGGTCAATACTTGCAGATAACCCATAGATATCCACAGGTATTGAAATATAATTATATTTAATCAGATGTTTAGCAGGAGTTACAATAGTTATTTAGCATCGTGATTCAGTAGGTGTGGGGGTTTGGGGAGGGGTGAGTTTTTTAAGCGCAGCAGAAGTTGGCAATACGTCATGACCTATGACGCTACAAAATTGAATACTATGCATGAGCAAAATTATTCTAAGAAAAAGAAAAACCTGGACTTTGGCGCAATAATTGTTTTCTTTGTAGCTCCATATAGATTTTAAAACATTGCGGATAAGCTGCGGGTAAAAGTAGATAAGCTGCGGGTAAAAGTATGAATTTGCCATGACTCCATTTAGCTACGAATAATATGGGGTGCAATAGGAAGCAATTATGATTTACAATAGGAAGCAGCTTTTGCAGATAATAGGAAGAAAAGGACTTGGGTAAGAACATTTTTTGCAGATGCTACAGGTGCCACGGATAATAAGAGTAGTGGGTAATAGGATAACATATTAGATGAGTTCTGTATAAATGTTTAATCACAACTAAAGGGATCATGAATCTAAAGTGAAACTCCAAAAAACGAATTGACTTATCCAAGCAAAGAGCATAATCAGTGCACCTTTACACAGGTGAATGACTTGGAATTTACTTGACTGGATTACCAAGTCTTTATGGAAATTGCGCACTAGCATGCTTTTGTGGGAACAAGTGTGCTCTAATTATGTTATTTTTTATTGTGACAAGTACTAGTTGTGGTTTACATTAATCTGTTTATAATTTAAGATTTTCCACCAATTGCTGTATTTTGTAGACGAGTTCGTGTATATGAGAGCATTCATTAGTGGTAGAGTTGTAAAACCACTTTAATCACGTAACTTTTGGAGAGAGTAAAGTAAAGATGTGTAATTGTAGCGCATCCTAACAAGGCAGAAGTGAACATGGGCACTTGTCCAAAACTATTGAATGGTGCAGCTCTTCTTCTCCCGAGCTGAAAAATAGAAGAAAAAGCAATTACAACGCAGTTGGCGGACGTGAAGGGCACTTGCATTTGTAACGGCGCAAATATTTCAAACAATGCTGCTATTATTTGGAGCAAGGTCACGCTTTTGGCACCTCCTGTGCAGTTGCTTAGAAGATATAGGCAGCACAAAAATATCGATCAGCCTCTGAGCCACTGCTTCACTTGATGCAGCAGCACATGCACTAAATGAGACAGGTAACTCGTATTTGTTAAACTTAACATGGAGACGAACGGAAACCACTGGGAGGAGTTGGATGTTTGTTGTACAGGAGATCCTCGAACATCTCGGGGGTTACTTTCTTGGATAGTACCGCGAAAGCCAAAACCGCGTTATTCAATCATTAAGCCTTCCCGAAACAATGGGATAAGGTACACGGCAACCAAAAATAGACATCACAATTGAAATAAGCACTGTCTCTATGCCAAATTAACTCAAAACTAAACAATTGAAATATGTAATAAACCATACAAAAAACGATCCTAGACAATAAGGACTATAAATACTGAATAAATACTTTATTTACCGTTGATGATTATCCAAAGCTGTTGTGTGTTTGTCCACGAGTGGGGAGCGGTAGTGCAATGGTTAGCACGCTGCTCGAAACCCGACGACCTGAGTTCGATTCCCGCTCACGCCCAACAGCACTGACGATTATCTGAATCAGTCCTGGGCCTCCCCTATGTCGACTCAGCCTCAAATAAGTACCTGATGCGATGTGTTAACATCTCTACTGGGGAGACAAATGCGTAGTGCTGGCCGTCATAGGTTCTCGCTCACATCAAAATTCCCCAACAGTCAGTTAAGGCTAAACGGGGGTCTTTGTCCGCAAGATGCTTGCACGCCAAAGGTGGCGCTGACAGCGAAAGGCCAAAACTAACCCCCGCGGTAGCTAAATGGTACACAAAGAGGTTGTCCGAGATAGATCGAAACCGTGAACGATAAGCCTGTTTTATTCAAGGGTATCCTGTATATGTGCAGTCATCCACTGCTGGATGAGGGTCTCCCCAGGCATGTACGTCATGGGGTTTAAATGACCATACTTCACCATGCTAGACAGTGCGGGCTGGTTAAGGTGGGGAGCATAAATGCAGAAGCATAAAAGTACAATGGGATTTTCTGCACTGCCCTCTGCTGCCCACAACGTACAACACATACAGTGCACGCGTGATTCGATGTGCATTGTGAGCCCGAGAATGGATGAATTATTACCAACCCGAACTGTTTGCTAACCACATTGAACGTATACGCAACACACGAGATATATCAGACATGTAACAATACATTATTCATTGGGTAAAAAATTATTACACTCACGATGCACACATCGGGTCATGCGTGTGCGATTCCATGACAACACCAATGCAAAAACTGTTTAATGTTACTCTTAAGCAAATGGATCTAACAAAACTGTACACACGAGATGGAACAATTAAGAAACAACACAAATGAGACAAAGTATGAGACGAACAATATTGATTCTTAAATCTAAGCACTACCTCAAACCGTGACAAGTTTCCATATCACCAGTAGGGTAAATCATATCATGCCTCAATCACAATGTGATGCAGCTGGGGCTTCATTCCCAATTGCACAAAAGCGGCTTGTGTCTCGCTAGTGACTGACAACAGCTGGGATAGCACAGCGAGTTAACAGCCTCAAGCGTTGTGCTACCCATCGTGTCTGATGGAAAATCAATAACATTGGCAGAGAGATTTGACTGGCAATGACCATATAATAGTAACTCTTCGATGTCCTGAAAAATGGCCATTACTTTAAATGTTGCCTATAGTATATATTTTGCCTTATAGGATAGTGTTATTGATGAATACGTTGGGTTTGTATTGTGCTCATGCACCATTGCCAATGCAGTATCACTAAAGTATTTGTTTCGTGAGTCATTTGTGAATTTTAAGACATTCCTAAAATAGTCTGAACTGTATCATACAACACAATGTGTTATACACATTGACCATTCAGATTGATTTATAGAACGATTCTTTATTTTAGCTATGGGATGCTGAGAGCTATTCATGTGATACGGACTTGACGCTAATACAATACTCACCAGGCACCTGCACTCAACAGTAGCAAGGGGAGGTAGGAATGACATAGACGCACGATTAGTTCCATTATCATCAGAGCCCGGGTGTGGGGACACACACTCTCTACCTCGTTTTTCTTCCTCTTCTTTTTTTTTCTTCATTGCTTCCATGTGTTCCAATAGGAGCCCCTGTAAGTGCTGCATCACCAGCTGCTCAATTATCTATTGGGAGAACACGATGAACAAATGTAGGCAGAGGTTATATATATGCTATGGACTGTTTCTCTGGATGTGCATTCATTTAGCGGAGTAGAGATGATTCTCAATTATAGGCCTCAGTAGTGTTGAGATGGACAACATTCAATACTACTGTGCATCTACGCCCACAAGTTTCCACCAGTGACGTGCGGTGAGGTCAATGGCTGGGGAGGCACTGGCTAGTGTCAGAGCCAGATTCACACACTGAGGGGGGCGTGGCCTCACGGAGGGGGCGTGTCCTCACTGAGGGGGGCATGTTAGACACGTCCCCCTCAGTGAGGCAGATGTAATATCTGCCTCCCCTGGTGCTTTTTCATTTCAGTTTCATGACGAGACCAGCGAGCCTAAATATATTTATACACATACGTGAAATAAGTTACCTGGAGTATGCAAGGCGAGGCCATGAAATGAAGGGGTCTACAAACATCACATTGGCAACATACTGAGATAGTAACAGGCACGCGCTTATTGCCCGCGTTCCATCCAATTACTGAGGAGTTGCGCACTCAGAGGGGAGGCTGAGCTCGTCGCTGCCTCACCTCTCGTCTCTTCCTGTATTTGCAGAAGAGCTCCGCAAATTTGGCGATTTTGATGATAAAAAATGATTGGAATTGTACAGAAACTACATTTATAACACAGATCAGTGGAAAATTCTTAATATTTATTTCATTTGATTCTTTTTTTACTTTTCGTAACAGCTATTTTCATTGGAGTATGACAGGTGAGGCTCTGCCTCCCCTGCCTCTCCTGACCGCATGTCCTTGGTTTCCACTGTGACAACTTTGCCACGTGAACATTTCACACAGCAGGAAAATGCACATGTCACAGTGAAGCAGATTAAAAACATTGTTGGATTATATGTGTAACAGGGATTATCATTTAGGAAAATATCACTTGAATTTCTATTTTTGAACAGTCCAACAGTGGGATGTTTGCACAGAGCCATTAATAATAAGTACACTTGGTATTCTTATATCACTAACGCTTTCATAAAGGCATTATATGTATGCCTTGTAGGCGTTAGAAAAGTATTTGTCTTGCATCTACTGCACACATGGCTAATAGTGACAAATCCCGGACCGTGACCCACGTGCCAAACACATGAATGAGTGTTTGGCTTCATGTAGGAGGAAACGGAGTACCCACATAAAACCCACATTTACAAGAAGATGACAGTAAAATGCTCTGGGCAGTTGAAATCTTCAGGAACTCGTGATTTTGCATAATGCATAAAGTTTTTGTACACGCAGTGCACATTTTTGCATGTTGTTGAAATATACAACACCAAGGGATTGCACTGTGTATGATGATGACAAGGGGTAAACGATCTGTGCATAATCGCCTCCGACGCAACTTTGTGAATGACATTGAATCACACGATCGGACCAGCGACACAAGCAGCAGAATGTGATGGGACTAAGAAAGAGTTGCGTGTCTGTGTGGGTCAACACGCATCATACTCTGCTCATGTGCCTTACAAGGAAATGCATTGTGAGGTTTTGCAATCACGTTGCATGGTTTATTTCTCTTTCGCCTTAACGTATGTGACTTTTAAATTATACTATTGCAGTAACATTTTATTTGCAGTTTTTGTGCTGAAATAAAACTGCATCTGAAGACACGGTGGCCAGCACACATTTTATAGCCATCAGAGATTTTCCTGAGAGGTTATCTTAAGTAATCTTCATGCTGCACCAGTTCATCTTTTAAAGGGGGCTCCCCTTTCTACTGAGGGCTATTGTGTTTGGCAACCCGAGTAACTGTAGTGCAGTAGGTTATACTATCAGTGTCAGCAATACTGGCGAACCATAATGAGGAGTTAAAATGGAAGTTGTCATGTCGCCTCACCGCTGGTGTTTGCTACGACATTCACAAATATCGAGCAGTTGTCTCCCCTTATAACTGAGCTGATCTGGTCCTTGCCTATGAATCGCTCCTGTGCAGGTGACAGCCTGTAATGATTCTGCCCCATGGCAATCTGAAGAATCTTAGATTTGAAGCTTTCGTGACTGCAAGGATCCATACTCTTTGGTTCTATTCGGTAAAGTCACGTAGGTAAAAAATAAAATAACAAAAATCATGACGTTTCGGCCACAACACAAGCGGCCTTCATCAGGTGAAGGGACCGTGCTGTCCTCATGACATCATGTCCTCATGACAGCACGGTCCCTTCACCTGATGAAGGCCACTTGTGTTGTGGCCGAAACGTCGTGATTTTTGTTATTTTATTTTTTATCTATGTGACTTTACAGAATAGAACCAAAGAGTATGAATCTGAAGAATCGTCACGATTGGTTGAATTTGATTCGAGAAGCAATTATTGTTTTTATATTGTGATGCACTGTACTGTCTCTAGTGGCTGCAATATATTTAAATAATAATAATTTATCACGCATGATTTCATGTATCATGAGCATCAAATGAATTATGTAATTAATCGTTTCACCATAATCATTAAGGGTGCCCTATTGGATAGGCCAGCATGACCAATATTAAAACTTACTTGAGCCATAACACTAGTGTAGTAACACAGCCATTGGTGGCTTAGGTATGTGCAGTATATTAGACTGTAAAGTGCAGAAAGTTGCCCTAGGTATAACACAAAACTGTGTGATGGCGTCACCTAAAACACACTGTTGGAGAAGGCAACGGGAAACCAACTCAATTGCCATGCCATTCCATCACCTTGTGGAACCCGGTCTGCATTAATTGTGACAAGTCTATGACAGCACGGGACAGGTCCACAATGAAAATGCAATGGAAATAAAGGTGAGCAACAGCGGCATGGCCAAGCTCCTGGAAAATATGGACGGCTGCAGGTAGCCCAAGGGAACTCCTCTTGTCGGTGATCCTGTCGCCCACATCCCCTCATGCTGGACGAGTTCTCAATGTAGCGCGTACAGTGAAACAAGCCATGCAGACACGACTGGGTGATGAACGCTCTGCAATCTACTAAGTGCGCGCATACGCTCGCAACATGGTAAGGAATATGTAAATGTCTGCACAAAGTTACACGTAAATAACACCAAGTTAAGGCAGGTAGGTGGGCGTGGGTGTGGGGGACTGCTGATTGTTCATGCATGCTAGGCCACACATGTTGTTCACACATGCAGGCTGCAGTGCTGCGTGTCGTGCTTCCCTCTCCCTCCCTGTGGTGCAAACACGCTTACCTCCATTTGTGCTGAAACATCTTGTGTCTACAAACAAAAGCAACAATATCGTAACTTAACTCGCAATGACATACACAACATAGTGTCACAGTTAACCACAATGTGCAAGGAGCATGTTAAATCTAATTACAAAATACGTTGAACGCTACTTTAAAATGTTAATGTATACAAAGATAATATCACTGCACTTTATCGTGCTAACTTTTGTTTACAAGATGCAGTTACAAAAAACAACGCCTGAGCTACTGGGAAAGTTGTGATGTTGCGACTCGAATGGTGAAAGGAAGCGTGGGTGTTCCCTGTCCCACCAACAAGATCCTATCGAGGTTGTGTCCACGCATCTTGTGGCCGGCTGTTTCACCACCACCACCATGTGTACCGTCTAACAGGGACCAACAACGTGAATTCCTGCGAGGCGCACGTCGCTGTGCAAGTCACCAGGACTCAGGAACACTCACCGGACGAGGAGGCTCCTCCAGGGTTTCACAGAGAGCGGACGTCTGGAGGAAAACACACCGCACGTTCACCCTCGGCTGTTCACCTCACACTCAGAGCACTGCACCTGATTTAGAGCCAGCGTATGGCTCAGTTGAAGCAGGGAATCATGTTCAATGTAAAAATGTTAGTATTTTTCATCACCATGCACTGCTGGATGAAGGTCTCCGCCAGCTGTGGCCATCTCTCCCGAATTCACAATGAAACAATCCATCTATCTCCTCCACGCGAGCTGATCTCAACACTCCATCTCAACAGAGGACATCCTGCCGGCATGTTCCATCCTTTGGCTGCCACTCCATTATTAATCTCATTCACCGGCAATCATTCCTTTTTGTAGCGTGTCCTCCCCAAGCCCACTTAGTTTTCTGAAAGATGTATTTGATTTCTCTTACTTGCGTGTTTTCCCTGAGCCATGTGTTCCACTATTTGTCTCTCAATTATATATCTATCCGATTGCTCAGTTAGCCTGTTGAATATGATTTTAGTTTTGCCATTTATCTTGAAGCTTTGCAGCCTTGTCTCTGTTAGGTTCTTGATAAAGAACACTGCCCTTTAACTCCACAAATTTAATAAAAACATTGCACTAACATAGGTTACAGAACTATTAAAAGTATCTTTTTTCACTGAAACTGCTCCGGATTGTATGTTTATGATTGTCTATTGAACACGCAAGTCTCATTACACACTGGACTCGATGAGTCTCGTCGTGCATGGCTTTTACTGCTCCTGCTGCTGGGCAATGTTAGAGGTGTGTGCTTTGTTGATTTTCGTGTGAAGGGTGAATTATGAATAACGAACACCCAGATTCACTCCCATTGCTCGCGCTGATCACTCCTCTTCACTTCCATACCTTAGCAACAGCGTCCTTCAAGGCTCTGTCCTCTGACACACCAGCCAGGTTCTGAAAGAAAACAGTAATGTGTATTAACAACTTCGTGTGTAAAACCAAACATAGATTAGCCATACCATTTCAAAAGGAGCCACTACATTGATATTGCAAGCAGAGAGTCACAAAATACAAATCAGAAGTGTCAGGTAGAGCTATATGCTAGCCCCAAGGCTATTTACAGCAACATTTGATAATTGTGAAATATGGATTGGAGTAATAACATCAAAAGAGACTATTATCTGTCTCCAAGGTGCTTTTTTCACGGTAATGTTAGTAAATGATAGGGCTGAAGTTCGAGAAGAAAACTATTTCACGGAAAGGTGACGGAATAAGGAGTGGCAGTGCCATGCTTAAAACTGTTCTTGGTGTGTAAAAATAATACCAGCAGCCGGCACCTCCTTTGGACACGACCCTCTAGCCAGCCAACCAGTGAACAAAACTTTTTTCTAATATAGTATGATATTTCACTGATTGCTTGTGTTGCAATCGAAACGTCGTGATTTAATTTATTTTTCCACATTACCCATGATACAAAATGGGTCAGAAACATCATCACTGACAAGGAGTATGAAAAAAAGCTGAAGATTGTGCAAAGCATCGAGAGATGCATGCATAGAATTATACTGAGAGACAAATACAGCAACACGTGGACCAGGGAACAAAGACAAACTGAAGACATTGCTAGAAGTGCGATAGCCGATAGATGAGACTGGTGATGGGATAACAACCAAAGCGAGGAACACATCCAAGAGTACAACCACCATGGAAACAGAGTGATATCGTTTATGGATTGTAGTGCAAGATCATGAGAGATGGTGACACAATGGAGAGGCCTTCATCCAGCAGTGGATAGACAATTGGTGATGATGGTGAGTGTAGGTTATAATGTGCTGTGTTCACTTAACACGAACCCCAAATACTAATTATCTACAATGAGCCGAATACAAGAAATATTTATTTAATGTGAGATACAGATTAATTTTACCAGTAAAATGTAACAACCAGCCAAGCAGAAGGCAGTAGATGGAGCCAGCCTAGCGCTGTCCACTGCCTTCTCAACCAGGAGTTGGCAGAGCAGCTACAGCCACCAGTGTTTTACATTGGTGAGGGGTGAACGGTCCATGACACTGTTGCCAAAAGACCCTCCGGCAATAACAATTACATTTATATAGACGCAGGTGCAAGCCCATTGAGATACCGTCTCCTGTGCGAGGGACATTGGGGTAAGTTATGAGACAATTCCTGTTACTAATTTCAACAGATAAAACCATCAGCACCTGATTGAAAACCCAAGAAAGCATGCATCATTAAATTTAGCACAACATAACAAACATCATAACGCACAAGACAAGCAATTAGAGCAGAATCAATGAGCAAGGCCTTGCGTGTATTCAGGTGCGAGTGTGGCCATGCCCCATCGAGCGCAGGTGGGAGGGGGGGAGGCTCATCTCTAGACAGGCACCAAAGCAGCGACTCAACAAGCACTGCCGACTCGTACACTCACAACACACGCACACAGTCTTCTGAGTAATAACCAAATGATTACAATTCATTAAATGTCATTAAACTTGATGGAAATATTTGCATTTAAATGGTGCACATATGCCTCAGCTACTCAAAACATTCAAAGAGCGCCCATAGTGACAGCTGTCCCTATGCGGCCTACAAGTAGGAATGCCTGCCAGGAGGGGCGATAATCACGCCTCGCAATCCCTGTTGAGTAATTTGTGGGTAATGTTTTCTAGGGGTGACTTGTTACTCTCCTCCATCCGTGGCTTTAAGCTATTGGGAAACGTCACGCCCCCACAGCATGTTGAATGTTCTACTGTAATGTCAAAATAACAAAAATATGAACTCCAACTGATGCACTACAGAGTTTTCATAGCTGCAGGTCGTACGTTTCAGGAAAAATACACAAAGGGTGAAGTTTCTTTAGCGAAGGTGTCCCTGTACAAGAGGAATTACACTTTAAAATTGCAAATGAATGCAGAAAAATATCATCCAATATTTTTGGAGAGCTAATTCCAGCCTGCATCCGATTGAGAAGTTCCCACAGACATTAATAAGGCCAAAGCAATGATTTCAACTAGAAATCATCCTTCCGATGTGGTGATTGCACCACAACTGGCAACACCTTGACGTGTTGCATGGCTCCGATTCTAACACAGTGCTATGTCCATGTAAAATGAAAATGTGAGCTCAGTGAAGATTGATGGTCAGTGACAAACCGGTTGGTACTTGCGCTGCACTCTGAGCACGTCCAGCGGGCTGAGGCCGCTCCTCTGGCCAATGGGAGCTTTAGCTGCTGTCGTGGGGGTGATCGTCTCACTCATGTAGTCCGAGGAGGAGGCGTACCTGGAGGGGAGATCAGCGCGTTACACACTGGACTCGAGTGAATGGTTACCGCTCTAAATCTTTTACCGGTTACTTTATTAGATGTGTAATCAATTCCTTCCTCAGAACAGATGATGACCAATTGAGGTGAAGTGTACAGATCGTAAGCCAAGTGTACGTTAGTGGCAAACAAGAGGCTGCCGCGTTAGAGTCTGTCACGTGTACACCAATGTACCCTGGGACACAGCTGTATTACCCATGCCACCACCTTTCACACACTCAATTGATCCCTGCAATAGAGGCCTACAGTATCTATGTGCGTGCATGATTTCATGTCTTCAGGGTTAGTACTCATGTAGCTATCGTGCATTCAGCTACTCAATAATGCGCATGCACTCTAAAATAGACACGACCTCAAACAGTGAAACAGCAATGAATGGCATCAGGACTGGTTTGTTTTGAATGTTGTCTACCCCTAGGAAACCATGACGCATGGCAGGCAACACGGGCATCCTTTACAAATAAGATTGGGCCAAGCCCAGCTCTAAGAGGTAAAACCCTCTGAAAACTGAGACATAGGAAAGCTTTCTCTCCCCAGCATGAAGAAGAACCATCCAGAGTAGCCCATCATAAAGCAGAGTTCTCAAGGCTAGTCACAGCTTCTTCACCAAAGAAGCCACAAAGTACAATATAAATGTTACTTAATTTAATGTAACAATACAATCTTCAGTTGCTTTCACCTAATGTGGCTGATCCTAGTATTGAGAGGCGCCCAGCGCTCTCTGCGCAGTGAGGGCTGTGTTGTGTCATGCTGAGCGAGCACTCTGTGGGTCACGCAACTCCACAAGTGGCCGAGCGGCACACCTCTCTGTGATGAGGGAGACCGTGCACACTGAGCGGTGTTCTCTGTGACGAGGGAGACCGTGCACACTGAGCGGTGTTCTCTGTGCCAAGGGAGACCGTGCACACTGAGCGGTGTTCTCTGTGCCAAGGGAGACCGTGCACACTGAGCGGTGTTCTCTGTGATGAGGGAGACCGTGCACACTGAGCGGTGTTCTCTGTGACGAGGGAGACCGTGCACACTGAGCGGTGATCTCTGTGATGAGGGAGACCGTGCACACTGAGCGGTGCTCTGCAGACTGAAGGAGCGCCGCGCTCATTTCCCAGTCTCGTGACGCGACTCTCACAGTGGAGACATTGATGGTGATGAGACCCCTAACAATGGTTATCTCAGAGTCAAAATATAATTTAGAAGTGTTGTACTAACAAAAATCTATATTTTATTATTTTATGCTGATTAATGTTTGGTGCATTAATTTTTTTCATAAAATGTTGTTTCCTGGCAGCTTAGGCGATGCAATTCCTACACTGTACTTAACGTGTCGACATTCTGATGAACAGTCCGTGGGCTATATTAAATCACAACCCCAATACACACTTGGACTTCCAGACAAGGGTCTGTTTCATCACTAGCACCACAAACATTAACTACATCATGTTCTGTGGTTCATCATCTCAAAGGCCTCCAGACAAATGTGCACAGGATTGTTGAAGGCGGAAATCCTGCACTTGTTTTACTTTTTGAGACTCATAAGTTAGTTCCCAAGGCGCGTTTTAATTGATTTCTCTAAACGTTGAGTCTATTTACGTGCGTGGCCTCGAGACGAATGCCAATATGTTTATTATTTTATTATTCACAATCCTCCAAGACAGCGCACGATGCTTGTGTGTAACAACGGGCGAAGCGCTGCCATGAGTAAAGGCCACAGCCTGTGGAGGCCCACCTGCCGTAGTGCATGATGGAGAGGTAGTCGTAGGGGAGATCTTCTCCACAGCCACTGCATTCCAGCCGTTTGAACTGCCCCAGCTCATCTGCAGGCAGCAGGCACAAGGAGCCCTCACGATTATAAAACACTGCCTTAATGTGGGCATCTTAACACGTTTCAACCTGTTAACGGTTCTACCAAGAGCACACACATTGTTGTGGTAGTGTTTGTGCCACGTAATTGTGAATCTTCCATTGCGTCCATTTAGATGACACTGAAGCATCTCCAGCTCAACCGTGTGGAGCGGCGCTTATATCCACTGCTGGCTCTGAGTCAGTGGGGGAAATTCCACATTTCTATGGTGGAGACCGGTAAAATAACCACTGTGGAGTGGTAGTCATTCCTGATTCGACCGAGGTGATGGGCCAAGCAGGAGGCTACTCGAGAGTCGCCATGTGGAGCGAGCACCGTGAGTGCGGCACCGCCCGACCGCATGTGTACGCGCGACCGCACACGCAGCCTGCAGCACAGCCGTGCGGCTGCAGTCACAAGCTCCGGTTACTAGTGGAGCTACTGCCACCTTCATGAGATTACGAGTTCGCTCGACTATGCTGAGAATCCACAGACAATACAAGATGCATATACAGAGAGAGTTGTGATAACGGAAACCAGATAAGTGGTGAGGCCCATTAAGAGAAGCACCTTTGTCTCGTCACCCGATTCCCACTACTCGTACAGAATAGGTAGAGGATGTGTTATAGTGAAATGGTAACAGTACTTTCCGGTCACCCTTACACCGGAGCACTGTAGACTCCTCCTGTGCACAGCGGTGCCCAGCTGAGAAGCGGCAAGAGAGAGAGGAGGCCCCTGCAGCCTCAGCCCTGCTGCACGAGCAATACTTGCACTGTGCAACAGTTGAGCTCATCTGTTGTGTAATGTAATTTCCTATTTAAGCTATACGATACACCAAACAATGCACTTTATCGGTTACTATGCAAAAATGTTGGATTATTTGTGCAATACAAGTCGTTGCTAGCAATGAATCACACACCTACCCAGGGTGCTTTACTCACTCTAGTGCAGTTTTTCAAATGTTTGGCCTGCGGACCACTCAGCCGATGTAAACATTTCGGACCACGCAGCCCCCTGGTGACAAAACGCATTCACTTCTCTCTCTAAATACCACTGATACAAATTATGAATATTACCGGAGCATATATTTTTTTAACGCAGCTTTTAGGTTTTTTTTGGGGCAGGGGGGGCATTTAAATCTGAGGGTGAGGGTAGTTTAATCAGGGTAGTTTCCCTAACTACCTTATTAAATTAAATATAATAAGTAAAATAGAAATTCATGTCCAAAATATTATTTTCACATCAACCTGCAGTTGCATCACCCCCGGACTACCTGGAGGACCGTCATGGACCACTGGTGGAACATCAAGGACCACTGGTAGTCCAGGGACCACACTTTGAGAACCACTGCTCTAATGGCACCACTCACCTTCCTCGATGTTGTCCTCGTGGACCTTGATGTACTGGTCGCGGTCACTGCGGCAGTGCTCGTGGTGGAAGCCGAGCGCGTGCATCAACTCGTGCAGAACCGTGCCCCTGTCCACCTTCCCGGGCTCCAGGGACACGGACTGGGCACCTCCCTTCTTGCCCAGAAACGACCAGCTCCTGCTCACACAGCACCGTGTATTACAATAAGAACACCGATATACACTGACACTGCATAACCGGCACATCGGCATCGGAGTAATATGATAAAAAACTAATTCATATAATAATACTGATGAAGAATAGCATCACTAAAATGTATTATTGATGCTGTTAGCGTTAGCGAGTAGATGTATCTAGTGCTGTGAGATGTGGTGCATTTAAGCATTTAATATTTAAAATCCGTATTCATCTGCAATAATATTCTTTCAGAATGAATGTAAATGGTGTAAACATTATAGGCGTGTTTTTTTTGGCCCCCTCTCCATCTCGCTACGACCCTTATGTTGTCTTGGCCTCGCCTCCCCCCCGACAATTGGAACCCACCATTCGCGACTCGCGCTGTTTATTGTTGGGGACCATGATCCCTTTGGTGCCACTGTTGGCCCCATTTAGAGTCGGAAAGTTTGAGCCCAACTGTCAGCCTCGCTCACGCGATCTCACCTCCCCCCACCCCCTCAACGGCTGTTACTTCCCATCTGTGATTTACACGGCTTAGTATTTGATTCGATGGCCACTATGCTGTTACTGTTGGCCTGTTACTGTTAACATTTGTATGGCTATCTTTATCTATCTTGGTGATCCCCCCCACTTCTTTCCTCCACCGGGAGGGTTTTTTTCAACCAACCCCCTCCCTCCTCCGCTGCACGATGACACTCTGCACTGTACTCCACTCATGGACAATGCAAGGCACACAACACGGGTCATGGTGGAACGCCTCACTTTATGGCTATCACTGGAGGACACAGAGATTCCCCCCCTTCGGGGACCGGTGTTTGGCCCCCTCCCCAAACTTCCCCTCTCCAACTCCCTAGGTCAGTACTCACCATGCAGTCCACCATAGAAACTCTGGCTTCTATGGATCGGGGCCTCATAGTCAGCAGCTGGGTCCAGCCCCCTGGCCCTCAGACCCTCCCGCCTTGATATACGATGCCACTGCCAGCTAATGGAAACACTTCCCTCCGCACCTCAGTGAGGCACGAAGGTGAGGTTGTCCGACTAAACATCATCTCCCTGAACGTCAATGGCTATAACCAGCCTATAAAAAAGACCTTCATTCAGGAAACCCATCTCACTTAGCCCGAGTCAGCTAAGCTTAAGAGTGGCTGGGTGGGACAGGTTTTCCATTCTTCTCATTCCCAGGGTAGCAGGGGAGTAGCTATTTTGATCCATAAGAGAGTAAACTTCCACCCCTCCTCTAAAAAATTACCATCAGGGGAGATTTATCCTGGTAGATGGCTCCTTTGCATGGAGGGATCTTATCTTGCTGAACATCTACACCCCCCCACCCTAGGTAAACTCCAGGACGTTCTCCTCAATAGCAGCACTGGTAGGGCAGAGAGAGCATGAGATAATTGTGGGAGGGGACTGGGATATCACGCTAGAATCGATTATCTTCTCTGGTTCTTTCGGTAAAGTCACGTAGAATGAGAATAAAATAATAAAATAACACAATAAAATTCTCACGACGAAAAATAGAATCGATTACTTTTTAATCTCAAAGACACTCCTTCGGTCTCAAAAGTAAGGATACTTGACCAACAGCTTTTTTACCACTGTCCTGTTCTTACACAGTTTATTAAGGACCCCACTGAAGAATCCCATAGTACATGGGCCATGAACACCAGATTATTGAAGGATGCGGGCCTATTAAAAAGAATCAGAAATGAGGTCACTAGTTTCATGGAAATAAACTGGAGATCATCCCCCCCAATCTCTCCCCTGGTGGTCTGGGATGCCCTTAAAGCTACCGTTAGGGGCATTTTAATCTCATAAGGGGCCTGGAGGAAGAAAGAGCCAGAAGCATCCGAGAGCAGGAGGAGAAACTGAATGAGAAACATAGCCTATTCAAGACAACCCCATCTCGTGCAGTCCAAGAGGAGGCTAATGGGCTAAAGCTGGAATAGACAAGGTGTTAAATGACTAAACCTCCCTCCTCTTTATGAGAGCCGAGATTCCGTTTCACAACCCCTCCACCTCTACGACCAAGCTCTTAGCCCGGCTGGTCAAGTGTAAACAAATTTTCATAACCATATAACTGGGATCAAGGATGCCGATGGGCCCCTCAGGATGAGGGCAGCAGAGGTTAATAAGAAGTTCTGCAACTTCTATATGGACTTGTACTGGTCAGACCTTCCATCGAGCCCCAACATAGAGAAATTCCTACTTGAAACTCCCCTACCCCATTTCTACCCAGATTGGAGGGAAGCTATGGAAGCCCCGATCGAGCTCCCGAACTTCGAGGGGCCCTGGGTTCCTCCCCCAAAAAGGAAGGCCCCAGGCCCCGATGGCATCCCATTAGAGTTTTACAGAAGCCTGGGCCCCCCGATCCTAACACACCTCCTTGACACTTTAAAAAAGTCTGTTAGACAAGGGAAACTCCCGCCGGACTCCATGGAAGAGGTGACAATCACCGTTATGCATAAACCGGGATCCCCCATAGACCAGACCAAGAACTACAGGCCCACCTCTCTCTTGAATACAGACTATAAACTGTATGCTAAAACCCTGGCGCAGCGCCTAAAGAGAACCCTTCCGGAGGTTATTCGCCCTGTTCATACAGGGTTTGTCAAAGGCATGGATCCCTCAGAAAACACGCAAACCTTGAATCTTGATTTGAAGCTTTCGTGACTGCAGGAATCCATACTCTTTGGTTCTTTCGGTAAAGTCATGTTGGTAGAAATAAAATAAAATAAAACAAATCACGACATTTCGGTCTTAACACAAGCGATCTTCATCAGGTGGGACAACCACAGCAAGAAAATGCTGAGGTCGGCGGGAGAGCTGCCATGGCAAGAGGTTATATAGGTAAGAAAGGGGGGAGGATTTCCAAAATCTTAAACAAATACAGGATCCAGGTCCGATTCTATATAGTACACAAAATCCGTGATCTAATCCCATCTGTGGAGGATGTCATTCCTGACATGCAATACCCTGGAGTCTACAAACTGAGTTGTACCTGCGGTAGCAGTTACATTGGGGAAACGACATACAGTGGTACCCCGGAGATCGAACTTAATTCGTTCCAGAAGGCCATTCGAACACCGATTTGTTCGAACACCGAATTAATTTTCTCCATAAGAATTAATGTAAATGACATTAATTGGTCCCAGACACAATAAATATCTCATTATGAAGCATTTTTACACGAAGTTTACAGTAATTACATGCATAAAATCATACAAAAAAACAAGAAACAATCAATAAATGGAATAAATGAATAAATATATGGAATAAATGAAATAAAGTTGATGGCTTGAGTGGAAGGTGGTGAGGAGGAGGAGGTGGTGGTGTTATTGTTTGGAAGGGGAGTCCCCTTCCATAATAACGTCGGGGAACTGCCCTACTGGGGTTCTTTCTCTTTTGTGCCTCTTTTGTGCCACTAACTGTGAGTCACTTGAGCTCTTTCTGACTAAAAACTTATCTAAAGAGGTTTGTTTCCGCCTCTATTTTAGGATGTTTCGAAAATGACACATTGCATTATCATTAAAAAAATTGCTCACTCGGTTGGCTACTGCCTTATCTGGGTGATATTTTTCTACAAAATTCTGTAACTTAACCAATTTTGCACACAAAGTTAAGGAACGATGTTTTGCGGGTAACTGCACTGGGTGAGAGCTACGCGTTAACTGAGCCTCTCACACGGTAAAACCTTTGTCTGGGTAAGCGTCATGCATGCTGCTGGCCATACGCGTCTCAGCCATACAGGTTCTTTCAAGTCGCGATTGTCCGTTCGAACTCCGAATTTCGTTCGGTTTTCGGGGGCAAAAAATTGTCGGAAATATCGTTCGAGCACCGATTTGTTCGAGTTCTGGTGCATTCGATCTCCGACGTTCTACTGTATCTCGGACCGTGTTCGCGAGCACAAGTCAGATCTGAAACACGGCAGAACTAATACCTCCGCCATGGCTGACCATTGCTATAACACTGTGGGCTCTCATGATAATGTTTTTTTTCCGAAACCAAGGTACTCTGCAAACCTTCGGGCTACTATCAAAGGTTTGTTCATGAAGCCATCCAAATATATAAACATAGACGTAACTTTAACCAAGAAGATGGATACAAATTGAGCAATCATTGGGAGGATGTTATTAACCAGGTAAAACCTTAACTGCTGTATGGTGTTGCCTTCATTTCCGCATCTCCTGTTGATTCAGCTCCCTACTCCCAGCCCCGCTCACTTCCCCCCCCTACCCCCGGCATTTTGGTATGTTGCTTCAGCTCCCCACTCCCAGCCCCGCTCACTTTCCACCCCCCCCCCCCAGCATTGTCTGCTCGTCCTCTAAACGTATTCGCAGCACTCCCCTCCCCCTACCCCACACCCCTCCCCTCTCTATCTCTCCCCCCCTTGCTCCTCCCCCCTCTCTTACCTATATAACCTCTTGTTACAGCAGCCCTTTTTCCCACTTCAGCAATTGTTTCTTGCTGTGGTTGTCCCACCTGATGACGGATGCTTGTGTTGCGCCCGAAATGTCGTGATTTAATTTATTTTATACCTACATGACTTTACCGAAAGAACCAAAGAGTATGGATCCCTGCAATCACGAAAACTTCAAATCTAATGAATGTGCGAATCATTATGCTGTTGATCAAGATGGCCTCACTACCTTGTGCATAGCTAAGCAGCATCACCAAGACTGCTTGGCTGAGATCGTAATGACTGCTAGACACGAGACATGCACTTTATTTAGCTTGTTGTCCTTCCCCCGCACCTCCGATTAGCATGGTTGGCTACATATGGTGTGAAAGAAGTTCAACATACATACACTAACTTAAATATGGGACCTTTCTTGCTAGTATCGAAATATAAGAATAGGTTTTACCATTTCTGGCAATAAAGCGGGTGTTAAGATGTTAAAACACAAAACAGAAACATTTTGCAAGGAATCATGTCTGCATTAACCACACATACTTGTGGTGAACATGCAAAAAAATGCTCTGGTAATATATGCATTGTATTTGAAACTGAAAACCGAGTGACCCACTCATCTATAACACTGCGTAACAATATTCTTTTTCCTGGTAGTAAGTGTTATTTCCTAATTGCTTATGACTCAAAAGTACATACAATGGCTATTATTCCCCACAAACTTTGCTTTTATGACCAGGGCAGTGATATTTTGAAACTGACCTATTTTCAATGAGAAAACGTGTGCATTTGTGTCATTCCTTCACATAAAAAGTCCTGGTCACAAAAGCAAAGTTTGAGGAGAATAATAGCCATTTTCTATACTTTTGAGGCATAAGCATTTAGAAAATAACTCTTACTACCCAGGAACAAAAATCGTGTTACATAGTGTAATCACTGTCGACTTTCCCACCATGATTTAAGCAGATTTTGAAGACCCATCGGCTCTCCATGTGAATACTTTCTGTTCATATCTTGCACCATGCACTTTGTAAGTACACATGTAAGTACTCCAGTACAAGTGCCATTTCAAATTAACCACTGTTTGGGAATATTTAGATTTTCTTAAAATTACCATTTATTCACTTTGTTCTTTAACCCCTCCCTTTCATAATTGTGATTATTAGGTTCATGTCACACCTGCAATATGACTAACAGCATATGTAAACAATGTACATCATAGTCATAGCATGTGAACATGATTAGAATAACAGTAGCGCAGCACTCTTTTTAAAATTTGTTATATGGTACATTGTTATGTAATTCACACCCAGACACAAGGCTGTTCTTATACTGTGTACATTCACACTATTGCCACTACCACGATTAGGCAGATGCCATCATCACCACGAATTATTTACACTGCCCTCTCATGCCATGCACCTTGAGGAACTACAGGTGTAGGAACGCTACAGTACAGGTGCCACAACGCATGTGGGAAGTTGGGTGTGAGTTGAATCAAACGGCACTGACCCTTCCAGCGCTTGAACGTTGATGTAGTCCTTATGTGCTTCCTCTCTCTGTATGAAACGGATGCAGGTTTTATTCGTGAATTCCTCAATGGCTTGTTTAATTTCACTCTTGTCCTTTTCATCTGAAAAAAAGATACACAATACAACACTCAACATATTTTATAGAATAATTTGTTTTGTAATAAAAAAATGCACTTACACAATATTAAATTATTCAAGGATGACCATATTTAGCGATAGATGTGGATTAATGTTGTAAGAGGGACAGTTATTCTCTGCCGTAAAAGGCGTTGGTAATTATTAGCTATTTTATTTATTTATTTAAAGCTTTCGTGACTGCAGGGATTCATATTCTTGGTTCTGTCGGTAAAGTCACGTTGAAGGGAAACAATAAAATAATAAAAATAAAATTATCACGACGTTTCGACTGCAACACAAGCAATCATCATCAGGTGTGAAAACCACAGCAAGACATTTTGAAAAAAGTGGTGTTTTTTTTACGTTAGCACCACGGAGAGCGATTTGGCAGTTTTTCAGATGGACGAGTCCATCCATGTTCGGAAAAACGGAAGGGGAGACGAAAATAATGGATGTGGTCTGAAAACCACCGTAAGCGTGAACAATCAATTAAGACCGTAAATGGTTTATCAAATCCTTCCAATGATTGCTAAGCCGGAATCCATCTTCTCAGTTGAAATTGTCTCTGTGTTTGTATATGTGGATAGCCTCATGAACGAATCTCTCATGGTAGCCAGATGTCTTGCAAAGAACCTCTGTCTTGGAGAAGTCAATGTCATGTGAGCCTACTGAATTATATCAGTGATCTGCCACGGCCGAGGTGTTGGTCCTACTGTGTTTCAGGTCTGCTTTGTGTTCACGGATGCGGTCTGAGACATGTCGTTTGGTTTCTCCAATGTAACTACTACCACAGAGGCAACTTAGTTTGTAGACGCCAGGGTACTGTATGTCCAAAATCACATCTTTTATAGACGGAACCAGATCACGGATTTTACGTAATGTGTTAAATTGGACCTGGATCTTGTGTTTATTCAAGATTTTGGAGATCTTTTTGTGATCCCCGCAACGTAGGGTAAAGTGATGGTTTTGAATGGCTCCTGAGGAGCATGTGATATCATAATAGGTTTAAACTTTTCAGGCAATAATACAGATGTTCAAACACCAAATAGATACCTTTCTCAAGGCATAAAGTTCACATTAACCACATGTACTTGTGGCAACCTATTCTTCGACTTTAAACTTTCGTTATGGCAGGAATTCATATTCTTGGTTCTTTCGGTAAAGTCACGTGGATAGAAAATAAAAATCTAAATTAAAAGCAAAAAACCCACGATGTTTCGATCGCAACACAAGCTGTCTTCTTTTCTTTCTACGTAACTTTACCGAAAGAACCAAGAACATATATAGCAACCTATTCTTAGTTTTTCTTCATACTTTTGATACTGACAAAAAAGTCCCATAGATATATATCATCCCTCCCTTTCCTCAACACACATGACAGCAGAACATTATGGATGACTCTTGTAAATAATACCGGCTACCTTCAGAGATTTGTTCATGAAGCCATCCATATATATAAATACAGACACAACTTCCACCGAGAATATGGGTACAAACTGAACCATCATTGGAAGGACGTTATTAACCAGGTAAAGTCTTAACTGACTGTGTTGTTTCCATCCTACCTGCCTATGTCAGTTGTTATTTCCAACTCTCTGTGTCTCTCTCTCTATGCCTCTCTCTTAGATCTCTCATACTCACATGCCCTTTGGATTACACTCTCATGCCTTTGGATTGCACTCTCATGCTCACATGTCCTTTGGATTGCACTCTCATGCTCACATGTCCTTTGGATTGCACTCTCATGCTCACATGTCCTTTGGATTGCACTCTCATGCTCACGTATCCTTTGGATTGCACTCTCATGCTCATATGTCCTTTGGATTACACTCTCATGCTCACATGCCCTACAGTCCATCTCTCATAATCGCAGGACGTTATTAACCAGGTAAAGTCATAACTCGCTGTGAGGCTTCCATCCTTCCTGCCATTTGGCTGTTATCTCCGACTCTCTGTGTTGCATTTCCCTGTGGGATGCCTCTGCATTAACGGGCTGGGGTCTCACTAACATGGCCACTTCTGCTCCCTTAGCCTCGATGTATCGTTGGTTCTTACTGTGTTATGGGCTGAGTGTCTCACTGGCATGGCCACTGTTGCGGTGGTTCTCTTGCGTTGACACTCTTGCCTCGTAGAGGCCACTCTTCGATCTTACATTAACATGCTAATCTCTCACATTAACATAGCCACTCCCATGCCCTTGTCGTGGAGGCCGCTCTCCGATCTTACATTTACATGCTAATTGATCACATTAACATCACTAGCCCCGCCCACTTCTTTATTACCCTTGGGTTACACCCATTTCAAACCTTTTAAAAGAGTCTGTCTCAGCAGCAGATCATGCTTTCTCACCTGATGATGGACGCTTGTGTTGTGCCCAAAATGTCGTGATTTATTCTATTTTATACCTACGTGACTTTACCGAAAGAACCAAAGAGTACACTATATGGTAATTTATGAAGAAACTCTGAAGGTGGAGGTGGAAATGTAACCAAACTCAGGGAGAAAACTGGCTCATCAATAAGCATGCTGACAAATAGTTTGACCAGCTACCAATAAAGGACATGCAACAAGCTGCATTATTTGTAACCATGCAATGTAAGCCAACCTAGGCTAGAAGATGCAGGTGATTTAATAATGTGTCTTAAACCTAAATATTGTAACATGTGAGAGGCAAAGTAACTCAACCTAGGGTTATGAAGCTCATGTAACATAGCCCAGCCTGAAGATAAAAAACCCAGGTAATGCCAGCCATACTAGAAGCAGGCCATGTGTACTGCACTCACTGAACGCGATGGAGATGTTGTAGGGGATGTACACCTTGCCATCCTGGTTCCTGGGCCACTCCACAACCTCCTCTGAGAGGTCTCCAGCAATGTCCCCATTTTTTAAAGAGACTCCTGCTTGTCCACCTGGCACAGACATGATTATTATTGTCACTACAGTGGAGCATGTCGTATAGACGTTGTATAGGCCAGTCAAATTACAAATCCTATGCAAATGGAAATAAAACAGTTTCCTCAATATTATTATTATTATTATCAAAGTAGAACTTTTTTTATTGCAATGTTTAAAAATATATGATTCACTGAAGAAATAGGCTTTGTTTGGCAGATATTTAAAATGCTTGGTGGAAAATGGATCTATGTTATTCACATCAAGGAAGGCATAGGGAGTGGACATCACGGATGGAATTGGGAGTGGACATCATGGATGGCATTGGGAGTGGAAATCACAGATGGCATTGGGAGTGGACATCATGGATGGCATTGGGAGTGGAAATCACAGATGGCATTGGGAGGGGACCTGATAGATGGCATTGGGGGTAGACATCATGGATGGCATTGGGAGTGGACATCATGGGAGGCATAGGGAGTAGACATCATGAAAGGCATTGGGAGTAGACATCACGGATTGTCCTATGGATAGACATATGCCTGGTAGAGGAATGTGGAAATTCCTCCACTAGCTCTGCCAATGGAGTTGCTTACCTATCTGTGCCTATTTCATCATGGAGACACATTGGCTAGAGTTAATTATGATGACCGTCTCCCAGTAGTATCTGCTGCTATCTCAGTATTCATGCGTATTTGCATGTTTGTGTATTTGTAGGTGTGCATTTGTGTATATATGTGTATGTATGCAGGTGTCATTTTACGTGTATGTGTATGAAAATTGTTTTGTGTGTGCATTTGTATGCATGTGTACACATTACAGTCTCTATACCCCTTTGTTTTCATGTTCACAGACAGAATGAGGATAATCTCAGTTACTTCAATTACAGAAAGGCACGTTGGTGTAAATCAAAGGAGATCGCCATTGCATTTCAGGAGGCCTATTCATCTTTGTAATTGCCAGGTGTGTTATCGTAAAAAGTTACTGAAGCAAACTGCAAGGTCAATCAAGTTTATCCCAGTAGTATTCATGCTACAGGGAAATTAGCCAGCCTTGTAACAAACCATTGGACCTGCTCAACATTGAGCCTTTGTCCAGTTCAGGTACACAATTCATTCTGATTGGAGTTTAAGCATGCAAACATCTCTCACCTTCCTCAGCATTATAACTGGATACTGTAATGGAAATCTTCTGCACCAAGCACAGGAGGGGTTGTCTTGCACTGTCTGGATTTGGTGCTTCTATGATCATCCTCAACACTGATGGGAAGAAGGACACATATCCATCACAGATCAATATGCATCAGCCTTGTTTCTGTTTTTATGGTAACTAATATGACACATTTTTGGATTTTTTGGGGTATTTACATACTTAGCATTTAAATTAATGGTTTATTTTTGGTTTTAATTTGGCACAGGTAAAACCTATTGGGGATTAATGTTCATTTTCTTATGGGTACCTGGTTACACTCTAGAAACCTTGTTACAGCAAAGACAATGCAATTGACATTGTTATCAAGTTTATATATGTATATGATACCATCAATAAACATATGGCACCTAACCACTTGCAAGCACAGTAGCTGGGTATTTTGATGTATTGAGGACTCCCACTCTGTGGGATTTCTCCCACTGGCTCAGAGCCCCTCGTGGTGCCACTGCTTTGCTCTCTGGAGCAGGGAGAAACCGTGGAGTGCATGCGCTCTACTGCTGGAGCGCTGCAGGATTGCTAAGAATATTGACCAGGATAAATACAATTACTTTGTAAGGCAGTTCCTGGGCATGATGGCAAACCATTATTGCAGGTATATATTTTTTAAGTTATAGTTTGATGACCGTACATTGAACAACGTATATATGTTACAAAGTTGGAGATTTTAAAGCCCTTCAACACATTTACCAGTATCCACTCATCTGTACTAATAATTCGAATTTTTTCTATTTAATCAGATGTTTAAAGCAATTATATCCTCTGTAGTGAACTGAATAACTGTTATTTTATTATTTAGTATTTTAAGGAAAGTAGTACACTTTACATCAGACACAATTTAAGAAATAAGAAGACTACACAACGTAAACAGTACGTACAATCTCCAGATTCCTCTTTATAAGCATCAAACATGTCTTTCCTGTCCTCTTTAGATCGTTGTGCCGACAGCAGATCCAAGAGCCTCTGCAGGATCGGCACCGTGGAACTGTCATAGCTGAAGCAAAAGGGATCGGAAAGAATTTCAGTCTTCAATTTGTTTTGGGCAATGCCAGTGGTACGCATGTGTGATTGAAGTAACGTGTGTATATCAAGTAACGTGTTTGTGTGTATGTTTGCAATTGAAGTAGCACGCGTGTAATCGAATTGACACGTGTGTAATGGGAGTCTCCCATATGTGATTGAAGTCACGCTCGATTGAAAACACATGTCTTTTGAACTGATTTTCGTGTTTAGTTGTCCTTCCCCCACACCTCTGATTAGTACGGTTGGCTACGTACTGTGCGAAAGAAGATCTACATACGTACAAACGCGCGTATGTTTGTAACTTAAGTAATCTCGTATGTGTGTAATTGAAGTAATGTTTAATTGTGTAATTTACACAACATGCATATCTGTAATTTATGTAATGTATGTGTAAATAAAGTAAAGTATATCTGTGTAAAAGTGCAGTTTCTCAGGCTGGGCTGCATATTGAGCATTTCTTTTCTCAAGGGAAAGAGTCTAGAAACTCATTGAGAATAAGACAATTGCATTGTTATCAAATATTTGTAATGTCATTCCAATGAACACACCGACATTATTCTCTGAATTATTGTAAATCTTTCTCCACTTCTATCATGTTTATGCCTCCACTATGGACCACATAGTAAACAATTGGAGTCTGCGCTCCTTAAATGGAGAAATAGCAAACTACACAAACTCTATCCTAAGGCCCTCTCATGGCCAGCAGACCTCGGTATTGGCATTTAGCTCGAAACTATATTGCCATGTGCAGGGATAGAATGTCCCCACACTGGGTATCTACTGCGTTTTCCTCTGCCTTGGTGTGCATCCTACACGCTGGCCTCCCTGTCTCCGCTTAATCTCTGCCTCACTGCCCGTTGTCTTCTTTCCTCCAACTCTGCCCCTCTTTACTCTTATTTCAGTGTCTCCACTCTCTCACCATTTCCCCTACCAATTCCGCACCACTCCATTCAGCCTTCCTTTAGTATCGTGACTATACCTCCACAACATGTTCACTCTCACTTTATGTTTTTTTCTATAAAAACCCATTCTCTCCGCCCATTGCAACATTTACACCCATTTTTTTTTATCATCCTCACCTGTCTCTGTAGTTTTCCCATCTCCCCCTCACCAATCTTCATCCCCATCTGCCCTCATCACTTTGTCTCCCTCCAATATTTCCAACACAAGGCCCCTATCCCTTTCTATTGTGTACCACACCTCCTCTATGCCAGCTCTCACTTTCCTCTCTCCCCACTCTTCCTAACTTGTCACTCTCTACTCCTCCTCTCACTTTTGAGCCCCCATCATTCTGAATCTTTATTTCTCCATGCACCACGCTCACCATAGAGCCCAGCTCTTTATTTGATTCTCTCCGTACACTGCAACTGAAACTGCCTCGTTCTGCCTCGCTTAATTCTGCTGCTGCCCGCTGCTTCTCTCTTCACCCTTAATGTCCACCCAATATGCATATTCTCTCGTTCCACCTCTCGCAAGCTGTCCCACAGCTACGCGTTTGGTGGTTGCTGACAACATCTCTCATTACCTGGACAGCTTTTTCAGTTGCTGTAAAACGGCCCTCAGGGGCTCTGTTTTCTTCTCCCACTCCACCACTGAAAGATTTAATCAGAAGCCAGAAGTGGTATAAATACGAACGACCATTCTTCTTACAAATCAGGGATGGGGAACAAATGGCATAACGTGCGATTATATTTTCATTTGAAACAGAAATAATACATTGCATTCAATACCGAGCAATCTGCTCCATTCACGTGTCAAAAGGACATTCCATGATATTTCAAGAACTCAGAAGAAGAAAAATAGCTCTGCTGTACACAATAACTATTGTAGAATATAGACAACACATGGTCTGGAGATTGAATAAAAAAACTAATACAAAAATGAGGTTTTTTTTCTTTCTTGGGGTCACTGAGTGGGAACAACATTCGGCCAAATTGCCTGGCTGCGTTGTACAGCAGGGAGCCTTAGCTTGATTGGAAGTGATGGGCAGGACTGGGTTTATGCTGTCAATGCTGCACATACTCTTTGGTTCTATTCGGTGAAGTCACGTAGGTAAAAAATAAAACAAAATCACGACGTTCCGGCCACAACACAAGCGGCCTTCATCAGGTGAAGGGACCAAACTGTCCAGCGGACAGCGTTGGAGTGAAGAAAGCCAAGCGCTGGTCGCCTCCTTTTAAGCTGTGAGGGGGTAAACAGTAAACGCCTTGACAAAGGAAATTCGCATAAAACGTACTACTGACAGAGCTTGGAATTAGCATAAGATGATAATACACCACCTTGGAAGTTTGGAGTGACTTTACCGAATAAAACCAAAGAGTATGGATCCTTGCAGTCACGAAAGCTTCAAATCTAGAAATGCTGCACATCTTATTTAAAGCTGTTAGTTGTAAACCAGAATATTTAACGAAGGCCAGCTGGCCATAACATAGGTCTTCATCTCCAATCTCTGACTGTTTTGACTTAACCTGTTAGTCATTGTAATAGTTCATTGAAGCAGCAACTTTCTACCAAAATTTAATACGAGGATTTGCATATATAAATAGTAATGCGATATTAATAACAGCAAAGAATAGCAATGAGGTTGTCCTTGCAAAAGAGGTAATGTTTCATGAGTCTCAATGGATGTACAGTCTCACCGACTAAACTCCAGTCTTGTTGAGCCAGTCTTAAGACCTGTGATGATGCTTTAGGTCTGAACATTAATCTGTATGTGTCATAGAGCCAATCTAAGGCACCCTTTATAATGATCAGGATTCCCCATGAACATTTGATTGTTTCCACCTGCATATACGTTTTCTCTGGGTGCTCCGGTTTTCTCCTACTTCTATAATAAAAACTCATCATTATTTAACTGAAAACATATTTTTAAAAAATCGAAGACCCTCCTGAAAAAGAGTCCTACCACTCAGTTGTGGCTCTACTGGATAAATAGGTAATTATTATTTTAAAAAACATGGTGACCCCACTTTATCTCAGACGATACTCGCATCTGTCCATCTGCATTATTTGAATATCAGTCACTTGATATCAAAGGTGTGCTACAAGTTTGCTGTACCCAACAGTGAGCCAGGGCCCGGTCATCCAGACTAACCCCAAAAAGTTGTGATGGCACAGGGTCAACATGACTCACATCATATGATGTAGGATGTAACACGCTCTTGTTACCTGGCTACATGAGATTACAAGCTACATGGACAACATTACAAAATGAAGCATATGTAAAAAAAATTATAGAAAACCTGACTTAACCCTATATATAAAACTACAACTTTAATCACAGCCATAAATAGTTAGTGAAGGCCCTAATTCATGTAGTGTCTGTTATCAACCCTTTGTGGGATTCTTGAAAACGGCAGAATTCTGCAAAGCACGGAATGAGTGAAACTGTGTTGAGCTGATTCGCCGCGAGAAATGGGTGGAGCCCCATTCTGCAAAACCCTGCAGCCAATCAGTACCCGAGGAAGTGCTAAAGATCCAATCTGTGCACGCAGACATCTGCACGCTCACTCAACCTATAGACCGAGTTGCGCATCTCGTACATGACACAGACACACACACGTGGTCGTGTGCGTCTGACGGTTGATCCGCCCTTCTAGAAGGCATGGAATAGAGCGCTTAGCCTAAGACGGCTTAGCACCCCTTATCGCAACTAAAAAACAATGATTATGATATGAATGATAATAATGGTGATAATAGACGAAGATGAAGCTAATAATCGGAATGATGATATTTATGACCAGCCTCCAAACCATCAACTGACACCATTCTGTCTCGTAGTGATCCACCAACCCTTGATTCCCAAGTTCGGGGTTACAGATGCACACCAACGAAGTGTGTATACAGTAGAGGCCGACCAAAATTCGGTTTCAGTTTCGGCGCCGAAAGTTGGCAAATAGCCTCTTTCAGCATACTTTCGGTTTCGGCCGAAAGTAAATTTTTTACTTTCGGTCTGGTTTCGCTTTCGGCCGAAACTGATATTTTCTTTCGGTCGTCATTCGTCAACTGAAGATCTATTTTTAGAACATAACGCTAGTGCTACGTCTATCACTCTGCCGATCGGCCGGTCAGTCGGCACTAGGCAATCCTATGCGATAAGCTACAAACACACACACACGTCAGCAGCAGCAGCAGCTTGGGAGCGAGGTTACAGCCGCAACCATGGTCTGCTAATGTAGATATGATCGGTCAACAGACGGCAGCCTGCATCTCCATCCATGGGTGAGGTCTCTTTGGCGGGACAACAACAAAGTGCCTCTGTTGTCTGTTCCCAGCCGCCTGCCCGCCTTCGATTATGCGTTGCGTTCGCTTCAGTCTACACGCGCATTGATACCGATATTCGAAGTCTGACAATTAGAGGCCGACCGAAATTCGGTTTTGGCGCCGAGAGTTGGCAAATGGCCTCTTTCGGCATAGTTTCTGTTTCGGCCGACGCCAAAAAATTAACTTTCGGTTTACTTTCAGTTTCGGCCGAAAGTAAATTTCTAACTTTCGGTTTATTTCTGGTTTCGGCTGAAAGTAAATGTTTTACTTTCGGTCTGGTTTCGTTTTCGGCCGAAACCAGAAATTCAGTTTTGGTCGGCCTCTAGTATACAGCATCAAACACCCACTTAAGGCTGAGTCATCCTAGGCGAAGTACCACTGATGTTTGCCGTGAGCAGGAATCGAACTCTGAGTTGACAGCACAGTGCTGCCCCCTGCCCCCACCCCACAATCCTGATTTGTCAGTAGCTGAGAAATCCGGGTCCACACCTCAGCGATCAGTTGCACAACTAAATCACTCTCCAAATTGCGTGACGTAATCACTTACAACTTGCTTTGTCCTTATCTGAGCGAGTAGTTGTGCAACAGGGTTCTCGTATTTAGAAGCGTGCATAGATATTTTTTTCTGGTAATTGCAGTGACAAGACTCTTTTTGTGTGTTTGGTTCTTTTCAACGATGCCTACATTATATTCTTAGCTCTTTCGGTAAAGTCACGTTGAAGGGAAACAATAACATAATAAAATATATATATAAAACAATAAAAATTCTCACGACGTTTCGACCATAACACAAACGGTCGTCATCAGGTGTGTCGGTTCGCATCAATGTATTTATTTATAAACGGTGTATTTATTTATTTATAAAAAAACCCGTCAGCGCCACGCGCAGCGATTTGGCAGTTTATTTAAAAGGACTAGTCCATCTATGTTCTGAAAAGAGGAGGGGGGAGACGAAAAATTAATGTATGCTGTCTGAAAGCCACTGTAAGCGTGAACAATCAATTAAGACCTGAAATGGTTAATCAAATATTTCCAATGATTGCTAAGCCACATATACAAGCACAGAGACAATTTCAACCGAGAAGATGGATTCTGGCTTAGCAATCATTGGAAAGATTTGATTAACCATTTCAGGTCTTAATTGATTGTTCACGCTTACAGTGGCTTTCAGACAGCATACATTAATTTTTCGTCTCCCCCCCTCCTCTTTTCAGAACATAGATGGACTAGTCCTTCTAAATAAACTGCCAAATCGCTGTGCGTGGCGCTGACGTTTTTTATAAATACACCGTTTATAAATAAATAAATTTATGCAAACCGACACACCTGATGATGACCGTTTGTGTTATGGTCGAAACGTCGTGAGAATTTTTATTGTTTTATATATTTTTTATTGTTTCCCTTCAACGTGACTTTACCGAAAGAGCTAAGAATATGAATTACTGCAGTCACAAAAGCTTTAAATCAAGATGCCTACATTATTTACCGAAAAGCACAAGAATCCCGAAATCATTCCCTAATTATTTACAAAATCCTTTTTAATGCACTGCCTCTTTACAGCAGGAACTTACCCCGCGTATTTAATTTTGTAACAAATGATGGTAGTTTGCAAATGTGCATGTAATGAAATACGTCAGCACAAATCGCTGAGCAGATCACAACTAATTTTGGTTGCTTTAGGCCATACGCGGGATCTTTGAATGTGTGCATTTGTGCGTGTGTGGATGTGTATGCAATGGTTTTGGCACAACTTAGTGGGCAATGGCGGTTGTTTATACTCACATTTTTTTTATGTGTATATAAATGTGCATGTCTGTCATTAGGGAGACAAAGGCGGCCGGGCGTGGTGCTGGCCACCCACCCTCATGTGCTGTGCCGGCCTTTATAGGTGCTCGCTAACAGCACTTACCCCAACAGTATGTTAACACTATACGGGGGATCTTTGTCTATGTAAGTATGGGGAGCGGTGGCCCAGCGGTTAGCATGCTGCACTATGAACCCGGTCACCCGAGTTTGATTCCCGCTTACGGCCAACACTAGTGGTGATTATCTGATCTGGTCATTTGCCTCCCCTAGGTCAACTCAGCCTCAAATGAGTACCTACCTGGTGCAGTGTAAAAATCGCCACTCGGGAGACGGCCAGGCATGGTGTTGGCCACCCACCCCCTCATGTACTGTGAAAGCCTTCATAAGTGTTCTCTATCAGCGCCTGCCCCCAAAGTCTGTTAAGGCTATCAGGGGATCTTTGTCCATGCAAGTGAGGAGCAGCAGCAAAGTGTTAGCGCAATGTGCTACAAACCTGGCGACCCAAAATCGATTCTCGTTCACGGCTAACATCATGGATGTGGTCCTTGATCTCCCCTAGGTTGGCTTAGTTATAAATTAGTGTCTGGTGTATAAACATCAGTACTGGGGATATAAAGGTCACACCGAATTATGAGAAAGCACCACATCGTGAATCGTTACATGCCTACTGCTGATGGGAATGCAACACTCGCATCAAATGTCTTCATACACATATACAGAGACATTTCTATCCAGTTAATATTTTTTTGAGACTCATGGTCTCTTTTTCAAGGTAGACCTGAGTCGCAAAACAACACAATATGCAGTATATGTGTGTAGAGTTAAAATAGCATTAACCCATAGTTCTGAATAAAACTGACTGTGAAGCATTTAATTTTCTTTCTTTTCTTGAACTAATTATGAAAAGTTGGCTACCAAGTCAATAAAACTACACACGAGAATGAACACACAATAGACAAAACAAGACAGATCAAACAACACAATTATACTTTCTTAAATTGTGCTGTTACCCTAAAACATGACAACTTGTGGGATCACTGATGTGGTGAATCACTGCACACCTTCCCGCCAGCCACTAATCACGTGCTGCCTCTTGGACATCAGGTTAGTGATGGGGAGCAGTATGGCTCCCAAGAGGAGATCCAAAAATCTGCAATACTTTCCCGGATTTCAGGAACAATGGTCCCACGGGTTACGGGAGGAGTCACGAACCCTGGGTAATGCGCATGTGCAGTTATACTCGGTGCATTGTTGCATTTCAGGACCATGAGAAATGGGGATGGCTTGTGGAGGCCATCATCCAGCAGTGGATTAATCATGGCTGATGGTGACTTAAACCTCTTTATAGGATTTTTAAAGCAACCTAGATTCTAGGTTGGACGCCGTACAGAAGATGGCTGTGGCTGCTCGAAGAGGAGTTTGGTTCCTTGCACGTGGAGTGGAACAGCACGTGCAAGACAAAGCTACAGCCCAATGTGAATCACGCAAGAAGGGTCACTACCAGTTGATGAGCCCCATCCTCATTCCTACTGTCCATGATGCCCATTATCCATGAGGCCTACTAGCCATGATGCCCATTATCCACAATTCCCACTATCCATGATGCCTACTGTCAATGATACTACTATCCATAATGTCCATTATGAACGATGCCTACTATCCATGACACCTATTATCCATTGTACGAGAGGCAGATGAATCTGTGCTGTCCCAAATGAACATCACGGTAGCAACACAAGCGACGCACACCTGTTGTGTTTCTTCGCTCAGTCTCACTTTTCCGCGTCTGTGGATGGAAAAAAGAAAAGTGAGAGGCCTGCCTCGCACACCAACGCCTCATTATCCTGTTCCTGTTTCTTGCTTTCAACAAAATCCACGATTACACTTTGGTACATTTTCCCACTACAAGTGTTATCCTAACAATTTCAAATATATGTAATTTATAATGCTGTCCACAACATTTTCAATACATTTCCTACATGTTTCTTGGGACGTTTTTCAAACCTAAAAGCACACTGACATGGTGGCATGAGCTGCGTGTCAGGTACGCTTCATAACGACATGTAGCACCGCACTGCTCCTCTTGTTCTCTTCATGGTGACGGTGATGATGGTGACAGTGATGCTGGTAGTGGTGTTGGTGTTGCAGGCAGCGAGTGGGTGGGGGGTGGTAACAGGTCGTGCGCTCACCTTGCTCGTCAGGGACCCCACCAACTCTTCTAGGGGGACGTCCTCCCGGACCTGCACCCTATCCTCTCCTGCCACTGGAGCACACGTACGAAAAAAAGAGAACGGTCTCCCCTATAACCTTAACAGACTGTTGGGGTAAGTGCTGTCTTTGTCTCCATAGCGGCGATTTTTACACCACGCCAGGTACTCATTTGAGGCCGAGTCGACCTAGGGGAGGCCAAGGACTGGCTCCGAATAATAATCACTGGTGTTGGCCGTGACCAGCAATCGAACTCAGGTCGCCGGGTTAGTAGCACAGTGCGATAACTGCTACACTACCGCTCCCCATGTACATACACACATGTATATAAACACATATGTACGTACATACGTGCATGTACACACACAGATGTACAGAATCACATATGCGCACTCTAGATGCTTGTATTGTGAATAATTATTCAAGAACTTGCAGCAGAGTCACAAACACCCGAGGCAACAGTGCATCACACTGACGCTGAGAATCTGGGGGAAACACGGGTGACAGGAGTGGGTGAAGTGTGTGCCATGCGGCTTCACTGAGGAGCAGAGAGGGAAGAGGGTCACTGAGTCGACAGCATTTTTCGTCTGTTGGTGGGGTAATAAAATAAAGATCTATCTTTTGATATTAAATACTTTTAGACCATCAGTCTATGCTACTTTTAGGCTAATGCAATCCAGCAGCGTTTGTTTTAGCATGCAAATTGGAAAACATCTGCAAATCTCTCTTGCTATGAGGTGTACATTACATACACTTATATGCACACCGTGGTCTGCACTATCACAGCAGATTCGACGTATTTCAATTTTTTTGGAATAAAAAATATGCACTCCTGTAACCAAAACTAGTTAACTTGAAGTCAAGCTATTTATCATTAAGCATCACCAACTATCAAGTGCCACGCTGGTCCCACTCGGCAGGAGACAGGAGATAGATGGTACAGCCTCTGCCACAGCGCTCGGGCATGCACCTGTGGCGCGCTGATGCGCTGGGAGCACTGGCACGGGCGGAGGTGGCGGCGCCTCGAATCCATACAGCTTCTGCACCTTCACGACGTCACCGTGGCTCAGGGAGCTGCTGCATCCCATGTGCTGCATGAGCAGAGGCTTTCTAGGCAGGATGGTCGGATTGCGCTCGTCTATAGAGCCTTCCAACCTGGATACATGCACACACACAGCACAAGCGTCAACACCGTGTGCAGCTATATGTACGTGTTGCGCTCAAGTGCTGCTAGTGTAGGGTAATGGCCCTCGATGAGTAAGCACGTACATGCCGTAGTGCATGATGGAGTTGCAGTTGTAGGGCGCTGCTAAATCCTGAGCAGTGGATTTAATATCCACAATTTGAGGCCTCCACTCTGAAAAACATTAAGCGTACGGGTTAGTAATAAACACGAGTGCAGGTGCATTGTAGAATGCACAAGGGTTTGGGATTCTTAGTCTCATTTGTGCTTAGAAGTGAATGTTATTAAATAAATGAACATTCTGTAACTTATTTGTAAAACTATTTCAAAACATTAAATACAACACATTGTACAATATACATACGGTAGATGATTAGAAGTCAAACAGCGTCTCCACACCCACACGAGCATTGAGCCAAAGCTCGCATTTGGTTCCAGCCCTGAGCCACATCCCATGTCTCGACATTGGATGACCAAAAAGTGGTAAAAAATTTATCCAGCCCAGAGGGATGACGGTTTGAGTCGATCCCCGATCAGGATTTTACATTGGAACCTTATGAGTCAAGCACCACAACTACATTCATAACTCTCCGCGTCTTCCAACTGTGCTTGCCGTGTCTGCGTACACCACCGCCCCTCCTCCTCTGCTGCTTTCTCACCGGGCTTGATGTTCTCCTTCAGCACCCAGACGTGTGCATCTCGGTCGCTGCGGGAGTGTTCATGGTGGAAGCCGAGGGCGTGCATGAGCTCGTGCAGAACGATTCCTTTGATCGCCTTCCCGGGCTCTAGGGACAGATCCTGCTTTCCACCCTTCTTGCCCAGGTACGACCAGTTCTTGCTGAGAGGCCTGCAGAGATTTTGCCATAAAAAAAATTCAAACGCAACACAGCTTCACACCTGCCTGGTCTGTTCATGACAATTCAGAAACAGATGCAGGGCAGCACAGGGCAGGTGCCAAGAGGTGAGAGAGAATTTTAAGTGCCTTTAAATTAGAAAGTCCTGGGTCTTGGGGTCAAAAGACTTGCCAAAATTCCAGCAATGGTGAAGGAGGACTGGATGGTTCGCCTCTCCAGTGCAGATATGCCTGACATGTAATACTGTAACCAAGAGTGAAAGTGGTACATTTGTAACTCTCCTTATGTTTTGTTAAGATAGCATTTTTATCTCATGTTTTGTTTGGAGCTCTATTCCAAACAGTGTTTTTTTCATCAAGGTTAATGAGATGGTCAATATGGCAATCAGCGAGCAACAAACAGCACTGTCAAAGTTTTAATAGGAAAGAGTTAACACGTTTCCTGAATTCAGCGAGGTTATAAGATAATGCGAAAGTTGAGCAGTGCAGGTGAAGAAGCAAGACAAGCGTTGTGACCTGCAATGTGGTGAACACAGTACGGACGAGAGGCAACAGGCAGTCCCGGAGCCTGAGCCCTCAACACGGGGAAGCAATTAATGAGTGCATTTCATGGGAGTGAAAGAAGAGCAACAAGTATGCGACTGTTCGCTGGTCAGCGCGTGATTGGACAAAATACATTTATAAATGCGCAACTCTTATAACTTAGGTTAGCATCCCTCTGCATTGATTCAATTACGTTGCCTTCGTTGGAGTGAATCGGTGAAAGCTGGACCGTCACTTATCCTGACTGATTTACGTTGAATTATACCAAGCACAGTGAGGTAGGAAGTGAGTGCTCCACTCGAGATGTGACAGCATATATTCCAGCTTCAACTGAATGTGGTTTGTACAACAGTAGTAATTATTCAGAGTTAAATAATGACTCAGAAAAGGAAACCTTTTCAGATGAGATTGTTATTCTAAACATATTCACGGTTTATTATGGCCAAGATATAATTGTTAAATGTGCTGAGAGGAATTGCAACCATGTGCCTGTTTTACATCTGAAAAACAGAAATGTGTCTGAAGAGTAAAGCATCTACTGAGTTCATATAACCTACTATGACATACGGATCAGAAATATGGAGACTGACGAAGAGGATGGAACAGAAGCTCAGAGTGCGCCGCAAAGAAGCATGGAGAGACGCGTGCTTGGAGCTACACTGAGAGACAGAAACATGAATGCATGAATTAGAAAACATATGCAGGTTAGAGAGGTAATAGTGCCTGTTAAACAAAGGGATTGGACTTGGGCAGGACACGTCGCTGGAAAGGATGATGGCCGGTGGGCGAGAACAACTGCTGAGTGGCAGCAGTCAGAGAAGGTAATGCACCCAAGAGGATGTCTACTGCGGAGAGGGAGCGATGGGTGTTCATCGTCTGCAGGTGCTGGGTGGATTATTGCACTGAGGGACAGTGAGAGATGGCAACAACTTGGGGAGGCCTTCATGGAAGATGATGGTGATGATCTGAGTAGTTGGGTCGATGCGAATGCCCATGCCCAGTTCTCGCTGAGTGTGCATATGCCCATGCAAGCCAGTGCATGTGCACCCATTGCTGACGAAAATAGACAGTACAGTGTTTATTTTACATGAAACTAGCTCACATGTATTTAATGTTCTGTGCATGTTACATTGAAATACAAATATTGCCATGAAATTTGGTCATGAAACTAATCTTTTCTTGGTCCACACAAACTTTCCCCAAGCACCTGGCCATAGAGCACACCCTTGTCCCTGGTCCAACTCAGGAAACATTCCCTAACTTGTTCTTTTTGGTTACTTAATAAATTGTCGCATCCATTCTTTGATTCTCAAAATAGTGTTTTCTGGAATAAAATTAGGCACTGACTGGACATGGCTGTACTGGTTTGCATTGCTATGTTATTTGATTCACCAACACATTTTTACACTTGAATTATCAATGTAAAAATGCAAACTAAAGTATCCACAGGTATGTTCATTGGAATTCCCCTCCCCAGTCGTCTGTGCTGTCTACTCCCTGCTCCTGCTCAGGTTGAATCTCAAGAGCTTCCCTTTTCCTTTCTCTCTCAAGAGCGATCGCCGTGCTTCTTCCCTCAGCATGTCCCACTACTATGTAGAGCATTGTCACATGGGATTGCGACGGAAATCCAAATTGTCTGGTGTTGATCAATCAGTTTCAAGGACAATGCATATATTATCAGTGTGTTTTTTGTTTGTATTTTGACCACAAGAATTGTGGTTAATGCAGACATGATTCCTCGTAAAAAGGTTTCAGTTTTGTTGCCAGAAAAGAGGGGGAAAACCATATTATTATTTGTCTGGTATAGTTTCACAAGTAATAAAAAAACTTTATTTAAATTCAGCTTTTGAGAAATGTAATATTTCATGCATTCTAAAATTGTCTTAATAATGCATGCAAATCCACCAATCAGAATGCTGGCATCAGCTAAATTTAGGAAAGGATTACCGCTGCATGGTGACCCAGCAACTGAGCAGAGAAGACTGAATTCAGAAATAAGGAAACACATAACTGTGGCATTAGTTAACTATTTCAAAATTCTTCTTAGGTTCTTTCGGTAAAGTCACGTAGAATGAGAATAAAATAATAAATTGATAAAATAAAATAACACAATAATATTCTCACGACGTTTCGGCCACAACACAAGCGGCCTTCATCAGGTGAAGAGACAAGACTGTCTGGTAGGACAGCGCTGGAGTGAAAGAGCCACGTTCAGATGACGACCTTTAAGCTGTGTGAGAGGAAACAAAGCGCCTTGACAAAGGAATTAGCATATAATTTAGCATTGAAATGGCTGAGTGATTAGCTTGTGACTGGTCACAGAAATAGCTATGTTAAAAGTTAAAGCATACACATCCGCAGAGGCACCCCTTGACAAAGGAATTAGCATAGAATTTAGCATTGAAATAGCTGAGTGATTAGCTAGTGACTGGTCACAGAAATGACTATGTTGAAGTCAAGGCCTACACATCTGAGCTATTCACAGTACTATATAGTGAACCAATAAAAAAAACTAAAATATAAATTACCTTAATGTTTTGATTTAAAGCTTTCGTGACTGCAGTAATTCATATTCTTAGTTTTTTCGGTAAAGTCACGTTAAAGAGAAACAACAAAATAACAAAATATATATAAAACAATAAAAAATTCTCACGACGTTTCGACCATAACTCAAACGGTCATCATCAGGTGTGTCGGTTTGCATAAATTTATTTTGAAAACGGCATATTTATTTATATATATATAAAAAAATAACGTTTGCGTCACGCGCAACGATTGGCTGTTTGCCAGGACTAGTCCATCTATTTTTTTTGAAAAGAGGAGGGGGGAGACGAAATTTGTTTTTATGTATGCTGTCTGAAAGGCACTGTAAGCGTGAACAATCAATCAAGAACTGAAATGATTTATCAAATCTTTCCAATGATTGCTAAGATAGAATCCATCTTCTCGGTTGAAATTGTCTCTGTGTTTGTATATGTGGATAGCCTCATGAACGAATCTCTCATGGAAGCCAGATGGCTTACAAACTTTGCTGTCACACCGAGACACTTACCGGTTAATGATATCATTGCCCATGTCGACGTTGCACTCAAGGGCTTGAGTCACATCTCTGCAGACGTAGCAAGATCTGAAATCGCTGCAACCCTCAAAAACGCTAAGTTGCCACCCAGCAACATCAGCAAAGACGAACGTTTTGAATTTTCTCAATTAAAAAAGAGGGATGATATTGTCGTCCTCTCAGCCGACAAGGGCAATGCCACTGTCATCATGGACAAAACAGAATATAACAACAAAATTCAAGAACTACTCAACGATGGCAGCTATACAAAAATAAAAAGAGATCCTACCAACAGCCTGGTCACCAAAACGAACAAAATCATCTCTGATTCAACAGCATTAATTGATGAGATCAAACGGTTCTCGTTGAAACCCTCTGCTGCCAGACCACCAAGATTATTTGGCCTTCCAAAGATACACAAAGAAGATACACCCCTTCGTCCCATCGTCTCTACTATCAACTCCCCCACCTACAAACTGGCACGTTTTCTTGCTGATATACTGCGACCTTTCACTGAAAAACCACCTCTGCGGTACTAAATTCTACTCACCTGGTATCGACAATCAAAGGCATTTCCCTGTCCCCAGACGACCTGCTTGTCAGTTTTGATGTGGTGTCCTTGTTCACCAAAGTCCCGGTACCTGACACCATCGCTATCATTGAAGACCTGGTTCATCAAGGACTGCATACTGATGTACCCCCCCTGGTGAGACATTGCTTAACCAACACATACCTCACCTGGAATGGAACTTTCTACAAACAAACTGAGGGCACCCCAATGGGCTCCCCCCTATCTCCGGTTGTAGCCAACGTATTCATGGAAAAATTTGAAACTGACGCCATCCAGACTGCCACTCTACGCCCGACCTTATGGAAGAGGTACGTTGATGACACCTTTGTCATCTGGCCACATGGCCAGCCTGCTCTAGACCAATTCCGCGACCACATCAATTCCATACACCCAGCCATCAGATTTACCATGGAGGTCGAAAAAGATGGCAAACTACCCTTTTTGGATGTCTTAATTAAAAGGAGACATGATGGTTCAATGAGCCACTCTGTCTACAGGAAAGCTACCCATACAGATGCTTACTTGAAACCGGATTCCCACCACCATCCATCCCAGAAGAACTCCCTCATCAAGACTCTATACCATAGAGCCCAATGGATCTCCGACCAGGAACACATTACCAGTGAACTCAAGCAGGTACACCAGGCTCTCAGGGCTAATGGTTACTCCGACTACACAATCCGCAAAGCCATCACTCCAGTCATGAAGAAGGATCCTCTTGTGGAGCCACTCAAAACCATCACCTTACCCTACATTGCAGGGGTCACTAAAAAGATCTCCAAAATCCTGAATAAACACAAGATCCAGGTCCGATTCAACACAGTACATAAAATTCGTGATTTAGTTCCATCTGTAAAAGATGCTGTCCCAGACATACAGTACCCGGGCGTTTACAAACTAAAGTGCCTCTGTGGTAGTAGCTACATTGGAGAAACCAAACTACATATCTCGGACCGCATCCGCGAACATAAAGCAGACTTGAAACACGGTAGGACGAACTCCTCTGCCGTGGCAGATCACTGTTATAATTCAGTGGGCTCACATGACATTGACTTCTCCAAGACGGAGGTTCTTTGCAAACCAACCGGCTACCATGATAGATTCGTTCATGAGGCCATTCACATATACAAGCACAGAGACAATTTCAACCGAGAAGATGGATTCTGGCTTAGTAACCATTGGAAAGATGTTTTAAACCATTTCTGTTCTTAATTAATTGTATTTTACGATGACCTTCAGACCGCAGCTCTTTCGCCAGCATTGACTCTTAATACCTCTCACACCACGGTTAATGGTATGGTTTACAACGTGGAGTATAATAGCGCCTCACAGCTGTCTCTCTCCCCCTCCTCTGTTCCGAACATGGATGAACCCGTCCGTCTGAACGGGGCCCGTAGCTATCCGTGTTGCTAAAGTTGAGGGTAAGAATCCACCCATTTTTTCGCCATATAGCATTGTGATACATAACGACTTATTGTTGGTAGCTTAGCTGATTGGAGAATATAGAGTTTATTGATAACATTAAGGTAATTTATATTTTAGTTTTTTATTGGTTCACTATATAGTACTGTGAATAGCTCAGATGTGTAGGCCTTGACTTCAACATAGTCATTTCTGTGACCAGTCACTAGCTAATCACTCAGTTATTTCAATGCTAAATTCACCTAGTTATTTGAATGCTAAATTCTCCTGTTTGATTTGTACTAAGTGCCTCGGTGAATGTGTATGCTCTGACTTTAACGTAGCTATTTCTGTGACAAGTTACAAGCTAATCACTCAGCTATTTCAATGCTAAATTCTATGCTAATTCCTTTGTCAAGGGGTGCCTCTGCGGATGTGTATGCTTTAACTTTTAACATAGCTATTTCTGTGACCAGTCACAAGCTAATCACTCAGCCATTTCAATGCTAAATTATATGCTAATTCCTTTGTCAAGGCGCTTTGTTTTCTCTCACACAGCTTAAAGGTCGTGATCTGAACGTGGCTCTTTCACTCCAGCGCTGTCCTACCAGACAGTCTCGTCTCTTCACCTGATGAAGGCCGCTTGTGTTGTGGCCGAAACGTCGTGAGAATATTATTGTGTTATTTTATTTTATAAATTTATTATTTTATTCTCATTCTACGTGACTTTACCGAAAGAACCAAAGAAGATGAATCATTGCAGTCACAAAAGCTTTAAATCGATATTTCAAAATTGGCATCATTGTGACACAATTATGCCATGAAACATTTATCAGCAGAGGCTGCAATGCCCTTTCTGACAACATCATCGGTCCTGAAATTATTTACCATTTGCAAATGTTTTAAAGTCATAAATGTTTACGTGCCCTCCAAGTTCTTGTTTAAAAAAAAATCAATACTTTGGGAATGCCTTAAAGACATTTGCAAAGTATTGGCTGTCTGGACGTAAGAATTCAGCCATCGGCTCCATGCAAGCCACTGATTGTGGCGAGCACGCTGACCACTGCTTTATTCACTGCCCAATCCCAGCACTGTAAGTATGTTTGTTGAACGTCTTTCGCACCGTACGTAGCCAACCGTGCAACAGATTAATGACAAAAAGCAGTTTTAAAGAAATTAGTTTTCAAGCATAGCTCCAGTGGCTTCCTAATATCGGAAAGAAGAGCATTCCAGATGACCACAGAAGCGCATCTGAAAGCGTACAATGTGGTGAGCTTTTTTGTCCGATGGTGTTCACTTGATTGGTTTATGCTCCTTGACGAGATCAACTAGGTATTGTGGTTCATTTGTGGCAAACACTTTGTGTGGAGTGAGTGCCACCTCATAATGTATTCGTTTGGAAACCGGAAGCCAATGCAGCTGAGTGAGCACCGGACACACATGGTCGGATCTCGAAGTACTTGTCACGACACGTGCAAAAAAATTCTGTACTTGCTGTAGCTTGCTAATGTTTTTGCCAGATTTCACGTAGAGGAATACAACGTGTTAATGCCCCTTATCCAAGTGTAATTAGATTGTAACAAGTCCTTCGCGGACTGTCTCGCCATGCTGTTATGCTGGGTGCGAAGGCTCAGGAGAGTCCCATCAGGCTCACCCATCCAAGGCCTGGATGTGAATGAAGTCTCGCTCTCTTTTGCGAGGGTGGAAGCGGACGCAAGTTTTCTTTTCAAATTCTTCCACTGCACGCTGGATGGCTTCACGGTCATAGTCATCTGTGGAAGAACAATGCGTGTGATTGGATTGATGTTATTTATGTCCCTTACTTAGTAATCTAAAATCCTACGTGGATAAATAAGAACTTGTATCTGGTTTAACCACAATCATCAATCTGGTGTCTATGATACAAATGCACTAGGTGTAAGCAAAGAGTTATTTAAACTGGGTTTGTGTCACTGTGCTGTCTCTGCCTGTGTGTGTGCCTTGGTGTCTCTGAGTGTGTGCTGCTGTTTCCTCCGCAGCCCCTATGTGCTTGACAACTTATGTCATCCACCCGCGCCGTCCTTTGATGTATACTCTCTTCATGTTAATTTGTTTCCCATTGTCTCTCAGTCCCAGTCCCGCCGTCTCTGTCTATTTAAGGCCTCGACACAGAGATGCTGCTTCACTGTGTGCGTGTCTCTCCCCATGTGTCTCTGTGCAAATTGTTCTGCTTAGATGTCATATATGTGTATGCGGTCTGCATTCTATCACTCTCTTAAATTTCACACTTAACTTGCAATTTAGCAATCTTTGAAATAGCGTAATCAACCAGACCATGCGTTAATTGCGTTTTGACCGACCGTCTGTGATGCTTTATATGGTTTCCAAATTTTGCTAAACCCTGTGTTATTTAGTGTGCTCCTCCATCTCTCTCTGTATCCCCTGGTGTATCTGTGCTAATTCCCTCTACTTGGGTGTCTGTATATGTATCTGCGGTTATGTGTTTCCTCTCTCTCTTAAATTTAGCTCTTCTGTACCTGATGATGATTGCTTGTGTTGCAATAGAAACGTCGTACGTTATTATGTAATTTTATTATTTCTTATTTCTACGTGACTTTACCGAAAAAAAACAAAGAGTAAACTGTAAGTGTTTTAATATAACAATTTGCAATTATGAATACTGCAACTTACTTAATGAAAGCAACACGAAACACACGTGCTCATGCTCAATGAAATACTTGCAGAGCACACTCCAGCAATAATTACACAAGGAGTGTATTGAGGAGTGTATTAAGGTGTGTGTGATACACAAGCTAGCCTGTCGCTACAGAAATGGCTTTAAATAGGTTAGCCTAAAAGTAAATACATCATCAGTGTATGCAATATACTCCACAATAAATGAAATACACAAGTTATCAGAACATACCACAATCCACGATGGGCATGCGTAGATCCCAGTATAAACTAAAACCTAAGTGAATGAGGACACCCCTAGCTGAATACAAACTTCTATGCAACATCACTGCCAGCGGCTCCCTGCACTGCATTGAGCCGGCTCACGTGGCAGCTGGCCATGCCAAGGCCACTTAAAGTACCCGGACGGTGGCTGCAGGACACCAGACACCAGCAGGGAGGGCAGATTGCTCAGCAGACACAAGTAGACTGGGTGCTGATAACTATCAACGGAAGCTAAGAAACACACAATCTCCTCATCACAGGCGCTCTGTTTTAATGGCTGAAACCACAGTAAAGGTAGATGGAGAGAAGATTAAATTGCCCTGAATTATTCCTTTGGAATGTTCCATGTGCAGTATAGCCAATGCGTGTATCGTATATATGGACGAGTCACTTATCTACACATACGGAATATTAATCTCCTCCTCACAATTAATCGTACATATAGTTTTTTTTGTATAAAATCTTTAACTTTAATGACCTTTAAGAGGAGAACAACTATTGGTTTGTACACTACACCATAAAACCGTGGCAGCAGTCTCACATCGTGAATGATGCTCTTTTGCCTTTGGCTGCTTTGGGCTTCGACCCACAGCTCTCAGGAGCAGCATGAGGCACAATTCATGAGTGACAAAAGCAGCATGAGAGCTGCGTGTTGCCTCTCTAATGATGATCAGAGGAGCTAGAGAGTTTCCTTGTGCGACACAGACTTAGGTCTTCAGTGTACAGCCCTGCCTACTGCAGTGTTTACATTAGGCATGGTGCACACTCCAGCAACAGTAGAGATCACAGTGACACTCACAGAAGGCAGCCGACACCTCGTATGGAACGTAGACATTGCCATCCTGACTCTTGGGCCATTGTGTCACTCCGGCTGCCGAAGGGCAGTCTTTGACACCACCACATTCAACTTTGAACTCTGGCAGGGGATCACACACACACACACAGTACATACAATCACTGGGCGACATGGCAGGGACTCGTCACAAAATTATCAGTTTAAACGATGCCTAAGCATCCCTTAATTTCCCAATTGAAATCTGGAGAGATTCTCTGAATTGAAAGGTTCCCCTGATTGTACAGTGGGTAAACCATGTATCACCAGGACCAACATTTAACGAGTCGTATCCTAAGTTGTGTGTAACGTTAGACTGCAGACATTCTCGTGTTGTACAGAACAATCCCAGAAGACAGCTTCGCAACAACTTTGTCTTCCGCTAGCTGACATCACAATGGGACCCCCAGAGAGTCATGACCAATAATTAATTTGAGAAATGTTGATTTCGGTATTTTGATGTTTACTTTCAGGCATGAGTTCTGTGTTGGACTCCATAGCCTGCTCTCGTATGTAATATTGTTAATAAAAAAATGATGGTAATGAAAAGCAACGCATCAATGTGCCTCATGAAGAAAGTTTCAATCAGAGTACATTGTCTGCGAAGACATCAATCACAAACATGGACAATGAAAATTGAAAGTGAAGAAATACTGAACAATAGGCAAAGAAGCGTGGAGAGTTGCATACTGGAAATGACACTTGCACAGAAAGAGAAACACATGGCTCAGAGAACATTCACAGGTTAATGGTGAGAATAATTACGTTTATATAGTGTCGTTCATTTAATTGCATCTTACATCGATGTTACAATAATTATATACACACGTCGCTAAGAGACGATGACCGATGGACGAGACTCGCAATGGAATGGCAACTAAAGCAGGGAAAATGCTCAGGATCACCGCCATGAAGATGGAGCAATGAAATCAGCTCGCGTAGAAATGAGACGGACTGTAGCATCGCATGACCATGAGTAACAACCTCAACGTGGGGAGGCCGGACGATGTTGCAACACAACAAAACGATGTTAAATATCCTGCATTTAACAACATGGGTGTGGAGATTTAAACCTAATATTTGAAAATACAATGTAACACGATGCATTTAGAACACCAAATAACCAGAAGCGTCGTTGAGGAGGATATAAGTAACTAAATAAATAAGCATACAATATACCTTTGTTACATTTCTGTCAATCCACATATCAAAATTAAATAATGTTTGCAACTCTTAGAAGCTATTGCACTCACAGAATGCTTTTTGTCTGATGGGATGTGAAAACATTATAGATTTTTTTTTTTTATCTGGAGGGATAGATTTGTAAAGGTGGAGTACTGTTTGCTTATTTATTGTAACTTATATTCTCCACAATAAGGTACATTATTATTCTGTGTCGTGTTACATATCTGTTGCGTTGAACTGGGGCCCATATCTAACAGAGAGGTTCCTTACTTACAAACATTTTTCAGTTTGCCTACATTGGCTGAATCAAGCCTGACACAGATCAGACACTGAATATTGAAACTGCTCCAGAGTTGACCGGTGTTGAACCAATGCTGATGAAATTATGCACTCTCAGAGGGCCGTGTGGCTGATGTGATAACCAAACATGTTTTTAAGTGGAGGGACAAATATGTGAAGGAGGCATATTGTCTGCCTATTTATTTTGCATTCAGCAATATATTTTCTGTGAGACATGCTTCGAGTGTTCCATATCCACGCCAAGAATGCCAGGTGCACTGCACACTCCTGAAGACTCTGGGCTTTTGTTGGGTGTTTCCCCACTTACTTGATTACTCTGTCCACCTGAGATGTGGCGTGAAACGCTATTCTGTTGGCAAACTGTGCATTCCACAAACCAATGAGAATTGGCTTTAAAAGGAGACATACCAGCCGAGAACTCTGCCTCTTCCCCTCCTCCTCCCCTCAGTGACAGTGGTACTGGATGACATTGTTAATTATCTCAAATAATGACACTTGTGTAATCACAATAAAAAATATTTACCATGCTCATTTTTTTCCTTTTTCTTCTTGTTAATCTGCAAACAATAATGAAGATACCATTAGTAATTAATTAACTAATCCATCATGGATTAGTGAATTACATCAATATGTGAATGTAATACTGTACACTACACAAGTATACTGTTTTAAGCCATGAATGACTAAGTACAAATAGTAAATCAGCACAACAATCCAAAACAATATAATGTAAACATAATGGAAATGGAATATTCTTGTGAATGTTTTCAATGCTTAAAGTTAATTTATACGAAGGTTACACAAAGGGAAAGATTTGCAGAACTCAACATGAAGGCGTCTCATGCATCACGCCACCTTAAAGAGCCACATGGCGTCTTCTATTTTGAAGTCTGGGACGTTCCCCGCATCCCTCTGCACAGCGCTTGCACCTGTGCAGCAGAGACCAGAGACAGCATCATCATCACTGCACAGCCCTGCACGGGAATGCACAGAAATGGAATCCAAACGTTTTGATCGAGAGATTGAACAACTTAGAGGTCAGTTTGATGACATATACAATGTATATTAATGACATTTCGAGAAAATACGTGTAGATTAATGGTGTATAAGTGAAAGTTATCAATGACTGAACACTGGACTAACAAACACTATATGTTAAAAATTATTGGAAAATGTTACAGCAATTATGATTGTGATTAAATATACTCTTCCATACATTGTTATTTGGCATATACCGATAAGAAAACTTTAAACCAGATAGAAGCTAATGTACATGCATGCTTTCTGTAACGTTTTCCAACATGCATTTGTTCTCAGAAGTATTTAATAAACATTTTAACTAATGCATATTTATATTACCTGCAATGACACTCGGATCATAAACACAGACAATAAAACAACAATTCTAGATTTGAAGCTTTCGTGACTGCAAGGATTCATACTCTTTGTTTTTTTTTGGTAAAGTCACATAGCTAAAATAAAATAAATGAAAACTAAATTAAATCACGACGTTTCGGAGGCAACACAAGCTTCCGTCTTCAGGTGGAAACCGTCACAGAAAAATGGCTGTATCAAGTGAAGAGAGCTCTAAGATACCCGAGATTATATACAGGTTAAGGGGGGGGGGGAGCTAGGAAGGGCTGTGGGGGGGGGTAAGTTAAGCTGCCTTTTGTTATGCTGCAGGGGGTTAGGGGGATGGAGAGGCGATGGCGAGCGGTTGTCGAGCGGTTGTCGAAAACGAGCGCAACCAACTGGAAGAAATGGAAATGGCTGTACAATTATAAGGCAGCTAAATTTTGACTTGGTTGATGACATCTTTCCAATGATTGCTCAATTTAAAACCATCCCCTCGGTTGAAGTTGTGTCTATGTCTGTATATCTGGATGGCTTCATGGACAAATCTTTGGTAGTATCCGGGAAGTTTGCAGAGTACTTTGGTATTGGAGAAAACAATATCATGAGAACCCGCTGTGTTGAAACAATGACAGCTACGGCCGAAGAATTCGTTCTGTCGTGTTTCAAATCTGATTTGTGCTCGCGAATTCGGTCAGAAATATGTCGTTTTGTCTCCCCGATATAGCAGTTACTGCAGGTACAACTCAATTTGTAAACACCGGGGTACTGTAAGTCAGGAATGACATCCTTTACAGATGGGATCAGATCACGGATTTTGTGTACTGTATTGAACCGGACCTGGATCTTGTGTTTGTTTAGAATTTTGGAAATATTTTTGGTAACGCCTGCTATATATGGCAACGTGATGATTTTGATCGGAGTATCAGGTGGTTGTTTCTGTATGGTGGGAGAAACAGCTTGGCGGATAGTACGGTCAAAGTATCCGTTCATCTTGAGGGCCAGATGTACATGTTTCAATTCACTGGCCAGCTGGTGTTGGTCAGAAATGCAATGAGCCCTATGGTATAATGTTTTGATGAGGGAATTCTTTTGAGCCGGGTGGTGGTGGGAATCAGCCTTCAAGTAGGAATCTGTGTGGGTGGCCTTCCTGTAAACAGAATATCCCAAAGAGCCATCAGGCCTCCTCTCAAACAGAACATCCAAGAATGGCAGCTTGCCATCTTTCTCCAATTCCATGGTGAATTTGATGGATGGGTGTCTGGAATTGATGTGGTCTAGGAAATGGTTCAATGCTGGGAGGCCATGTGGCCAAATGACAAAAGTATCATCCACATATCTCTTCCACAGGGAAGGATGAAGGGTGGATGTCTGGATGGCGTCTGATTCAAACTTCTCCATGAAAACATTGGCTATCACTGGTGATAAGGGGGAACCCATAGGGGTACCCTCATTTTGTTTGTAGAAGGTACCATTCCAGGTAAAGTAAGTTTTGGTGAGGCAGTGCCTAACCAGCGCAGGTACGTCAAGGTTCAGTCCATGTTGGACCAAGTCTTCAATTATTGTTATGGTGTCAGGCACTGGGACCTTGGTGAACAGAGAGCCCACATCAAAGCTGACGAGGATATCGTTAGGAGACAGTACAATGTCCTTGACCATAGGAACCAATTGTGTTGAGTTAAGTACTGCTGAGGTGGTCTTGCCAGTGAAGGGAAGCAGAGTATCCGATAAAAAAACGGGTTAGCTTGTAGGTAGGAGAGTTGATCGTGGACACGATGGGCCGTAGTGGGGTACCTTCTTTATGGATCTTGGGAAGACCATAGAATCTGGGAGGTCTCGCAGCGGAGGGTTTTAGGGAGGGACGTTTGGTTGGTTCGATTAGGGAAGTCGAACTAGTGATGATCTTGTTGGTTTTTGTCGTGATTTAATTTAGTTTTCATTTATTTTATTTTATCTACGTGACTTTACCGAAAAAACCAAAGAGTATTAAAGAAACAAATTAAGTGTGCAAAGAAGTGTGGAGACAGGCATGTTTGGGATTACACTGAGGGGCAGAAAAGGGACCACATGCATTCTAGAACATACACTCGTGAGTGACATTGCTCACAATGTAAAGAAAAGTAAACTGGCTTGGCAGAACACGTCATGGCTAAAGGCATGATGACTGATGGTTGAAAATAACTCCTGAGTGCCAGCTAAGGTAGGGAATGCACCTGTGAAAACCACCAACCAGGGAGATAGAGCGATGAAATCAGTTTATGTTTAAGTGATGGGTGGATTTTTACATCACATTATTGTGGGGGTGGCTGCGGCTTAGGGAGCCGTTCATCCAGCAGTGGATTGATCATGGCCAATGGTAATAGTGCCACCTTTTGATTCGCACAAGATCACGTTTCATGGCGGACTAGATACTGACAATCCTGCCAGCTACTGGCCGATTGCTAACCTCTCCACTATTTCTAAACTCCTTGAACGTCTTGCTCAACTTAAGACTCACATTAAACTCACATTACCTTACTCATTGTTATGTTTTCGGTAAAGTCACGTATGTTGAAAATACAAATAAAATTTAACAAAATAAAATTAAAATAAATCACGACGTTTCGAACGCAACACAAGCGATCATCATCAGGTGGAAATGGGGTAAAACACATAGCGAGGGACCACATAGGGGGACATCGCACACATTGCACATAGAGATCTGTAAATTGCATGGAGGCAAATACAACAGGAAGATTGGAGACGAGAAACCCAACAAACCTTAGAAATATAATGTGATTCATTTTAATTTTATTTGTTAAATTTTATTTTTATTTTCAACATACGTGACTTTACCGAAAAAAAACGAGTATAGTAATTTCTGCAGTCACGAAAGCTTCAATTCTATATTAATCCACCTCTATGGGGAGGTCATTTTTACAAACATCTTGCCTTGTGTTATCTTCTCTTCGTATGTATTTATACGTGCTACAATTTGCTTCATTTTTTGTTTACCGTAGTCTGTCTCCGTTTCAGTTTTTTCCCTCCGTTTCTGTTTTCTGCCCCCTTTTAGGTTTTCCCACGTGCTCCCTTAGTGTAGGTCCCGTATTGTTTTCCCACGTTTTGTTGCTTTTGTTTTCCTCTTCACCCCCGCCCCCCCCATCTCTACAGCCTATATAAGTCCCCGTATGTAATCTCTCCAGGCATCTTTCTGTGTGCCTCTCCATGTGTGTATGTCTCTTGGTGTGGTATTATTCTGGTTGTCTCTCTCTGCTGTCCAAAACATATGTTCACTCTGTCTACGTTGGTATGTTCAACCCAAAAGATGAACCCGAAATTTAGGTCTTTTGAAAATACGTGGTCAACCAGGTTAGTGTCTAACTGTGTTGTTGGCCGACTGGTTTTGCTTCACATTATGTTTCTAAGGTTTGTTGGGTTTCTCGTCTCTCATCTTCCTGTTGTATTTGCCTCCGTGCAGTTTACAATTCTCTATGTGGAATGTGTGCGATGTCCCCCTATGTGGTCCCTCGCTATGTGTTTTACCCCATTTCCACCTGATGATGATCGCTTGTGTTGCGTTCAAAACGTCGTGATTTATTTTAATTTTATATTGTTAAATTTTATTTTTTATTTTCAACATACGTGACTTTACCGAAAAAAACCAATGAGTATAGTAATTTCTGCAGTCACGAAAGCTTCAATTCTATATTAACTCACATTACCTGTTCACCAAACTTTTGTCTCTATCAATCTGCTATCGTCAGACTTACTCCACGGAGACCGCAATTGCCAGAGTCTTCGACGCCATTCTTACAATCAACGACTCCTTTGCAATCACGGCTTTCATTGGTCTGGACATTTAATCAGCTTTTAATCACCTACAGCTTACTAGTCTTTTTGCACATGCATAATGTACGTTGACTCAGTAATCCCCCCCCCCCCCCACTTTGCGTAGGAGCGCGTAAGCATGGTCACTACATATACGCCTCTATATAAGGAACGAAACAGTTAGACTTCTCCACAAATGTGGCTGTGGCCTGATCAAGCTAGTTGTAATTACTGGCGAAACGTCGTACTCAGATTGTAAATGTTGTGGCTTGGCTCTCCAACACACTGGCGTGCTGTACTAGTGACGAATTGGCCACGTTATGTTTATGTGACAACCCTTACTAGTTGGCTGTGTCGGATGGTGGGGGGTTTTAACGACACATTTATATATGTATGCGATCTAACCCAACAAAACCTCTATTATAGTCTTCTTGAGTCCGACTTTGTAATTGTAGGATTCGTCCTAAAAGGGATCTCATCCTATTTAGCCGGGAGGACCTCCTCTGTTAAAATATGTGAATCCTCATCCATTATCACGAAGCACTTGTGCTCATATTAGATCATCATTAGGAAAGTTCACGTGCCAACTTTTACAGACAGATGACAGATGGGCAGACAAAGCTAATGTGGGTGAGCACTTTATATTTTTGTTTAAACATCTTGATGGAACGTTACTGAGATGTTGCTTTGTCAGTTGATAGTCCCAGACCTCCAGCAAGTCCTGGTAGCAATAGAGAGGACAAACGCACTAGAGATAGCAATAGACCGGAGGTAAGATTCACACAGCTTCCACGGTACTTAATTACTGACGAGTATAAGCTTCATAAAAATATATAGGGAACACCTGATTTTATTATGTACTTTGAATAGACATGCGCCACAAATGGGATCCCTAGTTATGCACTGTGAATAACCATGCACTACACATGGGGTCCCTAGCTCTGCACTGTGACTTGGGCCTACCCCAGTGTCATCCTGGTTCGCTTCTCCAGGGAAGCATGAGGACCTGGACAGGGAAACCAGGCAAGACAGGCCTGCTCCTGATGGCACTAGACCTCAACTGTGTTTACATTTAAAATTAATCCGTTAATTATGAGAGTTTCGTTGCATGTAATGGGATGACATTCCGAGTGATGTCATCCTGTTTACAAATGTAAACATGAACGTACATATTGAATCCTAGTGCCCCCTATGACCAGCGCTGCGTTGGCTTGCTTCCTTGGAACGTCCACGTGCCTTATCAGCGTGCGATGTCACCCGCCATACCATGTGGTGTTGCGCAGCAGTAAGAGGCCCATGTCAGCAATGAGAAGACTTTTGCTAATTTATTGGCCAACCATTTGATAAACTTGTCCAGTCATCTACAGTGAGGGAAAAAAGTATTTGATCCCCTGCTGATTCTGTACGTTTGCCCACTGACAAATAAATTATCAGTCTATAATTTTAATGGTAGGTTTATTTGGACAGTGAGAGACAGAATAACAACAAAAATCCGGAAAAACGCATGTCAAAATTTTTATAAATTGATTTGCATTTTAATGAGGGAAATAAGTATTTGACCCCTCTACAAAACATGACTTAGTACTTGGTGGCAAAACCCTTGTTGGCAATCGCAGAGGTCAGACGTTTCTTGTAGTTGGCCACCAGGTTTGCACACATCTCAGGAGGGATTTTGTCCCACTCCTCTTTGCAGATCTTCTCCAAGTCATTAAGGTTTCGAGGCTGACGTTTGGCAACTCGAACCTTCAGATCCCTTCACAGATTTTCTATGGGATTAAGGTCTGGAGACTGGCTAGGCCACTCCAGGACCTTAATGTGCTTCTACTTGAGCCACTCCTTTGTTGCCTTGGCCGTGTGTTTTGGGTCATTGTCATGCTGGAATACCCATCCACAACCCATTTTCAATGCTCTGGCTGAGGGAAGGAGGTTCTCACCCAAGATGTGATGGTACATGGCCCCGTCCATCGTCCCTTTGATGCGGTAAAGTTGTCCTGTCCCGTTAGCAGAAAAACACCCCCAAAGCATAATATTTCCACCTCCATGCTTGACGGTGGTGATGGTGTTCTTGGGGTCATAGACAGCATTCCTCTTCCTCCAAACACGGCGAGTTGAGTTGATGCCAAAGAGCTCCATTTTGGTCTCATCTGACCTCAACACTTTCACCCAGTTGTCCTCTGAATCATTCAGATGTTCATTGGCAAACTTCAGACGGGCATGTATATGTGCTTCCTTGAGCAGGGGGACCTTGCGGGCGCTGCAGGATTTCAGTCCTTCACGGCGTAGTGTGTTACCAATTGTTTTCTTGGTGACTATGGTCCCAGCTGCCTTGAGATCATTGACAAGATCCTCCCGTGTAGTTCTGGGCTGATTCCTCACCGTGCTCATGATCATTGCAACTCCACGAGGTGAGATCTTGCATGGAGCCCCAGGCCGAGGGAGATTGACAGTTCTTTTGTGTTTCTTCCATTTGCGAATAATCGCACCAACTGTTGTCACCTTCTCACCAAGCTGCTTGGCAATGGTCTTGTAGCCCATTCCAGCCTTGTGTAGGTCTACATTCTTGTCCCTGACATCCTTGGAAAGCTCTTTGGTCTTGGCCATGGTGGAGAGTTTGGAATCTGATTGATTGATTGCTTCTGTGGACAGGTGTCTTTTATACAGGTAACAAGCTGAGATTAGGAGCACTCTCTTAAATTGTGCTCCTAAACTCAGCTCGTTACCTGTATAAAAGACACCTGGGAGCCAGAAATCCTTCTGATTGAGAAGGGGTCAAATACTTATTTCCCTCATTAAAATGCAAATCAATTTATAACATTTTTAACATGCGTTTTTCTGGATGTTTTTTTGTTATTCTGTTTCTCACTGTTCAAATAAACCTACCATTAAAATTATAGACTGATCATTTATTTGTTAGTGGGCAAACGTACAAAATCAGCAGCGGATCAAATACGTTTTTCCATCACTGTATAGGGCGAGTCTGTAATGGCACCACAGCTGTATTATAAGCTAATTACATGAGATAATCTTCACAAGCATTGTTGTGACTGTCCTCCCCCCACCAGTGATATGGACAGACGGACAGCAGTTGGACAGACAGACAAAGCTATTGCATAACTACCATACTGCACCATACTGGCCAGTGTCGGCTGATGAAGATGAGGGCCGAATAACCACTGCAGATGTCACCACTGATGTTAATTGTGGCTGCGAATTGAACTTAGGTTGCCAGCTTGACGGCACAGTGCTGTAACCGCTACGTCACTGCCCCACACCAACTTAGGAGCAGGGTAGTTGCCATGTTATTGTTCACTATTTAGTATTTATTTATAACACCTTCAAACATGCTGGCTCCACAAATTCTGCAGGCTATTATTGCACCGTCAATGCTTTGTTAAAACAATATTAACCCGTTCCCATTCCGATAACGTACATGTACGTCATACGTTTTCTGATGACGTTCACACGCGGGAGGGCGTGTGGCACAGTTTAGCACCAGCTATAATAGAGTAGGATCTGTGTCGCTACAGTTCTCTGCGGTGAGTGCAATGTCTTTAAAAACAGTGGCCCTATGCCTCTACAAATAAAATAAACGCTAACCGCTTGCACGTGCCGAGATTCAGCGGTTCACGGGACCCACCCCGCAACTTGCAGACGTCTCGGAAAGAGAAAGGGCTAACACCGACCGCAGAATACGACGAATGGAGCTGTAATCACCTGTCTCTGGGCGCATCTGTGCTGGAGCTGCGTTGCTCGGACTCAGTGCTGCTGGTTCACCATCGAACATCTTCTTGATCTTCTCCACGTCGCCCTCACTCAGGGTGTGGCCACCTCCAAAGCGACGCAAAGTGCTCCTGTCCCTGGGCACCAGGGTCGGGCTCTGCTCATCTTTCGAACCGGCGGTCCTGGGGCACAGACGCATTGTGATACAGGAGTGTCTCACTTAACGAACAAGATATGTTCCGCAAAAATTGCTCTTAAAGCGAAAACTCGTTATACGCTCATCGTTCTCCCATTGTTCTCCCATTGACTCCCATGTTAAAAGCTGAGTTACGTTTCAGCCACAAATTGTTCTGCTCGAACAACTTTTTGCACGTGAAAAATACATACAATATTTTTTTAATAAAGTAAAGAACATCAAATGTAACACTTACCACACATGAAGAACCACAGTTCTTACAGGTGTCTGTCGTCAGTGTATATTAATTAGTGCCGTAAATAGCCCATAATTTACTGCTTTCCGGCTCCTATTACTTGCTATACTTCACTCATGTTTTTGTTGTGGTCTGGTTCCTTATTATTTTCCTAATTATGTTACAGAGTTATGTGAAATCAAGTTTCAATCATGCATCTCCCTCTTTTGATATTTTACCTGTTTCTCAAAAAACATATTGTGGTTTTAGACAACTCGCCCTATGTTTGCTTTCTAACCTTTCCCCCACTTGCATGCACTATTCACTGCTATGTTAGTGAATGCACAATTAAAAATGGTGACATGCATTGCAATTGTATCCTCGAGGTATTGGAACTGACGTAAATGTATTATGTGAACGGTCTTTGTTTTGCCTGCTATTGGCTTTGTTGAAGTGCAACTTGAATCGAATCTGTCTGTGATCACTTCCTGTGTTCAATTCGTCAATAACAGAGACGTCTGACGATCTGGAGTTTGTCTATTGGAATACAATTAACCTCGTTCTTAATTTAACCATTTGGGCTTCTCCACGTCCATTCATTACTTTAATTATTTTTCCTGCTGCAAACTCTAGTAGACACAGACTTCGCTCATTCATTGATACCAACTATATCCCAATTCTGACTCCAATTTGTTAAGATTTGGTTTTCTCAAGACAGAGTCCGTGTGCTGTACATAACAGTTCAATCCAGAAGGTGTCCTGTGGACACCCAGTACCCCCTTTCCCTTCATCATTCCAACAGATGCTGTTATTGGTGAATCCAGAGCTGCTAAGGGCTGGGGGCTGTGGTGTAGGGGCATTGGTTATGGGTGCCCCTATCCCGTATAGCTACAAGTCACTCAAGCCGCTTCACCTTTGTGCACCTTGAATTCCCTACACAAGATTAGCATTGATATTTTACCATATCCCACCATGCACAGCTTAATAGCACGTGAACAGTGTTTTAGTCAATATAATTACGGAATCATGGGGTCTTACTGCATGGTAATATTTACCATCGCATCCACCAATGAGTGCTAATCTATTTTGACTCAATGTTTAACGAAATATTTAATTTGGATTAAACTAATTTCCATGAGTTACCATCCTCAGTTTCGTGTCATGTCGTCAACTGCACACAAGAGCCGTTTCGTAATGTTCTTCCTTCATGCCTCAACAGATAGCATGAATTGCTCTGGAGGGTACTGATATTGTACGCATTCATAGCCTGAAAAGGTATTTTGCTTTTGAAACCATTTCCTACTTTGGTTCCCACCTCGACAACTGGATATTATCACGATACACTAGGAGTCCATTCATAAAAATCCACTCCTAAGAAACGCATCACAGGATAGTGTTTCCATTCTCTCTAATTAAACTACTCACGATCCATCGATAATTTATTATGTAAAGTATATCTGGAATCATGGTATTGAAATTCTTGTAATTCTAGACTTTTATTCAATGTTAGCGAAAATGTCCAGAATAAAAATAGATGCATTCAGTGTGAAGTCGTTACTACTCAACCAAATTCGTAATTGCTCGATGTACTTTCAATGTGGACAACAGAAGCGTACCACACACACTGTGAGCCCACTCTACGAGGCACCCTGGCCATGTGAAGGAGCTTTCAGCTGAAGTTGAGCCTACGTGGCACTTGCTGATCTCATGATGAAGGGCATGAAGATCACACTTTCCTCTCCTTCTACCGCTTGACTGGTAGCATGTTGTATATGTTGAGATGTGAAAATTGATGAAAATAAAGAAAATTAAATTAAATTTTAAAAATGCGTAATTATCCGAATTCATGTGAATGTATGTAAGTATGCACATAAATTATGCTAATTCGGGAGATAATCTTATTAATTTATGCGAGTGGGTGTGATTATGCTAATCACATGCTTTATAATTAGGCCCCGTCTCGCTGACGAGGGTCATATCATCAATCGGGATAAGACAATTAATCGTATGCAGTTATGCAGGTGCTGTGAGCATGCCAGAGTCAACTCGGCTTCGTTGGTTAACTTCGTATTATTGATCGGTATAATACAATTATTCTCACTTTAACATGCACTGAGTGTATTAGTGTGTTCATGTCAGGTCTCCAAATTCAGATCTCAACGCAGAATACAGTTCTCATAATAAGATTATGCATGAAACAGGAAGGGAACACACCAACTTCTGTGTTTAAGCAATTCATTATAAACGAAACCTTTACTCTAGAAGATGCAACTCTTGGCTTGGAATTTCAACACAGTATCAACACAGTATCAACACAGTATGTATCATCAACGATTGTGTTGTTTCACTTTGGCAACGGCACATGTGGATTGATTCCACCGCGTAACGCGAGCTCAGTTGGTGAGAGAGAGTCGTTGAAACATGCAGGCACCCTATTCTAACAAAAACCTTAATACTCTATTATGAATGATTATACTTGGAATTGTCCACATAGTATTGCATTCATTCATAGATCCATAAGCAAACCTCAAGGCAATTGTTATCACGTTGTTTCACTTTGTAGCAGAGCAATTGATTATTATGCAGAGTACACGAGCATATGGAAAATATGAATAGATCCATAAGCAACCCTCAAGGCAATTGTTATCACGTTGTTTCACTTTGTAGCAGAGCAATTGATTATTATGCAGAGTACACGAGCATATGGAAAATATTAATAAAGTCCTTAAAATTATGCGGCAGTATTCATACGAAAAGTAATCAAACTATTATTATTTCTAAAGACAAAAATATGTGTTCATAGATTCATCAGCAAGATTGTATAATTAAAGAGATGGCTTGGAGTAAGGTGTGCGTCTGGACGTGCTATCTCACGGGAGATTAATTAATTCGTGAACAAGATTGTATGATAAGGAAACCGGTTTAACACGATTTCTCCCCGTAAGCGTAGCTCCGTGGCGAAGGTGTCAATAATTAATTCGTATTGATGAATATATCGGTAATGTATGCGATTAGAAGTACAATCACAAAACGCAGAACATTTTTTGAGAGAATGTTTTAATTAATGTACTTATAACCGCCGGATTGTTATCACTCGGTGAGCCCCGATGTCTTCATGGCCAGCTGATGGTTCATGTATTATAATTAGTCTGAGTGCGGGGTCCGTTGATTGTTCCTTTTCTAAATTCTTTGTGAGTGGATGCCGCTGGCCGCGGGTTTGTGAGGGTGGGGGAGGGTATACGACCGATGGCTGGGTTGAACTCTCGCTCGGCGTGTCTCACGCCGCTGGGTGATGAGCTGCGCCGACACGCTGCCCTCTCCTGGTGCTGCTCGAACGCGCTCAGCGCTGGCCCGCAGGCAGCTGCAGGCTCCTTTCACTGCTGTGGGGCTGCGCCAGCTCCCTCTCCTTGAAGATGCGCGATCGCGCTGGTTGATGAGCTGTGCCGCACGCGCTCTCTCCGCTGCTGTAGTAGCTGCCGCACGCGCTTTCTCTGTGGAGACGCTTGAACGTGCTCGTCGCTGGTTCGCTGACTCTTCTGTTCACGGGCAGCTGGTCAGGCTTTTTCTCCTGCTGGATGAGCCAAGTCGGCACACGCTTGGCCGCTGACAGCAGACGCCCTTGCTTGGCGGCGCTGGCCGCGCTGCAGCTGAAAGCTGGCACTCGATGTAGAAATAAAAGTCGTTGAGCGATACTTCGTCTTTGAACTCTTCACGCTCGTTTATACATCGCTACTCAGCAAGCCTCGCGCTCCTTGGAGCCAGCCGCTCGCCGCCCTCTTCTGGCCGGGCTGACGGACTTGTTGAACTGGTCGAGATGATGGTTGGCTGTTATATTCGAAAAAAAATCTCCACTCTGCGCAGTGGGGGGAGGGGGGGCGTGGCCTGTGTGTGTGTGTGCATCCGTGTGTGTGTCATTTTATTACATTTGTAGTGTTGCTCCGGAGACACTTCGTAGGGGGGGGGCACGTCTTTATTATCCACACGTACCCTAACCACTATACATCAGTTCTTCATACAGTTGATCTTGAGGACCTCTTCCACTTGGTATATTATACGCCTCCTGTGTAGCATGCCTAACCCGACTACGCTCCAGGTCCTCCGGCTATAATATACTATTTAAGACTACCTGACCTGACCCAGCCAAGGTACAGGTCCAACACTGACCTCACCGAGCTTCGGCCCTTAAAAGGACGGCGAAGCTAGGGGTTCAGAGTCCTATTCTAGCAGGTCTTCTTTCTTCAACTGGTTATCTTCAACTGCTCCAGTTTCCAACTGCTTCCATCTCCAACTGCTTCGGTTTTTAAACTGCTTGGACCTCTCCAGAGGTTCGCCTTATATCCGTTTCTCAGCCGAGGTGCGGACCACAGTGAGGGACGTGGGTGACCCCACTGAGGTCCGCATGTCTGTCGTTGCAGGTCAGTGCAGCCGCAGCTCCCCAGCCTTTAGGAGTGTTTGCGAGGGATCGTAGAATCCCTCGCGGCCCCCCAACTGCTTCAGGGCTGCATGTCATTGCCTGCAAGTGCAGCCCATCCATGGCACTACATATTGATCACCATCCCCTCCTCAAGCCATAAACCATCAAAAGGAAACAGACGCTTCAAATCGTCCCGAAGGCGTCCCTCTGTCTGCGTTATACAATTCTGGGGGGAAAGGGGGCGACCCTTCCTGTCCGGTCGGCCCTCCCTGTGTGACCTTTTCTCTACGCACCAAGGTTGGGTTAAGGCTTTTAAAGTTAACATTTATTCCACCACGATTTCGTATCGTACCACTTGCAGTTATGATTCTGTCTGTGACTCAAGGTATTTGATTTTTATTTTCACGAGGGAAGATGCTCTCTCTGAGCGTATGAATATTCTTATCACGTGCTGCGGGAAGACAAAGACGGCCGGGAGGCTCTCTCTTTCTCTGGCCCTCGGTTTAACATCGCTCAAATATCATTTAGTTTTATGTTCAACAAGGTTGTGATTCACCCTGTTATCCTGGCCCTTCCTCAGTTTTTATTAATTTTCGTCATTCCGTGTGTATGCTTTATCATTTATATCATTTTATTTCCGATATCCTGAGTTAAGAGGTAAGTTTCTTCATCCTGGGAATTCGTATTCCTTGGTGTTTGCAAGGTTATATAAACGGAATATAGTTTACGGTGAATAACGTTAACATTAATGTTATGTATGACACTTATGTATTGTGTGTGGTTGTTTTAATTACTTGTCCGCCCGCGGTAGTGGGGTGGGGTGCCATTATTAAGTCCAGCGCATCGTGTGTGCAGATGGCCCGCACGATAATAAATTCCCTTGCTCTGGTGTTAAATTCCTGCTTCCCTGCGCTGCGGGAAGACAAAGGTGGCCGGGGTCTCTCTGGAACACAGCTTATCCTGGTTCATCTGGAGATTTTCGCAGATAGCCGTTAACCTTTCCTTGCCCCAGAGTTTTTTTTTAATTGGTCTTTTTACGATTTCCATCTGTTGTTTGCTGTGCTCTGGGTTTGTCTGTGTTCTTATTTATTTATCGAAAAAATTTTTATCAGCAAATATTTTTATTAATATCAATTTTGGAAAAAGGCCAATATATCCAACAGCATCTCTCTGGAGGGCATGGTACACTACTGGGTGATGTGTGTGATGGCATTCGCTGTGCTTGCGACATGGCATTTGCGAACCAAAATAAAGAGTCACGTGCATTACTTTTAATACAATTTTCTGTGTGGTGCTATTTAAAGGGTTGCCACCATGGCGAGATGTTAACCCTGATGGCTGTATATTTGGAGTAGAGGCAGACCGAAACTGAATTTCTGGTTTCGGCCGGAACCGAAACCAGACCGAAAGTTTAACTACACTTTCGGCCGAGACCGAAACAGAAAGGTATATAACCAAAGTTACCGAACACAAGATTTATTAAATATGTCATGATGCAATGCTACTTTAATAAAAAAATAAATCTAGAACTAATCATTCAGAGCCTGCAGTAAGAGTCACTAAATATCAAACCTTTAGGTGTTACTTACTTAGTAATTATATCCAAACAAACGAATGTTGTAGTGAAGAAATACCAGTTTTTCCATATCCTCACCCAGCAGGTTGCTGCGCCGTGCTTTGATCAGAATCGACTTTAGCGAAGTAATCCCACACCGCATGTTTCGATATTCTTCACGGTGTAATCTAGATTTGAAGTTTTCGTGACAGCAGGGATCCATACTCTTTGGTTCTTTCGGTAAAGTCACGTAGGTATAAAAAATAAAATAAATTTAATCACGACGTTTCGGGCGCAACACAAGCGTCCGTCATCAGGTGGGACACCCACACAGTGGCCCACTTCAGCAATATCAGTTTCGGCCGAAACTGAAACCTGACCTAAAGTTATAAATTTATTTTCGGCCGAAACCGAAAGTAAACTGCAAGTTAAAAATGTACTTTCGGCAGAAACCGAAAGTATGCCAAAAGTGGCCATTTGCCAACTTATGGCACCGAAACCGAATTTCGGTCGGCCTCTAATTTGGAGTGTGTATGTTCTCCCCGTGGTCGTGTGAATTTTCCTCCGAGTCCTCCGGTTTTTACCTCCAAATTTATAAACATGCTTTTAGAGTATTTGGCTGCTCTAAATTTTCACGTGATAAGCCACATCTTTGAGCTATCATTTATGGCCAGGTCGTTTCTGAAAAAGAGCTATTCAGCTTAGTGGGCTTTACCTGATAAAATAAAAATCGTTTAGTTTAGATGTGAAGTGAGCAGACACACACTTACATGCTGTAGTGAGTGACAGAGCTGTAGTCATAGGGGGTCCTGAGATTATGCTCATTTGATGTTTTCCGCATGTCATCCACCCATTCTGAAACATAAACACATCACACATTAGCTTACAGCACATCCCTATGTGAGTATCCAAGAAAGTAATCTTAAAATCGGCCAGTGATGAGATATCCCAGCGTTAGTAAAAACTCCATTCAATTACACTAAAATGGCAAATCTATGATACTGTGATGACAATGATTTGTTCATGTTCAATGGATGTACACAATCATTCCATCACTTAAGAGGCTGTCTGCAGATAGCAGCAAGACTTAGGGATCTGCATGTTAGGCACCCTATGATTTGCGGATGTGAGGATGTAAACAGGTTAAAGTGTGACTTCAAAGACAGGATCAATAACGTGTCCGAGAGCTCAACACAAAAGTGCAAGAAATCTGTGCTGTCAGACTGACACTTAAACTGGTCAGGTTTTAACAAATAATTTATCCCCAATCTTATCCAAATTGTGTAATCAGAATCATGTCATGTGGCAAAGTACACATTCGGTACTTAATGATGAGTTCGGAAGGCAAGATACCATTTTAGACGTAGCCATCTGCTCATCACGAGTCTGAAATTACTCTAGATTTGAAGCTTTCGTGACTGCAGGAATCCATACACTTTGGTTCTTTCGGTAAAGTCACGTAGGTATAAAATAAAATAAATCATGACGTCACCCCTTATCACCAGTGATAGCGAATGTTTTCATGGAGAAATTTGAAACAAATGCCATCCAGACATCCACCCTACGTCCTTCCTTGTAGAAGAGATATGTAGATGGCACTTTTAAAATATGTAGAGATTATTGTGCTGTATTATGCATCACACATGACAAAATATCAGATGGGTCTCAGCCATTGTTAGACTAAAACAATGAAGAGTCTCCTTCACATCACCACTCATACAAACAGTATCTCGACATAGATGGAGGAGCACAACCATCAGATCATTTTAGAACATTGCACATCGTGAACAAGAGTTCTGCTTAATCCACTGAATGTCTCGCCTGGTCTAAGGTTGTGGCTCAGCACCAAGACGTGGTCGTCGCGGTCGCTACGGCAGTGCTCGTGGTGGAAGCCGAGCGCGTGCATCAACTCGTGCAGAACCGTGCCCTTGGTCACCTTGCCGGGCTCCAGGGACATCGCCTGGTCCCCACCCTGACGGCCCAGGAACGACCAATTCCTGTAGAGACAACCCCAGACTGAGCACCGAGCCCCATTCACTCACCACTCACCACACAGAGACAACCCCAGCCTGAGCACCGAGCCCCATTCACTCACCACTCATCACAGAGAGATGTAGTGTCCGTGTATCTGTAGTGTACATGTCTTTGTCGTGTCCATGTCTCTGCCGTGTCCGTGTCTCCATATCTCACCCGTCCCGTGCGTGGATGTAGATGTAGTCGGCCTCTTCAGAGCGAGGGATGAACCGGACGCACGTTTTATTCTCAAACTCCAGCGCCGCCTCCTTGATCTTCTTTACATCGCCATCGTCTACAGGTCACACGCTGGGCGTGAGCGGCGGGGCCGGCGTGAACAGGGAGAGCCCACGGCGATCGCCGAGCGCCAAGCGCATCCAACGGCGTGGGGCACGGACAGGGGCACAGTGGTGGACACAGAGGGGGGCACAGCGGGTGGCACGGCGTGGGGTGGAGTGTGAGTGGTGGTAGCGCTGGGCTCCCTGGGGAGGGCCCGGGTGCCGCTCTGCCTCCTCGGCCCCACGGCCGCCACCGCCGCCTCTCCCTGCGCTTCCACTCAGCAGCAGGAGGCGTCGCTCAGTCAAACCACGGCGCCGCTTTATTTGAGTTGATAGAGTAACTTCCCGTTCTGCGAGAGCTGCTTCTCTTTCATGGACACTGTGGGTCAGGTGCTGCAATCTACTCGTTGTTCTAGAGTAGCATCACGGTTACCACTGCCTTTGACTGGATAGCATGTCACGTGTGGCTTATTGACTTAACACTCATTCTCTGGGTCCCCACTACATTTATTTGACAGCAGCTAAAGAACAAACACAGCAGATAGAAAACAAACATCGTTATCTGTCCTTTCTCATTGGCATCCGTCGCTTCTAATGTCTAATCAAGCTGCTTTGAGTGAGCGGCACTGCTTCAGATAAAGCCCGGAGCGGAGTCCCTGCATGAGTGAAATCTCGGCCCCGCAGTCCCCCGCCCGGCGACGCGAGGAATCTCCACGATCCGTGATGGCGACGCGAGGCTCCCTAGCGCCACTCTGCACTCTCCGTGTCGTGTGCACCGCTTCCTCTGCTCCATTGGTCTCAATGCGGCGTTCCCATCACAGTCACACACGCTGGGTATGCGCTGCACGTCACTGGCTCCTACACGCATGGTGCCATGTGTGTATCATGAGCCACGACTGATGTAAGTCAATGAATCGAGGCCTGGTTACAGGCCTCCGTGCGTGATGATGTCGTGTGTATAGAGACACTTGATTTGTGTGTCCTCTTCATCTGAGAGTCGGTCTGCTTCCTGGGCGATGTGGATGTATTTCCTATAGAGAGCTGCAGAGAATTCCTCCACTAATCTTCAGATTCTATCTCAAATCATGAGTTCTGGTTCCATCCTTGGTCCTTAGGATTAGTGAAATGTCAATAAACAGCCTCATTTTGCTGCAGCTATTTCAATGGAGCGTCAATCATTCAGCACTTGTGGATGTGGCTTGATTATCACGCGGATTCAAGTAACCAGGCGGCATCTTACAGAGACTAAGACACCGAGTTGGGTTTCTTCTTCAGGGTCAAACCCTGTGCCTGACTCTCTGCTCACCACCAGCTTGCCACAGCCATCTCCACGCCCAGTCACGTGATTATCAATCCACACAGAGCACAGCTCTGAATGATAATTTACATCCTGATTTACATTGGGTCCTGCGCTTCATTCTAGACAAGGGCCACTGTTGATGTGAACTCTGCCCTCAATCTCGTCACCTTCCAGTCACAGGATGGACAAGGCACAGGATGGACAAGGTACAGGATGGACAAGGCACAGGATGGGCAAGGCACAGGATGGACAAGGCACAGGATGGACAAGGCACAGGATGGATAAGGCACAGGATAGACAAGGCACAGGATGGACAAGGCACAGGATGGACAAGGCACAGGATGGACAAGGCACAGGATGGACAAGGCACAGGATGGACAAGGTACAGGATGGACAAGGCACAGGATGGACAAGACACAGGATGGACAAGACACAGGATGAACAAGAAACAGGATGGACAAGGCACAGGATGGACAAGGCACAGGATGGACAAGGTACAGGAGGAGCAAGGAATGAGTAGAGGGAGGAGGAGGTGAGGCCACTCACAGAAGGCGACGGACACTTTGTAGGGGACGTAGATTAGGCCGTCCCTGGCCTTGGGCCACTTCTGCACGGAGCGACGCGTAGGGTGGACGGCGATGTCTCCCCACTCGAGCGTGTAGTCTGGGTGAGACGGGACAGTGCCACTCACTCACTCACTCTCACTCACTGGCACTCTCAAACTCACTCGCTGAGAAACTCACTGTGACAGCGGGATTCACAGCGATGTCTCCTAATTCCAGCGTGTAGTCTGGATGAGACGGGACAGTGCCACTCGCTCACTAGCACTCACTCACACTCACTCACACTCACTCGCTCACTCGCACTCACTCACTCACTCAGACTCGCTCACTCACACTCACTCACTAGCACTCACTGGCACTCTCACACTCACACACTCACACGCACTCACTCATACTCACTCACAATCACTTTCTGTGAGACACTGTCAATCACTCATTGTAAGACACTTAACGTGAGACACCATAATCACAATCATACTCACTGTGACGCACTCATTCAAACCGACTTGAAAGGAGTGACAGTGCCTGATTGTGACACACCAAGTGCTCTGTGATAGTTGTGTGACAATACCTGAGTGCTAGTGTGATACGCGGAGTGTGACACACACACTGAGTGTAAGTGACACACACACTGAGTGTAAGTGGCACACACACACTGAGTGTAAGTGACACACACACTGAGTGTAAGTGACACACACACTGAGTGTAAGTGACACACACACTGAGTGTAAGTGACACACACACTGAGTGTAAGTGACACACACTGAGTGTAGGTGACACACGCTGAGTGTAAGTGACACACACACACTGAGTGTAAGTGACACACACTGAGTGTAGGTGACACACGCTGAGTGTAAGTGACACACACACTGAGTGTAAGTGACACACACACTGAGTGTAAGTGACACACACACTGAGTGTAAGTGACACACACATTGAGTGTAAGTGACACACACTGAGTGTAAGTGACACACACTGAGTGTAAGTGACACACGCTGAGTATAAGTGATACACGCTGAGTGTAAGTGACACACACAGTGTAAGTGACACACACGCTGAGTGTAAGTGACACACGCTGAGTGAAAGTGACACACGCAGAGTGTAAGTGACACACACGCTGAGTGTAAGTGACACACACGCTGAGTGTAAGTGACACAGACACTGAGTGTCAGTGACACAGACACTGAGTGTAAGTGACACACGCTGAGTGTAAGTGACACACACAGTGTAAGTGACACACACGCTGAGTGTAAGTGACACGCTGAGTGCAAGTGACACACACGCTGAGTGTAAGTGATACACGCTGAGTGTAAGTGACACAGACACTGAGTGTAAATGACACAAACATTGAGTGTAAGTGACACACACCGAGTGTAAGTGGCACACGCTGAGTGTAAGTGACACAGACACTGAGTGTAAGTGACAAACGCTGAGTGTATGTGACACACACACTGAGTGTGACACACACTGAGTGTAAGTGACACACACTGAGTGTAAGTGACACACACGCTGAGTGTAAGTGACACACACGCTGAGTGTAAGTGACACGCTGAGTGTAAGTGACACACACGCTGAGTGTAAGTGACACGCTGAGTGTAAGTGACACACATGCTGAGTGTAAGTGAAACACGCTGAGTGTAAGTGACACAGACACTGAGTGTCAGTGACACAGACACTGAGTGTAAGTGACACACGCTGAGTGTAAGTGACACAGACACTGAGTGTAAGTGACACACACACTGAGTGTAAGTGACACACCGAGTGTAAGTGACACACACACTGAGTGTAAGTGACACACACACTGAGTGTAAGTGGCACACACACTGAGTGTAAGTGGCACACACGCTGAATGTATGTGACACACACACAGAGTATAAGTGACACACACTGAGTGTAAGTGACACACACTGAGTGTAAGTGACACACACACACACTGAGTGTAAGTGACACACACTGAGTGTAAGTGACACACACACACACTGAGTGTAAGTGACACACACTGAGTGTAAGTGACACACACACTGAGTGTAAGTGACACACACTGAGTGTAAGTGACACACACAGTGTAAGTGACACACACGCTGAGTGTAAGTGACACGCTGAGTGTAAGTGACACACACACTGAGTGTAAGTGACACACGCTGAGTGTAACACACACTGTGTGTAAGTGACACACACACACTGAGTATAAGTGACACACACGCTGAGTGTAAGTGACACACACTGAGTGTAAGTGACACACACATTGAGTGTAAGTGACACACACGCTGAGTGTAAGTGATACACGCTGAGTGTAAGTGACACAGACACTGAGTGTAAATGACACAAACATTGAGTGTAAGTGACACACACCGAGTGTAAGTGGCACACACGCTGAGTGTAAGTGACACACGCTGAGTGTAAGTGACACAGACACTGAGTGTAAGTGACAAACGCTGAGTGTATGTGACACACACACTGAGTGTGACACACACTGAGTGTAAGTGACACACACTGAGTGTAAGTGACACACCGAGTGCAAGTGACACACACTGAGTGTAGGTGACACACACTGAGTGTAAGTGACACACACACTGAGTGTGACCCACACTGAGTGTAAGTGACACACACTGAGTGTAAGTGACACACACACTGAGTGTAAGTGACACACGCTGCGTGTAAGTGACACACACTGAGTGTAAGTGACACACACACTGAGTGTAAGTGACACACACACTGAGTGTAAGTGACACACGCTGCGTGTAAGTGACACACACTGAGTGTAAGTGACACACACTGAGTGTAAGTGACACACTGAGTGTAAGTGACACACGCTGAGTGTAAGTGACACACGCTGAGTGTAAGTGACCCACACTGAGTGTAAGTGACACACACACTGAGTGTGACCCACACTGAGTGTAAGTGACACACACGCTAAGTGTAAATGACACACACTGAGTGTAAGTAACACACACTGAGTGTAAGTGACACACACACTGAGTGTGACCCACACTGAGTGTAAGTGACACACACGCTAAGTGTAAGTGACACACACTGAGTGTAAGTGACACACACTGAGTGTAAGTGACACACACTGAGTGTAAGTGACACACACACTAAGTGTATGTGACACACACTGAGTGTAAGTGACACACACTGAGGGTAAGTAACACACACACTGAGTGTGACCCACACTGAGTGTAAGTGACACACACGCTAAGTGTAAGTGACACACTGAGTGTAAGTGATACACACACTGAGTGTAAGTGACCCACACTGAGTGTAAGTGACACACACGCTAAGTGTAAGTGACACACACACTGAGTGTAAGTGACACACACTGAGTGTAAGTGACACACACTGAGTGTAAGTGACACACACACTGAGTGTAAGTGACACACACACTAAGTGTGACACACACTGAGTGTAAGTGACACACACTGAGTGTAAGTGACACACACTGAGTGTAAGTGACACACACTGAGTGTAAGTGGCACACACTCAGTGTAAGTGACACACACTGAGTGTAAGTGACACACAATGAGTGTAAGTGACACACACGCTAAGTGTAAGTGACACACACACTGTGTGTAAGTGAAACACACACACTGAGTCTAAGTGACACACGCTGAGTATAAGTGACACACACTGAGTGTAAGTGACACACACTGAGTGTAAGTGACACACGTTGAGTGTAAGTGACACACGCTGAGTGTAAGTGACACACACTGAGTGTAAGTAACACACACTGAGTGTAAGTGACACACACACTGAGTGTAAGTGACACACACTGAGTGTAAGTGACCCACACTGGGTGTAAGTGACACACACGCTAAGTGTAAGTGACACACACAGAGTGTAAGTGACACACACAGAATGTAAGTGACACACACACTAAGTGTAAGTTACACACACACTGAGTGTAAGTGACATACACTGAGTGTAAGTGACACACACTGAGTGTAAGTGACACACACACTGAGTGTAAGTGACACCACACACTGAGTGTAAGTAACACACACTGAGTGTAAGTGACACACACACACAGAGTGTAAGTGACACACACACGGAGTGTAAGTGACACACACTGAGTGTAAGTGACACACACACTAAGTGTAAGTGACACACGCTGAGTGTAAGTGACACACACGCTGAGTGTAAGTGACACACACGCTGAGTGTAAGTGACACACACGTTGAGCGTAAGTGACACACACGCTGAGTGTAAGTGACACACACACTGAGTGTAAGTGACACACACTGAGTGTAAGTGACACACACACTAAGTGTAAGTGACACACACACTGAGTGGAAGTGACACACACACTGAGTGGAAGTGACACACACACTGAATGTAAGTGACACAGACACTGAGTGTAAATGACACAAACATTGAGTGTAAGTGACACACACCGAGTGTAAGTGGCACACACGCTGAGTGTAAGTGACACACGCTGAGTGTAAGTGACACAGACACTGAGTGTAAGTGACAAACGCTGAGTGTATGTGACACACACACTGAGTGTGACACACACTGAGTGTAAGTGACACACACTGAGTGTAAGTGACACACCGAGTGCAAGTGACACACACTGAGTGTAGGTGACACACACTGAGTGTAAGTGACACACACACTGAGTGTGACCCACACTGAGTGTAAGTGACACACACTGAGTGTAAGTGACACACACGCTAAGTGTAAGTGACACACACAGAGTGTAAGTGACACACACAGAATGTAAGTGACACACACACTAAGTGTAAGTTACACACACACTGAGTGTAAGTGACATACACTGAGTGTAAGTGACACACACTGAGTGTAAGTGACACACACACTGAGTGTAAGTGACACCACACACTGAGTGTAAGTAACACACACTGAGTGTAAGTGACACACACACACTGAGTGTAAGTGACACACACACTGAGTGTAAGTGACACACACAGAGTGTAAGTGACACACACACGGAGTGTAAGTGACACACACTGAGTGTAAGTGACACACACACTAAGTGTAAGTGACACACGCTGAGTGTAAGTGACACACACGCTGAGTGTAAGTGACACACACGCTGAGTGTAAGTGACACACACGTTGAGCGTAAGTGACACACACGCTGAGTGTAAGTGACACACACACTGAGTGTAAGTGACACACACTGAGTGTAAGTGACACACACACTAAGTGTAAGTGACACACACACTGAGTGGAAGTGACACACACACTGAGTGGAAGTGACACACACACTGAATGTAAGTGACACAGACACTGAGTGTAAATGACACAAACATTGAGTGTAAGTGACACACACCGAGTGTAAGTGGCACACACGCTGAGTGTAAGTGACACACGCTGAGTGTAAGTGACACAGACACTGAGTGTAAGTGACAAACGCTGAGTGTATGTGACACACACACTGAGTGTGACACACACTGAGTGTAAGTGACACACACTGAGTGTAAGTGACACACCGAGTGCAAGTGACACACACTGAGTGTAGGTGACACACACTGAGTGTAAGTGACACACACACTGAGTGTGACCCACACTGAGTGTAAGTGACACACACTGAGTGTAAGTGACACACACACTGAGTGTAAGTGACACACGCTGCGTGTAAGTGACACACACTGAGTGTAAGTGACACACACACTGAGTGTAAGTGACACACACACTGAGTGTAAGTGACACACGCTGCGTGTAAGTGACACACACTGAGTGTAAGTGACACACACTGAGTGTAAGTGACACACTGAGTGTAAGTGACACACGCTGAGTGTAAGTGACACACGCTGAGTGTAAGTGACCCACACTGAGTGTAAGTGACACACACACTGAGTGTGACCCACACTGAGTGTAAGTGACACACACGCTAAGTGTAAATGACACACACTGAGTGTAAGTAACACACACTGAGTGTAAGTGACACACACACTGAGTGTGACCCACACTGAGTGTAAGTGACACACACGCTAAGTGTAAGTGACACACACTGAGTGTAAGTGACACACACTGAGTGTAAGTGACACACACTGAGTGTAAGTGACACACACACTAAGTGTATGTGACACACACTGAGTGTAAGTGACACACACTGAGGGTAAGTAACACACACACTGAGTGTGACCCACACTGAGTGTAAGTGACACACACGCTAAGTGTAAGTGACACACTGAGTGTAAGTGATACACACACTGAGTGTAAGTGACCCACACTGAGTGTAAGTGACACACACGCTAAGTGTAAGTGACACACACACTGAGTGTAAGTGACACACACTGAGTGTAAGTGACACACACTGAGTGTAAGTGACACACACACTGAGTGTAAGTGACACACACACTAAGTGTGACACACACTGAGTGTAAGTGACACACACTGAGTGTAAGTGACACACACTGAGTGTAAGTGACACACACTGAGTGTAAGTGGCACACACTCAGTGTAAGTGACACACACTGAGTGTAAGTGACACACAATGAGTGTAAGTGACACACACGCTAAGTGTAAGTGACACACACACTGTGTGTAAGTGAAACACACACACTGAGTCTAAGTGACACACGCTGAGTATAAGTGACACACACTGAGTGTAAGTGACACACACTGAGTGTAAGTGGCACACGTTGAGTGTAAGTGACACACGCTGAGTGTAAGTGACACACACTGAGTGTAAGTAACACACACTGAGTGTAAGTGACACACACACTGAGTGTAAGTGACACACACTGAGTGTAAGTGACCCACACTGAGTGTAAGTGACACACACGCTAAGTGTAAGTGACACACACAGAGTGTAAGTGACACACACAGAATGTAAGTGACACACACACTAAGTGTAAGTTACACACACACTGAGTGTAAGTGACATACACTGAGTGTAAGTGACACACACTGAGTGTAAGTGACACACACACTGAGTGTAAGTGACACCACACACTGAGTGTAAGTAACACACACTGAGTGTAAGTGACACACACACACTGAGTGTAAGTGACACACACACTGAGTGTAAGTGACACACACAGAGTGTAAGTGACACACACACGGAGTGTAAGTGACACACACTGAGTGTAAGTGACACACACACTAAGTGTAAGTGACACACGCTGAGTGTAAGTGACACACACGCTGAGTGTAAGTGACACACACGCTGAGTGTAAGTGACACACACGTTGAGCATAAGTGACACACACGCTGAGTGTAAGTGACACACACACTAAGTGTGACACACACTGAGTGTAAGTGACACACACTGAGTGTAAGTGACACACACTGAGTGTAAGTGACACACACTGAGTGTAAGTGGCACACACTCAGTGTAAGTGACACACACTGAGTGTAAGTGACACACAATGAGTGTAAGTGACACACACGCTAAGTGTAAGTGACACACACACTGTGTGTAAGTGAAACACACACACTGAGTCTAAGTGACACACGCTGAGTATAAGTGACACACACTGAGTGTAAGTGACACACACTGAGTGTAAGTGACACACGTTGAGTGTAAGTGACACACGCTGAGTGTAAGTGACACACACTGAGTGTAAGTAACACACACTGAGTGTAAGTGACACACACACTGAGTGTAAGTGACACACACTGAGTGTAAGTGACCCACACTGAGTGTAAGTGACACACACGCTAAGTGTAAGTGACACACACAGAGTGTAAGTGACACACACAGAATGTAAGTGACACACACACTAAGTGTAAGTTACACACACACTGAGTGTAAGTGACATACACTGAGTGTAAGTGACACACACTGAGTGTAAGTGACACACACACTGAGTGTAAGTGACACCACACACTGAGTGTAAGTAACACACACTGAGTGTAAGTGACACACACACACTGAGTGTAAGTGACACACACACTGAGTGTAAGTGACACACACAGAGTGTAAGTGACACACACACGGAGTGTAAGTGACACACACTGAGTGTAAGTGACACACACACTAAGTGTAAGTGACACACGCTGAGTGTAAGTGACACACACGCTGAGTGTAAGTGACACACACGCTGAGTGTAAGTGACACACACGTTGAGCGTAAGTGACACACACGCTGAGTGTAAGTGACACACACACTGAGTGTAAGTGACACACACTGAGTGTAAGTGACACACACACTAAGTGTAAGTGACACACACACTGAGTGGAAGTGACACACACACTGAGTGGAAGTGACACACACACTGAATGTAAGTGACACACACACAGTGTAAGTGACGCACACACTGAGTGTAAGTGACACACACACTGAGTGTAAGTGACACACACTGAGTGTAAGTAACACACACTGAGTGTAAGTGACACACACACTGAGTGTAAGTGACACACACGCTGAGTGTGACCCACACTGAGTGTAAGTGACACACACGCTAAGTGTAAGTGACACACTGAGTGTAAGTGATACACACACTGAGTGTAAGTGACCCACACTGAGTGTAAGTGACACACACGCTAAGTGTAAGTGACACACACACTGAGTGTAAGTGACACACACTGAGTGTAAGTGACACACACTGAGTGTAAGTGACACACACACTGAGTGTAAGTGACACACACACTAAGTGTGACACACACTGAGTGTAAGTGACACACACTGAGTGTAAGTGACACACACTGAGTGTAAGTGACACACACTGAGTGTAAGTGGCACACACTCAGTGTAAGTGACACACACTGAGTGTAAGTGACACACAATGAGTGTAAGTGACACACACGCTAAGTGTAAGTGACACACACACTGTGTGTAAGTGAAACACACACACTGAGTCTAAGTGACACACGCTGAGTATAAGTGACACACACTGAGTGTAAGTGACACACACTGAGTGTAAGTGACACACGTTGAGTGTAAGTGACACACGCTGAGTGTAAGTGACACACACTGAGTGTAAGTAACACACACTGAGTGTAAGTGACACACACACTGAGTGTAAGTGACACACACTGAGTGTAAGTGACCCACACTGAGTGTAAGTGACACACACGCTAAGTGTAAGTGACACACACAGAGTGTAAGTGACACACACAGAATGTAAGTGACACACACACTAAGTGTAAGTTACACACACACTGAGTGTAAGTGACATACACTGAGTGTAAGTGACACACACTGAGTGTAAGTGACACACACACTGAGTGTAAGTGACACCACACACTGAGTGTAAGTAACACACACTGAGTGTAAGTGACACACACACACTGAGTGTAAGTGACACACACACTGAGTGTAAGTGACACACACAGAGTGTAAGTGACACACACACGGAGTGTAAGTGACACACACTGAGTGTAAGTGACACACACACTAAGTGTAAGTGACACACGCTGAGTGTAAGTGACACACACGCTGAGTGTAAGTGACACACACGCTGAGTGTAAGTGACACACACGTTGAGCGTAAGTGACACACACGCTGAGTGTAAGTGACACACACACTGAGTGTAAGTGACACACACTGAGTGTAAGTGACACACACACTAAGTGTAAGTGACACACACACTGAGTGGAAGTGACACACACACTGAGTGGAAGTGACACACACACTGAATGTAAGTGACACACACACAGTGTAAGTGACGCACACACTGAGTGTAAGTGACACACACACTGAGTGTAAGTGACACACACTGAGTGTAAGTAACACACACTGAGTGTAAGTGACACACACACTGAGTGTAAGTGACACACACGCTGAGTGTAAGTGACACACACACTAGAGTGTAAGTGACACACACTGAGTGTAAGTAACACACACTGAGTGTAAGTGACACACACACTGAGTGTAAGTGACACACACTGAGTGTAAGTGACACACACACTAAGTGTAAGTGACACACACACTGAGTGTAAGTGACACACACACTGAGTGTAAGTGACACACACTAAGTGTAAGTGACACACACACACTGAATGTAAGTGACACACACACTGAGTGAAAGTGACACACACACTGAGTGTAAGTGACACACACACTGAGTGTAAGTGACACACACTGAGTGTAAGTGACACACACACTGAGTGTAAGTGACACCCACACTGAATGTAAGTGACACACACACTGAGTGTAAGTGACACACACAGAGTGTAAGTGACACACACACTAAGTGTAAGTGACACACACACTGAGTGTAAGTGACACACACTGAGTGTAAGTGAGACACACAGTGAGTGTAAGTGACACACACACTGAGTGTAAGTGACACCACACACTGAGTGTAAGTGACACCACACACTGAGTGTAAGTAACACACACAGAGTGTAAGTGACACACACACACTGAGTGTAAGTGACACACACACTGAGTGTAAGTGACACACGCTAAGTGTAAGTGACACACACACTGAGTGTAAGTGACACACGCTGAGTGTAAGTGACACACACACACTGAGTGTAAGTGACACACACTGAGTGAAAGTGACACACACTGAGTGTAAGTGACACACACTGAGTGAAAGTGACACACACTGAGTGTAAGTGACACACACTGAGTGTAAGTGACACACACACTGAGTGTAAGTGACACACACGCTGAATGTAAGTGACACACACACTGAATGTAAGTGACACACACACTGAGTGTAAGTGACACACACTGAGTGTAAGTGACACACACACTAAGTGTAAGTGACAAACACACTGAGTATAAGTGACACACGCTGAGTGAAAGTGACACACGCTGAGTGAAAGTGACACACACGCTGAGTGTAAGTGACACACACGCTGAGTGTAAGTGACACACACACTGAGTGTAAGTGACACACACTGAGTGTAAGTGACACACACACTAAGTGTAAGTGACACACACACTGAGTGTAAGTGACACACACACTGAGTGTAAGTGACACACACACTGAGTGTAAGTGACACACACACTGAATGTAAGTGACACACACACAGTGTAAGTGACGCACACACTGAGTGTAAGTGACACACACACTGAGTGTAAGTGACACACACTGAGTGTAAGTGACACACACACTAAGTGTAAGTGACACACACTGAGTGGAAGTGACACACACACTGAGTGTAAGTGACACACACACTGAGTGTAGGTGACACACACGCTAAGTGTAAGTGACACACACACACACTGAGTGTAAGTGACACACACACTAAGTGTGACACACACTGAGTGTAAGTGACACACGCTAAGTGTAAGTGACACACACACACTGAGTGTAAGTGACACACACTGAGTGTAAGTGACACACACTGAGTGTAAGTGACACACACACTGAGTGTAAGTGACACACACACTGAATGTAAGTGACACACACACTGAGTGTAAGTGACACACAGAGTGTAAGTGACACACACACTGAGTGTAAGTGACACACACTGAGTGTAAGTGACACACACAGTGTAAGTGACACACACGCTGAGTGTAAGTGACACACACACTGAGTGTAAGTGACACACACTGAGTGTAAGTGACACACACTGAGTGTAAGTGGCACACACTCAGTGTAAGTGACACACACTGAGTGTAAGTGACACACAATGAGTGTAAGTGACACACACGCTAAGTGTAAGTGACACACACACTGTGTGTAAGTGAAACACACACACTGAGTCTAAGTGACACACGCTGAGTATAAGTGACACACACTGAGTGTAAGTGACACACACTGAGTGTAAGTGACACACGTTGAGTGTAAGTGACACACGCTGAGTGTAAGTGACACACACTGAGTGTAAGTAACACACACTGAGTGTAAGTGACACACACACTGAGTGTAAGTGACACACACTGAGTGTAAGTGACCCACACTGAGTGTAAGTGACACACACGCTAAGTGTAAGTGACACACACAGAGTGTAAGTGACACACACAGAATGTAAGTGACACACACACTAAGTGTAAGTTACACACACACTGAGTGTAAGTGACATACACTGAGTGTAAGTGACACACACTGAGTGTAAGTGACACACACACTGAGTGTAAGTGACACCACACACTGAGTGTAAGTAACACACACTGAGTGTAAGTGACACACACACACTGAGTGTAAGTGACACACACACTGAGTGTAAGTGACACACACAGAGTGTAAGTGACACACACACGGAGTGTAAGTGACACACACTGAGTGTAAGTGACACACACACTAAGTGTAAGTGACACACGCTGAGTGTAAGTGACACACACGCTGAGTGTAAGTGACACACACGCTGAGTGTAAGTGACACACACGTTGAGCGTAAGTGACACACACGCTGAGTGTAAGTGACACACACACTGAGTGTAAGTGACACACACTGAGTGTAAGTGACACACACACTAAGTGTAAGTGACACACACACTGAGTGGAAGTGACACACACACTGAGTGGAAGTGACACACACACTGAATGTAAGTGACACACACACAGTGTAAGTGACGCACACACTGAGTGTAAGTGACACACACACTGAGTGTAAGTGACACACACTGAGTGTAAGTAACACACACTGAGTGTAAGTGACACACACACTGAGTGTAAGTGACACACACGCTGAGTGTAAGTGACACACACACTAGAGTGTAAGTGACACACACTGAGTGTAAGTAACACACACTGAGTGTAAGTGACACACACACTGAGTGTAAGTGACACACACTGAGTGTAAGTGACACACACACTAAGTGTAAGTGACACACACACTGAGTGTAAGTGACACACACACTGAGTGTAAGTGACACACACTAAGTGTAAGTGACACACACACACTGAATGTAAGTGACACACACACTGAGTGAAAGTGACACACACACTGAGTGTAAGTGACACACACACTGAGTGTAAGTGACACACACTGAGTGTAAGTGACACACACACTGAGTGTAAGTGACACCCACACTGAATGTAAGTGACACACACACTGAGTGTAAGTGACACACACAGAGTGTAAGTGACACACACACTAAGTGTAAGTGACACACACACTGAGTGTAAGTGACACACACTGAGTGTAAGTGAGACACACAGTGAGTGTAAGTGACACACACACTGAGTGTAAGTGACACCACACACTGAGTGTAAGTGACACCACACACTGAGTGTAAGTAACACACACTGAGTGTAAGTGACACACACACACTGAGTGTAAGTGACACACACACTGAGTGTAAGTGACACACGCTAAGTGTAAGTGACACACACACTGAGTGTAAGTGACACACGCTGAGTGTAAGTGACACACACACACTGAGTGTAAGTGACACACACTGAGTGAAAGTGACACACACTGAGTGTAAGTGACACACACTGAGTGTAAGTGACACACACACTGAGTGTAAGTGACACACACGCTGAATGTAAGTGACACACACACTGAATGTAAGTGACACACACACTGAGTGTAAGTGACACACACTGAGTGTAAGTGACACACACACTAAGTGTAAGTGACAAACACACTGAGTATAAGTGACACACGCTGAGTGAAAGTGACACACGCTGAGTGAAAGTGACACACACGCTGAGTGTAAGTGACACACACGCTGAGTGTAAGTGACACACACACTGAGTGTAAGTGACACACACTGAGTGTAAGTGACACACACACTGAGTGTAAGTGACACACACACTGAATGTAAGTGACACACACACAGTGTAAGTGACGCACACACTGAGTGTAAGTGACACACACACTGAGTGTAAGTGACACACACTGAGTGTAAGTGACACACACACTAAGTGTAAGTGACACACACTGAGTGGAAGTGACACACACACTGAGTGTAAGTGACACACACACTGAGTGTAGGTGACACACACGCTAAGTGTAAGTGACACACACACACACTGAGTGTAAGTGACACACACACTAAGTGTGACACACACTGAGTGTAAGTGACACACGCTAAGTGTAAGTGACACACACACACTGAGTGTAAGTGACACACACTGAGTGTAAGTGACACACACTGAGTGTAAGTGACACACACTGAGTGTAAGTGACACACACACTGAGTGTAAGTGACACACACACTGAATGTAAGTGACACACACACTGAGTGTAAGTGACACACAGAGTGTAAGTGACACACACACTGAGTGTAAGTGACACACACTGAGTGTAAGTGACACACACAGTGTAAGTGACACACACGCTGAGTGTAAGTGACACACACACTGAGTGTAAGTGACACACACAGAGTGTAAGTGACAAACACACTGAGTATAAGTGATACACGCTGAGTGTAAGTGACACACACAGTGTAAGTGACACACACTGAGTGTAAGTGACACACGCTGAGTGTAAGTGACACACACGCTGAGTGTAAGTGACACACACGCTGAGTGTAAGTGACACACACGCTGAGTGTAAGTGACACACACACTGAGTGTAAGTGACACACACACTAAGTGTAAGTGACACACACACTGAGTGTAAGTGACACACACACTGAGTGTAAGTGACACACACACTGAGTGTAAGTGACACACACACTGAATGTAAGTGACACACACACAGTGTAAGTGATGCACACACTGAGTGTAAGTGACACACACACTGAGTGTAAGTGACACACACTGAGTGTAAGTAACACACACTGAGTGTAAGTGACACACACACACTGAGTGTAAGTGACACACACGCTGAGTGTAAGTGACACACACACTAGAGTGTAAGTGACACACACTGAGTGTAAGTAACACACACTGAGTGTAAGTGACACACACACTGAGTGTAAGTGACACACACTGAGTGTAAGTGACACACACACTAAGTGTAAGTGACACACACACTGAGTGTAGGTGACACACACTAGAGTGTAAGTGACACACACTGAGTGTAAGTAACACACACTGAGTGTAAGTGACACACACACTGAGTGTAAGTGACACACACTGAGTGTAAGTGACCCACACTGAGTGTAAGTGACACACACGCTAAGTGTAAGTGACACACACAGAGTGTAAGTGACACACACAGAATGTAAGTGACACACACACTAAGTGTAAGTTACACACACACTGAGTGTAAGTGACATACACTGAGTGTAAGTGACACACACTGAGTGTAAGTGACACACACACTGAGTGTAAGTGACACCACACACTGAGTGTAAGTAACACACACTGAGTGTAAGTGACACACACACACTGAGTGTAAGTGACACACACACTGAGTGTAAGTGACACACACACTAAGTGTAAGTGACACACACACTGAGTGTAGGTGACACACACGCTGAGTGTAAGTGACACACACACACACACTGAGTGTAAGTGACACACACACTAAGTGTGACACACACTGAGTGTAAGTGACACACGCTAAGTGTAAGTGACACACACACTGAGTGTAAGTGACACACGCTGAGTGTAAGTGACACACACACACACTGAGTGTAAGTGACACACACACTGAATGTAAGTGACACACACACAGTGTAAGTGACGCACACACTGAGTGTAAGTGACACACACACTGAGTGTAAGTGACACACACTGAGTGTAAGTGACACACACACTAAGTGTAAGTGACACACACTGAGTGTAAGTGACACACACACTAAGTGTAAGTGACACACACACTGAGTGTAAGTGACACACACACTGAGTGTAAGTGACACACACTAAGTGTAAGTGACACACACACACTGAATGTAAGTGACACACACACTGAGTGAAAGTGACACACACACTGAGTGTAAGTGACACACACACTGAGTGTAAGTGACACACACTGAGTGTAAGTGACACACACACTGAGTGTAAGTGACACCCACACTGAATGTAAGTGACACACACACTGAGTGTAAGTGACACACACAGAGTGTAAGTGACACACACACTAAGTGTAAGTGACACACACACTGAGTGTAAGTGACACACACTGAGTGTAAGTGAGACACACAGTGAGTGTAAGTGACACACACACTGAGTGTAAGTGACACCACACACTGAGTGTAAGTGACACCACACACTGAGTGTAAGTAACACACACTGAGTGTAAGTGACACACACACACTGAGTGTAAGTGACACACACACTGAGTGTAAGTGACACACGCTAAGTGTAAGTGACACACACACTGAGTGTAAGTGACACACGCTGAGTGTAAGTGACACACACACACTGAGTGTAAGTGACACACACTGAGTGAAAGTGACACACACTGAGTGTAAGTGACACACACTGAGTGTAAGTGACACACACACTGAGTGTAAGTGACACACACGCTGAATGTAAGTGACACACACACTGAATGTAAGTGACACACACACTGAGTGTAAGTGACACACACTGAGTGTAAGTGACACACACACTAAGTGTAAGTGACAAACACACTGAGTATAAGTGACACACGCTGAGTGAAAGTGACACACGCTGAGTGAAAGTGACACACACGCTGAGTGTAAGTGACACACACGCTGAGTGTAAGTGACACACACACTGAGTGTAAGTGACACACACTGAGTGTAAGTGACACACACACTGAGTGTAAGTGACACACACACTGAATGTAAGTGACACACACACAGTGTAAGTGACGCACACACTGAGTGTAAGTGACACACACACTGAGTGTAAGTGACACACACTGAGTGTAAGTGACACACACACTAAGTGTAAGTGACACACACTGAGTGGAAGTGACACACACACTGAGTGTAAGTGACACACACACTGAGTGTAGGTGACACACACGCTAAGTGTAAGTGACACACACACACACTGAGTGTAAGTGACACACACACTAAGTGTGACACACACTGAGTGTAAGTGACACACGCTAAGTGTAAGTGACACACACACACTGAGTGTAAGTGACACACACTGAGTGTAAGTGACACACACTGAGTGTAAGTGACACACACTGAGTGTAAGTGACACACACACTGAGTGTAAGTGACACACACACTGAATGTAAGTGACACACACACTGAGTGTAAGTGACACACAGAGTGTAAGTGACACACACACTGAGTGTAAGTGACACACACTGAGTGTAAGTGACACACACAGTGTAAGTGACACACACGCTGAGTGTAAGTGACACACACACTGAGTGTAAGTGACACACACAGAGTGTAAGTGACAAACACACTGAGTATAAGTGATACACGCTGAGTGTAAGTGACACACACAGTGTAAGTGACACACACTGAGTGTAAGTGACACACGCTGAGTGTAAGTGACACACACGCTGAGTGTAAGTGACACACACGCTGAGTGTAAGTGACACACACGCTGAGTGTAAGTGACACACACACTGAGTGTAAGTGACACACACACTAAGTGTAAGTGACACACACACTGAGTGTAAGTGACACACACACTGAGTGTAAGTGACACACACACTGAGTGTAAGTGACACACACACTGAATGTAAGTGACACACACACAGTGTAAGTGATGCACACACTGAGTGTAAGTGACACACACACTGAGTGTAAGTGACACACACTGAGTGTAAGTAACACACACTGAGTGTAAGTGACACACACACACTGAGTGTAAGTGACACACACGCTGAGTGTAAGTGACACACACACTAGAGTGTAAGTGACACACACTGAGTGTAAGTAACACACACTGAGTGTAAGTGACACACACACTGAGTGTAAGTGACACACACTGAGTGTAAGTGACACACACACTAAGTGTAAGTGACACACACACTGAGTGTAGGTGACACACACTAGAGTGTAAGTGACAAACACACTGAGTATAAGTGACACACGCTGAGTGAAAGTGACACACGCTGAGTGAAAGTGACACACACGCTGAGTGTAAGTGACACACACGCTGAGTGTAAGTGACACACACACTGAGTGTAAGTGACACACACTGAGTGTAAGTGACACACACACTGAGTGTAAGTGACACACACACTGAATGTAAGTGACACACACACAGTGTAAGTGACGCACACACTGAGTGTAAGTGACACACACACTGAGTGTAAGTGACACACACTGAGTGTAAGTGACACACACACTAAGTGTAAGTGACACACACTGAGTGGAAGTGACACACACACTGAGTGTAAGTGACACACACACTGAGTGTAGGTGACACACACGCTAAGTGTAAGTGACACACACACACACTGAGTGTAAGTGACACACACACTAAGTGTGACACACACTGAGTGTAAGTGACACACGCTAAGTGTAAGTGACACACACACACTGAGTGTAAGTGACACACACTGAGTGTAAGTGACACACACTGAGTGTAAGTGACACACACTGAGTGTAAGTGACACACACACTGAGTGTAAGTGACACACACACTGAATGTAAGTGACACACACACTGAGTGTAAGTGACACACAGAGTGTAAGTGACACACACACTGAGTGTAAGTGACACACACTGAGTGTAAGTGACACACACAGTGTAAGTGACACACACGCTGAGTGTAAGTGACACACACACTGAGTGTAAGTGACACACACAGAGTGTAAGTGACAAACACACTGAGTATAAGTGATACACGCTGAGTGTAAGTGACACACACAGTGTAAGTGACACACACTGAGTGTAAGTGACACACGCTGAGTGTAAGTGACACACACGCTGAGTGTAAGTGACACACACGCTGAGTGTAAGTGACACACACGCTGAGTGTAAGTGACACACACACTGAGTGTAAGTGACACACACACTAAGTGTAAGTGACACACACACTGAGTGTAAGTGACACACACACTGAGTGTAAGTGACACACACACTGAGTGTAAGTGACACACACACTGAATGTAAGTGACACACACACAGTGTAAGTGATGCACACACTGAGTGTAAGTGACACACACACTGAGTGTAAGTGACACACACTGAGTGTAAGTAACACACACTGAGTGTAAGTGACACACACACACTGAGTGTAAGTGACACACACGCTGAGTGTAAGTGACACACACACTAGAGTGTAAGTGACACACACTGAGTGTAAGTAACACACACTGAGTGTAAGTGACACACACACTGAGTGTAAGTGACACACACTGAGTGTAAGTGACACACACACTAAGTGTAAGTGACACACACACTGAGTGTAGGTGACACACACTAGAGTGTAAGTGACACACACTGAGTGTAAGTAACACACACTGAGTGTAAGTGACACACACACTGAGTGTAAGTGACACACACTGAGTGTAAGTGACCCACACTGAGTGTAAGTGACACACACGCTAAGTGTAAGTGACACACACAGAGTGTAAGTGACACACACAGAATGTAAGTGACACACACACTAAGTGTAAGTTACACACACACTGAGTGTAAGTGACATACACTGAGTGTAAGTGACACACACTGAGTGTAAGTGACACACACACTGAGTGTAAGTGACACCACACACTGAGTGTAAGTAACACACACTGAGTGTAAGTGACACACACACACTGAGTGTAAGTGACACACACACTGAGTGTAAGTGACACACACACTAAGTGTAAGTGACACACACACTGAGTGTAGGTGACACACACGCTGAGTGTAAGTGACACACACACACACACTGAGTGTAAGTGACACACACACTAAGTGTGACACACACTGAGTGTAAGTGACACACGCTAAGTGTAAGTGACACACACACTGAGTGTAAGTGACACACGCTGAGTGTAAGTGACACACACACACACTGAGTGTAAGTGACACACACTGAGTGTAAGTGACACACACTGAGTGTAAGTGACACACACACTGAGTGTAAGTGACACACACTGAGTCTAAGTGACACACACAGAGTGTAAGTGACACACACTGAGTGTAAGTGACACACACACTAAGTGTAAGTGACACACACACTGAGTGTAGGTGACACACACTAGAGTGTAAGTGACACACACTGAGTGTAAGTAACACACACTGAGTGTAAGTGACACACACACTGAGTGTAAGTGACACACACTGAGTGTAAGTGACCCACACTGAGTGTAAGTGACACACACGCTAAGTGTAAGTGACACACAGAGTGTAAGTGACACACACAGAATGTAAGTGACACACACACTAAGTGTAAGTTACACACACACTGAGTGTAAGTGACATACACTGAGTGTAAGTGACACACACTGAGTGTAAGTGACACACACACTGAGTGTAAGTGACACCACACACTGAGTGTAAGTAACACACACTGAGTGTAAGTGACACACACACACTGAGTGTAAGTGACACACACACTGAGTGTAAGTGACACACACACTAAGTGTAAGTGACACACACACTGAGTGTAGGTGACACACACGCTGAGTGTAAGTGACACACACACACACACTGAGTGTAAGTGACACACACACTAAGTGTGACACACACTGAGTGTAAGTGACACACGCTAAGTGTAAGTGACACACACACTGAGTGTAAGTGACACACGCTGAGTGTAAGTGACACACACACACACTGAGTGTAAGTGACACACACTGAGTGTAAGTGACACACACTGAGTGTAAGTGACACACACACTGAGTGTAAGTGACACACACACTGAATGTAAGTGACACACACACTGAGTGTAAGTGACACACACTGAGTGTAAGTGACACACACACTGAGTGTAAGTGACACACACAGAGTGTAAGTGACACACACACTGAGTGTAAGTGACACACACTGAGTGTAAGTGACACACACACTAAGTGTAAGTGACACACACGCTGAGTGTAAGTGACACACACACACACACTGAGTGTAAGTGACACACACACTAAGTGTGACACACACTGAGTGTAAGTGACACACGCTAAGTGTAAGTGACACACACACTGAGTGTAAGTGACACACGCTGAGTGTAAGTGACACACACACACACTGAGTGTAAGTGACACACACTGAGTGTAAGTGACACACACTGAGTGTAAGTGACACACACACTGAATGTAAGTGACACACACACTGAGTGTAAGTGACACACACTGAGTGTAAGTGACACACACACTGAGTGTAAGTGACACACACAGAGTGTAAGTGACACACACACTGAGTGTAAGTGACACACACTGAGTGTAAGTGACACACACACTAAGTGTAAGTGACACACACACTGAGTGTAGGTGACACACACGCTAAGTGTAAGTGACACACACACACTGAGTGTAAGTGACACACACACACTAAGTGTGACACACACTGAGTATAAGTGACACACGCTAAGTGTAAGTGACACACACACTGAGTGTAAGTGACACACGCTGAGTGTAAGTGACACACACACACTGAGTGTAAGTGACACACACACTGAGTGTAAGTGACACACACTGAGTCTAAGTGACACACACAGAGTGTAAGTGACACACACTGAGTGTAAGTGACACACACACTAAGTGTAAGTGACAAACACACTGAGTATAAGTGATACACGCTGAGTGTAAGTGACACACACAGTGTAAGTGACACACACGCTGAGTGTAAGTGACACACGCTGAGTGAAAGTGACACACACTGAGTGTAAGTAACACACAAGCTGAGTGTAAGTGACACACACACTGAGTGTAAGTGACACACACGCTGAGTGTAAGTGACACACACACTGAGTGTAAGTGACACACACTGAGTGTAAGTAACGCACACTGAGTGTAAGTGACACACACACACTGAGTGTAAGTGACACACACGCTGAGTGTAAGTGACACACACACTGAGTGTAAGTGACTCACACACTGAATGTAAGTGACACACACACTGAGTGTAAGTGACACACACAGAGTGTAAGTGACACACACAGAGTGTAAGTGACACACACACTAAGTGTAAGTTACAAACACACTGAGTGTAAGTGACACACACTGAGTGTAAGTGAGACACACAGTGAGTGTAAGTGACACACACACTGAGTGTAAGTGACACACACACTAAGTGTAAGTGACACACACACTGAGTGTAGGTGACACACACGCTAAGTGTAAGTGACACACACACACACTGAGTGTAAGTGACACACACACTAAGTGTGACACACACTGAGTGTAAGTGACACACGCTAAGTGTAAGTGACACACACACTGAGTGTAAGTGACACACGCTGAGTGTAAGTGACACACACACACTGAGTGTAAGTGACACACACTGAGTGTAAGTGACACACACTGAGTGTAAGTGACACACACTGAGTGTAAGTGACACACACACTAGAGTGTAAGTGACACACACTGAGTGTAAGTAACACACACTGAGTGTAAGTGACACACACACTGAGTGTAAGTGACACACACTGAGTGTAAGTGACACACACACTAAGTGTAAGTGACACACACACTGAGTGTAGGTGACACACACTAGAGTGTAAGTGACACACACTGAGTGTAAGTAACACACACTGAGTGTAAGTGACACACACACTGAGTGTAAGTGACACACACTGAGTGTAAGTGACCCACACTGAGTGTAAGTGACACACACGCTAAGTGTAAGTGACACACAGAGTGTAAGTGACACACACAGAATGTAAGTGACACACACACTAAGTGTAAGTTACACACACACTGAGTGTAAGTGACATACACTGAGTGTAAGTGACACACACTGAGTGTAAGTGACACACACACTGAGTGTAAGTGACACCACACACTGAGTGTAAGTAACACACACTGAGTGTAAGTGACACACACACACTGAGTGTAAGTGACACACACACTGAGTGTAAGTGACACACACACTAAGTGTAAGTGACACACACACTGAGTGTAGGTGACACACACGCTGAGTGTAAGTGACACACACACACACACTGAGTGTAAGTGACACACACACTAAGTGTGACACACACTGAGTGTAAGTGACACACGCTAAGTGTAAGTGACACACACACTGAGTGTAAGTGACACACGCTGAGTGTAAGTGACACACACACACACTGAGTGTAAGTGACACACACTGAGTGTAAGTGACACACACTGAGTGTAAGTGACACACACACTGAGTGTAAGTGACACACACACTGAATGTAAGTGACACACACACTGAGTGTAAGTGACACACACTGAGTGTAAGTGACACACACACTGAGTGTAAGTGACACACACAGAGTGTAAGTGACACACACACTGAGTGTAAGTGACACACACTGAGTGTAAGTGACACACACACTAAGTGTAAGTGACACACACGCTGAGTGTAAGTGACACACACACACACACTGAGTGTAAGTGACACACACACTAAGTGTGACACACACTGAGTGTAAGTGACACACGCTAAGTGTAAGTGACACACACACTGAGTGTAAGTGACACACGCTGAGTGTAAGTGACACACACACACACTGAGTGTAAGTGACACACACTGAGTGTAAGTGACACACACTGAGTGTAAGTGACACACACACTGAGTGTAAGTGACACACACACTGAATGTAAGTGACACACACACTGAGTGTAAGTGACACACACTGAGTGTAAGTGACACACACACTGAGTGTAAGTGACACACACAGAGTGTAAGTGACACACACACTGAGTGTAAGTGACACACACTGAGTGTAAGTGACACACACACTAAGTGTAAGTGACACACACACTGAGTGTAGGTGACACACACGCTAAGTGTAAGTGACACACACACACTGAGTGTAAGTGACACACACACACTAAGTGTGACACACACTGAGTATAAGTGACACACGCTAAGTGTAAGTGACACACACACTGAGTGTAAGTGACACACGCTGAGTGTAAGTGACACACACACACTGAGTGTAAGTGACACACACACTGAGTGTAAGTGACACACACTGAGTCTAAGTGACACACACAGAGTGTAAGTGACACACACTGAGTGTAAGTGACACACACACTAAGTGTAAGTGACAAACACACTGAGTATAAGTGATACACGCTGAGTGTAAGTGACACACACAGTGTAAGTGACACACACGCTGAGTGTAAGTGACACACGCTGAGTGAAAGTGACACACACTGAGTGTAAGTAACACACAAGCTGAGTGTAAGTGACACACACACTGAGTGTAAGTGACACACACGCTGAGTGTAAGTGACACACACACTGAGTGTAAGTGACACACACTGAGTGTAAGTAACGCACACTGAGTGTAAGTGACACACACACACTGAGTGTAAGTGACACACACGCTGAGTGTAAGTGACACACACACTAGAGTGTAAGTGACACACACTGAGTGTAAGTAACACACACTGAGTGTAAGTGACACACACACTGAGTGTAAGTGACACACACTGAGTGTAAGTGACACACACACTAAGTGTAAGTGACACACACACTGAGTGTAAGTGACACACACACTGAATGTAAGTGACACACACACAGTGTAAGTGACGCACACACTGAGTGTAAGTGACACACACACTGAGTGTAAGTGACACACACTGAGTGTAAGTAACACACACTGAGTGTAAGTGACACACACACACACTGAGTGTAAGTGACACACACGCTGAGTGTAAGTGACACACAATAGAGTGTAAGTGACACACACTGAGTGTAAGTAACACACACTGAGTGTAAGTGACACACACTGAGTGTAAGTGACACACACACTAAGTGTAAGTGACACACACACTAAGTGTAAGTGACACACACACTGAATGTAAGTGACACACACACTGAGTGTAAGTGACACACACACTGAGTGTAAGTGACACACACACTGAGTGTAAGTGACACAATACTGAGTGTAAGTGACACACACACTGAGTGTAAGTGACTCACACACTGAATGTAAGTGACACACACACTGAGTGTAAGTGACACACACAGAGTGTAAGTGACACACACAGAGTGTAAGTGACACACACACTAAGTGTAAGTTACAAACACACTGAGTGTAAGTGACACACACTGAGTGTAAGTGAGACACACAGTGAGTGTAAGTGACACACACACTGAGTGTAAGTGACACCACACACTGAGTGTAAGTGACACCACACACTGAGTGTAAGTAACACACACTGAGTGTAAGTGACACACACACACTGAGTGTAAGTGACACACACACTGAGTGTAAGTGACACACACACTAAGTGTAAGTGACACACACACTGAGTGTAGGTGACACACACGCTAAGTGTAAGTGACACACACACACACTGAGTGTAAGTGACACACACACTAAGTGTGACACACACTGAGTGTAAGTGACACACGCTAAGTGTAAGTGACACACACACTGAGTGTAAGTGACACACGCTGAGTGTAAGTGACACACACACACACTGAGTGTAAGTGACACACACTGAGTGTAAGTGACACACACTGAGTGTAAGTGACACACACTGAGTGTAAGTGACACACACACTAGAGTGTAAGTGACACACACTGAGTGTAAGTAACACACACTGAGTGTAAGTGACACACACACTGAGTGTAAGTGACACACACTGAGTGTAAGTGACACACACACTAAGTGTAAGTGACACACACACTGAGTGTAGGTGACACACACTAGAGTGTAAGTGACACACACTGAGTGTAAGTAACACACACTGAGTGTAAGTGACACACACACTGAGTGTAAGTGACACACACTGAGTGTAAGTGACCCACACTGAGTGTAAGTGACACACACGCTAAGTGTAAGTGACACACAGAGTGTAAGTGACACACACAGAATGTAAGTGACACACACACTAAGTGTAAGTTACACACACACTGAGTGTAAGTGACATACACTGAGTGTAAGTGACACACACTGAGTGTAAGTGACACACACACTGAGTGTAAGTGACACCACACACTGAGTGTAAGTAACACACACTGAGTGTAAGTGACACACACACACTGAGTGTAAGTGACACACACACTGAGTGTAAGTGACACACACACTAAGTGTAAGTGACACACACACTGAGTGTAGGTGACACACACGCTGAGTGTAAGTGACACACACACACACACTGAGTGTAAGTGACACACACACTAAGTGTGACACACACTGAGTGTAAGTGACACACGCTAAGTGTAAGTGACACACACACTGAGTGTAAGTGACACACGCTGAGTGTAAGTGACACACACACACACTGAGTGTAAGTGACACACACTGAGTGTAAGTGACACACACTGAGTGTAAGTGACACACACACTGAGTGTAAGTGACACACACACTGAATGTAAGTGACACACACACTGAGTGTAAGTGACACACACTGAGTGTAAGTGACACACACACTGAGTGTAAGTGACACACACAGAGTGTAAGTGACACACACACTGAGTGTAAGTGACACACACTGAGTGTAAGTGACACACACACTAAGTGTAAGTGACACACACACTGAGTGTAGGTGACACACACGCTAAGTGTAAGTGACACACACACACTGAGTGTAAGTGACACACACACACTAAGTGTGACACACACTGAGTATAAGTGACACACGCTAAGTGTAAGTGACACACACACTGAGTGTAAGTGACACACGCTGAGTGTAAGTGACACACACACACTGAGTGTAAGTGACACACACACTGAGTGTAAGTGACACACACTGAGTCTAAGTGACACACACAGAGTGTAAGTGACACACACTGAGTGTAAGTGACACACACACTAAGTGTAAGTGACAAACACACTGAGTATAAGTGATACACGCTGAGTGTAAGTGACACACACAGTGTAAGTGACACACACGCTGAGTGTAAGTGACACACGCTGAGTGAAAGTGACACACACTGAGTGTAAGTAACACACAAGCTGAGTGTAAGTGACACACACACTGAGTGTAAGTGACACACACGCTGAGTGTAAGTGACACACACACTGAGTGTAAGTGACACACACTGAGTGTAAGTAACGCACACTGAGTGTAAGTGACACACACACACTGAGTGTAAGTGACACACACGCTGAGTGTATGTGACACACACACTAGAGTGTAAGTGACACACACTGAGTGTAAGTAACACACACTGAGTGTAAGTGACACACACACTGAGTGTAAGTGACACACACTGAGTGTAAGTGACACACACACTAAGTGTAAGTGACACACACACTGAGTGTAAGTGACACACACACTGAATGTAAGTGACACACACACAGTGTAAGTGACGCACACACTGAGTGTAAGTGACACACACACTGAGTGTAAGTGACACACACTGAGTGTAAGTAACACACACTGAGTGTAAGTGACACACACACACTGAGTGTAAGTGACACACACGCTGAGTGTAAGTGACACACAATAGAGTGTAAGTGACACACACTGAGTGTAAGTAACACACACTGAGTGTAAGTGACACACACTGAGTGTAAGTGACACACACACTAAGTGTAAGTGACACACACACTAAGTGTAAGTGACACACACACTGAATGTAAGTGACACACACACTGAGTGTAAGTGACACACACACTGAGTGTAAGTGACACACACACTGAGTGTAAGTGACACAATACTGAGTGTAAGTGACACACACACTGAGTGTAAGTGACTCACACACTGAATGTAAGTGACACACACACTGAGTGTAAGTGACACACACAGAGTGTAAGTGACACACACAGAGTGTAAGTGACACACACACTAAGTGTAAGTTACAAACACACTGAGTGTAAGTGACACACACTGAGTGTAAGTGAGACACACAGTGAGTGTAAGTGACACACACACTGAGTGTAAGTGACACCACACACTGAGTGTAAGTGACACCACACACTGAGTGTAAGTAACACACACTGAGTGTAAGTGACACACACACACTGAGTGTAAGTGACACACACACTGAGTGTAAGTGACACACACACTAAGTGTAAGTGACACACACACTGAGTGTAGGTGACACACACGCTAAGTGTAAGTGACACACACACACACTGAGTGTAAGTGACACACACACTAAGTGTGACACACACTGAGTGTAAGTGACACACGCTAAGTGTAAGTGACACACACACTGAGTGTAAGTGACACACGCTGAGTGTAAGTGACACACACACACACTGAGTGTAAGTGACACACACTGAGTGTAAGTGACACACACTGAGTGTAAGTGACACACACTGAGTGTAAGTGACACACACACTGAATGTAAGTGACACACACACTGAGTGTAAGTGACACACACTGAGTGTAAGTGACACACACACTGAGTGTAAGTGACACACACAGAGTGTAAGTGACACACACACTGAGTGTAAGTGACACACACTGAGTGTAAGTGACATACACACTAAGTGTAAGTGACACACACACTGAGTGTAAGTGACACACACACACTGAGTGTAAGTGACACACACACTGAGTGTAAGTGGCACACACGCTGAATGTAAGTGACACACACACTGAATGTAAGTGACACACACACTGAGTGTAAGTGACACACACTGAGTGTAAGTGACACACACACTGAGTGTAAGTGACACCACACACGGAGTGTAAGTGAAACACAGTGAGTGTAAGTGACACACACACTAAGTGTAAGTGACACACACACTGAGTGTAAGTGACACACACACTGAGTGTAAGTGACACACACACTGAATGTAAGTGACACACACACTGAGTGTAAGTGACACACACAGAGTGTAAGTGACACACACACGGAGTGTAAGTGACACACACTGAGTGTAAGTTACACCACACACTGAGTGTAAGTAACACACACTGAGTGTAAGTGACACACACACACTGAGTGTAAGTGACACACACACTGAGTGTAAGTGACACACACACTAAGTGTAAGTGACACACACACACTGAGTGTAGGTGACACACACGCTAAGTGTAAGTGACACACACACACACTGAGTGTAAGTGACACACACACTAAGTGTGACACACACTGAGTGTAAGTGACACACGCTAAGTGTAAGTGACACACACACTGAGTGTAAGTGACACACGCTGAGTGTAAGTGACACACACACACTGAGTGTAAGTGACACACACTGAGTGTAAGTGACACACACTGAGTGTAAGTGACACACACTGAGTGTAAGTGACACACACACTGAATGTAAGTGACACACACACTGAGTGTAAGTGACACACACTGAGTGTAAGTGACACACACACTGAGTGTAAGTGACACACACAGAGTGTAAGTGACACACACACTGAGTGTAAGTGACACACACTGAGTGTAAGTGACATACACACTAAGTGTAAGTGACACACACACTGAGTGTAAGTGACACTCACACACTGAGTGTAAGTGACACACACACTGAGTGTAAGTGGCACACACGCTGAATGTAAGTGACACACACACTGAATGTAAGTGACACACACACTGAGTGTAAGTGACACACACTGAGTGTAAGTGACACACACACTGAGTGTAAGTGACACCACACACGGAGTGTAAGTGAAACACAGTGAGTGTAAGTGACACACACACTAAGTGTAAGTGACACACACACTGAGTGTAAGTGACACACACACTGAGTGTAAGTGACACACACACTGAATGTAAGTGACACACACACTGAGTGTAAGTGACACACACAGAGTGTAAGTGACACACACACGGAGTGTAAGTGACACACACTGAGTGTAAGTGACACACACACTAAGTGTAAGTGACAAACACACTGAGTATAAGTGATACACGCTGAGTGTAAGTGACACACGCTGAGTGTAAGTGACACACACGCTGAGTGTAAGTGACACACACGCTGAGTGTAAGTGACACACACGCTGAGTGTAAGTGACACACACACTGAGTGTAAGTGACACACACTGAGTGTAAGTGACACACACACTAAGTGTAAGTGACACACACACTGAGTGGAAGTGACACACACACTGAATAGAAGTGACACACACACTGAGTGTAAGTGACACACACACTGAATGTAAGTGACACACACACAGTGTAAGTGACCCACACACTGAGTGTAAGTGACACACACACTGAGTGTAAGTGACACACACTGAGTGTAAGTAACACACACTGAGTGTAAGTGACACACACACACTGAGTGTAAGTGACACACACGCTGAGTGTAAGTGACACACACACTAGAGTGTAAGTGACACACACTGAGTGTAAGTAACACACGCTGAGTGTAAGTGACACACATACTGAGTGTAAGTGACACACACTGAGTGTAAGTAACACACACTGAGTGTAAGTGACACACACACACTGAGTGTAAGTGACACACACACTGAGTGTAAGTGACACACACACTGAGTGTAAGTGACACACACACTAAGTGTAAGTGACACACACACTGAGTGTAAGTGACACACACACTGAGTGTAAGTGACACACACACTGAATGTAAGTGACGCACACACTGAGTGTAAGTGACACACACACTGAGTGTAAGTGACACCACACACTGAGTGTAAGTGACACACACTGAGTGTAAGCAACACACACTGAGTGTAAGTGACACACACACACTGAGTGTAAGTGACACACACGCTGAGTGTAAGTGACACACACTGAGTGTAAGTGACACACACACTAAGTGTAAGTGACACACACACTGAGTGTAAGTGACACACACTGAGTGTAAGTAACACACACTGAGTGTAAGTGACACACACACTGAATGTAAGTGACGCACACACTGAGTGTAAGTGACACACACACTGAGTGTAAGTGACACCACACACTGAGTGTAAGTGACACACACTGAGTGTAAGTAACACACACTGAGTGTAAGTGACACACACACACTGAGTGTAAGTGACACACACGCTGAGTGTAAGTGACACACACTGAGTGTAAGTGACACACACACTAAGTGTAAGTGACACACACACTGAGTGTAAGTGACACACACTGAGTTTAAGTAACACACACTGAGTGTAAGTGACACACACACTGAGTGTAAGTGACACACACTGAGTGTAAGTGACACACACACTAAGTGTAAGTGACACACACACTGAGTGTAAGTGACACACACTGAGTGTAAGTGACACACACACTAAGTGTAAGTGACACACACACTGAGTGTAAGTGACACACACACTGAGTGTAAGTGACACACACAATGAGTGTAAGTGACACACACTGAGTGTAAGTAACACACACTGAGTGTAAGTGACACACACACACTGAGTGTAAGTGACACACACACTGAATGTAAGTGACACACACACTGAGTGTAAGTGACACACACACTGAGTGTAAGTGACACACACACTGAGTGTAAGTGACACACACTGAGTGTAAGTAACACACACTGAGTGTAAGTGACACACACACACTGAGTGTAAGTGACACACACGCTGAGTGTCAGTAACACACACTGAGTGTAAGTGACACACACTGAGTGTAAGTGACACACACTGAGTGTAATTGACACACACACTAAGTGTAAGTGACACACACACTGAGTGTAAGTGACACACGCTGAGTATAAGTGATACACGCTGAGTGTAAGTGACACACACGCTGAGTGTAAGTGACACACACACTGAGTGTAAGTGACACACACACTGAGTGTAAGTGACACACACACTGAGTGTGACACACGCTGAGTGTAAGTGACACGCTGAGTGTAAGTGACACACACGCTGAGTTTAAGTGACATACGCTGAGTGTAAGTGACACACACAGTTTAAGTGACACACACGCTGAGTGTATGTGACACACGCTGAGTGTAAGTGACACGCTGAGTGTAAGTGACACACACGCTGAGTTTAAGTGACACACACGCTGAGTGTAAGTGACACACTGAGTGTAAGTGACACACGCTGAGTGTAAGTGACACACACTGAGTGTAAGTGACACACACACTAAGTGTAAGTGACACACACACTGAGTGTAAGTGACACACACTGAGTGTAAGTAACACACACTGAGTGTAAGTGACACACACACTAAGTGTAAGTGACACACACACTGAGTGTAAGTGACACACACACTGAGTGTAAGTGACACACACACTGAGTGTAAGTGACACACACACTAAGTGTAAGTGACACACACACTGAGTGTAAGTGACACACACACTGAGTGTAAGTGACACACACACTGAGTGTATGTAACACACACTGAGTGTAAGTGACACTACAAGGAGTGCTCCTCACCTCGTCTCTCAGTCTCCACCTTCAGCTTCTCTCTCAGCTGCGCTCACAGCGAGAGACAGGGAGACAGAGTGGAGGGGTAGAGATGCACGCACGCCGCCTGCTACACTCGTCTTCACGTCACGTGATGATCGTCGTCAATGTCACTGCCCGTGTCCCACTGCGTGTGCCGAGCCATGCTCATTGCCAGGGCTCCCGCATCATTCTTCCTCAAGAGCTCCGTTAAAATCACAATCCGACTACCTCCATGCTTTGTGGCTATGTCCGGACGTTGTAAATCTCCATCACGACACTCTGGTGCTGTCCAACGACACGTGGTACTAACCTCTCCCCGTCGATCGAAGGGACTCTGGGGCCTGAAACCCGCTACCGTGACGAGACAGCAGCACGCCCTACTCCAACCCTTTAGCATCGTAGCCAGGAAGACGACTGGGCAAGTGGAAGGAGCACAAACCCCTCCATGGAAACAGTGGCACAACACTCCCCTAGCACAACACCCTGACACAACACCCCCCTGGTACAACACCCCCCTAGCACAACACCCCCCTGACACAACACCCCCTGGTACAACACCCCCTGACACAACACCCCCTGACACAACACCCCCCTGACACAACACCCCCCTGACACAACACCCCCCTGACACAACACCCCCCTGACACAGGCGGGCATGGAGCACTTGAGCCACAAGATTAAAGGGAGGGAGTGGGAGCTCGAAGTCACGTGGTCTCCCTTCCTACAGAGTCTACGATGAGCGGGGCGGACGAGGAGGTGGGGAGGTCGGGACGGGAGAAAGAGGGACAGAGACCCTCGGTGGTCAAGCGGCAGCGGAATGAGGAGTGGTGGAAGGCCGCCTGCTAAGCCCACCAGCCGCGTGTGGGTCAACTCGTTCATTAGGGGGTTAGTTGTCCCCCCCTCCCCCCTCTCCCTGGCTTCTCCTCAGCCTGCTGCTGATTCCTCCCTCTCCGTGTCCCCTCCCCATGTCAATCTTCCTCTCCCCCCTAACGCGAGCTCCCCACTTGGCTGGGGCAGTGGGCCACTTCCCCTCCCCCCCTCCCCCTGCCGTGTGGTGCCGTGACGTCACAATGGATTACCGCCGACGTCATGCAGCCCGTTACTGGAATGTCTCGGCGTGTTGCATCGCGGTCGCGTTTTGCTGTCGTAAAGAAAATTCGTCGCCTGAGAATTGTAGCTGGCAGTGTGCACGTGGACGTGTGTAGGCCGTGTCGTCAATCCACTGCTGTTGGGGGGGTAATTTGACCATACTCCACCACACTGGTCATTGTGGGTTCATGAAAGTAAGGAGAATAGACATGGGAGTATTTATACGCACGATAATACCTCTCCTCTCACAATACAACTCCAAGAATGTTTTATTGTTGTATTTGTCAATGTTCAGCTCCACAACTGTGTTTATCAATACAAGGAGCGTGGGATCCCACTGACTACGTCCGGGTGTAACGACGCACGACTGCCGTGTAAGGAGCACAGCGTGGACGCGTGGAGCAGCGTGGATGCGTGGAGCAGCGTGGATGCGTGGAGCAGTGTGGACGCGTGGAGCTCAGCGTGGATGCGTGGAGCAGCGTGGACGCGTGGAGCTCAGCGTGGATGCGTGGAGCAGCGTGGACGCGTGGAGCTCAGTGTGGACGCGTGGAGCAGCGTGGACGCGTGGAGCTCAGCGTGGACGTGTGGAGCTCAGCGTGGACGTGTGGAGCTCAGTGTGGACGTGTGGAGCTCAGCGTGGACGTGTGGAGCTCAGTGTGGACGTGTGGAGCTCAGCGTGGACGCGTGGAGCTCAGTGTGGACGCGTGGAGCTCAGTGTGGACGCGTGGAGCAGCGTGGACGCGTGGAGCAGCGTGGACGCGTGGAGCAGCGTGGACGCGTGGAGCTCAGTGTGGACGCGTGGAGCAGCGTGGACGTGTGGAGCGGCGTGGACGCATGGAGCAGCGTGGACGCGTGGAGCTCAGTGTGGACGCGTGGAGCAGCGTGGACGCGTGGAGCAGCGTGGACGCGTGGAGCTCAGTGTGGACGCGTGGAGCAGCGTGGACGCGTGGAGCGCTGCAGCGAGTGCAGTTAGTGCGGTGTCGCGTCGCTCTACGAGCGGCAGGCCGGCGTCGCGCTCGTCACGTCGCCCCCCGTGCACCGCGCGCCACGCGGCACCCTGAGCGCCGGGCGCCGGGCGCGGTGCCACGCCGGAGCCGAGGGAGCCCCGGGAGCCGCCTCACCTCAGGGAGGATTTCCTGCAGCGCCTCTTCATCCAGCTCGGCTCCAGGCTGCAGCGTCTGGGGGCAAAGCAGGGACGAGTCATCCTCTCACTCTCACTCAGAGAGACCCGTGTGTGGTGTGAGCATAGCCTTTCTCCCGTGCCGGGAGAAAGGCTATGTTTAACACGTAGCCTTTCGTGACCAATATCATCCTTAAGAGGTTTTTTCGGTTAGATCGCGTAAATATATAAATGTGTCGTTAAAACCCGCCACCACCCGACACAGCCAACTAGTGAGGGTTGTCACGTAAACAGAACGTGTCAATTCGTCACTAGTACAGCACTAACCGGTGTGTTGGAGAGCCAAGCCACAACATTTACAATCTGAGTACGACGTTTCGCCAGTAATTACAACTAGCTTCATCAGGCGACAGCCAGATTTGTGGAGAAGTCCACTTGTTTTGTTCCTTATATAGAGGAGTAGATGTGGTGACCACACTTCTGCGCTCTTGCGCAATGTGGGGGGGGGGGGAATTAATGAGTCAACGTACATTATGCATCCGCATTATACGAGCCCCAAAGGGATCATTAATCCCTTCCCCACTTGGCGCAAGAGCGCAGAAGTGTGGTCACCACGTCTATGCCTCTATATAAGGAATAAAACAAGTGGACTTCTCCACAAATCTGGCTGTCGCCTGATGAAGCTAGTTGTAATTACTGGCGAAACGTCGTACTCAGATTGTAAATGTTGTGGCTTGGCTCTCCAACACACCGGTTAGTGCTGTACTAGTGACGAATTGACACGTTCTGTTTACGTGACAATCCTTACTAGTTGGCTGTGTCGGGTGGTGGCGGGTTTTAATGACACATTTATATATTTACGCGATCTAACCCAAAAACGTCTATTATGAAAACCTACATGTTAAACGTCTCTGTGTTGCTAATCACACCTTATAAACACATGAGGTGTCTGTGGGAATGTTAGGTATAAACATGAGAACTGTAATGGAAAGCTGGAATGGACTTGCTAAGTATCATAACTCACCCTCCCCCAAGATGCTTAGAACAAGATACACCAACGAATTTCACAAGATACAAATTATTGCAGATGTTGAAAATATAAACTGGGAAAAAGTATTGGAAGCAACTGGTGGGGAATCTTCCTGGTTGTATTTAAAATATATTTTCTTGAGTACGGCTTCCGCAGAGACCCGACCAAACGGCACCGACCAATCAACATTGCACCTGGACGTGTAACATTGAACGAGATCGTATACGCTGAAGGCTTTTGTAGAAAAAGCAGGCAGAGATAATAGCAGGCAGAGATGAAATGTGGAATATCATGAACCACGTTGTGTGTTTGAAAAAGGCGAAATCCTGCAACTCTCCAGGTATTTGGCTTTATCCATCTGCACGCTGGCACACAAGTACACCCCCTGTACACAACACTCACCTACACGAGGGTCTTGTACACAAGTACTAAGCAGAGAAGCAGCCCTGCAAGTGCCCGCTCACGCCACTGCTGGCAGAAGGGTGTCTTGTAGAGGAAGCTATAGACAGCCCCTCTAGAGGGTATTTGGTCTACTCTTCCACACTGCCCAGACATCTTGAAAGACGTGAGAGTACCCACACTGTACCCCACCACACGCGGCCTCCTCATCAACTCACTGCAGCGAGCAATCTACCGCTGGGCAGACAGAGGCGGGGGTTTAAGAAGCTTGCCCCGCTGTTTCAGCTGCCGCGCCGGGAGATCGGATCGAGCCGGCGACCCGCGGATAGCGAGTCCAGCGCCCTCCTCGCCACGACCCCACGGCAGCTTCCCTCCCAGAGAGCGAGCGACGCTCGTCGCGAACCGCTCCCTAGCGGCGCGCCGCCGCCCCCTGCGGCCGCGTCGCCGATCACGGCCACGCGGCGCGCGGACGCACGGCGGTGGCGGTAAGCGGATCGGCCTCGCCGAGTCCGGGCCGGGTTTCCCTCCGGCGCTTCCCTCCGCGCGAGGACCGCCCCGCCCACCGGCGTGGCCGCTACCGCGCGCTGCGGGGAGACGGCACCGCCGGGGAGAGTTTGTTTCCTGGGCGGTCGCCCACGAGTCTCTCCGCCGCACGAACTCCGCGCGCGAGTCCCCGCGGCGCGAGCCTCGGCACCCCCTGCCGTGTCCCGGAGGGGGCAGCCCGCGTCTGGACTCCGCTAGCGGTGGCCTCGTGCGTGGGCGGCGTCGCCTCTCTCCTGCGCTTCCACGCGGCCCCTGCACGCGGATCCCTTGCAGCGTCTGATGAGTTGAGTCGTGATCCTGAATTCATGAAACTAATTACCGTCGATTCGTGTTTCTTTCCACAACTGAAATTATCTGACTGCAAATTTAGTTGGATTGTTTATACCGCGTTGTTGTTTACTGTTCCTGTACTGCTATTGTCAATGTGTGGTTGTTATTTAATGTCTATTGTTTAACGTGCACAGCTGATAAACTGACTGTGCTCCTAGAAGCTGTGAAGCTGCGTAGACTCGTCCCCTGTGTCGCCGCGCCCAGCTCTGCTCCGCTAGAGGAGACGTCTGGTGCCGTTGGGCTCCCCCGGTGTTACTTGAGGGGGGCCCAGACCAACCGGGCCCCCCACCACCCCACCGAGTCCCCACAGAGACTCTCCCAGCCGTGCGCTGTGCCGAGCGACGGTCGCTCGCAGCGAGGGGGCCGATGGGGCCCGGCGGCGGCGCGGTCGCCGCTTCGTGCGGAGCCTCGGGGTTTGATCCCGGGGGCCGCCCTGGTAAATACCGCGGGGGGAGTCACCAAACGTGCACGCGGCCTGCTTCACGGCGGACGTTAAAGATCCGCGGTTGAAAACCAGCGGCGATGCGGGCCGGCGTCACGGTCCGACTCTGAACATCGCTCGCAAGTGACCCCACGTAGCGCCGGGGGCTCTGTGCACCGTGACCCAGCGCCGTGGATGCGAGGGTTGGAGGATCGCACAAATTTGTGAAACTCCCACGGGAGCCAGGCCACCACCTCCTGGCTTGCCAGGGGATGGCGGTACAAGTGGATTCATTGACATCTGTTCATTCTGTAAGGGGAATGAGTGTTACCACCCTCTAAACAAAGTAATCCTCCATTAAAAAAAAGAATATTTCATCTAAATAGAGTAACCCCCATCTAAACAAAGTAATCTCTCATCTAAACAAAGTAATGTCTCATATAAACAAAGTAATCTAACATCTAAACAAAGTAATATCTCATATAAACACAGTAATCTGTTATCAAAACAAAGTAATCGCTCATCCAATGAAAGTAATTCACAATCTAAAAAAGTAATCCTCTATCCAAACTAATAAATCTCTCATCTAAAGAAAGTAACCCCCATCTAAACAAAGTAATTTCTCATCTAAGCAACATCTATAATCTAAACAAAGTAATCGCTAATCGAAAAAGTTATCTCTCATCTAAACAAAGTAATCTCCCATCTAACAAAGTAGTCTTTCTTCTAAACACAGTAATCTATTATCTAAACACAGTAATCTATTAACTAAACACAGTAATCTATTATCTAAACACAGTAATCTATTATCTAAACACAGTATTCTCCCATTTAAATAAAGTAGTCTTTAATCTTGACTTAAAGCGTTTGTGACTGCAGGAATTCATATTCTTTGGGTCTTTTGGTAAAGTCACGTAGATAGGTTAAAAGAAAATCAAAAATATATAAAGTAGTCTTTCTTCGACACGCAGTAATCTCTCGTCTAAACACAGTAATCCCACATCTATACACAGTAAACACACAGATCTGCTGTCTGTGAGAATCTGGACAGAGTCACTCTACCCAGTCACGTGGAGTGACTCACAGAGTGGAGCATCTGGGATGTTCACAGCAGCCACACCAACCACGTGGGGACCAGGTACAGCCCAGTAACCAGATTCGTATGAACGCTGTGATGCTGTGTAGACGTGAGTGTCCCTGTAGACTTGTCTACCTGCCCTTTCATGGACAAACGTGCGTCTTGTAAATATCCAAGCATCAAAAGTAGCACAGTACATTATCCTGCATCCATGTTACGCTCAATGTGCACTCGCAAGTTATGATGAACAATTATAACAATATATTTTAATTCCTTACGCATTATATCTAAAGTTGTATTCAATGAGTGTGTATATAATTATTGACATCCACGAGTCACCTGCACTGGTCGTAGCGCTGCTCCCGTGAGCGTTGTGCGCATGGAGAGACCCTCACACCGCCTGACTGGTGTCGTCATCGCTGGTGTCTGGGCTCAGCTCCCCCAGCCCCCACCCCCCCGTCCCCACCGTTCCCACCGCCCCCACCCCCCGTCCCCACCTCCGTCCCCACCCCCGTCCCCACCCCCACCCCCCGCCCCCACCCCCCGTCCCCACCGCCCCCACCCCCCGTCCTCACCGCCCCCACCGCCCCCACCCCCCGTCCCCACTGCCCCCACCCCCCGCCCCCACTGCCCCCACCCCCCGTCCCCACCGCCCCCACCCCCCGTCCTCACCGCCCCCACCGCCCCCACCCCCCGCCCCCACTGCCCCCACCCCCCGTCCCCACCGCCCCCACCCCCGCCCCCCTCTCCCTACAAGCGCCACGCTGCCCCAAGGGGCTCTCCCCAGGAGCCATCGGCACAGCGGCCGCTGCCGCCTGGCCAGGAGCCCGCGGCACGGAGCGCGAGGCCTCCTCACCTTCCTGCGGATGCCGGCCGTGATGGAGACCATGGTGAGAGTCTTCACCAGCCCCTTGGATGAGTACAGGATGTTCTCCAGCACCGTGTAGTTCTTGTATGAGGGCCGGTTCACCATGTCCGTCAGCAGGGAGATGGCTCCTGTAGCAGCAGCAGCACACAGCACACACAGCAGCACACAGCACACACAACACACACAGAGCACACACACAGCATGAACAACACACACACAGCACACACACAGCTAACACACACAGCTAACACACACACAGCTAACACACACACAGCTAACACACACACACAGCTAACACACACACAGCTAACACACACACAGCACACACAGTTAACACACACACAGCTAACACAGCAGCACACAGCAGAGCACGCTGTCTCTGCCCTGGCTGGGGCCTCCCGGCACCGGCACGGCGAGGGAGCGGCAGCGCCTCGAGCTGAGCACGCGGCCTGGCAGGGCCCTCAGCGGCACGTGGGCAGTGGGGGGGGGTCACGTGACTGGGTCAGGGGCGTGGTTGGTGACGCGGCCTCCACTCCACTCCCCCCCCGTCGCGGTCGATCGCCACGCACGGAGAGACGCCGGCACCGCGTGGCCACGTGACTCTACACACCTCGACCCCAGTGCCCCTCACCCCAAGGGTGGTCACACAGCCCGTGGTGAGACTCCTCCTCCTCACCCTGTGCGTTACAGATGATGTCCAGGTCCTGCTCAGTGGAGACCCTGGCCAGGGCGTAAAGAGCGGAGAGCTTGCAGGGAGCGTCGGGCACGTCCAGGTAGCAGGCCAGCACGTCCGCCGCCAGCTCCTGGTGGAAGCACGACTTCAGCTCCGGCTCCATGCTCAGGTTTGAGAGAGTTGTAACAGCATACCTCAGCGTGTTGCGGGATTCCTGCAACGAGTCACCACAGCGAGCGTCAGGTTCATTCTACAGCTACACTGCACTTGTCAATGCATAGGGTTAAATAAGAAAATCAACTACCAATAAAATGTAATAAAAATTAAGCATAAGGACAAATAAGATGCACAGATGTAGTTCCTGTTGAAACAACTCACGTGTTGATGCAACATAAACGAGTTGCAGGCAATACTCGAAGTCAATAAGTTTGAGTTTCCAATGCAAGGTAACAGAAGTGACGAACGGCGACACAAACCACGTCCTGATGCGACGCAGCAGCGCGGATCGACGGCGACAAACGGCGCAAGCGACGCTGAGAACCGCGCTGAGGAAGCGGGTTTCCTGTTCACGGCAACGGTGACAACAACCGCCTGCTGCTGCTGCTGTGACGATGAGCGTCGTGCGGAGTGCAGCTCAGCACGAGGCTGGGGCCTGCCCCTGCCTCTGTCAGGGATCCCTCGGAGCTCCGTGCAGCTGCCCACTCAGCTGCCCACTCAGCTGCCCACTCAGCTTCCCACTCAGCTGCCCACTCAGCTTCCTACTCAGCTGCCCACTCAGCTTCCCACTCAGCTGCCCACTCAGCTTCCTACTCAGCTGCCCACTCAGCTTCCCACTCAGCTGCCCACTCAGCTGCCCACTCAGCTGCCCACTCAGCTTCCCACTCAGCTGTCCACTCAGCTTCCCACTCAGCTGCCCACTCAGCTTCCCACTCAGCTTCCCACTCAGCTTCCTACTCAGCTGCCCACTCAGCTGCCCACTCAGCTTCCTACTCAGCTTCCCACTCAGCATCCTACTCAGCTTCCCACTCAGCTCCCACTCAGCTGCCCACTCAGCTTCCTACTCAGCTGCCCACTCAGCTTCCCACTCAGCTTCCCAGTCGGCTGGGCCATGGGATGGGGCTGAGCAAGTGAGTAGCTGCATTGCAACTTGCTTCAGATTGTCTTGAACACTGCATGGGACAGTTTGGGGAGGCCTTCATCCAGCAGTGGATGGACAGTGGCTGATGGTCATGATGGTGGTAATGGTGATGATGGTGGTGCAAGTGATGATGTTGATGGTTGTGATGATGGTGGTGATGAAGGTAGTGATGGTGATGGTGAGTGATGATGGTGATGAGTGATGATGGTGGTGATGATGGTGATGATGGTGGTGCAAGTGATGATGTTGATGGTTGTGATGATGACGGTGGTGATGATGGTAGTGATGATGATGGTGAGTGATGATGGTGATGAGTGATGATGATGGTGGTGCAAGTGATGATGTTGATGGTTGTGATGATGGTGATAATAATGGTAGTGATGATGATGGTGGTGATAATGATGAGTGATAATGATGGTGGTGATGATGATGATGGTAGTGGTGATGATGATGGTAGTGGTGGTGATGATGGTGGTGATGATGAGTGATGGTGGTGATGATAATGAGTGATGATTATGGTGATGATGATGATGGGTGATGATAGTGATGATGGTGGTGATGGCGGTGATGCTGATGTTGGTGATGATGGTGGTGGTGATGATGATGATGGCGATGATGGTGGTGATGATGGTGGTGATGATGGAGATGATGGTGATGATGGTGGTGGTGATGATGATGGAGATGATGGTAGTGGTCATGATGATGATGGTGGTAGTGATGATGATGGCGATGATGGTGGTGATGATGGTGATGAGTGATGGAGATGATGGTGATGATGATGGAGATGATGGTGATGATGATGAGTGATGGTGGTGTTGACTTGAACATCAGAGTGCACGGTGCGGGGCCCATGGGAGCCGATGTCACGAGGCGCACTCAGCCTGACCCTGAATCCCAGCCGCTGAGATCCACTCCGCGTGTTGGGAATCTGGATCTGATCGGCCGCCAGCAGAATGGGATCCCTATCAGCTGCTGCAGGAGACCGAATTCTGTTGCGTAACCACAGCAGCTGCTGCTGCTCAACACGACAGCCACTCTCTCTTGTTGTATAGGCAACAGAAATCCACGTTCATTGAAACACGAAACTATTGGTGTTAACTAGCAAAGACGTCACGAAGAATGAGGCCCAGTTGCTCTGGTACAATGAGATAACCAACACCTGTGGAACTGCACAGGTCTGGGATTGTTTAAAATTTACCATTGTTAAAAACAATAAGTTGATGTTTGTAGTAAAGTGAAATCCCTCTTGTCCCTGTGACACTAAACCCCACCAAAGAGGGCCCTGAATGGATCCTAGAGGCTGTCACTCACTGTCAGTTACTGTCACTCACTGTCACTCACTCACTGTCACTCACTGTCACTCACTCACTGTCACTCACTGTTACTCAATGCCACTCACTCACCGTCACTCACTGTCACTCACTCGCTGTCACTCACTATCACTCACTCACTGTCACTCACTCACTGTCACTCACTGTCACTCACTCACTGTAACTCACTTTCACTCACTGTCACTCACTCTGTCACGCACTGTCAGTTGTTGATTCATCTGCTTCAGGAGCTGAATCAGCTGCTTCAGTTGCTGATTCAGCTGCTTCAGGAGCTGAATCAGCTGCTTCAGTTGCTGTCACTGTCACTCATTGTCACTCATTGTCACTCACTCACTGTCACTCATTTACAGTCACTCACTGTCACTCACTGTCACTCACTCACTGTCACTCACTGTCACTCACTCACTGTCATTCACTCACACTCACTGTCATTCACTCATTGTCACTCAATCACTGTTACTCACTGTCACACACTCACTGTCACTCACTGTCACTCACTCACACTCACTGTCACTCACTGTCATTCACTCATTGTCACTCACTCACTGTTACTCACTGTCACTCACTCACTGTCACTGACCCACTCACTGTCACTCACTGTCACTCACTGTCACTCACTCACTGTCACTCACTGTCACGGACTGTCAGTTGTTGATTCATCTGCTTCAGGAGCTGAATCAGCTGCTTCAGTTACTGATTCAGCTGCTTCAGGAGCTGAATCAGCTGCTTCAGTTGCTGTCACTGTCACTCATTGTCACTCATTGTCACTCATTTACAGTCACTCACTGTCACTCACTGTCACTCACTCACTGTCATTCACTCACTCACACTCACTGTCACTCACTGTCATTCACTCATTGTCACTCACTCACTGTTACTCACTGTCACTCACTCAATGTCACTCACTGTCACTCATTTACAGTCACTCACTGTCACTCACTCACTGTCACTCACTGTCACTCACTCACTCACACTCACTGTCACTCACTGTCATTCACTCATTGTCACTCACTCACTGTTACTCAGTCACTCACCCACTGTCACTCACTCACTGTCACTGACCCACTCACTGTCACTCACTGTCACCCACTCACTGTCACTCACTCACTGTCACTCACTGTAACTCACTCACTGTCACTCACTGTCACTCACTCACTGTCACTCACTGTCACTCACTCACTGTCACTCACAGTCACTCACTCACGGTCACTCACAGTCACTCACTCACTGTCACACACTCACTGTCACTCACTGTCACTCACTGTCACTCACTCACTGTCACTCACTGTCATTCACTCACTGTCACTCACTGTCACTCACTCACTCTGTCACTCACTGTCACTCACTCACTGTCACTCACACTCACTGTCACTCACTGTAACTCACTCACTGTCACTCACTCAGTTACTCGCTGTCACTCACTATCACTCGCTGTCACTCACTCGCTGTCACTCACTGACACTCATTCACTGTCACTCACTGTCACTCACTCAGTCACTCACTGTCACTCACTCAGTCACTCACTGTCACTCACTCGCAGTCACTCACTCACTCACTGTCAATCAATCTCACTCACTGTCACTCTCACTCACTGTCTCTCACTGTCACTCACTGTCACTCACTCACTGTTACTCACTGTCACTCACTCACTGTTACTCACTGTCATTCACTCACTGTCACTCACTCACTGCCACTCACTGTCACTCACTGTCACTCACTCACTGTCACTCACTCACTGTCACTCACTCACTGTCACTCACTCAATGCCACTTAAGTCACTCACTCTCACTCACTGTCACTCACTCAGTCACTCACTCACTCACTGTCACTCACTGTCACTCACTATCACTCACTGTCACTTACTCACTGTCACTCACTGTCACTCACTCACTGTCACTCACTGTCACTCACTCACTGTCACTCATTGTCACTCACTGTCACTCACTCACTCACACTCAATCACAATCACTGTCACTCAATCACTGCCACTCATTTACTGTCACTCACTGTCACTCATTTACTGCCACTCACTCATTTTCACTCACTGTCACTCACTCACTCACACTCAATCACACTCACTGTCACTCACTCACTGTCACTCATTTACTGTCACTGTCACTCACTGTCACTCACTCATTGTCACTCACTGTAACTCGCTGTAACTCGATGTCACTCACTGACTGTCACTCACAGTCACTCACTCACGGTCACTCACTCACGGTCACTCACAGTCACTCACTCACGGTCACTCACTGTCACTCACTGTCACACACTCACTGTCACTCACTCACTGTCACTCACTGTCACTCACTGTCACTCACTCACTGTCACTCACTGTAACTCACTCACTGTCACTCACTCAGTTACTCGCTGTCACTCACTATCACTCGCTGCCACTCACTCACTGTCACTCACTGTCACTCACTGTCACTCACTCAGTCACTCACTGTCACTCACTCGCAGTCACTCACTCACTGTCACTCACTCTCACTCACTGTCACTCTCACTCACTGTCTCTCACTGTCAGTCACTGTCACTCACTCACTGTCACTCACTCACTGTCACTGACTAACTGTTACTCACTTTAACTCACTGTGACTCACTCACTATCACTCACTCACTGTCACTCACTCACTATCACTCACTCACTGTCACTCACTGTCACTCGCTGTACCTCACTCACTGTCACTCACTGTCACCCACTCACTGTCACTCACTGTCACTCACTCACTGTCACTCACTCACAGTCACTCACTAAGGCACTCACTGTAACTCACTGTCACTCACTCACTGTCACTCACTGTCACTCACTCACTGTCACTCACTGTAACTCACTCACTGTCACTCACTCAGTTACTCGCTGTCACTCACTATCACTCGCTGCCACTCACTCACTGTCACTCACTGTCACTCACTGTCACTCACTCAGTCACTCACTGTCACTCACTCGCAGTCACTCACTCACTGTCACTCACTCTCACTCACTGTCACTCTCACTCACTGTCTCTCACTGTCAGTCACTGTCACTCACTCACTGTCACTCACTCACTGTCACTGACTAACTGTTACTCACTTTAACTCACTGTGACTCACTCACTATCACTCACTCACTGTCACTCACTCACTATCACTCACTCACTGTCACTCACTGTCACTCGCTGTACCTCACTCACTGTCACTCACTGTCACCCACTCACTGTCACTCACTGTCACTCACTCACTGTCACTCACTCACAGTCACTCACTAAGGCACTCACTGTAACTCACTGTCACTCACTCACTGTCACTCACTATCACTCACTCATTGTCATTCACTCACTGTCACTGTCAGTTGCTGATTCATCTTCTTCAGTTGCTGATTCAGCTGCTTCAGTAGCTGTCACTGTCACTCACTCACTGTCACTCACTGTCAGTCACTTACTCACTGTCACTCACTGTCACTCACTCACTGTTACTCATTTACTGTCACTCACTGTCACTCACTCACACTCACTGTCACTCACTCACTGTCACTCATTTCCTGTCACTCGCTGTCACTCACTGTCACTCACTCATTGTCACTCACTGTCACTCACTCACTGTCACTCACTCACTCACTGTCACTCACAGCCACTCACTCACTGTCATTCACTCACTGTCACTCACTGTCACTCACACTCACTGTCACTCATTCACTGTCACTCACTCACTGTCACTCACTGTCACTCACTCATTGCCACTCACTGTAACTCGCTGTAACTCGCTGTCACTCACTGTCACTCAGTCACTCACTGTCACTCACAGTCACTCATTCACTGTCAATCACTAACTGTCACAATCACTGTCACTCAATCACTGCCACTCATTTACTGTCACTCACTGTCACTCACTGTCACTCACTCATTGTCACTCACTGTCACTCACTCACTCACACTCAATCACACTCACTGTCACTCACTCACTGTCACTCATTTACTGTCACTGTCACTTACTGTCACTCACTCATTGTCACTCACTGTAACTCGCTGTAACTCGATGTCACTCACTGACTGTCACTCACAGTCACTCACTCACGGTCACTCACTCACGGTCACTCACAGTCACTCACTCACGCTCACTCACTGCCACTCACTGTCACTCACTCACTGTCACTCACTCACTGTCACTCACTCAATGCCACTTACAGTCACTCACTCTCACTCACTGTCACTCACTCACTGTCGCTCACTGTCACTCACTCACTCACAGTCACTTACTCAATCACTCACTCACTGTCACTCACTGTCACTAACTTACTCACACTCACTGTCACTTACTCTGTCACTCACTCACTGTCACTCATTTACTGTCACTCACTCACTGTCACTGTCACTCACTCATTGTCACTCACTGTCACTCACTCACTGTCACTCACTGTCAGTAGCTGATTCAGCTGCTTCAGGAGCTGATTCAGCTGCTTCAGTAGCTGATTCAGCTGCTTCAGTTGCTGAATTAGCTACTTCAGTTGCTGATTCAGCTGCTTCAGTAGCTGTCACTGTCACTCACTCACTGTTACTCACTGTCACTCACTCACTGTCACTCACTCACTGTCACTGCCTAACTGTTACTCACTGTAACTCACTGTCACTCACTCACTATCACTCACTGTCACTCACTGTCACTCACTATCACTCACTCACTGTCACTCATTCACACTCACTGTCACTCACTCACTGTCACTCACTCACTGTCACTCATTTACTGTCACTCACTCACTGTCACTCACTGTCACCCACTCACTGTCACTCACTGTCACTCACTCACTGTCACTCACTCACTGTCACTCACTAAGGCACTCACTGTAACTCACTGTCACTCACAGCCACTCACTCACTGTCACTCACTCACTGTCACTCACTGTCACTCACTGTCACTCACTGTCACGCACTCACTCACACTCACTGGCACTCACTGGCACTCACTCACTCACACTCACACTCACTCACTGTCACTATCACTGTAACTCACTGTCACTCACTCACTGTCACTCACTGTCACTCACTCACACTCACTGTCACTCACTGGCACTCACTCACTCACACTCACTTTCACTGACTCACTGTCACTCTCACTGTAACTCACTGTCACTCACTCATTGTCACTCACTGTAACTCGCTGTCTCTCACTGTCACTCACAGTCACTCACTCACTGTCACTCACTCACTGTCACTCACAGTCACTCACTCACTGTCACCCACTGTCACTAACTGTCACTCACTCACTGTGACTCACTGTCACTCACTGTCACTCACTGTCAGTAGCTGATTCAGCTGCTTCAGTGGCTGATTCAGCTGCTTCAGTAGCTGATTCAGGTGCTTCAGTAGCTGATTCAGCTGCTTCAGTTGCTGATTCAGCTGCTTCAGTAGCTGATTCAGCTGCTTCAGGAGCTGATTCAGCTGCTTCAGTAGCTGATTCAGCTGCTTCAGTTGCTAAATTAGCAACTTCAGTTGCTGATTCAGCTGCTTCAGTAGCTGTCACTGTCACTCACTCACTGTTACTCACTGTCACTCACTGTCACTCACTCACTGTCACTCACTCACTGTCACTGACTAACTGTTACTCACTGTAACTCACTGTCACTCACTCACTATCACTCACTCACTGTCACTCACTCACTATCACTCACTCACTGTCACTCACTGTCACTCACTATCACTCACTCACACTCACTGTCACTCACTCACTGTCACTCACTCACTGTCACTCACTGTCACCCACTCACTGTCACTCACTGTCACTCACTCACTGTCACTCACTGTCACTCACTAAGGCACTCACTGTAACTCACTGTCACTCACAGCCACTCACTCACAGCCACTCACTCACTGTCACTCACTGTCACTCACTCACTCACTGTCACTCACTGGCACTCACTCACTTTCACTCACTCACTGTCACTCTCACTGTCACTCACTGTCACTCACTCATTGTCACTCACTGTAACTCGCTGTCACTCACTGTCACTCAGTCACTCACTGTCACTCACTCACTCTGTCACTCACTGTCACTCACTCACTGTCACTCACACTCACTGTCACTCACTGTAACTCACTCACTGTCACTCACTCAGTTACTCGCTGTCACTCACTATCACTCGCTGTCACTCACTCGCTGTCACTCGCTGCCACTCATTTACTGTCACTCACTGTCACTCACTGTCACTCACTCAGTCACTCACTGTCACTCACTCACTGTCACTCACTCAGTCACTCACTGTCACTCACTCGCAGTCACTCACTCACTCACTGTCACTCAATCTCACTCACTGTCACTCTCACTCACTGTCTCTCACTGTCAGTCACTGTCACTCACTGTCACTCACTCACTGTTACTCACTGTCACTCACTCACTGTTACTCACTGTCACTCACTCACTGCCACTCACTGTCACTCACTGTCACTCACTCACTGTCACTCACTCACTGTCACTCACTCACTGTCACTCACTCAATTCCACTTAAGTCACTCACTCTCACTCACTGTCACTCACTCAGTCACTCACTCACTCACTGTCACTCACTATCACTCACTGTCACTTACTCACTGTCACTCACTGTCACTCACTCACTCACTGTCACTCACTGTCACTCACTCACTGTCACTCACTCATTGTCACTCACTGTCACTCACTCACACTCAATCACAATCACTGTCACTCAATCACTGCCACTCATTTACTGTCACTCACTGTCACTCACTGTCACTCATTTACTGCCACTCACTCATTGTCACTCACTGTCACTCACTCACTCACACTCACTCACACTCACTGTCACTCACTCACTGTCACTCACTCACTGTCACTCATTTACTGTCACTCACTCACTGTCACTCACTGTCACCCACTCACTGTCACTCACTGTCACTCACTCACTGTCACTCACTCACTGTCACTCACTAAGGCACTCACTGTAACTCACTGTCACTCACAGCCACTCACTCACTGTCACTCATTTCCTGTCACTCGCTGTCACTCACTGTCACTCACTCATTGTCACTCACTGTCACTCACTCACTGTCACTCACTCACTGTCACTCACAGCCACTCACTCACTGTCACTCACTCACTGTCACTCACTCATTGTCACTCACTGTCACTCACTCACTCACACTCAATCACACTCACTGTCACTCACTCACTGTCACTCATTTACTGTCACTGTCACTTACTGTCACTCATTCATTGTCACTCACTGTAACTCGCTGTAACTCGATGTCACTCACTGACTGTCACTCACAGTCACTCACTCACGGTCACTCACTCACGGTCACTCACAGTCACTCACTCACGGTCACTCACTGTCACTCACTGTCACACACTCACTGTCACTCACTGTCACTCACTCACTGTCACTCACTGTCACTCACTCACCGTCACTCACTGTCACTCACACTAACTGTCACTCACTGTAACTCACTCACTGTCACTCACTCAGATACTCGCTGTCACTCACTATCACTCGCTGTCACTCACTCGCTGTCACTCGCTGCCACTCACTCACTGTCACTCACTGTCACTCACTGTCACTCACTCAGTCACTCACTGTCACTCACTCGCAGTCACTCACTCACTGTCACTCACTCTCACTCACTGTCACTCTCACTCACTGTCTCTCACTATCAGTCACTGTCACTCACTCACTGTCACTCACTCACTGTTACTGACTAACTGTTACTCACTGTAACTCACTGTGACTCACTCACTATCACTCACTCACTGTCACTCACTCACTATCACTCACTCACTGTCACTCACTGTCACTCGCTGTACCTCACTCACTGTCACTCACTGTCACTCACTCACTGTCACCCACTCACTGTCACTCACTGTCACTCACTCACTGTCACTCACTCACTGTCACTCACTAAGGCACTCACTGTAACTCACTGTCACTCACTCACTGTCACTCACTATCACTCACTCATTGTCATTCACTCACTGTCACTGTCAGTTGCTGATTCATCTTCTTCAGTTGCTGATTCAGCTGCTTCAGTAGCTGTCACTGTCACTCACTCACTGTCACTCACTGTCAGTCACTTACTCACTGTCACTCACTGTCACTCACTCACTGTTACTCATTTACTGTCACTCACTGTCACTCACTCACACTCACTGTCACTCACTCACTGCCACTCATTTACTGTCACTCGCTGTCACTCACTGTCACTCACTCATTGTCACTCACTGTCACTCACTCACTGTCACTCACTGTCACTCACACTCACTGTCACTCATTCACTGTCACTCACTCACTGTCACTCATTGTCACTCACTGTAACTCGCTGTAACTCGCTGTCACTCACTGTCACTCAGTCACTCACTGTCACTCACAGTCACTCATTCACTGTCAATCACTAACTGTCACAATCACTGTCACTCAATCACTGCCACTCATTTACTGTCACTCACTGTCACTCACTGTCACTCATTTACTGTCACTCACTCATTGTCACTCACTGTCACTCACTCACACTCAATCACACTCACTGTCACTCACTCACTGTCACTCATTTACTGTCATTCACTGTCACTCACTCATTGTCACTCACTGTAACTCGCTGTAACTCAATGTCACTCACTGACTGTCACTCACAGTCACTCACTCACGGTCACTCACTCACGGTCACTCACAGTCACTCACTCACGGTCACTCACTGTCACTCACTGTCACACACTCACTGTCACTCACTGTCACTCACTCACTGTCACTCACTCACTGTCACTCACTGTCACTCACACTAACTGTCACTCACTGTAACTCACTCACTGTCACTCACTCAGTTACTCGCTGTCACTCACTATCACTCGCTGTCACTCACTCGCTGTCACTCACTCACTGTCACTCACTGTCACTCACTCAGTCACTCACTCGCAGTCACTCACTCACTGTCACTCACAGTCACTCACTGTCACTCACTCACTGTCACTCACTGTCACTCACTCACTGTCACTCACTGTCATTCACTGTCACTCATTGTCACTCACTGTCACTTACTGTCACTCACTCACTGTCACTCACTCACTGTAACTCACTCACTGTCACTCACTCACTGTCACTCACTGTCACTAACTCACTTTCACTCACTCACTCACTCACTTTCACTCACTGTCACTCACTCACTGTCCCTCACTCACTGTCACTCACGGTCACTCACTCACTGTCACTCACTATCACTCACTCACTGTCACTCACTCACTGTCACTTACTATCCTTCACTCACTCAGTCACTCACTGTTACTCACTCACTGTCACTCAGTCACTGTAACTCACTCACTGTCACTCACTGTCTGTCACTCACTCACTGTCACTCACTGTCACTCACTCACTGTCACTCACTGTCACTCACTCACTGTCACTCACTCACTGTCACTCACTGTCACTGTCACTCACTGTCACTAACTCACTTTCACTCACTCACTGTCACTCACTGTCACTCACTCACTTTCACTCACTGTCACTGTCACTCAGTCACTCACTTACTGTCACTCACTATCACTGTCACTCAGTCACTCACTCACTGTCACTCACTCACTGTCACTCACTGTCACTCACTGTCACTCACTCACTGCCACTCACTGTCACTCACTGCCACTCACTGTCACTCACTCACTGTCACTCATTTACTGTCACTCACTGTCACTCACTCAGTCACTCACTGTCACTCACTCACTGTCACTCACTGTCACTCACTCATTGTCACTCACTGTCACTCACTCACACTCAATCACACTCACTGTCACTCATTTACTGTCACTCACTGTCACTCACTTACTGTCACTCACTGTCACTCACTGTCACTGTCACTCACTGTCACTCACTCACTGTCACTCACTCACACTCACTGTCACTCACTCACTGTTACTCACTGTCACTCACTGTCACTCATTTACTGTCACTCAATGTCACTCACTCATTGTCACTCACTGTCACTCACTCACTGTCACTCACTCATTGTCACTCACTGTCACTCACTGACTGTCACTCACTCAGTCACTCACTGTCACTCACTCTGTCACTCACTGTCACGCACTGCCAGTTGCTGATTCAGCTGCTTCAGTAGCTCATTCAGTAGCTGATTCAGCTGCTTCAGTTGCTGTCACTGTCACTCACTCACTGTCACTCACTGTCACTCACTGTCACTCTCTCGCTGTAACTCACTGTCACTCACTCACTGTCACTCACTCGCAGTCACTCACTGTCACTCACTGTCACTCACTCACTGTCACTCACTCACTGTCACTCACTGTCACTCACTGTCACTCACTCACTGTCACTCACTCACTGTCACCCACTGTCACTCATTTACTGTCACTCATTTACTGTCACTCACTGTCACTCACTGTAACTCACTCACTGTCACTCAATGTCACTCACTATCACTCACTCACTGTAACTCACTCACTGTCACTCACTGTCAGTCACTCACTGTCACTCACTGTCACTCACTCACTGTCACTCACTGTCACTCACTCACTGTCACTCACTCGCAGTCACTCACTCACTGTCACTCACTCACTGTCACTCACTCACTGTCACTCACTCACTCACTGTCACCCACTGTCACTCATTTACTGTCACTCATTTACTGTCACTCACTGTCACTCACTGTCACTCACTCACTGTCACTCAATGTCACTCACTATCACTCACTCACTGTAACTCACTCACTGTCACTCACTGTCACTCACTCACTGTCACTCACTGTCACTCACTCACAGTCACTCACTGTCACTCACTCACAGTCACTCACTCACTGTCACTCACTGTCACTCACTCACTGTCACTCATTGTCACTCACTGTCACTCACTGTCACTCACTCACTGTCACTCACTGTCACTCACTCACTGTCACTCACTGTCACTCACTCACTGTCCCTCACTCACTGTCACTCACTCACTGTCACTCACTGTCACTGTCACTCACTGTCACTCACTCACTGTCACTCACTGTCACTCACTCACTGTCCCTCACTCACTGTCACTCACTCACTGTCACTCACTGTCACTCACTCACTGTCCCTCACTCACTGTCACTGTCACTCACTGTCACTCACTCACTGTCACTCACTGTCACTCACTCACAGTCACTCACTCACTGTCACTCACTGTCACTCACTCACTGTCATTCACTGTCACTCACTCACTGTCACCCACTGTCACTCATTTACTGTCACTCATTTACTGTCACTCACTGTCACTCACTGTCACTCACTCACTGTCACTCAATGTCACTCACTATCACTCACTCACTGTAACTCACTCACTGTCACTCACTGTCACTCACTCACTGTCACTCACTGTCACTCACTCACAGTCACTCACTGTCACTCACTCACAGTCACTCACTCACTGTCACTCACTGTCACTCACTCACTGTCACTCACTGTCACTCACTCACTCACTGTCACTCATTGTCACTCACTGTCACTCACTGTCACTCACTCACTGTCACTCACTGTCACTCACTCACTGTCACTCACTGTCACTCACTCACTGTCCCTCACTCACTGTCACTCACTCACTGTCACTCACTGTCACTCACTCACTGTCCCTCACTCACTGTCACTCACTGTCACTCACTCACTGTCACTCACTGTCACTCACTCACAGTCACTCACTCACTGTCACTCACTGTCACTCACTCACTGTCACTCACTGTCACTCACTGTCACTCACTCACTGTCACTCACTGTCACCCACTGTCACTCATTTACTGTCACTCATTTACTGTCACTCACTGTCACTCACTGTCACTCACTGTCACTCAATGTCACTCACTATCACTCACTCACTGTAACTCACTCACTGTCACTCACTGTCACTCACTCACTGTCACTCACTGTCACTCACTCACAGTCACTCACTGTCACTCACTCACAGTCACTCACTCACTGTCACTCACTGTCACTCACTCACTGTCACTCACTGTCACTCACTCACTCACTGTCACTCATTGTCACTCACTGTCACTCACTGTCACTCACTCACTGTCACTCACTGTCACTCACTCACTGTCACTCACTGTCACTCACTCACTGTCCCTCACTCACTGTCACTCACTCACTGTCACTCACTGTCACTGTCACTCACTGTCACTCACTCACTGTCACTCACTGTCACTCACTCACTGTCCCTCACTCACTGTCACTCACTCACTGTCACTCACTGTCACTCACTCACTGTCCCTCACTCACTGTCACTGTCACTCACTGTCACTCACTCACTGTCACTCACTGTCACTCACTCACTGTCACTCACTCACACTCAATCACACTCACTGTCACTCATTTACTGCCACTCGCACCCCTCGGTGATGACGTCACTCCCTCTCACCCCACGCTCACCAACAAAGACAAAGGTCGCCCCGACAGCCTTCAGCAGCTCTCGGGGCAAGCGCCGGTAGCGAGCGGCGTCTGTGAAGGGCGGCACGGCGCACGAGGGGGTGGCCGGCACCAGCCCCGGCCGCCTTTGTCTCCCTTGTGGTGATGTTTACACACCGCACCGGATACCAGTTTGAGGCTGAGTGGACCTAGAGGGGCCCCAGGACCGGTTCAGATAATCGTCACTGGCTTTGGCCGTGAGCGGGAATCAAACCCGGGTCCCTGGGTTCGTGGTGCAGTGAGCTGACCGCTGCACCACCGCTCCTCACTCTCATATACACACTCACACTCATCCCCATACAGTCACTATCACACACACTCTCACTCTTCTATACACACTCATCCCCATACAGTCACTCACTCACATACACTCACTCTCATATACACACTCACACTCATCCCCATACAAACACAGTTACTATCACACTCTCACACACACTCACACACACTCACTCTCACCCACTCACCCACACTCTCTCACACACACACACTCACCCACACTCTGACAAACTCACCCACACTCACACACACTCACCCACACTCTCACACACTCTCACACACTCACACACACTCTCACACACTCACCCACCCTCTCACACACTCACCCACACTCTCTCACACACTCTCTCACACTCACCCTCACACACTCTCACACACTCACCCACACTCACCCACACTCACACACACTCACACACTCTCACACACTCACCCACTCACCCACACTCATCCACACTCTCTCACACACTCACACACCCACACTCTCACACACTCACCCACACTCTCTCACACACTCACTCTCACACACTCACCCACACTCTCTCACACACTCACACACTCACCCTCACACACTCACCCACACTCTCATACACTCACCCACACTCTCACACACTCACCCACACTCTCTCACACACTCACCCTCACACACTCTCACACACTCACACACACTCTCCCACACTCTCAAACATACAAAGACAAAGTTCCCCTGCATAGTCTTAACGTACTGTCGTGGCAAGTGCTTTAAACGAGCACCTGTGAATGCCGGCACGGCACACGAGGAGGCGACTGACCGCACCACACCCGGTCGCCTTTGTCCCCCTAGTGGCGATGTTCACACTCTGCACCAGCTGCTCTTTTGAGGCTGAGTCAACCTAGGGGAGTCCGGCTTCTATAGTCGTCACTGGTGTTGGCCGTGAGTGGGAATGGATCCCGGGGCGCCGGGTTCGTAGCGCAGCGCGCAGGTCACTACACTACCGCTCCCCACTACTCTCACACAGCGATACAGTCACCAACTCTCTACCTCGTTCTCTACCTCGTTCTCTCTACCTCGTTCTCTACCTCGTTCTCCACCTCGTTCTCTACCTCTCTCTCTACCTCGTTCTCTCTACCTCGTTCTCTACCTCGTTCTCTACCTCTCTCTCTCTACCTCGTTCTCTACCTCCTTCTCTACCTCTCTCTACCTCGTTCTGTACCTCGTTCTCTACCTCGTTCTCTACCTCGTTCTCTACCTCTCTCTCTACCTCGTTCTCTACCTCGTTCTCTACCTCTCTCTCTACCTCGTTCTCCACCTCGTTCTCTACCTCTCTCTCTACCTCTCTCACTACCTCGTTCTCTACCTCGTTCTCCACCTCGTTCACTACCTTGCTCTCTACCTCGTTCTGTACCTCGTTCTCTACCTCATTCTCTACCTCGTTCTCTACCTCGTTCTCTACCTCGTTCTCTACCTCTCTCTCTACCTCTCTCTCTACCTCGTTCTCTACCTCGTTCTCTACCTCGTTCTCTACCTCGTTCTCTACCTCGTTCTCTACCTCTCTCTCTACCTCGTTCTCTACCTCGTTCTCTACCTCGTTCTCTACCTCGTTCTCTACCTCATTCTCTACCTCTCTCTCTACCTCGTTCACTACCTCTCTCTACCTCGTTCTCTACCTCCTTCTCTACCTTGTTCTCTATCTCTCTCTCTACCTCGTTCTCCACCTCGTTCTCCACCTTGTTCTCTACCTCTCTCTCTACCTCGTTCTCTACCTCGTTCTCTACCTCGTTCTCTACCTCTCTCTCTACCTCGTTCACTACCTCTCTCTCTACCTCTCTCTCTACCTCGTTCTCCACCTCGTTCTCCACCTCGTTCTCTACCTCTCTCTCTACCTCTCTCTCTACCTCGTTCTCTACCTCGTTCTCCACCTCGTTCTCTACCTCTCTCTCTACCTCTCTCTCTACCTCGTTCTCTACCTCGTTCTCCACCTCGTTCTCCACCTCGTTCTCTACCTCTCTCTCTACCTCGTTCACTACCTCTCTCTCTACCTCTCTCTCTACCTCGTTCTCCACCTCGTTCTCTAACTCTCTCTCTCGAGACGTCCAGCAGCAGCAGCAGGCCAGCAAGATGGTGCCCCCGGTGCAAGCGTCTCCACTGTGTAAGACGGCGCCACTCTGCACTAGGACTTGGTCTCGTGTCTACGACTCCGCCAGATTGGCACGGCTGAAGCTCATCGCGGCAGAGGAGGAGGAGCGGCGGATAGAGGAGGAGCGGATAGAGGAGGAGGAGGAGGAGCGGATAGAGGAGGAGGAGGAGCGGATAGAGGAGGAGGAGCGGCGGCACAAGCGGGAGGAGGAGGAGGCAGAACGGAGCGCACGCGAGATCGCTGCCGCACCTCAAGAGGCAATCCCCAAGTGGCAATCCCCAAGTGACAACTTGTAGACGAGGCGGTGAAGTGCAGAGACGCGAGAGACGCTCAGGGCACACACGGCACAGCAACATCGCACGGCGCAGGACGGACTTGCTAGGCAAGACGCCAACAACACGGCGCACACATCTGAGGTACAAACACAAGAATGTACACAGAGTACACAAACAGCAGGCTTATCCGGCAGGATGATTGGGGCCGTCCATAAATGACGTCACGCGATTTTGGACGATTTTTTTACCCCCCCCCCTCGTCACACGGCGTCACAAAAAGTCAGACCCCCCTCAAACATGACGTCACAAAGCTCTGCCCCCCCCCCCCAAATATAAAACATGCTTCAAAATCGCTTTAAACTATTGTCATTGTAGTGAGAATTTAATGTGGCGCTGCACTCTTGATGTTGTAGGAGAAAACATTTATTAAAAAGTCTATTTAATTAAGTAGAACGTGTTGTCTATATTTATTTAAAGTTGCGCATTTTGAAGTGACGTCACATTTCTCAACCCCCCCCCCCCTCGTCACACATCGTCACAATTGTCTGACCCCACCCCCCAGGTGCGTGACGTCATTTATGGACGGCCCCATTCACACTGGCGATTCTACAAGCACTCGACAAGACACCCTGAGATCGCTCCCACTCCACATTGACATTTGTCTTCTAAGTCTGTCTCCCTCATTGTGAGCTGTAAGGTTCGTCTGTTAGGACGTCAATAACGTGGAGTAATGTCTCTAACCCATCACTCTCTCTCTAACTCACTCGCTAACTCTCTCACTCACTAACTAACTCACTAATTCTCTCTCTAACCCATCTCTCTCTCTCTAACTCACTCGCTAACTCTCTCACTCACTCACTAACTCTCTCACTCACTCACTAACTCACTAACTCTCTATCTCTCTCACTCACTAACTAACTCTCTCTCTAACTCTCACTCACTAACTCTCTAACTCTCTCACTAGCTAACTCTCTAACTCTCTCACTCACTAACTCTCTAACTCTCTCACTCACTATTCAACTGTCTCTCTCTCACTCACTAACTCTCTCGCTAACTCTCTCTCAGTCACTAACTCTCTCTCTAACTCTCTCTCTCACTCACTAACTATCTCGCTAACTCTCTCTCAGTCACTAACTCTCTCTCTAACTCTCTCTCTCACTCACTAACTCTCTCGCTAACTCTCTCTCACTAACTCTCTCTCTAACTCTCTCACTCACTAACTCTCTCGCTAACTCTCTCACTCACTCACTAACTCTCTCACTCACTAACTCTCTCATTCACTCACTAACTCTCTCACTCACTCACTCTCTATCTCTCTCTCTAACTCTTTCACTCACTAACTCTCTCGCTAACTCACTCACTAACTCTCTCACTCTCTCTAACTCACTTACTAACTCTCTATCTCTCTCTCACTAACTAACTCTCTAACTCTCTCTCTAACTCACAAACTCTCTCACTAACTCTCTCACTCACTAACTCCCTCTCTAACTCTCTCACTAACTAACTAACTCACTCTCTAACTCTCTCTGTCTCTCACCCCCCCCCTCTCCGCGTGACTCACAAAGCGCAGCATGAGGCCCTGGCAGGCGTGGTGCATGAGCAGGCTCAGCAGGAACTTGAGGCCTCCACAGTCCACGAAGGTCGTCTCTGTGACCAGAGAGAGAGGAGAATCAGACTCAGAGGTCCCTCCACTCCACCCGATACACGCACCGTGGTACCCCTCCACACACCACGATACCTCTACACACACCACTACACAGACACACACCACGTACACAGACACACCATGTACACACACACCATGTACACACACCACGTACACAGACACACACCATGTACACAGACACACACACCATGTACACACACACCATGTACACACACCACGTACACAGACACACACCACGTACACACACACACCATGTACACACACACACCATGTACACACACACCACGATACCCCTACACACACCATGTATACACACACACACACCATGTACACACACACCACGTACACAGACACACACCATGTACACAGACACACACCATGTACACAGACACACACACCATGTACACACACACACACCATGTACACACACCACGTACACAGACACACACCACGTACACACACACACCACGTACACACACACCATGTACACACACACCACGATACCCCTACACACACCATGTATACACACACACACCATGTATACACACACACACACCATGTATACACACACAACATGTACACACACACAAAAACCATGTACACACACAAACCGTGTACACACACCACCTCACCCCCTCACCACCGCCTCCCCCTCACCCCCTCACCACCGCCCCCCTCACCCCCTCACCCCTCACTAGAGAGAGTGAATTTCAATGGCTCTCACCTGGTTAAATAATTAATTCACTCACTAGAGAAGTAAATGATTCCCACCTGGTTAAAGAAGTAAATCACTGCATCGAGTGAACCTCAATGGCTCTCGCAGGATTACATAACGGAGTTACTCACGAGAGATAGTGAATCGCAATGGCTCTTAACTGGTTAAATAAAGGAGTCATTCAATCTGGATAGTAAATCTTAATGGCCCCTATCAGTAGAGCGTGCATCTCAACAACTCTCGCATGGTTAAACACATGAATCACTCACTAAAGATAGTGAATATTAAAGGTTAAATAAAGGAATCGCTCAATAGAGACAGTTCATCTAAATAACTCGCACCTGGTCAAATAATTAATTAATTCGCTAGAAATTTTCTCAGGGGCTCCAATTTAGTAAGATGAGACTACTCTGGGTAGAGTGAATCTCAGTGTTTCCCTCTGGTCAAACAAAGGAGACCACTCTGAGTGAATGTCCCCCAGTGGCTGAGTGGAGACAGTGAATGTCCCCCAGTGGCTGAGTGGAGACAGTGAATGTCCCCACTGGCTGAGTGGAGACAGTGAATGTCCCCACTGGCTGAGTGGAGACAGTGAATGTCCCCACTGGCTGAGTGAGACAGTGAATGTCCCCCACTGGCTGAGTGGAGACAGTGAATGTCCCCAGTGGCTGAGTGGAGACAGTGAATGTCCCCACTGGCTGAGTGGAGACAGTGAATGTCCCCCAGTGGCTGAGTGGAGACAGTGAATGTCCCCACTGGCTGAGTGGAGACAGTGAATGTCCCCCACTGGCTGAGTGGAGACAGTGAATGTCCCCACTGGCTGAGTGGAGACAGTGAATGTCCCCCAGTGGCTGAGTGGAGACAGTGAATGTCCCCCACTGCCTGAGTGGAGACAGTGAATGTCCCCCAGTGACTGAGTGGAGACAGTGAATGTCCCCACTGGCTGAGTGGAGACAGTGAATGTCCCCCAGTGGCTGAGTGGAGACAGTGAATGTCCCGCAGTGGCTGAGTGGAGACAGTGAATGTCCCCACTGACTGAGTGGAGACAGTGAATGTGCCCCACTGGCTGAGTGGAGACAGTGAATGTCCACACTGGCTGAGTGGAGACAGTGAATGTCCCCAGTGTCTGAGTGGAGACAGTGAATGTCCCCCACTGGCTGAGTAGAGACAGTGAATGTCCCCCAGTGGCTGAGTCGAGACAGTGAATGTCCCCAGTGTCTGAGTGGAGACAGTGAATGTCCCCACTGGCTGAGTGGAGACAGTGAATGTCCCCAGTGGCTGAGTGGAGACAGTGAATGTCCCCACTGTCTGAGTGGAGACAGTGAATGTCCCCACTGGCTGAGTGGAGACAGTGAATGTCCCCACTGGCTGAGTGGAGACAGTGAATGTCCCCCACTGGCTGAGTGGAGACAGTGAATATCCCCACTGGCTGAGTGGAGACAGTGAATGTCCCCCACTGGCTGAGTGGAGACAGTGAATGTCCCCCACTGGCTGAGTGGAGACAGTGAATGTCCCCAGTGGCTGAGTGGAGACGGTGAATGTCCCCCAGTGGCTAAGTGGAGACAGTGAATGTCCCCACTGTCTGAGTGGAGACAGTGAATGTCCCCAGTGTCTGAGTGGAGACAGTGAATGTCCCCCACTGGCTGAGTACAGACAGTGAATATCCCCACTGGCTGAGTGGAGACAGTGAATGTCCCCACTGGCTGAGTGGAGACAGTGAATGTCCCCACTGGCTGAGTGAGACAGTGAATGTCCCCCACTGGCTGAGTGGAGACAGTGAATGTCCCCCACTGGCTGAGTGGAGACAGTGAATGTCCCCACTGTCTGAGTGGAGACAGTGAATGTCCCCCACTGGCTGAGTAGAGACAGTGAATGTCCCCACTGGCTGAGTGGAGACAGTGAATGTCCCCACTGGCTGAGTGAGACAGTGAATGTCCCCCACTGGCTGAGTGGAGACAGTGAATGTCCCCCACTGGCTGAGTGGAGACAGTGAATGTCCCCACTGTCTGATTGGAGACAGTGAATGCCCCCCACTGGCTGAGTGGAGACAGTGAATGTCCCCACTGGCTGAGTGGAGACAGTGAATGTCCCCCAGTGGCTGAGTGAGACAGTGAATGTCCCCAGCGGCTGAGTGGAGACAGTGAATGTCCCCACTGGCTGAGTGGAGACAGTGAATGTCCCCACTGGCTGAGTGGAGACAGTGAATGTCCCCCAGTGGCTGAGTGAGACAGTGAATGTCCCCACTGGCTGAGTGGAGACAGTGAATGTCCCCATTGGCTGAGTGGAGACAGTGAATGTCCCCACTGGCTGAGTGAGACAGTGAATGTCCCCACTGGCTGAGTGGAGACAGTGAATGTCCCTACTGGCTGAGTGGAGACAGTGAATGTCCCCAGTGGCTGAGTGGAGACAGTGAATGTCCCCTAGTGGCTGAGTGGCCACGAGGCGGACTCCGTCTCCCCCTCCACCCCGCGCGTGAGGAGCGACCGCGCTGCTGCTGCTGCTGGCGGTGGTGGTTGTAGTGGTAGTTATAGTAGTTAGGTAATGGTGGTAGTGGTTGTAGTGGTAGTTATAGTAGTTAGGTAATGGTGATTGTGGTAGTGGTTGTAGTGGTAATTAAAGTAGGTAGGTAATGGTAGTTGTGGTAGTGGTTGTAGTGGTAGTTATAGTAGTTAGGTAATGGTGGTGGTAGTAAAAAGTCAGACCCCCCCCCCTCAAATATGACGTCACAAAGCTCTGCCCCCCCCCCCCCAAGACATTTTTCCGTTTTAAAAATAAAACATGCTTCAAATCGCTTTAAACCAAGGCCGCAATTATAATATTCAAATATGCTCAATGTCCCCCCCCAATATATTGTCAAACATTAAAAAATGCTATGGTACGACAAGCAAATCACGCACCGCCGTACGAAATAATCATGAGCAACTGTAATCATAATCATAACCAAACTTAACAAGTTGCCATCATTATTACTGCTACCGGTTCTAGTTTCACGGTGCACTGCAGTTCTGCGTGTGGTGGTCACGTGGTGTTGCCCTACCCCAGCAGCAGCCGTTGCTCGACTGCTGTGGGTAGGTACAATCAATGTCACACACTGTACTCTCTCTCCATTTCATTACTTTAAAATGTATTAACAAGTGGAAAACTAGAAAGTTATATGAGTGTTACGTTGGCTATATCACTGTCGAGTCAAAACAAACATTTTTTGGTGAAAACGGGCCAATTTGCGATTGCTAATCAATCAACCATCAGTAACGTTAGCTGTCATAGCTAAGTAAGTTACTTGGAAAGTGAATTAGCCACACATTCACCCAGCGACCAACAGTGGCGCTCACGGGCGTGTTCAACTAACGTGAATGTCTCTATTACGTTATATTTGTCAGAAAGCCCACGTGAAGTCTGAGTAAAGTGTCAATAATTTATGTTGCGCTGCATGTGTCATATTTGTAGACAGTCGCCGCTCTCATTTATCGCATATTCGTATAGTAGAGTGTATAGCTGTACTTGATTATGATAAATGTCATTATTAGTGTTTCTTTGATTAAAGTGCACGCAGTTGTAATACAGTCAGCGTTCATTCACAGCGAGTGTCATCACGAGCAAGAGGAAGGGTGGCAGTGACATTCACAGTGAATGTCATCACGAGCAACAGGAAGGGTGGCAATGACATTCACAGTGAGTGTCATCACGAGCAAGAGGAAGGGTGGCAGTGACATTCACAGTGAGTGTCATCACGAGCAACAGGAAGGGTGGCAGTGACATTCACAGTGAGTGTCATCACGAGCAACAGGAAGGGTGGCAGTGACATTCACAGTGAGTGTCATCACGAGCAAGAGGAAGGGTGGCAGTGACATTCACAGTGAGTGTCATCACGAGCAACAGGAAGGGTGGCAGTGACATTCACAGTGAGTGTCATCACGAGCAAGAGGAAGGGTGGCAGTGACATTCACAGTGAGTGTCATCACGAGCAACAGGAAGGGTGGCAGTGACATTCACAGTGAGTGTCATCACGAGCAAGAGTGGCAGTGACATTCACAGTGAGTGTCATCACGAGCAAGAGGAAGGGTGGCAGTGACATTCACAGTGAGTGTCATCACGAGCAACAGGGAGGGTGTCAGTGACATTCACAGTGAGTGTCATCACGAGCAACAGGAAGGGTGGCAGTGACATTCGTGAGTTTTTTGGGCAGCCTCAGGAAAGAAGAAAAGTTGAGAGCAGTGAGAAAATGAGTTCCAGTCAGATGATAGAAGTATACAGTAGTACAAGAGATGAGTTAATGATTCTCCATATAATCATAATTGCCATTCAGATCAGAAATTGTTATTAATCCATTCCTGAACATCATGGCAAGAAACACCACATGTTTATTGATAATATTTATTTCATGTTCACTCTGGTGCATTCAGAATAGAGAGAGAGAGAGGGCATGAGGATGCCGGCAGGGCAGGGAGAGCAGGTGACATGGAGGTGAGTGAGAAAAGGAGCAAATATTGATGGTTAAGACCGAATAATGACATCGCAACAGTCTAATCCTAATGTTAATTTAAGCTGAGATATTCCTCTTAAGTATGGCTTCCCATGTGTATTTCAGATAATACAATCAAGCAGGGAGAGTGAGTTTGAGACAATGCTCACATGCCCTTTGGATTGCACCTCTCATGGTGCTAATCTCTCATTAACACTGCTGTTGTGCGCATACTTGCGGGCATGATACTCTTATGCGGCTAAGGAAGCTCATTCATGCTAATCTCCCTCCCTGATCTTTCTCTCCCTAATGTCCCCCATTAACACAACTGAGGTGCTTGCGTCCGTGGATGGAATTCCTTTCCAGCTCAGACCCCGCTTGCTTGCCCATCACCACATCTATAACCTCCTTGTTGTTGTAGCTGCTCTCTCGCTGTGTTCCTCCTTCACCACATCTATAACCTCCTTGTTGCTGTAGCTGCTCTCTCGCTGTGATCTTCCTTCACCACATCTATAACCTCCTTGTTGTAGCTGCTCTCTCGCTGTGATCTTCCTACACCACATCTATAACCTCTTTGTTGTTGTAGCTGCTCTCTCGCTGTGTTCTTCCTTCACCACATCTATAACCTCCTTGTTGCTGTAGCTGCTCTCTCGCTGTGATCTTCCTACACCACATCTATAACCTCCTTGTTGTTGTAGCTGCTCTCTCGCTGTGTTCTTCCTTCACCACATCTATAACCTCCTTGTTGCTGTAGCTGCTCTCTCGCTGTGTTCTTCCATCATCACATCTATAACCTCCTTGTTGTTGTAGCTGCTCTCTCGCTGTGATCTTCCTACACCACATCTATAACCTCCTTGTTGTTGTAGCTGCTCTCTCGCTGTGATCTTCCATCACCACATCTATAACCTCCTTGTTGCTGTAGCTGCTCTCTCGCTGTGATCTTCCTACACCACATCTATAACCTCCTTGTTGCTGTAGCTGCTCTCTCGCTGTGTTCTTCCTTCACCACATCTATAACCTCCTTGTTGTTGTAGCTGCTCTCTCGCTGTGATCTTCCTTCACCACATCTATAACCTCCTTGTTGTTGTAGCTGCTCTCTCGCTGTGTTCTTCCTTCACCACATCTATAACCTCCTTGTTGTTGTAGCTGCTCTCTCGCTGTGTTCTTCCATCACCACATCTATAACCTCCTTGTTGCTGTAGCTGCTCTCTCGCTGGTTCAGCAGTTCCACTGCTGGGTTTTATTTTTTTCCGCCTAAGGACGACCGCTTGTGTTGCGGTCGAAACGTCGTGATTTATTTTATTTTATACCTACTACGTTACCTTACCAAAAGAACCAAAGAGTATGGATTCCTGTAGTCACGAAAGCTTCAAATCGAGATTGAATATGACAGTCTTTTATCGGTGTCAACGATAAGCACAAAAATGCCTTTGGATCCTTTGCTTGAAGAATGGCAAGTCGAGACACTTGTCATTGTCTAGAGAGGAGATGAGAGGAGAGGAGAGCAAACGCCCCTGCTGCCCACCCAAGTTTACTTGTAAATATGTAAATATAAACAACAATTTGATAAACCTTGGCCACAATATCTGGACTTGTCTTCCTATAACAATGCATTGATTTATGTTGATATTATTGAGGTTATGGTTGTACTTTATTAATCCCTAATTTCTTCCATTACATACAATGAAACAAGAAAAGGTAAAAAAAAGACAATGTAATACAATACACTATTAGACATTATTGTAAAAAATAAATAAAATGTCCATCCAACACGCACACCGCGACTACCACGACTACTACACTCGCTGTGTCATTAGTTACTGTGTGTCACTACTCACTGTGTGTCACTACTCACTGTGTCACTACTCACTGTGTGTCACTACTCACTGTGTGTCACTACTCGCTGTGTCACTACTCGCTGTGTGTCACTACTCGCTGTGTGTCACTAGTCACTGTGTGTCACTACTCACTGTGTGTCACTACTCACTGTGTCACTACTCACTGTGTCACTACTCACTGTGTCACTACTCACTGTGTGTCACTACTCGCTGTGTGTCACTACTCACTGTGTCACTACTCACTGTGTCACTACTCGCTGTGTGTCACTACTCACTGTGTCACTACTCACTGTGTCACTACTCACTGTGTGTCACTACTCACTGTGTGTCACTACTCGCTGTGTGTCACTACTCACTGTGTCACTACTCACTGTCACTACTCACTGTGTCACTACTCGCTGTGTGTCACTACTCACTGTGTGTCACTACTCACTGTGTCACTACTCACTGTGTCACTACTCGCTGTGTGTCACTACTCGCTGTGTCACTACTCGCTGTGTGTCACTACTCACTGTGTCACTAGTCACTGTGTGTCACTAGTCACTGTGTGTCACTAGTCACTGTGTCACTACTCACTGTGTGTCACTACTCGCTGTGTCACTACTCACTGTGTCACTACTCACTGTGTGTCACTACTCACTGTGTGTCACTACTCACTGTGTCACTACTCTGTGTGTCACTACTCACTGTGTCACTACTCACTGTGTGTCACTACTCACTGTGTCACTACTCTGTGTGTCACTACTCACTGTGTGTCACTACTCACTGTGTGTCACTACTCACTGTGTGTCACTACTCGCTGTGTCACTACTCGCTGTGTCACTACTCACTGTGTGTCACTACTCACTGTGTCACTACTCACTGTGTCACTACTCACTGTGTCACTACTCACTGTGTGTCACTACTCACTGTGTCACTACTCACTGTGTGTCACTACTCACTGTCACTACTCACTGTGTCACTACTAACTGTGTCACTACTCACTCTGTGTCACTACTCACTGTGTCACTACTCACTGTGTGTCACTACTCGCTATGTGTCACTACTCCAGTGGCTGAGTGGAGACAGTGAATGTCCCCACTGGCTGAGTGGAGACAGTGAATGTCCCCACTGGCTGAGTGGAGACAGTGAATGTCCCCCAGTGGCTAAGTGGAGACAGTGAATGTCCCCAGTGTCTGAGTGGAGACAGTGAATGTCCCCAGTGGCTGAGTGGAGACAGTGAATATCCCCACTGGCTGAGTGGAGACAGTGAATGTCCCCCAGTGGCTAAGTGGAGACAGTGAATGTCCCCAGTGTCTGAGTGGAGACAGTGAATGTCCCCAGTGTCTGAGTGGAGACAGTGAATGTCCCCTAGTGGCTGAGTGGCCACGGGGCGGACTCCGTCTCCCCCTCCCGCCCGCGTGTGAGGAGCGACCGCGCTGCTGCTGCTGGCGGTGGTGGTGGTAGTTATAGTAGTTAGGTAATGGTGGTAGTGGTTGTAGTGGTAGTTATAATAGTTAGGTAATGGTGATTGTGGTAGTGGTTGTAGTGGTAGTTATAGTAGTTAGGTAATGGTGATTGTGGTAGTGGTTGTAGTGGTAGTTATAGTAGTTAGGTAATGGTGTTTGTGGTTGTAGTGGTAGTTATAGTAGTTAGGTAATGGTGTTTGTGGTTGTAGTGGTAGTTATAGTAGTTAGGTAATGGTGTTTGTGGTTGTAGTGGTAGTTATAGTAGTTAGGTAATGGTGATTGTGGTAGTGGTTGTAGTGGTAGTTATAGTAGTTAGGTAATGGTGGTTGTGGTTGTAGTGGTAGTTATAGTAGTTAGGTAATGGTGGCTGTAGTGGTAGTTATAGTAGTTAGGTAATGGTGGTAGTGGTTGTAGTGGTAGTTATAGTAGTTATGTAATGGTGGTTGTGGTAGTGGTTGTAGTGGTAGTTATAGTAGTTAGGTAATAGTGGTTATGGTAGTGGTTGTAGTGGTAGTTATAGTAGTTAGGTAATGGTGGTTGTGGTTGTAGTGGTAGTTATAGTAGTTAGGTAGTGGTGGTTGTGGTAGTGGTAGTTATAGTAGTTAGGTAATGAAGGTTGTGGTAGTGGTTGTAGTGGTAGTTATAGTAGTTAGGTAATGGTGGCAGTGGTTGTAGTTATAGTAGTTAGTTAATGGTGGTAGTGGTTGTAGTGGTATTTATAGTAGTTAGGTAATGGTGGTAGTGGTTGTAGCGGTAGTTATAGTAGGTAGTTAATGGTGGTTGTGGTAGTAGTTGTAGTGGTAGTTATAGTAGTTAGGTAGTGGTGTTTGTGGTAGTGGTTGTAATGGTATTTATAGTAGTTAGGTAACGGTGGTTGTGGTAGTGGTTGTAGTGGTAGTTATAGTAGTTAGGTAATGGTGGCAGTGGTTGTAGTGGTAGTTATAGTAGTTAGGTAATGGTGGTAGTGGTTGTAGTGGTAATTATAGTAGTTAGGTAATGGTGGTTGTGGTAGTGGTTGTAGTGGTAGTTATAGTAGTTAGGTAATGGTGGTTGTGGTAGTGGTTGTAGTGGTAGTTATAGTAGTTAGATAATGGTGGTAGATGTAGTGGTAGTTATAGTAGTTAGGTAGTGGTTGTAGTGGTAGTTATAGTAGTTTGGTAATGGTGGTGGTAGTTGTAGTGGTAGTTATAGTAGTTAGGTAGTGGTTGTAGTGGTAGTTATAGTTAGGTAATGGTTGTGGTAGTGATTGTAGTGGTAGTTATAGTAGTTAGGAAATGGTGATAGTGGTTATAGTGGTAGTTATAGTAGTTACGTAATGGTGGTTGTGGTAGTGGTTGTAATGGTAGTTATATTAGTTAGGTAATAGTGGTTGTGGTAGTAGTGGTAGTTATAGTAGTTAGGTAGTGGTGGTTGTGGTAGTGGTTGTAGTGGTAGGTATAGTAGTTAGGTAATGGTGGTTGTGGTTGTAGTGGTAGTTATAGTAGTTAGGTAATGGTGGTAGTGGTAGTTATAGTAGTTAGGTAATGGTGGTTGTGGTAGTGGTTGTAATGGTAGTTATAGTAGTTAGGTAATGGTGGTTGTGGTAGTGGTTGTGGTCGTTATAGTAGTTAGGTAATGGTGGTTGTGGTAGTGGTTGTAGTGGTAGTTATAGTAGTTAAGTGATGGTGGTTGTGGTAGTAGTTGTAGTGGTAGTTATATTAGTTAGGTAATGGTGGTTGTGGTTTGTGGTTGTAGTGGTAGTTATAGTGGTTAGGTTATGGTGGTTGTGGTAGTGGTTGTAGTGGTAGTTATAGTAGTTAGGTGATGGTGGTTGTGGTATTGGTTGTAGTGGTAGTTATAGTAGTTAGGTAATGGTGGTAGTGGTTGTAGTGGTAGTTATAGTAGTTAGGTAATGGTGATTGTGGTTGTAGTGGTAGTTATAGTAGTTAGGTAATGGTGGTTGTGGTTGCAGTGGTAGTTATAGTAGTTAGGTGATGGTGGTTGTGGTCGTGGTTGTAGTGGTAGTTATAGTAGTTAGGTAATGGTGGTTGTGGTTTGTGGTTGTAGTGGTAGTTATAGTAGTTAGGTAATGGTGGTTGTGGTAGTGGTTGTAGTGGTAGTTTTAGTAGTTAGGTGATGGTGGTTGTGGTAGTGGTTGTAGTGGTAGTTATAGTAGTTAGGTAATGGTGGTAGTGGTTGTAGTGGTAGTTATAGTAGTTAGGTAATGGTGATTGTGGTTGTAGTGGTAGTTATAGTAGTTAGGTAATGGTGGTTGTCGTTGCAGTGGTAGTTATAGTAGTTAGGTAATGGTGGTTGTGGTTGTAGTGGTAGTTATAGTAGTTAGGTAATGGTGGTAGTGGTTGTAGTGGTAGTTATTGTAGTTAGGTAATGGTGATTGTAGTGGTAGTTATAGTAGTTAGGTAATGGTGGTAGTGGTTGTAGTGGTAGTTATAGTAGTTAGCTGATGGTGGTTGTGGTAGTGGTTGTAGTGGTAGTTATAGTAGTTAGGTAATGGTGGTTGTGGTAGTGGTTGTAGTTATAGTAGTTAGGTAATGGTGGTTGTGGTTGTAGTGGTAGTTATAGTAGTTAGGTGATGGTGGTTGTAGTGGTAGGTATAGTAGTTAGGTAATGGTGGTTGTGGTTGTAGTGGTAGTTATAGTAGTTAGGTAATGGTGGTTGTGGTTGTAGTGGTAGTTATAGTACTTAGGTGATGGTGGTTGTGGTAGTGATGAGCGGGAGTGCAGCTGTGCTATGAAGCCGATGGCCACCACCAGTGGCGATTATCTAAACCGGTTCTGGGCTTCCCCTAGGTCGACTCAGCCTGAAACGAGTCCCTGATGCGAAGTGTGAACATCGTCTCTAGGGAGACAAAGGCGGTCGGGCGTGGTGCTGGCCACCCACCCCATTGTGCACAGTGCCGCCCTTGATCGGTGCTCGCCAACAGCACTTGCCCCAACGGCCTGCTGAGGCTAAACGGGGGATCTTTGTCTTTGTTCACTTGTCCATGAATTAAGAGGAAGTGGAGGTGGTGAGTGAGGGGTGGTGAGTGGCTGAGTAAGAGGTGAGTGTAGAGTGAGTGGACACTGCACAGTGAGTGAGGTAGTGGGTGAGGGGGTGGTGAGTGAGTGGCTGAGTAAGAGGTGAGTGTTGAGTGAGTGGACACTGCACAGTGAGTGAGGTAGTGGGTGAGGGGTTGGTGAGTGAGGGGTGGTGAGTGGCTGAGTAAGAGGTGAGTGGCTGAGTAAGAGGTGAGTGTAGAGTGAAGAAGGGGTGGAGGAGGGGGGGGTGAATGAGATGGGAGGGGTGAGCTGCTCAGTGGTGAAGTTGAGTTTAGTGGTTAGGGGCCGTCCATAAATGACGTCACGCGATTTTGGACGATTTTTGACCCCCCCCCTCGTCACACGACGTCACAAAAAGTCAGACCCCCCCTCAAATATGACATCACAATGCTCTGCCCCCCCCCCAAAACCATATTTCCGTTTTAAAAATAAAACATGCTTCAAATCGCTTTAAACCAAGGCCGTAATTATAATATTCAAATATGCTCAATGTCCCCCCCCCCCAATATATTGTTATAAAACATTAAAAAATGCTATGCTACGACAAGCAAATCACGCACCGCCGTACGAAATAATCATGAGCAACTGTAATAATAATCATAACCAAACTTAACAAGTTGCCATCATTATTACTGCTACCGGTTCTAGTTTCACGGTGTACTGCAGTTCTGCGTGTGGTGGTCACGTGGTGTTGCCCTACCCCAGCAGCAGCCGTTGCTCGACTGCTGTGGGTAGGTACAATCAATGTCACACACTGTACTCTCTCTCCATTTCATTACTTTAAAATGTATTAACAAGTGGAAAACTAGAAAGTTATATGAGTGTTACGTTGGCTATATCACTGTCGAGTGAAAACAAACATTTTTGGTGAAAACGGGCCGATTCGCGATTGCTAATCAATCAACCATCAGTAACGTTAGCTATCATAGCTAAGTAAGTTACTTGGAAAGTGAATTAGCCACACATTCACCCAGCGACCAACAGTGGCGCTCACGGGCGTGTTCAACTAACGTGAATGTCTCTATTACGTTATATTTGTCAGAAAGCCCACGTGAAGTCTGAGTAAAGTGTCAATAATTTATGTTGCGCTGCATGTGTCATATTTGTAGACAGTCGCCGCTCTCATTTATCGCATATTCGTATAGTAGAGTGTATAGCTGTACTTGATTATGATAAATGTCATTATTAGTGTTTCTTTGATTAAAGTGCACGCAGTTTTATTACATTCAGCGCTCATTCACAGTGAGTGTCATCACGAGCAAGAGGAAGGGTGGCAGTGACATTCACAGTGAGTGTCATCACGAGCAACAGGAAGGGTGGCAGTGACATTCAGTGAGTGTCATCACGAGCAACAGGAAGGGTGGCAGTGACATTCAGTGAGTGTCATCACGAGCAAGAGGAAGGGTGGCAGAGACATTCACAGTGAGTGTCATCACGAGCAAGAGGAAGGGTGGCAGTGACATTCACAGTGAGTGTCATCACGAGCAACAGGAAGGGTGGCAGTGACATTCACAGTGAGTGTCATCACGAGCAAGAGGAAGGGTGGCAGAGACATTCACAGTGAGTGTCATCACGAGCAAGAGGAAGGGTGGCAGTGACATTCACAGTGAGTGTCATCACGAGCAACAGGAAGGGTGGCAGTGACATTCACAGTGAGTGTCATCACGAGCAACAGGAAGGGTGGCAGTGACATTCACAGTGAGTGTCATCACGAGCAACAGCAACGGTGGCAGTGACATTCACAGTGAGTGTCATCACGAGCAACAGGAAGGGTGGCAGTGACATTCACAGTGAGTGTCATCACGAGCAACAGGAAGGGTGCCAGTGACATTCACAGTGAGTGTCATCACGAGCAAGAGGAAGGGTGGCAGTGACATTCACAGTGAGTGTCATCACGAGCAAGAGGAAGGGTGGCAGTGACATTCACAGTGAGTGTCATCACGAGCAAGAGGAAGGGTGGCAGTGACATTCACAGTGAGTGTCATCACGAGCAACAGGAAGGGTGGCAGTGACATTCAGTGAGTGTCATCACGAGCAACAGGAAGGGTGGCAGTGACATTCACAGTGAGTGTCATCACGAGCAACAGGAAGGGTGGCAGTGACATTCACAGTGAGTGTCATCACGAGCAAGAGGAAGGGTGGCAGTGACATTCACAGTGAGTGTCATCACGAGCAACAGGAAGGGTGGCAGTGACATTCACATTGAGTGTCATCACGAGCAACAGGGAGGGTGGCAGTGACATTCACAGTGAGTGTCATCACGAGCAACAGGAAGGGTGCCAGTGACATTCACAGTGAGTGTCATCACGAGCAAGAGGGAGGGTGGCAGTGACATTCACAGTGAGTGTCATCACGAGCAACAGGAAGGGTGGCAGTGACATTCACAGTGAGTGTCATCACGAGCAACAGGAAGGGTGGCAGTGACATTCACAGTGAGTGTCATCACGAGCAACAGGAAGGGTGGCAGTGACATTCACAGTGAGTGTCATCACGAGCAACAGGAAGGGTGGCAGTGACATTCGTGAGTTTTTTGGGCAGCCTCAGAAAAGAAGAAAAGTTGAGAGCAGTGAGAAAATGAGTTCCAGTCAGATGATAGAAGTATACAGTAGTACAAGAGATGAGTTAATGATTCTCCATATAATCATAATAATTGCCATTCAGATCAGAAATTGTTATTAATCCATTCCTGAACATCATGGCAAGAAACACCACTTCTTTACTGATCATATTTCTTTCATGTTCACTCTGGTGCATTCAGAGTAGAGAGAGAGAGAGGGCATGAGGATGCCGGCAGGGCAGGGAGAGCAGGTGACATGGAGGTGAGTGAGAAAAGGAGCAAATATTGACGGTTAAGACCGAATAATGACATCGCAACAGTCTAATCCTAATGTTAATTTAAGCTGAGATATTCCTCTTAAATATGGCTTCTCATGTGTATTTCAGATAATACAATCAAGCAGGGAGAGTGAGTTTGAGACAATGCTCACATGCAACTTGGATTGCACTCTCATGCTCACATGCCCTTTGGATTGCACCTCTCATGGTGGTAATCTCTCATGAACACTGCTGTTGTGCGCATATTTGCGGGCATGATAATCTTATGCGGCGACGGAAGCTCATTCATGCTAATCTCCCTCCCTGATCCCTCTCTCCCTAATGTCCACCATTAACACAACTGAGGTGCTTGCGTCCGGGGTTGGAATTCCTTTCCAGCTCAGACCCCGCTTGCTTGCCCATCGCCAAATCTATAACCTCCTTGTTGTTGTAGCTGCTCTCTCGCTGTGTTCCTCCTTCACCACATCTATAACCTCCTTGTTGCTGTAGCTGCTCTCTCGCTGTGATCTTCCTTCACCACATCTATAACCTCCTTGTTGTTGTAGCTGCTCTCTCGCTGTGTTCGTCCTTCACCACATCTATAACCTCCTTGTTGTTGTTGCTGCTCTCTCGCTGGTTCAGCAGTTCCACTGATGGGTTTTATTTTTTCCGCCTGAGGACGACCGCTTGTGTTGCGGTCGAAACGTCGTGATTTATTTTATTTTATACCTACTACGTGACTTTACCAAAAGAACCAAAGAGTATGGATTCCTGTAGTCACGAAATCTTCAAATCGAGATTGAATATGACAGTCTTTTATCGGTGTCGACGATAAGCACAAAAATGCCTTTGGATCCTTTGCTTGAAGAATGGCAAGTCGAGACACTTGTCATTGTCTAGAGAGGAGATGAGAGGAGAGGAGAGCAAACGCCCCTGCTGCCCACCCAAGTTTACTTGTAAATATGTAAATATAAACAACAATTTGATAAACCTTGGCCACAATATCTGGACTTGTCTTCCTATAACAATGCATTGATTTCTGTTGATATTATTGAGGTTATGGTTGTACTTTATTAATCCCTAATTTCTTCCATTACATACAATGAAACAAGAAAAGGTAAAAAATAAAAAAAAACAGACATTATTGTAAAAAATAAATAAAAAGTCCATCCAACACGCACACCGCGACTACCACGACTACTACACTCGCTGTGTGTCACTACTCACTGTGTCACTACTCACTGTGTGTCACTACTCACTGTGTCACTACTCACTGTGTGTCACTACTCACTGTGTGTCACTACTCACTCTGTCACTACTCACTGTGTCACTAGTCACTGTGTGTCACTACTCACTGTGTGTCACTACTCGCTGTGTGTCACTACTCAATGTGTGTCACTACTCACTGTGTCACTACTCACTGTATGTCACTACTCGCTGTGTGTCACTACTCACTGTGTCACTACTCACTGTGTGTCACTACTCACTGTGTGTCACTACTCACTGTGTGTTACTACTCACTGTGTGTCACTACTCACTGTGTCACTACTCACTGTGTCACTACTCACTGTGTGTCACTACTCACTGTGTGTCACTACTCGCTGTGTGTCACTACTCACTGTGTCACTACTCACTGTGTCACTACTCGCTGTGTGTCACTACTCACTGTGTCACTACTCACTGTGTCACTACTCACTGTGTCACTACTCGCTGTGTGTCACTACTCACTGTGTGTCACTACTCACTGTGTCACTACTCACTGTGTCACTACTCGCTGTGTGTCACTACTCGCTGTGTCACTACTCGCTGTGTGTCACTACTCACTGTGTCACTACTCACTGTGTCACTACTCACTGTGTGTCACTACTCACTGTGTGTCACTAGTCACTGTGTGTCACTAGTCACTGTGTCACTACTCACTGTGTGTCACTACTCGCTGTGTCACTACTCACTGTGTCACTACTCACTGTGTGTCACTACTCACTGTGTGTCACTACTCACTGTGTCACTACTCTGTGTGTCACTACTCACTGTGTCACTACTCACTGTGTGTCACTACTCACTGTGTCACTACTCACTGTGTGTCACTACTCACTGTGTGTCACTACTCACTGTGTGTCACTACTCACTGTGTGTCACTAGTCGCTGTGTCACTACTCGCTGTGTCACTACTCGCTGTGTCACTACTCACTGTGTGTCACTACTCACTGTGTCACTACTCACTGTGTCACTACTCACTGTGTGTCACTACTCACTGTGTCACTACTCACTGTGTGTCACTACTCACTGTGTGTCACTACTCACTGTGTCACTACTCACTGTGTGTCACTACTCACTGTGTGTCACTACTCACTGTGTGTCACTACTCACTGTGTCACTACTAACTGTGTCACTACTCACTCTGTGTCACTACTCTGTGTGTCACTACTCGCTGCGTGTCACTACTTGCTGTGTGTCACTACTCACGGTGTGTCACTACTCACGCACACCGCGACTACTACGACTACTACACTCACTGTGTGTCACTACTCGCTGTGTCACTACTCACTGTGTGTCACTACTCACTGTGTGTCACTACTCCCTGTGTCTACTCGCTGTGTGTCACTACTCACTGTGTCACTACTCACTGTGTCACTACTCACTGTGTCACTACTCACTGTGTGTCACTACTCGCTATGTGTCACTACTCCAGTGGCTGAGTAGAGAGTGAATGTCCCCACTGGCTGAGTGGAGACAGTGAATGTCCCCCACTGAGTGGAGACAGTGAATGTCCCCACTGGCTGAGTGGAGACAGTGAATGTCCCCAGTGGCTGAGTGGAGACAGTGAATGTCCCCAGTAGCTGAGTGGAGACAGTGAATGTCCCCCACTGGCTGAGTGAGACAGTGAATGTCCCCACTGGCTGAGTGGAGACAGTGAATGTCCCCCAGTGGCTGAGTGGAGACAGTGAATGTCCCCAGTGGCTGAGTGGAGACAGTGAATGTCCCCAGTGGCTGAGTGGAGACAGTGAATGTCCCCACTGGCTGAGTGGAGACAGTGAATGTCCCCACTGGCTGAGTGGAGACAGTGAATGTCCCCCAGTGGCTGAGTAGAGACAGTGAATGTCCCCACTGGCTGAGTGAGACAGTGAATGTCGCCCAGTGGCTGAGTGGAGACAGTGAATGTCCCCCAGTGGCTGAGTGGCCACGAGGCGGACTCTGTCTCCCCCTCCCGCCCGCGTGTGAGGAGCGACCGCGCTGCTGCTGCTGCTGGCGGTGGTGGTTGTAGAGGTAGTTATAGTAGTTAGGTAATGGTGATTGTGGCTGTAGTGGTAGTTATAGTAGTTAGGTAATGGTGCTAGTGGTTGTAGTGGTAGTTATAGTAGTTAGGTAATGGTGATTGTGGCTGTAGTGGTAGTTATAGTAGTTAGGTAATGGTGCTAGTGGTTGTAGTGGTAGTTATAGTAGTTAGGTAATGGTGATTGTTGCTGTAGTGGTAGTTATAGTAGTTAGGTAATGGTGGTGGTAGTGGTAGTTATAGTAGTTAGGTAATGGTGATTGTGGTAGTGGTGGTAGTTATAGTAGTTATGTAATGGTGGTTGTGGTTGTAGTGGTAGTTATAGTAGTTAGGTAATGGTGATTGTGGCTGTAGTGGTAGTTATAGTAGTTAGGTAATGGTGCTAGTGGTTGTAGTGGTAGTTATAGTAGTTAGGTAATGGTGATTGTGGCTGTAGTGGTAGTTATAGTAGTTAGGTAATGGTGCTAGTGGTTGTAGTGGTAGTTATAGTAGTTAGGTAATGGTGATTGTTGCTGTAGTGGTAGTTATAGTAGTTAGGTAATGGTGGTGGTAGTGGTAGTTATAGTAGTTAGGTAATGGTGATTGTGGTAGTGGTGGTAGTTATAGTAGTTATGTAATGGTGGTTGTGGTTGTAGTGGTAGTTATAGTAGTTAGGTAATGGTGGTTGTGGTTGTAGTGGTAGTTATAGTAGTTAGGTAATGGTGGTTGTGGTTGTAGTGGTAGTTATAGTAGTTAGGTAATGGTGGTTGTGGTAGTGGTTGTAGTGGTAGTTATAGTAGTTAGGTAACGGTGGTTGTGGTTGTAGTGGTAGTTATAGTAGTTAGGTAATGGTGATTGTGGTAGTGGTGGTAGTTATAGTAGTTAGGTAATGGTGGTTGTGGTTGTAGTGGTAGTTATAGTAGTTAGGTAATGGTGGTTGTGGTTGTAGTGGTAGTTATAGTAGTTAGGTAATGGTGGTTGTGGTTGTAGTGGTAGTTATAGTAGTTAGGTAATGGTGGTTGTGGTAGTGGTTGTAGTGGTAGTTATAGTAGTTAGGTAACGGTGGTAGTGGTTGTAGTGGTAGTTATAGTAGTTAGGTAATGGTGGTTGTAGTGGTAGTTATAGTAGTTAGGTAATGGTGGTAGTGGTTGTAGTGGTAGTTATAGTAGTTAAGTAATGGTGGTTGTGGTTGTAGTGGTAGTTATAGTAGTTAGGTAATGGTGATTGTGGCTGTAGTGGTAGTTATAGTAGTTAGGTGATGGTGATTGTGGTAGTGGTGGTAGTTATAGTAGTTAGGTAATGGTGGTTGTGGTTGTAGTGGTAGTTATAGTAGTTAGGTAATGGTGGTTGTGGTAGTGGTTGTAGTGGTAGTTATAGTAGTTAGGTAATGGTGGTTGTGGTTGTAGTGGTAGTTATAGTAGTTAGGTAACGGTGGTAGTGGTTGTAGTGGTAGTTATAGTAGTTAGGTAATGGTGGTTGTGGTTGTAGTGGTAGTTATAGTAGTTAGGTAATGGTGGTTGTGGTAGTGGTTGTAGTGGTAGTTATAGTAGTTAGGTAATGGTGGTTGTGGTTGTAGTGGTAGTTATAGTAGTTAGGTAACGGTGGTAGTGGTTGTAGTGGTAGTTATAGTAGTTAAGTAATGGTGGTTGTGGTTGTAGTGGTAGTTATAGTAGTTAGGTAATGGTGGTTGTGGTAGTGATTGTAGTGGTAGTTATAGTAGTTAGGTGATGGTGGTTGTGGTAGTGGTTGTAGTGGTAGTTATAGTAGTTAGGTAACGGTGGTTGTGGTTGTAGTGGTAGTTATAGTAGTTAGGTAATGGTGATTGTGGTAGTGGTGGTAGTTATAGTAGTTAGGTAATGGTGGTTGTGGTTGTAGTGGTAGTTATAGTAGTTAGGTAATGGTGGTTGTGGTTGTAGTGGTAGTTATAGTAGTTAGGTAATGGTGGTTGTGGTTGTAGTGGTAGTTATAGTAGTTAGGTAATGGTGGTTGTGGTAGTGGTTGTAGTGGTAGTTATAGTAGTTAGGTAACGGTGGTAGTGGTTGTAGTGGTAGTTATAGTAGTTAGGTAATGGTGGTTGTAGTGGTAGTTATAGTAGTTAGGTAATGGTGGTAGTGGTTGTAGTGGTAGTTATAGTAGTTAAGTAATGGTGGTTGTGGTTGTAGTGGTAGTTATAGTAGTTAGGTAATGGTGATTGTGGCTGTAGTGGTAGTTATAGTAGTTAGGTGATGGTGATTGTGGTAGTGGTGGTAGTTATAGTAGTTAGGTAATGGTGGTTGTGGTTGTAGTGGTAGTTATAGTAGTTAGGTAATGGTGGTTGTGGTAGTGGTTGTAGTGGTAGTTATAGTAGTTAGGTAATGGTGGTTGTGGTTGTAGTGGTAGTTATAGTAGTTAGGTAACGGTGGTAGTGGTTGTAGTGGTAGTTATAGTAGTTAGGTAATGGTGGTTGTGGTTGTAGTGGTAGTTATAGTAGTTAGGTAATGGTGGTTGTGGTAGTGGTTGTAGTGGTAGTTATAGTAGTTAGGTAATGGTGGTTGTGGTTGTAGTGGTAGTTATAGTAGTTAGGTAACGGTGGTAGTGGTTGTAGTTATAGTAGTTAAGTAATGGTGGTTGTGGTTGTAGTGGTAGTTATAGTAGTTAGGTAATGGTGGTTGTGGTAGTGATTGTAGTGGTAGTTATAGTAGTTAGGTGATGGTGGTTGTGGTAGTGGTTGTAGTGGTAGTTATAGTAGTTAGGTAATGGTGCTAGTGGTTGTAGTGGTAGTTATAGTAGTTAGGTAATGGTGATTGTGGTTGTAGTGGTAGTTATAGTAGTTAGGTAATGGTGCTAGTGATTGTAGTGGTAGTTATAGTAGTTAGGTGATGGTGGTAGTGGTTGTAGTGGTAGTAGTGGTAGTTAGGTAATGGTGGTTGTGGTTATAGTTGTTAGGTGATGGTGGTTGTGGTTGTAATGGTAGTTATAGTAGTTAGGTGATGGTGGTTGTGGTAGTGATGAGCGGGAGTGCAGCTGTTCTATGAAGCCGACGGCCACCACCAGTGGCGATTATCTAAACCGGTTCTGGGCTTCCCCTAGGTCGACTCAGCTTGAAACGAGTCCCTGATGCGAAGTGTGAACATCGTCTCTAGGGAGACAAAGGCGGTCGGGCGTGGTGCTGGCCACCCACCCCACTGTGCACAGTGCCGCCCTTGATCGGTGCTCGCGAACAGCACTTGCCCCAACGGCCTGTTGAGGCTACACGGGGGATCTTTGTCTTTGTTCACGTGTCCATGAATTAAGAGGAAGTGGAGGTGGTGAGTGAGGGGTGGTGAATGGCTGAGTAAGAGGTGAGTGTTGAGTGAGTGGACACTGCACGGTGAGTGAGGTAGTGGGTGAGGGGGTGGTGAGTGAATGGCTGAGTAAGAGGTGAGTGTTGAGTGAGTGGACACTGCACAGTGAGTGAGGTAGTGGGTGAGGGGGTGGTGAGTGAGGGGTGGTGAGTGGCTGAGTAAGAGGTGAGTGGCTGAGTAAGAGGTGAGTGTAGAGTGAAGAAGGGGTGGAGGAGGGGGGGTGAATGAGATGGGAGGGGTGAGCTGCTCAGTGGTGAAGTTGAGTTTAGTGGTTAGGGGCCGTCCATAAATGACGTCACGCGATTTTGGACGATTTTTGACCCCCCCCCCCTCGTCACACGGCGTCACAAAAAGTCAGACCCCCCCCCCTCAAATATGACGTCACAAAGCTCTGCTCCCTCCCCAAAACCATATTTCCGTTTTAAAAATAAAACATGCTTCAAATCGCTTTAAACCAAGGCCGTAATTATAATATTCAAATATGCTCACTGTCCCCCCCCCAATATATTGTTATAAAACATTAAAAAATGCTATGCTACGACAAGCAAATCACGCACCGCCGTACGAAATAATCATGAGCAACTGTAATAATAATCATAACCAAACTTAACAAGTTGCCATCATTATTACTGCTACCGGTTCTAGTATCACGGTGCACTGCAGTTCTGCGTGTGGTGGTCACGTGGTGTTGCCCTACCCCAGCAGCAGCCGTTGCTCGACTGCTGTGGGTAGGTACAATCAATGTCACGCACTGTACTGTCTCTCCATTTCATTACTTTAAGATGTATTAACAAGTGGAAAACTAGAATGTTATATGAGTGTTACGTTGGCTATATCACTGTCGAGTGAAAACAATCATTTTTGGTGAAAACGGGCCGATTTGCGATTGCTAATCAACCATCAGTAACGTTAGCTATCATAGCTAAGTAAGTTACTTGGAAAGTGAATTAGCCACACATTCACCCAGCGACCAACAGTGGCGCTCACGGGCGTGTTCAACTAACGTGAATGTCTCCATTACGTTATATTTGTCAGAAAGCCCACGTGAAGTCTGAGTAAAGTGTCAATCATTTATGTTGCGCTGCGTGTGTCATATTTGTAGACAGTCGCTCTCATTTATTGCATATTCGTATAGTAGAGTGTATAGCTGTACTTGATTATGATAAATGTCATTATTAGTGTTTCTTTGATTAAAGTGCACGCAGTTTTATTACATTCAGCGCTCATTCACAGTGAGTGTCATCACGAGCAAGAGGAAGGGTGGCAGTGACATTCACAGTGAGTGTCATCACGAGCAACAGGAAGGGTGGCAGAGACATTCACAGTGAGTGTCATCACGAGCAACAGGAAGGGTGACAGTGACATTCACAGTGAGTGTCATCACGAGCAACAGGAAGGGTGGCAGTGACATTCACAGTGTCATCACGAGCAACAGGAAGGGTGGCAGCGACATTCACAGTGAGTATCATCACGAGCAACAGGAAGGGTGGCAGTGACATTCACAGTGAGTGTCATCACGAGCAAGAGGAAGGGTGGTAGTGACATTCACAGTGAGTGTCATCACGAGCAAGAGGAAGGGTGGTAGTGACATTCACAGTGAGTGTCATCACGAGCAACAGGAAGGGTGGCAGTGACATTCACAGTGAGTGTCATCACGAGCAAGAGGAAGGGTGGCAGTGACATTCACAGTGAGTGTCATCACGAGCAACAGGAAGGGTGGCAGTGACATTCACAGTGAGTGTCATCACGAGCAACAGGAAGGGTGGCAGTGACATTCACAGTGAGTGTCATCACGAGCAACAGGAAGGGTGGCAGTGACATTCACAGTGAGTGTCATCACGAGCAACAGGAAGGGTGGCAGTGACATTCACAGTGAGTGTCATCACGAGCAACAGGAAGGGTGGCAGTGACATTCACAGTGAGTGTCATCACGAGCAAGAGGAAGGGTGGCAGTGACATTCACAGTGAGTGTCATCACGAGCAAGAGGAAGGGTGGCAGTGACATTCACAGTGAGTGTCATCACGAGCAACAGGAAGGGTGGCAGTGACATTCACAGTGAGTGTCATCACGAGCAACAGGAAGGGTGGCAGTGACATTCACAGTGAGTGTCATCACGAGCAACAGGAAGGGTGGCAGTGACATTCGTGAGTTTTTTTGGGCAGCCTCAGAAAAGAAAAGTTGAGAGCAGTGAGACAATGAGTTCCAGTCAGATGATAGAAGTAAACAGTAGTACAAGAGATGAGTTAATGATTCTCCATATAATCATAATTGCCATTCAGATCAGAAATTGTTATTAATCCATTCCTGAACATCATGGCAAGAAACACCACATGTTTACTGATACTATTTCTTTCATGTTCACTCTGGTGCATTCAGAGTAGAGAGGGCATGAGGATGCCGGCAGGGCAGGGACAGCAGGTGACATGGAGGTGAGTGAGAAAAGGAGCAAATATTGATGGTTAAGACCAAATAATGACATCGCAACAGTCTAATCCTAATGTTAATTTAAGCTGAGATATTCCTCTTAAGTATGGCTTCTCATGTGTATTTCAGATAATACAATCAAGCAGGGAGAGTGAGTTTGAGACAATGCTCACATGCCCTTTGGATTGCACCTCTCATGGTGCTAATCTCTCATTAACACTGCTGTTGTGCGCATGCTTGCGGGCATGATACTCTTATGCGGCTAAGGAAGCTCATTCATGCTCATCTCCCTCCCTAATCCCTCTCTCCCTAATGTCCCCCATTATCACAACTGAGGTGCTTGCGTCCGTGGATGGAATTCCTTTCCAGCTCAGACCCCGCTTGCTTGCCCATCACCACATCTATAACCTCCTTGTTGTTGTAGCTGCTCTCTCGCTGTGTTCCTCCTTCACCACATCTATAACCTCCTTGTTGCTGTAGCTGCTCTCTCGCTGTGTTCGTCCTTCACCACATCTATAACCTCCTTGTTGCTGTAGCTGCTCTCTCGCTGGTTCAGCAGTTCCACTGCTGGATTTTATTTTTTTCCGCCTAAGGACGACCGCTTGTGTTGCGGTCGAAACGTCGTGATTTATTTTATTTTATACCTACTACGTTACTTTACCAAAAGAACCAAAGAGTATGGATTCCTGTAGTCACGAAAGCTTCAAATCGAGATTGAATATGACAGTCTTTTATCGGTGTCAACGATAAGCACAAAAATGCCTTTGGATCCTTTGCTTGAAGAATGGCAAGTCGAGACACTTGTCATTGTCTAGAGAGCAGATGAGAGGAGAGGAGAGCAAACGCCCCTGCTGCCCACCCAAGTTTACTTGTAAATATGTAAATATAAACAACAATTTGATAAACCTTGGCCACAATATCTGGACTTGTCTTCCTATAACAATGCATTGATTTCTGTTGATATTATTGAGGTTATGGTTGTACTTTATTAATCCCTAATTTCTTCCATTACATACAATGAAACAAGAAAAGGTAAAAAATAAAAAAACAGACAATGTAATACAATACACTATTAGACATTATTGTAAAAAATAAATAAAAAGTCCATCCAACACGCACACCGCGACTACCACGACTACTACACTCGCTGTGTGTCACTACTCACTGTGTCACTACTCACTGTGTGTCACTACTCACTGTGTCACTACTCACTGTGTGTCACTACTCACTGTGTGTCACTACTCACTCTGTCACTACTCACTGTGTCACTAGTCACTGTGTGTCACTACTCACTGTGTGTCACTACTCGCTATGTGTCACTACTCACTGTGTCACTAGTCACTGTGTGTCACTACTCACTGTGTGTCACTACTCACTGTGTCACTACTCAATGTGTGTCACTACTCACTGTGTCACTACTCACTGTGTGTCACTACTCGCTGTGTGTCACTACTCACTGTGTCACTACTCACTGTGTGTCACTACTCACTGTGTGTCACTACTCACTGTGTGTTACTACTCACTGTGTGTCACTACTCACTGTGTCACTACTCACTGTGTCACTACTCACTGTGTGTCACTACTCACTGTGTGTCACTACTCGCTGTGTGTCACTACTCGCTGTGTCACTACTCACTGTGTCACTACTCACTGTGTCACTACTCACTGTGTCACTACTCGCTGTGTGTCACTACTCACTGTGTGTCACTACTCACTGTGTCACTACTCACTGTGTCACTACTCGCTGTGTGTTACTACTCGCTGTGTCACTACTCGCTGTGTGTCACTACTCACTGTGTCACTACTCACTGTGTGTCACTAGTCACTGTGTGTCACTAGTCACTGTGTCACTACTCACTGTGTGTCACTACTCGCTGTGTCACTACTCACTGTGTCACTACTCACTGTTTGCCACTACTCACTGTGTGTCACTACTCACTGTGTCACTACTCTGTGTGTCACTACTCACTGTGTCACTACTCACTGTGTGTCACTACTCACTGTGTCACTACTCACTGTGTGTCACTACTCACTGTGTGTCACTACTCACTGTGTGTCACTAGTCGCTGTGTCACTACTCGCTGTGTCACTACTCACTGTGTCACTACTCACTGTGTCACTACTCACTGTGTCACTACTCACTGTGTGTCACTACTCACTGTGTCACTACTCACTGTGTGTCACTACTCACTGTGTCACTACTCACTGTGTCACTACTCACTGTGTGTCACTACTCACTGTGTGTCACTACTCACTGTGTCACTACTCACTCTGTGTCACTACTCTGTGTGTCACTACTCGCTGCGTGTCACTACTTGCTGTGTGTCACTACTCATTGTGTCACTACTCACTGTGTGTCACTACTCACTGTGTGTCACTACTTGCTGTGTGTCACTACTCACTGTGTGTCACTACTCACACACACCGCGACTACTACGACTGCTACACTCACTGTGTGTCACTACTCGCTGTGTCACTACTCACTGTGTGTCACTACTCACTGTGTCTACTCGCTGTGTGTCACTACTCACTGTGTCACTACTCACTGTGTCACTACTCACTGTGTCACTACTCACTGTGTGTCACTACTCACTGTGTGTCACTACTCGCTATGTGTCACTACTCCAGTGGCTGAGTAGAGAGTGAATGTCCCCACTGGCTGAGTGGAGACAGTGAATGTCCCCACTGGCTGAGTGGAGACAGTGAATGTCCCCCAGTGGCTAAGTGGAGACAGTGAATGTCCCCTAGTGGCTGAGTGGAGACAGTGAATGTCTCCAGTGGCTGAGTGGAGACATTGAATGTCCCCCACTGGCTGAGTGGAGACAGTGAATGTCCCCTAGTGGCTGAGTGGCCACGAGGCGGACTCCGTCTCCCCCTCCCGCGTGTGAGGAGCGACCGCGCTGCTGCTGGCGGTGGTGGTTGTAGTGGTAGTTATAGTAGTTAGGTAATGGTGATTGTGGTTGTAGTGGTAGTTATAGTAGTTAGGTAATGGTGATTGTGGTAGTGGTGGTAGTTATAGTAGTTAGGTAATGGTGATTGTGGTAGTGGTGGTAGTTATAGTAGTTAGGTAATGGTGATTGTGGTAGTGGTGGTAGTTATAGTAGTTAGGTAATGGTGGTTGTGGTTGTAGTGGTAGTTATAGTAGTTAGGTAATGGTGTTTGTGGTTGTAGTGGTAGTTATAGTAGTTAGGTAATGGTGGTTGTGGTAGTGGTTGTAGTGGTAGTTATAGTAGTTAGGTAATGGTGGTTGTGGTTGTAGTGGTAGTTATAGTAGTTAGGTAATGGTGGTTGTAGTGGTAGTTATAGTAGTTAGGTAATGGTGGTAGTGGTTGTAGTGGTAGTTATAGTAGTTATGTAATGGTGGTTGTGGTAGTGGTTGTAGTGGTAGTTATAGTAGTTAGGTAATAGTGGTTATGGTAGTGGTTGTAGTGGTAGTTATAGTAGTTAGGTAATGGTGGTTGTGGTTGTAGTGGTAGTTATAGTAGTTAGGTAGTGGTGGTTGTGGTAGTGGTTGTAGTGGTAGTTATAGTAGTTAGGTAATGGTGGTTGTGGTAGTGGTTGTAGTGGTAGTTATAGTAGTTAGGTAATGGTGGAAGTGGTTGTAGTTATAGTAGTTAGTTAATGGTGGTAGTGGTTGTAGTGGTATTTATAGTAGTTAGGTAATGGTGGTAGTGGTTGTAGCGGTAGTTATAGTAGGTAGTTAATGGTGGTTGTGGTAGTAGTTGTAGTGGTAGTTATAGTAGTTAGGTAGTGGTGGTTGTGGTAGTGGTTGTAGTGGTAGTTATACTAGTTAGGTAATGGTGGTTGTGGTAGTGGTTGTAGTGGTAGTTATAGTAGTTAGGTAATGGTGGCAGTAGTTGTAGTGGTAGTTATAGTAGTTAGGTAATGGTGGTAGTGGTTGTAGTGGTAATTATAGTAGTTAGGTAATGGTGATTGTGGTAGTGGTTGTAGTGGTAGTTATAGTAGTTAGGTAATGGTGGTTGTGTAGTGGGTTATAGGACACGGAGACGGCAGAATAGAAGCAGCACTATTTATTTAAACCTTAACAAGGGTTACACTAGAAGGGGTAGCGGCCCCTCCACCCGTATAACTCAGGAACACACCCCAGGCTCTCTGGCCTAAGCTCTAGGCTCCCAGTTCCTCCTGGTAGGGCTCTAAGGGAGGCTATCAGATCCGGCCCTGGTTAGGCACAGATCTCGGCACCCCGCCGACCAGACCGGCCCTTAGAAGGACTCTGACTCTGGGGCTCTGGGGCCGCACCACTGGCTTGCTGTGCCGGCCCTGAAAAGGGCAGCGGTCACAGGAGTTCCAGGGTCTCACCTAGCTGGCCTTCTTTCTTCACTGGTTGCTTCAGCCTCGGGCCCCACACTCTGCCCCGAGCTCCCTGGCTCCCCGCACTTTATACCCACTGGAGCCTTAGCGGACGTTGTTGTAGCCACCAAGGTGTGGGTGAACCACACCTTCCCGTGTCATGTGTTTATTCCCCATAGCACCCCTACATCACCCCCTCCCGTGTAACCCGCAGCCGTCCCGGCTGCAACAATACTCGAACAATAAACACAACAAACCCCCACCCGTGCGTGCCTCATAAGAACGAACACCCCAATAAATAACCCAACCCACCTATACAAAATTACACTATATACACATATACATTGTACCCGCCCCCCCCATCAACGCAGCAAGAAAACTTAACAGTGAACAACAAGAGTAACAAGAACCATTTTTACAACAAGCGGCGCATTTTGGCGCGAGTCCGATTTGCGGGTCCATCGTAGGGGGAGGGTCCGGTCGGCCCGGCAGTGGGCACCGGCTGTGCAGGTGCACCGTCTTCCGTCACCCCGGAAGGGCAAACTCCGTCCCCACCGGGTGGCGCAGGCGCGCTGGAAGCCGTCATTCTTGAGGCGCCTGAAGGTGGAACAGTTAGCGAAGCATCAAGGGCAGGTGACGAAGACGCCGTCCGGGAGTCAGCGGAGACATCACATGCTCGGCCTGTGTAATGTGGTGGAGGGACGCGCGGCGCCACAAACGGCTTCAGACGCGAGGGGTGTACGTACCAGCGGCGTTTCCCCCACTGGATACGAACGCACTGCGGCCGCATAACCTTCACAATAACCACAGGGCCCCTCCAAGGCCGCAACAATTTCGCCGAGGTCGCCAACGGCACCTGAGGGCAGTGCAGCCAGGCTTGATCGCCTGGCTTCCACGCATGTGTGCGTGATTGGCGCGATCGCAACCTCTCGTTGGCCTTCTGCCGAGAGGAAGAGTTTTGGGCCGCTGCCTCCCGCGCCTCGGTCAACCTCAGGATATTAAATTTAACGTGGTCGGCCAATTTCGATTTTCTGCTGGTTTCCGAGACGCGGAGCTGATTCGCAATTGGTGGGTCAACGTCGCGACCGTACATCAAAAAGAACGGCGAGAAGCCGGTTGCCGCGTGAGGAGCCATTCTATAGGCGGCCAAAACCCCCGGAATGTGAAGGTCCCAATCGGTCTGGGAGTCACACACCTGGTGACACAACATAGATGTGAGCGTCCTATGCAGCCGCTCCACCATGCCATCGGTTTGTGGGTGATAGGGGGATGTGCGAATCTTTTTCGTACCAAGAAGCGCACACACCTCGTGCAGAAGGACGCCAGAGAAGTTCTTCCCTTGGTCAGTCAGCAGCCGTTCGGGAGCACCCTTGTCGAGGACATAGCCCTGGACAAAGGCCTCGGCAACGGCTGCTGCTGACTGGTTAGCAAGAGGCCATGCCATAGGCCATCGGGTGAAATATTCCACGCCAACCAGCAGGTACTTGTTACCCCTAGGGGTCGCAGGGAAGGGCCCCAATATATCGAGTGCGACGAGTTCGTTAACCCGAGAGACCGTGATAGATTGTAGCGGTGGGCAGGCGCCTTTCGCTGGTGGTTTTCGTTGGGCGCACTGAGTGCATGCACCCAGGAGGTCATCCACATCCCTTGCCATACCCGGCCAGAAGAAATCCAGCTGGAGCACGGCAAGGGTCTTGTGGGTCCCCAGGTGCAAAAGTCGCTCGTGTGCGGCCCAAACGGCCTTACCCCGCAAAGCGGATGGCACCACAAGCCTGTGACGGCAGGCCCTCCCATCCCAATGCATTAGGAGCCCCTGGAGCAGCCCGTATGAATCAATCCCCGCGACCCCCCGCACGGAACCCCCTGCGCGACGACGCAACGCGAGGAGGGATGCGTCCTCCATCTGGAGGCGCCCCCATTCAGCAACGGACAACCCCAGCAAGGAGTCCGCACCTCCCTCCCCGACAGGACCCTCAGGCAAGGGGTCCTCAGTGGCAGCAGCGAGAACCGGGATATCTAAGGGGGGGCTATCCTCTGGCGGCTTACAACGCCCCGATCCCCTGAGACAAGCGCAATCTGAGGCGGGCGGCAGGCGAGACAGCGCATCCGCATTAGTGTGCCGAGCACCCTTCCGATATGTGGTCGTGAAATCATAATCCTGAAGGATTTCGAGCCATCGGGACAATTGCCCCGAAGGCTGTGTCACCCGCAAGGCATATTGTAATGCCGCATGGTCCGTACGGACAGTGAAATGCCGACCGTACAGGTATGGGCGATACTGTTGCATAAAAAATACAATAGCCAAGAGTTCCCGACGCGTGACGCAGTATCTCTGTTCCGCCGGAGACAAAACCCTACTGCCATAAGCCACGACGCGTTCCACACCACAGATCACCTGTGAGAGCACACCCCCAATGCCCGTATTGCTGGCGTCTGTATCGAGCAGGAAGGGTTCCGAAAAATCGGGGTAGCTCAATGGAGGGGCCCGCACGAGAGCGTCGCGAAGGGAACAAAAAGCGACCTCCTCCTCCTGGCCCCAGTGAAATTTCACTCCCTTCGCCGTCAGAGCGTGTAAGGGCTTAGCAATGGTCGCGAAATCCGCGACGAACCGCCGGTAATAAGACGCAAATCCAATGAAACTCCTGACCTCAGCCACCGAGGTGGGGGTTGGCCAGGAGTTGACACACTGCGTCTTTGCGGGATCGGTGGATATGCCCGAGCGGCTGACGATGTGCCCCAAATAGCGTACGGATTCCCGTAGCAGGTGGCACTTTTGCGGCTTAAATTTCAAATTCGCAGCACGCATTTTGAGGAACACGGCGCGCAAGCGCAAAAGGTGTTCGTCAAATGTCTTGCTGAACACGATGACGTCATCCAGATAGATCAAACAGACGTTCCACTGTAAGCCAGCCAAAACCAGTTCCATAAGGCGCTGAAATGTCGCCGGAGCGGAGTGTAATCCCATAGGTAACCGGTTAAATTGGAATAGGCCGTGTGGTGTGCGAAACGCAGTCTTTGGCTTGGACTCATCATCCAATGGGAGTTGCCAAAATCCGGATAACAAGTCCAACGTAGAAAAAAAACGTGCGCCAGCCAGAGCATCCAGAGATTCGTCCATCCGGGGAAGTGGATACGCGTCGGCCACGGAGATCTTATTAAGGCGGCGAAAATCCACACAGAATCGCAAGGACCCATCGTGCTTTTTGACAAGCACTATGGGTGCTCCCCATGGACTGGTGGAAGGGGCTATAATGTCTGCAGCCAGCATGTCATCCACTGCCAATTTGACATGATCTTTTTCGGCCGGACTTAACCGAAAAGGATTCTGGCGTACCGGGGCATTGTCACCCGTGTCAATGTGGTGACGCAACAATTTCGTGCACCCAATGTCATATTTGTGTTTACTAAAAACATCGGAAAATTCCGTCAGAAGGGTGCGTAGGCCGGCACGCTGGGAGTCGGACAGATCACTCGTGCCCGAACATAGTGTGTCCATCCAACTATCGTCCCCCTCAGAATGCGGTTGAGCCAGAGGATCGGTCCCCACATTACCCATAACCGTGTCTACCACGGGGACCGGTGTCGCGTGCGCGAGCACAGTTCCCTGAGGAACGACGGCCGTCTGTACGCCAACGTTAAGGACGAGGATAAACGGGTCATCGCTCCCCTTAACGAGCATTTGAGCGGCCACCAGATCCAGCCCGTTTTCCCCAGCCCTCGAGGGCCCTAACAGAATTCCCTGGTCCAGAACACCGGGCACGAAAGGCCGACGCAAGCGAAGGGGCACGAGCATTTGCGCCCCGGGAGGTACACGCACCGTCCGAGTGACGAACGCTTGTATCGACGCGCACGCTGCCCTTGAGGTGACAGGGGAAGGCAGGAATGTTACCCGTCGGCCCGAGGGAAGCTCGATGCAACCCTGATCAATTAGAATTTTAATCGGCATTTTGCCCAAAAAGTCCGTCCCCAACAAGCACGGAACCGCCAGCGAGGACGAGACTAATATCGGCCCGGAGAGTTTGATATCGCCAATGCAAATTTGTGCTCGAATTTGGCCTATGATACCCAGCGAACCCCCGTTCGCTGCGTAACACGGAACGGTGACTGGGAGCAAGGGGCGGCTTTGAACGGGAAGAATATTATAAATCAAGTCTGACACAATGGTCGCCGAAGCTCCCGTATCGACGAGGATACGCACCTCGACCCCGTCAATGTGACCCGCGACCACGGACGAGCCTGCCGACGCAGCAACAATGCGGTGGGCCAATTCCGTCCACTGCCCCGGCCCGAGCACCCTCTCGACCCCGCCGCCACCCAACAAACCAATGGGCGTACCCCGAGGCCCGTACACCGAAACGCGCGAGGTGGGGACAGGTGTGTGCACAGGCCGAGCATGTGGGGTGCCGCGACTTGCCGGGTTGCGATGCGGAGGCCTGTAGGCTGGAGCGCCGTCCGACCGTCCCGGCTGTCGTTGACGAGGCGCCCGGCATTCCGCAGCCACGTGGCCCTTGCGGCCACAGTTGTAGCACGTGATGAGCGCCTTGGGGTGCTCCTGGCGATCCGGTGTGGTCCGAGCCGGCCTCCCTCCGGATCTCCACTCCACCGGGCGACCCGCCGCGAAGACCTCCTCGGAGGGGGGGATGGTCGGCGTCCCAGCGCACACCGCAGCTGCGCCCTTGGGGACGAGAGGTGATCGACGCTGCGCTATCAGGTGCGCGTGGATGTGTCTTGCTGCCCGCAAGGAGCACATGTCCGCGTCGTCCTCTGCGACGATGACGATCTGTAGCTCCTGGGCCAACGCCAGGAGCTTCTCCGTCACCATCGCGTCCACCCCTTCGCCGTCCATCCGCGGGAAAGCCGCTTTTGCGAGGGCCAGGAGAGCCGTGCGATACGCCAGCGGTGGCTCCTTCTGGCCCCTGCACCGCTCGTGGAAGAGTTTGCGGCAGTCCGACGATGGCCCGTAGACTATGGTGAGGACCTGGAGCGCCGACTGTAGCGTAGATCGCGTTGATCTGGGAGCTGTGATGAGCGTAGCAAGGGCGTCATCGTCCAGCATGGCCGGTAGCGCACTCAACGCCTCGTTGTCCGTCCAGCCGGCCATCTCTTGATGAGCGAGAAAGCGGCGTTGAAAGGCCCCCCAGTCGCCGCCGTCTGAAACGAACTCCTTCAACACCGGCAGGCGTTGTTGAAACGATGGCTTCGTCTCTGAGAGGTGCCGCGCGCCATTTCCGGCCTCTCCACCGGTGTCTGAGGGGCTGAGGACACCCATCGGCGGTCGCGCAGGTGATGACGATGCGCCCGCCGATTGGTCCTGACAGCGGGCGTCCGTTGGTGATGACGTCACCACCGCTGATTGGCCCACAGCGTCCACGTGGCGCTGCGACCCTCCAATCGCCGTGGCGGACACTGTCATGGCGGCAAATCCGAAATCTGGTGGCTGTGTTTCGGCGGGAATGGCCGTTGAACGGCGTTCGTCTCTCTGCCGCCTTTGCGCCCGCAGCCCCGCGCGGTTGATTTCCTCCAGCGTGGAAGCCGCGGCATACAGCAGCTCAGCCAGTCGAGAGTGAGCCGCCTGCAACCCGTCCTCCATCGGCGGCCACTCCTCCAGCGGCGGCTGCTGTTGGGGCGTCTGGGACATCCCAGGATCGTCGGCCGCGGCCTCTGGCGCAATCCCAGGCGAGCCGTCCTCCTCCTGGGGTTCCTGTGATCGGTTTGTACTCCTTGTGTCCATTTTAAGACCACTTCTGACACCAGTTGTAGTGGGTTATAGGACACGGAGACGGCAGAATAGAAGCAGCACTATTTATTTAAACCTTAACAAGGGTTACACTAGAAGGGGTAGCGGCCCCTCCACCCGTATAACTCAGGAACACACCCCAGGCTCTCTGGCCTAAGCTCTAGGCTCCCAGTTCCTCCTGGTAGGGCTCTAAGGGAGGCTATCAGATCCGGCCCTGGTTAGGCACAGATCTCGGCACCCCGCCGACCAGACCGGCCCTTAGAAGGACTCTGACTCTGGGGCTCTGGGGCCGCACCACTGGCTTGCTGTGCCGGCCCTGAAAAGGGCAGCGGTCACAGGAGTTCCAGGGTCTCACCTAGCTGGCCTTCTTTCTTCACTGGTTGCTTCAGCCTCGGGCCCCACACTCTGCCCCGAGCTCCCTGGCTCCCCGCACTTTATACCCACTGGAGCCTTAGCGGACGTTGTTGTAGCCACCAAGGTGTGGGTGAACCACACCTTCCCGTGTCATGTGTTTATTCCCCATAGCACCCCTACAGTTGTGTTAGTGGTTGTAGTGGTAGTTATAGTAGTTAGATAATGGTGGTAGATGTAGTGGTAGTTATAGTAGTTAGGTAGTGGTTGTAGTGGTAGTTATAGTAGTTAGGTAATGGTGGTGGTAGTTGTAGTGGTAGTTATAGTAGTTAGGTAGTGGTTGTAGTGGTAGTTATAGTTAGGTAATTGTTGTGGTAGTGATTGTAGTGGTAGTTATAGTAGTTAGGTAATGGTGATAGTGGTTATAGTGGTAGTTATAGTAGTTACGTAATGGTGGTTGTGGTAGTGGTTGTAATGGTAGTTATATTAGTTAGGTAATAGTGGTTGTGGTAGTAGTGGTAGTTATAGTAGTTAGGTAGTGGTGGTTGTGGTAGTGGTTGTAGTGGTAGGTATAGTAGTTAGGTAATGGTGGTTGTGGTTGTAGTGGTAGTTATAGTAGTTAGGTAATGGTGGTATTGGTAGTTATAGTAGTTAGGTAATGGTGGTTGTGGTAGTGGTTGTAATGGTAGTTATAGTAGTTAGGTAATGGTGGGTTGTGGTAGTGGTTGTGGTCGTTATAGTAGTTAGGTAATGGTGGTTGTGGTAGTGGTTGTAGTGGTAGTTATAGTAGTTAAGTGATGGTGGTTGTGGTAGTAGTTGTAGTGGTAGTTATATTAGTTAGGTAATGGTGGTTGTGGTTTGTGGTTGTAGTGGTAGTTATAGTGGTTAGGTTATGGTGGTTGTGGTAGTGGTTGTAGTGGTAGTTATAGTAGTTAGGTGATGGTGGTTGTGGTATTGGTTGTAGTGGTAGTTATAGTAGTTAGGTAATGGTGGTAGTGGTTGTAGTGGTAGTTATAGTAGTTAGGTAATGGTGATTGTGGTTGTAGTGGTAGTTATAGTAGTTAGGTAATGGTGGTTGTGGTTGCAGTGGTAGTTATAGTAGTTAGGTGATGGTGGTTGTGGTCGTGGTTGTAGTGGTAGTTATAGTAGTTAGGTAATGGTGGTTGTGGTTTGTGGTTGTAGTGGTAGTTATAGTAGTTAGGTAATGGTGGTTGTGGTAGTGGTTGTAGTGGTAGTTTTAGTAGTTAGGTGATGGTGGTTGTGGTAGTGGTTGTAGTGGTAGTTATAGTAGTTAGGTAATGGTGGTAGTGGTTGTAGTGGTAGTTATAGTAGTTAGGTAATGGTGATTGTGGTTGTAGTGGTAGTTATAGTAGTTAGGTAATGGTGGTTGTGGTTGCAGTGGTAGTTATAGTAGTTAGGTAATGGTGGTTGTGGTAGTGGTTGTAGTGGTAGTTATAGTAGTTAGGTGATGGTGGTTGTGGTAGTGTTTGTAGTGGTAGTTATAGTAGTTAGGTAATGGTGGTAGTGGTTGTAGTTGTAGTGGTAGTTATAGTAGTTAGGTAATGGTGCTAGTGGTTGTAGTGGTAGTTATAGTAGTTAGGTAATGGTGATTGTGGTAGTGGTTGTAGTGGTAGTTATAGTAGTTAGGTAATGGTGGTTGTGTTAGTGGTTGTAGTGGTAGTTATAGTAGTTAGATAATGGTGGTAGATGTAGTGGTAGTTATAGTAGTTAGGTAGTGGTTGTAGTGGTAGTTATAGTAGTTAGGTAATGGTGGTGGTAGTTGTAGTGGTAGTTATAGTAGTTAGGTAGTGGTTGTAGTGGTAGTTATAGTTAGGTAATGGTTGTGGTAGTGATTGTAGTGGTAGTTATAGTAGTTAGGTAATGGTGATAGTGGTTATAGTGGTAGTTATAGTAGTTACGTAATGGTGGTTGTGGTAGTGGTTGTAATGGTAGTTATATTAGTTAGGTAATAGTGGTTGTGGTAGTAGTGGTAGTTATAGTAGTTAGGTAGTGGTGGTTGTGGTAGTGGTTGTAGTGGTAGGTATAGTAGTTAGGTAATGGTGGTTGTGGTTGTAGTGGTAGTTATAGTAGTTAGGTAATGGTGGTAGTGGTAGTTATAGTAGTTAGGTAATGGTGGTTGTGGTAGTGGTTGTAATGGTAGTTATAGTAGTTAGGTAATGGTGGGTTGTGGTAGTGGTTGTGGTCGTTATAGTAGTTAGGTAATGGTGGTTGTGGTAGTAGTTGTAGTGGTAGTTATAGTAGTTAAGTGATGGTGGTTGTGGTAGTAGTTGTAGTGGTAGTTATATTAGTTAGGTAATGGTGGTTGTGGTTTGTAGTGGTAGTTATAGTGGTTAGGTTATGGTGGTTGTGGTAGTGGTTGTAGTGGTAGTTATAGTAGTTAGGTGATGGTGGTTGTGGTATTGGTTGTAGTGGTAGTTATAGTAGTTAGGTAATGGTGGTAGTGGTTGTAGTGGTAGTTATAGTAGTTAGGTAATGGTGATTGTGGTTGTAGTGGTAGTTATAGTAGTTAGGTAATGGTGGTTGTGGTTGCAGTGGTAGTTATAGTAGTTAGGTGATGGTGGTTGTGGTCGTGGTTGTAGTGGTAGTTATAGTAGTTAGGTAATGGTGGTTGTGGTTTGTGGTTGTAGTGGTAGTTATAGTAGTTAGGTAATGGTGGTTGTGGTAGTGGTTGTAGTGGTAGTTTTAGTAGTTAGGTGATGGTGGTTGTGGTAGTGGTTGTAGTGGTAGTTATAGTAGTTAGGTAATGGTGGTAGTGGTTGTAGTGGTAGTTATAGTAGTTAGGTAATGGTGATTGTGGTTGTAGTGGTAGTTATAGTAGTTAGGTAATGGTGGTTGTGGTTGCAGTGGTAGTTATAGTAGTTAGGTAATGGTGGTTGTGGTAGTGGTTGTAGTGGTAGTTATAGTAGTTAGGTGATGGTGGTTGTGGTAGTGGTTGTAGTGGTAGTTATAGTAGTTAGGTAATGGTGGTAGTGGTTGTAGTGGTAGTTATAGTAGTTAGGTAATGGTGATTGTGGTTGTAGTGGTAGTTATAGTAGTTAGGTAATGGTGGTTGTGGTTGCAGTGGTAGTTATAGTAGTTAGGTAATGGTGGTTGTGGTAGTGGTTGTAGTGGTAGTTATAGTAGTTAGGTGATGGTGGTTGTGGTAGTGGTTGTAGTGGTAGTTATAGTAGTTAGGTAATGGTGGTAGTGGTTGTAGTGGTAGTTATAGTAGTTAGGTAATGGTGCTAGTGGTTGTAGTGGTAGTTATAGTAGTTAGGTAATGGTGATTGTGGTTGTAGTGGTAGTTATAGTAGTTAGGTAATGGTGCTAGTGATTGTAGTGGTAGTTATAGTAGTTAGGTAATGGTGGTTGTGGTAGTGATGAGCGGGAGTGCAGCTGCGCTATGAAGCCGACGGCCACCACCAGTGGCAATTATCTAAACCGGTCCTGGGCTTCCCCTAGGTCGACTCAGCCTGAAACGAGTCCCTGATGCAAAGTGTGAACATAGTCTCTAGGGAGACAAAGGCGGTCGGGCGTGGTGCTGGCCACCCACCCCATTGTGCACAGTGCCGCCCTTGATCGGTGCTCGCGAACAGCACTTGCCCCAACGGCCTGTTGAGGCTACACGGGGTATCTTTGTCTTTGTTCACGTGTCCATGAATGAAGAGGAAGTGGAGGTGGTGAGTGAGGGGTGGTGAGTGGCTGAGTAAGAGGTGAGTGTAGAGTGAAGAAGGGGTGGAGGAGGGGGGGTGAATGAGATGGGAGGGGTGAGCTGCTCAGTGGTGAAGTTGAGTTTAGTGGTTAGGGGCCGTCCATAAATGACGTCACACGATTTTGGACGATTTTTGACCCCCCCCCCTCGTCACACGACGACACAAAAAGTCAGACCCCCCCTCAAATATGACATCACAATGCTCTGCCCCCCCCCCCAAAACCATATTTCCGTTTTAAAAATAAAACATGCTTCAAATCGCTTTAAACCAATGCCGTAATTATAATATTCAAATATGCTCAATGTCCCCCCCCCCCCCAATATATTGTTATAAAACATTAAAAAATGCTATGCTACGACAAGCAAATCACGCACCGCCGTACGAAAAAACCAAGAGCAACTGTAATAATAATCATAACCAAACTTAACAAGTTGCCATCATTATTACTGCTACCGGTTCTAGTATCACGGTGCACTGCAGTTCTGCGTGTGGTGGTCACGTGGTGTTGCCCTACCCCAGCAGCAGCCGTTGCTCGACTGCTGTGGGTAGGTACAATCAATGTCACACACTGTACTGTCTCTCCATTTCATTACTTTAAGATGTATTAACAAGTGGAAAACTAGAAAGTTATATGAGTGTTACGTAGGCTACATCACTGTCGAGTGAAAACAAACATTTTTGGTAAAAACGGGCCGATTTGCGATTGCTAATCAATCAACCATCAGTAACGTTAGCTATCATAGCGAAGTAAGTTACTTGGAAAGTGAATTAGCCACACATTCACCCAGCGACCAACAGTGGCGCTCACGGGCGTGTTCAACTAACGTGAATGTCTCCATTACGTTATATTTGTCAGAAAGCCCACGTGAAGTCTGAGTAAAGTGTCAATAATTTATGTTGCGCTGCACGTGTCATATTTGTAGACAGTCGTCGCTCTCATTTATTGCATATTCGTATAGTAGAGTGTATAGCTGTACTTGATTATGATAAATGTCATTATTAGTGTTTCTTTGATTAAAGTGCACGCAGTTTTATTACATTCAGCGCTCATTCACAGTGAGTGTCATCACGAGCAACAGGAAGGGTGGCAATGACATTCACAGTGAGTGTCATCACGAGCAACAGGAAGGGTGGCAGTGACATTCACAGTGAGTGTCATCACGAGCAACAGGAAGGGTGGCAGTGACATTCACAGTGAGTGTCATCACGAGCAACAGGAAGGGTGGCAGTGACATTCACAGTGAGTGTCATCACGAGCAACAGGAACGGTGGCAGTGACATTCACAGTGAGTGTCATCACGACAAGAGGAAGGGTGGCAGTGACATTCACAGTGAGTGTCATCACGAGCAAGAGGAAGGGTGGCAGTGACATTCACAGTGAGTGTCATCACGAGCAACAGGAAGGGTGCCAGTGACATTCACAGTGAATGTCATCACGAGCAAGTGGAAGGGTGGCAGTGACATTCCCAGTGAGTGTCATCACGAGCAAGAGGAAGGGTGGCAGTGACATTCACAGTGAGTGTCATCACGAGCAACAGGAAGGGTGGCAGTGACATTCACAGTGAGTGTCATCACGAGCAACAGGAAGGGTGGCAGTGACATTCACAGTGAGTGTCATCACGAGCAAGAGGAAGGGTGGCAGTGACATTCACAGTGAGTGTCATCACGAGCAACAGGAAGGGTGGCAGTGACATTCACAGTGAGTGTCATCACGAGCAACAGGAACGGTGGCAGTGACATTCACAGTGAGTGTCATCACGACAAGAGGAAGGGTGGCAGTGACATTCACAGTGAGTGTCATCACGAGCAACAGGAAGGGTGCCAGTGACATTCACAGTGAGTGTCATCACGAGCAACAGGAAGGGTGCCAGTGACATTCACAGTGAGTGTCATCACGAGCAACAGGAAGGGTGGCAGTGACATTCACAGTGAGTGTCATCACGAGCAACAGGAAGGGTGGCAGTGACATTTGTTAGTTTTTTGGGCAGCCTCAGAAAAGAAGAAAAGTTGAGAGCAGTGAGACAATGAGTTCCAGTCAGATGATAGAAGTAAACAGTAGTACAAGAGATGAGTTAATGATTCTCCATATAATCATAATTGCCATTCAGATCAGAAATTGTTATTAATCCATTCCTTAACATCATGGCAAGAAACACCACTTGTTTACTGATCATATTTATTTCATGTTCACTCTGGTGCATTCAGAGTAGAGAGAGAGAGAGAGGGCATGAGGATGCCGGCAGGGCAGGGCGAGCAGGTGACATGGAGGTGAGTGAGAAAAGGAGCAAATATTGACGGTTAAGACCAAATAATGACATCGCAACAGTCTAATCCTAATGTTAATTTAAGCTGAGATATTCCTCTTAAGTATGGCTTCTCATGTGTATTTCAGGATAATACAATCAAGCAGGGAGAGTGAGTTTGAGACAATGCTCACATGCCACTTGGATTGCACTCTCATGCTCACGTGTCACTTGGATTGCACTCTCATGCTCACATGCCCTTTGGATTGCACCTCTCATGGTGCTAATCTCTCATTAACACTGCTGTTGTGCGCATACTTGCGGGCATGATACTCTTATGCGGCTAAAGAAGCTCATTCATGCTAATCTCCCTCCCTGATCCCTCTCTCCCTAATGTCCCCCATTAACACAACTGAGGTGCTTGCGTCCGTGGATGGAATTCCTTTCCAGCTCAGACCCCGCTTGCTTGCCCATCACCACATCTATAACCTCCTTGTTGTTGTAGCTGCTCTCTCGCTGTGTTCTTCCATCACCACATCTATAACCTCCTTGTTGTTGTAGCTGCTCTCTCGCTGTGCTCGTCCTTCACCACATCTATAACCTCCTTGTTGTTGTAGCTGCTCTCTCGCTGTGATCTTCCATCACCACATCTATAACCTCCTTGTTGCTGTAGCTGCTCTCTCGCTGGTTCAGCAGTTCCACTGCTGGGTTTTATTTTTTCCGCCTGAGGACGACCGCTTGTGTTGCGATCGAAACGTCGTGATTTATTTTATTTTATACCTACTACGTGACTTTACCAAAAGAACCAAAGAGTATGGATTCCTGCAGTCACGAAAGCTTCAATTCGAGATTTAATATGACAGTCTTTTATCGGTGGCAACGATAAGCACAAAAATGCCTTTGGATCCTTTGCTTGAAGAATGACAAGTCAAAACACTTGTCATTGTCTAGAGAGGAGATGAGAGGAGAGGAGAGCAAACGCCCCTGCTGCCCACCCAAGTTTACTTGTAAATATGTAAATATAAACAACAATTTGATATACCTTGGCCACAATATCTGGACTTGTCTTTATATAACAATGCATAGATTTCTCTTTATATGATTGAGGTTATGGTTGTACTTTATTAATCCCTAATCTCTTCCATTACATACAATGAAACAAGAAAAGGTAAAAAAGACAAAACAGAGCAATGTAATACAATACACTATTAGACATTATTGTAAAAAATAAATAAAAAGTCCATCCAACACGCACACCGCGACTACCACGACTACTACACTCGCTGTGTCACTACTCGCTGTGTGTCACTACTCACTGTGTGTGTCACTACTCACTGTGTGTCACTACTCACTGTGTGTCACTACTCGCTGTGTCACTACTCGCTGTGTGTCACTACTCACTGTGTGTCACTACTCACTGTGTGTCACTACTCACTGTGTCACTACTCACTGTGTCACTACTCACTGTGTCACTACTCACTGTGTCACTACTGACTGTGTGTCACTACTCGCTGTGTGTCACTACTCACTGTGTTACTACTCACTCTGTGTGTCACTACTCACTCTGTGTGTCACTACTCACTGTGTGTGTCACTACTCACTGTGTGTCACTACTCACTCTGTGTGTCACTACTCACTATGTGTGTCACTACTCACTGTGTGTCACTACTCACTCTGTGTGTCACTAGTCACTGTGTGTCACTAGTCACTGTGTGTCACTACTCACTGTGTCACTACTTACTGTGTCACTAGTCACTGTGTCACTAGTCACTGTGTGTCACTACTCACTGTGTCACTACTCACTGTGTCACTACTCACTGTGTGTCACTAGTCACTGTGTGTCACTACTCACTGTGTGTCACTACTCACTGTGTGTCACTAGTCACTCTGTGTGTCAGTACTCACTGTGTGTCACTACTCACTGTGTCTCACAACTCGCTGTGTCACTACTCTGTGTGTCACTACTCTGTGTGTCACTACTCACTGTGTCACTACTCACTGTGTGTCACTACTTACTGTGTGTCACTACTCACTGTGTGTCACTACTCACTGTGTGTCACTAGTCACTGTGTCACTACTCACTGTGTGTCACTACTCACTGTGTGTCACTACTCTGTGTCACTACTCTGTGTATCACTACTCGCTGTGTGTCACTACTCACTGTGTCACTACTCACTGTGTGTCACTAGTCACTGTGTGTCACTACTCGCTGTGTCACTACTCGCTGTGTCACTACTCACTGTGTCACTACTCACTGTGTGTCACTACTCTGTGTGTCACTACTCACTGTGTGTCACTACTCACTGTGTGTCACTACTCACCGTGTCACTACTCGCTGTGTGTCACTACTCACTGTGTCACTACTCACTGTGTGTCACTACTCACTGTGTGTCACTACTCACTGTGTCACTACTCACTGTGTGTCACTACTCACTGTGTGTTACTACTCACTGTGTGTCACTACTCACTGTGTCACTACTCACTGTGTGTCACTACTCACTGTGGTGTGTCAGTACTCACTGTGGTGTGTCACTACTCACTGTGGTGTGTCACTACTCACTCTGTGTGTGTCACTACTCACTGTGTGTCACTACTCACTATGTGTGTCACTACTCACTGTGTGTGTCACTACTTACTGTGGTGTGTCACTACTCACTGTGGTGTGTCACTACTCACTCTGTGTGTGTCACTACTCACTGTGTGTGTCACTACTCACTATGTGTGTCACTACTCACTGTGTGTGTCACTACTCACTGTGTGTGTCACTACTCGCTGTGTGTCACTACTCACTCTGTATCACTACTCACTGTGTGTGTCACTACTCACTCTGTGTCACTACTCACTCTGTGTGTCACTACTTACTCTGTGTGTCACTACTCACTCTGTGTGTGTCACTACTCACTCTGTGTGTCACTACTCACTGTGTGTGTCACTACTCACTCTGTGTGTCACTACTCACTCTGTGTGTCACTACTCACTGTGTGTGTCACTACTCACTCTGTGTGTGTCACTACTTACTCTGTGTGTTACTACTCACTGTGGTGTGTCAGTACTCACTGTGGTGTGTCACTACTCACTGTGGTGTGTCACTACTCACTCTGTGTGTGTCACTACTCACTGTGTGTGTCACTACTCACTATGTGTGTCACTACTCACTGTGTGTGTCACTACTCACTGTGGTGTGTCACTACTCACTGTGGTGTGTCACTACTCACTCTGTGTGTGTCACTACTCACTGTGTCACTACTCACTATGTGTGTCACTACTCACTGTGTGTGTCACTACTCACTGTGTGTGTCACTACTCACTGTGTGTGTCACTACTCACTGTGTGTCACTACTCACTCTGTATCACTACTCACTGTGTGTGTCACTACTCACTCTGTGTCACTACTCACTCTGTGTGTCACTACTTACTCTGTGTGTCACTACTCACTCTGTGTGTGTCACTACTCACTCTGTGTGTGTCACTACTCACTCTGTGTGTCACTACTCACTGTGTGTGTCACTACTCACTCTGTGTGTCACTACTCACTCTGTGTGTCACTACTCACTGTGTGTGTCACTACTCACTCTGTGTGTGTCACTACTTACTCTGTGTGTTACTACTCACTGTGGTGTGTCACTACTCACTGTGGTGTGTCACTACTCACTGTGGTGTGTCACTACTCACTCTGTGTGTGTCACTACTCACTGTGTGTGTCACTACTCACTATGTGTGTCACTACTCACTGTGTGTGTCACTACTCACTGTGGTGTGTCACTACTCACTGTGGTGTGTCACTACTCACTCTGTGTGTGTCACTACTCACTGTGTCACTACTCACTATGTGTGTCACTACTCACTGTGTGTGTCACTACTCACTGTGTGTGTGTCACTACTCACTGTGTGTGTCACTACTCACTGTGTGTCACTACTCACTCTGTGTGTCACTACTCTGTGTGTCACTACTCACTGTGTCACTACTCACTCTGTGTGTGTCACTACTCACTGTGTCACTACTCACTCTGTGTTACTACTCACTGTGGTGTGTCACTACTCAATGTGTGTGTCACTACTTACTCTGTGTGTCACTACTCTGTGTGTGTCACTACTCACTCTGTGTGTCACTACTCACTCTGTCACTACTCACTCTGTGTGTCACTATTCTGTGTGTTACTACTCACTCTGTGTCACTACTCTCACTGTATTCTTAGCTCTTTCGGTAAAGTCACGTTGAAGGGAAACAATAAAATAATAAAATATATAACAATATATGAATTACTGCAGTCACGAAAGCTTTAAATCAAAATTTTTACTCACACCGTGTCACTACTCACTCTGTCACTACTCACTGTGTCACTACTCACTCTGTGTCACTACTCACTGTGTCACTACTCACTGTGTGTCACTACTCGCTGTGTCACTACTCACTGTGTCACTACTCGCTGTGTGTCACTACTCACTGTGTGTCACTACTCACTGTGTGTCACTACTCACTGTGTGTCACTACTCACTGTGTCACTACTCACTGTGTGTCACTACTCACTGTGTCACTACTCACTGTGTCACTACTCACTCTGTGTCACTACTCACTGTGTCACTACTCACTGTGTGTCACTACTCGCTGTGTCACTACTCACTGTGTCACTACTCGCTGTGTGTCACTACTCACTGTGTGTCACTAGTCACTGTGTGTCACTACTCACTGTGTCACTACTCACTGTGTGTCACTACTCGCTGTGTCACTACTCACTGTGTCACTACTCGCTGTGTGTCACTACTCACTGTGTGTCACTAGTCACTGTGTGTCACTACTCACTGTGTCACTACTCACTGTGTCACTACTCACTGTGTGTCACTACTCGCTCTGTGTGTGTCACTACTCACTGTGTGTGTCACTACTCACTATGTGTGTCACTACTCACTGTGTGTGTCACTACTCACTGTGTGTGTCACTACTCACTGTGTGTCACTACTCACTGTGTGTTAATACTCACTCTGTGTGTCACTACTCACTGTGTCACTACTCACTCTGTGTGTCACTACTCTGTGTGTCACTACTCACTGTGTCACTACTCACTCTGTGTGTGTCACTACTCACTGTGTCACTACTCACTCTGTGTTACTACTCACTGTGGTGTGTCACTACTCAATGTGTGTGTCACTACTTACTCTGTGTCACTACTCGCTGTGTGTCACGACTCGCTGTGTGTCACTAGTCACTGTGTGTCACTACTCACTCTGTGTGTCACTACTCACTGTGTGTGTCACTATTCACTCTGTCACTACTCACTCTGTGTGTAACTACTCACTCTGTGTGTCACTACTCTGTGTCACTACTCACTGTGTCACTACTCACTCTGTGTGTGTCACTACTCACTCTGTGTCACTACTCACTCTGTGTTACTACTCACTGTGGTGTGTCACTACTCACTGTGTGTCACTACTTACTCTGTGTGTCACTACTCTGTGTGTGTCACTACTCACTCTGTGTGTCACTACTCACTCTGTCACTACTCACTCTGTGTGTCACTATTCTGTGTGTTACTACTCACTCTGTGTCACTACTCTCTGTGTGTCACTACTCACTGTGTCACTACTCACTGTGTGTCACTACTCACTGTGTCACTACTCACTGTGTCACTACTCACTGTGTGTCACTACTCACTGTGTGTCACTACTCACTGTGTCACTACTCACTGTGTGTCACTACTCGCTGTGTGTCACTACTCACTGTGTGTCACTACTCACTCTGTGTGTCACTACTCACTCTGTGTCACTACTCTGTGTGTCACTACTCACTGTGTCACTACTCGCTGTGTGTCACTACTCGCTGTGTGTCACTACTCACTGTGTCACTACTCGCTGTGTGTCACTACTCACTGTGTGTCACTACTCACTGTGTGTCACTACTCACTGTGTCACTACTCGCTGTGTGTCACTACTCACTGTGTGTCACTACTCACTGTGTCACCACTCGCTGTGTGTCACTACTCACTCTGTGTCACTACTCACTCTGTGTCACTACTCACTCTGTCACTACTCACTCCGTGTGTCACTACTCACTGTGGTGTGTCACTACTCACTCTGTGTGTCACTACTCACTGTGTGTGTGTCACTACTCACTCTGTCACTACTCACTCTGTGTGTCACTACTCACTCTGTGTGTCACTACTCTGTGTCACTACTCACTCTGTGTCACTACTCTCACTGTGTCACTACTCTGACTGTAATCTTAGCTCTTTCGGTATAGTCACGTTGAAGGGAAACAAGAAAATAATAAAATATATAAATATCTATTTTTATATATATATTTTATTGTTTCCCTTCAACGTGACTTTACCGAAAGAGCTAAGAATATGAATTACTGCAGTCACGAAAGCTTTAAATCAAAATTTTTACTCTCACTGTGTCACTACTCACTCTGTCACTACTCACACCGTGTCACTACTCTCACTGTGTCACTACTGTTTGTCAGTACTCACTCTGTGTCACTACTCACTCTGTGTCACTACTCACTCTGTGTCACTACTCACTCTGTGTCACTACTCACTCTGTGTGTCACTACTCACTCTGTGTCAGTACTCACTCTGTGTGTCACTACTCTGTGTGTCCGTACTGTCACATCAATACCGTCACTGTGTCAGTCCCATCAGTGTGTCAGTACAGTACTATGTCAGCAATCTCACTGTGCCACCGTCAATACACTCACTGTGTCAGTACTCACTCTCTGTGTCAGTACTCACTGTGTCACTACTTTGTGTTTCACTACTCACTGTGTCACTACTCTCTGTGTCACTAATCAGTCACTACCCACTTTGTCACTACTCACCATGTGTGTGTCAGTACTCATTCTGTATCACTACTCACTATGTAACTACTTTGTGTCACTACTCACCGTGTCACTACTCACTGTGTTATTATTGTGCCACTACTCTCTGTGTCACTATTCACTGTGTCACTACTCACTATGTTACTATGTCACTACTCTGTCTGTGTCACTACTCACTGCGTCACTACTCTCTCTGTGTGTTACTACTCACTATCACTGCTCACTATGTTACTACTCTCTCTGTGTGTTACTACTCACTATCACTGCTCACTATGTGTCACTTCTCATTCTGTATCACTCCACACTTTGTAACTACTTTGTCACTACTGAGCGTCACTACTCAGTGTCACTACTCACTGTGTGTCACAACCCACTGTGTGTCACTACTCTGTGTACATACTCAATGTCACTACTCACTGTGTCACTACTGTATCACTACTCAGTGTCACTCCTCACTGTGTCACTTCTCACTATGTGTCACCACCCACTGTGTGTCACTACTCACTATGTGTCACTACTCAGTGTCACTTCTATGTGTGTATCAGTACTCTGTGTACATACTCAATGTCACTACTCACTGTGTCACTACTGTGTCACTACTCAGTGTCACTACTCACTGTGTCACTACTCAGTGTCACAACCCACTGTGTGTCACTACTCACTGTCACTACTCACTCCGAGTGTCACTACTCCGTGTGTCACTACTCACTCTGTGTCAGTTCTTACTGTGTGTCACTACTCACTTTCACTACTCTGTGTCAGTACTCTATCACTACTCACTTTGTGTGTGTCACTACTCACTGTGTCACTACTCTCTCTGTGTGTCACTACTCACTATCACTGTTCACTGTCACTACTCATTCTTTATCACTACGCACTGTGTAACTACTTTGTGTCACTACTCAGTGTCACTACTCACTGTGTGTCACTACTCGCTGTGTCACTACTCACTGTGTGTTACTACTCACTGTGTGTCACTACTCACTGTGTCACTACTCACTGTGTGTCACTACTCACTGTGTGTGTCACTACTCACTGTGTGTCACTACTCGCTGTGTCACTACTCACTGTGTGTTACTACTCACTGTGTCACTATTCACTGTGTCACTACTCACTGTGTCACTACTCACTGTGTGTCACTACTCACTGTGTGTCACTAGTCACTCTGTGTCACTACTCACTGTGTGTCACTACTCGCTGTGTGTCACTACTCACTGTGTCACTACTACACTCGCTGTGTGCCACTACTCCCTGTGTCACTAGTCACTGTGTGTCACTACTCACTGTGTGTCACTACTCACTCTGTGTTACTACTCACTGTGTGTCACTACTCACTCTCTGTGTCACTACTCACTGTGTCACTACTCGCTGTGTCACTACTACACTCGCTGTGTGTCACTACTCACTGTGTGTCACTACTCACTGTGTGTCACTACTCACTCTGTCACTACTCACTCTGTCACTACTCACTCTGTGTGTCACTACTATGTGTGTCACTACTCACTCTATGTGTCACTACTCACTGTGTGTCACTACTCACTGTGTCACTACTCACTCTGTCACTACTCACTCTGTGTGTCACTACTATGTGTGTCACTACTCACTCTATGTGTCACTACTCACTGTGTGTCACTACTCGCTGTGTGTCACTACTCACTGTGTGTCACTACTCACTGTGTCACTACTACACTCGCTGTGTGTCACTACTCACTGTGTGTCACTAATCGCTGTGTGTCACTACTCGCTGTGTCACTACTCACTGTGTGTCACTACTCACTGTGTGTCACTAATCGCTGTGTGTCACTACTCACTGTGTCACTACTCACTGTGTGTCACTACTCGCTGTGTCACTACTCACTGTGTGTCACTACTCACTGTGTGTCACTAATCGCTGTGTGTCACTACTCACTGTGTGTCACTACTCACTGTGTGTCACTACTCACTCTGTGTTACTACTCACTGTGTGTCACTACTCACTCTCTGTGTCACTACTCACTGTGTCACTACTCGCTGTGTCACTACTACACTCGCTGTGTGTCACTACTCACTGTGTGTCACTACTCACTGTGTGTCACTACTCACTCTGTCACTACTCACTCTGTCACTACTCACTCTGTGTGTCACTACTATGTGTGTCACTACTCACTCTATGTGTCACTACTCACTGTGTGTCACTACTCACTGTGTCACTACTCACTCTGTCACTACTCACTCTGTGTGTCACTACTATGTGTGTCACTACTCACTCTATGTGTCACTACTCACTGTGTGTCACTACTCGCTGTGTGTCACTACTCACTGTGTGTCACTACTCACTGTGTCACTACTACACTCGCTGTGTGTCACTACTCACTGTGTGTCACTAATCGCTGTGTGTCACTACTCGCTGTGTCACTACTCACTGTGTGTCACTACTCACTGTGTGTCACTAATCGCTGTGTGTCACTACTCACTGTGTCACTACTCACTGTGTGTCACTACTCGCTGTGTCACTACTCACTGTGTGTCACTACTCACTGTGTGTCACTAATCGCTGTGTGTCACTACTCACTGTGTGTCACTACTCACTGTGTGTCACTACTCACTGTGTGTCACTACTCGCTGTGTTGAGTGAGTGGACACTGCACGGTGAGTGAGGTAGTGGGTGAGGGGGTGGTGAGTGAGGGGTGGTGAGTGGCTGAGTAAGAGGTGAGTGTAGAGTGAAGAAGGGGTGGAGGAGGGGGGGTGAATGAGATGGGAGGGGTGAGCTGCTCAGTGGTGAAGTTGAGTTTAGTGGTTAGGGGCCGTCCATAAATGACGTCACGCGATTTTGGACGATTTTTGACCCCCCCCCCTCGTCACACGGCGTCACAAAAAGTCAGACCCCCCTCAAATATGACGTCACAAAGCTCTGCCCCCCCCCCCCCAAAACCATTTTTCCATTTTAAAAATAAAACATGCTTCAAATCGCTTTAAACCAAGGCCGTAATTGTAATATTCAAATATGCTCAATGTCCCCCCCCCCCCAATATATTGTTATAAAACATTAAAAAATGCTATGCTACGACAAGCAAATCACGCACCGCCGTACGAAATAATCATGAGCAACTGTAATAATAATCATAACCAAACTTAACAAGTTGCCATCATTATTACTGCTACCGGTTCTAGTATCACGGTGCACTGCAGTTCTGCGTGTGGTGGTCACGTGGTGTTGCCCTACCCCAGCACCATCCGTTGCTCGACTGCTGTGGGTAGGTACAATCAATGTAACGCACTGTACTGTCTCTCCATTTCATTACTTTAAAATGTATTAAAAAGTGGAAAACTAGAAAGTTATATGAGTGTTACGTAGGCTACATCACTGTCGAGTCAAAACAAACATTTTTGGTGAAAACGGGCCGATTTGCGATTGCTAATCAATCAACCATCAGTAACGTTAGCTATCATAGCGAAGTAAGTTACTTGGAAAGTGAATTAGCCACACATTCACCCAGCGACCAACAGTGGCGCTCACGGGCGTGTTCAACTAACGTGAATGTCTCTATTACGTTATATTTGTCAGAAAGCCCACGTGAAGTCTGAGTAAAGTGTCAATAATTTATGTTGCGCTGCATGTGTCATATTTGTAGACAGTCGCTCTCATTTATTGCATATTCGTATAGTAGAGTGTATAGCTGTACTTATGATAAATGCCATTATTAGTGTTTCTTTGATTAAAGTGCACGCAGTTTTATTACATTCAGCGCTCATTCACAGTGAGTGTCATCACGAGCAACAGGAAGGGTGGCAGTGACATTCACAGGGAGTGTCATCACGAGCAACAGGAAGGGTGGCAGTGACATTCACAGTGAGTGTCATCACGAGCAACAGGAAGGGTGGCAGTGACATTCACAGTGAGTGTCATCACGAGCAACAGGAAGGGTGGCAGTGACATTCACATTGAGTGTCATCACGAGCAACAGGAAGGGTGGCAATGACATTCACAGTGAGTGTCATCACGAGCAACAGGAAGGGTGGCAGTGACATTCACAGTGAGTGTCATCACGAGCAACAGGAAGGGTGGCAGTGACATTCACATTGAGTGTCATCACGAGCAACAGGAAGGGTGGCAGTGACATTCGTGAGTTTTTTGGGCAGCCTCAGAAAAGAAGAAAAGTTGAGAGCAGTGAGAAAATGAGTTCCAGTCAGATGATAGAAGTATACAGTAGTACAAGAGATGAGTTAATGATTCTCCATATAATCATAATTGCCGTTCAGATCAGAAATTGTTATTAATCCATTCCTGAACATCATGGCAAGAAACACCACTTGTTTACTGATACTATTTATTCCATGTTCACCCTTGTGCATTCAGAGTAGAGAGAGAGGGCATGAGGATGCCGGCAGGGCAGGGAGAGCAGGTGACATGGAGGTGAGTGAGAAAAGGAGCCAATATTGATGGTTAAGACCGAATGACATCGCAACAGTCTAATCTTAATGTTAATTTAAGCTGAGATATTCCTCTTAAGTATGGCTTCTCATGTGTATTTCAGATAATACAATCAAGAAGGGAGAGTGAGTTTGAGACAATGCTCACATGCCACTTGGATTGCACTCTCATGCTCACGTGTCACTTGGATTGCACCTCTCATGGTGCTAATCTCTCATTAACACTGCTGTTGTGCGCATACTTGCGGGCATGATACTCTTATGCGGCTAAGGAAGCTCATTCATGCTAATCTCCCTCCCTGATCCCTCTCTCCCTAATGTCCCCCATTAACACAACTGAGGTGCTTGCGTCCGGGGATGGAATTCCTTTCCAGCTCAGACCCCGCTTGCTTGCCCATCGCCACATCTATAACCTCCTTGTTGTTGTAGCTGCTCTCTCGCTGTGTTCTTCCTTCACCACATCTATAACCTCCTTGTTGTTGTAGCTGCTCTCTCGCTGTGTTCTTCCTACACCACATCTATAACCTCTTTGTTGTTGTAGCTGCTCTCTCGCTGTGTTCTTCCTTCACCACATCTATAACCTCCTTGTTGTTGTAGCTGCTCTCTCGCTGTGTTCCTCCTTCACCACATCTATAACCTCCTTGTTGTTGTAGCTGCTCTCTCGCTGTGTTCCTCCTTCACCACATCTATAACCTCCTTGTTGCTGTAGCTGCTCTCTCGCTGGTTCAGCAGTTCCACTGCTGGATTTTATTTTTTTCCGCCTGAGGACGACCGCTTGTGTTGCGGTCGAAACGTCTTGATTTATTTTATTTTATACCTACTACGTGACTTTACCAAAATAACCAAAGAGTAATTCCTGTAGTCACGAAAGCTTCAAATCGAGATTGAATATGACAGTCTTTTATCGGTGTCAACGATAAGCACAAAAATGCCTTTGGATCCTTTGCTTGAAGAATGGCAAGTTGAGACACTTGTCATTGTCTAGAGAGGAGATGAGAGGAGAGCAGAGCAAACGCCTCTGCTGCCCACCCAAGTTTACTTGTAAATATGTAAATATAAACAACAATTTGATAAACCTTGGCCACACTATCTGGACTTGTCTTCCTATAACAATGCATAGATTCCTGTTTTTATGATTGAGGTTATAGTTGTACTTTATTAATCCCTAATCTCTTCCATTACATACAATGAAACAAGAAAAGGTAAAAAAATAAAAAACAGAGCACTGTAATACAATACACTATTAGACATTATTGTAAAAAATAAATAAAAAGTCCATCCAACACACACACCGCGAATACTACGACTACTACACTCGCTGTGTCACTACTCACTGTGTGTCACTACTCACTGTGTGTCACTACTCACTGTGTGTCACTAGTCACTGTGTGTCACTACTCACTGTGTGTCACTACTCACTGTGTGTGTCACTACTCACTGTGTGTCACTACTCACTGTGTGTCACTACTCGCTGTGTCACTACTCGCTGTGTCAATACTCACTCTGTCACTACTCACTGTGTGACACTACTCACTGTGTGTCACTACTCACTGTGTCACTACTCACTGTGTGACACTACTCACTGTGTGTCACTACTCACTGTGTCACTACTCACTGTGTCACTACTCACTGTGTCACTACTCGCTGTGTCACTACTCGATGTGTCACTACTCACTGTGTCACTACTCACTGTCACTACTCACTGTGTGTCACTACTCGCTGTGTGTCACTACTCGCTGTGTGTCACTACTCACTGTGTGTCACTACTCACTGTGTCACTACTCACTGTGTGTCACTACTCACTGTGTGTCACTACTCACTGTGTGTCACTACTCACTGTGTGTCACTAGTCACTGTGTCACTACTCACTGTGTGTCACTACTCACTCTGTGTCACTACTCACTGTGTGTCACCACTCACTGTGTGTCACTACTCACTGTGTGTCACTACTCACTGTGTGTCACTACTCACTGTGTGTCACTACTCTGTGTGTCACCACTCACTGTGTGTCACTACTCACTGTGTGTCACTACTCACTGTGTCACTACTCACTGTGTGTCACTACTCACTGTGTGTCACTACTCACTGTGTGTCACTACTAGCTGTGTGTCACTACTCACTGTGTGTCACTACTCACTGTGTGTCACTACTCACTGTGTCACTACTCGCTGTGTGTCACTACTCACTGTGTGTCACTACTCGCTGTGTGCCAGTTCTGTGCGACTGCCGTCATAACAAAACTCGCTGTGTCAATGCTCACACTGCGCCAGTACACAGTTTCAATACTCACTGTGTGTCAGTACTCACTGTGTCAGTACTCACGTTGAGTGTCAGACCTCACTGTCAGCACTCTCACTGTGTGCCATTCATCAGTGTCACTTGTGTCAGTACTCTTACTGTGTCTGTAATCTTACTGTGTGCCAGTACTATCACTGTGTCAGTACTCACCGTGTGTGTCATTAGTCACACTGTGTCAATACTCACTGTGTGTCAGTACTCTTACTGTGTCTGTAATCTTACTGTGTGCCAGTACTATTACTGTGTCAGTACTCACCGTGTGTGTCATTAGTGACACTGTGTCAATACTCACTGTGTGTCAGTACTCTTACTGTGTCTGTAATCTTACTGTGTGCCAGTACTATCACTGTGTCAGTACTCACCGTGTGTGTCATTAGTCACACTGTGTCAATACTCACTGTGTGTCAGTACTCTTACTGTGTCTGTAATCTTACTGTGTGCCAGTACTATTACTGTGTCAGTACTCACCGTGTGTGTCATTAGTGACACTGTGTCAATACTCACTGTGTGTCAGTACTCTTACTGTGTCTGTAATCTTACTGTGTGCCAGTACTATCACTGTGTCAGTACTCACCGTGTGTGTCATTAGTCACACTGTGTCAATACTCACTGTGTGTCAGTACTCACTGTGTCTGTAATCTTACTGTGTGCCAGTACTATCACTGTGTCAGTACTCACCGTGTGTGTCATTAGTCACACTGTGTCAATACTCACTGTGTGTCAGTACTCTTACTGTGTCTGTAATCTTACTGTGTGCCAGTACTATTACTGTGTCAGTACTCACCATGTGAGCACCCTCACTGTGTCAGCACTCTCACTGTGTTGTTACTTGCACTGTCAGTAATTCACTCTGTGTGTTAGTACTCGCTGTGTCATTAGTCACACTATCACTGTGCACCAGTACTCACTGTGTAAGTACTGGTGCACAGTGAGAGTGAGTACTCACACTGTGTGTCAGTACTCACTGTGTAAGTACTGACACACAGTGAGAGTGAGTACTCACACTGTGTCAGTAGTCACGCTGTGTGTGAGCTCTCTTGCTGTGTAAGTCAGTTGACTTGTGACACGGCGGATGATGGTCCCGTGTAGCCAGCAGCAGCGGCAACAACAACAGCAGCAGCAGCGACAACAACAGCAGCAGCTACTACACGAACAACAACAGCAGCTATAACAACAACAGCAGCAGCTACAACAACAACAGCTACAGCAGCAGCTACAACAACAGCAGCAGCTACAACAACAACAGCTACAACAACAACAGCTACAACAACAGCAGCAGATACAACAACAACAGCAGCTACAACAACAGCTACAACAGCAGCAGCTACAACAACAGCTACTACAACAGCAGCTATAACAACAACAGCAGCTACAACAACAGCAGCAACAACAACAGCTACAACAACAGCAGCAGCAACAACAACAGCTGCAACAGCTACAACAACAGCAGCAGCAGCTACTACAACAACAGCTACAACAACAGCAGCGTCCCAGAGAAGGCGCTCACGGTCTTTGAGGACTATGGCACAGCGAGCACGCGGGGTACGCGGCGGTCGTAAACACAACACTGTGGTGTGTCACTACTCACTGTGTCACTACTTACTGTCACTACTCACTGTGTGTGTCACTACTCACTGTGTGTGTCACTACTCACTGTGTGTGTCACTACTCACTGTGTGTCACTACTCACTCTGTGTGTCACTATTCTGTGTGTTACTACTCACTCTGTGTGTCACTACTCACTCTGTCACTACTCACTCTGTGTGTCACTATTCTGTGTTACTACTCACTCTTTGTCACTACTCTCACTGTGTCACTACTCTCACTGTATTGTTAGCTCTTTCGGTAAAGTCACGTTGAAGGGAAACAATAAAATAATACAATATATAAATATATTGATTGTTTTATATATATTCTTATTTTATTGTTTCCCTTCAACGTGACTTTACCGAAAGAGCTAAGAATATGAATTACTGCAGTCACGAAAGCTTTAAATCAAAATTTTTACTCTCACTGTGTCACTACTCACTCTGTCACTACTCACTCTGTCACTACTCACACCGTGTCACTACTCTCACTGTGTCACTACTGTTTGTCAGTACTCACTCTGTGTCACTACTCACTCTGTGTGTCACTACTCTGTGTCACTACTCACTCTGTGTCACTACTCTGTGTGTCACTACTCACTCTGTGTGTCACTACTCACTCTGTGTCACTACTCACACTGTGTGTCACTACTCACTGTGTGTCACTACTCACTGTGTCACTACTCACTGTGTGTCACTACTCACTGTGTGTCACTACTCACTCTGTGTCACTACTCACTCTGTGTGTCACTACTCTGTGTGTCCGTACTGTCACATCAATACCGTCACTGTGTCAGTCCCATCAGTGTGTCAGTACAGTACTATGTCAGCAATCTCACTGTGCCACTGTCAATACACTCACTGTGTCAGTACTCACTGTGTCACTACTTTGTGTTTCACTACTCACTGTGTCACTACTCTCTGTGTCACTAATCAGTCACTACCCACTTTGTCACTACTCACCATGTGTGTTTCAGTACTCATTCTGTATCACTATTCACTATGTAACTACTTTGTGTGTCACTACTCACCGTGTCACTACTCACTGTGTTATTATTGTGTCACTACTCTGTGTCACTATTCACTGTGTCACTACTCACTATGTTACTACTCTGTCACTACTCTGTGTCACTACTCACTGCGTCACTACTCTCTCTGTTTATTACTACTCACAATGTTACTACTCTCTATGTGTGTTACTACTCACTATCACTACTCACTGCGTCACTACTCTCTCTGTTTATTACTACTCACAATGTTACTACTCTCTATGTGTGTTACTACTCACTATCACTACTCACTGCGTCACTACTCTCTCTGTGTGTTATTACTCACTATCACTACTCACTGCGTCACTACTCTCTCTCTGTGTTACTACTCACTATCACTGCTCACTATGTGTCACTTCTCATTCTGTATCACTCCCCACTTTGTAACTACTTTGTCACTACTGAGCGTCACTACTCAGTGTCACTACTCACTGTGTGTCACAACCCACTGTGTGTCACTACTCTGTGTACACTCAATGTCACTACTCACTGTGTCACTACTGTATCACTACTCAGTGTCACTTCTCACTGTGTCACTACTCAGTGTCACAACCCACTGTGTCACTACTCACTGTCACTACTCACTCCGAGTGTCACTACTCCGTGTGTCACTACTCACTCTGTGTTAGTTCTTACTGTGTGTCACTACTCACTTTCACTACTCTGTGTCAGTACTCTATCACTACTCACTTTGTGTGTGTCACTACTCACTTTGTGTGTGTCACTACTCACTGTGTCACTACTCTCTCTGTGTGTCAATATTCACTATCACTGTTCACTGTCACTACTCATTCTGTATCACTACGCACTGTGTAACTACTTTGTGTCACTACTCACTGTGTCACTACTCACTGTGTGTCACTACTCACTGTGTGCCACTACTCTGTCACTACTCACTCTGTACATACTGTCACTACTAACTCTGTCAGTGCTTACTGTGTCAGTACTTACTGTGTGTCCATACACTCATGTCAATACTGTCACTGTGTCAGTCCCATCAGTGTGTCAGTACAGTACTGTGTCAGCAATCTCAATGTGTCACTGTCAATACACTCACTGTGCCATTACTTGCACTGTCTCATTACTCACGTTGTGTCAGCACTCTCACTGTGTCACTAGTCACTCTGTGTCAGTACTTAGTGTATCAGTACTCCAACTGCGCATGAGTACTCACTGTGTGTCAGTATTCTCACTGTGTGTCAGTACTCTCACTGTCAGTACGCGCACTGTGTGTCAGTACCCTCACTGTGTCAGTACTCACACTCTATCAGCGCTCTCACTGTGTGTCATTACCCTCACTGTGTGTCAGCACTCACACTGTGTCAGTACTCTCACTGTGTGTCAGTACTCAGATTGTCAGTACTCTCACTGCGTGTCAGTACTCAGATTGTGTCAGTACTCTCACTGCGTGTCAGTACTCAGATTGTCAGTACTCTCACTGCGTGTCAGTACCCTCACTGTGTCAGTACTCACACTCTATCAGCGCTCTCACTGTGTGTCATTACCCTCACTGTGTGTCAGCACTCACACTGTGTCATTACCCTCACTGTGTGTCATTACTCACACTGTGTCAGTACTCTCACTGTGTCAGTACTCAGATTGTGTCAGTACTCTTACTGTGCGTCAGTACTCAGATTGTGTCAGTACAGGTAGTCCTCTACTTACGATGGAGATGCGTTATGACGACCCCATCGTAAGTCTAAAATATCGTAAGTCGAAGATGGCCTAGCCTAGCCTACCCAGGAGTCTTGAAGAACGGTGATAATTTAACAAAACAGCAATTTACAGTACCGTACTGTATAAACTATATACTGTATGCATTTATTAATTACAATACTGTATTGCACAGTAAAATGTAAAGTAAAAAAACAAGGTGAGTTCTTAGCCTACCTATACGAACTGCAATTTAATAGAACGTTTTCTTTGGAAACAATCCTATCTGCTATAAACACTTTTAACATGCATTGAACGTATCGTATAATGGTAACCCTAAAGCTACGTATCATACATGCACTGAACGTATCGTAACGTATCATATTTCACTGTACTCACCAAGATTCCTCGTACGCTGCTGCGTGTGCCTGCCGCGCGAAATTTAAAATATTTTACAATTTTGTCGTATCGATATCGCCATCGTAAGATCGAAATATCGTAAGTCGGGGACCATCGTAACTCGGGGACTATCTGTACACTAATTATGTGTCAGTCCTCGGTTTATCTGAACTCCTATTATGCGTCATCACTCTTTGTCAGTACTCAGTGGGTGTCAATGCTCACTGTGTCATGACTCAATGTGTCGCTACTCACCCGGAACACTGAAACCAGTCCCCTGGCTCCCTGTTCTGGTGAACATTCTGCCACCAATAATCCACAGAGACGTAGTGCAAACTGCAAGGCAGTTTCCACGTCTTCTTGCCAACGACAACCACCGACCCATCAACCAAGACCTCAACAATGTTACTCGTTACCAAATCAAGTCCCGATCGTCCTTCTGGGATCGCACTGCTCTCTCTCTCTCTCCATCCTAGAATCTCACCCAGATCCAGAACAATTCCGGTGAACAGATGGAACAATGTGGACATCTATGTACTGTTTCGATTTAAAGCTTTCGTGACTGCAATGATTCATCTTCTTTGGTTCTTTCGGTAAAGTCACGTAGAATGAGAATAAAATAATAAATTGATAAAATAAAATAACACAATAATATTCTCACGACGTTTCGGCCACAACACAAGCGGCCTTCATCAGGTGAAGGGGGCGAGACTGTCTGGTAGGACAGCGCTGGAGTGAGAGAGCCACGTTCAGATCACGGCTTTTAAGCTGTGTGAGAGGAACAAAGAGCCTTGACAAAGGAATTAGCATAAAATATAGCATTGAAATGGCTGAATGATTAGCTTGTGACTGGTCACAGAAATAGCTATGTTAAAAGTTAAAGCATACACATCCGCAGAGGCACCCATTGTTAAAAGGAATTAGCATAGAATTTAGCATTGAAATAGTTAAGTTAAGGCATACACATCCGCAGAGGCACCCCTTGACAATGGAATTAGCATAGAATTTAGCATTGAAATAGCTGAGTGATTCACTTGTAACTGCTACAGAAATAGCTACGTTGAAGTCAGAGCATATACATTCACCGAGGCACTTAGTACAAATCAAACAGGAGAATTTAGCATTGAAATAACTAGGCGAATTTAGCATTGAAATAACTGAGTGATTTGCTAGTGACTGGTCACAGAAATGACTACACATCTGAGCTATTCACAGTACTATATAGTGAACCAATAAAAACTAAAATATAAATTACCTTCATGTTATCAATAAACTATATTCTCCAATCAGCTAAGCTACCAACAATAAGTCGTTATATATCACAATGCTATATGGCGAAAAAATGGGTGGATTCTTACCCTCAAATTTCCGCACCACGGATAGCTACGGGCCCCGTTCAGACGGACGAGTTCGTCCATGGTCGGAACAGAGGAGGGGGAGAGACAGCTGCGAGGCCCTAGTATACTCCATGTTGTAAACCATACCATTAACCGTGGTGTGAGAGGTATTAAGAGGCAATGCTGGCGAAAGAGCTGCGGTCTGAAGGTCATCGTAGAAATACAATTAATTAAGAACAGAAATGATTTAACACATCTTTCCAGTGGTTACTAAGCCTGAATCCATCTTCTCGGTTGAAATTGTCTCTGTGCTTGTATATGTGAATGGCCTCATGAACGAATCTCTCATGGTAGCCGGTTGGTTTGCAAAGAACCTCCGTCTTGGAGAAGTCAATGTCATGTGAGCCCACTGAATTGTAACAGTGATCTGCCACGGCAGAGGAGTTCGTCCTACCGTGTTTCAAGTCTGCTTTATGTTCGCGGATGCGGTCCGAGATATGTCTTTTGGTTTCTCCAATGTAGCTACTACCACAGAGGCACTTTAGTTTGTAAATGCCCGGGTACTGTATGTCTGGAAGAGCATCTTTTACAGATGGAACTAAATCACGGATTTTGTGTACTGTGTTGAATCGGACCTGGATCTTGTGTTTATTCAGGATTTTGGAGATCTTTTTAGTGACCCCTGCAATGTAGGGTAAGGTGATGGTTTTGAGTGGCTCCACAAGAGGATCCTTCTTCATGACTGGAGTGATGGCTTTGCGGATTGTGTAGTCGGAGTAGCCATTAGCCCTGAGAGCCTGGTGTACGTGCTTGAGTTCACTGGTAATGTGTTCCTGGTCGGAAATGCATTGGGCTCTATGGTATAGAGTCTTGATGAGGGAGTTCTTCTGGGATGGATGGTGGTGGGAATCCGGTTTCAAGTAAGCATCTGTATGGGTAGCTTTCCTGTAGACAGAGTGGCTCATTGAACCATCATGTCTCCTTTTAATTAAGACATCCAAAAAGGGTAGTTTGCCATCTTTTTCGACCTCCATGGTAAATCTGATGGCTGGGTGTATGGAATTGATGTGGTCGCGGAATTGGTCTAGAGCAGGCTGGCCATGTGGCCAGATGACAAAGGTGTCATCAACGTACCTCTTCCATAAGGTCGGGCGTAGAGTGGCAGTCTGGATGGCGTCAGTTTCAAATTTTTCCATGAATACGTTGGCTACAACCGGAGATAGGGGGGGGCCCATTGGGGTGCCCTCAGTTTGTTTGTAGAAAGTTCCATTCCAGGTGAAGTATGTGTTGGTTAAGCAATGTCTCACCAGGGGGGGTACATCAGTATGCAGTCCTTGATGAACCAGGTCTTCAATGATAGCGATGGTGTCAGGTACCGGGACTTTGGTGAACAAGGACACCACATCAAAACTGACAAGCAGGTCGTTTGGGGACAGGGAAATGTCTTTGATTGTCGATACCAGGTGAGTAGAATTTAGTACCGCAGAGGTGGTTTTTCCAGTGAAAGGTCGCAGTATATCAGCCAGAAAACGTGCCAGTTTGTAGGTGGGGGAGCTGATAGTAGAGACGATGGGACGAAGGGGTGTATCTTCTTTGTGTATCTTTGGAAGGCCATATAATCTTGGTGGTCTGGCAGCAGAGGGTTTCAACGAGAACTGTTTGATCTCATCAATTAATGCTGTTGAATCAGAGATAATTTTGTTCGTTTTGGTGACCAGGCTGTTGGTGGGATCTCTTTTTATTTTTGTATAGCTGCCATCGTTGAGTAGTTCTTGAATTTTGTTGTTATATTCTGTTTTGTCCATGATGACAGTGGCATTGCCTTTGTCGGCTGAGAGAACGACAATATCATCCCTCTTTTTTAATTGAGATAATTCAAAACGTTCGTCTTTGCTGATGTTGCTGGGTGGCAACTTAGCGTTTTTGAGGGTTGCAGCGATTTCAGATCTTGCTACGTCTGCAGAGATGTGACTCAAGCCCTTGAGTGCAACGTCGACATGGGCAATGATATCATTAACCGGTAAGTGTCTCGGTGTGACAGCAAAGTTTAGACCTTTAGCTAAAACGGATTTCAGACCATCAGAAATGGAACTGTTACTGCGATTAATTACGACTTTGTTGACGTCTATCTTTTCGGTGTGTGGATCCGATTTTTTGCTGGAGAGGTGATTGAATTTGGAAATCAAATTGTCCCTACATTTGTTCGACATAGTGGCAGCCGAAGAGGTAGTCATATTGTCTACATGTTCCCAATCCGATGTAGACATTGTTGCTGTCAATTTTAAGTGTGATTTGTAGAGTGTCTTGTCTAACTGATCGAGTTCGGTGCGTGTAAGTCTGATTTTTTCCGAGATAAGAGCGACTCTAAGGTAATACCAACCGCATTTACACTAACCTCTGCTGTTGCAACTTCTCTCAATGCAAAACGAATTCTAGCTAGAACTAGCTTCGCTCTTATCTCGGAAAAAATCAGACTTACACGCACCGAACTCGATCAGTTAGACAAGACACTCTACAAATCACACTTAAAATTGACAGCAACAATGTCTACATCGGATTGGGAACATGTAGACAATATGACTACCTCTTCAGCTGCCACTATGTCGAACAAATGTAGGGACAATTTGATTTCCAAATTCAATCACCTCTCCAGCAAAAAATCGGATCCACACACCGAAAAGATAGACGTCAACAAAGTCGTAATTAATCGCAGTAACAGTTCCATTTCTGATGGTCTGAAATCCGTTTTAGCTAAAGGTCTAAACTTTGCTGTCACACCGAGACACTTACCGGTTAATGATATCATTGCCCATGTCGACGTTGCACTCAAGGGCTTGAGTCACATCTCTGCAGACGTAGCAAGATCTGAAATCGCTGCAACCCTCAAAAACGCTAAGTTGCCACCCAGCAACATCAGCAAAGACGAACGTTTTGAATTATCTCAATTAAAAAAGAGGGATGATATTGTCGTTCTCTCAGCCGACAAAGGCAATGCCACTGTCATCATGGACAAAACAGAATATAACAACAAAATTCAAGAACTACTCAACGATGGCAGCTATACAAAAATAAAAAGAGATCCCACCAACAGCCTGGTCACCAAAACGAACAAAATTATCTCTGATTCAACAGCATTAATTGATGAGATCAAACAGTTCTCGTTGAAACCCTCTGCTGCCAGACCACCAAGATTATATGGCCTTCCAAAGATACACAAAGAAGATACACCCCTTCGTCCCATCGTCTCTACTATCAGCTCCCCCACCTACAAACTGGCACGTTTTCTGGCTGATATACTGCGACCTTTCACTGGAAAAACCACCTCTGCGGTACTAAATTCTACTCACCTGGTATCGACAATCAAAGACATTTCCCTGTCCCCAAACGACCTGCTTGTCAGTTTTGATGTGGTGTCCTTGTTCACCAAAGTCCCGGTACCTGACACCATCGCTATCATTGAAGACCTGGTTCATCAAGGACTGCATACTGATGTACCCCCCCTGGTGAGACATTGCTTAACCAACACATACTTCACCTGGAATGGAACTTTCTACAAACAAACTGAGGGCACCGCAATGGGCTCCCCCCTATCTCCGGTTGTAGCCAACGTATTCATGGAAAAATTTGAAACTGACGCCATCCAGACTGCCACTCTACGCCCGACCTTATGGAAGAGGTACGTTGATGACACCTTTGTCATCTGGCCACATGGCCAGCCTGCTCTAGACCAATTCCGCGACCACATCAATTCCATACACCCAGCCATCAGATTTACCATGGAGGTCGAAAAAGATGGCAAACTACCCTTTTTGGATGTCTTAATTAAAAGGAGACATGATGGTTCAATGAGCCACTCTGTCTACAGGAAAGCTACCCATACAGATGCTTACTTGAAACCGGATTCCCACCACCATCCATCCCAGAAGAACTCCCTCATCAAGACTCTATACCATAGAGCCCAATGCATTTCCGACCAGGAACACATTACCAGTGAACTCAAGCACGTACACCAGGCTCTCAGGGCTAATGGCTACTCCGACTACACAATCCGCAAAGCCATCACTCCAGTCATGAAGAAGGATCCTCTTGTGGAGCCACTCAAAACCATCACCTTACCCTACATTGCAGGGGTCACTAAAAAGATCTCCAAAATCCTGAATAAACACAAGATCCAGGTCCGATTCAACACAGTACACAAAATCCGTGATTTAGTTCCATCTGTAAAAGATGCTCTTCCAGACATACAGTACCCGGGCGTTTACAAACTAAAGTGCCTCTGTGGTAGTAGCTACATTGGAGAAACCAAAAGACATATCTCGGACCGCATCCGCGAACATAAAGCAGACTTGAAACACGGTAGGACGAACTCCTCTGCCGTGGCAGATCACTGTTACAATTCAGTGGGCTCACATGACATTGACTTATCCAAGACGGAGGTTCTTTGCAAACCAACCGGCTACCATGAGAGATTCGTTCATGAGGCCATTCACATATACAAGCACAGAGATAATTTCAACCGAGAAGATGGATTCAGGCTTAGTAACCACTGGAAAGATGTGTTAAATCATTTCTGTTCTTAATTAATTGTATTTCTACGATGACCTTCAGACCGCAGCTCTTTCGCCAGCATTGCCTCTTAATACCTCTCACACCACGGTTAATGGTATGGTTTACAACATGGAGTATACTAGGGCCTCGCAGCTGTCTCTCCCCCTCCTCTGTTCCGACCATGGACGAACTCGTCCGTCTGAACGGGGCCCGTAGCTATCCATGGTGCGGAAATTTGAGGGTAAGAATCCACCCATTTTTTCGCCATATAGCATTGTGATATATAACGACTTATTGTTGGTAGCTTAGCTGATTGGAGAATATAGAGTTTATTGATAACATGAAGGTAATTTATATTTTAGTTTTTATTGGTTCACTATATAGTACTGTGAATAGCTCAGATGTGTAGTCATTTCTGTGACCAGTCACTAGCAAATCACTCAGTTATTTCAATGCTAAATTCGCCTAGTTATTTCAATGCTAAATTCTCCTGTTTGATTTGTACTAAGTGCCTCGGTGAATGTGTATGCTCTGACTTCAACGTAGCTATTTCTGTAGCAGTTACAAGTGAATCACTCAGCTATTTCAATGCTAAATTCTATGCTAATTCCATTGTCAAGGGGTGCCTCTGCGGATGTGTATGCCTTAACTTAACTATTTCAATGCTAAATTCTATGCTAATTCCTTTTAACAATGGGTGCCTCTGCGGATGTGTATGCTTTAACTTTTAACATAGCTATTTCTGTGACCAGTCACAAGCTAATCATTCAGCCATTTCAATGCTAAATTTTATGCTAATTCCTTTGTCAAGGCTCTTTGTTCCTCTCACACAGCTTAAAAGCCGTGATCTGAACGTGGCTCTCTCACTCCAGCGCTGTCCTACCAGACAGTCTCGCCCCCTTCACCTGATGAAGGCCGCTTGTGTTGTGGCCGAAACGTCGTGAGAATATTATTGTGTTATTTTATTTTATCAATTTATTATTTTATTCTCATTCTATGTGACTTTACCGAAAGAACCAAAGAAGATCTATGTACTGTGTTGAACTACTTTCGCAACATATGTAGTCAGTCATGCTAATCGGAAGTGCCGGTGCTAATTGGATATCCAAAATAAACAACTCATTTGAGACCCGAACATCACACCACCTGGCTTTGACATTCGTCCTTGAAGACACTGGTGAAACATTTCACTGCTTCATCTCCTTCGTTAATGTAAAACTAAAGACAAGTCACAGTGCGACTGTGGCCATGCAACCTAAACTGAGAACTACACAGTAAACCAGTGGTTCTCAGCTGGGGGTACGCGGACCCCAGGGGGTACGTGAGGTGATGTATAAATGTGTGAAATTATATCATACACGAGAGTCGTTGGAGAATAATCATGTCTGATTCTGCCAATATAAAATAATGATACAATGTAAATCCATATGGTAACCTATAACAATATAAAATACCTTTCTAAACTCACTGATTGTAAACAATGTGGTTTCCAAGAGTAGCCAGCGAGCGCGAACAAATTACGTCATGCATGCAGAGCGTCTGATGATTTGTTTATTCCCTTACAGTTACCAGCTAGTTAAGACACCTCACAAAATTGGCGATTGGTTAAAACGCCCTAATAGCAGCAATAAAGACAATAACAGCGACAAAGAAACTGAAACGACAAAAAAGGTGAACACAGACCCCACAAAATGCAGCCAAATTCGCGAAGAATATTTCATGTTTGGATTTACTTCCACCACCTCCGATCCTCCTCAACCTTTCTGCTTCCCGTGCAGAGAAATTGTGGCTCACAAGAGCATGAAGCCGGCCCATCTGTAACGGCATCTCAACAGGAAACACCAATGCCTTAAGTCTTTAAGCCAGCTGAGTTGGTTTCAGAGAAAGCTCTCCCACTTCAGGTCGTGTCAATTAACGATGAAAACAGCCTCAACAACATCAGCCAGAGCACTTGAGGCGTCTCATGCAGTGGCGTTGCTTGTAGCTGACGATCTCATGTTGCCCACAGCCGTCGTGCTTAGAGACCAGGCCTGACACAAGAGACCAGGCCTGATACAAGAGACCAGGCCTGACACAAGAGACCAGGCTTGACACAAGAGACCAGGCCTGACACAAAAGCAGCGGACACATTTAAGAGCGTTCCTTTGTCACGTGACACAGTTTCCTGAAGAATCGATGACATGGACACCGTTATTATCGATTAACTTATGGAAAAACTTAAAATGGGTAATTAATTTTCCCTCCAGCTCGATGAGTCTACAGGTATCAGTGGGGAGGCACAGCTGGTTGCATGTGTACGATACAGGGACATTGATGACATTTGTCAGCATGACCCCTTCTGCAAGAGTGTAAAGGGGACTACAACCAGAGAGGACATTCTTCACATTGTCCACCGCTTGATCTCTGAACACGGTTTGAGCTGCAGTCCCTACACCCAAGTTTGTGTTGACGCGGCCGCATCAATGACTGGGCGGGTGAGAGGAGTCTCAGCACGGATTAGGAATGAAAATCGCAGTGTGCAGTGGACCCACTGCATGATACATCGGGAAGCGTTGGCCTCCAACAACAATGAGTTCTGCATTGCATGCAGTATTACATGACGCTGTTAAAGTAATCAACTTGGTCAAGTCAAGGCCACTTAATGCTCAACTGTTTTGCAAGCTGTGCGAAGCCATCGGATCTGAACACGAGCAACGATGACTTCACACTCAGGTGTGCTGGATGTCTAGAGGGAGAATACTGAACAGGCTTTGAACTAATAATAGGGTTTTCCCCCTTTTTTCTGGAAAAAAAACTGAAACCTTTGTACGAGGATTCATGTCTGCATTAACCACAATACCTGCAGTCAAAATACAAAAAAAACATACTATGATAATATATGCATTGTCCTTGAAACTGATTGGTCCACACCAAGGGACGGCTTTCTTTTGAGCCTCGACCCAATTGGTGCTCGACCAGATGACGCCAAAAGGCGTACACAGCTCAAAGACAATACACTATCAAAGTAATGAGGGCTCGGGGTGAGCATCTACATCATTAGACCTCCTTTGCCAGTACCAAAATGTAATAATAGGGTTTTTCCCCTTTTTTCTGGCTCTCAATGTGCACCAGTAGTCACTGTGTAAGTACTGGCGCTCAGTGAGAGTGAGTACTCTCTCTCACTGTGTGTCAGTACTCACTGTGTAAGTACTGACACACAGTGAGAGTGAGTACTCACACACTGTGTGTCAGTACTCACTGTGTAAGTACTGGTGCACAGTGAGAGTGGGTACTCTCACTGTGTGTCAGTACTCACTGTGTAAGTACTGACACACAGTGAGTACTCACACTGTGTGTCACTACTCACTCTGTGTGTCACTACTCTGCGTCAGTACTCACTCTGTGTCACTACTCACTCTGTGTGCTACTACTCACTGTGTCACTACTCACTCTGTGTGTGTATACTCATTCTGTATCACTACTCACTAACACTTTGTGTCGCTCCTCAGTGCGTCACTACTCAGTGTCACTGCTCACTGTGTGTCACTACTGTGTATACTCACTGTTCCACTACTCACTCCCTGCATCGCTACTCAGTGTCACTACTCACTGTGTGTGCCACTTATCACTATGCGTGTGTCACTACCCAGTTTGTGTCAGTACTCTGTGTGTCAGTGCTCACACTGTGTCACTACTCACTGTGGCATTACTCTTTCTGTGTTACTACTCACTGTCACTACTCACTGTGTCACTACTCATTCTGTATCACTACTCATGGTAACTACTTTGTGTATCACTACTCACTGTGTGTCACTACTCTGTGTCACTACTCTGTGTGTGTGTCACTGCTCACTGTGTCACTGCTCACTGTGTGTTAGTACTCTGTGTCAGTACTCACTATGTGTGTGTCACTACTCATTCGGTATCACTACTCACTGTAACTATTTTGTGTGTTACTGCTCACTGTGTCACTACTCACTGTCACTACTCTATGTGTCACTACTTACTGTGTCACTACTCATTCTGTATCACTACTCACTGTAACTACGTTGTGTATCACTACTCACTGTGTCACTTCTCACTGTGTGTCACTACTCTGTGTGTGTCGCTACTCACTGTGTCACTACTCAGTGTGTGTCACTGCTCACTATGTGTGTCAGTACTCTGTGTCAGTACTCACTCTGTGTGTCAATACTCACTGTCACTACTATCTCTGTGTCACTACTATATCTGTGTTACTACTCTGTGTCACTACTCACTCTGTGTCACTACTCACTCTGTGTCAGTACTCACTCTGTGTGTCGCTACTCATTGTCACTACTATCTCTGTGTCACTACTCACTGTGTTACTACTCTGTCACTACTATCCCCTTGTGGTACTAATTACTGTCACTACTCACTGTGTCACTATTCACTGTGTCTCACTGCTCACTATGTGTCACTACTCACTGTGTGTCACTACTTTGTGTCAGTACTCAATCTGTGTCACTACTCACTCTGTGTGTTACTACTGACTGTGTCACTTCTCACTATGTGTGTCACTACGCACTGTCACTACTCACTGTGTGTCACTACTGTGTACACTCATTGTTCCACTACTCACTCCCTGCATCGCTACTCAGTGTCACTACTCACTGTGTGTGCCACTTCTCACTATGCGTGTGTCACTACCCACTGTTTGTGTCAGTGCTCACACTGTGTCACTTCTCACTGTCACTACTCTGTGGCACTACTATGTGTGTGTCACTACTCACTGTGTCATTACTCTCTCTGTGTTACTACTCACTGTCACTACTTACTGTGTCACTACTCATTCTGTATCACTACTCACTGTAACTACTTTGTGTATTACTACTCACTGTGTCACTTCTCACTCTGTGTCACTACTCACTGTCACTACTCTGTGTGTCACTACTCTGTGTGTGTCGCAACTCACTGTGTCACTGCTCACTGTGTGTCAGTACTCTGTGTCAGTACTCACTCTGTGTGTCAATACTCACTGTCACTACTATCTCTGTGTCACTACTATATCTGTGTTACTACTCTGTGTCACTACTCACTCTGTGTCACTACTCACTCTGTGTCAGTACTCACTCTGTGTGTCGCTACTCATTGTCACTACTATCTCTGTGTCACTACTCACTGTGTTACTACTCTGTCACTACTATCCCCTTGTGGTACTAATTACTGTCACTACTCACTGTGTCACTATTCACTGTGTCTCACTGCTCACTATGTGTCACTACTCACTGTGTGTCACTACTTTGTGTCAGTACTCAATCTGTGTCACTACTCACTCTGTGTGTTACTACTGACTGTGTCACTTCTCACTATGTGTGTCACTACGCACTGTCACTACTCACTGTGTGTCACTACTGTGTACACTCATTGTTCCACTACTCACTCCCTGCATCGCTACTCAGTGTCACTACTCACTGTGTGTGCCACTTCTCACTATGCGTGTGTCACTACCCACTGTTTGTGTCAGTGCTCACACTGTGTCACTTCTCACTGTCACTACTCTGTGGCACTACTATGTGTGTGTCACTACTCACTGTGTCATTACTCTCTCTGTGTTACTACTCACTGTCACTACTTACTGTGTCACTACTCATTCTGTATCACTACTCACTGTAACTACTTTGTGTATTACTACTCACTGTGTCACTTCTCACTCTGTGTCACTACTCACTGTCACTACTCTGTGTGTCACTACTCTGTGTGTGTCGCAACTCACTGTGTCACTGCTCACTGTGTGTCAGTATTCTGTGTCAGTACTCACTATGTGTGTGTCACTACTCATTCGGTATCACTACTCACTGTGTAACCACTTTGTGTCACTACTCACTGTCACTTCTCACTGTGTGTCACTTCTCACTGTGTCAATACTCAGTCACTACTCTCTCTGTGTCACTCTCACTGTGTTCCTACCCTTCTGTCACTACTCACTGTGTCACTACTATCTCTTTGTGTTACTTCTCAGTGTGTCACTACTCACTCTGTTTGTGTCACTACTCATTCTGTATCACTACTCACTGTGTAACTACTTTGTGTGTAACTTCTCACTGTGTCACTTCTCATTCTGTGTGTCACTACTCACTGTCACTACTCTTGTGTGTCGCTACTCATTGTGTCACTACTTACTGTGTCACTACTCATTCTGTATCACTACTCACTGTAACTACTTTGCGTATCACTACTCACTGTGTGTCACTACTCACTGTCACTACTCTGTGTGTCACTACTCACTGTGTCACTACTCACTGTGTGTCACTACTCTGTGTCGCTAATCACTGTGTCACTACTGTGTGTGTCACTACTCAGTGTGTGTCACTGCTCACTATGTGTGTCAGTACTCTGTGTCAGTACTCACTCTGTGTGTCAATACTCACTGTCACTACTATCTCTGTGTCACTACTATCTCTGTGTTACTATTCTGTGTCACTACTCACTGTCACTACTCACTATGTGTGTCACTACTCACTGTGTTACTACTCTGTCACTACTGACTGTCACTACTATCCCTTTGTGTTACTACTTACTGTCACTATTCACTGTGTCACTATTCACTGTGTCTCACTGCTCACTATGTGTCACTACTCACTGTGTCACTACGCTGTATATACTCACTGTGTCACTACTCACTCTGTGTTACTACTCCATATGTGTGTCACTACGCACTGTGTGTCAGTACTCACTGTGTGTCAATACTCAGTCACTACTCTCTCTGTGTCCCTACTCACTGTGTTCCTACCCTTCTGTCACTACTCACTGTGTCACTACTCACTGTGTCACTATTCACTGTGTCACTGCTATCTCTTTGTGTTACTACTCACTGTGTCACTACTCACTATGTTTGTGTCATTACTCAGTCACTACTCAATATGTGTGTCACTACTCAATCTGTGCAACTACTCACTCTGTGTCACTACTGTGTACATACTCAGTGTGTTACTATTCACTGTGTCACTAACCTGTCAGTGCTCACTTTGTGTCACTACTCACTTTGTGCCACTACTCACTGTTTCACTCCTCTAGTGTACACTCACTGTGTCACTACTCACTGTCACTACTCACTCTGTGTACGTACTCACTGTGTCACTACTAACTCTGTCAGTACTTACTGTGTCAGAACTTACTGTGTGTCCGTACTCTCACATCAATACTGTCACTGTGTCAGTCCCATCAGGATGTCAATACAGTACTTCAGCAATTTCACTGTGTCAATGTCAGTACACTCACTGTGTGTCAATACTTTCACTGTCTCAGTACTCTGTGTCAGTACTCTCACATTGTGTCAGCACCCTCACTATGTCACTACTCATTCTGTGTCAGTAGTCAGTGTGTCAGTGTGTGTCAGTACTCTCATTGAGTGTCAGTACTCTCTGTCAGTACCCTCACTGACTGTCAGCACTCTCACTGTGTCAGCACTCTCACTGTGTCAATACTCTCACTGTGTGTCAGCACTCTCACTGTGTCAGTACTCTCACTGTGTGTCAGTACTCTCACTGTGTCAGTACTCTCACTTTGTCAGTACTCTCACTGCATATCAGCACTCACTGACTGTCAGTACTCTCACTGTCAGTACTCTCACTTTGTGTCAGTACTCTCATTGAGTGTCAGTACTCTCACTGTGTCAGTACTCTCACTGTCAGTACCCTCAGTCAGTACCCTCACTGACTGTCAGTACTCACACTGTGTCAGCACTCTCACTGCATGTCAGCACTCTCACCGTGTCAGTACTCACATTGTCAGTACTCTCACTGTGTGTCAGCACTCTCACTGCGTGTCAGTACTCTCACTGTGTCAGTACTCTCACTGCGTGTCAGCACTCTCACTGCGTGTCAGCACGCTCACTGTGTCAGTACTGAACTCCTATTACCGTAATTTACCGCATATAACCCGCGGGGTATACCACTTTTTACAAACAAAACAAGACCCTGCGGGGTATATAGAGGTGCGGGCTATCCCAAAAATATTTTACACGTGTGACATGTCATAACTTGTTTCATTTTTTCATAGTAGGACTATCCACTATGCAACACTTACCTTTGACTAAAGCACTGCTGAATAAACCACTCACACTAAAATTGCACATGTTATCACGTTTTAAATTATTCGAATTGTTTGTACAATGAAACGACAATGTTTGAAGTGGGCGCACTTTGTTTACCGTAATACTTTCAGTGGCTGCAGGGGGGTGCGAAAGTTTCAGCTGAGGCTATGGATCGCACAATGGGAAGGGCCTTAACAAGCGTCTATCAGACGCGGAATCATAATTGCTGAGTTCCTTAGGCCGCTGCTATTGGCTGAGCACTATACAGTCGCGACCATGAGCTTTGTCTGCGCAGTGCACAATCTACCAGTGCTACATCTGTACAGGGGTAACTACCGGTCCAGTAGCTGTAATATGATCAGGTCAAATGCTGGTAAACCTAACAGTACGCTTACTTATTTATCTACCAGTTATGTGTTACTTATTTATTGGATATTTACTTCTGTTACTTATTTACTGTTTTAAGTTCACTCGTTTCCGGTTAGTTTGTTTTATTTGTGCACGTTATGATTTTAATGTTAACAATTGATAGTGGAATGTATTACAACTGTAAACTTCGTATTAATATGATGGAATTAAGCTGCGGTAACGACGTTAAAGATGTGAATGCATGCGGGGTATATGACGATGCGGACTATCTGAAATTTGTTTTACACAAAACGCTATTTTTGCAGGGTATATGCGTCTGCGGGATATATACGTATGCAGGCTAGATGCGGGAAAATACGGTATGTGTCATCACTCTGTGTCAGTACTCTGTGTCAATGCTCACTGCAATGTCACTACCTACTGTGTCCGTACTCTGTCAGTACTCACTGTGTGTCACTGCTGACTGTGTCATGACTCAATGTGTCAGCACTCACCCAGAACACTGAAACCAGTCCCCAGGCTCCCTGTTCTGGTGATCATTCTGCCACCAATAATCCACAGAGACGTTGCGCAAACTGCAAGGCAGTTTCCACGTCTTCTTGCCAGCGACAACCACCGACCCATCAACCAAGACCTCAACAATGTTCCTCGTTACCAAATCAAGTCCCGATCGTCCTTCTGGGATCGCACTGCTCTCTCCATCCTAGAATCTCACCCACATCCAAAAAAGTTCCGGTGAACAGATGGAACAATGTGGACATCTATGTACTGTGTTGAACTTCTTTCGCAACGTATGTAGCCAGCTGTGCTAATCGGAAGTGCCGGTGCTAATTGGATATCCAAAATAAACAACTCATTTGAGACCCAAACATCACACCACCTGGCTTTGACATTCGTCCTTGAAGACACTGGTGAAACATTTCACTGCTTCATCTCCTTCGTAAATGTAAAACTAAAGACAAGTCACAGTGCGACTGTGGCCATGCAACCCAAACTGAGAACTACAAAGTAAACCAGTGGTTCTCAGCTGGGGGTACGTGGACCCCAGGGGGTACGTGAGGTGATGTATAAATGTGTGAAATTATATCATACACGAGAGTCTTTGGAGAATAATCACGTCTGATTCTGCCAATATAAAATAATGACAATTTAAATCCATATGGTAACCTATAACGATATACAATACCTTTCTAAACTCACTGATTGTAAACAATGTGGTTTCCAAGAGTAGCCACGCATGCAGAGCGTCTGATGATTTGTTTATTCCCTTACAGTTACCAGCTCGTTAGGACACCTCACAAAATTGACGATTGGTTAAAACGCCCTAATAGCAGCAATAAAGACAATAACAGCGACAAAGAAACTGAAACGACAAAAAAGGTGAACACAGACCCCACAAAATGCAGCCAATTTCGCGAAGAATATTCCATGTTTGGATTTACTTCCACGACCTCCGATCCTCCTCAACCTCTCTGCTTCCCGTGCAGAGAGATTGTGGCTAACAAGAGCATGAAGCCGGCCCATCTGTAACGGCATCTCAACAGGAAACACCAATGTCTTAAGTCTTTAAGCCAGCTGAGTTGTTTTCAGAGAAAGCTCTCCCACTTCAGGTGGTGTCAATTCACGATGAAAACAGCCTCAACAACATCAGCCAAAGCACTTGAGGCGTCTCATGCAGTGGCATTGCTTGTAGCTGACGATCTCATGTTGCCCACAGCCGTCGTGCTTAGAGACCAGGCCTGACACAAGAGACCAGGCCTGACACAAGAGACCAGGCTTGACACAAGAGACCAGGCATGACACAAGAGACCAGGCATGACACAAGAGACCAGGCATGACACAAGAGACCAGGCTTAACACGAGAGACCAGGCCTGACACAAGAGACCAGGCTTGACACAAGAGACCAGGCTTGACACGAGAGACCAGGCTTGACACAAGTGACCAGGCTTGACACAAGAGACCAGGCTTGACACACAAGAGACCAGGCCTGACACAAGAGACCAGGCCTGACACAAGAGACCAGGCTTGACACAAGAGGCCAGGCTTGACACAAGAGACCAGGCCTGACACAAGAGACCAGGCCTGACACAAGAGACCAGGCTTGACACAAGAGACCAGGCTTGACACAAGAGACCAGGCCTGACACAAGAGACCAGGCCTGACACAAGAGACCAGGCTTGACACACAAGAGACCAGGCCTGACACAAGAGACCAGGCTTGACACAAGAGACCAGGCCTGACACAAGAGGCCAGGCTTGACACAAGAGACCAGGCCTGACACAAGAGACCAGGCCTGACACAAGAGACCAGGCTTGACACAAGAGACCAGGCTTGACACAAGAGACCAGGCCTGACACAAGAGACCAGGCTTGACACAAGAGACCAGGCTTGAGACACAAGAGACCAGGCTTGACACACAAGAGACCAGGCCTGACACAAGAGACCAGGCCTGACACAAGAGACCAGGCTTGACACAAGAGGCCAGGCTTGACACAAGAGACCAGGCCTGACACAAGAGACCAGGCCTGACACAAGAGACCAGGCCTGACACAAGAGACCAGGCCTGACACAAGAGACCAGGCCTGATACAAGAGACCAGGCTTGACACAAGAGACCAGGCTTGACACAAGAGACCAGGCCTGACACAAGAGACCAGGCCTGACACAAGAGACCAGGCCTGACACAAGAGACCAGGCTTGACACAAGAGACCAGGCTTGACACAAGAGACCAGGCTTGACACAAGAGACCAGGCCTGACACAAGAGACCAGGCTTGACACAAGAGACCAGGCTTGACACTGTGATGCCGCCGCCACGGAGCCGGTCGGCGGGTGGCCCACCTGCGATCTCGCCGCTCCGAGCGGCGAGGCCGACATTGCTCCACCCCACCACCTCCCCACCCCCCCCCCCACCGGAACACACACGCACGCACTCCCCCCCACCATTAGAGCGCGTGGGGAGACACCCTGGCCGACAGGTTTTCACCCAGAAGCCCTCGTAAAGGGATAATCTTCACGGTTTCCTGCAGCCAGGGAATTGGACGGTCTCCCCCGACGCTAACACCCACCGCGGCGCCGTGACTTTGGTTGTAATTACATGGTCACGACGGGGCTGCCGAGCCACCGCGGGTAGACAGCACACACAACACACACGGGTCAGCAGGCAGGTAGGAGGGCAGAGCCACGAGCGGCGGGAAAGCAGGGTCGCCCTCTGGCTGGAGGGTCGCTGAGCAGGTAAATTTAGATGCGGACGTCGCTGAAAGCAACGGCCCGGGGGATGCTGGGATACAGATGGGCCTACCGATTGGCGGGTGATCCCAGCGAGCTGATTGGCCCGCGAGTCGGCACCAGGTAGCCCCTTTGATGTAGAAAGAATAAAGCGGGTCAGGGCGAAGGAAAAAGGTTCTCTGGCTACTCGAGTCAACCCCAGGCCCGTCAACTCCCGAGTCCAGCCGCGCGAACGTCCGTGGGACGTATCGACGCGCCGCGAGGACCAGACGGCAGTGACGACGAACCGACTGCGCGGGCGGGGAGCGTCGCGTTTGGGTGCCGGCGAAGCGCTAGCGGGTCCCAGGGAGGTCGAGGGTGATGCCCCACCGGCAGGAGACCCGGACTCGGGGGGGGACGGCACAGGGGGGGGAACAGGAGCGCGACGACCTTTCCCCGCCAGGGGAGGAGTGCGGCGGCGGCAGCTCCCACACTAGTGGAGGGTCTGGGAGCGTCGGTACTTCGCGGACAGGGTCGCAGGCAGGGGAGATCCCGGGGGCCGGCGACCCTAACAACACAAGAGACCAGGCTTGACACAAAAGCAGTGGACGCATTTAAGAGCGTTCCTTTGTCACGTGACACAGTGTCCTGAAGGATGGGTGACATGGCCACCGATATTATCGATTAACTTGTGGAAAAACTTAAAATGGGTAATTAATTTGCCCTCCAGCTCGATGAGTCTACAGGTATCAGTGGGGAGGCACAGCTGCTTGCATGTGTACAATACAGGGACACTGACGACAGTTGTCAGCATGTCAAATGTTGCAAGAGTGTAAAGGGGAATCCAACTAGACAGGACATTCTTAACATTGTCCACCACTTGATCTCTGAACACGGTCTGAGCTGCAATCCCTGCACCCAAGTTTGTGTTTTCGCGGCCGCGTCAATGACTGGGCGGTTGAGAGGATTCTCAGCACGGATTAGGAATGAAAATCGCGGTGTGCAGTGGACCCACTGCATGATACATCAGGAAGCGTTGGCCTCCAAAAACAATGAGTTCTGATTTGCATGGAGTATAAAATGACGCTGTTAAAGCAATAAACCTGGTCAAGTCAAGGCCACTTAATGCTCGACTGTTTTTTGCAAGCTGTGCGAAGCCAAGGGATCTGAACACGAGCAACGATGACTTCCCACTGGCTGTTTAGAGGGAGAATACTGAACAGGCTTTGAACTATAAACTGAAGTGCACAGCTTTCTGTCAGAGCTTACATCTCCATTAGCTACCATGCTTCAAACACTGAATGGCGAGCACAACTAGCCTGTCTTGCAGATGTATTCATCAAGCTGTGTCATTATTTACTGTGTGTCAGTAATGTCATTGTCTGTCACTACTCACTGTGTGTCAGTACTCATTGTGTCAGTACTCACACTTTATGTCAGTACTGGTATTATTACTCACTCTGTCAATACTCACGTTCTCAATACTCACTGTGTGTCAGTACTCATACTCTCACTGTGTGTCAGTACTCTCTGGGTTCGTCCTCGCTGTGAGTCAGCAGGTTTACTGTGTCAGTGCTCACACTGTGCCAGTACTCACACTGGCAGTACTCTCACTGTGTCAGTACTCTGTGTGTCAGTACTCACCGTGTCAATATTCACACTGTCGGTACTCATTGTGTGTCAATACTCTCTCTGGGTTCGTACTCGCTGTGAGTCGGCACAATTACTGTGTCACTGCTCACACTGTGCCAGTACTCTGTTTCATTACTCTAAGTGTGCACCAGTACTCACTGTGTAAGTACTGGCGCTCAGTGAGAGTGAGTACTCACACTGTGTCAGTACTCACTGTGTGTGAGTACTGGCGCTCAGTGAGAGTGAGTACTCACACTGTGTGTAAGTACTCAGTGTGTAAGTACTGGTGCAGTGAGAGTGAGTACTCACACACTGTGTGCCAGTACTCACTGTGTAAGTACTGGTGCACAGTGAGAGTGAGTACTCACACTGTGTCAGTACTCACTGTGTAAGTACTGACACACAGTGAGAGTGAGTACTCACACACTGTGTGCCAGTACTCACTGTGTAAGTACTGGTGCACAGTGAGAGTGAGTACTCACACTGTGCGTCAGTACTCACTGTGTAAGTACTGACACACAGTGAGAGTGAGTACTCACACTGTGTGTCAGTACTCACTGTGTAAGTACTGGTGCACAGTGAGAGTGAGTACTCACACACTGTGTGCCAGTACTCACTGTGTAAGTACTGGTGCACAGTGAGAGTCAGTACTCTCACTGTGTGTCAGTACTCACTGTGTAAGTACTGACACACAGTGAGAGTGAGTACTCTCACTGTGTGTCATTCCAAGTAAAGTAGGTGTTGGTGATGCAGTGCCTAACTAGCACAGGTACATCAGGGTCCAGTCCATGTTGGACCAAATCTTCAATTAGTGTTATGGTATCAGGTACTGGGACCTTGGTGAACAGGGAGACCACATCAAAGCTGACGAGGATATCGTCAGGAGATAGTACAATGTCTTTGACCATAGAAACTAATTTGGTTGAGTTAAGTACTGCTGAGGTGGTCTTGCCAGTGAAGGGAAGCAGAGTATCTGACAGAAAACGGGCTAGCTTGTAGGTAGGGGAGTTGATCGTGGACACTACTAACTCTGTCAGTACTTACTGTGTCAGTACTTACTGTGTGTCTGTACTCTCACATCAATACTGTCACTGTGTCAGTCCCATCAGGGTGTCAATACAGTACTTCAGCAATTTCACTGTGTCACTGTCAGTACACTCACTGTGTGTCAATACTGTCACTGTCTCAGTACTCACATTGTCTCAGCACCCTCACTATGTCACTACTCATTTTGTATCAGTAATCAGTGTCAGTACTCTCATTGAGTGTCTGTACTCTCACTGTTAGTACCCTCAGTCAGCACCCTCACTGTCAGTACTCACACTGTGTGTCAGTACTCACACTGTGTGTCAGTACTCTCACTGTGTGTCAGTACTCTCATTATGTGTCAGTCCTCACAGTTTACCTGAACTATTGTGTCATCACTCTGTGTCAGTACTCACTCTGTGTCACTGCTCACTATGTGTGTCACTACTCACTCTGTGTGTCACTACTCACTGTCACTACTATCTCTGTGTCACTACTCACTGTCACTACTATCCCTTTGTGTTACTACTCACTGTCACTACTCACTATGTGTGTCACTACTCACTCTGTGTCAGTGCTCACTGTGTCACTACTCACTGTGTTACTACTCCATATGTGTCACTACTCACTGTGTCAAAATTCACTGTCACTACTCTCGCTGTGTCACTACTCACTGTGTTCCTAACCTTCTGTCACTACTCACTGTGTCACTACTATCTCTTTGTGTTACTACTCACTGTGTCACTACCCACTATGTTTGTGTCACTACTCAGTCTGTATCACTACTCACTGTGTGTCTACTTTGTGTGTCACTTCTCACTATGTGTCACTACTCACTGTCACTACTCAATCTGTGTGTCACTACTCACACTGTGCAACTACTCATTCTGTGTCACTATGTGTACATACTCAGTGTGTTACTACTCACTGTGTCACTAATCTGTCAGTGCTGTGTGTACACTCACTGTGTCACTCCTCTAGTGTACACTCACTGTGTTACTACTCACTGTGTCACTACTCTGTGTACGTACTCACTGTGTCACTACTAATTCTGTCAGTACTTACTGTGTGTCCGTACTCTCACATCAATACTGTCACTGTGTCAGTCCCATCAGGGTGTCAATACAGTACTTCAGTAATTTTACTGTGTCACTGTCAGTACACTCACTGTGTGTCAATACTTACTGTCTGAGTACTCAGTGTATAAGTACTCACATTATGTCACTACTCATTCTGTGTCAGTAATCAGTGTCAGTACTCTCATTGAGTGTCAGTACTCTCACTGTCAGTACCCTCAGTCAGTACCCTCACTGTGTCAGTACTCTCATTCTGTGTCAGTACCCTCAGTCAGTACTCTCACTGTGTTTCAGTACTCTCACTGTGTGTCAGTACTCTCACTGTGTCAGTCCTCTCACTGTGTCAGTCCTCTCACTGTGTCAGTCCTCTCACTGTGTCAGCACTCTCACTGTGTCAGCACTCTCACTGTGTCAGCACTCTCACTGTGTCAGCACTCACTGTGTCAGCACTCTCACTGTGTCAGTACTCTCAGTGTCAGCACTCTCACTGTGTGTCAGTACTCTCACTGTGTCAGCACTCTCACTGTGTGTCAGTACTCTCACTGTGTGTCAGTACTCTCACTGTGTGTCAGTACTCTCACTGTGTCAGTACTCTCACTGTGTCAGTACTCTCAGTGTGTCAGTCCTCTCACTGTGTCAGTAATCTCACTGTGTCAGCACTCACACTGTGTCAGCACTCTCACTGTGTCAGCACTCTCACTGTGTCAGTACTCTCAGTGTCAGCACTCTCACTGTGTGTCAGTACTCTCACTGTGTCAGTACTCTCACTGTGTGTCAGTACTCTCACTGTGTGTCAGTACTCTCACTGACTGTCAGTACTTTCACTGTGTCAGTACTCTCAGTGTGTCAGTACTCTCAGTGTGTCAGTACTCTCACTGTATCAGTACTCACACTGTGTCAGTACTCTCACTGTGTGTCAGTACTCTCACTGTGTCAGTACTCTCACTGTCTCAGTACTCTCACTGTCTCAGTACTCACACTGTGTCAGTACTCTCACTGCGTGTCAGTACTCTCACTGTGTCAGCACTCTCACTGTGTGTCAGTACTCTCACTATGTGTCAGTACTCTCACTGTGTGTCAGTACTCTGACTGTGTCAGTACGCTCACTGTGTCAGTACTCTCACTGTGTGTCAGTACTCACACTGTGTCAGTACTCTCACTGTGTGTCAGTACTCACACTGTGTCAGTACTCACTGCGTGTCAGCACTCTCACTGTGTGTCAGTACTCTCACTGTGTCAGTACTCTCACTGTGTCAGTACTCTCACTGTGTTAGTACTCTCACTGTGTGTCAGTACTCTGTGTCAGTACTCTCACTGTGTCAGTACTCTCACTGTGTCAGTACTCTCACTGTGTCAGCACTCTCACTGTGTCAGTACTCTCACTGTGTGTCAGTACTCTCACTGTGTGTCAGTACTCTCACTGTGTCAGCACTCTCACTGGATGTCAGCCCCCTCATTGTATCTTCACCCTCTGGTGTCCACACAACAAAGATGCAGCCCTGCAATTGCGTGTTCGTGCCATGCTGGCGTGAGGACCTCCACGAGCACGGAGCTCTTGTGGGTGTTTGGTCTCCTCTTCCACGGTGAAGGGACATCGTGGAGTAGTTTGGCGTCCCCACACATCACCCCACCACACGCGACCTGCCACCCATCACTCATGCCGCTGGGTGGACAGAGGCGCTGGGGCTGTGAGGATCGTTCCCCAATGGTCGTTTGTTGTTGTGAGTGGTTGTTGTTTGTGAGTGGTTGTTGTTGTGAGTGATTGTTGTTTGTGAATGGCCGTTGTTGTGGTTGTTGTGAGTGATTGTTGTTTGTGAGTGGTTGTTGTTTGTGAGTGGTTGTTGTTGTGAGTGATTGTTGTTTGTGAGTGGTTGTTGTTGTGAGTGGTTGTCGTTGTGAGTGGTTGTTGTCGAGAGTGGTTGTTGTTGTAGTGAGTGCCTGTTGTTGTGAGTGGTTGTTGTTGTTGTTGCAAGTGGTTGTTGTTGTTGCAAGTGGTCTTTGTTGTTAGTGGTTGTTGTTTGTTGTGAGTGGTTGTTGTTGTGAAGATCGTCTCCCAATGACAGTTTCAAGTGTGGGGTTGGGAGGTGGAGTGGAGGCGCAGAGCCGTGCAGGGGGCGAGTCCAGGCGGCTCCTCACCACGGCACCGCGGCAGCCCCTGCGTTGCGCAGTGACGAGGCCACCACCACATGGTGCTCACTGCTCCAGGCACCGCTCTGCGTGCACCAAACTGCTAACGGTGGCTACCGGTGACTACCACACACCGCTCACGCAGACTGCTACTACTACGCTCGCTGATTATCAATAGTTACTGTTACTACTCACTGTGTCATTACTCACACTGTCTAAATTAAACTTCCTAAACTAAACTTTACATTTTACCAGGTAAGGCCCACTGAGCTGTATAGCTCTTTTTCAAAAGTCACCTGACGATAAATGATGGCTTAACGAAGTGGCTTATCATGTCAAAATGTATTGTAGCCAAATACTTTAAACGCATGTTTCTAAATGTGGAGGGAATAACCCGGAGGACCCGGATAAAAATCCACGCGACCACCAACTACGGGGAGAACATCCAAACTCCAAATATACAACAGGTGTCAAGGTTGGGATAGAACCCACGACCTCCTGTATACCAGGTGAGGTATTTAAGATCTCGCCACCATGTCTAGATGTATTTAACATCTCACCACGTTGTAGTCTAAGGATGCTCCACATCAGTATTCACTGTATATCAGTACTTAGTGTGTCAGTATTTGCTTTATGTCAGCATTGACTGTGACTACTCACACTGTCATTGTGCAACATGTGTCAGTACATCAGTATTCTTGTCAGTCCTCAATGTTTGGCAGTACTCACACTGTCAGTCACACTGTGTCATTATTCACTGCATGTCAGTAAACACTGTTTCCTCACTATCACTGTATCAGGACTCACTGTTTCACTCCTCACACTATGCTAGTACTCACTGTGTCTAAGTAAGCACTGTCAGAACTCACTCATTACGACTCATTGTGTGTAAGAGCAAACTGGTGTCAGCACTCACTGCGTGTCGGTGGTACATCAGCCAGTCATCTCAGTCAACCCAAGGCACCTGGGTCTGTCCCGTGACCTCCTGCCAGCGGGCGTTTGACACTTGACGTGGCCTTAAGGTGCACAGAGCCTGGCACAAGCGCCGTGGCAACGTCACCGTCACATAGCGGCGAATGCCGGTTGTTGTGTGTCAGCAGTGCAAATGTGCAGCCCTCCAATTTCTTGCTCATGCCACTGCTGGTGGAATGCCCTCCACTCGATGGAGCTCTCTTGCACGGTGACCAGTTATCTTGGAGTAGGCTAGCGTACCCATACTTTACCCCATCATACACGACCTGCTGATCAACTAACTCGGTGTCAGTAATCACACTGTCAGATCTCCCTGTGTGCCTCTGCCAGGTGAAGGATCTATGAGCCTGATCTGTGCGATGCGAGGAGCTGGAGGGCTCGATTGCATCAGCCGCTCTGAAACCGCTCTGTGGTGGGGCTACGCACGCCGCGCGTGATCGCACAGAGCCCTGGGAGCTGTGGCTCCCGCCATTCACACTCCGCATCGCGTGAAGCCCTCTCACTGACAGCGATCTCTCCCTCTCCTCTCTGAACAAGTCACATGCTCACTATGTGAGCCTCACCTACACAGGCTCACACACATGACTGAATATACTGCACATTACACGATTGAATTGAATTTTATGCATTAGCTGTAATCAATGGCAAGTATCTAACAGTACACTTAATCGTCTATGTATGAGTTGGTATAAATGAAGATTCCTTGGCATGGACACAGATTTCACATCGGCTGCACAGGAGGCACTGGCTGAGTGAAGGCGTCAGATCCGTGGTGCAGGAACCTGAGGGGCACGTGGCGTAGGGAGCGATGGTTCATGGAATCCCCGGTGCTGTACAGTTTACAGGAATCCCCAGTGCGGCGCAGTACTCACTCAGATCTGGGGTTAAAACATACTGCACGAGGTTCCTCACAGTCCACTCCATGGTTCTGTGGAGGGAGTCCTGGACGTTGGAGCCGTCCGGGGAGAGGGACGTCAGAATCTTCATGTAGAGCTCTGGGAGGCAATATGACTCATCAGACAACTCAGCAACATGGATATTGTTTTAATCAGTATTAGAGTTTAAATAGTACAAAACTATAACTGGTAATGAAATTGCAACAAATAGTAAATATTATTATTTAAAACTCACCTTTTTAAAATTGCTTTTAATGTTTAGCTAAGTTTGATGTGTTTTTAGTGTTTTTACCATTTGATGTTGTTTTTGCTGCTTTTATGATTTTATGTAAAGTGTCTTTGAGTATTCAGAAAAGAGCTCATAAATAAAATGTATTATTATTAAATACACAGTTACCGGTTTGCCATAAATATATATAGAAATGTGTATCAATAACCATAACCTTTTCCCCTTTTTAATGGAAAAGATAAGGGAGCTGACATGGAGTAATGGTTTGACACACAATCTGGACGTCGCCGATTCCATTCCATCTCCCAGGAAGGCAAGTGAAACAATGGTGCAAGTTTAAAAAATCCCCCCACCTCTGCCCAGCCAACAACATAAATGGGTACACCACAGTCGAGGTTAAAGGGTGGGTACATCCATCTATTTCAAAACATCATGTCAGCATGAAAGAGGAGACGACCAAATACTCTCTAGAGCTCGCTCTAGTGTATGTCCTAGTGCCAGCAGTGGCAGAGCAAGTAATTACGGGGCTGCGCAACGAGAGCAAATCTACCATGTTGTGACTTTGGCCGCCATGCCGTTGGTAGTTCCGCTAATGCTAAATAAGTCTTAAAATTACACTGAAGATGATTACCAATTCCTAACTTAGGAACTGGTAATCGATTACATAAATGGTTACCAGTTTCACAATTATCAAGAGTTTACAGCAAGATTGACAGACTGCGAGACAAGAAGGCACACCTGATCGAGTCTCTCACCTTCCTGAAGAGATGCCGCGACCACAAGATAATACCGATCACCTTCACACTCGCATCTGCTGCTGTTGCTTCCCCTAACGCTAAACGGATCCTGTCCAAGGCCAGCCTAGGCCTAATCTCAGAAAGAATAAGGCTGCTCCGATTTGAACTTGATAATTTAGACAAGATACTCTTACAATCACATTTAGCATTGACAGACAAAATGTCCACATCTGATTGGGACCATGTAGATAACATGCCTGTTTCTTCAGCTGCTTCAATGTCAACCAAAAGCAAAGCCAACTTGATTGCCAAATTCAACCTCCTGTCAAAAAAGAAACCCGAACCACACTTGGAAAAGATAGATGTTAACAAGATTGTTATCAATCACCATAACAGCCCAATTTCTGACAGCCTAAAATCGGTACTAGCTAAGGGGATGAATTTCACAGTCACCCCCAAACACATCCCAGTGGATGACATCATTTCCCAGGTCGACGTAGCCCTCAAAGGTCTTGGACACATCCCGGCAGACGTTGCAAGATCTGAAATGGCTGCTATCCTCAAGAATGCTAAGAAACCCATTAGCAACATTAGCAAGGACGAACGCTTTGAACTCGCTCAATTAAAAAAGAGAGATTATATTTTCATCCTCTCAGCTGACAAGGGCAATGCCACTGTCATCATGGATAAAACCACATACAACAACAAAATCCAGGATCTTCTCAATGATGGCTGCTATACCAAAATTAACAGAGACCCTACCAATAGCTTGGCTACAAAAACCAACAAAATCATCACCAATTCGACTTCCCTAATCGAACGCACCAAACAGCTCTCTCTAAAAACTGAAGCTGCTAGACCACCCAGATTTAACGGCCTTCCAAAAATCCATAAAGAGGGTACTCCACTCCGTCCTATCATATCTACCATTAATTCACCCACTTACAGACTGGCACGATTTCTGTTTGAGACTCTGCTTCCCTTCACGAGCAAGACTGCCTCAGCTGTATTTAATTCGGCCCACTTGGTTACACTAATTAAGGACATATCACAGTCCCCGGATGATTTACTTGTCAGTTTTGATGGAGTCTCCCTCTTCACCAAGGTACCCGTACCTGATGCTATTGCAATCATTGAAGGCCTAGTCCAACGGGGATTGGATCCTGATGTACCTTCGTTGGTAAGGCATTGCCTTACTTCACCTGGAATGGTACTTTCTACAAACAGAATGAAGGTACCCCAATGGGCTCCCCCCTATCACCAGTGGTAGCGAACATTTTCATGGAGAAATTTGAGACAGATGCCATCCAGACATTCACCCGCCGTCCTTCCTTGTGGAAGAGATACGTAGATGACACGTTTGTCATCTGGCCACATGGCCGGATGGTACTACACCAATTTCTCAACTACATCAATTCCATACACCCATCTATCAAATTCACCATGGAAGTGGAAAATGATGGCAAGCTACCATTCCTGGATGTTTGATCGAGAAGAGACCTGATGGCTTGTTGGGATACTGTCAATAGGAAAGCCACCCACACGGATTCCTATCCAAAGCCTGACTCCCTCCCTCGTCAAAACCCTACACACCATCTCCGAGCAGCACCACCTAGCCAGTGAGCTTGAACACGTATGCCAGGCTCTCAGAAGGAATGGATATTCTGACCGCACAATCCGCAAAGCTGCATCCCCATCCATGGGTAGAGAACCATCTGAGGACCCAATAAAAACCATCACCTTACCATACATAGCAGGGGTCACAAAAAGGATTTCCAAAATCTTAAACTCAAGATCAAAGTTCGGTTCAATACAGTACACAATCCCTGATTTGATACCATCGGTGAAGGATAAGATTTCGGACATGCAACGTCCTAGTGTCTATAAGCTGAGTTGTGTCTGCGGCAGCAGTTACATTGGTGAAACGAAGCGACGTGTCTCAGACCGGGTTCGCGAACACAAAGCGGATTTGAAACACGGCAGAACCAACTCCTCGGCGGTGGCGAACCATTGTTTCAATGCTGTAGGCACACATGACATTGTTTTCTCCGAGACCAAGGTGCTCTGCAAACCATCGGGCCACCTTCAGAGATTTGTTCATGAAGCCAGCCAGATATACAAACACAGACAAAACTTTAATCGAGAAGATGGATTCAGATTGAGCAATCATTGGGAGGATGTGATAAACCACGTTAAGTTTTAACTGCTAAGATTTTCACTCGTACACCTGGTTGTCATTTTCCTCACTCACCCACTCGGTTGTCATCGTCCGATTACGACTTGTACAACAAGTCCATTTACTTGCTAATTTCTCTAACCCCACCCGTGCATCCGCACCACAAACCCTCCCCCTTCTCTCCCTGGTGCCTCCCATCCCTGCACACCACAAACCCTCTTCCCTCTCCCTTAAACTCCCACAGCCAAACTCCCCCCCCCCCCTTCCCTCTCCCCTCCCGTGCCTATATAAAGCCACAACAGCAGATCATTTTCTCACACCTGAAGACGGACACTTGTGTTGCGACCGAAACGTCGTGTTTTCTTTTATTCGATTATTTCTTCTATCTACGTGACTTTACCGAAAGAACCAGAGAGAATATGGTTAAAAGTGTATTACAAAAGCCGCGATACAGTCAGGAATGACACCCACCTGCACCCCCATCCTTGTGGAAAGTTTGTGCTAGGGAGAGTCGCTCCTCTGGATTGTATCGATCATTTACAGCATCAATCCTCAGCAGAGTTGAAACGGTGGAATTATCAAATCTAAAAACAAAGGGTACAGTTGAGGATTAGAGTTATTTTGTTTATAAAGAGAGAATACTGATATACAAATTGAGAAACGCTATTAATGTTTATATGGCACATTTTGTCTTTGTGAACAGCTGGTGTAGGATAACTGAGTCTGGCATTACTGTGCTTGTGTATTCTGTGGTTGGGAGGCAGAATGTCTGCTGTGGCCTGGAGATGTGGATCACACGCATGCACAAGTGATCTTTGGATTAATCTCTACAGTGGGTCGCAGATACGAAGTAAATTTCATGTATTCTGGCCGTAGGTGTCGATGTTATTGCAGGGAAGTGAAACTCGTAATTGTTTGTATAGTTGCTTGTTTAGTAATTGCATCTATGTCACTGAAAAGGATTCACCTCATGTCACTCTTTAGACAATTTTACAACTGATATCACTCAGAATTGTTTTTTATTCATTATAAAAATCTGTCAGTGGCCACATTGCAAGTTCAATGCTGATACACAGACAAAAACATAGTTTTATGTAATTAACGAGAAATTGGAATGATTTACGAATGTCCAGTGTGTGTGCGTTATGTAGGGCTCATGTAAATGTCTTTCTCTCCGATTCTCAACTATATTCCACGTGAATCCTCGTCTCTCCTGCCTCTACCTTTCCCCATGTCTCTATATCTCTTATGCTTCCAGCTTGTGCTCTGCCCCACTATTTCTGGCTTCTGCTTCCCACAGAGAGTTAATTTTTAATGTTTATTCATTCATTTGTCGTTAACATGGAAACTGCAGTCCTCAGCAGGAACACTCAACAAAGATACAATTGTATAATTAAATTATGTTCAAATGTATAGCAGCAGGGATCCCCGCTGCAGGTGAGGAGACGTCCCTCTCACCTGGAGAGCTTCTTGAGGTCGTCCAGTAGAATCCGCACCTGCTCCGTCTTCTTCTTGAATCTCTCGTCTGTCGCAGCAGCAGCACAACCCGGATTACTGGGGTCGCACTCGAGTCCATTGACTCAATCATTTTGGCTTCAAGGAGCATGGGTCAGTGGCAACTCCACTGGGGGCCCTGAATCCACGGTAGATATTTCACATTCCCATATCAGAAGCCAGCCTCTCAAAAGGATACCTTCCCAAAAATGTTGTTTTTTACCTACTTCAGATAGTCATCCTCCAATGAGGATTTAGCTCTCAACCTTCTGACGGTGAGTAGCATTATCTGCCAGAGCACCGACTGCCAATCCCTTGCCTAATGGGCTGATGGTGCCAGCAAGGCTCCAGCTACAAGACTCGAGGTGTTCAGATCAGGGCCCTCAGAGCTCACCACGACAGCCGCTGCTGTAACGCGAAAAGGGAGCGGAGTCGCCTACGGTGCCCCCCACAGCCCCACGTGGCACGGGACGCCGCCCCCCACGTGCGGTGGCCGCACCCTCCCCACGGCTCCCGGTGGCGCCACCGCCACGCACCGCGTCGCGCCTGGGACGCGGGAGCCGCAGGAGAACGGCGCGAGCACAACCCCCCCTGAGCCTGCGAGCAGCGCGCCCCACACAGAGGGAGACAGAACTCCACCCACAGCGGGTCGCGTGGCGCTGCTCTAGAGACCCCGAGAGTGGCCGGCCGGGTTATGAGCGCCACACCGAGCCCAGCGCCGAGGGAGCTGTGAGGGGCGCTCGGCGCCTGCCATGCTGCTCGGCAATGCCTGTGGATGGAGACTCGGCGTGCGTGTGGCTACCACGGTCACAGACGCGGCACGCAGGGTCTCGCACGCATTATAGTGAGCAGTGGCTCAAATGTGTGCATATTGAGCATACATACATTTAATTTTCAAGTTATGTGAGAATTAACAGGCCACGGACCGGTACCGGACCGTGGCCTGTTAGAAACCGGGCCGCACAGCAGGAGGTGAGCGGTGGGCGAGCAAGTGAATCTTCATCTGTATTTACAGCCGCTCCCCATCGCTCGCATTACTGTCTGAGCTCCGCCTGTCAGATCAGCGGCGGCATTAGATACTCATAGGAGCGCGAACCCTACTGTAAACTGCGCATGCGAGGGATCTAGATTGTGCGCTCCTTATGAGAAGTCAGAATCCGACACAGTATATTAGTCTACGCATAGCCCGTACATTGTTATTTACCACTTCCGTCCGCACCTCTTTCCCGCACTGCGCACTTGTCTCAGTCACAGTTGTGGTGAGCCCACAAGCTAACCCTAGCCAAAATGAGTAAAAAAACAAACGTCGCTGGAGAGCTTCTTTGAAAAGGGGGAAAGACCCAATGATGACCCTCCCCCGGTCCATGAAAAAATTGTCTTCCACGAAACAGGTCTCTGGTGCCAAAAAGGTTGGGGACCGCTGCTCTAGAGGCCCCGCGAGTGACCGGGAGGGTTGTGAGTGCCACACCGAGCCCAGCGCCAAGGGAGCTGTGAGGGGCACTCAGCGTCTGCCATGCTGCTCGGCAATGCCTGTGGATGGAGACTTGGCGTGCTTGTGGCTATTTTTATTTTATTTTTCTACCTACGTGACTTTACCGAAAGAACCAAAGAGTATGTGATTTATATACTTATATTTACGTGAGTGGACCCATGGCTTCTTGTACAGAAGGCCATGTCTGTGTCGAGGTTTGTACCCTAAGGTCATGCGTGTACACAGGGCCATGCCCCACAAAGATGCCACGTGAGCTCAGGACTGTGTGCTCAAGCCATGCGTGCAGACAGGCCTCTGCACATGCTCTAGACGCAGCGTGTAAGTTTACACGCTGCGTCTAGAGGATAGAGCTATGGGGCTGTGGTGAGGAGGCTGAGCCCTGTGTCTCCGTGTCCCTGTGACCCAGGTGCTGAGGTCAGGGCTCGTGTGGCCCCAGGTCTCGGCTCCTGTACGAACCTGTAGCCATGGCTTCACGTGCTCAGCTCGCAACGTCACCGTCAACGGTGGAACCGCTCCCTCCTCAGCGCTGTGGGAACAGAGGGAACTCAGTGAGAGGGGAACAGCTGTTGGAATAGGAGCGTGAACATTTCCTCATAATGGTGGTAATTAAAGTCACCATGAGGAGTTGTAATCACCGGAGGGAGTTGTGGGTCATGATCCTCCACAATGGCGCGTCATGAACTTTGTGAAGTTTCAAGGCCACACGAATGATCAGCAAACCACTGAGCGCTTGGATACCAGTGATGAGCATGCAAGCAGTGACAGCTGTCATTGCCGTTGTCATATTTATGCACAATCCATGCCAGCTGTGGATCACAGCAAAATAAACAGGCGGAGCTATAGCACGGCGGTTAGGATATTGCGATGTAAACCTGGCGACCTGCGTTTGATTTCTGGCCACGGCCAACATCAGTGGTGATATCTGAACCAGTCCTGGACCTACACACACCCGACATCCTCTCGCCCCCACTTCACCAATTCCCACTGACCAGCGTGAAGTATGGCCAAACATCTCTCTTGACCTGACACCCAGTAGTAGCTTGCAATGGGATGTAGTTTATTATTTTGATATAAGTTCACAAACCAAGCGCGGGGTTTAGTGGTAGAAATGAGAGAACATCTCACCCTACTCACTGGTTTTTTCGGTAAAGTCAAGTATGTAGAAATACAATAAAATTGTATTAAAATAAAAAACAATCACGTTTCGATCACAACGCAAGTGATCTTCATCAGGTGTCAAGAACAAATCACGGAGGTAAATACAACAAAAAGATGGGAGACGAGAATTCAACAAACCTGAAAAAACATTATGTGAAGCACATCCAGCCAGGCCAACAACACAGTTAGACACTTCCTGGCGGACCACGAATTTCAGAAGAGTGTTAAATTTCGTGTTCAACCTTTGGATTGCACATACCAGCATAGATAGAATGAAAAATACGATGTACACGGTCAGTAGAAATACATATACAAGTCCAACAAGAGGTAAGGAGGGAGGAAAGACGGACAGGGAGGCAGAGAGAGAGAGGGGGGAGGGATGAACAGAAGCCTAAATAGGAAATACGGTTGGAGGGGGGGAGGAGCCAGAGCGAGAGCGGCAGCTCAAACACGCACATCTTACACATACAAAACGGCAGCTCAAAAAAGGACCACCTCTTGTAAATACAAAACGGCAGCTCAAAAATCACCACCTCTCGTAAATACAAAACGGCAGCTCAAAAAAGGGCACATCTTACACATAATTACAACGGTAACTTCCCCGTAGAAGTGTGATAATAAAGTATTAAAGCTTTCGTGACTGCATAAAATTACTCATTGTTTTTTTTCGGTAAAGTCACGTATGTAGAAATACAATAAAATTATATTAAAACAAAAAACAATCACGACGTTTCGATCACAACGCAAGCGATCTTCATCAGGTGTCAAGAACAAATCACAGAGGTAAATACAACAAAAAGATGAGAGACGAGAATTCAACAAACCTGAAAAAACATTATGTGAAGCACATCCAGTCAGGCCAACAACACAGTTAGATACTTCCTGGCGGACCACGAATTTCAGAAGAGTGTTAAATTTCGTGTTTAACCTTTGGATTGCACATACCAGCATAGATAGAATGAAAAATACGAGGTACACGGTCAGTAGAAATACATATACAAGTCCAACAAGAGGTAAGGAGGGAGGAAAGACGGACAGGGAGGCAGAGGGGGGGGGGGCGGAGGGATGAACAGAAGCTTAAATAGGAAATACGGTTGTAAGGGGGGAGGGGCCAGAGCGAGAGCGGCAGCTCAAACACGCACATCTTACACATACAAAACGGCAGCTCAAAAAAGGACCACCTCTTGTAAATGTAAGATGTGCGTGTTTGAGCTGCCGCTCTCGCTCTGGCCCCTCCCCCCCTCCAACCGTATTTCCTATTTAAGCTTCTGTTCATCCCTCTGCCCCCCCCCCCCCTCTCTCTGCCTCCCTGTCCGTCTTTCCTCCCTCCTTTCCTCTTGGTGGACTTGTATATGCGTTGTGATCGAAACGTCGTGATTGTTTTTTGTTTTAATATAATTTTATTGTATTTCTACATACGTGACTTTACCGAAAAAACCAATGAGTAATTTTATGCAGTCACGAAAGCTTTAATACTTTATTAACATCTCACCCATCAACCACTGGGCTCACCAGGACTACTTTACCTCAGTGGCATTACCTTAGACAAGGACAGTCCTCCCAGGGTTCGTCTCCACTGAGTCCCATCAGCATTGTGTGGCCAGTAAACAAACGCCACTGGGTCACCTGATGGAGAGCCATCCACCATCACCGTGGGGCTGCAGCGGCTGTGGTCGTGCTGTTCCCTGGCGAGTAACGGGCGATGATGCGTCTGAAGCAGTTAGCAGGTGCAGGGTTTGTTTACTCACTCAGCTAAACCCTGGCCTGGGTTCACCTGCACTGAGTCTCATCAGCAGGGTGTGCTCTGCTAAGCCAATGCCGGGTACTCAGTGCGAGTGATCGTCAGTGAAGTTCACTCGCAGCGGGGCTGGTAGAGCATGCACAGCTCTACCAGCACCATCTCTCCCAGATTCCCAACCCAACAGGGCTCACGCTAGGTGGTACTGGATCTAAGTTGAAGTTTTCTGTTACAATGGAGTGTAAATGCGAAGCGAATGCCCACAATAAGCAATGAGTGTGTGAATTGCATTGAGCTGGATACAGGAGGCTTTATGAATCAGTCTCCATGCACACGTTGTGAATGAACGCTGGCTCCGTGTTCACGCCACAGAAGCGGAGTCTAGCGATACCATTGAACCCCACCACTCTTGACCGGACCTCCCTGCATCGATCGTTGAAATCAAGTAGTTTGAGCCTGGTTCGTACTTGACGTGAATACCTCGGGGATTCCAGGTGCCAATCCGATTCCAGTGATTCATGTCCATCAATCACTACCTGACTTACTCTTTGGTTCTTTCGGTAAAGTCACGTAGGTATAAAATAAAATAAATCACGACGTTTCGATTGCAACACAAGCAATCATCATCAGGTGGGAAAACCACAGCAAGAACATGTTTTGATGAAGTGGGAGAGAGAGTTGCCGTGGTAAAAGGTTATACAGGTGTAGAGGTGTTAACTACGCGCTGTTGCGTAACCTGCGTTGCCACCAGGGTGGCGCAGCATTACCCCTGGGTACAACGGTTGGGGTCAGTCGAGGTGAAACGGATCGTGGCCAGGGTTTGGTGCGAACCAATCAGACGGTTCCACGTGGGAATGTATGATTGGTTCTACCTGGCCACGAAGGGGTATAAGACGGGTGACCCAACGGACCTCGGGGAGTTCTCTCCCTGCACGAAGATAGAAGACTGGGCTGAAGCCTAGCTAGGACCCTGGTCCAGCCTTTCAGCCCTTCTAAGGGCTAAGGCTCGGCATACCCAGTGGTCAGGACCCACCGGGCCAGCGGTGGGTCAGATAGCCTCCCCTAGGTCCTAGCCGGAGGACTAGGATAGCGGTAGACGTGTGAGTCCCGCCAAGTCCGGAGGTTGTACCTCCTTAGGTATCAAGGAGGTTAGCGGTAGACGTGTGAGTCCCGCCAGGTCCGGAGGCTGTACCTCCCTAGGGTGAGGGGACCGAATATCCCTCTGTGTGTGTTAAGCGTTGTATAAGGAAATAATACAATAAACAGAGTGTGCCTCCTAAAGAAGTCTGCTCGTCCTTACAACACTACAACTGGAGTCAGAAGTGGTTGGAAATGGAAACCAGAAGTTCAGCCCACGCGCGGAGCCAAAACGAAGATAACGCTGTCTCACCTGCAAGCACCGCCAGCTCCGCTGAAAACGCTGCCGCGTTGACGGCCGCCCAGCCACCGGTTGAGCAGCCGGTTGCTCCCCCTGCCATGGGGGACAGACTCAGGGCAGCACACGGCCGTCTCGCTCAACTCCTACACGCCGCGGCCTCCATTCTCGAAGAGATCAACTTGGAGGTTGCGGGCAGGCCGAGTCAACAGCCGGCAGACGTTCCCGCCATCGGCCAGGGCAGACATTTTAATTTTCCCGCCGGGGAACCACGTGATTCCGCCGGAAGCGGAAGCCAGGGGCATCCTGGGAACGCGGGGGGCCAATCACAACCCGCAACGTCATCAGCACACGACGCTGCGAATTCAATTTCCTCAGCGGACGCTGCATCATCACTGTACCGACACGGTACAGTAGACTCTATCGCCCGGGAAATCGCCGATCTCCGGCTCGAGACGGTACAAGCTGAGGGGGAGACGACGTCCGCCCTCCAACAACGCCTGCCCATCTTCCGAGAATTCACATCTGAAGGGGGCGACTGGACGGCGTTCCAGCGTCGCTTCCTGAGCCACCAAGAGATGGTGGGCTGGTCGGACGCACAGGCACTCCGAGCACTACCGGCCACTTTGGATGACGACGCTCTCGCCTCGCTCCTCACCATCCCCAGGCAACAAAGGGCGACTCTTCAATCGGCCCTCCGACGGATGTCCGACGTGTACGGGCCTCCATCCGACGTCCGCAGCCGATTTTACGACAGGCGACGCCGCCCTAAAGAGTCTCCGTTGGCATTCCGGACCGCTCTCCTGCGATGGCAAGAGCGGGTTACCCTCGCATGGACGACGAGGCCATCGATGCCATCGTTCTCCAGAAGATGCTGGAGCTGGCGCGCGAGCTGCGCATCGTCATCCAAGCGGTGGACGACGACGGTATGTGCTCGCTACGAGCCGCTCAGTGCATCCACGCACATCTGCTGCTCCACACGGAATGGACCATCGCTGCCTCGGCTTTGACGTCGGAGCCTGCCAGCAGGGACGCCGAGTTCTCCCCCGACCGGGCCTTCATGGCGACCAGGTCAACGGGCCGGCGATCGTCCGACCACGCTGGTCGCCGCAACGACCAGCAGCGGGGACGGCCTGCTCCACGTGGCGACGTGACGTGCTTCAACTGTGGCCGACGAGGCCACATCTCCTCTGACTGCCGTGCGCCTCGACGACGCCCCTCCGCATCCCGGGGCCAGGACTACAGGACGTCCACGGCATCGCGGCAAAACCAGGCAAGTCGCGACGCCTCTCACGCTCGGCCCTCATTCACACCATACACACTGCAACGCACCATAAGAAGGGCTCACGATTCGGCGTGTGATGGGGGGTATTCTGGCGTTTGTTCGCGGCCACTCGGACCTGGGCAGTGGTCTGAGTTGGCCCATAGGGTAGTCGCGGCGACGGCAGGTTCGTCCGTGGTTGTCGGATCAATCGAAGGTGTGGAATTTCGTGTGTTGGTCGATACTGGTGCGTCGGCTACGATCATTTCGGATCTGATTTACAATATACTGCCCGTACGATGCCGCCCCTTGGAACGGGTTTCTATCCCGTGTTTCGCCGCTAATGGCAGTTCACTTGGCATTATTGGGCAAATTCGGGCGCAAATTTCGATTGGAGACATTAAATTGGCAGGGCCTATTTTGGTCTCTTCTTCCCTCGCCGTGCCGTGTTTGTTAGGCACTGATTTCCTCGCGAAAATGCCTATTAAGATCCTTGTAGATCAAGGCTGCATCGAACTCCTGTCGGGTCGACGGATGGCGTTCTTGCCCACACCCTCACATCCGCGCATGGCTAGTGCCTCGGTGCAGGCGTTTGTTGCGAGCACAGTCCGCATTCCGCCAGGGACACAAATGCTCGTGCCCTTGCAACTTAAAAAACCGCTAGCCCCGGAGGCCTCGGCACATGGCATTTTGCTGGGGCCTTCAAACGCAGCTGCTAAGGGGTTAGATTTGGTGGCTGCACAGACCCTCGTAGCAGCCGACAGGGAGCCGTTCTTGCAGGTTTTGAATGTCGGATTGTCCACAACCGTCATTCCGCAAGGAACTGTGCTCGCTCACGCGACCCCGGTGCCGTTGGGGACCGGAGTCGCGGGACACGTGCATGACACGCCGCAGGTCCCACCTCCTTCCGAATCGGATGAGAGATGGTTGGACGCGCTCTGCACAGACACGGGTGATCTGTCTCATTCGCAGCGAATTAAATTGCGCGCTCTTCTGCGAGAATTTTCCGATGTCTTTAGTAAATCTAAATTTGATATTGGCTGCACCAAGCTGCTGCGTCACCACATTGATACTGGTGACGCTGCCCCGATTCGACAAAACCCGTTTCGGCTTAGCCCGGCGGAGAAACAGCATGTTAAATCGGCTGTGGATGACATGCTGAAGGCCGATATAATTTCTCCCTCCACTAGTCCCTGGGGTGCTCCAATAGTGCTGGTCAAAAAGCACGATGGCAGTCTCCGTTTTTGCGTTGATTTTCGGCGCCTAAATAAAATCTCGGTAGCGGACGCCTACCCTCTTCCTCGTATGGACGAGTCATTGGATGCCCTGGCAGGGGCGCACTATTTCTCCACCTTGGACCTTCTGTCGGGGTTTTGGCAACTCCCCCTCGACGAATCGTCAAAACCTAAGACTGCTTTTCGGACACCACAGGGCCTTTTCGAGTTTAATAGATTGCCCATGGGTCTCCACTCGGCCCCAGCGACGTTCCAGAGGCTCATGGAGCTGGTCCTCGCTGGGCTCCAGTGGGACTCATGTCTCATTTATCTTGACGACGTCATCGTCTTTAGCCGCACGTTCGGCGAACACATCGAACGGTTGCGTGCTGTCTTCTTGAAAATGCGGGCCGCTAACTTGAAATTCAAGCCGCAGAAGTGTCACCTTCTGCGTGAGTCTGTGCGCTATCTGGGCCACATAGTTAGCCGCTCGGGCATCTCTACCGACCCTGAAAAAACCAAATGTGTTCAACATTGGCCGACCCCTACATCTGCGGGCGATGTTCGTAGTTTTATTGGTTTTGCGTCGTACTACCGCCGGTTTGTTGCTGGCTTCGCGACGATTGCCAAGCCGCTCCACGCCCTTACGTCAAAAGGGGTGGCGTTTCATTGGGGGGACGCAGAACAGGCTGCGTTCGACTCCTTGCGGAACGCGCTCGTGACGGCACCGTCCCTTGCGTACCCCGATTTTTCCGTGCCATTCGTGTTGGACACCGACGCTAGCAATACGGGGATTGGGGGTGTTCTGTCACAAAAAGTTGATGGCATTGAAAGGGTTGTTGCCTATGGTAGCAGAGTCTTGTCTCTTGCTGAACAAAGATACTGTGTGACCAGACGTGAGCTGCTGGCCATTGTTTTTTTTATTCAGCAATACAGGCCGTACCTGTATGGTCAGCATTTTACCGTGCGATCTGATCATTCGGCTTTACAGTACGCTCTGCGGGTTGACCAACCGTCCGGGCAGCTTTCTCGGTGGCTCGAAGTCCTTCAGGACTACGATTTCAATGTCACTTACCGTAGGGGTGCACAACACACGAATGCCGATGCGTTGTCTCGCCTTCCGCCGGCTCAAAAATGTGCGTGTTTTTTGGGCTCGGGCCGTTGTAAGCCGCCACTGCCTGCGCAGGTCGCGCCTCTCACAACGGTGTCAGCCGCACTTCCCGCCGCCTCAGCGCCGATGTTGGATCATGCAGATCCAATGGCCAGTGACGATTTGCTGGGGCTAACTTTGGCCGAATGGGGTCGGCACCAGGGCGAGGACATGTCGTTATTGAGGTTGCGTCGCCACGCGAATAATGCAGCTCCAAGACAGGGCAAATTTAATTCATTTGTCATGAAGCGCGGCTTGTTGATGCATTGGGATGCTGACTCGTGTCAACATAAAATCGTCGTGCCATCTGCCTTGCGATGCAAGGCCGTATGGGCGGCGCATGAGCGTTTATTGCACCTGGGTGTTCATAAGACCATTGGGTTGTTGCGGTTGCAATTTTTCTGGCCAGGCATGCTGCGCGACGTCACTGACATTTTGCTGGGATGCACCCATTGTGCGCAACGTAAACCGCCGGCTAAACCGGCATGTCCACCCCTGCAACCCATTTCGGTCTCTCGTATAAATGAGTTGGTGGCTCTCGATATTTTGGGCCCTTTTCCTACTACGCCACGGGGTAATAAGTACCTTCTGGTTGGGGTAGAGTATTTTACACGGTGGCCTATGGCCTGGGCCCTCCCCAACCAGTCGGCGGCGGCCGTTGTGGACGCCTTTGTTCAAGGCTACGTCCTGGACAAGGGCGCACCAGAACGGTTGCTGACCGATCAGGGAAGAAATTTTTCAGGAGCCTTGCTGACTGATGTGTGCCGCCTGTTGGGCACTAAGAAAGTGCGCACTTCGTCCTACCATCCCCAGACCGACGGCATGGTGGAGCGCCTTCATAGAACTCTCACCGCTATGTTATGCCATCAGGTCGATGAATCCCACCTCGATTGGGACTTGCAGGTTCCGGGGGTCCTCGCCGCATACCGTATGGCACCTCACGCGGCGACGGGATTTTCCCCGTTCTTTCTAATGTACGGCAGGGATGCCTTTCCTCCCGCCGACATTCGGCTGGAAATCGAACAGCCACCGCAAAAGTCAAAGCTCGTTGACCACTTGCGATTCAACCTCCGTAAGTTGGCCGAGGCACGGGAGGCCGCCATTGAAAATTCGGCTTCCCGCCAACGGGCAAATTTGCGACTGCGGGACCCTCGGTCGTACACGCATCGGTGGGCACCGGGAGACAGGGCATGGCTCCACTGCCCCCAGGTGCCGGTGTCCACGTCGGCCAAACTCCTCAGACCATGGCGAGGCCCGGTTGAGGTAGTGGAAGTCCTGCGTCCCCAATGTGTTAAAATTAGCTGGGGACGGCGTCGCTGGTGCGTTCACCCCTCTCGGTTAAAACCCTTCGTCACGCCACGCGTCCCTCCACAACACACACGACATGGGGGCCGAGTGTGCGACGCGTCCGACGAGCCGGATGTTGCCCCGTTGGTGCCTAACCCGCAGCGCAGGCGTGTCATTCCTCCTGCAGATGACGCGGGAGTGACGGCTCCATGCAGGCCATGTTCGGTCTCAATGGACCGTGGAGCAGCAGGTGTCCCCGTGGAGATGCCTAAAGGCCCACCGGATGCTCTGGCTCATCCTCCTCCTTCCCTTGTGCCGCCGACAAAGCCTGCCATCCCCTACGATGGCCCCGCGAAACGCACGCGCGCGAAATCTCGCCGGTTGTTATGTTTTTTTTGACATGTCTAGTGCCTTGTACATACGTTATGTTGTTAAGGGGGGTATTTATAGGGGTTTAATTGTTCTTGTTGTTCGTGAGGCACACTCACAATTCTTCTACCGTTGGTAATTTCGGAGTTTCCCATTGTTGCAGCCGGGATGGCTGGAGCTTCCGAAGGAGGGGGTGATGTAGAGGTGTTAACTACGCGCTGTTGCATAACCTGCGTTGCCACCAGGGCGGTGCAGCATTACCCCTGGGTACAACGGTTGGGGTCAGTCGAGGTGAAACGGATCATGGCCAGGGTTTGGTGCGAACCAATCAGACGGTTCCACGTGGGAATGTATGATTGGTTCTACCTGGCCACGAAGGGGTATAAGACGGGTGACCCAACGGACCTCGGGGAGTTCTCTCCCTGCACGAAGATAGAAGACTGGGCTGAAGCCTAGCTAGGACCCTGGTCCAGCCTTTCAGCCCTTCTAAGGGCTAAGGCTCGGCATACCCAGTGGTCAGGACCCACCGGGCCAGCGGTGGGTCAGATAGCCTCCCCTAGGTCCTAGCCGGAGGACTAGGATAGCGGTAGACGTGTGAGTCCCGCCAAGTCCGGAGGTTGTACCTCCTTAGGTATCAAAGAGGTTAGCGGTAGACGTGTGAGTCCCGCCAGGTCCGGAGGCTGTACCTCCCTAGGGTATCGGGTGAGGGGACCGAATATCCCTCTGTGTGTGTTAAGCGTTGTATAAGGAAATAATACAATAAACAGAGTGTGCCTCCTAAAGAAGTCTGCTCGTCCTTACAACACTACACAGGCAAGAAAGGGGGAGGAGCAAGGGGGGAGAGGGAGGGGTGGGGGTGTGGGGTAGGGGGAGCGCTGCGTGGACGCCAGGAGAGGGACGCGAGGCTGGGGGGGGGGGGTGGGAAGTGGGCGGGGCTGGGAGTGGGAGGCCGAGAGAGCTGGGGATGCGGAGGGGTTAACTCTGAAAAATAGAGTAGTAGTAGTACCCGGCAGATATGATAGACAACCATGACAAAGCAGTTCAGGTTTTACCTGGTCAATAACATCCTTCCAATGATTGCACAATCTGTATCCATCTTCTTGGTTGAAGTTTATACCTACGTGACTTTACCGAAAGAACCGCGAAAACTTCAAATCTAGATTACTATCTGACTTCTTCCCAATCAACTGCAGATAATATATGGAAAGCCAAACCCATACTTTTATATGACGTATTATTATTACATGACAACTCAAGTGATTTGTCTGCTCAACTTAGCATTGAGGGGGTTCTCATATACCGAGTATAGCCCTTAGCCAGTGTTGAAAATGTCACGGTAGTACAGCAGGGGCGAGTCTATCCAGAGGACAACCACTGGTTGACTTCCCCACAAAGTGGTACTCATTTTATAGACACCAGATGGATGATGAACTCGCAGCCTCCCGACTGTGAGCCACGCACTCTCCCGCTGGGGAACCTGGTCGGCTGCGCTATTATCAAGACAACGTGAACACAATTGCTACAGTCTCCATTAGAGTATTGCCGATAAACTGAAGATTATCACAGAGTTTAGTTGGTTGGTCTGTTGTTGAGACACAGGAACGGTGCTGTACGGTGTGAGCCCACGTGCGTGTGCAATGTGAGGCACATTTCCCAAGGCAAATGCTACTTAAATGTAAATGTTAAACAAAACTGTCGCTTTACATCGTAGACCCTGCTATAGAAACAGGGAATTTTTCCACACCGACTCAAATCACCAATAGACCTGATCCACAGACAACACTTATTTGGACATCGGAGACGCCACACTCCCTCGTCCATCCACAACATGGTTATTCAAGTCCAGCGTTCTAGTACCACGGCTACCACACCAGCCACCCGGTGCTGCCTCACAACTCGGAGGCACAGAGGCTGCTGCTGCGTTCGACGGCTCAGCTTCTATATTCGCCCGACAGTTTCTGCGTTGAGCTCGGCAAGAGAAGTGTGGAGTGGGTGGCGGAGTGGCCGAGAGGGAACTCTGCTGAGGCCGCGCAGCCCCGAGGGTGGAGCGGTCCCCGTGCTGGGGCCCACAGAGGCTCGCACGACACGGGGCCTGCAGGGCCGTGACGTGACGACCAGGACTGCCTGGTAGTACAGCAAGTAGGTGGCTGCCCTGTACTGTCTAGGGATGCTGAGTGGTAGCCCCTCGTATACGAGGGTTTCCCCGCAAGTTGTCCGGTTGCTCCCTCACGCGTGAACGCTCGGTCAGGAGTTTACCAAACATCCCTCGCAGGACGCTCGTTACACGAGTTGTGTCTCTCTGATTGTGTCTTGAATACGAGACAATCACCCACCATGACACTTAATTACAAAGAAAAAGATCCCCCGTATAGCCTTAACAGACTGTAAGGGCAAGTGCTGTGAGCGAGCACCTATGAAGGCCGGAGCGGTACACGAGAGGGTGGGTGGCCAGCACCACGCCCGACCACCTTTGTCTCCCAAGTGACTATGTTTACACACCGCAACCAGGTACTCATTTGAGGCTGTCGACCTCGGGGACGCCCGGGACCGGTTCAGATAATCGTCACTGGTGTTGGCCGTGAGCGGGAATCGAGCCCGGGTCGCCGGGTTTATAGCGCAGCGTGCTAATCGCTACACTACTGCTCCCCACAACGCTTAACTGCACCCCTAGACACACATACATTATATATTATTAAAAGCACAACGTCAATAGTGAAATGCACCCAATGACAACGCTGTGGCATGTCGCACTGCACGGAGCAAACCCCTCAGAGTGTCTGCAGGCAGCGCGAGACGGGGTCCAGGTTGGGGACGACCCCGGCCTGAGCATCGTCAGCTCCGCAGTCTCAGAGGCCGCGGTTCGATTCCTGCACTGCTCGCTCGTTTGTGTCAGGAACGACCGAATCACGCGGTCGGCTCTCGAGTGGAGGTTAAAGACCCAACCCTGACGCCATTCGAGAGAAACGACTTCGTGTTGGCATCAGAGCACTCCTGTGAGTATTACAGCGATCTCGTCTAAATCACCAATCATGTACAACAGCCCCTATACCTCACTACAGACAGCCCCAGGTCTCTCTTACTAAACACAGCAAGAGTCTCACTGGTTTAATAAAGGCCACAAGGTTAACAATCGCGACTCAGTTTTAACTGAGTCGGCACTGTCAGCAGTTTTGACCACCCATAGACTATAAGCCAGATCCCCGTGTTAATGAAAAGGCTGAGACATCGCCCTGGCGATTTGTCCGATCGTTGGCGACGGAGAGAGAAGCGAGAGGACGAGGCGCGTTCTCTAGCACGGGGAGCGAGCGCGGAGCCTGGCCAGAGCGAGACGCCTCCCTGTGGCGCAGAGACGAAGCCACTCGCGACGCCGCTGCTGCTGCCGCTCTACACAGGCGCTGCTGCTGCTGCCGCTCTACACAGGCGCTGCTGCTGCTGCTGCCACTCGACACAGGCGCTGCTGCTGCCGCTCTACACAGGCGCTGCTGCTGCTGCCGCTCGACACAGGCGCTGCTGCTGCTGCTGCCACTCGACACAGGCGCTGCTGCTGCCGCTCTACACAGGCGCTGCTGCTGCCGCTCTACACAGGCGCTGCTGCTGCTGCCGCTCGACACAGGCGCTGCTGCTGCTGCCGCTCGACACAGGCGCTGCTGCTGCCGCTCTACACAGGCGCTGCTGCTGCCCCCGCTCTACACAGGCGCCGCTGCTGCCGCTCTACACAGGCGCAGCAGCACCCAGCGAGGAGGGGCTGGAGACCGCCCTGGCTCGGGGTCACTTCACGCGAACCCCTCCGCTGAGTCGCCGTGGTGGTGGTGGTGGTGGCACAGGTGGCAGTGAGCGCGCGGTGCTGGCACGAGAAGCAGTGAGCAGTGGAGAAGTGGGACTCGCACTTCCACAGGGTCCCAGTCAGGGTCAGGGTTACATACTGTAGTGTGGTTCTACATTGAGTAAGGCGGCTTAGAGATGGAGATACGGATAGAGACGGGGTTAGAGACAGAGTTAGGGTGAGAGATAGCGTGATGGTCAGGGTTAGAGACAGAGTTAGGGTGAGAGACAGCATGATGGTCAGGGTTAGAGACAGAGTTAGGGTGAGAGATGGTGTGATGGTCAGGGTTAGACAGAGATAGGGTGAGAGATAGCGTGATGGTCAGGGTTAGAGACAGAGTTAGAGTGAGAGATGGTGTGATGGTCAGGGTTAGACACAGAGTTAGGGTGAGAGATGGTGTGATGGTCAGGGTTAGACAGAGTTAGGGTGAGAGATGGCGTGATGGTCAGGGCTAGACAGAGGTAAAAAAATAAAACAAAAATCACGACGTTTCGGCCACAACACAAGCAGCCTTCTTCAGGTGAAGGAACAGAACTGTCGGGACGACAGAGCAGGGTTAGACACAGAGTTAGGGTTATACTGAGTTAGGGTGTGATACGAGTCAGGGCTGTGTGTACAGTAGTAAGAGTCACAAAACACAAATGTTTACATCTCCGGACACAGTATTTAACTTCTTTTAAACTAATCATGCACTGCCCAGCTCACCCTGCTCTCTGAGCCCTCCCATCTCTCACCTGGCTGCAGTGTTGACTTCGACATCACCACGAGAATAACGAGCGAGTAATCTTAGATACGAGGTTGCGAAAGAGAGGTACTGGTTGTGAGAGAGAGGTACTGGTTGTGTGAGATGCGTTACCTTCCCGATGTCAACGCTAAGATTGCCAGTGGAGCTCTTCCTGCCCCAACGATTCAGGCGCAGATCTCAAAGTCGCGCAGCGCACAAGCGGTCACCGGGTTTGACGATTCGGTCAACCCCGACCTGGGACGACTCAGAGCTCTCTCACCGCTCTAAGCAGCAGCAGCAGCAGCAGCGGCTCCTGCTGCTCCTGTCCCGGCCTGTTACTGATTGGGTTTGCTTCAGCGATGAGCTCAGTGCAGGCAGCTCTCTCCTGAGCTCTGGCTCGCTCTCCGCTTCTACCCTCGCCTCGTCCTCCTCCTCACCAGCTCCTCGCCGCTGAGTGAGCGCCTCTCGCCCAGCGATGCGGGAGGTGCAAGGGGAGCGGGGAGTTTCACTTCGCTTGGCTCCCTGCCAGGGGCTTTCCAGGCTGGGACGCACCCGGGCTGGCCACGTGGTCTGGTGGTGTTTGTGCAGTGAAGGGCCATTGCCCGAAACGTCGCCTATTATATTTTTTTATTTTAAGGAAGCATCATTGACGAAGTTGTTGGGTTTGATGATGGATGTGTTTACACTGTGTGGTGTATGGTACATGGTGTGTGTAGTGTGGAGTGATGATGGGTGTGTTTACACTGTGTGGTGTATGGAGTGTGAAGTGTGGTGTGATGATGGGTGTGTTTACACCGTGTGGTACATGGTGCGTATAGTGTGTAGTGATGATGGTTGTGTTGACACTGCGCAGTGCAGGATGTTTTATATTTTAGCAGCAGTTACATGTTTGTACAGATGCTCATTAGGGATCATCCAGTTTTAGGGTTGTGAGTGCATTGAATAACTCCTCAAATTTTCAAATAATTACTTTTATTTTGAAATTGGTAAATGTCTTTAGATATTTTTTGTAATAAATAAAGAATACTGTAATGTGCACCTCAAGTTTGTGTGGATCACACTTCGGGTTCCCTGTTACTAATTGGGTTTGCTTTGGTAAATTACACAAAATTGTTTGTAAAATAATACAGTCACGTTTTTATTCACGTTTTGAACCGGTTCCCTGTTGATGTAACACATGGAGCAAGTACCGATGCTCGCTGTTTGCATCACGACCTGTCTGCGTATGCGTGATTGTGTAGCTAACAATTGTGCCGCATTGGGACGCTCTCAAAGTTCCGTTCACATTCTCCAGAATGAGAGAGGCAAACTAAGACAAGTCAAAGTGAACGACTTCAACTGTCTCTCGTCTCAACCAGCACGGTGTGGCGCTCATCTTCATTGGTGGCTCTAAGTCAGCAGTGGAAATTCGTGAACCCGTTCAACACAGAAGCTGGGTGCCCACCGGCACGCTCACTTTGCTAACCCGCCCATACTGGACATCTGTGAGAAAGAGCTTCAAAGCTCATCGGATTCCTCCACTTTAAATACAGATTCTGATTCTGACTTTACAACACCACGACTGGTGTGAGGGTCAAAGTAACGCGTTCCGCACAGTGCCCGGATACGGAACCCAAGCACGCAGATAACGTTCGGGGCTTTCCGACAGTGGCGGTGTTGTTTGCTCGCGGGTTCCTGAGACGCTCGGCACACGGAGCCGCCCTGCAGCCCAACCACACCCAGCACCGTGCATGTGGGCATGGTCCCTGTGTACCTGTGTACAGGTGTGTAGGTACAGATACACAGTGTAGCTGCATGATCTCCCTATGTACCTGTGTACAGGTGTGTAGGTACAGATACACAGTGTAGCTGCATGATCTCCCTGTGTACCTGTTTACAGGTGTGTAGGTACAGATACAGTGATGCTGCATGATATCCCTGTGTACCTGTGTGCAGGTGTGTAGGTACAGATACACAGTGTAGCTGCATGATCTCCCTTATATACTGTACCTGTGTACAGGTGTTTTGGTACAGATACACGGTATTATAATTGAAGACTGGTAGCACCAGCTGCCCACGTGTCATCTCAGTGGTTCACATGAGGCTGGGACCAGAGCCAGGTTTGGGCTTAGAGGCCGGACTGTTGTTGGGGTCAGTGACACAGATCGTCTCCCTTGTGTCATTTCACAGTCCAGGCCCTTTCCCAAGACCCCATCTGCCCCTGCCTGACCCCAGACCGATATCCCTCCCTTCACAGCCCATCAACTCACTCAACACTGCCTCTCGTTACCAACCCAGGTTTACCCCTCAGCTCTGCAAACCATCAGCACGCACAGCCCTACCAGCACTCTATCTCCCTCCCCCAGATGCCCAACCCAATTAGGGCTCACGACACGCAGCACTCGCTGGGTTTAAGGTGGACATTTCTGTTACAATGGAGTGTAAAAAAGGGTGCCACGGTGGCGAGATGCTAACTCTCCTGGTATACAGGAGGCCGTGCGTTTGATCCCGACCATAACGCCTGTATATTTGAAGTTTGCATGTTCTCCCCATGGTCGTGTGGATTTTTCTCTGGGTCCAAATACTCTAAATATGCGTTTCGAGTATTTGGCTGCTATAAATGTCGACATGATGATAATCCACTTAGTTGAGCTATAATAATTTACGGCCAGGTCGCTTCTGAAAAAGAGCTCTAGAGCTCACTGGGCCTTACTCTGTAAAATATAAATTGCTTAGTGTAGTAAATGTGAATAGATTGACTACAATAAGCAATGAGTGTGTGCATTATATTGAACTCGACACAGGAGGCTTAATGAATCAATCCCTATGCACACGTTTTGAGGGAATGCTGACGCTGTGTTCTCGCAACAGAGAAATGGTCTAGCGACTGCCATCGAACCCCACCACCCATGACCGGACCTCACTACATCGATTGTCGAAGTCAAGGTTGATCCTGGTTCCTACTTTGGGTGAATACCTGGGGATATCATGTGTTGTAGGCTTGATCTGTAAACTGTCCAGGAGATGGCAGTACAGACATTAATTATTCAATCTATCTGTGCAGATTTTTTTACTGGAACCTCCTTATATTCACGCAATTACTCCGAGTCTTAGAGTTTATTTTTCCCACGTGCCAAACACCATTAAAGGGAATGCACCAATTATCTCCTGGCATCCAAATGGCAATCACATTCCAATTTTTCATATCCATAAATCACTAACTACCCAAATTTAATGGGTTACGCTCCTGGTACAAGTGGAAAAATTGGGTTACGTTCCTGGTACAAGTGAACATGGGGGGGATGGTAAATGTTGAACAACAATTACTGCAATAATTAATACATTACAATGTGTTACCTTTGATGATAGTAATTTGATGACGATAATTTGCCCACGATGGAGGTGGTGGTGATGGAGGGGAATTCAGTAGGATGACTCCTCTGGAGATGCCGGTGTTTAGTAACAATGCACAGTTATCATTTGGGGAGCGCTAGCAGCAACGAGTTTCCTAATTGCATTCGCGTTCTTTTTACTGGACCTCACAGTCGACTCACTTGTACCATGTACAAACCAGTCGACTGGATGTATGAAGTAAAAATGCACAGTAGCGAGTTCAGAGCGGGATCTCTGTGAGACCGAGGACGAAGCGGGCAGCCGAGGAGGCGAGCCGAACCTTCCCAGACAGTTTCAGATGTCACCTCCCCGGTGTCGGTGGGCTGGCACGTTCACTCGCGAACACTGCAGTCGGGCGGGTCTCGAAGAGGGAATTCGTTTACATTGATTCACTCGCCAATATGCGAACCTCGTGAATCCAGAACTCGCGCAAGGCGAGGGTTTACTGTACTCTCACATACTTTACGATTATTATTAACGGTAAACTCAAATGATTTCCTGCTCAAATGAGCATTTACGTGGTTCTCATCTCCTGTTTACAACCCTGAGCCAGTGATGGAAATTCCGCATTGGTATGGACGGGGCCGAGTTTGTCCCCACCAAGTTGGAGCTCACGCGCCCCGAGTGTTGACTTCGACATCACCACGAGAATAACAACGAGCGAGTAATCACCGATACGAGGCTGTGAGAGAGGTACTGGTTGTGTGAGAGAGGTACTGGTTGTGAGAGAGGTACTGGTTGTGTGAGAGAGGTACTGGTTGTGAGAGAGGTACTGGTTGTGTGAGAGAGGTACTGGTTGTGAGAGAGGTACTGGTTGTGAGAGAGGTACTGGTCGTGAGAGAGAGGTACTGGTCGTGAGAGAGAGGTACTGGTTGTGTGTGAGAGAGGTATTGGTTGTGAGAGAGAGGTACTGGTTGTGAGAGAGAGGTACTGGTTGTGTGAGAGAGGTACTGGTTGTGAGAGTGGTAATGGTCGTGAGAGAGAGGTACTGATTGTGTGAGAGAGAGGTACTGGTTGTGTGAGAGAGGTAATGGTTGTGCGAGAGAGGTACTGGTTGTGTGAGAGAGGTAATGGTTGTGCGAGAGAGGTACTGGTTGTGTGAGAGAGGTACTGGTTGTGTGAGAGAGGTACTGGTTGTGTGAGAGAGAGGTACTGGTTGTGTGAGAGAGAGGTACTGGTTGTGTGAGAGGTACTGGTTGTGTGAGAGAGGTACTGGTTGTGTGAGAGAGGTACTGGTTGTGTGAGAGAGAGGTACTGGTTGTGAGAGAGAGGTACTGGTTGTGTGAGAGACGTACTGGTTGTGAGAGCGAGAGGTACTGGTTGTGTGTGAGAGGTATTGGTTGTGAGAGTGGTAATGGTCGTGAGAGGGAGGTACTGGTTGTGAGAGAGAGGTACTGGTTGTGTGAGAGAGGTAATGGTTGTGTGTGAGAGATACTGGTTGTGTGAGAGAGGTACTGGTTGTGAGAGAGAGAGGTGCTGGTTGTGAGAGAGAGGTACTGGTTGTGAGAGAGAGGTACTGGTTGTGAGAGAGAGGTACTGGTTGTGTGAGAGAGGTACTGGTTGTGAGAGTGGTAATGGTCGTGAGAGAGAGGTACTGATTGTGTGAGAGAGAGGTACTGGTTGTGTGAGAGAGGTAATGGTTGTGCGAGAGAGGTACTGGTTGTGAGAGAGAGGTACTGGTCGTAAGAGAGAGGTACTGGTCGTGAGAGAGAGGTACTGGTTGTGTGAGAGAGGTACTGGTTGTGTGAGAGAGGTACTGGTTGTGAGAGAGAGGTACTGGTTGTGTGAGAGAGGTACTGGTTGTGTGAGAGAGGTACTGGTTGTGTGAGAGAGAGGTACTGGTTGTGTGAGAGAGAGGTACTGGTTGTGTGAGAGGTACTGGTTGTGTGAGAGAGGTACTGGTTGTGTGAGAGAGGTACTGGTTGTGAGAGAGAGGTACTGGTTGTGAGAGAGAGGTACTGGTTGTGAGAGAGAGGTACTCGTTGTGTGAGAGAGAGGTACTGGTTGTGTGTGAGAGAGGTACTGGTTGTGTGATAGAGGTACTGGTTGTGTGAGAGACGTACTGGTTGTAAGAGAGAGAGAGAGGTACTGGTTGTGTGTGAGAGAGGTATTGGTTGTGAGAGTGGTAATGGTCGTGAGAGGGAGGTACTGGTTGTGAGAGAGGTACTGGTTGTGTGTGAGAGCGGTACTGGTTGTGTGATAGAGGTACTGGTTGTGTGAGAGACGTACTTGTTGTGAGAGAGAGAGGTCCTGGTTGTGTGTGAGAGAGGTATTGGTTGTGAGAGTGGTAATGGTCGTGAGAGGGAGGTACTGGTTGTGAGAGAGAGGTACTGGTTGTGTGAGAGAGGTAATGGTTGTGTGTGAGAGATACTGGTTGTGTGAGAGAGGTACTGGTTGTGAGAGAGAGAGGTGCTGGTTGTGAGAGAGAGGTACTGGTTGTGAGAGAGAGGTACTGGTTGTGTGAGAGAGGTACTGGTTGTGAGAGAGGTACTGGTTGTGAGAGAGGTACTGGTCGTGAGAGAGAGGTACTGGTTGTGTGAGAGAGGTACTGGTTGTGTGAGAGAGGTACTGGTTGTGTGAGAGAGAGGTACTGGTTGTGTGAGAGAGGTACTGGTTGTGTGAGAGAGGTACTGGTTGTGAGAGAGAGAGGTACTGGTTGTGAGAGAGAGGTACTGGTTGTGAGAGAGAGGTACTGGTTGTGAGAGAGAGAGGTACTGGTTGTGTGTGAGAGGTACTGGTTGTGTGAGAGAGGTACTGGTTGTGAGAGAGAGGTACTGGTTGTGAGAGAGAGGTACTGGTTGGGAGAGAGAGGTACTGGTTGTGTGAGAGAGAGGTACTGGTTGTGTGAGAGAGAGGTACTGGTTGTGTGAGAGAGGTACTAGTTGTGTGTGAGAGAGGTACTGGTTGTGAGAGAGAGGTACTGGTTGTGAGAGAGAGAGGTACTGGTTGTGTGAGAGAGGTACTGGTTGTGTGAGAGAGGTACTGGTTGTGTGAGAGAGGTACTGGTTGTGAGAGAGAGAGGTACTGGTTGTGAGAGAGAGGTACTGGTTGTGAGAGAGAGAGGTACTGGTTGTGTGTGAGAGGTACTGGTTGTGTGAGAGAGGTACTGGTTGTGAGAGAGAGGTACTGGTTGGGAGAGAGAGGTACTGGTCGTGAGAGAGAGGTACTGGTTGTGTGAGAGAGGTACTGGTTGTGTGAGAGAGGTACTGGTTGTGAGAGAGAGGTACTGGTTGTGTGAGAGAGGTACTGGTTGTGTGAGAGAGGTACTGGTTGTGAGAGTGGTAATGGTCGTGAGAGAGAGGTACTGATTGTGTGAGAGAGAGGTACTGGTTGTGTGAGAGAGGTAATGGTTGTGCGAGAGAGGTACTGGTTGTGTGAGAGAGGTAATGGTTGTGCGAGAGAGGTACTGGTTGTGTGAGAGAGGTACTGGTTGTGTGAGAGAGGTACTGGTTGTGTGAGAGAGAGGTACTGGTTGTGTGAGAGAGAGGTACTGGTTGTGTGAGAGGTACTGGTTGTGTGAGAGAGGTACTGGTTGTGTGAGAGAGGTACTGGTTGTGTGAGAGAGAGGTACTGGTTGTGAGAGAGAGGTACTGGTTGTGTGAGAGACGTACTGGTTGTGAGAGCGAGAGGTACTGGTTGTGTGTGAGAGGTATTGGTTGTGAGAGTGGTAATGGTCGTGAGAGGGAGGTACTGGTTGTGAGAGAGAGGTACTGGTTGTGTGAGAGAGGTAATGGTTGTGTGTGAGAGATACTGGTTGTGTGAGAGAGGTACTGGTTGTGAGAGAGAGAGGTGCTGGTTGTGAGAGAGAGGTACTGGTTGGGAGAGAGAGGTACTGGTTGTGTGAGAGAGAGGTACTGGTTGTGTGAGAGAGAGGTACTGGTTGTGTGAGAGAGGTACTAGTTGTGTGTGAGAGAGGTACTGGTTGTGAGAGAGAGGTACTGGTTGTGAGAGAGAGAGGTACTGGTTGTGTGAGAGAGGTACTGGTTGTGTGAGAGAGGTACTGGTTGTGTGAGAGAGGTACTGGTTGTGAGAGAGAGAGGTACTGGTTGTGAGAGAGAGGTACTGGTTGTGAGAGAGAGGTACTGGTTGTGTGAGAGAGGTAATGGTTGTGTGTGAGAGATACTGGTTGTGTGAGAGAGGTACTGGTTGTGAGAGAGAGAGGTGCTGGTTGTGAGAGAGAGGTACTGGTTGGGAGAGAGAGGTACTGGTTGTGTGAGAGAGAGGTACTGGTTGTGTGAGAGAGAGGTACTGGTTGTGTGAGAGAGGTACTAGTTGTGTGTGAGAGAGGTACTGGTTGTGAGAGAGAGGTACTGGTTGTGAGAGAGAGAGGTACTGGTTGTGTGAGAGAGGTACTGGTTGTGTGAGAGAGGTACTGGTTGTGTGAGAGAGGTACTGGTTGTGAGAGAGAGAGGTACTGGTTGTGAGAGAGAGGTACTGGTTGTGAGAGAGAGAGGTACTGGTTGTGTGTGAGAGGTACTGGTTGTGTGAGAGAGGTACTGGTTGTGAGAGAGAGGTACTGGTTGGGAGAGAGAGGTACTGGTCGTGAGAGAGAGGTACTGGTTGTGTGAGAGAGGTACTGGTTGTGTGAGAGAGGTACTGGTTGTGAGAGAGAGGTACTGGTTGTGTGAGAGAGGTACTGGTTGTGTGAGAGAGGTACTGGTTGTGAGAGTGGTAATGGTCGTGAGAGAGAGGTACTGATTGTGTGAGAGAGAGGTACTGGTTGTGTGAGAGAGGTAATGGTTGTGCGAGAGAGGTACTGGTTGTGTGAGAGAGGTAATGGTTGTGCGAGAGAGGTACTGGTTGTGTGAGAGAGGTACTGGTTGTGTGAGAGAGGTACTGGTTGTGTGAGAGAGAGGTACTGGTTGTGTGAGAGAGAGGTACTGGTTGTGTGAGAGGTACTGGTTGTGTGAGAGAGGTACTGGTTGTGTGAGAGAGGTACTGGTTGTGTGAGAGAGAGGTACTGGTTGTGAGAGAGAGGTACTGGTTGTGTGAGAGACGTACTGGTTGTGAGAGCGAGAGGTACTGGTTGTGTGTGAGAGGTATTGGTTGTGAGAGTGGTAATGGTCGTGAGAGGGAGGTACTGGTTGTGAGAGAGAGGTACTGGTTGTGTGAGAGAGGTAATGGTTGTGTGTGAGAGATACTGGTTGTGTGAGAGAGGTACTGGTTGTGAGAGAGAGAGGTGCTGGTTGTGAGAGAGAGGTACTGGTTGTGAGAGAGAGGTACTGGTTGTGAGAGAGAGGTACTGGTTGTGTGAGAGAGGTACTGGTTGTGAGAGAGAGAGGTACTGGTTGTGAGAGAGAGGTACTGGTTGTGAGAGAGAGAGGTACTGGTTGTGTGTGAGAGGTACTGGTTGTGTGAGAGAGGTACTGGTTGTGAGAGAGAGGTACTGGTTGGGAGAGAGAGGTACTGGTCGTGAGAGAGAGGTACTGGTTGTGTGAGAGAGGTACTGGTTGTGTGAGAGAGGTACTGGTTGTGAGAGAGAGGTACTGGTTGTGTGAGAGAGGTACTGGTTGTGTGAGAGAGGTACTGGTTGTGAGAGTGGTAATGGTCGTGAGAGAGAGGTACTGATTGTGTGAGAGAGAGGTACTGGTTGTGTGAGAGAGGTAATGGTTGTGCGAGAGAGGTACTGGTTGTGTGAGAGAGGTAATGGTTGTGCGAGAGAGGTACTGGTTGTGTGAGAGAGGTACTGGTTGTGTGAGAGAGGTACTGGTTGTGTGAGAGAGAGGTACTGGTTGTGTGAGAGAGAGGTACTGGTTGTGTGAGAGGTACTGGTTGTGTGAGAGAGGTACTGGTTGTGTGAGAGAGGTACTGGTTGTGTGAGAGAGAGGTACTGGTTGTGAGAGAGAGGTACTGGTTGTGTGAGAGACGTACTGGTTGTGAGAGCGAGAGGTACTGGTTGTGTGTGAGAGGTATTGGTTGTGAGAGTGGTAATGGTCGTGAGAGGGAGGTACTGGTTGTGAGAGAGAGGTACTGGTTGTGTGAGAGAGGTAATGGTTGTGTGTGAGAGATACTGGTTGTGTGAGAGAGGTACTGGTTGTGAGAGAGAGAGGTGCTGGTTGTGAGAGAGAGGTACTGGTTGGGAGAGAGAGGTACTGGTTGTGTGAGAGAGAGGTACTGGTTGTGTGAGAGAGAGGTACTGGTTGTGTGAGAGAGGTACTAGTTGTGTGTGAGAGAGGTACTGGTTGTGAGAGAGAGGTACTGGTTGTGAGAGAGAGAGGTACTGGTTGCGTGAGAGAGGTACTGGTTGTGTGAGAGAGGTACTGGTTGTGTGAGAGAGGTACTGGTTGTGAGAGAGAGAGGTACTGGTTGTGAGAGAGAGGTACTGGTTGTGAGAGAGAGGTACTGGTTGTGTGAGAGAGGTAATGGTTGTGTGTGAGAGATACTGGTTGTGTGAGAGAGGTACTGGTTGTGAGAGAGAGAGGTGCTGGTTGTGAGAGAGAGGTACTGGTTGGGAGAGAGAGGTACTGGTTGTGTGAGAGAGAGGTACTGGTTGTGTGAGAGAGAGGTACTGGTTGTGTGAGAGAGGTACTAGTTGTGTGTGAGAGAGGTACTGGTTGTGAGAGAGAGGTACTGGTTGTGAGAGAGAGAGGTACTGGTTGTGTGAGAGAGGTACTGGTTGTGTGAGAGAGGTACTGGTTGTGTGAGAGAGGTACTGGTTGTGAGAGAGAGAGGTACTGGTTGTGAGAGAGAGGTACTGGTTGTGAGAGAGAGAGGTACTGGTTGTGTGTGAGAGGTACTGGTTGTGTGAGAGAGGTACTGGTTGTGAGAGAGAGGTACTGGTTGGGAGAGAGAGGTACTGGTCGTGAGAGAGAGGTACTGGTTGTGTGAGAGAGGTACTGGTTGTGTGAGAGAGGTACTGGTTGTGAGAGAGAGGTACTGGTTGTGTGAGAGAGGTACTGGTTGTGTGAGAGAGGTACTGGTTGTGAGAGTGGTAATGGTCGTGAGAGAGAGGTACTGATTGTGTGAGAGAGAGGTACTGGTTGTGTGAGAGAGGTAATGGTTGTGCGAGAGAGGTACTGGTTGTGTGAGAGAGGTAATGGTTGTGCGAGAGAGGTACTGGTTGTGTGAGAGAGGTACTGGTTGTGTGAGAGAGGTACTGGTTGTGTGAGAGAGAGGTACTGGTTGTGTGAGAGAGAGGTACTGGTTGTGTGAGAGGTACTGGTTGTGTGAGAGAGGTACTGGTTGTGTGAGAGAGGTACTGGTTGTGTGAGAGAGAGGTACTGGTTGTGAGAGAGAGGTACTGGTTGTGTGAGAGACGTACTGGTTGTGAGAGCGAGAGGTACTGGTTGTGTGTGAGAGGTATTGGTTGTGAGAGTGGTAATGGTCGTGAGAGGGAGGTACTGGTTGTGAGAGAGAGGTACTGGTTGTGTGAGAGAGGTAATGGTTGTGTGTGAGAGATACTGGTTGTGTGAGAGAGGTACTGGTTGTGAGAGAGAGAGGTGCTGGTTGTGAGAGAGAGGTACTGGTTGTGAGAGAGAGGTACTGGTTGTGAGAGAGAGGTACTGGTTGTGTGAGAGAGGTACTGGTTGTGAGAGTGGTAATGGTCGTGAGAGAGAGGTACTGATTGTGTGAGAGAGAGGTACTGGTTGTGTGAGAGAGGTAATGGTTGTGCGAGAGAGGTACTGGTTGTGAGAGAGAGGTACTGGTCGTGAGAGAGAGGTACTGGTCGTGAGAGAGAGGTACTGGTTGTGTGAGAGAGGTACTGGTTGTGTGAGAGAGGTACTGGTTGTGAGAGAGAGGTACTGGTTGTGTGAGAGAGGTACTGGTTGTGTGAGAGAGAGGTACTGGTTGTGTGAGAGAGAGGTACTGGTTGTGTGAGAGGTACTGGTTGTGTGAGAGAGGTACTGGTTGTGTGAGAGAGGTACTGGTTGTGAGAGAGAGGTACTGGTTGTGAGAGAGAGGTACTGGTTGTGAGAGAGAGGTACTCGTTGTGTGAGAGAGAGGTACTGGTTGTGTGTGAGAGAGGTACTGGTTGTGTGATAGAGGTACTGGTTGTGTGAGAGACGTACTGGTTGTAAGAGAGAGAGAGAGGTACTGGTTGTGTGTGAGAGAGGTATTGGTTGTGAGAGTGGTAATGGTCGTGAGAGGGAGGTACTGGTTGTGAGAGAGGTACTGGTTGTGTGTGAGAGAGGTACTGGTTGTGTGATAGAGGTACTGGTTGTGTGAGAGACGTACTTGTTGTGAGAGAGAGAGGTCCTGGTTGTGTGTGAGAGAGGTATTGGTTGTGAGAGTGGTAATGGTCGTGAGAGGGAGGTACTGGTTGTGAGAGAGAGGTACTGGTTGTGTGAGAGTGGTAATGGTTGTGTGTGAGAGATACTGGTTGTGTGAGAGAGGTACTGGTTGTGAGAGAGAGAGGTGCTGGTTGTGAGAGAGAGGTACTGGTTGTGAGAGAGAGGTACTGGTTGTGTGAGAGAGGTACTGGTTGTGAGAGAGGTACTGGTTGTGAGAGAGGTACTGGTCGTGAGAGAGAGGTACTGGTTGTGTGAGAGAGGTACTGGTTGTGTGAGAGAGAGGTACTGGTTGTGTGAGAGAGGTACTGGTTGTGTGAGAGGTACTGGTTGTGAGAGAGAGAGGTACTGGTTGTGAGAGAGAGGTACTGGTTGTGAGAGAGAGGTACTGGTTGTGAGAGAGAGAGGTACTGGTTGTGTGTGAGAGGTACTGGTTGTGTGAGAGAGGTACTGGTTGTGAGAGAGAGGTACTGGTTGTGAGAGAGAGGTACTGGTTGGGAGAGAGAGGTACTGGTTGTGTGAGAGAGAGGTACTGGTTGTGTGAGAGAGAGGTACTGGTTGTGTGAGAGAGGTACTAGTTGTGTGTGAGAGAGGTACTGGTTGTGAGAGAGAGGTACTGGTTGTGAGAGAGAGAGGTACTGGTTGTGTGAGAGAGGTACTGGTTGTGTGAGAGAGGTACTGGTTGTGTGAGAGAGGTACTGGTTGTGAGAGAGAGGTACTGGTTGTGAGAGAGAGGTACTGGTTGTGAGAGAGAGAGGTACTGGTTGTGTGTGAGAGGTACTGGTTGTGTGAGAGAGGTACTGGTTGTGAGAGAGAGGTACTGGTTGGGAGAGAGAGGTACTGGTTGTGTGAGAGAGGTACTGGTTGTGAGAGTGGTAATGGTCGTGAGAGAGAGGTACTGATTGTGTGAGAGAGAGGTACTGGTTGTGTGAGAGAGGTAATGGTTGTGCGAGAGAGGTACTGGTTGTGAGAGAGAGGTACTGGTCGTGAGAGAGAGGTACTGGTCGTGAGAGAGAGGTACTGGTTGTGTGAGAGAGGTACTGGTTGTGTGAGAGAGGTACTGGTTGTGAGAGAGAGGTACTGGTTGTGTGAGAGAGGTACTGGTTGTGTGAGAGAGGTACTGGTTGTGTGAGAGAGGTACTGGTTGTGTGAGAGAGAGGTACTGGTTGTGTGAGAGAGAGGTACTGGTTGTGTGAGAGGTACTGGTTGTGTGAGAGAGGTACTGGTTGTGTGAGAGAGGTACTGGTTGTGAGAGAGAGGTACTGGTTGTGAGAGAGAGGTACTGGTTGTGAGAGAGAGGTACTCGTTGTGTGAGAGAGGTACTGGTTGTGTGTGAGAGAGGTACTGGTTGGGAGAGAGAGGTACTGGTTGTGTGAGAGAGAGGTACTGGTTGTGTGAGAGAGAGGTACTGGTTGTGTGAGAGAGGTACTGGTTGTGTGTGAGAGGTACTGGTTGTGAGAGAGAGGTACTGGTTGTGAGAGAGAGGTACTGGTTGTGTGAGAGAGGTACTGGTTGTGAGAGAGAGGTACTGGTTGTGTGAGACGCGTTACCTTCCCGAATGTCAACGCTAAGATTGCCAGTGGAGCTCTTTCTGCCCCAACGATTCAGGTACAGATCTCAAAGTCGCGCAGCGCACAAGCGGTCACCGGGTTTGACGATTCGGTCAACCCCGACCTGGAACTACTCAGAGCTCTCTCACCTCTCTCAGCAGCAGCAGCGGCTCCTGCTGCTCCTGTCCCAGCCTCTGCAGGCGACGCAGCGATGAGCTCAGTGCGGGCGACTCTCTCTGAGCTCTGGCTCGCTCCCCGCGTCTACCCTCACCACTGAGTGAGCGTCTCTCGCCCAGTGATGCGGCGAGGTGCGATTGGGGCGTGGAGTTTCACTTCGCTTGGCTCCCTGCCAGGGGCTTTCCAGGCTGGGACGCGGGGCGGGGGCAGCACCCGGGCTAGCCACGTGGTCTGGTGGTGAAGGGCCATTGCCCAACATTTTTTTTAATATAAGGGAGCGTTAATTACCAATATGTTGGATGTGATGATGGTTGTGTTTAAACTGTGTGGTGTATGGTGCATGTAGTGTGGAGTGATGATGGGTGTGTTTACACTGTGTGGTTTATGGTGCATGGTGTGTGTAGTGTGGAGTAATGATGGGTGTGTTTACACTGTGGTGTATGGTACATGGTGTGTGTAGTGTGGAGTGATGATGGGTGTGTTTACACTGTGGTGTATGGAGTGTGTAGTGTGGTGTGATGCTGGGTGTGTTTACACTATGTGGTGTATGGTACATGGTGTGTGTAGTGTGGAGTGATGATGGGTGTGTTTACACTGTGTGGTGTATGGAGTGTGTAGTGTGGTGTGATGCTGGGTGTGTTTACACTGTGTGGTACATGGTGTGTGTAGTGTGGAGTGATGATGGCTGTGTTGACACTGCGCAGTACGGGATGTTTTATATTTTAACAGCAGTTACATGTTTATATAGAGATGACATCGATGCTCATCAGGGATCATCCAGTGTAAGGGTTGTGAGTGCATTGAATAATGCATTTTTTTATAAAGAATACTATAATGTGCAGCTCAAGTTTGTGTGGATCACACTTCGGGTTCCCTGTTACTAATTGGGTTTGCTTTGGTAAATTACAAATTGTTCGTAAAATAATACAGTCACGTTTTTATTCACGTTTTGAAACGGTTCCCTGTTTATGTAACATATGGAGCAAGTACCGATGCTCGCTGTTTGCATCACAACCTGTGTCTGCGTACCCGTGATTGTGTAGCTAACAATTGTGCGGCATGGGGACGCTCTCAAATTTGAGAGGGGCAAACTAAGACAAGTCAAAGTGAACGACTTCAACTGTCTCTCGCCTCAACCAGCACGGTGTGGCGCTCATCTTCATTGGTGGCTCTGAGTCAGCAGTGGAAATTCGTGAACCCGTTCAACACAGAGGCTGGGTGCCCACTGGCACGCTCACTTTGCTGACCCGCCCATACTGGACATCTGTGAGAAAGAGCTTCAAAGCTCATCGGATTCCTCCACTCTAAATACAGATTCTGATTCTGACTTTACAACACCACGACTGGTGTGAGGGTCAAAGTAACGCGTTCCGTACAGTGCCCGGATACGGAACCCAAGCACGCAGGTAAAGTTCGGGGCTTTCCGACAGTGGCAGTGTTGTTCGCTCACGGGTTCCTGAGACGCTCGGCACACAGAGCCGCCCTGCAGCCCAACCACACCCAGCACCGTGCATGTGGGCATGGTCCTTGTGGAGATAGTCCCTGTGTACCTGTGTACAGGTGTGTAGGTACAGATACACAGTGTAGCTGCATGATCTCCCTATGTACCTATGTACAGGTGTGTAGGTACAGATACACAGTGTAGCTGCATGATCTCCCTGTGTACCTGTTTACAGGTGTGTAGGTACAGATACACAGTGATGCTGCATGATATCCCTATGTACCTGTGTACAGGTGTGTGAGTACAGATACACAGTGTAGCTGCATAATCTCCCTTATGTACCTGTGTACAGGTGTGTAGGTACAGATACACAGTGTAGCTGCATGATCTCCCTTATGTACCTGTGTACAGGTGTGTAGGTACAGATACACAGTGTAGCTGCATGATCTCCCTATGTACCTGTGTACAGGTGTGTGGGTACAGATACACAGTGAAGCTGCATGATCTCCCTATGTACCTGTGTACAGGTGTGTAGGTACAGATACACAGTGTAGCTGCATGATCTCCCTTATGTACCTGTGTACAGGTGTGTGGGTCGACTCTACTCAAGACTCTTAAGAAGCCCAAATGCCCACTGACAGTGTTTTGGGAGTTTACCCTCCACACTCTGGATTGTCACGGCATGTGGCGTCACTGATAGACGCACAGTGAATGTTTTGTCTGCTGCAATATTCAGCTGTTTAGCTGTGTTCATTAACACTTCGCTAATATGCACAAAGAACTGCACGTGTGTCCACATTGCTATATTAGACCACAAACTGAAACATTTAGAAACTATGGCCAACCAACAAGCAGCAGTGAAACAAAGACACAACTATAGACCGGCTTCGTCTTTTTAAGGACTCATCAGTGGAGCAGTCATCAGTCTTCACTGCTGCCGTATGCCCCTGGGAGCCTTACGCAGGGACAGGGCTGACCTCTACGCTATGTTTGGCCATTTTTTCTAATTGTTTTAAGTTGTGGTATATAAATACAACATGGTCATAAATGTAAGTTATGTCTGAGCTCGTGGTCTGGATGAGGCTGAGAGGCGTTGTACATGCAGTGTGCATCTCTGTGAGTTGTTAAATTTATTTGTAAAGTTGGTGCTTTAAGAGGCTGTTATTCATCAGTGGATAGAGCACGGGTAATCACGATGAGGGATCGCTTTGAAGCCTACTTGGTTCAATATAGTATCTGGTGAGTGTCATGTAAGTGGTGTCAGGAGTGTAGTATCTGGTGAGTGGCGAGTAGTATCTGGTGAGTGGCAGGCGATTAGTGAGTGTTAAGTGAGTGGTGTAAATGTCTGGTGGGTGTTGACTGGTATCAGGTGAGTGGTGTGATGAGTGTCTTGTGAGTAGTGTAAGATAAGTGGTGAGGGCTAGGTGAGTGGTGTAAGATGAGTAGTGAGTGGTGAGTATGAGTGCTGAGGGCTAGGTGAGTGTGAGTGGTGAGGACTAGGTGAGTGTTAGTGGTGAGGGCTACATGAGTGTGAGTGGTAAGGGCTAGGTGAGTGTAAGTGGTGAGTGAGTGGTTGAGAGTGAGTGGTGAGTGTGAGTGGTGAGACATCATCAGGCTGACCACGAGTGCTGAGGGCTATATGAGTGGTGTATGATGAGTGCTGAGTGGTGAGGGTTGTGTGAGTGGCAAGGGCTAGGAGAGTGGTGAGTGAGTGTGAGTGATGAGACATCGTCAGGCTGACCACGAGTGGTGAGGGCTATATGAGTAGTGTTAGATGAGTAGTGAGTGTGAGTGGTGAGTCAGTGGTGAGTGAGTGGTGAGTATGAGTGGTAAGGGCTGTGTGAGTGGTAAGGTCTAGGTGAGTGTAAGTGGTGGTGAGTGCGAGTGGTGAGACATCGTCAGGTTGACCACGAGTGGTGAGGGCTATATGAGTAGTGTTAGATGAGCAGTGAGTGAGTAGTGAGTGAGTGGTGAGTGGTGAGTGAGTGGTGAGTGTGAGTGGTGAGTGAGTGTTGAGTGGTGAGTGTTGTGTGAGTGGTAAGGGCTAGGTGAGTGGTGAGACATCGTCAGGCTAGCCACGAGGACCAAGGCGAGGAGCGCCGAGATACGTCGGGGTTATTGTTGTTATTGTTGTTGTTCTTTTAGGGGTTTATTTTATACTGGCAGGAGGTAACCCGGCGTTTCCCCGGGGGGGAAAAATACATTTCAAAACGTGTCTTCACTTAGCAGCGTTACTACTGGGTAGCCTGCATCCAGTGTATGATCGTCTCGTCACGTGCGGTGGGGTAAAGTGTGGGTAAGCTCACCTCTTCCAGGGCATCTGGTCAACGTGGAGTAATCGAACAGGCGCCCTCTCGAGCTGCCTCCACTGAAGCCCCTTCCACGAGCAGCGGTGCGAGCACTTGCAGGGCTGCGCCTTGACGCTTTAACAGAAACACGAGGAGGGCACATCGTCCACGCAGTGACCTCAAATCCATTATAATCAGCAGCGTGTTCATAATCATCAACATTATCATCACCATCTTCTTAATTATCATCTTCGGTAGCGTTTTCAGAATTATCAGCAATGCCATGACTGTCACCAGCAGTATCATAGTTATCTTAAAAACTGTCATCAGCAGCATATTTAGCAGCAGCAGCATCGTCATAACTACTATAATTATCAACAGCAGCAGCAGCAATATTGTTATAATCAGCATCATGATTATAATCAGCAGCAACATTGTCAAAACTATCATCAACAGCATCCTAATTACTGTCTTCATCATCGCATTATCCTCATTATCATCAACGCCTTCGTCAAAATGATCATCAACTTCATAATGATAATCAGCAGCAACGTCATCATCAATACCACCATCAGGAACATCGTCGTCATCATCATCAGCGTTGTATTGATTACTAGCGGGAAGCACCTGGCGTTTGAAAATGTATCTTAAAAACATAACATATACTTTTGATTTAAACCTTTCGTGACTGCAGGGATTCATATTCTTAGTTCTTTCGGTAAAGTCACGTAGAAGGGAAACAATAAAATAATAAAAATATAAAACAATAAAATTCTCACGTTTCAACTGCAACACAAGCAATCATCATCAGGTGTGAAAACCACAACAAGAAAATGTTTCAAATTTTCTTGTTGTGGTTTTCACACCTGATGATGATTGCTGGTGTTGCAGTCGAAACGTCGTGAGAATTTTATTTTTTATATTTTTATTATTTTATTTTTTCCCTTCTACGTGACTTTACCGAAAGAACCAAGAATATATAACATATACCGTACATACACAAATACTAAGCTATTGTGAAAGCCCGGCTTTCCGTTTGTCCATTTGTCCGTCAACAAAATTAAAGAGGCTTGCAGAAGTCCTGAATCAAAAGGTTGTAGAAAGTGGGGGGTAAATAGTTTACCTAAAAGGTTTCCACAAATTGTCGACCCCCAGCCAATTTTTATTTTGTAGGCATAGACACCTACACACGCTACACACAATAGTTAGTAGTGTCTAGTGACTCTATTGCAGTGTCTGCTGACTGTAGTAGTATCTACTGACTTTACAGTAGTATCTACTGACTGTAGTATCTACTGACAGTAGTAGTATCTGCTGACTCTATAGTAGTATCTACTGTCTCTGTAGTAGTATCTATTGACTCTATAGCAGTGTCTATCTCTGTAGTAGTAACTGCACACGTTGAGGTGGGGAGGGGCGAGGAGGACATCAAACCGTGCAAAATTTACCTCAGCGTTGTGCCTCTGTGTCGTAGTAGTATCAACATTTACCTCAGCGTTGTGTCTCTGTGTTGTAGTAGTATCAACATTTACCTCAGCGTTGTGTCTCTGTGTTGTAGTAGTATCAACATTTACCTCAGCGTTGTGCCTCTGTGTTGTAGTAGTATCAACATTTACCTCAGCGTTGTGCCTCTGTGTTGTAGTAGTGTCAACATTTACCTCAGCATTGTGTCTGTGTTGTAGTAGTATCAACATTTACCTCAGCGTTGTGCCTCTGTGTTGTAGTAGTATCAACATTTACCTCAGCGTAGTGCCCGTGTTGTTTTCCCGCCTTTTTGACGCGAGGGGGAAGCTCCCTCACGTCGCCGCTGAGCGAGGCCGCGTGCGCTGCCAGGGGCAACTACGAGGCGGGATTCCCGCGCGTGCGTTGCCAGGGGCAACTACGAGGCGGGATTCCCGCGCGTGCGTTGCCAGGGTCAACTACGAGGCGGGATTCCCGCGCGTGCGTTGCCAGGGGCAACCACGGGGCGGAATTCCCGCGCGTGCGTTGCCAGGGGCAACCACGGGGCGGAATTCCCGCGCATGCGCAGATGCGTGCTTTGGCGTTCGCGATCAGCGTAGTAATATAAATTATTATAAAGTGTGATTTTATTATTCTTGGTTCTTTCGAAGAAGACCGCTTGTGTTGCAATCGAAACGTGGTGGGTTTTTAAAAATTGTATTTTTTATTTAATTTGTATTTTCTATCTACGTGACTTTACCCAAAGAACCATGAATTCATGCAGTCACGAAAGTTTTAAGTTAAAATGTGATTTTATTTGTTCACGTTTGACGGAGGAAAACAAACAGCACATTTTTGTCGGCGGGGCTTAGTGCGTTGCAAGGCGTGCGCAGACAGAGAGACAAAAAAATACTTTTATAGGTAAGAAGATTTTTTTTTACTTTAAACTTTCTTGACTGCAGGAATTAATATTCTTGGTTCTTTCATTGGAGCTCCGTCGTCCCGACAGTTTTGTTACTTCACCTGAAGAGGGCTACTTGTGTTGTGGCCGAAACGTCGTGATAATTTTATTGTCTTATTTTATTATTTTATTCTCATTCTACGTGACTTTACCGAAAGAACCAAAGAAGATGAATCCTTGCAGTCACGAAAGCTTTAAATCGAAATTCTTTCAGTAAAGTCAAAATAAAAGATTACAAAATTAAATTAAATATATTTTTTCAAATATTAGTTCATTAACTTTTATTTGATTTTCTGTCTACGTGACTTTACCGAAAGAACCAAGAATAGGTAATATTGTTGTTCGGTAAAGTCACGTAGGTAAATTAAAATAAAACAATTAAATCACGACGTTTCGGAGGCAACACAAGCTTCCGTCTTCAGGTGGAACAGTCACAGCATCAAATACTTGATGTACTTGGGGCGATGTTCCCTGCAGTCACGAAAGCTTCAAATCTAGAATTATTGTTGTTGTTAGTCAGAGACAAGTGCCTTCTAAACCATGACCACATACTGACTGGACTGTGTTCACTGTCCCTGCATCAATGGACACGAACGCGTGCACCACAGCGAGTGTCGCGAGTGCGACTTCTGTGCAGGCTCCATGCTGGGGCTGAGCCGCGTCGCGTGAGGCTCGTGGCCACCTTTTAAAGCGCTCGCCACAAATAAACCACCACCACCTTGGTGATGTCGTCTAGGGGCATAAACCATCACCACCACCACCTTGGTGATCTCGTCTAGGGGCATAAACCATCACCACCACCACCTTGGTGATGTCGTCTAGGGGCATAAACCATCACCACCACCACCTTGGTGATGTCGTCTAGGGGCATAAACCACCACCACCACCACCACCTTGGTGATGTCGTCTAGGGGCATAAACCATCACCACCACCACCTTGGTGATCTCGTCTAGGGGCATAAACCATCACCACCACCACCTTGGTGATGTCGTCTAGGGGCATAAACCATCACCACCACCACCTTGGTGATGTCGTCTAGGGGCATAAACCACCACCACCACCTTGGTGATGTCGTCTAGGGGCATAAACCATCACCACCACCACCACCTTGGTGATGTCATCTAGGGGCATAAACCATCACCACCACCACCTTGGTGATGTCGTCTAGGGGCATAAACCATCACCACCACCACCTTGGTGATGTCGTCTAGGGGCATAAACCATCACCACCACCACCTTGGTGATGTCGTCTAGGGGCATAAACCACCACCACCACCACCACCTTGGTGATGTCGTCTAGGGGCATAAACCATCACCACCACCACCTTGGTGATGTCGTCTAGGGGCATAAACCATCACCACCACCACCTTGGTGATCTCGTCTAGGGGCATAAACCATCACCACCACCACCTTGGTGATGTCGTCTAGGGGCATAAACCATCACCACCACCACCTTGGTGATGTCGTCTAGGGGCATAAACCACCACCACCACCACCACCTTGGTGATCTCGTCTAGGGGCATAAACCATCACCACCACCACCTTGGTGATGTCGTCTAGGGGCATAAACCATCACCACCACCACCTTGGTGATGTCGTCTAGGGGCATAAACCACCACCACCACCTTGGTGATGTCGTCTAGGGGCATAAACCATCACCACCACCACCACCTTGGTGATGTCATCTAGGGGCATAAACCATCACCACCACCACCTTGGTGATGTCGTCTAGGGGCATAAACCATCACCACCACCGCCTTGGTGATGTCGTCTAGGGACATAAACCACCACCACCACCACCTTGGTGATGTCGTCTAGGGGTATAAACCATCACCACCACCACCTTGGTGATGTCGTCTAGGGGCATAAACCATCACCACCACCTTGGTGATGTCGTCTAGGGACATAAACCATCACCACCACCACCTTGGTGATGTCGTCTAGGGGCATAAACCATCACCACCACCTTGGTGATGTCGTCTAGGGGCATAAACCATCACCACCACCACCTTGGTGATGTCGTCTAGGGGCATAAACCATCACCACCACCACCTTGGTGATGTCGTCTAGGGGCATAAACCATCACCACCACCACCTTGGTGATGTCGTCTAGGGGCATAAACCATCACCACCACCTTGGTGATGTCGTCTAGGGGCATAAACCATCACCACCACCACCTTGGTGATGTCGTCTAGGGGCATAAACCATCACCACCTTGGTGATGTCGTGTAGGGGCATAAACCATCACCATCACCACCTTGGTGATGTCGTCTAGGGGCATAAACCATCACCACCACCTTGGTGATGTCGTCTAGGGGCATAAACCATCACCACCACCACCTTGGTGATGTCGTCTAGGGGCATAAACCATCACCACCATCACCTTGGTGATGTCGTCTAGGGGCATAAACCATCACCACCACCTTGGTGATGTCGTCTAGGGGCATAAACCATCACCATCACCACCTTGGTGATGTCGTCTAGGGGCATGAACCATCACCACCACCACCTTGGTGATGTCGTCTAGGGGCATAAACCATCACCACCACCACCTTGGTGATATTGTCTAGGGGCATAAACCATCACCATCACCACCTTGGTGATGTCGTCTAGGGGCATAAACCATCACCACCATCACCTTGGTGATGTCGTCTAGGGGCATAAACCATCACCACCACCTTGGTGATGTCGTCTAGGAGCATAAACCATCACCACCATCACCTTGGTGATGTCGTCTAGGAGCATAAACCATCACCACCATCACCTTGGTGATGTCGTCTAGGAGCATAAACCATCACCACCATCACCTTGGTGATGTCGTCTAGGGGCATAAACCATCACCACCACCTTGGTGATGTCGTCTAGGGGCATAAACCATCACCACCATCACCTTGGTGATGTCGTCTAGGGGCATAAACCGTCACCACCACCACCACCTTGGTGATGTCGTCTAGGGGCATAAACCACCACCACCACCTTGGTGATGTCGTCTAGGGGCATAAACCATCACTATCACCACCTTGGTGATGTCGTCTAGGGGCATAAACCACCACCACCACCACCTTGGTGATGTCGTCTAGGGGCATAAATCATCACCACCACCTTGGTGATGTCGTCTAGGGGCATAAACCATCACCACCACCACCTTGGTGATATTGTCTAGGGGCATAAACCATCACCATCACCACCTTGGTGATGTCGTCTAGGGGCATAAACCATCACCACCATCACCTTGGTGATGTCGTCTAGGGGCATAAACCATCACCACCACCTTGGTGATGTCGTCTAGGAGCATAAACCATCACCACCATCACCTTGGTGATGTCGTCTAGGAGCATAAACCATCACCACCATCACCTTGGTGATGTCGTCTAGGAGCATAAACCATCACCACCATCACCTTGGTGATGTCGTCTAGGGGCATAAACCATCACCACCACCTTGGTGATGTCGTCTAGGGGCATAAACCATCACCACCATCACCTTGGTGATGTCGTCTAGGGGCATAAACCGTCACCACCACCACCACCTTGGTGATGTCGTCTAGGGGCATAAACCACCACCACCACCACCTTGGTGATGTCGTCTAGGGGCATAAACCATCACTATCACCACCTTGGTGATGTCGTCTAGGGGCATAAACCACCACCACCACCACCTTGGTGATGTCGTCTAGGGGCATAAATCATCACCACCACCTTGGTGATGTCGTCTAGGGGCATAAACCACCATCACCACCACCACCTTGGTGATGTCGTCTAGGGGCATAAACCACCACCACCACCACCTTGGTGATGTCATCTAGGGGCATAAACCATCACTATCACCACCTTGGTGATGTCGTCTAGGGGCATAAACCACCACCACCACCACCTTGGTGATGTCGTCTAGGGGCATAAATCATCACCACCACCTTGGTGATGTCGTCTAGGGGCATAAACCACCATCACCACCACCACCTTGGTGATGTCGTCTAGGGGCATAAACCATCACCACCACCACCTTGGTGATGTCGTCTAGGAGCATAAACCATCACCACCACCACCTTGGTGATGTCGTCTAGGGGCATAAACCATCACCACCACCTTGGTGATGTCGTCTAGGGGCATAAATCATCACCACCACGCCAACTCCGGCCATCCTCGCAGCGGCCTTTGGCTGGCCATCGAACAAAGACGGTGGTCACCGCATCACTCGCGCTTTCAGATGCGCTTCTGTGGCCGTCTGGAACGTTCTTCCTTACGATATTAGGAAGCCACTGTGGCTATGCACTTTTAAATCTGAATTGAAAACTAATTTCTTTAGAACTCCCCTTCTTCTGATGACGACCGCTTGTGTTGCGATCGAAACGTCGTGGCTTTTTTATATTTTTCAGGCTACAGTCTACATTATAGACTGCCAGTACACTCACTCAGCTTAATAAGCATTGCTACAGTCTACATTATAGACTGCCAGTACACTCACTCAGCTTAATAACCATTGCTACAGTCTACATTATAGACTGCCAGTACACTCACTGAGCTTAATAACCATTGCTACAGTCTACATTATAGAATGCCAGTACACTCACTCAGCTTAATAACCATTGCTACAGTCTACATTACAACCTGCCAGTACACTCACTCAGCTTAATAACCATTGCTACAGTCTACATTATAGACTGCCAGTACACTCACTCAGCTTAATAATCATTGCTACAGTCTACATTATAGACTACCAGTACACTCACTCAGCTTAATAACCAGGCTACAGTCTACATTATAGACTGCCAGTACACTCACTCCGCTTAATAAGCATTCTACAGTCTACATTATAGACTGCCAGTACACTCACTCAGCTTAATAATCATTGCTACAGTCTACATTATAGACTGCCAGTACACTCACTCAGCTTAATAACCATTGCTACAGTCTACATTATAGACTACCAGTACACTCACCGAGGTTAATAACCAGGCTACAGTCTACATTATAGACTGCCAGTACACTTACTCAGCTTAATAACTATTGCTACAGTCTACATTATAGACTGCCAGTACACTCACTCAGCTTAATAACCATTGCTACAGTCTACATTATAGACTGCCAGTACACTCACTCAGCTTAATAATCATTGCTACAGTCTACATTATAGACTACCAGTATACTCACTCAGCTTAATAACCAGGCTACAGTCTACATTATAGACTGCCAGTACACCGTACTCCGATTAGAACCAGGCTACAGTATTTTTTATTATTTTTATTCACTTTATTTTTATTTTTCTATCGACGTAACTTTACCGAAAGAACCAAAATAATATTCTTTAGAACTACTTTTTGTTTTAAGTTTGTTGTCCTTCCCCCTCACCTCCGATTAGCACGGTTGGTTAAGTACGGTGTGAAAGAAGTTCAACATACACACAAAGAAATAGATCCCCCGTATAGCCTTAACAGACTGTAGGGGCAAGTCCTGTTAGCGAGCACCTATGGAGGCCGGCACAGCACACGAGGGGGTGGGTGGCCAGCACCACGCCCGGCCGCCTTTGTCTCCCTAGCGGCGATGTTTACTACACACCGCACCAGGTACTCGTTTTGAGTGATCCCCACGAACTGGGTGACATTGGCTAACAGAGCTGCTGCACTGCCCGGGGAGGGGGCACGTTGTCCGTGTCGGTGTGCCCAGAGTCAAGCAGCAGGCACGGCGTGAGGCGTGAGTGGTGCAGAGAGGTTGCACAGAGAGGCGGCTGGTGGCCGGGTGGCCTGCACCGTGGCAGGGCGCTGCTGGGACCCTGCTGGGCTCTCAAGCCACGCGAGCTGATGGCCTCGTCCCAGTTCAAACTCCCAGCCCATGACGCCAGCAGCACGATTTGAATGTGAGGTGGAACTGAAAAAGACGAGATTTAGCGTGAGAGATAATTACTCACTGCTAATAATAGTTACATGAATTATGGAGGAAGTGGAGTAGATGATGTAACATGATTATCGTGCTTATGATGGTGTAATTTGTGTGGCGTTACTTGAATAAACAATCACAATTGGATTTTCAGGTAATTCACTGACGTCACGGTGGGTTTATAAATACACAAAACATCGCGGGCTGTCGGGTTGCCCTTGGACACGTGACCCCGCGAGTGAACGATGTGAACCAGTTTACTCGCACACCAACACGTTCATGAACACGGCAGCCACATCATGAGGCAGCCCCGTGTACGCCGGATTGCCCCCTGCTACCACACTTACCATTTAAAAACTCCTTATGCACGTAATGGAGAGTTCTAGCAAATTATATTTAAAAAAATCGAATAGCATCTCCATAAAAAATGTGTTATCATTATTTAGTCCAATGGCCCATTGCGCTTCTGTGCTAAACAGCAACATTTGTATCGTGAATTTGCCTCCAGCAATCACCTTTCTACACCTGATCTTGTCGGAGCTCACAATCTAAGCAGTATGGAGCCTGGATAGCGCTCGGAATGGGTGACCCACAGTGCTTGCCTGCAGTTCTGAATTAGAGACTGCAAGGGTTGCGAAGTGCAGCACTCAGAAAACTCCAAATACAGATCTGGTTCACGAACTGGACTGAGTCTGTGGATTGATCCATCAGTGCAGAGATTTGAGATTTTCCCCTCATCTGCGAGGGGTTTCTCCACGTCACGTGCAGTGTCCATGGGTACTTACCTGGATCACTTCTTTATTGTCTGCCAGTACATTCCGCAGGGGGCATTTATAACGCATGAAATGCGTTGAGTCACTCCACGGAAACCAGACGCACAGGTAACGTTCGGGGCTTTCCGACAGTCGCGGCGTTGTTTGCTACGCGGGTTCCGGACAAACCCAGCCCACACAGCCTCCCTGCAGTTCAACCAAACACAGGATAATTCCTCTTAGCCGCGGCCCTATTACCCGTGGACACTGTGGGGTCCGCGAAAACTCCTATTATCCGTTACCAAATGTCTTACTATTGTCCCTGGTTATCGTTGATGGTACCTATAGTGTACCCATCATACATTGTGTGTGTGTCTGGGTGCGTGCTATGAGCGCGCTGCACTCCGAACCCGGTGACACGAGGTAGATTCTTGCTCACGGCCAACACCAGTGACGAAACTGCGAAGCGGTCATGACCCTCCTCAAGGTTGACTCAAACATTGTCATTAGGGAGACAAAGGTGGTCGGGCGTGGTGCTGGCCACCTACCCGCTGGTGTACCGTGTCGGCCGTCATAGGTGTTTGCTAACATCACTTGCTAGAAAAGTCTGTTAAGTCTATATGGGGAATCTTTGTCTTCATATCTGTGTGTGTGTCTGTATATCCGTCTCTGTTGCTTACACGGAGATAGAGACATACATATGTCCTTGAAGCAGATACTTGTCCGTTCTGCTTATTACCTGCGATTTTTTTCGCAAATATACCTTCTTACCCGCAGAGTAAACAGCGGGTACCAGAGGTTACACCACAACTCATTATCCACAATTTTTGCAAAGATAAGAGTAATGTGGAAAATCTGTCCTATTATCCAAGGGTTATCCGCCATTTTTTACCCCGTGCATAAGAGGAGTAAAATAGTGGATAACCCTGCAGATAATAGAAACCGCAATATTGATTCTTCAAATCACCACAGAAGAGAGGAATTATCCTATACATAACAGAAAATAATCCAGAAGTCACCAGCATTTATTTAACCAAGCCTGCCTGAGACACTTTGTCCAGAGTTTGCTTGCATTGGTGAATGTTGCTGAAATAATATATTCTTAGAATGCCGTGGGGCCAATGATTTCCGTAAAAATGTTCGTTTTTGTGGAGAAACCGATCAATCTGAAACAAACAAACATTTGGATCAACCAGCATTTTGTATCTCGGCCCAATTTTTTTTTATCTTTTTTTGGATCCATCCAAAATCAGGAACACATCTCTGTGGGTACAAACACGCGGTGTAGCTGCATGATCTCCATGATTTACCTGTGTACAGGTGTGTACGTACAAACACACGGTGCAGCTGCATGATCTCCCTAATGTACAGTGAGGGAAAAAAGTATTTGATCCCCTGCTGATTTTGTACGTTTGCCCACTGACAAAGAAATGATCAGTCTATAATTTTAATGGTAGGTTTATTTGAACAGTGAGAGACAGAATAACAACAACAATAATCCAGAAAAACGCATGTCAAAAATGTTATAAATTGATTTGCTTTTTAATTAGGTAAATAAGTATTTGACCCCCTCTCAATCGGAAAGATTTCTGGCTCCCAGGTGTCTTTTATACAGGTAACGAGCTGGGTACAAACGCACGGTGTAGCTGCATGATCTCCCTAATGTACCTGTGTACAGGTGTGTAAGTTTCCATCGTAACAATGCTGCTGATAAGAGGCTACAAATAATTGAGAGAGGCGCTCTGATTAGGCCAACAAGCCTGATTTATTTAATGATATATTGGTGGGATTTTGTGTTTGCCAATGCAGGACGTGAACCTATTCATCACGAAGCCGGAGTGCCCACGAGTTTGTGTTCTTTACATCACCACGACTGGGTCTCAGGGTCAAAGTAAGGCGTTACAAACAGTCCCTTGATCCGGATGCCGGGTGTGCAGGTAAGTTCGGGGCTTTCCGACAGTCGCAGTGTTGTTACCTCGCCTGCTCCTGAGAAGCCCCGCCCACACAGCAGACTTGCCAGTCCGACCAGATACAGCACAGTGCGTGTGGGCATGACCTCTCCCAAATCAATTTGTCTCAAGGTGTGTGCAGTACGGATACCCAGCGTAATTCCATCATATGTACCTGCATGGAGTTGTATGGGTACCCGGGCGTACAGTAACATAGTGTATCTCTGTGGATTCTGTCATGTACCTGTGTGCAGTTCTAAAACCCACTCACAGAGGTGAGTTATACGCCCAAAGCAAATGCATGCAGCCTCTCTGCCGACATACCTCGTCTTCAATGTTCCTGGCAAGAAACGCTGCATGCAGATTTATCTCACGGCGAGTCTCATGTTACCTGGATGTCGACCAATTTTGACCTCATACCAATTCATGTGGTGTGGCTACAAATTCAACAATATTCGTTTATCCTGTGCCGACGGTGGTTTAAGTTGAAAAAAAAAGTGAAGTCACGAGTGAAAACATCATGTAGCTTGTGCATGATACATGGTGAATCATGCATGAAATTCCTCATAAAATCTAGAATTATTCCCAGTCGAGTGTATATTATTTGCCAGGCGTTGTTGTCGCACGCCCATAATGCAGCACTGTAGAGGCGAGGATTGGTGGATCGCACAAAGATCGTGGAACATCCCTCTCCGTGGGCGTTGAGGTGCCAGGAGAATGCAGCACAGCACACGCGTGGACTCCATCCTAGCGAGCCGATGGCCTCGTTCCAGTCAACTTCCTATCTCATGGCGCCAACGGCAGAATTTGAATACGAGGTGGAACTGAAAAAAAAGAGATTTAGTATGAGAGATCATTTATTACTAATAATTGTCGTACGATTAATGAAGGAAATTGATTGAGTGGATGAAGTAAAAGGGAGTATCGTGCTTATAATGTCATTTGTGTGGCGCTACTTGAATAAACAATCACAATTGGATCATCAGGTAATTCACTGACGTCACGGTGGGTTTATATATCCCACAAACATCGCGAGCTACCGGGTTGTCCTAGGGCACGTGAATGATCGAGTGAACGATGTGAACCATGTTACTTGCACACCGCACACATTCATGAACATGGCAGCCACATGAGGCAACCCTGTGTACAAGGCAATCGATGCCCTACCGACTGCCTCCTGCTACCACGCTATTACCATTGAAACTGATTGTGCACTTACTGGAGAATTCTCGTCAATAAAATACATAATTCGCCTAATATCTCAATATAAAAATGTGTATAGTTATTTTTTTTTAAGTTTAGGCCAACTGCCTTTTGAGCTTCTAGATTGATGCTAAACAGCAGCATTTGCATCGGCATTTGCGTTCCAGCAATCACCTTTATACGCCTGATCTTGTCGGATTTCGCAGGCCAAGCAGGTTGGAGCCTGGTCAGCGCTCGGATGGGTGACCACAGAGCTTGCCTGGGGTTCTGGATTGGGCACTGCAGGGGTTGTTAAGTTGATCTCTAAGTAAACTCTACATTCAGATCTGATCCACGAACTGGATTGAGTCTGTGGATTGATCCATCTGTGCAGAGAGTTTCCCCTCATCTGCGTGGGGTGTCACCATGTCACATGCAGTGCCCTTGGGTACTTACCTGGGTAACTTCTTTATTGTCTGCCAGTACATTCCGCAGGTGGCATTTATAACGCATGAAACGCGTTGAGTCACTGCACGGAAACCAGACGCACAGGTAACGTTCGGGGCTTTCCGACAGTCGCGGCGTTGTTTGCTGCGCGGGTTCCGGACAAACCCAGCCCACAGAGCCTCCCTGGAGTTCAACCAGACACAGAAGAATTCCTCTTTATCCGCGGCCCTATTATCCGTGGCAACTGTAGGGTCCGTGAAATATCCTCTTATCCGTTGCCCGATGTCTTCCTGTTATCCATGGTTATCTGTGACTGTACCCATAATGTACCCATCATACATTGTGTGTGTGGGTGCGTCCTGTGAGAGCGCTGCACTACGAACCCAGCAACCCGAGCAAGATTCCTGCTCACGGCCAACACCAGTGGCGAAACTGTGAACCGGTCATGGCCCTCCTCAAGGTCGACTCAAAAATTACCACTAGGAAGACAAAGGTGGTCGGGCGTGGGGCTGGCCACCTACCCCCTGGTGTACCGTGTCGGCCGTCATAGGTGTTTGCTAACATCACTTGCTAGAAAAGTATGTTAAGGCTATATGGGGGATCTTTGTCTTAATATCTGTGTGTGTCTGTACATCCGTCTCTGTTGCTTACACGGAGATATAGACAGACATATGTCCTTGAAGCAGATACGTGTCCCTTCTGCTTATTACCTGCGATTTTTTCGTTAAAATACAGTTACTTTACAAATCTACCATATTACCCGCAGAGTTAACAATGGGTACCAGAGTTTACACCACAATTCATTATCCACAATTTTTGCAAGATTAAGAGGAGTAATGTGGAAAATCCGTCCTAATATCCAAGGGTTAACCGCCAATTTTTACCCCGTGCATAAGAGGAGTAAAATAGTGGATAACCCTGCAGATAATAGAAACTGCAATATTGCTTCTTCACATCACCACAGAAGAGAGGAGTTATCCTGTACATAACAGAAAATAATCCTGAAGTCACCAGCATGATTCAATCAAGCCTGCCTGAGACACTTTGTCCAGAGTTTGCTTGCATTGGTGATTGTTGCTGAAATTATGTATTCTTAGAATGCCGTGGGGCCGATGATTTCTGTAAAAAAAAAGTTTTGTGGAGAGACCGATCAATCTGAAACAAACAAACATTTGGATCAAACAACATTTTGTAGCTCGGCCCAATTTTCTAATCTTTTTTTAATCCATCCAAGATCAGGAACACATTTCTGGGGGTACGGACACATGGTGTAGCTGCATAATCTCCCTAATGTACCTGTGTACAGGTGTGTGGGTACAAACGCACGGTGTAGCTGCATGATCTCCCTAATGTACCTGTGTACAGGTGTGTGGGTACAGATACACAGTGAAGCTGCATGATCTCCCTAATGTACTTGTGTACAGGTGTGTGGGTACAGATTCACGGTGTAGCTGCATGATCTCCCTAATGTACTTGTGTACAGGTGTGTGGGTACAGATACACGGTGTAGCTGCATGATCTCCCTAATGTACCTGTGTACAGGTGTGTGGGTACAAACACACGGTGTAGCTGCATAATCTCCCTAATGTACCTGTGTACAGGTGTGTGGGTACAAACACACGGTGTAGCTGCATGATCTACCCTAATGTACCTGTGTACAGGTGTGTGGGTACAAACACACGGTGTAGCTGCATGATCTCCCTAATGTACCTGTGTACAGGTGTGTGGGTACAAACGCACGGTGTAGCTGCATGATCTCCCTAATTTACCTGTGTACAGGTGTGTACGTTTACATGTTGACACTGCTGCTGATTAGAGGCTACAAATAATTGGGTGAGACGCTCTGATCAGGCCAACATGCCTGGGTTATTTAATAATATATTGGTCAAGATGGCGCCGATGATGGCAGCCTCGGCCGGTTGGGGCGCCCTGTTTTGTCTAGTTTTGTCCAGTTTTGTCTTGAGAGGGGCTTGCTGTTCAACACACTCGTGCTGGTGAGAGAGGCCTGCTGTTCATCACACCCGTGCTGGTGAGAGAGGCCTGCTGTTGTGGGGCCTGCTGTTCATCACACCCGTGCTGGTGAGAGAGGCCTGCTGTTCAGTACACCCATGTTGAGGGGCCTGCTGTTCAGCACACCCTTGCTGGTGAGAGAGGCCTGCTGTTGAGGGGCCTGCTGTTCAGCACACCCGTGCTGGTGAGAGGGGCCTGCTGTTGAGGGGCCTGCTGTTCAGCACACCCGTGCTGGTGAGAGGGGCCTGCTTTTCAGCACACCCGTGCTGGTGAGAGGGGCCTGCTGTTCAGCACACCCGTGCTGGTGAGAGAGGCCTGCTGTTCAGCACACCCGTGTTGAGGGGCCTGCTGTTCAGCACACCCGTGCTGGTGGGAGGGGCCTGCTGTTCATCACATCCGTGTTGGTGAGAGGGGCCTGCTGTTCAGCACACCCGTGCTGGTGAGAGAGGCCTGCTGTTCAGCACACCCGTGCTGGTGAGAGAGGCCTGCTGTTCAGCACACCCGTGTTGAGGGGTCCTGCTGTTCAGCACACCCGTGCTGGTGAGAGGGGCCTGCTGGTGAGAGGGGCCTGCTGGTGAGAGGGGCCTGCTGGTGAGAGGGGCCTGCTGGTGAGAGGGGTCTGCTGGTGAGAGGGGCCTGCTGGTGAGAGGGGCCTGCTGGTGAGAGGGGCCTGCTGGTGAGAGGGGCCTGCTGGTGAGAGGGGCCTGCTGGTGAGAGGGGCCTGCTGGTGAGAGGGGCCTGCTGGTGAGAGGGGCCTGCTGGTGAGAGGGGCCTGCTGGTGAGAGGGGCCTGCTGGTGAGAGGGGCCTGCTGGTGAGAGGGGCCTGCTGGTGAGAGGGGCCTGCTGGTGAGAGGGGCCTGCTGGTGAGAGGGGCCTGCTGGTGAGAGGGGCCTGCTGGTGAGAGGGGCCTGCTGGTGAGAGGGGCCTGCTGGTGAGAGGGGCCTGCTGGTGAGAGGGGCCTGCTGGTGAGAGGGGCCTGCTGGTGAGAGGGGCCTGCTGGTGAGAGGGGCCTGCTGGTGAGAGGGGCCTGCTGGTGAGAGGGGCCTGCTGGTGAGAGGGGCCTGCTGGTGAGAGGGGCCTGCTGTTCAGCACACCCGTGTTGGTGAGAGAGGCCTGCTGTTCAGCACACCCGTGCTGGTGAGAGAGGCCTGCTGTTCAGCACACCCGTGTTGAGGGGCCTACTGTTCAGCACACCCGTGCTGGTGAGAGGGGCCTGTTGTTCAACACACCCGTGCTGGTGAGAGGGGCCTACTGTTCAGCACACCCGTGCTGGTGAGAGGGGCCTGCTGTTCAACACACCCGTGCTGGTGAGAGGGGCCTGCTGTTCAACACACCCGTGCTGGTGAGAGGGGCCTGCTGTTCAACACACCCGTGCTGGTGAGAGGGGCCTGCTGTTCATCACACCCGTGCTGGTGAGAGGGGCCTGCTGTTCATCACACCCGTGCTGGTGAGAGGGGCCTGCTGTTCAGCATACCCGTGCTGGTGAGAGAGGCCTGCTGTTCATCACACCCGTGCTGGTGAGAGGGGCGTGCTGTTCATCACACCCGTGTTGGTGAGAGGGGCCTGCTGTTCACTCCCATGCTGGTGAGAGAGGCCTACTGTTCATCACACCCGTGTTGGTGAGAGGGGCCTGCTGTTCACCACTCCCATGCTGGTGAGAGGGGCCTACTGTTCAACACACCAGTGCTGGTGAGAGAGTCCTGCTGTTCAGCACACCCGTGCTGGTGCGAAGATGGCGCTGATGATGGTAGCCTCAGCCGGTCGGTGCGCCCTGTTTTGTCTTGTTTTGTCTGTCAATTCAGTGTTTTGCCAAGATTTTCGGAGTTCTCTAACAAGAGACGAACTTTTAAATATCAGGGAAACAACTCCTGTGGATTTAATTCCTACTTTTCTGCTTCCAGCGGCAGAATTAGTAGGCATTCTAGTCAATGCCGCGCTAGGCTTTGCTCAAGTAACGAAACGCCGCCCAAGGGGTAAACGGTCGGGGGCTCTAGTACGGCTACGCAGACGCGGGATCCGAACAGTGCTTCCGAGCTTTTTCCTCTCCAACGTACGTTCACTGTACAACAAAATGGATGAAATTCAGCTACTGATGGTAAAAAACAAAGACTTTCTTTCAGCTTCTGCATTGTGCTTCACGGAAACATGGCTGTGTGATTTGATTCCGGACACTTCGCTACAACTAGCAGGATTCCATCTTGTAAGATCGGATCGTGACATAGCACTCTCCGGCAAGACGAAAGGCGGTGGTATTTGTTTTTACATTAACAGTGGCTGGTGTGTAGATGTCACAGTGATTCTGCAACATTGTTCTCCACTCCTTGAATCAATTTTTATAACCTGTAAACCGTTTTACTCGCCTCGCGAGTTTGCGTCGCTCATTTTGGTCGGCGTTTATTTGCCGCCTTGTCCTCAGGTTAAAGAGGCCCAACGCATGCTCGCCGATCAGATTCTGAGTGTGGAGCGAGCAAATCCAGATTCGTTGGTTATCGTACTTGGCGACTTTAACAAAGGTAATCTCAGCCACGAACTCCCCAAATACTTACAATTCATTAAATGCCCAACCAGAAAAGGGAACACTCTGGATCACTGCTACACTACAGTCAGTAGAGCCTACCACGCCGTCCCCCGAGCAGCACTAGGACACTCTGACCATGCCATGGTCCACCTGATTCCTGCATACAGGCAGAAACTAAAACTCTGTAAACCTGCTGTGAGGACATCTAAACAGTGGACCAGTGAGGCTGTGGAAGATTTGCGGGCGTGCTTAGACTGTACTGACTGGGATATGTTCACGACTGCTACCAATAGTCTGGATGAACTCACAGAGGCTGTGACGTCCTACATCAGCTTCTGTGAGGACTGCTGTATCCCAACACGTACCAGGGTGAACTTTAACAACAATAAGCCCTGGTTCTCAGCAAAGCTCAGAAGGTTGAGGTTGGAGAAGGAGGAAGCGTTTAGGAGTGGAGATAGAGACAGATTCAAGGAGTCGAAGAACAGGTTTAGCAAAGCGGTGAGAGAGGCTAAACGACTGTACTCAGAGAGACTAAAACACCAGTTCTCTACAAACGACGCTGCTTCTGTCTGGAGAGGGCTCAGGCAGATCACCAACTACAAACCCAGAGCCCCCCACACCACTAACGACTCCCGCCTAGCCAACGACCTGAACGAGTTCTACTGTAGATTTGAAAGACAATTGGACTGTCCTGAACCACCCCTTCCAACCCAAGAGGCCCCATCCCCCACCAATACTACAGAGACGACTATCTCCTTTCAGGAGGGAGAAGTTAATAGACTTTTCAAGAGGCAGAATCCACGCAAAGCAGCCGGGCCGGACTCTGTCTCTCCAGCCACCCTCAGGCACTGCGCTGACCAGCTGTCTCCGGTGTTCACCAACATCTTTAACACCTCCCTGGAGACATGCCATGTACCAGCCTGTCTCAAGTCCTCCACCATCATCCCTGTGCCCAAAAAGCTAAGGCCAACAAGACTAAATGATTACAGACCGGTCGCCCTTACATCTGTGGTAATGAAGTCTTTTGAGCGCCTGGTACTGGCACACCTCAAAGCCATCACAGACCCTCTCCTGGACCCCCTTCAGTTTGCCTACAGAGCCAACAGGTCTGTGGACGATGCAGTTAACATGGCCCTCCACTTCACCTTACAGCATCTGGACGCCCCAGCATCCTACGCCAGGATCCTGTTTGTGGACTTCAGCTCTGCCTTCAACACCATCATCCCTGCCCTGCTTCAGGACAAGCTCTTCCAGCTGAACGTGCCATACACCACCTGTAAATGGATCACAGACTTCCTGTCTGACAGGAAGCAGTGCGTTAAGCTGGGAACACAAGTCTCTGACTCCAGGTCCATCAGCACCGGAACTCCTCAGGGCTGTGTCCTTTCCCCTCTGCTCTTCTCCCTGTATACCAACAGCTGCACCTCCAATCATCTGTCCGTCAAACTATTGAAGTTTGCGGATGACACCACCCTCATTGGGCTGATCTCTGGTGGGGATGAGTCTGACTATAGGTGGGAAGCTGACAATCTGGTGACCTGGTGTATCCAGAACAACTTAGAGCTAAATGCTCTAAAGACAGTTGAGATGGTTGTGGACTTCAGGAAGAATACAGCACCACTCACCCCCATCACCCTGTTAGACTCTCCAGTCAAAATTGTAGAGTCCTTCCGCTTCCTGGGCACTATTCTCTCCCGGGACCTCAAGTGGGAATTGAACATCAGCTCCCTCACCAAGAAAGCTCAACAGAGGATGTACTTTCTACGGCAGCTGAAGAAATTCAACCTGCCAAAGACAATGATGGTGCAATTCTATACAGCGATCATTGAATCCATCCTCACCTCCTCCATAACCGTCTGGTACGCTGCTGCCACTGCCAAGGACAAGAGCAGACTGCAGCGTATCATCCACACTGCTGAGAAGGTAATTGCCTGCAATCTACCAACCCTCGAGGACCTGCACACGACAAGGTCCATGAGGCGAGCGAGGAAGATTATGGCCGATTTCTCCCACCCTGGACACTCTCTGTTTCAGCTACTCCCCTCCGGCAGAAGGCTTCGGTCCATCAGGACCAAAACCTCACGCCATAAAAACAGTTTCTTCCCATCTGCTGCTGGCCTGTTAAACAAGGCCAAGGGCTAACACTGTTTTTAACATTTGATCTACATAACGACACCTTGACGATATTAACTATGTTACCCTATTTGTATTTTTTTAAATTATATCTTAAAGCTATTTTATATTCGATATTTATTTAATTTTATATACTTCAGCCCCTTGGTGTTAGACTTTTAAAACTTATTTAAGATTTTAGATTCCTATATGTTGAATGTATGCACCATCCTGCCAAAGTAAATTCCGTGTCGGTGTGAACTTACATGGCGAATAAAACCCTTTCTGATTTTGTGTGGGCCAAGGCAGGACGTTGACCTATTCAACACGAAGCCGGAGTGCCCACGAGTTTGTGTTCTTTACAACACCACGACTGGGTCTGAGGGTCAAAGTAAGGCGTTGCAAACAGTCCCTTGATCCGGATGCCGGGTGCGCAGGTAAGTTCGGGGCTTTCCGACAGTCGCAGTGTTGTTACCTCGCCTGTTCCTGAGAAGCCCGGCCCACACAGCCGACCTGCCAGTCCGACCAGATACAGCACAGTGCGTGTGGTCATGACCTCTCCTGAATCAATTTGTCTAAAGGTGTGTGCAGTACGGATACCCAGCGTAATTCCATCATATGTACCTGCATGGAGTTGTATGGGTACCCGGGCGTACAGTAACATAGTGTATCTCTGTGGATTCTGTCATGTACCTGTGTGCAGTTCTAATACCCACTCACAGAGGTGAGTTATACGCCGAAAGCAAATGCATGCAGCCACTCTGCCGACAGACCTCGTCTTCAATGTTCCTGGCAAGAAACGCTGCATGCAGATTTATCTCACGGCGAGTCTCATGTTACCTGGATGTCGACCAATTTTGACCTCGTACCAATTCATGTGGTGTGGCTACAAATTCAACAATATTCGTTTATCCTGTGCCGACGGTGGTTTAAGTTGAAAAAAAAAGGTGAAGTCACGAGTGAAAACATCATGTAGCTTGTACATGAGACATGGTGAATCATGCATGAAATTCCTCATAAAATCTAGAATTATTCCCAGTCGAGTGTATATTATTTGCCAGGCGTTGTTGTCGCACGCCCATAATGCAGCACTGTAGAGGCGAGGATTGGTGGATCGCACAAAGATCGTGGAACATCCCTCTCCGTGGGCGTTGAGGTGCCAGGAGAATGCAGCACAGCACACGCGTGGACTCCATCCTAGCGAGCCGATGGCCTCGTTCCAGTCAACTTCCTATCTCATAGCGCCAACGGCAGAATTTGAATACGAGGTGGAACTAAAAAAAAAGAGATTTAGTATGAGAGATCATTTATTACTAATAATTGTCGTACGATTAATGAAGGAAATTGATTGAGTGGATGAAGTAAAAGGGAGTATCGTGCTTATAATGTCATTTGTGTGGCGCTACTTGAATAAACAATCACAATTGGATCATCCGGTAATTCAGTGACGTCACGATGGGTTTATATATCCCGCAAACATCGCGAGCTACCGGGTTGTCCTAGGGCACGTGAATGATCGAGTGAACGATGTGAACCATGTTACTCGCACACCGCACACATTCATGAACATGGCAGCCACATGAGGCAACCCTGTGTACAAGGCAATCGATGCCCTACCGACTGCCTCCTGCTACCACGCTATTAACATTGAAACTGATTGTGCACTTACTGGAGAATTCTCGTCAATAAAATACATAATTCGCCCAATATCTCAATATAAAAATGTGTATAGTTATTTTTTAAGTTTAGGCCAACTGCCTTTTGAGCTTCTAGATTGATGCTAAACAGCAGCATGTGCATCGGCATTTGCGTTCCAGCAATCACCTTCATACGCCTGATCTTGTCGGATTTCGCAGGCCAAGCAGGTTGGAGCCTTGTCAGCGCTCGGATGGGTGACCACAGAGCTTGCCTGGGGTTCTGGATTGGGCACTGCAGGGGTTGTTAAGTGCATTTCTAAGTAAACTCCATATTCAGATCTGATCCACGAACTGGATTGAGTCTGTGGATTGATCCATCTGTGCAGAGAGTTTCCCCTCATCTGCGTGGGGTGTCACCATGTCACATGCAGTGCGCTTGGGTACTTACCTGGGTAACTTCTTTATTGTCTGCCAGTACATTCCGCAGGTGGCATTTATAACGCATGAAACGCGTTGAGTCACTGCACGGAAACCAGACGCACAGGTAACGTTCGGGGCTTTCCGACAGTCGCGGCGTTGTTTGCTGCGCGGGTTCCGGACAAACCCAGCCCACAGAGCCTCCCTGGAGTTCAACCAGACATAGGAGAATTCCTCTTTATCCGCGGCCCTATTACCCGTGGCGGCTGTAGGGTCCGCGAAAACTCCTATTATCCGTTACCACATTTATTACTATTGTCCTTGGTTATCGGTGACTGTACCCATAGTGTACCCATCATACATTTTGTGTGTGCAGCGAGAGCGCTGCACTACGAACCCAGAAACCCGAGCTAGATTCCTGCTCACGGCCAACACCAGTGACGAAACTGTGAACCGGTCATGGCCCTCCTCAAGGTCGACTCAAACATTGCCATTAGGGAGACAAAGGTGGTCGGGCGTGGTGCTGGCCACCTACCCGCTGGTGTACAGTGTCGGCCGTCTTAGGTGTTTGCTAACATCATTTGCTCGAAAAGTCTGTTAAGGCTATATGGGGGATCTTTGTCTTCATATCTGTGTGTGTCTGTATATCTGTCTCTGTTGCTTACACGGAGATAGAGACAGACATTTGTCCTTGAAGCAGATACGTGTCCATTCTACTTATTACCTGCGATTTTTTTTTCGCAAATCTACCCTATTACCCGCAGATTTAACAGCGGGTACTAGAGGTTACACCACAACTCACTATCCACAATTTTTGCAAGGATAAAAGGAGTAATGTGTAAAATAGTCCTATTATCCAAGGGTTATCCGCCAATTTTTACCCCGTGCAAAAGAGAATAGAAACTGCAATATTGCTTCTTCAAATCACCACAGACGAGAGGAGTTATCCTGTACATAACAGAAAATAATCCTGAAGTCACCAGCATTGAATCTATCAAGCCTGCCTGAGACACTTTGTCCAGAGTTTGCTTGCATTGGTGAAGGTTTCTGAAATTATGTATTCTTAGAATGCCGTGGGGCCAATGATTTCTGCAAAAATGTTTGTTTTTGTGGAGAGACCGATCAATCTGAAACAAACAAACATTTGGATCAAACAACATTTTGTATCTCGGCCCAATTTTCAAACTTTTTTTGGATGCATCCAAAAACAGGAACACATCTCTGGGGGTACGGATGCACGGTGTAGCTGCATGATCTCCCTAATGTACCTGTGTACAGGTGTGTGGGTACAAACACACGGTGTAGCTGTATGATCTCCCTAATGTACCTGTGTACAGGTGTGTAGGTACAGATACACGGTGTAGCTGCATGATCTCCCTAATGTACCTGTGTACAGGTGTGTGGGTACAAACACACGGTGTAGCTGCATGATCTCCCTAATGTACCTGTGTACACGTGTGTGGGTACAGATACACGGTGTAGCTGCATGATCTCCCTAATGTACCTGTGTACAGGTGTGTGGGTACAAACACACGGTGTAGCTGCATAATCTCCCTATGTACCTGTGTACAGGTGTGTGGGTACAAACACACGGTGTAGCTGCATGATCTCCCTAATGTACCTGTGTACAGGTGTGTGGGTACAGACACACGGTGTAGCTGCATGATCTCCCTAATTTACCTGTGTACAGGTGTGTGGGTACAAACAGAGTGGAGCTGCATGATCTCCCTGTGTACCTGTGTACAGGTGTGTGTGTACAGATACACAGTGGAGCTGCATGATCTCCCTTATGTACCTGTGTATAGGTGTGTGGGTACAAACACGGTGTAGCTGCATGATCTCCATAATTTACCTGTGTACAGGTGTGTACGTTAACATCGTGACACTGCTGCTGATAAGAGGCTACAAATAATTGGGTGAGACGCTCCGATCAGGCCAACATGCCTGGGTTATTTAATAATATATTGGTGGGATTTTGTATAGGCCATGGCAGGACGTTAACCTATTCAACACGAAGCTGGAGTGCCCACGAGTTTGTGTTCTTTACAACTCCACGACTGGCTCTGAGAGTCAAAGTAAGGCGTTACAATCAGTCCCCTTATCCGGATGCCGGGTGCGCAGGTAAGTTCGGGGCTTTCCGACAGTCGCAGTGTTGTTACCTCGCCTGTTCCTGAGAAGCCCAGCCCACACAGCCGACCTGCCAGTCCGACCAGATACAGCACAGTGCGTGTGTGCATGACCTCCCCCGAATCAATTTGCCTAAAGGTGTGTGCAGCACGGATACCCAGCGTTATTATTTCATATGTACCTGCATGGAGTTGTATGGGTACCCGGGCGTACAGTAACATAGTGTATCTCTGTGGATTCTGTCATGTACCTGCGTGCAGTTCTAAAACACACTCACAGAGGTGAGTTATACGCCCAAAGCAAATGCATGCAGCCTCTCTGCCGACAGACCTCATCTTCAATGTTCTTGCCAAGAAATGCTGCATGCAGATTTATCTCACGGCGAGTCTCACGTTACCTGGATGTTGACCAATTTTGACCCCATACCAATTCATGTGGTGTGGCTGCAATTTCAACAATATTCGTTTAACCTGTGCCGACGGTAGTTTAAGTTGAAAAAAGGTGAAATCACGAGTGAAAACATCATGTAGCTTGTACATGAAACATGGTGAATCATGCATTAAATTCCTAATAAAATCTAGAATTATTCCCAGTCGAGTGTATATTATTTGCCAGGCGTTGGTGTCGCACGCCCATAATGCAGCACTGTAGAGGCGAGGGTTGGTGGATCGCACAAAGATCGTGGAACATCCCTCTCCGTGGGCGTTGAGGTGCCAGGAGAATGCAGCACAGCACACGCGTGGACTCCATCCTAGCGAGCCGATGGCCTCGTTCCAGTAAACTTCCCATCTCATGACGCCAACAGCACAATTTGAATACGAGGTGGAACTGAAAAAATAGAGATTTAGCATGATAGATTATTTATTAATAATAATTGTCGTACGATTCATGAAGGCAATGGATTGAGTGGATGAAGTAAAAGGGAGTATCGTGCTCATAATGATGCCATTTGTGTGGCGCTACTTGAATAAACAATCACAATTGGATCATCAGGTAATTCACTGACGTCACAGCGGGTTTATAAGTCCACCAAACATCGCGGGCTGTCGGGTTGTCCTTGGACACGTGAATGCGCGAGGGAACTAATTGAACCATTTTACTCGCACACCGACACCACAGTAATGAACATGACAGCCACATGAGGCAGCCACGTGTATGCCGGAGTTTCAGGCAATGGATGCGCTACTGAGTGCCCCCTGCTACCACACTATTCCCATTCTGCTTCTTTTCATTGACTGATGCGGATGCAGAGCAACAACTGCAATTTCACATTCGGGTGGTCAAACCAGATAACCGCGTCAGGAGCGGTTGAGTGTATCGCTGTGATGTCTCCTTCGTATTTGTAGATCGGGCATTGCTTCGTTGTACGTTGTATGGACTATTCACATTAAAACTCGTTATGCACGTCATGGAGAATTCTAGATAATAAAATAAATACATCGCCAAATATCTCAATATGAAACCTGAACAAGACCGCTTGTGTTGCGATCGAAACGTCGTGAGTTTTTTTGCTTTTTATTTAGTTTTTTGTTTTCTATCTACGTGACTTTACCGAAAGAACCAATAATATGAATTCCTGCAGTCACGAAATTTTTGTCTAAAATTATTGTTTTTGTTTAGACCAACGTCCTATTTCGCTTCTAGATTTATACTAAACGCCCGATCTTGTCGGATCTCGCAGTCTAAGCAGGTTAAAGCCTGCTTAGCGCTCGGGTGAGAGACCACAAGGGCTTGCCTGGGGTTCTGAAATAGGCACTGCAAGGGTCGTGAAGTGCAGCACCAAGTAGACTCCACATACAGATCGGGTCCACCGAGTTGATTGAGTCTGTGAATTAATCCATCTGGGCAGAGCTTTGAGAGCTCACCCTCACGCGTGGGTTTGATCCATGTCACATACAGTGCCCACGGGCGCTTACCGGGTATCTATTTGCTTTATTGCCTGCTGGCGCATTCCGCGTGGGTTATTTATAGCACGCGTTTAGTCACTGCTCGGAAACCAGGCGCTGGGTAAGTTCGGGGCTTTCCGACAGTCGCGGCGGCGTTGCTCGCTCGCGGGTTGCGGACAAACCCAGCCCACAGAGCCGCCCTGCAGTCCAACCAGACACAGGAGAATTCCTCTTATCCGCGGCCCTATTACCCGTTGCCCGATGTCTGCGGTTAAGCAAGCTGCCCTACAAACCCGGCGACCAGAGTTCGATTCCTGCTCACGGCCAACACCAGTGATGGATATCTGAGCCGGTCATGGGCCTCCTCTCGGTCGACTCAGCCTCAACTGAGTAGCTGGTGCGGTGTATAATCACTGCCACGTGGGAGACAAAGTGCACACGGGGTGGTGCTGGTAACCCCCCACCCCTTCTTATGCCGTGTTGGCCCTCATTGGTGCTTGCTGATAGTACTTGCCTTGACAGTATGTTAAGGGGCCGTCCATAAATGACGTCATGCACCTAGGGGGGGGGGGGTCAGACATTTGTGACGATGTGTGACGAGGGGGGGGGGGTTGAGAAATGTGACGTCACGTAAAAATGCACAACTTTAAATAAATATAGACAACACGTTCTATTTAATTAAATAGACTTTTTAATAAATGTTTTCTCTTACAACATCAGAGTGCAGCGGCACATTAAATACACACTACAATGACAATAGTTTAAAGAGATTTGAAGCATGTTATTTTGTGACGTCATAGTTGAGGGGGGGTCTGACTTTTTGTGACGCCGTGTGACAAAGGGGGGGGGGTCAAAAATCGTCCAAAATCGCGTGACGTCATTTATGGACGGCCCCGAAGGCTATATTGAGGCTCTTAGTATCTGTATGTATCTGTGTCTCTGTATATCCGTCTCTGTTGCTTACAAGGAGATACAGAGACAGCCGTGGGGGTTTGAAGCACCACATCGTTGCTTTGAAAATCTGCTCAAATCTGCTATTACCTGAGATGTTTGGAGATGCATGACAAATCCATCCTATTACCTGCAGACTCACCAATGGGTACCGGACGTTACGTCACTAGTCATGTTATAACACGTGACATATAAGAGGAATTAAGCGGTATATTCGCCCTGCTGCGTTATCGGCGAATTTTTACCCCGCAGATAATAAGATCTGCAATATTGCTGCTACACATCCTCGCAGATAAGAGGAGTTCTCCTCTACACAATAGAACTCAGATAAGAGGAGTTCTCCTGTACACAATATAACTCACGGATAAGAGGAGTTCTCCTCTACACAATAGAACTCAGATAAGAGGAGTTCTCCTGTACACAATAGAACTCACAGATAAGAGGAGTTCTGTACACAATAGAACTCACAGATAAGAGGAGTTCTCCTCTACACAATAGAACTCACAGATAAGAGGAGTTCTCCTGTAACACAATAAAACGTAATTCTGAGTTCACCAGCACTGATGAAATCAACCCTGATTACTGTTGATACACTTTGTCAAAACCGGTCCACAGTTTTCAATGTTGCTGAAATAATATACTCTCTGTGACAAATGGGTTGTGTAAGGGGCCGTCCATAAATGACGTCACGCGATTTTAGACGATTTTTGACTCCCCCCCCCCCCCGTCGCTACACGGCGTCACAAAAAGTCAGACCCCCCTGAAATATGACGTCACGAAGCTCTGCCCCGCCCCAAAAAAAATCTTCAAATCGCTTTAAATTATTACCATTGTAGTGCGTATTTAATGTGGCGCTGCACTCTGATATTGTAGGAGAAAACATTTATTAAAAAGTCTAATTAAGTAGAAAGTGTTGTCTATATTTATTTAAAGTTGCGCATTTTGATGTGACGTCACATTTCTCAACCCTGCCCTCCCTCGTCACACATCGTCACAAATATCTGAACCCCCCCCCCTAGATGCGTGACGTCATTTATGGACGGCTCCTAATTTAAAATGTATACTTTTACGTGGAGAGACCGACCAATTTGACGTAAATATTTGGATCAACCACAATTTTGTATCTCGGCCCAATTTTCGGATTTTCTTGAATGTATCCAATATCAGGAACACATCCTTAGGTGGGGGGGGGGGGGCATACAAGCTGCATGATCTCTCTCATGTGCCTGCGTACAGGTGTGTGGGTAGATACACAGTGGGGAGCGGTAGTGTAGAGGTTAGTGCGCTGTGCTACAAACCCGGCGACCCGAGTTTGATTTCCGCTCACGGTCAATATCAGTGACGATTATGTAAACCGTCCTAGGCTTCCCCACCGTCAACTCAGCATCTAATGAGCACCTGGTGCGGTGTCTCAAAATGTCGCCGCTCGGGAGACAAAGACGGCCGGACCTGATGCTGGCCACCAACCCCCTCGTCTGCCGTGCTTGGCCGTCATAGGTGCTAGCAACAGCACTTGCCCCGACATACTATTAAAGCTATACGGGGGATCGTTGTCTTTGGGTAGAGATACACAGTCTTATCTGCATGATCCACTGCTGGATGAAGGCTTCCCCATGCCATGTGGTCGTAGGGAGTTGACTATACTTCATCGCGCTGGTCAGTGCGGTTTGTGAAGGAGACACCTCAGGATGGTTTAGATATCACACGCCACTCATGTTAGCCGTGGATTTGAATTAAATCCACATGAATGTGCGCTGACTACTGTATCAGAGCGTCACCCAATGGCTCGATGTGTATCACAGCGTCACCCAATGGCTGGATGTGATACCATCACAACCCCTTGCGTGGGTCGACAGAGCCATGCGATGTGGAGATTCTAAGACTGCACCACGGTTCGCTGTTGAGTTTGGGCTGTTTTCATGAATAAAATATTTGAATTCACTACAATTTCTGGTACTCGACGTGCACATTTTTTAAAAGAAGATAGAAATATTTCTTTTATTTATACATTTTCCCACGATTATTAAAGTGGATGACAAATATTTCTGTAAGATACTGTCATGTAGCCGAGTGTCTCTGTCATGGTGATGATGGACATCTTAGTTAGACAGCCTGTAATCCAGCACTGGGGAGGCAAGGGTTGGTGGACCAAACAAGTGTCGTGAAACTCCCTTCCCGTGGGCGTCGAGGTGCCATACCCTGGCTCGCCAGGAGAAGGCGGCACAGCAAGTGGATTAACCGCCATCTCTTTCCATCTGTACGGGGATAGAGTGTTGCCCTCTGGTGCGTGTGGCTTTTCTCCGGATGCTCTGGTGTCTTTCCACTTATATAAACACTCATCGTCAATTTCCTAAACATTTTAAAATACAAATTCAATTCAGTACCCTCCTGAAAAAAAGGTATATCGCTCATTGTGGATATCCTGGAAAATACGTAAAAATTATAGTTTCTCTCACAAGCTCATTTACTCGTACCATTGTGCACACATCGTATATTGCATGCGTTTGTCATGCTCGAACATTACAGACTTAATTAACACTATAAACATTACAAATATCTTGAGAGCGAGTTTCGGGGTATTTGCGTCGCCATGAGTCATCAAGGCCCAAGACAGATTTAGGTTCCTTGGTATGCAGTTGAAACTCTCAAGACCAAGTAGCCAAAGTCAAATTGCCTCTCTATTCGAGCACTGCGGTGGCATTGATTTTCATTTGTGGCCATGAGCCAGCAGTGGAAATTCCACATTCCTAGAGTAGTAACACTGCTGCTGAAATGAGGCTACAAACAATTGGGTGAGACGCTCCAATCAGATCAACATGACTGATTTATTTAATTATATATCGGTGGGATTTTGTGTTTGCCAATGCAGGACGTGAACTTATTCAACACGAGGCCGGAGTGCCCACGAGCTTGTGTTCTTTACAACACCACGACTGGCTCTGAGGGTCAAAGTAAGGCGTTACAAACAGTCCCTTGATCCGGATGCCGGGTGCGCAGGTAAGTTTGGGGCTTTCCGACAGTCGCAGTGTTGTTACCTCGCCTGTTCCTGAGAAGCCCCGCCCACACAGCCGACCTGCCAGTCCGACCAGATACAGCACAGTGCGTGTGGGCATGACATCTTCCGAATCAATTTATCTAAATGTGTGAGCACGGATACCCAGCGTAATGCTTTTAACTTTTGTATGTACCTGAATATATATTCTTGGTTCTTTCGTAAAGTCACGTAGAAGGGAAACAATAAAATAATAAAAATATAAAACAATAAAATTCTCACGACGTTTCGACTGCAACACAAGAAATCATCAGGTTTGAAAATCATCAGGTGTGATGATTGCTTGTGTTGCAGTCGAAACGTCGTGAGAATATTTATTGTTTTATATTTTTATTATTTAATTTTTTCCTTTCTACGTGACTTTACCGAAAGAAGCAAGAATATGAATCCCTGCAGTCATGAAAGCTTTAAATAAAAAAAATACCTGAATAGAGTTTTATAGATATCTGGGGGTACGGACATAGTGTAGCTCTATGGACTATCTCATGTACCTGCGTACAGGTGTATGGGTACGAGAACCCAGGCACAGAGGTGCGTTAAACGCCCTGTGCAAATGCATTATGCCACTCCTGACAGATCTCGTCTGTCACGGCGAGTCTAACGTTACTTGGCTGTCGACCAATTTTGACCTCATACTCACGCATGAGTTTTGGCTGTAATTTCAACAATATAGTCATCTACCTGTGGCGAAGGCGTTTTCAATAATCGAAATAAATTCAAGAGTGAACGCATCACGTAGCCTGTACATGGAGCATGGTGTAAATTTTATTTTTAATTCACAAAGAATGCCGTGCTGCTCCCCACCCACCATCCACCCCAGCCACGTGTCTCGCGCAAGGCGATGGCAGAGGGAGGTGCGGGAGGAGAACAGAGGAGGAAGAGATGGAGAGGAGTGGGGAGAGCGTGAAAGGGCGTGAAACGGAGAGAGAGGCAAAGCGACAAGCAGTGGGAGTGAGGATTAGGGAGAGGAAAGAGACATTGAGATGGGAATTGGAGAGGTGGGAATGAGAAGAGCGACGATGAGAGGTGAGGAAGAGTGAGAAAGGTAGAAGAAAGAGAGCGGGGAGGGAAGTGGGTGAGACAGTGGAGGGAGGAAAATAATTGAGAGGGAGTGGTAGAAGAGGGGGCAGGGGAAGAGAGAAGCTGATAGACACAGAGACAACGTGAGAAATCTAGATACATTGTGGATTACAGTACAAAGAAGGCACCTGAACGGTGGAGAGAGATATGGTTCTATGTAAGAATCAAAGTTTTGCTGGCTGGCTGGCTGTGAGGGACGTACAGACGGTCACCTCCAAAAGAGGTTGGGGTTGCTAGTTAAATCTGGGTTCTGGGGCCCATGAAGTGAGGACATGTTCTATAATTCATAGGGCAAGTACCATGTACCGTGTGGGCAGAGTCCTGGATTCATCAGGAAGAAAGCCTTGATAAGAGAAGTGGCAAGGCTTCTGGAGATTGGGAAAATTTTAGAAGTTCCAGGAGAAGAGAGGAGCTTGAGATCCTATTTGAGTTTCTTTACGGTGCTCAAGGGATGCGGCGGCACAGGGAGAGTTTTGATCTTTGGTGATTGAACAAATATTTGTCATTTTGCGTCTGTATCATAGTCTGGAAGAACATTGTAGAAAAAGATTGTGCGTCTGATCATTTTATTTACCAATAACATTTAAAATAAATACATTTTCACCCAAATATATACATTGCAATGTTTATTTGCTTGTGTATGACAATCCCTTTAGTCTCGCCTTTAACATACTTCCTTATATATTTTAGACAATTTGGGCCGTTGCATGGGAAATAATAATAGAGTTATGGGCAAGGACTAGTCTGTGATGTGATCTCAACATGAATTGACAACCAGGTAACTTTGGATGTGCTGTGAGAGATAAGTTGAGAACTTTTAATATAAGGTCTCTCAGGTTATTGGTTCCATAATGTGCACACAGTCAGTCGTGCACCTGGTGCTGGAACACAACTCGTTTTCTCAGCACACATCCCCGTTCAGCATACGGTTTATTACAGATACACGTGAGAGGGGTGAGAATAGGGGCCCACCACAGTCCACATGCAAACACCAAGGAGACCACGAACATTTCCTCATCTCGTGATGTCGCGTTATTACCTCTCCACCTAATGTCCTTGTGACAAACGTGGACTTTGTTTAAGTGGGTTTAATTTAAATGAGTTGTTAAATGTGTGACGCATTCAGTGTATGTGGCAAGTGCACTTTTTATATGAACGTTGTAAAGTTTGACTGGGCATACCGTGCTAAAGAGGATGTATTCATTGCTGTGATGTTGCCATCTCGAGTTAATCCATCACGCGGTTTATCTGCAAATCCACCTTTATGCAATGGTGATAGCGTGCCTGTTCAATATGTATTTGGTTATTTTCGTAATTCATTTGACTTACGTTCCATTTTCATAATGCATTTGACTATAAGTATTCTGTCCCAGAATCTAATTAATAGTATGTATGTGGTCGATGGGAGAGAAACCTTTCCTGAACTCAGTTTGTACAATTTAGGTAAACAGAGGAATACATCTGAAAAACCCATTCGAGTTTGAATACCTAGGGAAGTTATTGAAGATGTGATCTCATGCTGAAAATTGAGAAAGCATGGAGATATGCATTTAAAAAATAATGAATGAAGAGACAGGAAGAGGGCTATGTGTATTCGAGAATATAAGAACATAGCGTGGATTGGGCAGGACAAATCAGTGGAAAAGATGCTGGCTGGAAAATGCATGGGAAGACGTCCATCGTGGAGATGGAGCAAGGATGTTGGATTGTGTGCAGGACCTAAATGGATTGTTGCATTGGAAGACAATGAGAGATGGTCACGGATTAGGGAGGCCTTCATCCAGCAGTGATCATGCATGACTGATGACCCATCTTGAAATCATAATAATCACTTTAGCTTGGTGACTGTCTCACATGCTCTAGCTCTGGTGCTCTAGTCCTGCCTTGTAGCTCTGTTTCCTGTCTCCTACCATTGTTTTGTTGTGGTACAGGAGCAGGCTGAGACTGTAAATGTTTACGTGAATAAATAATTATAAAAAAATTGAGTCATGAAAGTAGTCATCACGCAAGCCATCAATCACGCGGCTGTAAAGGACAATGCTGCCACCTGCAGTATGTTGCCCTAAGTCTGGTCTTACAAGGTGAGGGATCGGATATGGAAGCCGGTAGCATGGACTGACAAAACGTACTGCAAAGGAAAATAAATCTCATAATCAGACATGGGAAATGTGAAATGTGAACCTTGCCACAGGTTTAAACATCTCAAAATGTCCGCATTACACCAATGCCCTTTACTCGGTCAATTGTAGCTGGGCAAAGACAGGAATTAATGTCTACTGTATCTAAGCTCACTCCGTGGCAAGTGACCTCATATAGATAAGTTGTGCGGTCACTTGCAATTATTGTTTGGGTCCAACTGAAGCTTCTGTGTGCATGTGTAGAGGTGTTAACTACGTGCTGTTGCGTAACCTGCATTGCCACCAGGGCAGTGCAGCATTACCCCTGGGTACAACGGTTGGGGTCAGTCGAGGTGAAACGGATCGTGGCCAGGGTTTGGTGCGAACCAATCAGACGGTTCCACGTAGGAATGTATGATTGGTTCTACCTGGCCACGAAGGGGTATAAGACGGGTGACCCAACGGACCTCGGGGAGTTCTCTCCCTGCACGAAGATAGAAGACTGGGCTGAAGCCTAGCTAGGACCCTGGACCAGCCTTTCAGCCCTTCTAAGGGCTAAGGCTCGGCATACCCAGTGGTCAGGACCCACCGGGCCAGCGGTGGGTCAGATAGCCTCCCCTAGGTCCTAGCCGGAGGACTAGGATAGCGGTAGACGTGTGAGTCCCGCCAAGTCCGGAGGTTGTACCTCCTTAGGTATCAAGGAGGTTAGCGGTAGACGTGTGAGTCCCGCCAAGTCCGGAGGCTGTGTACCTCCTTAGGTATCAAGGAGGTTAGCGGTAGGCGTGTGAGTCCCGCCAGGTCCGGAGGCTGTACCTCCCTAGGGTATCGGGTGAGGGGACCGAATATCCCTCTGTGTGTGTTAAGCGTTGTATAAGGAAATAATACAATAAACAGAGTGTGCCTCCTAAAGAAGTCTGCTCGTCCTTACAACACTACACATGCAATAACACGAAAGCACAAATTGAAACAAAATAGTCGGGGTCTTCTTGTTGAATCTAAGTGCTGCTCCTCTACAACAGCAACTGTGAGTAGCAGCAGCAGCGGGAATCCCACATGGCCATAGTCTATCCAAAGACGACCACTGTTGGCTTTCTACCACGTGATAGCGATTTTATCGACCTTGGAGGGTGATGAGGCAACACCTGACCCGGATGAGGACTCTCAACCGTCCATTGGTGAGTTGAGGGCTCTAGCAAAAAAGCCACCCTGCCAAGCGCCATGATGCTCACATCCATGCAATGTGTAGCACCGTATGCATGCAATATTATTATTTAACGATAATAATTACACGGGGATTAACCAGGAGTAGACAGCTCGTAAGTAGCAAGGGAGCAAACGCATCAACATAGAAACTCCACAGGTATTAACAAGGCGTACACAGCGATAATCATGCGATTACACGTAACTACATAGACACTATACAGCTACAGTATTTAAAAGTACACAGTGACTAGCAAGGAGAAACATTCGTCTTTATAGACACTACACAGGGATTATCAACGCGTAGACAGTGACTAGCAAGGCAGTACCCGTGTATAAATAGGCACTACACAGGGATTATCAACGCGTAGACAGTGACTAGCAAGGCAGTGCCCGTGTATAAATAGGCACTACACAGGGATTATCAACGCGTAGACAGTGACTGGCAAGGGAGTACCCGTGTCTAAATAGGCACTACACAGGGTCTAACAAGGTGGCTCGCTGCGGAGGTTCGCGGTTCGGATCGCAGACCGCCCTAGAGGTTTGTGGCTGCCCCGCTGCATGCACCAACAAACGCTACGCGCCGTCTGCTGCACGGCGGACGTTGGGAATCCCCTGGGGTCATGCGTGCGAGTGGGGACCGTTGTGTGTCGGTGGCATGGTCTAGATTTGCCAACTCTGCAGGGTTGCCCACAGGTTGCAACTTTGGGGCTGCAGGTGGCAACAAAGCCCCCTTCTGCCAAAACTTGGCAGGACCCTGCTGAGAAAGAGTCATGAGACTCATTGAGGTTTTTTCTTGGTAAACAATCATAACAATTAAATTAAGTTACTGCGCGGTCTTTAGTGGAGGACATGAAACCCCTGTGGCGAGTTTCTGTTTGAAGAGTGCGCTTTTTGTGCGTCAAAGTCCTCATGTCAAATTCACAAACCATTTTGGGGCGTGACCATTTTAAACAAGCAAATACGAAAACAGCCGTTAGAGAGAGCTTATTTAGCGTCAGAGAAAGCCCAGTTGCCCACACGCAGCATCGCCTGCTTCGCTTATTCACGAGTGGTAGAGGGCTCGACCATGGGCCACGGTCACAGGACGTCACTCACAAGTGGAAGCTTGCCAGCTCAAGCCCCAGCTGGGCGGGTCAACGCAGTTCGGCTGAGGAGCCATAAACGACCACCACGTTGCGGGAATTGAACAGTAAGTAGTAAACCCATTGAGAGGCTGATCCCCCGCCATGGGAACGTGGAATTTCCACAACTGCCACATGACCATTCCGTTGCTCGATTGAGCAGGGAGACACTTTGGTTTGACAATGATCCTGACCCCCCCCCCCCCCCCCCCATCTCTAGAATCATAAATGTGAGCCAGCTTTGTCACTGCTCTCAATGAGTGTAGCAACCGCAGCAGCGAAGTGAATGCGTATAGACATCCCCAGCTGTGGTGAATGTAACTGTGCTGCTAAGAGTAAAGTCAATTCATAGAGGGCATTGTGCTGGGTTATATAATTGTGCATATGTAATGACGACTTGACACACTTGTCTTGAGATATATTTTTTTATTGAGGAGACACGTTCCATTGAACAGGCGGAGACCCCACTGCAACAGCCCCGAGTCTCCCGAGCATCTTCCTTAAATATGGACCAAGGCCACACCCCCATTCCCGAATTTTCTCGCTGGCTCTAGACGCTCACTCCACCAACAGACTCTACCGTCACCTGTCCAGGCTCCTATTCTCGATCAATCCCTAGCCACCAGTCCCTTCGTACTGCAAGCTGATACCCCTGGTATTGCCTCCCATGGCCACTAGTTCACTCACACCGCAGGTTGACTCTACTATTATTAAAAATGTACATCCGTTTTGTCAGTCCACTTGCTGGTAGATGACCATCCCAAGCTGTGCACATTGTGGGGGTTACCATGCTGGTCAACGCGATTTCCCGAGCAATGTATATTCATAACATAACTTAATTGTAACACAAAAAATACATGGAAACCCGGGACACAAGGGGACTTAGGGGGACCATGCCCCCATCGTGAACAGCAGTGCCCCCATTCATAGCTCCTTGGCTTGGCTGGCAAGCCACTGAACTTCACGTTATGAAGGTTATCATGGCTCCCGCTAGATAAGTTAACTCGGGAGCCCCCCCCCCCTCCCGTAGTTAAGCCCTGCCCCCCTATCTACTGGTGTGCTGGGATCGCCGCTGGGTGGTAGTGTTGACGTGCACGCACCCCGCACCTGCGGGGGCTGCGCTTGGTGATGGAGCCGCGTGGGGGGAGTCCGCGACTCCGGCACTGGCGGCGCGCGTGGGGCCCCTGCAGAGAGTGGCGAGTTCAGTGACCCCGACCGCCTGGCCACGCGGCACCGAGTGGGGGGGGGGGGGGGAGTCGCCAAGTCGTGCACAGCATGGGACTTGGGGACTGCTGCACGCCGCATCGACCCAAGACGTCAATGTGTGGGGGTCACCGCCTCTATTGTCAGACTCGGGATCTCTATTTAGACCGGAAGAATCCGATGAACTATGCAATTATTTTTCACAGATGTTCAGCAGGGGCGGGATCAGAAAGTTACAACAACAAACAATACACAAACAGGTCTGAGTGCAAAGTCTAGGAAAGCTAAGGGCCCGTCCATAAATGACGTCATTTTGGAAGATTTTTTTACCCCCCCCTCGTCACACGGCGTCACAAAAAGTCAGACCCCCCCCCTTAAATATGACGTCACAAAGCTCGCCCCCCCCAAAAAAAACATATTTCCATTTTGAAAATAAAACATGCTTCAAATCGCTTCAAACTATTGTCATTCTAGTGCGCATTTAATGCGGCGTTTCACTGTGATGTTGTAGGAGAAAACATTTATGAAAAAGTCTAATTAAGTAGAACGTTTTGATTTAAAGCTTTCGTGACTGCAGTAATTCATATTCTTAGTTTTTTCGGTAAAGTCACGTTGAAGAGAAACAACAAAATAACAAAATATATATAAAACAATAAAAAATTCTCACGACGTTTCGACCATAACTCAAACGGTCATCATCAGGTGTGTCGGTTTGCATAAATTTATTTTGAAAACGGCATATTTATTTATATATATAAAAATAACGTTTGCGTCACGCGCAACGATGGCAGTTTGCCAGGACTAGTCCATCTATTTTTTGAAAAGAGGAGGGGGGAGACGAAATTTGTTTTTATGTATGCTGTCTGAAAGGCACTGTAAGCGTGAACAATCAATCAAGAACTGAAATGATTTATCAAATCTTTCCAATGATTGCTAAGATAGAATCCATCTTCTCGGTTGAAATTGTCTCTGTGTTTGTATATGTGGATAGCCTCATGAACGAATCTCTCATGGAAGCCAGATGGCTTACAAAGAACCTCTGTCTTGGAAAAGTCAATGGCATGTGAGCCTACTGAATTAGAACAATGATCTGCTACGGCCGAGGTGTTGGTCCTACCGTGTTTAAGGTCTGCTTTATGTTCACGAATGCGGTCCGAGATATGGCGTTTGGTTTCTCCAATGTAACTACTACCACAGAGGCAACTTAGTTTGTAGACACCAGGGTATTGTATGTCCGGAATCACATCTTTTACAGACGGAACCAGATCACGGATTTTATGTAATGTGTTGAAACGGACCTGGATCTTGTGTTTATTCAAGATTTTGGAGATCTTTTTTGTGATCCCAGCAATGTAGGGTAAAGTGATGGTTTTGAAAGGCTCCTCAAGAGGGTTCTTCTTCATGGTTTGAGTGATAGCTTTGCGGATTGTTTAGTCGGAGTAACAATTAGCCCTAAGAGCTTGGTGTACGTGCTTGAGTTCACTGCTTATGTGTTCCTGGTCGGATATGCATTGGGCTCTATGATACAGAGTCTTGATGAGAGAATTCTTCTGTGATGGATGGTGGTGGGAATCCGGTTTCAGATAAGCATCCGTATGGGTAGCTTTCCTGTAGACAGAGTGGCTCATTGAACCATCAGGTCTCTTTTTAATTAGGACATCCAAAAAAGGTATCTTGCCATCTATTTCGACTTCCATGGTAAATCTGATGGCTGGGTGTATGGAATTGATGTGGTCGAAGAATTTGTCTAGAGCAGGCCGGCCATGTGGCCAGATGACAAAAGTGTCATCCACGTACCTCTTCCATAAGGTTGGGCGCAGAGTGGCAGTCTGGATGGCGTCAGTCTCAAATTTCTCCATGAAAATGTTAGCTATAACTGGAGAAAGAGGGGAGCCCATTGGGGTGCCCTCAGTTTGTTTGTAGAAAGTTCCATTCCAAGTGAAGTATGTATTGGTTAAACAGTGTCTCACCAGGGGGGGTACCTCAGTGTTTAGTCCTTGATGAACCAAGTCTTCAATGATTGCAATGGTGTCAGGTACAGGAACCTTGGTGAATAAGGAAACTACATCAAAACTGACAAGCAGGTCGTCTGGGGACAGGGAAATACCCTTGATTGTTGATACCAGGTGAGTAGAATTTTGTACCGCAGAGGTGGTCTTTCCAGTGAAAGGACGCAGGATTTCAGACAAAAAACGAGCTAGTTTGTAGGTGGGGGAGCTGATAGTAGAGACTATGGGACGAAGAGGTGTATCAACTTTATGTATTTTTGGTAAGCCGTATAATCTTGGTGGCCTGGCAGCAGAAGGTTTCAACGAAAACTGTTTAGATTGATCAATTAATGCGGTTGAATCAGAAATTATTTTGTTGGTTTGTGTGACGAGGCTGTTGGTGGGATCTCTTTTTATTTTTGTATAACTACCATCGTCGAGTAATTCTTTAATTTTGTTGTTGTATTCTATTTTATCCATGATAACAGTAGCATTGCCTTTGTCAGCTGAGAGAACTACAATATCATTCCTCTTTTTTAATTTATATAATTCAAAACGCTCATCTTTGCTGAGGTTGCTAGCTGGCATCTTAGCGTTTTTGAGGGTTGCAGCGATTTCAGATCTTGCTACGTCTGCAGCGATGTGACCCAGGCCCCTGAGAGCAACGTCTACTTGGGCAATTATATCATTAACTGGTATGTGTTTAGGTGTGACTGCAAAGTTTAGACCTTTAGCTAAAACGGATTTCAGACCATCGGAAATAGAACTGTTACTGCGATTAATTACGACTTTATTAACATCTAACTTTTTGGTGTGTGGGTCCGGTCTTTTGTTTAAGAGGAGGTTAAATTTGGAAATCAGGTTTTCCTTACATTTGGTCGACATAGTAGCAGCTGAAGAGGCAGTCATATTGTCTACATGTTCCCAATCCGATGTGGACATTATTGCCGTCAATGATAAGTGTGATTTGTAGAGTGTCTTGTCTAACTGATCTAGTTCTGTGCGTATAAGTCTGATTTTTTCTGAGATAAGAGCTAAGCTAGTTTTGAAAAGAATTCGTTTCGCATTAGAAGAAGTTACAGTAGCAGAGGTGAGTGTAAATGCGATTGGTATTACCCCAGAGTCGCGGCATCTCTTCAGGAAGGTGAGAGACTCGATCAGCTGAGCTTTCTTATCCCGGAGTTTGTTGAAAGATCTTAAAGTTATGTGAAAACCCTCCCCGTAGAGGCGATTAAATTTTGATTTAAAGCTTTCGTGACTGCAGTAATTCATATTCTTAGTTTTTTCGGTAAAGTCACGTTGAAGAGAAACAACAAAATAACAAAATATATATAAAACAATAAAAAATTCTCACGACGTTTCGACCATAACTCAAACGGTCATCATCAGGTGTGTCGGTTTGCATAAATTTATTTTGAAAACGGCATATTTATTTATATATATAAAAATAACGTTTGCGTCACGCGCAACGATGGCAGTTTGCCAGGACTAGTCCATCTATTTTTTGAAAAGAGGAGGGGGGAGACGAAATTTGTTTTTATGTATGCTGTCTGAAAGGCACTGTAAGCGTGAACAATCAATCAAGAACTGAAATGATTTATCAAATCTTTCCAATGATTGCTAAGATAGAATCCATCTTCTCGGTTGAAATTGTCTCTGTGTTTGTATATGTGGATAGCCTCATGAACGAATCTCTCATGGAAGCCAGATGGCTTACAAAGAACCTCTGTCTTGGAAAAGTCAATGGCATGTGAGCCCACACACCAAAAAGTTAGATGTTAATAAAGTCGTAATTAATCGCAGTAACAGTTCTATTTCCGATGGTCTGAAATCCGTTTTAGCTAAAGGTCTAAACTTTGCAGTCACACCTAAACACATACCAGTTAATGATATAATTGCCCAAGTAGACGTTGCTCTCAGGGGCCTGGGTCACATCGCTGCAGACGTAGCAAGATCTGAAATCGCTGCAACCCTCAAAAACGCTAAGATGCCAGCTAGCAACCTCAGCAAAGATGAGCGTTTTGAATTATATAAATTAAAAAAGAGGAATGATATTGTAGTTCTCTCAGCTGACAAAGGCAATGCTACTGTTATCATGGATAAAATAGAATACAACAACAAAATTAAAGAATTACTCGACGATGGTAGTTATACAAAAATAAAAAGAGATCCCACCAACAGCCTCGTCACACAAACCAACAAAATAATTTCTGATTCAACCGCATTAATTGATCAATCTAAACAGTTTTCGTTGAAACCTTCTGCTGCCAGGCCACCAAGATTATACGGCTTACCAAAAATACATAAAGTTGATACACCTCTTCGTCCCATAGTCTCTACTATCAGCTCCCCCACCTACAAACTAGCTCGTTTTTTGTCTGAAATCCTGCGTCCTTTCACTGGAAAGACCACCTCTGCGGTACAAAATTCTACTCACCTGGTATCAACAATCAAGGGTATTTCCCTGTCCCCAGACGACCTGCTTGTCAGTTTTGATGTAGTTTCCTTATTCACCAAGGTTCCTGTACCTGACACCATTGCAATCATTGAAGACTTGGTTCATCAAGGACTAAACACTGAGGTACCCCCCCTGGTGAGACACTGTTTAACCAATACATACTTCACTTGGAATGGAACTTTCTACAAACAAACTGAGGGCACCCCAATGGGCTCCCCTCTTTCTCCAGTTATAGCTAACATTTTCATGGAGAAATTTGAGACTGACGCCATCCAGACTGCCACTCTGCGCCCAACCTTATGGAAGAGGTACGTGGATGACACTTTTGTCATCTGGCCACATGGCCGGCCTGCTCTAGACAAATTCTTCGACCACATCAATTCCATACACCCAGCCATCAGATTTACCATGGAAGTCGAAATAGATGGCAAGATACCTTTTTTGGATGTCCTAATTAAAAAGAGACCTGATGGTTCAATGAGCCACTCTGTCTACAGGAAAGCTACCCATACGGATGCTTATCTGAAACCGGATTCCCACCACCATCCATCACAGAAGAATTCTCTCATCAAGACTCTGTATCATAGAGCCCAATGCATATCCGACCAGGAACACATAAGCAGTGAACTCAAGCACGTACACCAAGCTCTTAGGGCTAATGGTTACTCCGACTATACAATCCGCAAAGCTATCACTCAAACCATGAAGAAGAACCCTCTTGAGGAGCCTTTCAAAACCATCACTTTACCCTACATTGCTGGGATCACAAAAAAGATCTCCAAAATCTTGAATAAACACAAGATCCAGGTCCGTTTCAACACATTACATAAAATCCGTGATCTGGTTCCGTCTGTAAAAGATGTGATTCCGGACATACAATACCCTGGTGTCTACAAACTAAGTTGCCTCTGTGGTAGTAGTTACATTGGAGAAACCAAACGCCATATCTCGGACCGCATTCGTGAACATAAAGCAGACCTTAAACACGGTAGGACCAACACCTCGGCCGTAGCAGATCATTGTTCTAATTCAGTAGGCTCACATGCCATTGACTTTTCCAAGACAGAGGTTCTTTGTAAGCCATCTGGCTTCCATGAGAGATTCGTTCATGAGGCTATCCACATATACAAACACAGAGACAATTTCAACCGAGAAGATGGATTCTATCTTAGCAATCATTGGAAAGATTTGATAAATCATTTCAGTTCTTGATTGATTGTTCACGCTTACAGTGCCTTTCAGACAGCATACATAAAAACAAATTTCGTCTCCCCCCTCCTCTTTTCAAAAAATAGATGGACTAGTCCTGGCAAACTGCCATCGTTGCGCGTGACGCAAACGTTATTTTTATATATATAAATAAATATGCCGTTTTCAAAATAAATTTATGCAAACCGACACACCTGATGATGACCGTTTGAGTTATGGTCGAAACGTCGTGAGAATTTTTTATTGTTTTATATATATTTTGTTATTTTGTTGTTTCTCTTCAACGTGACTTTACCGAAAAAACTAAGAATATGAATAAGTAGAACGTGTTGTCTATATTTATTTAAAGTTGCGTATTTTGATGTGACGTCACATTTCTCAAACCCCCCCTCGTCACACATCATCACAAATGTCTGACCCCCCCCCCCCCCCCCCAGATGCGTGATGTCATTTATGGAAGGCCCCTAAGCAAGTCCATGTAATATAAAATTTCATGAGTACATTAATTCCTGCTCAATTTTCAACACCAAATGCAAGCTCGGCAACAAAACCAAAAGAGTCGCAGACCCCACCAAGACAACGCAGTCCCTCAATACAATTACACATTCAGATTGAATCATCCATACATGGGTAGCGATTAAAGTTACAGATCACATTTGTAAATGTGGCTGTATCCAGCACTAATCCTCCGCATTGGACTATTTTTGAAGGAAGATTTACGATGTTAATGGAAGAAACGAGGTTGTTCCAAAATGTTGGTGCTGCGACGGCATAGTTCTTTGTCACCTTTCCCACTTCTTGTTCGCGGGATAGTTAACAGGCAGTTAGATGGACGTCTCAGGAGCCTCGGGTTTGACAATGGGGTTGATGAATCAGCCCTGCCTCTAGCTGGGCCATGCGCGGCCCTTCCTGAGCCGTGACCACCCTCTGTGCCCCCACGTGACCCCCTCTGTACCCCCACGTGGCGCCGCCGTCGCTGCTGCACGGACAGCAGCTGGACTCTGGTGGGCGGTTCAGAGCAGAGCGGGCAATGCTCGCAGCCACCACCATCGGCACCAAAGACAAAGATGCCTCGGGTAACCTACTTAACTACTGGGAGCAAGTGCGTTAAATAATCACACGGCGGGGGTGTGGCAAGCACTTCGTCGGGCCGCCTTTGTATCCCAAGTACTGGTGTAGACACGAACAAAGGGATTTGGGAAAGCTTGCAAGTGAGTAGCAAATAAAAGCCCCAAATTACAACTGAGATTGGTCATGGTCACGAAGCGTCGAGTTGTTCAGCCAGATAATGTGGGTAATTATCGTGCCAAGCACTGAACAGGCAACGCTGTGTTTATATCCAGACAGCCACTATCTATCCACTGCTGGATGAAAGCCATGCCATGCTGTCACCATCCCTCCTGGTCTCGATGCCCCGGTCTATCTTGCTCCCGCACAGCCACTGCGCTGATTAAATCGCCGTCCCCGGGTGATGGTTTGATCCGTCTGAGCCCAGCCACCAATGGCTGCAGAACAAACGCTGTGATTTCTTCATCCTTAGACCTCCTTTGCCAGTACCAAAATATAATAAGGGTTTTCCCCTTTTTTTGGCAACAAAACTGAAACCTTTTACAAGGAATCGTGTGTGCATTAACCACAATCCTTGTGGTCAAAATGCAAACAAAAAATACTATGATAATATATGCATTGTCCTTGAAACTGATTGGTCCACAACAGGGATGGCTTTCTATTGAGCCTCGACCCAATTGGTGCTAGACCAGAGGACGCCAAAAGGCGTACAGCTCAAAGACATAGTGTGCTTTTGTTTGCATTTTGACCACAAGTATTGTAGTTAATGCACATATGATTCCTCGTAAAAGGTTTCAGTTTTTTTGCTAGAAAAAGGGGAAAAACCCTATTCTTATAGATTAACACGTAGGCTTTCCTATTATTATATTTTGGTACTGGCAAAGGAGGTCTAATGATGTAGATGCTTACCCCGAGCCTACATTACTTTGATAGTGCATTGTCTTTTAACTGTACGCCTCTTGGCGTCATCTGGTCGAGCACCAATTGGGTCGAGGCTCAAAAGAAAGCCATCCCTGGTGTGGACCAATCAGTTTCAGGACAATGCATATATTATAGTGTTTTTTTTTTGGTTAATGCACACATGATTCCTTGTTAAAGGTTTCAGTTTTGTTGTCAGAAAAAAAGGAAAAATCCTATTATGCTGTGATTTATATTTGGCTGATCCCATCAGCTTCTGTTGGCTCGGAGCGCCAAAGTGTGCCACGTGGTGCTGGGGGCTCCCGTGCTGCCATTGCTCCAGGAACATTCCCTGGCGCGGTGCGAGGTTCCGCATTAATAATAATCACGATGTTGATACTGTAAGAACACTGCTACTTAGTTACGATGGCTTCACCGAGTCTCAAGAGGGTCTTCAACTGGGATGCTTAACCAACCACTCGAGAATGAATGTTTTGTGAGTAAAAACCACACGCACAGGTGGGGACAACCCTCATGGCTCATTTCCTTCCCACGGCTGGGCCCTACAAGGCAGCATTAGCAGCAGCAGCAGCAGCCGCATCGCACTGCGCACGCCTCGTGGGGTGCTGCTGGAGGGGCAGCAGTCTCCGACCCACCGGGCAATCGGCCGAGCTAAGAACACGCGCGAGGCGTCGCTTGTGCGGACGATCGCGACGCTGGCACTGCCGCCTCGGCAAGGTAAGGTAATTTACCCTTTGTACCGGGTAAAAGGGTAAAGGTAAAGGTGTCGACTATGCCAAGGGGTAAGGTAGAAGGTAGGGTAAAGGTAGCGCGGAAGAATTACCCGGTAGGGTAAAGGTAGCGCGAAGTATTACCCGGTAAATACCTTGTTTACCGCTCGATAAAAGCGCCGTTGCGCAGTCCGCGGCCTCCATTTTAAATTGGAATCATCGAGAGTATTCGATATGAATAAAGCGCTCTACCTAGCATTTACCTGTTATAAACCATTCTCATGTGTAGTACCCCAGTAATTACCCTGTAATCGGGTAATTTGTATGGGGTAAAGGTAGGGTAAAGGTAGGCTCGTTGCTTTTTAACTTTTACCTTTTACCTTACCTTGCTAAAGGGTAAAAGGTAAGGGTAGAGTGATTTTATTGTGGTAAGGTAAAGGGTAGGGTAAAGGTAGGCTCGTTGTTTATACCTTTTACCTTACCTTGCCACGGTCTAGGCACTTGGGCAGAGAGGCGCTTAGGGTGGGGGTCGAGCCTCGCGGCTTCTTCCACAAAGTTCACGGCAGCGTGGGGGAAGCGCGGCGCTCCCGGCGAGTTTAGCCGGAGACGAGCGATTCCCTGACATCGGCGTGCTCGGCTCGTGACCACGGGCGCCGTTCTCTTCTTTGACTGCGGCTACATCGCCCTGAGGGCACCCGGCCTCGTCGGATCTCGGAAGCGAGGCACGGGCGAGCCGGGCGAGTTCCTGGATGGGTAACAACCAGCGGGCCCTATGCGGGGCTGCGACGTGGACAGGAGATGGCGGTGTTGAGTGTAACCCCCCTCGTACGTGGAGGGAGGGGGCGTTCTCCAGGAACTCCAATCTCCTACTCCCATGAAGACCCTCATGAGTAGAAGTGGTCAAATATCGCAATGCAGGACTTTGCTGAAAATGAGTATTGAGAGCTGTCGTGCATTCACACTCGCCGCGTGTCTCCTGTCATGAAGCCCGTAGGGAATGGGGGGGGGGTGCCTCGCGAGGCGTCGCAGGGGGAGGGGTGCGGGGAGGGAGCGCGACCCCTGCGAGGAGGTTCCACAGCGCGCGTTGCCGCTTGGCGAGTTCGTCCCACGTGGTGCTGCAGCGGCCGGCTGGGAGCGAGGGGTTGAGGAGGGCCAGAGAGCTGCCACTGGCGCACACTTCGTCGAGTCCACGCGTAGAACGAGCTGATGAACATCTTCTGTGTTAAACCTCGGCCTAGGACCCTTTATCAAGCGGCGGGTTTAACGGGCAATGAATCCAAGTCTAACTTCACGTGTTACGCAACTATTGCCTGGCGCTTTTCATAACGCCAGTGGAGAGCACGTGAAGTCCACTGCCAGTCATGAGTACAGGACACAACGGGGATTGTGATGTGTTGATAGTTATTTTTGGACTCTCTGATTTTACATTAACAGGTTCACACTAACAAAGCCGCCGTTTACATTGACATGCTAATCTCTTACATTGACATGCTAATCTCTCTCACTTTAACATCACTAGCCCTACCCACTTAGTTTTATGACCCTTGGGCTACACCCATTTCAAACCTTTAAAACAGCCTGCTTTAGCAGCTTTTCCCCCTCTTTTTTACCTGATGACGATTGCTTCTGTTGCGATAGAAACATAGTGATATTTGTATTCATTTTTGTATTCACTTTATTTTCATTTTTATTATTTTATTATTCTATCTATGTGAATTTAGCGAACGACAGAAATAATATGAATTCCTGCAGTCACGAAAGCTTTAAGTCAAGATTTAATGTCATATCTATCCAATAGGACACTACTTTCAGGAGAAATGGTTTAAAGATTATACTTAGCTCCATTACAGCCTCCTCTGTTTCTATTGTGCTAAATACTTTGCAACACAAAAGCAGATTTAGCTTTTGTCACTGGAGAAATTTAGTGCGCAGAAAGACAACCAGTGTCACAAATTAGCTGTGATGACTCGGATTCAAAAGCCAACACCTGTTAATGTGCAACTTTCACATGAGCTTGAAAGACAGCAGCAACAAGCGATGAGAAATCTTATGAATATTGTTGGGGGTGTGAAGTACTTGGCACGGCAAGGTCTGGCTTTTCGAGGCGTTGATAAGGAGAGTGGGAATTTCAGCCAGCTTCTAAAGTACAAGGCAGAGGGCGATGCAGAGCTGACCACCTGGCTGAAAGGTGACCTTTTGTTTCACCAGTCCCCAAATGCAAAACGAAATTTTAAGCTGGTGGGCAATACAGTCAAAGGAATTGTGTCGGGAATGACATCAATGCCAGTGGTCCAGTTCGCACTCATCATTGATGGCACCCAGGATATATCAGTTGAGCAGGAGCCAATATGTTTGCGCTTTGTAGATGCAGATCTACAACCAAAAGAATAATTCCTAGGACTCTAGGAAGTGTCATCAACGACAGGGCAAAATATATCCAAGATTGCACGTGATGTGATGATGTGTCTAGGCCTTCCTCTGTCCCAACTTCGAGGACAAACCTATGACGGTGCCGCAAATATGGCTGGACGATTGCAGGGGGTGCAAGCCATTTTAAGGAAAGAACCGCTGGCTATGTATTGTCACTGTGGTCCACACTGTGTGAACTTAGTTACGCAGGCTGCTTGTGTAGCCTCTCCACTAGTAAGATAATCAATGGGTCTGGTGCATGGATTGGGGGGCTTCTTTAATCAATCTGGCAAGTTCAAGGTGATTTTCCAGGAAATCGCAAAATCAGAGCATGGTTTCACCTCGTTGAAACTTCTCTGTCCCACCAGGTGGACTATTCGCACCCCTGCCATCTGCTCAGTTCTCAGCCAGTATGAGTCAGTGCTGACAGCCCTTGAAGAAATTGCGTCATGCAGCTCATCTGACACTTCAACTAAGGCCAATGGTCTTCGTGGAACATTTCTAAAAGGGAACACTGTGCTCGGCCTTGCAATGACTGAAGACCTGATGGGAAATTTGGAGTGCCTGAACACCTCCCTGCAGCTTAGCAAACAGTCTGCTTCAGGCATGTTGGAGGCTCTGGACCATGTGAAAACAATCATGCAGGACAAGCGAACGGAGGAGCACTTTGATGTCTTGTTCGCAAAAGCAACTGCTATGGCAACAAAGTTGGACCTACAACCTATTCAGTTGCCTCATATCCGCAAACCTACAAAGCGTTTCCCCGGTCAGGCTGCAGCCCATATCCATCCGGATGCCCAGTCTTTGCACAGAGCCCATTTCTACAACACCTTGGACACAGTGAATACTCAATTCATAGAGAGGTTTGATCAAGCTGGATTCCACAAGCTTGCAGCAGCTTGAAAATGTGCTGCTACGCGGAGACATGGACATGAATTGAATTCAAGACTATTGCAGGTACATCTGACCATGTTTGGGGCTAATCACACATATCAAACGGGCTCAGATATTGCTAGCATTATTAGGGAAATGGTGCCAGAGGTGAGAGGTCTCTTCAGTTATACAATGAAACAACAAAAGGTATAAAAGAAAAAAACAGAGAAATGTAATACATTATACTATTAGGCATTATTGCACAAAATAAATAAAGAGTCCATCCCATGTGTTAGTGAATTTTTTTATATTTTAGGCAGGAAATTAGGGGGACCCCAGACCCCTTGGAAGATTTGCCCCCCCCCTCCCCCCCAATGTTGACTCCATGGCTACGGCCTTGTATCCTATAGTATATTCAGGTCTGAGACATTCCATAGGTTACTCACGTTTCTTTTTGCATAAGCATCAACCCGCATGTCAGTTGGAGGTGCCTATCCGTACCCCCCCCCCTCCAGTCAGCCAGCCAGCCAGCAAAACTTGTGTCTGATGTCGTACAATCTGATACTATGGTAGCAGGCTGGTGGGTGGTTGGGGGGGGGAACATGACGTCAGAATGCACGAACCCGGCTCAACGCTGTTCTATGCGAGTGACGTCATCGCGCAGATGTGCGTGGTGATGTCACCACTTGGCCACGTACCGGTCGCGCCAGCCAGACAGAGTTTCTGTTCTCGTACAAGGTGTACATTGAGCTCCGTGAGAGATGTGCAGCGCTGTAGCAAGGGCGGGGCAAGTCGCGGGCTGAAGCTGCGTCGGTGAATGATTTCGCCAGCACTGGGCAAGTTTTGGGTCGTGTGGGCTCCGTTCCAGCAGGAGGCGCTCGTCCATTCACACGCGACTGGGTTTGCTATGCTAATTGAGATGTCGGAGTTTACAGATAATGATTAGAGGGAAATTTGGCCAGCATTGTATTCTCCTGGGAAGTTCTCGTGACCAGCGACTGTAGACCAGACAAGGTGCTCGGCCAACATGCCACATGAACCCAGCAGCCAGTGAACCAAAAAACTCAATCTGTGCAAAGCTCACCTCTCAAATCAAGTACAGTACATTGGTACCAACGTTACCCTCTGCACTGCAGAGCACGGTCGTGAGACTTTAGCTCACTGCGCCAAGCCAGTGCCAGCGGATGTCCGGGTGGTGCAGAACAGGAGCTCATGGCTCTGGCCATGGCTGTAGCAGCACCACCAATCGTCACCACTGACCGCAAGCGCCCTCTGCTCGTCCCTCATGCCACAGCTGCAGCATCGTGCGGGCTACGTCTGTCTGTGTGCACGGGGCCGTCGGGGCGATGCGGAATCGTGCTGAGTTTGTCCGTGTCATTGGCCGTCATTGTCAGCCTTCACGAGTGGCCCATGATGGGTTTTTTTTGTCATTTTTTTTTATTTTACTGCTAATTTAGGGATATAAATGGATATGTTTACATATGTACGGGAATATTAATATATTAGTGTTTAATGTTTGTAAGCTTCATATAAATGGTAGTTTACCTCCAATGGGCGTGTGACAATTGCAGAGGTCCCAGTAAACCTTACAGTAAACCTTACTGGGACCTCTGCAAGCCATCTGATTAAGCTGCGCCCTTGTGGAGATGTATGCTTTACGCTTTATCACTCTGTGCTTGGTGCCCTTGAACTGATGGGAGCCGTAGGAGTGAGGGAATCACCTGCAGGTGGTGTACTCGCTTGTGGCGCTATCTGGGTAAAGGAGGAACTTGCCTACAGGTGGTGTACTCAGGGCTCTCACCTGCAGGTGTACTCGGGGCTCTGGGTAAAGGACTCATCTGCAGGTGTACTCGCCCAGGGCTCTGGGTAAAGGAGAAACTCACCTGCAGGTGTACTCGCCCAGGGCTCTGGGTAAAGGACTCACCTGCAGGTGAACTCGCTCAGGGCTCTGGGTAAAAAAGACACTCACCTGCAGGTGTATTCACCCAGGGCTCTGGGTAAAGAAGAGACTCGCCTGGAGGTGTACTTCCTCAAGGCTGGCTCTGGGTAAAGGAGGGACTCACCTGCAGGTGTAGTCAAAACTCTGGATAAAGGACTCACCTGGCATGTGTTGTGATTTAAGGATTTTATTAATTAACATATTGCATTTTTTTATTATGTGCACAGGCAACTTTAGCTAATTATGTTTATTTTGTCAATTGTAATTCTTTATGTGAATACAAGTGTGTGTGTGGCCGAATCACTTCTAGAGGTTATGCAGGTTAACATAGCTATGGTAGATTAAGTTAAAGCCTACGTGTTAAACATATTAAGTTAACATCGCTGAAATGTCTCTTTTCTAACTCGCTACGAATTACTTTGCAGCTATAGCACAACTTCTGCAGTGGGTTAGATTCCTTACACGCAAAATAAACTACATTTTAAATATTATCTTTAGAACGGCTACACGTAAGAATGTAGAGTACCACAAGCTAATATCAATGCTTCTTTGATCAGTTGAGAGCTCATTGAGAGAACGAATGTCTTGTGAGCCTGGAAGAAAGTCGCTCCATCACAAGGGAGCAGGACAAAGGGACAAACACGCGAGACACGGAAGGTCGATGTCTCTGTCTACGGTGTATAACTCGCACCGCCACCACTGTGTTACTACTCAGGGATTGTAATAGGGGAGATCTGTACGCTGGCAATGTATATTTGTTATCAAAGCATGAATAAATTGCTGAAAGTGGGGGCGGCAGCAGCATTGTGATGTGTTGGGTTCCAGTGTTCAAGGGCTGGCTGAATGCACGGACGTGTTTTAGTTTTTGTCACTTTCGCCGACACCAGTTCCTTATGTCGTCCATCATTTACCATCCCACAGTTCCTGTGAAGGCAATCACAAGCACCACTGCAATCCGTTGTTCATGAGCAGCGACCATGCACCCCGACTCCCGACCTCCATCCCTGGATTCCCCGCCCCTGCACCCCATAAAGCCACCACTATTGTCCCAGAGGCATTGAAGAGCAGCGAATATTGATTATTGTAATGTACTGATGAGTCCTTGTGAGGACGAAACCGGTCTACAGCTCGCAGTTGCGATGGGCACATTTGTATCTCTTAGTTGGAGGCCTAAACAATAACACGGCCACGCATCCATCTCGTGAGCTGGTGGTCTAGACAAGGCTGAGAGCATTGCGCGTGCACTTTGGTGGTCACCTGACCCGCGTGAAAGGCACCATGGGAGTCGTGCCCTGGTGCTGTTGCACTGAGTGGAGTGGCGCCGCGGGGCGCCGCGCGGCGTGGCCGTTCCGCGTGTCGCTGTCGCGCTATTTGCACACCAAGAGGGGGCCTCGTGCGAGCCTCTATCGCCTGGCTTCATCCTCACTATTCGCGTCTCCGCGTGGCCTCAGAGTGCACGCAGCCTGGCACAGGCTCCGCAGTGACGTCACTCCTTAATGGAACGTCGCAAACTTTTCCGCGGACCGAGCAGCCCCCCACCCTGGTGACAAAACTCATTCACTGCTCTCTAAACACCAATCGTACATGATTCATATTATCGGAACATAAAAAGTTGTTTTTTTGAACGCAGCTGTGTACTTTTTGGCATTTAGATCTTAGGGTTAGAGGGTAGTTTACGTAACTTAGAGGGTGCTTTAGAGGGTGCTTCATAGAAATGTAAACACTTCAGAGAATTTGCAACAATACCACAAGAAAAGTGCCTCTCTGGAGAGCACCTGGAGAAGATTTCAGGCACGTGTTGACAATGATGGCGAACAAGTGGAGACTCTTGACTTTTTAAGCGATTAACATTACATTTGTTATCATGCTACAGTGTTTTATTATTATCCGTTCTTTTCCCATTAAATACGATAGTCCCATACAAGTGTTACCATTCTGTTTGAAGCACCCTGTATATTAATCGATGTACGAAACCAGGCGCGTGTCGTCCACGTTGTCACGAACCCGCAGTGGCATCGCAGCGCGCGGAGCAGCTGGAGGGGCGCGGCTGAGGTGGAGTTGTGGGCGTCACCGCGCGCCACGTCACTGCCGCGTCACTGCCTCGCAGCCAACGAGTGACGGAGCGCAGCCCACAGGAAGCGGGACTGTACAGACGCCCCGCCTCTTTTTATATGGTCAGAAAGGTAGGCGTGGCGTTAATCGAGGGGCGTGTCCTTGCCATATATGGTCGTCGTGGATCGTGACTCGCGGCTCATTGTATCGATTCCGCTCGGTCGATCCGGCACCCAGCTCAAAGTCGAACTAGCGGCCATCTGGAGAATGTTTCCGATTTGTGTCTTCAGTGAAACTCCGCGGTTCACGGAGAAAATAAAACGACACCCGTCGAGTGGGCACCGCGAATCCGCAACGTCGATCGTCTTCCCGCAGATAATCGAGAGTTGATTTGTACGTTTCTCTGTACAGCAACGTGCGGCTGTGGTGTTTGTAGATGGGGGGGGGGGGCATTTGGTGCACGTGGTAAACCAATTTGCATGCGCCTCGTGATGTAGTGACGTGCCAGGTGCGACACAATGATCACGGTGGCGATGACAGGGAGCGGTGGTGCAATGGCTCGCTCACTGCGCTTCGAACCTGGCACCCCACCAATGATTTCCGGCCATGGCAAATATTGTACCAGTTGAGCCTGTGTCGAGCCACTCTTATCGTGACTCAGCCTGAGACGAGTCCCTCATGCAGTGTGCACTTTGGAGGTGAGCGATGGTGGATTGACACGGGATGGGGAGTGTGGCGATTGTGGATTGGTGGATGATCAGCAGTTGTAGCTGCAGATTCATTGTCATATTTTTAATTAATCTATTTCTACAATCATTTTCATCCATCTACCACAAACACCATCAATATGATCATGTATCACGATTACTCGAATCTTTCTCATACATTATAATTTCGAAACACTATAATTGTCATATCACCATCATCTTTAACCTCGTCTTCACCATCCCATCATTGTTATCATTCTGCACTTGCTGTGGAATTATAGCGATCAGACCCAATGAATGTGAAAAGCTCATAGACGCAGTTTAACTCACAAGACATTAGTCACGCATTTTTCATGCTACGTTTTATTTTATCTTATAAACCTGTGCCATGCAGATAACGCATCGAGACGCATGCACGCTCGTCAGTGAATGTTGTGAAGTGGAAGAGCTGTAACACAGTGAATATTGTGAAGTGGAAGAGCTGTAACATGCTGCTGCACAGTGAATGTAGTGAAGTGTAAGAGCTGTAACATGCTGCTGCACAATGAATGTTGTGAAGTGGAAGAGCTGTAACATGCTGCTGCACAGTGAATGTTGTGAAGTGGAAGAGCTGTAACATGCTGCTGCACAATGAATGTAGTGAAGTGGAAGAGCAGTAACATGCTGCTGCACAGTGAATGTTGTGAAGTGGAAGAGCTGTAACATGCTGCTGCACAGTGAATGTAGTGAAGTGGAAGAGCTGTAACATGCTGCTGCACAGTGAATGTAGTGAAGTGGAAGAGCTGTACCATGCTGCTGCACAGTGAATGTTGTGAAGTGGAAGAGCTGTAACATGCTGCTGCACAGTGAATGTCGTGAAGTGTAAGAGCTGTAACATGCTGCTGCACAGTGAATGTAGTGAAGTGTAAGAGCTGTAACATGCTGCTGCACAATGAATGTTGTGAAGTGGAAGAGCTGTAACATGCTGCTGCACAGTGAATGTTGTGAAGTGGAAGAGCTGTAACATGCTGCTGCACAGCACCTTGAGGACGGCACTCGGGGCAAGGCGCCATCCCCGTGCCCGCCGCCCGTACAGCCCGCGGCTTGCCCCGCCCTCGCTACAGCGCTGCACATCTCTCACGGAGCTCAATATACCCGCGAGTAGATCCACGTCTCGTACGAGAATAGAAACAAAGTTTGTCTGGCTGGATTCCTGTCTGGCTGGCGCGCGACCGGCACGTGGCCAAGTGGTGACATCACCGCGCACATCTGCGCGATGACGTCACTCGCATCGAACAGCATTGAGCCGGGTTCGTGCATGCTGACGTCATGTCTCCCCCCCACAACCACCCACCAGCCTGCTACCATAGTATCAGATTGTACTACATCAGGCACAAGTTTTGCTTGCTGGCTGGCTGGGGGGGGATGGGCACCTCCAACTGACATGCGGGTTGATACTTATGCAAAAACGAAACGTGTGTAGCCTATGGAATGTTTCAGACATTAATATACTATAGGATATCCACAAAAGTAACTCGTATGACTCGTTTCAATACAGTCAGTATATACAATGATCTTTGTGTGTGTGTGTACATATACTATTAATGCAATGAAATAAGGTTATTTAGACAGCAACAACATATTAATATCAGTAGATCAAACTATCAAAAAAGTAGAAAAACTTTTCCTTACAAATATTTCATTAGAACGTAGTCAGCAAAATGCAGTTCAGTTATGAAATAAGATAATAGATATTTGGAAAAAAAATCGCACATGGTATACAGTAGTTATGGTATATATTGTAATTCTATAAGTTATCACCTTTATTTTCAGGTAATCAATGCTGATTGGAATAGAGGACAGCTACCACAGCACTGGACGAAGGCATCAGATTCAATAACGACAGGGAGAGAAGGGAGAGCAGTAACTAGTGGGACAAGCCTGCTGAGCACTCCACGTGAGGCATTTACTAGAAACTTTGTAAATGGGGTTCATAATCATAAATAAAAGGACTCATAGGAAAATCATGGATTTAGATCAAGGAGAGACTGCAGTGACCTGATCATTACACAAACAGAGAATAGTTGGGGATATGGGGAGGACCTCTGCATTTGCTTCGTCGATGTTAAGCAAGCGAATGACTGGCGAGGTCGCAGTTAAGATAGTTAAGTTGGCTGATTAAGCACCTGTATTGTAGTAGATAGGCCTGTGTATGAATAGAAGGTGAGTCATCAGAATGGTTTGATGTTTGGACAAGCATTCATCAAAGTTGTATTTGGTCTCCCACATTGTTTAACGGTGTGCTGGACTACGTGTTCAATGACAATATGAATGAAGTTAGCACAGTAAAACACCCATGGATCAATGCAACTGAGATGAATGTTTGACTTGGTGCAGACAGAAGCGAATTTGTTGGCTAGTACTGTGGCTGAAGCTGTCCAGCTTTTGGCAGTCGTGATGAACTGCAGCTGGGCATTGGCTATCGTTTGACATGGGGCTCCGACAATAGGAAATAAGGTTAAGGTCGTAGAGGACTTTGTGTACTTGTGCAATAACGTCCACAATGCATGGGCGTTGTGAGAATGAGGTCAGGAGGCATATTGCTTTATAAGGTCAGGTGTTTGAAGAGCTGTGGATATCACTTTGGTAAAGAAAATAAATCTGGACATAAAAAAAGATATAATGGTTATTTATGTAGAAGTGGTGTCTAAATTATTGCATAAGCCAAATAGATGGATTATATGCAGTTTAAAAATAAATTGTTGGCATTTGAATACAGATATCCGAGACCAACACGATTAAATTAATGAACAATGCAGCATTCCAAAAGGGAACATGCCAGGTCTATGTTGTAGATATGATCAGGCAAAAGCTATTGTGCTACATAGGGCACGTGTACAGGAAGGAGGAGTCCTGGTTTCTGAGGCAGAGCACTGGAGTGGTCTCCATACATCTGGCGACCAAAGGGAAGACCGAAGGCCAGGTGGTGCGATCCCATTAAGGCAGATGTTGGAGGTATCGTGTCTACTTTACATCGCCTTCAGGATCTGGCAGAAGGTATATAGGATTGGCAAAGTGCCGTCGCATCACTTGCTGTGCCCATGATAGCATCTTGATCTGGAGACAAAGTTATATTGACAAAAGTTCCTCTGAATTATATAATTGATTGTAAGATGGTTCATTGATGTCCTCTGTTAAAATACCGTTTATAGCTGTAAACTAAATTTTACTTTTGATTTAAAGCTTTCGTGACTGCAGTAATTCATATTCTTAGTTTTGACCGTTTGAGTTATGGTTTGACCGTTTGAGTTATGGTCGAAACGTCGTGAGAATTTTTTAATTGTTTTATATATATTTTATTATTTTGTTGTTTCTCTTCAACGTGACTTTACCGAAAAAAACTAAGAATATAAATTTTACTTCTTCACTTAAGTTTGTATACTAGAGAACGTAGAACATGGCCTTATCTTCTCAAAGTTTTCCAGACATTGATTGCTGATATAGATATATTTGTAATAATGTTAAAATTCACTGAAAACTTCCTGTGCATTCAAGAATGTAGTTTTGATATTCAGACCGCTGTATAACACAATCTATCTCAGAAGTCCCGTACAGACTGTACATCATAGGCAATGGGACCATCCATAGAAAATCCCATAAAGAATTTAACACATTCAATGCTCTTGCCCTTCCGCAGCTGTCCAAGGTTTACTGGGCGCACAGGGATCATGATCGCCTCATTATTATCGTCTCCAACAATCAATTTATGATCCAGAAATATATTTCCTTCATCGTTGGTTGATCCGTGCACTCTGAAAAGCGTTTCCTCAACCCGTTTCACTTTCAGAATATCTCCACTGAGCCATAATTGATACAACGATTTCCCAGTTCCCTGCATCTCCGAAGTCTTGTCTATCTTCTGACGAGACACGATCCTGTTAAGTCCGGTGCCGTTTACCAAGAAAAAGTTGGTCATAAACTGACGCTTACGGATAATTAATTTATATTTCATTCGGCATGATCGATTCATGGCCTCAATGCAACTTGCCAGGGTGCGCACTTCACGCCTGTTGCCGTCTGCTTTGGGCCACAGGAGCAGCATAGCCATCAAGTATGGTTCGTTCAGGAAATCGATGCTCCAACCCTATCTCAAGGAGCATGTCTTTAACCATCAACTGCAGTTTTCCTTGTGGAGAAATTCTTTTGGATGTTGGACTGACGCAATTTAAGACGAGGTTTGCAAAAATAAAATTCTGCTTTTCCTTAACATTGTTACCATTTTTGCTTCAATCTCTGATCTGGCACTCAGTCGAGGGTATTTGGTGGCATCCAGTTTGTTATCACCATCCAAACTGTCTGAACAAAAAGCATCTGTGTACTGAGAATAGTAACGTAAGACTGTGTGACGGACTCTATTTTCAGTTTTTTTCCTTTTCAGAATACCTGGGCTTAAAGAGCCAAAAATAGTCTTCCAAAAACTCCAAAGAAATCTTCATTCGGTTTTTTAATTCTCGAAGGTACCATTCATTGTTTTGTATAACTTCCACTGTGGCTCTTACTTCCTCATAACTTGTGGGAATCCGTGATAATTCTATCCTTCCATTTAGATATGCCACCTTCGTTTTCTTGTTAATTTCGTAGTTTTTGTCAAACAGTTTGGTGAGATCAAAAAGGTGCATATGTATGAGGCCACTTCAACATCACCAAAGAATCCAGCAGTGTTGAAAACAGCATCTTCCTTCTTAGCCAGTTCCTGTGCTTCCTTGAAAAAGTCAGATGCCCTTTTTGCCAGTTGCAGTGCTTTATTGAGATCTGATGGAAGGAGAAAGCCACTGTTCTCAATGGCACGGAGGTCATATGTCTGCTTCAGCTCACACTTGTAAACTTGACCAATTGTATCTGTGATATACGAGTTACTTTTGGCCAATGATTTTGCAATCTCCGCCCAATGTTTAGCTTCGCCAAATGTTTTCTCTTTTAGGGAGTAATACCTTGCCAGAGCCTGAGCCATTACTGCATATTTTGGGAATCTGGCTGCTGCACGAAGCAGCACATTCCTGGCCAATTCCATGCCGGGCACCACATGGCCTGAATGAGATGCACTGAATTTGTTTGAAATGACATCTTCAATGAGGGGTGCAAAGAGAGTATCTGTCTCATCACCCTGTTCTTTCCAATGGCGTGTGATGAACATGCTCCTCACATTTTTTACCACGTATTCTCTCGCCATACCATCCGTGTAAAGTAAGTGTTCATCCAGGATATCATGCGCAATTTTACATCTTGATGGGCCACCAGTTGTTTCAAATTCTTTCAGCACTTGCTCTGCCACGAGTGGGTGTGACATTCTCACAGATTCATGTGCCATTCACTTCATCCATGGGGCATTTAATGAGCAGTAATTTAGCATGCTTGCTCAGCCCATCGTCAAGAGTTTGCTTTCTCCAAAATGTGGATTTTACGTTTGAGATTCCAAGAATCACCTCACACCGAGTCACCGGTATTGATGCGTTCTTTACGTAGCTGTTTAGCAATACAATGCAACTGATAAGTTTACCATTTTCACTGTTGCAGTCAGCACCTTTCATCATATTCTTTACCATATTTGCGATGTAATTTGTATCAAAATTTTTCTTAATGATCATAAACGAAAGAAAGCTGTCACATTCTTTGTAATAATTTTCCATTACTTTAAGCTTTTTTTCAAACCGTTCTTGCTCTGTTGGGGAAATTTTGTGCTCTAAAATGACACTGTCAAAAACACTTGCTTTTCGACTTTCTTCAGGGGCCTGTGAACGCATGCAGTTAATCATCACAATGAGTGCCTCATCAAATGGAACATCTGACAGCTCGGATATTATGCTGTGTTGCAGGTTTCTGAGGCTTTCTGCATCATAAGCATCATCAGCGAGAAGAAGTACCGGGGTGTAGATATTAGGGTCAGCCTCTGCATACTTTAGCAGTGCAATTTCTCTGTGATCATCATAGTTGTTTTTAATCACAGCACACCTAAACCTTTTCCTGAGCTCCCACAGGACATGCCATGCAAGTGTTGTTCCTCCACAACCAGGATGGTGAAACAAATTCACCATTTGAAGGCATCGCTTTGACCTAAGTGCATCTTCAACGTTCTGCTTTAAAGCACGAAACGGCTCACGTTTGATAAAAGGCTTTCTTCGCTTTTCAGAGAAATAGAAGTTCCACGGGCAGACTTTTCCTCCCTTGTAGTAGTTTTCCTCAAAACTTATTCGAAAGTCGTCAAAACCTTTCTCATCTTTTTTTACTTCAGTGCCTTCACATTCATTCTCACAAACAACCGTGAGGGAAGACATGCGCTCCTCCTGCACTTTGGTTAAACAGCAGGAGCCTCTTGTGGACGTACGCAGAAAGCGCTGTGTGCTTTTTGACGCAGCTTTGATCTTGAAAATAGTTGAGTTTACGTGCTCTAAACTCATAACACGAATTGATTTATGTCCCAAGTCAGTTTCGTCAACTTTTGTCTGTGCAAGATTGGCCCAGCTCTCGTATGTTGCCACGTTTTCTGTTATCAACATACTATCAGCAAGGCCCTGCATTTTCTGATGAAAGTATATATTTTTTTCCATTATTGGGTCAATCAAATTGTCAACTTTAATGGGGGACAGAAACACAAGAAGAAATCTCCCACTTGGCAAAAGGTCCTTGTGGCACAAGCTAACCAGCCTGCTGTGGTTTCCACTACGTTTTCTCTGAAACTCTTTTGCATCCATGGCTTTGTTATTGCCTATGTCTGCCCTTCCATTGCATGATATCCAGCTGGTTTGCTTGTGAAGGTTAAGCTCCTTGGCTAATGTTTCAATGTCAGAATGTTCACGTTCTACAAACTGCCAAGGAAAATGCAGATTAAGTGATCTATCAGGGCGGACACGGCTGCACAGTCCAGAGACGTTAGATTCAGGGTCAAAATCAAGGACAGCAAACCAATTGATTTATTTCACAATTTCAAGATGTTGAAGTTGGCTTTTGTCTGCTTTGTTAACCACCAAAATGTAGGAACTAAAATAGGAATCATCGAGTCTCCCTTTCCTTCCTGTTATCAGATGAGTTAGTTTTTTGCCTTCATCATCTGGCTTACGACCTATTTTTTGGTTAGTTTCGGCCAGTTTGCTCTGCTCATTCCACTTTTTCACATCTTTACAAACGCGTCTATACTCTTCTTTCCACTGTTCCGAATTCTGTGTTGCCAGAATATCCTTAGAAGATGCACCGTCTCGTTTTTATGCGTGGTTCTCTTTATCTGCTTGCCATTTTTCATTGGTGTGCTTCATTTGCTTTATTTAATAAACATTGTATTTGCATATTGTGCTCTTAGGGATAACATCGAATTCTATCACATATGCACCAAGACTTGTATGTTCAGGCGAAATGACCTCCACAAATCTTGGAGGTCGTATGCATTCTTTAGCATCTTGATCCTGTCTTTCTGGAAGTACTTTGAGATGTTGTTATCGATTGTATCAACAAACTTGCTCTGGTATTCTACGTGGACACCGGTAACTTCACCGTGCCTGTACCCGCTCTTTGTGTCTCCCACACCAAAGTGTATGTTGCCATTTGTCCTCCTGTTCATGCACCCAGCAGAGAACCTGAACACCTCATTACAGAATTTCTTCATCAACGTCGCCCTCGCAGGCAAAAAGCTTAAACTCGTGAACCGGATCTATATAGCTTGTGTTTCCCGTTTCACTAGCCAGCACACTTCCTCTGATATATCTGTGTGAAGTGTAATGGTGATCAAATGGGCATGGTGAGCAAATATTCACCTGACTTTCTGGTGTTTTGTTGGCTTGAATCATCAACAGCGGAATGCTCCTGTGTCCCCACCTCTGCAGGTGGTTGTGAAGCTTCTTCATGTACCTGCTGTGCTATGTTCGTGTCATCACCATGAACCACATCACCTGGCTCTGTCTGCTTCTGATCCGCACACTTCTCTTGCTGTTGTTCTGTGCCCTTTTAATTTATTTTCTTGTTTTTATTCGGAGGGTTTTCTTCAGAGATTGAGAAATCGGCTTGTGTGCTGCCAGGAACGAGTTGTGCCCCCTTTGTTTCACGGTGGCTTCTCCGAGGCTTCATCACCGAGTGCAGGTGTTGTCGCTCCGTGGCTAGGGGTGCTGGACGACTTGAGCTTGGACTTCTTCAGGTATTCATCACGCGAATCTATGAGTAAGGATATTTGTAGCGACTTGAGACCAAAACTCCTTGAGTTGTTCACGCTGCAGCTTTACTAAAAAAAGCACTGTTAACTCTTCCTCGTGTAATTTGTTGGCATGTTGCTCTTTCAATTTAGCTTCGTGAACCAACCAGTGGCGAACGTGGTCTTCATTTCATTCTTGCATACTGGAAGGCAGCTTCACATTCTTGTCATCACCCTCATGTCCTAAATGTGAAATTGAAAAAAAAAACGTTGAAGATTAAAAACCTAAAACTTTACATAAAAAAATAAATCGGGTACATTCAGGGTGTGAAGTAAAATTGCATCTGGCGATGGTGTCACCGAATTCAAGAGAATTTTGGAAGGCCACAGGAAGCCACCTCAACCTTCCCTCGGTATGGCTCAAGAAGCTGAGTGGAGCGTGTGCTGCTGTCAGGTGAGCAGGGGCAGTGGCATCTGAAAGAGACAACTCAAGCCATGGACCTGCCCTGGACCACAAACGTTGAGAGGTGTATTTAGGTATTTTATTGCACTCAAGACTCGGTGTGATAAACTACTGTGAGCTAAATACTGGATTTGTGTGTTTTGCAATTTGTCTTTGATTAAATCACCACAATAGAAATGTAGTGCAGGCCGGACAACCATAAATTTTACAAACCATAGAAACATGCATCATGCAAAAACATCAGCTGTTCCTGAAGAACATTGGACACTGTACTGATGAGTCCTAATAAGAACGAAACTGGTCTGCAGTTGTCTGTCTCACTGCTACTGTCAGTCTTACCTCACCTGGTATACAGGAGGACGTGGGTTCGATCCCATCCCCGACACCTGTATATTTGGAGGTTGCATGTTCTCCCCGTGGTCGTGTGTATTTTTTTCTGGGACCTCCGATTTTCCCCTCCACATTTAGAAACATGCCTTTATAGTATTGGCTTCTTTCCATTTGCACATGACAAGCCGCTTCGTTGAGCTCTCAAATGTGACCAGGTCGCTTCTGAAAAAGAGCTCTGTAGCTCAGTGGGCCTTACCTGGTAAAATAAAAAGTTTCGTTTTAGTTGTTTACATTTACACATTTGTGGTCACCATTTTGATGGTGACCACATTGCAGTTCTTCAGGAACTGCTGATGGTGTTTTTACGTAACCTATAAAGGCCGATACATTTTTGTATATATGTGTGGTTAGAAACGCATGCCGTTGATTGCATTATAAAAAAAGGTTTGTTTTGTTGCCAGAAAAAAAGGGGAAAACCCTATTATTATAATTTGGTACTGGCAAAGGTGGTCTAATGATGTGGATGCTTACCCCGAGCCCTCATTACTTTGATAGTGCAATGTCTTTGAGCTGTAGGCCTTTTGGCGTCCTCTGGTCTAGCACCAATTGAGACGAGGCTCAAAAGAAAGCTGTATAACCCTTTCCTCACTATGGAGTTGAGCAGTGTGGTGATCCTGAATAGGGCTGCTCAGTCACTCAGGGTGCTGCCGGACTTCACTGCTGCTTTGGTCCAGTGAGGGTGTGGTGCCACGGCAGCGAAGCCGCTCCGCCGAGGCCGGGCCTGCCACTGTGATGCCGCAGCAGCAAAGCCGTTCTGCTGACCCAGTGGCCACGACGCCGCCACCTCCGAGCGACGGGGCCGACGCTGCTCGTCCCTCACCACCTCCCACCTAAACACACACACACCCCCCCACACATAGAGCCCCGAGGGGAAGTCACCTGGCCGCAGGTTTTCACCCAGAAGCACTCCCACGGGACGAAACTTCACGGTTTCCTGCGACCAGGGAATTGGGCGACCTCCCCCGTGGCTAACATGCACCATGGCGCCGTGACCTGGGTTGTAATTACATGGTCACGACGGGGGCTGCTGAGCCACCGCGGATAGAAAGCATCCACACTCGACACGGGTCAGCAGGTGGGTAGGGGGGTAGGGCGGAGTAGCGAGCGACAGGAAGGCAGGGAGTGGCCTTCGTCCCCGCACAACGTGTGCAGGGACCTCGCCCTTGCACAACGTGTGTTGGGGCGGTACAGGAAGACCTCTCGGCCGTGCACTTGGTTAAACAATATAAGGCGGGCATTGGAGAGGGGACTAATCCAATTGATCAAGAGCGGGAAATCCGAGGCTCTGGATTGGACGAGAGGCCAGCGGGTAGCGGCACGCTAGCTTTGATGTAGGGGGATAAAAAGGGATGGAGTCATCGTCCCCTGCTACTCGAACGTCCATGAGACGGGTCGCAAAGCAGCCAGGTCCAGTTCCCAGCAAAAGCTACGTGCAGCCTCGCCTTTCCGCGACTTCCTACACCTCGAGATCGGGTCGTAAGTACGGTAAGACAAAGGGGAATATCCCTTAGGGAAAGTGAGTAGGGAGAGACCAGGCAAATTGAGTCCTAGACCGCCAGGAGATAGGTTAGACGTGCCCTGCTGGCCCACACTGACACGGATAGATTAACTTCAGTAGACATTACACCTTGTCGTGTTGTCTCTGCGAGTAAGGAGAGGAGTGCATGGTCTTGTGAGCCTGCTCGCTGTGGTTTCCTGTGTTTGCGCACGAGTGTGTAATTTCACCCACGTGTGCGCGCTCACTGCGCACGTTAAACCTGTGAGCCTACTCGTTGGGGTGCCCTGTGTTCATGCGCCGGCGGGTATTCTACCCGCGTGGGTGCACTCACCACTGCGCGGCTCGTGGTTAGCGTGTGCGAAAGGTGCACAGCTGCGATCTCGCAGGGCGGTTCGTACAGCCCCTTTAAAATCATGCCTCGAGGAGCCGCTGCGAGGGGGGGGGGAGTCGGAGAGCGGTGGGTCACAGATGAGCGGGGAGACGGGGGTCAGCCTCCCCGACAAGGGCACGACCAATATCCTGAGCCACCTGCATGCAGGTTTGTGGCTACAGCTTCTAGCATATCTGTGCCTGCTGCTTCATCACTCACCCATCGCCACAGGACTTGGATAATGACGATGGTAAAAGTGCCATGACTTGCGCAGAGAACTTGGATTTAAGTGAGGGTGATTAGCGCAGCATCAACCTCACTCTCTTGACCAGCCCCCTTCTGTACCCAGTAGCAAGACGTAGTCAAGACGACTGGAGATGGTCCTGGTTGCAGTGGAAGGTCCAAAGACCCTTTTGGTGGAATTTCCTCCACCAGGGGTTCCACATGCCCAGGCTCAGACAAGCTGAGTTTTCCAGATTAGTTAACCACTGCCCGGGGTTCGGCGTTGGCAGCTGCTGACTGTACCGACTCACCAGGGATGTTGAGCCTGGTGTGCGCCTACGGTAGCAACTAGAGGGCCGGCCCAGATGGAACAAGCCTGAGGCACAACTAGCTGGTCAGACACTAATACATAGTGTATGCGTGTGTAGGTGCGGTTAGCGCGCTGCCCTACGAATGGTGAATAACAGTGACTAATTGCTGAAACTGTGTACAGATGTGTGGGTACAGATACACAGTAAACTGCATGATTTTCCTGATGTACCTGTGTATAGGTGTGTGGGTACAGATACACAGTGTAAGCTGCATGCTCTTCCTCATGTACCTGTGTATAGGTGTGAGTACAGATATATAGTGAAACTGCATGATCTCCCTTATGTACCTATGTACAGGTGTGTGAGTACAGATACACAGTGCAACTATATCATCTTCCTCATGTACCTGTGTACAGGTGCATAGCCATGACTGATTGCAGAAGCGAGTAATATCTAACCTAGTCCCGCCCTCCAGCATTCCTTAACCAACCCACGTTGACCAGCGTGGTGAAGTATAGTCAAGCAACCCCCATGATCAACATGGACTAGGACGGCCTTCTGTGGTGTCATCCTAACTTGTGTAGTTTGTGAGGAAGAAGCCACAGTCGTGTTCCGCGTGTGTTATTGATGAAGGCCTCCCATATGCCACGTGGTCATGGGGATTTTGATTTCACCTGCACTGCATTGCATTGATCAGTGTGGGTTGCGAAGGAGACTCAACTAAACAATTTTATTTACCAAGCCCACTGAGCTAGGAGCTCGTTTACAGAGGCGACCCCATTACAACTGATAGCTGCCAAACAATGTACATGCGTTTTTCTAAACAATGTACATGTGTGTTTATAAATAATGTACACGCGTTTCTACATAATGTGCACGTGTGTTTCTAAACAATGTTCACGCGTGTTTCTAAATAATCTACACGTTTGTTTCTACATAATGTACACGCGTTTATAAATAATGTACGGGTGTTTTTTGATAATGTACACGTGTGTTTCTAAATAATCTACACGTGAGTTTCTAAACAATGTACACGTGTTTCTAAATAACCGAAACGTGTGTTTCTAAACAATGTACACGTGTGTTTCTAAACAATGTTTCTAAATACGGAGGACAACACCGGAGGACCAGGAGTACATTCCATGCGACCACCACGAGGAGAGAACAGATGAACCTCATCATAGCTATGAAGAGGTACACTTTGTAGTAGAGCATGTTGGGTAATGAGAGAAAGTCGTTGGGTTATGAGAGAAAGTCGTTGGCTTAAGAGAAGTAAGTGACTTGTGCAGAACATGTCACTGGAGGGGATGATGGCTAGTGGTCGAGACTAATGATGGCGTGGCAGCTAAAGGAGAGAACACGCCTGAGAAGTTGTCCACCGTGGCCACAGAGCAATGAATTGGATCATGTGCGGGACCTATATAGATTGTGGCATCACAAGACCATGATATATGGTAACGGATTGGAGAGGTGTGCATCTAGCAGTGGATAGCTCATGGCTGATGGTGCATCCTGATACAACATTCCTTGAGCTTGGTGACTGTCTTACACAGCACGACGTGGGTGTTGTACTCCTGCCTGTAGCGCTGTCCCGTCTCCTGCCAGGTTCGCCACTTCGTCAGCGTGCTGCGCCATCGCTTGGTCGCCGTAGAGGAGCCAGGCTAACGCTGTACGCGTTCGTGTATTGTGGATAAATAATTGTGCACGCATCACGAGAGCACGACAGAAGTCGTCATCTCGCAAGCCATCAGTCATGCGGTTGCGAAGGGCCATGCTGCCACCTGTCTGTTGCCATCAACAGATGAACACGTCGTCCACATCATGATCCGAATAGAGGTCACGGCATCGTGAGATGACGGCTCTGGTATGGGAGCCAGCAGCAGGCATTGTCAACGAGCACCGCAATAGAAAGGGAAATAAATAAGACTGGGCATGAGAACTGTGTGGTGTGAACCTTACCGCTGGGTTTAAAAATCTCAACCGGTCCTCAATCATTGCAATGTCCTTTGAAACAACACTCAGATTTTACTGGGCAAAGACCCGGACTTGCCCCGTCTACTGTGTTCAAGCCCTATTGTCAGTCCACTGCTGGATGAGGGCCTTCCCACGCTGTGCAAATAGTGGAGATATTTGACCATACCTCACCACGCTGCAATGCGGTTTTCTAATGATGCACAATCAAAATGAAGGACGTGGGCAGGTGCTCCAAATCGAGGAAAAACACATTTATTGTGGTTAATCTGAAAGATTCAACAGCACGCGTGTCACACATAGCAATCCTTCAATCACAATGGTGGGGAGGAGGCCGTAATGGCAGGGAGTAGGCCGCGATAGCGTGGAGGAGGCCGCGATGGTGTGGAGGAGACCGCGATGGCGGGGAGGAGGCCACGATGGCGTTGAGTATGACGCGATGGCGGGGAGGAGGCCGTGATGGTGAGGAGGCCACGATGGCGGGGAGGAGGCCGTGATGGCGTGGAGAAGGCCGTGATAGCAGGGAGGATGCCGTGATACACTCGCTCATCTTACACTGACTCAGTCACATCATACACTGACTCACTCACACATCATACACTGACTCACTCATCATATGCTGACTCACTCACACATCATACTCACACAACCACTGATCCATTCACTCATCATACACTGATTCACTCATCATACACTCACTCAATACGCTGACTCACTCACATCATACACTCACACTACCACTGACTCACACATCAGACACTGACTCACTCATCATACACCGACTCACAGATCATACACTCACACTACCACTGGCTCACTCACACACCATACACTGGGAGTGTCATGCTGCCAGATATGGCTGCAAGTTTTATCGTACATGTTATGTATATCGTTTATTGTTAACTTTGAATCAAAGTTCCTATGATTACTGTTCTTACATTGTACTTTATAGCTCAATTTTGGTGATTTCAAAAACATATGGTTAAGCCATGTTTCTTGCGGAAGTGCGGAGTTGGCCTGATAACTTTCATCTAAATTGTCTTATGGTTGTTATTGTTTGACTTGCATCACACTGGGATTTTTGCACACAGCATTGTAATACGGTGTTTTTTTAAATGAAGATTTGCTGGTTTTTCCAGGATGTTTCTGTTGCGCGTCGTCGCTTTAAGATGTTCTCTGTTCATATTTTGTTTGTTGCGGTTGCACCCAACTCAAGAGCCGCATGGCTCACAGGGCTATACCTAATAAATGAAACTTGAACCGAGTCGCCATTAACCATGTGATTGGTGTACAAGTGTGGTTAATCAATAACCCTGCCAGCCCCCCACAGGCCCAACTCAGTCATCACATGCTGGTGTACACACGTGCATTGATGTATTGCACAGCACATAAGGAATTATTCAAAAGAGTGGTTCATTCCTAATGTGCCACACTAAGCAGCATTTATCGAAAATAGCAGTTATTCAAGTAAAAAAAGAGCATTGGAAACCCGGGATACAAGGTGGCTTGTAGAGGTCCATGGCCCAATCGGGAACAGCAGTGCCCCCCATTCATAGCTCCGTGCGGGGGCTGGCGAGCCACTAAACTCCACGCTAAAGAGGTAACCACGGCCAGAGCCACTGATGCCACCTCAACTCGCCATCGCCTCCTTCCTCGCAGTTGATAGCTGCCCTACAAGGTCTCTTCCAACCGCCTCGGTCGCTCTACTTTGTACACTGCTGGAGGAAACATGACGCGTCTTGTTTTGCCTCCATAGCTTTAACATTTAAATATATAATAGGTGACGTTTTGGAAAATGGTCCTTCCGCATAGCACATAGATCTAGCGTATCACTCGCCATTGTTGTTCTCCGTGACCAGAAATCAAACTTCGGTGGCCGAGTTTGTGGCACAGTGCACGAACACCTGTCATGCCATATTGATCAGAGACGTGGACATCAAATGAAAAAATGGCGAAAACATGTAAGTGCTCAAAACAGCATGGGAATATTTATGGTAAGAATTACACTAACATACACGGCAAGAGGAACGCATGCTTTCAAGAATATACGCCCTCCAGGGCCCCGCCCCCCCAGGGCCCCTCCCCCCAGCGGCGCGGCACGATGAGCCGCTCGGCTCTGCCCCTTGCAGCGAGAACGTGGGGGCTGCTGCTGCTGTTGCTTGGCAGCCGTGAGAGCCGCGAGAGACGTCGTCGCCGTGCGGCAGAGCCCATGTGCCTGTTGGCTGCACGTGGCGACGGGCCCCGTGCCGCCATCGCTGGCACTGCTGGGAGAGTCGACAAGGCAGCGGCTGCGCGCCCAGCTGCTGACTTGGTGAGGTGCGAGTGATGGAGGAGCCAGGGCGTGGTCACTGCGGACCCTCGCAGGCGTTTACCAAACCCACCCTTGGTTTAGGAGGTCGCGGCCTTCCTCGGCGTCCTTCATAGGCACGGCCAACTCAGCCGGAACGCGCCCGAACTCGCCAGATGTCGGAAGCGAAGCTGCGTGGACCTCGGATCGCGCTTCGACGGGCGAACACCGTGCATGGAGCAGGTGCAAAGGGCCGTGTGGGCAGCAGAGGGCAGTGCGGAAACGCCCTTTGCTCTCTACTCCCTCCGTTTTCGCCACCCCGTACTGACCAGCGTGGTGCAGGATGGTCAAATATAGTGACCCTCGCAGCTGGCACGGCGTGGGGAGGCCTTCATCCAGCAGTGGAGTGACAACGGGATGCCCATTAACATGTTCCATTGCACTGTGCATAATTTGGAACCTGCACTAAATTTTCCTTTCATCGTAATTCAAAGGTTGGACAGCCAAGACAAATCGGGCAGGGAGCGGTCGCATTTGGGTCCAGTTGATGCTGAATGAGTTTTATCCACGTCACAAACAACGACCATGACATTGAAGTTCGTGTCCGATTCCCATCTCTCATCTCAAACCCTCGGAGTAATGGCACGAAAGTGTCCATACTTCTGTGAGCATGAGATTTGTATGTGAATGTTTCGTCATGGCGTTTTTTAGTTTGTCAAATGTTGTACTGGACATCTGTAAAAAAAGAGCTGTATCGCTCATTGCATTTCTCAGTATAACTACATATTCTGATTCTGTATTTACGTCTATAGCTAATCAACACTATTGGTTACAACTGGACTCTGCATGATGAAGATTACTCAAGCAAGCCCTGAGACAGGCTGACTCAGATGTATGAGTTTCTTATACTCTGCACAGGCACAGCAGGAGGAACACGTGGATTGTTTCACTCAGCCACGCCACACGGCTGGGTGCGTGTTGGTTGAGTCGAGTCTCAGCGTATCCCAGCTCCGACGGGTGTGGGGCAGTGCTCACTCCCACTGAGGGCGCCTGAGCCAGTGGTTACAACTCCACATTCCTATTGACGAGGCCAGTATATCCTTAAAAAACACTTCCAGCTGCCCAGAAGGTGGTGTTTTGATCTGCCCAGAGGGATGATGAGCTCAGCCTACCAGTGACTGTTATTGGAACGAGCAGACTGTGAGGCAGCGACTCCTCCACAGAACCCCCCGGCTCTCAGTGTTTACTCGGTGGCACTGCGGCCCTGTGCAGCACTTTTATGAATCCACTGCTGGATCAGCACCTCCCCGTGTCACGTGGGTCGTGGGGGTTACTAGAGCACGCCTCACCTTGGTGAGTGTGAGTGGGGTGAGGAGTGTAGACGTGGGGGTACTAGAGCACGCCTCACCATGGTGAGTGTGAGTGGGGTGAGGAGTGTAGACGTGGGGGTACTAGAGTACGCCTCACCATGGTGTGGGTGGGGTGAGGAGTGTAGACGTGGGGGTACGCCTCACCTTGGTGAGTGTGGGTGGGGTGAGGGTGAGGAGTGTAGACGTGGGGGTACTAGAGCACGCCTCACCATGGTGAGTGTGAGTGGGGTGAGGGTGAGGAGTGTAGACGTGGGGGTACTAGAGCACGCCTCACCATGGTGAGTGTGGGGTGAGGGTGGGGGGTGTAGACGTGGGGGGTACTAGAGCACGCCTCACCTTGGTGAGTGTGAGTGGGGTGAGGGTGAGGAGTGTAGACGTGGGGGTACTAGAGCACGCCTCACCATGGTGAGTGTGGGTGGGGTAAGGGTGGGGGGTGTAGACGTGGGGCCATAGAAGTACTGCACAACAGGTGATATTAATACTTTTGTAGTGTCGTGAACACAGCCACTACTGTCAGTGTAGACAGTTAAATGTCACGTAGGTAAAAAAAAAAATCACGTTTTGGCCACAACACAAGCGGCCTTCATCAGGTGAAGGGACCAGACTGTCTCGAGGACAGCGCTGGAGTGAACACAGCAAAGCTCAGACCGCGACCTTTAAGCTGTGTGAGAGGAATGAAGGTGCCTTGACAAAGGAATTAGCATAAAATTTGCATTTAATTGGCGGACTTAGCATGATGAAAGGTGAACATGTTCAGGGGGGGAGGTGTGAAAAGGGACGAGAGGGGATGCTGCGAAAGTTTGGGGTACCACTGCTTAAAAAAATATACTGTACCATTGAAAATTAGTTTAATGTTTGGTTCGATTTAGAACATCTTTCCAATGGTTGTTTAATTTGAAACCATCTTCTCAGTTGAAATTAGCTGTAGCTGAGCTTGGCTGTGTTCACTCCAGCGCTGTCCTCGAGACAGTCTGGTCCCTTCACCTGATGAAGACCGCTTGTGTTGTGGTCGAAACGTCGTGATTTTTGTTTTATTTTTTACCTACGTGACTTTACCGAAAAGAACCAAAGAGTGTGGACGCTTGCAGTCACGAAAGCTTCAAATCTAGAACAGTTAAATGTCTCTGTGGGTCGCGCCAGCTACAGTGCTGGAGGGGCGCCGGGTGCCCCGATTGGATGCACTAAGGGCACGTGACCGGGAGCGGGTCTCAATTGGACGAGCTGAGAGCACGTGATGAGAAGTGGGCCTTGATTGGAGGAATCAATCGCACGTGACCGGAAGTGAGCTTCGATTGGACGAGCTGAGGGCAGGTGACCAGAGGTGGGCCTTGATTGGAGGAATCAATCGCACGTGATCTGAAGCGGTGCCTCGATGGGAGGAGTTAAGAGCACGTGGCCGGAAGCGGTGAGAACGACGCCTGGTGTCGCGAGAGTGCGAGCCGACTGCGAGACGCGTGAAGCAGGAGGCCTGGCGCCCTCTAGGGGGCTCTCTGGAGATCCCTGTAGTGGAGACTCTTCCCCACCAGCACACGCATGACCAAATACACAGCTTGTATCATTTGCTCAGTTTTATTTAATATGTACAAAAATATTGTGAGCTGGATATTATTATTTTCAAGAATCGATGTTGATCGATTAATCGTGACATTCCTACCGTGTACAGCGATGCGTACCCTGCACAGAGGCTTGCAAAGATAACATTTCGCATTAAGCAAGGTTTAGTATCTCAACTTAAACACATATTTTAACTAAAGTACAGCTAATGCTACGTGACATAATGTTAATCTATCACAACCAAATGGACTTACAAATTTACAAAACAATCTAACTTGAAGTGGGTTATAATGTAGAACATATTCATAAATGAGTCGCTGTAATGTGGGCTTTAGGTGACTGTTGATCAAATCGCTCTCGCTATACCGGATTGTTCTCCTCGAGCTCTGCATTGAAATATTCGCCAGGTTGGGGTCGCGCTGCTTGACCTCTCCCCTCACCCAGCGCCAGCAACAGCCCCAGCGCGAGGGAGCGGCCCCCAGCGCGAGGGAGCGGCCCCCAGCTCACAACCGCCAGGACTGCGGCACCATCTCCTAGTGATTCCATTACCCCTGCAGCAGCACTGCGCGCGAACTTCCTCGCGCTCCGACGCGTTTGATCGACAATGTAGAGAAGTGGCACCTTGAGTAAGTGATGCATGCTTTTAATCTAGAGGCCCTTCCTGTGAATCAACATTGGTGATGAGTCACAACGGGACATTGTTTAGCATTCTGATTAAGGCCAGGATTGTGATTAGACTATTAAGCCTATTATAGATGAGGCTAAGATGACATGGAGGGTTATAACGAGGCTCAGGAATCAGGGCTAGGGTTATGACTATGAGAAAGGTTGTAACATTAACATGCTGCTAGGCAGTCAACTAACCCCCACGACCCACACCGGCATATAGAGGCCCACTCTTTCTATGCTGGTTTGTGCAATCCAGAGGTTGAACACGAAATTTAACACTCTTATGAAATACGTGGTCCGCCAGGAAGTGTCTGTGTTTTTGGCCTGACTGGCTGTGCTTCACATGTTTTTCAGGTTTGTTGAATGCTCGTGTCTCATCTTTTTTGTTGTATTTACCTCCATGATTTGTTCTTGATACCTGATGAAGATCGCTTGTGTTGTGATCAAAACGTCGTGATTGTTTTGTTTTAATATAATTTTATTGTATTTCTACATACGTGAATTTACCGAAAAAAACAATGAGTAATTTTATGCAGTCACGAAAGCTTTAATACTTTAAGGCCCTTATTCAGTCATAGATTGGCAAAGTGGCTGTCCATGTGTAGTGGTGTTACGGGACAAACACACATCAGTTACAGCTAGCACCCTTGGCTTACCCGCAGGGGGCTGTGGGCTTTGCATCCCCTGCGCCCTCCCAACGGGTGGGGGATTGGTATAAAAGATGGGGAGCCAGAGAGATAGGGGCAGTGTTTACGAGCCGAAGTCCGAAGACCCAGTTGAAGACTGAAGACCGGCTAGATAGACCCTGGAACTCCTCTGACCCGCAGTCCTTCTCGGGGCCGGGCAGAGCAAGCCAGAGGTGTGACCCCAGAGCCGATGTCCTTCTAAGGGCCGGGTTCTAGAGCACGCCTCACCTTGGTGAGTGTGGGTGGGGTGAGGAGTGTAGACGTGGGGATACTAGAGTACACCTCACCTTGGTGAGTGTGGGTGGGTGAGGAGTGTAGACGTGGGGGGTACTAGAGTACGCCTCACCTTGGTGAGTGTGAGTGGGGTGAGGAGTGTAGACGTGGGGGTACTAGAGCACGCCTCATCTTGGTGTGAGTGGGGTGAGGAGTGTAGACGTGGTGGTACTAGAGCACGCCTCACCTTGGTGAGTGTGAGTGGGATGAGGGTGAGGAGTGTAGACGTGGGGGTACTAGAGCACGCCACACCTTGGTGAGTGTGGGTGGGGTGAGGAGTGTAGACGTTGGGGTACTACAGCACGCCACACCCTGGTGAGTGTGGGTGGGGTGAGGAGTGTAGATGTGGGGGTACTAGAGTACGCCTCACCTTGATGAGTGTGGGTGGGGTGAGGGTGAGGAGTGTAGACGTGGGGATACTAGAGCGCGCATCACCTTGGTGAGTGTGATTGGGGTGAGGTTGGGGGGTGTAGACGTGGGGCCATAGAAGTACTGTACAACAGTTGATATTGTTACTTTTGTAGTGTCGTGAACACAGCCACTACTAAATTTTGATTTAAAGCTTTCATGACTGCAGGGATTCATATTCTTGGTTCTTTGGTAAAGTCACGTAGAAGGGAAACAATAAAATAAAAAAAATATAAAACAATCATCATCAGGTGTGGTTTTCACACCTGATGATGAATGCTTGTGTTGCAGTCGAAACGTCGTGAGAATTGTATTGTTTTGTATTTTTACTATTTTATTGTTTCCCTTCGACGTGACTTTACCGAAAGAACCAAAAATATATATCACTACTGTCAGTGTATACAGTTAAATGTCTCTGTGGGTCGCGCCAGCGACAATGCTGGAGGGGCGCCGGGTGCCCCGATTGGACGCGCTAAGGGCACGTGACCGGGAGCGGGCCTCGATTGGACGAGCTAAGGTCACGTGACCTGAAGTGGGCCTCGATTGGAGGAGTCAAGGGCACGTGACCGAATGCAGGCCTCGATTGGACGAGCTGAGGGCACGTGACCGGAAGTGGCCCTCGATTGGAGGAGTCAAGGGCACGTGATCTGAAGCGGTGCATCGATGGGAGGAGTTAAGGGCACGTGGCCGGAAGCGGGGAGCGCCACCTTGTTACAGCAAGGGGCGGGGGCCACGAGACATGGTGGCGGGGGGGGGCGTCAGGGGGACTCGGGGCTCGTGTTGGGGGTCACGAGTTAACAGGCACGTGCATAGTGAGCAGCCTAGGACAAGTTAGCCCCACTTAGCAACAGAATCCGGTGTACAGTGAATTGTTTAATAAACTCGTTGCCTCCTACAACAGTGTGTGTGCGCCTCAGTCGACATAGGGGCCGTCCATAAATGACGTCACGCACCTGGGGGGGGTCAGACATTTGTGACGATGTGTGACGAGGGGGGTGGGTTTGAGAAATGTGACGTCACATAAAAATGCGCAACTTTAAATGAATATAGAATTGCTATAACAACAGTAATTGTTATAACACTCCTACAACATCAGAGTGCAGCACCACATTAAATACGCACTACAATGACAATAGTTTAAAGCGATTTGAAGCATGTTTTATTTTTAAAATGGAAATATGGTTTTGGGGGGGAGGGGGGGCAGAGCTTTGTGACGTCATATTTGAGGGGGGGGTCAAAAATCGCGTGACGTCATTTATGGACGGCCCCCATTCACTACACTTTGCCCTCATGATCAAAGTGGCCTCGCTGCCTATAACACCTATCATGGCGTGGACTGTACGTGGAGTACTTTGAGTACCAGTGGACACCGACACAACATCGACAACGAAGTTGAGGGGCCCCAGATCAACGTTAAGACTCAAATTTTTTTAGGATTCTCTCGACGAGGGTTCGAGGGGGCCCCACGGCTTCTGAGAAGTACAAAGCGAGGCGCGCCTCACGGATTCGAGTCGTCCGCTTTCTGGTGAGACCGCGAGCCGCTGACTCCATCAGCAACAACGCGGAGACTCCCCAAGCGGAGGTGTCACGGCCCCTGCCCTCAGCACGTGGACCAGCAGCAGCTATGGGAAGCCAACACGCAGCAGCGCATTCATCACTGCAATAAATCTCAACTCATCGAGGGTTCAACCAGTCTCTAGATCACCCCTCCGAGGAAACAACGCGACTGTGTTTGGCAGGGTCACGATCAACAGCAAATGTGAAATAAATAAGAATGACGTGACTCATTGTTGTGTCACCGGCCACAGAAGTTGCAGCAGTTACTGGAGAAGAGTTCGTGTGAAAGGACAGAGCTGAGGCACGGGCAGACTGCGCAGCTTCAGGGTGCCTGCTGGGGGCAGCGACACTGCGAGAGGCCGGGCAACTCGGAGTCAACTTGTGCGAGCGGCACCGCTGATTTAACTCCGCGCGCCGCACCCTGGGGCACGTGGCCGCGTGGCGATTCGAGCCAATCACCGCCAGCTTAGCGTGGCCCCAAACACAAACCGCGAGCATTGCAACAAATAAACAAAGAGGTCATGATGCAGGCTGCGTTACTATAGCAACACAGCCATTGCTTACGATAAAATGTCTACTTAACGAGTTTTAAAATGCTTAAATTAATATATAATATACATTTTGTAAAGAGCAGAAACAATTAATCCCGATTATCAACATCGGTGGAAATCGCCCCCTCATATTTTCTCGTCCTGAGCCATACAAACTGTTAAATCACAAAGTGCGATGTGCATTGGTTATTGATCACTTTCGTTGAGTGCTGTCATTAAGAGGAGTGCCGTGCACAGTTGGGGTCAAGCAGAGACCGCCTCCGCTTCGGATTTGGTGATGTCACAATAACCCAAGCAGCGTGCTGGCCAGCGGTGAGGCTGGTCCCTGTCATAGGGATGTGGAATTTCCATTGTGAGCTCAGGTCCATTAACCGAGTAGAGCACCACCCAATGCTTGTTTGGGCAAGACGACTGTGACTGGTCGTTTGAATGGGCATGGTTATTGTCAATGAGCTGCGGCAATGCAACATATTGGATAGCGAGCAGCTCAGATTCAATACACATCACGGTTTGCCAATGTTTAAGGCAAGAGACAAGGGGATGTCTCTCTGTCCAAAGAGTCGAAATTTGTTTTCACAAAATTGCAAAACCCTGAAGCAATCCCTACAAAGCGTGAACGCACATTTTACCAACTTTGCCAGATTGAAATATGCTGGTAAAATGCATTCAGAAAATGTATAAAAGCTCCACCTCCAAGTTTTTGATACATATATACAGCCCCGAACAGAGTGGAAGCTCTATTGATGTACACATGGTTTGTCAGCTTGTTGGTGTCGGGCATCCCCACAACACACGATGTCAGCTGTGGCAGACCCGTCAAGTTGAAATGCGCGATCGAGGTCACTGTGGGGTTCCTGACATCAACTCGTGGCAGCGTGAGAACAGCGGCAATGAGGGAGAGAGGGAATCGCCGCGTCCGTTAGATTCGAAGCGCTGAGTGTGAATCAGGCGGCGAGCGTGAGAACGGCTCCTGGTGCAGCGAGAGTGCGAGCCGACTGCGAGACGCGTGGAGCAGGAGGCCTGGCGCCCTCTAGGGGGCTCTCTGGAGATCCGTCCAGTGGAGACTTCCCCACCAGCACACGAATGACCAAATACAAAGCTTGTATCAGTTGCTCAGTTTAATTTAATATGTACAAAAATATTGTGAGCTGGATATTATTATTTTTGACAATCGATGTTGATCGATGAATCGTGACATTCCTACAATGTACAGCTATGTGTACCCTGACTTGCATAAATAACATTTCGTATTAAGCAAGGTTTATTATCTCTACTTAAATGCGCATTATAACTAAAGTACAGCTAATGCTACGTGACATGTTAATCTAACACAACCAAATGAACTTACACATTTAAAAAAAAAATCTAACGTGTTTGAGGTGGGTTATAAATTTAGAACATGTTCATAAATGAGTCATTGAAATGTGGGCTTTAGGTGACTGTTGATCAAATTGGCCTCACTAAACTCGTTTGTTCTCCTCGAGCTCCGCACTGAAATATCCGCCAGAGTGGGTTCACGCTGCTTGACCCCTCTCCTCACTAAGCGCCAGCAGCTGCAGCAGCCCCAGCGCGAGGGAGTGGCCCCCAGCGTGAGGGAGCGGCCCCCAGCTCACACAGCCACTAGGACTGTGGCACCTTCTCCTAGCGATGCCATTACCTCTACAGTAGCACTGCGCGTGAACTTCCTCGTGCTCCGATGCGTTTGATCGAAAATGCAGAGAAGTGGCATCATGAGGAAGTGATGCTGCTCAATCTGGAGGCCCTTTCTGTGAATCAACATTGGTGATGAGTCACAACGGGACATTGTTTAGTATTCTGATTAAGGCCACGATTGTGATTAGACGACTAACCCTATTATAGATGAGGCTAACATGACATGGAGGGTTATAACGAGGCTTAGGGATCAGGGCTAGGGTTATGACTATGGGAAAGGTTATAAGGTTAACATGCTGATAGGCAGTCAACGAACCCCAACGACCCGCATCGGCGTAGAGAGCCCCTCATCATGACGTGGATGTACATGCACACGCATACAAATACAGGTTGCTTTTTATTCTGAGACACTAAGTTCAGTGTGCATCACTTTTCACGTCGTGTCATTTTCAAGTAAAAATTTAACACAGAGCCAAGCCACAAAATCCTTTAAAAGCCTCGCACCAGACCGGAGCTCTGTGGGAGGGTGGCGCTGTGGCACAGAGCCCGACTCGCAAGCAGAACGCCGCGAGTTACAATCCGATGGTTGGCTCAGCCCATAGGCCTCTGAAAGGTAAGGTAAATACGAGCCTACCTTTACCCTACCTTTTACCTTACCACAATACAATCACTCTACACTTACCTTTTACCCTATAGCAAGGTAAGGTAAAAGGTCAAAAGCAACGAGCCTACCTTTACCCTACCTTTTACCCATACCCCATACAAATTACCCGATTACAGGGTAATTACTGGGGTACTACACATGAAAAAGATTTATAACAGGTAAATGCTAGGTAGAGCGCTTTATTCATATATAATACTCTCGAGGATTCCAATTTTTAATGGAGGCCACGGACTGTGCCATGGAGCTTTTAACGAGCCGTAAACAAGGTATTTACCGGGTAATACTTCGCGCTACCTTTCCCCTACTGGGTAATTCTTCGGGGCTACCTTTACCCTACCCTTTATCTTACCCCTTAGAATGTCGAAACCTTTACCCTTTACCTTTAGCCTTTTACCCAGTAAAAAGGGTAAATTACCTTACCTTGCCGAGGCCTATCAGCCCATCATTGCTCCAGTGTGGTTAAAATGAGTACAGCATTGTGGGACGTCAACAGTCGTCGTTATAGTGAGGTACTGACCCCTAACACACAAACGTGGAATTCCTTTTCCACTGCGTAAAGCACCGCTTCAAGACGAAGACTCTGACGTTGAATTGACATTTGTGGAAGGGTTGGCGACCAAAGCCCTCATGGCCATGCTTGCTCCCACCATTGTCTGCATGCCCAGAGGTGACTGTGGTGACTGTAGGGTGTCCTCGAGATAGCGTGGTGGATGTACCGTGTCCCGCATACAATAGGGGTTTCGCGATCCCCTAAAAGTAAACCAAATAGGCGAAATAATGGCGCTCCTGCAGCTCAAAAATGTCACGAGGCACGACGCTGCTTCGCCTTGAGTTGCATCTCCATGCTGCGCATACTTCTGTGAGCATGAGATTTGTATGTGAATGTTTCGTCATGGCGTTTTTTAGTTTGCTAAATGTTGCACTGATCGTCTGTAAAAAAGAGCTGTATCGCTCATTGCATTCCTCAGTATAACTACATATTCTGATTCTGTATGTACGTCTATAGCTAATCAACACTATTGGTTACAACTGGACTCTGCATGATGAAGATTACTCAAGCATGCCCTGAGACAGGCTGACTCAGATGTATAAGTTTCTTATACTCTGCACAGACACAGCTGACACAGCAGGAGGAACACGCGGCTTGTTTCACTCAGCCACACCACACGGCTGGTGCGTGTTGGTTGGGTCGAGTCTCAGCGTATCCCAGCTCCGACGGGTTTGGGGCAATGCTCACTCCCACTGAGGGCACCTGAGTCAGTGGTTACAACTCCACATTCCTATTGACGTGGCCAGTCTATCCTTAAAAAACACTTCCAGCTGCCCAGAAGATGGTGCATTTTGATCTGCCCAGGGGGATGATGAGCTCAGCCTACCCGTGACTGTAATTGGAACGAGCAGACTGTGAGGCAGCGACTCTTCCACAGAACCCCCCGGATCTCAGTGTTTACTCGGTGGCACTGCGGCCTTGTGCAGCACTTTTATGAATCCACTGCTGGATCAGCGCCTCCCCGTGTCACGTGGGTCGTGGGTGTTACTAGAGCACGCCTCACCTTGGTGAGTGGGGTGAGGAGTGTAGACGTGGGGGGGTACTAGAGCACGCCTCACCTTGGTGAGTGTGGGTGGGGTGAGGAGTGTAGACATGGGGGGTACTAGAGTACGCCTCACCATGGTGAGTGTGGGTGGGGTGAGGAGTGTAGACGTGGGGGTTCTAGAGCACGCCGTCACCATGGCGAGTGGGAGTGGGGTGAACTTGGGGGGTGCAGACGTGGGGCCATAGAAGTACTGTACAACAGGTGATATTGATACTTTTGTAGTGTCGTGAACACTGCCACTACTGTAAGTGTAGACAGTTAAATGTCTCTGTGGGTCGCGCCAGCTACAGTGCTGGAGGGCGCCGGGTGCCCTGATTGGACGCGCTAAGGGCACGTGACCGGGAGAGGACCTCAATTGGACGAGCTAATAGTACGTGACCGGAAGTGGGCCTTGATTGGAGGAGTTAATGGCACGTGACCAGGAGCGTGCCTCGATTGGACGAGCTGAGGGCACGTGACCGGAAGTGGACCTCGATTGGAGGAGCCAAGGAGCACGTGATCTGAATCGGTGCTTCGATGGGAGGAGTTAAGGGCACGTGGCCGGAAGCGGTGAACGCCGTCCTTGATACAGCAATGGGCGGGGCGTGGGCCACGAGACAAGGGGGGGGGGGCGTCAGGGGGACTCGGGGCTCGTGTTGGGGGTCACGAGTTAACAGGCACGTGCATAGTGAGCAGCCTAGGACAAGTTAGCCCCACTTAGCAACACAATCCGGTGTACAGTGAATTGTTTAATAAACGCGTTGCCTCCTACAACAGTGTGTGTGCGCCTCTGTCGACATAGGGGCCGTCCATAAATGACGTCAAGCACCTGGGGGGGGGAGGGGGGTCAGACATTTGTGACGATGTGTGACGAGGGGGGCGGGTTTGAGAAATGTGACGTCACATCAAAATTCACAACTTTAAATGAATATAGAATTACAATAACAACAATAATTGTTATAACAACACTCCTACAACAGAGTGCAGCGCCACATTAAATACGCACTACAATGACAACAGTTTAAAGCGATTTGAAGCATGTTTTATTTTCAAAATGGAAATATGGTTTTGGGGGGGAGGGGGGGCAGAGCTTTGTGACGTCATATTTGAGGGAGGGGGGTCAAACATCGCGTGACGTCATTTATGGACGGCCCCATACACTACACTTTGCCCTCATGATCAAAATGGCCTCGCTGCCTATAACACCTATCATGGCGCGGACTGTACGTGGAGTAATTTGAGTACCAGTGGACACTGACACAACATCGACAACGAAGTCGAGGGGCCCCAGATCAACATGAAGACTCAATAGTTGTTAGGATTCTCTCGACAAGGGTTCGAGGGAGCCCCACGGCTTCTGAGAAGCACAAAGCGTCCGCTTTCTGGTGAGACCGCGAGCCGCTGTCTCCATCGCCATCAACGCGGAGACTCCCCAAGCGGAGGCGTTACGGCCCCTGCCCTCAGCACGTGGACCAGCAGCAGCTATGGGAAGCCAACAATCAGCAGCGCATTCATCGCTGCAATAAATCTGAACTCATCGCGCGCTCAACCAGTCTCTGGATCACCCCTCCGAACAAACAACACGACCGTGTTTGGCATGGTCACGACCAACAGCAAATGTGAAATAAATAAGAATGACGTGACTCATTGTTGTGCCACCGGCCACGGAAGTCGCAGCAGCTACTGGGGAAGGGTTCGTGTGAAAGGACAGAACTGAGGCACGGGCAGACTGCGTAGCTTCAGGGTGCATGCTGGGGGCAGCGACACTGCGAGAGACCGGGCAACTCGGAGTCAACTTGTGCGAGCGCACCGCCGATTTAACTCCGTGGGCCGCACCCTGGGGCACAGCCGGCCGCGTGGCGATTCGAGCCAATCACCGCCAGCCTGGCGTGGCCCCAAACACAAACTGCGAGCATTGCAACGAATAAACAAAGAGGTCGTGATGCAGGCTGTATTACTATAGCAACAGAGCCATTCCTTATGAAAACATGTCTACTTAACGAGTTTTTAAATGCTTAAATGAATATATAATATAGATTTTGTAAAGATAATAAAAAAATAATCCCGATCATCAACATCGTTGGAAATCTCCGCCTGACATTTTCTTGTCCTGCCCCATACAAACTGTTAAATCACGAAGTGCGATGCGCGTAGTGACTGTTCACTTTCGTTGAGCGCTTCGTTAAGGGGAGCGCCGTGCACAGTTTGGGTCAAGCTGAGGCCGCCTCCGCTTCGGATCTGGTGATGTCACAAGAACCCAAGCAGCGTGCTGGCCAGCGGCTGGCTGGTCCCTGTCATAGGGATGTGGAATTTCCATTGCGAGCTCAGGTCCTTTAACCGAGTAGAGCACCACCCAATGCCTGTTTGAGCAAGACGACTGTGACTGGTCGTTTGAATGGGCATGGTTATTGTCAATGAGCTGTGGCAATGCAACATTATTACATTGGATAGCGAACAGCTCAGATGCAATACACATCACGGTTTCCCAATGTTTAAGGCAAGAGACAAGGGGATGTCTCTGTCCAAAGAGAAGACATTTGTTTTCACAAAATTACAAAACTCTGAAGCAATCCCTACAAAACGTGAACGCACCTTTTACCAACTTTGCCAGATTGAAAGGTTTTGGTAAAAAAGTTGGCAACAAAATACATTCTAGATTTGAATACATTCAGAAAAGATATTAAAGCCCCACCTCCAAGGTGTTTTGATACAATTATATAGCCTGAAACAGAGTGGAAGCTTTATTGATGCACACATAGTTTGTCAGCTTGTAGGTGCCGGGCAGCCACACAACACATGATGATGTTACCTGTGGTAGACCCCTCAAGTTGGAATGCGCGATCGAGGCCACTGTGGGGTTCTTGATATCAACTCGTGGCAGCGTGAGAACAGCGGCAATGAGGGAGAAACGGAATCCCCGCGTCTGTGAGATTCGAAGCGCCGAGTGTGAGGCACGCGGTGAGCATGAGAACGCCTCCTGGTCCAGCGAGAGTGCGAGCCGACTGCGAGACGCGTGGAGCAGGAGGCCTGGCGCCCTCTAGGGGGCTCTCTGGAGATCCCTCCAGTGGAGGCTCTTCCGCACCAGCAGACGCATGACCAAATACACAGCTTGTATCATTTGCTCAGTTTAATTTTATATGTACAAAAATATTGTAAGCTGGATATTATTATTTTCAAGAATCGATGTTGATCGATGAATCGTGACATTCCTACCGTGTACAGCGATGCGTACCCTGCACAGAGACTTGCATAGATAACATTTCATATTAATCAAGGTTTATCATCTCTACTTAAACGCGTATTATAACTAAAGTACAGCTAATGCTACATGACATAATGTTAATCTAACACAACCGTATGGACTTACACATTTACAAAAAAATCTAACTTATTTGAGGTGGGTTATAATTTAGAACATGTTTATAAATGATTCATCGTAATGTGGGCTTTAGGTGACTGTTGATCAAATTGGTCTCACTAAACCGTTTTTTTCTGCTCGAGCTCTGCACTGAAATTATCCGCCAGGTTGGAGGTCACGCTGCTTGACCCCTGTCCTCATCCAGCGCCAGCAGCAGCAGCAGCCCCAGCGCGAGGGAGCGGCCCCCAGCTCACACAGCCGCTAGGACTGCGGCACCGTCTCCTACCGGTGCCATTACCCCTGCAGTACCACCTCGCGTGAACTTCCTCTTGCTCCGATGTGTTTGATCGACAATGTAGAGAAGTGGCACCGTGTGGAAGTGATGCTGCTCAATCTGGAGGCCCTTTCTGTGAATCAACATTGGCGATGAGTCACAACGGGAAATTGTTTAGCATTCTGATTAAGGCCAGGGTTGTGATTAGACCATTACGCCTATTATAGATGAGGCTAAGATGACATAGAGGGTTATAACGAGGCGTGGGGATCAGGGCTAGGGTTATGACTATGGGAAAGGTTATAACGTTAGCATGCTGCTAGGCAATCAACGAACCCCCACGACCCGCATCGGCGTAGAGAGGCCCTCGAGTCGTGGATGTACATACACACGCATACAAATACAAGTTGCGTTTTATTCTGAAACACTGAGTTCAGTGTGCATCACTTTGCACGTCGTGGCATTTTAAAGTAAAAATTGAATACAAAGCCAAGCCACAAAACCCTTCAAAAGCCTCGCACCAGACCGGAGCTCTGTAGGAGGGTGGCGCTGTGGCACAGAGCTCGACTCGCAAGCAGAACGCCGCGAGTTACAATCCGATGGTTGACTCAGCCCATAGGCCTCGGAAAGGTAAGGTAAAAAGTAAAAACGAGCCTACCTTTACCCTACCTTTTACCTTACCGCAATACAATCACTCTAAGTAAGGTAAGGTAAAAGGTCAAAAGCAACGAGCCTACCTTTACCCTACCTTTTACCCTTACCCCATACAAATTACCCGATTACAGGGTAATTACTGGGGTACTACACATGAAAAACATTTATAACAGGTAAATGCTAGGTAGAACACTTTATTCATATAGAATACTCTCAAGGATTCCAATTTTTAATGGAGGCCAGGGACTGTGCCACGGAGCTTTTAACGAGCGGTAAACATGGTATTTACCGGGTAATACTTCGCGCTACCTTTACCCTACTGGGTAATTCTTCCGCTCTACCTTTACCCTACCCTTTACCTTACCCCTTAGCATGTCGAAACCTTTATCCTTTACCCTTTTACCAAGTAAAAAGGGTAAATTACCTTACCTTGCCGAGGTCTATCAACCCATCATTGCTCCAGTGTGGTTAAAATGAGTGCAGTATTGTGGGACGTCAACAGTCGTCGTTATAGTGAGGTACTGACCCGCACCACACAAACGTGGATTTTTTTTTCCACAGAGATAAGCACCGCTTGAAGACGGAGTCTCTGACGTTGAATAGACATTTGTGGAAGGGTTAGCGAACAAAGCCCTCATGGTCTTGCTTGCTTCCACCATTGTCTGCATGCCCAGAGGTGACTGTGGTGACTGTAGGGTGTCCTCGAGATAGCGTGGTGGATGTACCATGTCCCGCATACAATAGGGGTTTCGCGATCCCCTAAAAGTGAACCAAATAGGCGAAATAATGGCACTCCTGCAGCTCAAAAATGTCACGGGGCACGACGCTGCTTCGCCTTGAGTTGCATCTCCATGCTGCACAGCCACGCAGCAGGCAGCTCCAGTTAGCCACTGAATTGCCACTGCGTACCCTGCAGAACGTGCCCGTGTTTGCTGTGGTGGTCGCACCGATGTCGTTTTCTTTTATGTTAGTGCATCACATATCTGACTTGCTACAGACTGAGCTACAGGTGGATTTGTATGGGCAGAAGAGGGCAGTGCGGCAAAGTCCATTGTGCTCTCCTTCCTCCACCTTCGCCACCCCGCACTGATCAGTGCGGTGCAGGATGGTCAAATATAGTGACCCTCACGGCGTGGGGAGGCCTTCATCCAGCAGTGGAGTTAAAACAACGGGATGCCCATGTACACATTCCTTTGCACTGTGCATAATTTGGAATCGGGCAGGGAGCGGTTGCAGTTGTGTCCAGTTGATGCTGAATGAGTTGTATCCACGTCACAAACAACGCCCATGATATTGAAGTTCGTGTCCGATTCCCAACTCTCATCTCAAACCCTCGAAATAATGGCACGAAAGTGTCCATACTTCTGTGAGCATGAGATTTGTATGTGAATGTTTCGTCATGGCGTTTTTTAGTTTGTAAAATGTTGTACTGATCGTCTGTAAAAAAAGAGCTGTATCGCCCATTGCATTCCTCTGTATAACTACATATTCTGATTCTGTATGTACATCGATAGCTAATCAACACTATTGGTTACAATTGGACTCTGCATGATGAAAATTACTCAAGCAAGCCCTGAGACAGGCTGACTCAGATGTATGAGTTTCTTAGACTCTGCACAGACACAGCTGACATAGCAGGAGGAACACGCGGCTTTACTCAGCCACGCCACACGGCTGGTGCGTGTTGCTTGGGTCGAGTCTCAGCGTATCCCAGCTCCGGCGGGTTTGGGGCAGTGCTCACTCCCACTGAGGGCACCTGAGCCAGTGGTGACAACTCCACGTTACTATTGACGAGGCCAGTCTATCCTTGATAACCACTTCCAGCTGCCAAGAAAGTAGTGCTTTTTTGATCTGCCCAGAGGGATGATGAGCTCTGCCTACCCGTGACTGCAATTGGAACGAGCAGACTGTGAGGCAGCGACTCCTCCACAGACTCCCCGGCTCTCAGTGTTTATTCGGTGGCACTGCGGCCTTGTCCAGCACTTTTATGAATCCACTGCTGGATCAGCGCCTCCCCGTGTCACGTGGGTCGTGGGGGTTACTAGAGCACGACTCACCTTGGTGAGTGTGGGTGGGGTGAGAAGTGTAGACGTGGGGCCATAGAAGTACTGTACAACAGGTGATAGTGTTACTTTTGTAGTGTCATGAACACAGCCACTACTGTAAGTGTAGACAGTAAAATGTCTCTGTGGGTCGCGCCTGCCGACAGTGCTGGAGGGGCGCCGGGTGCCCGATTGGACGCGCTAAGGGCACGTGACCGGGAGCGGGCCTCAATTGGACGAGCTAAGAGCACGTGACCGGAAGTGGGCCCTGATTGGAGGAGTAAATATCAAGTGACCAGAGGCGGGCCTCGATTGGACAAGCTGAGGGCACGTGACTGGAGGTGGGCCTCGATTGGAGGTGTCTAGGGCACGTGATCTGAAGCGGTGCCTCGATGGGAGGATTTAAGGGCACATGGCCGAAAGCGGTGAATGCCGTCCTTGTTACAGCAAGGGGCGGGGCGGTGGCCACGAGACAAGGGGGGGGGGGGGTGTAAGGGGGACTCGGGGCTCGTGTTGGGGGTCACAAGTTAACAGGCACGCGCATAGTGAGCGGACTAGGACAAGTTAGGCCCACTTAGCAACATAATCCGGTGTACAATGAATTGTTTAATAAACGCGTTGCCTCCTACAACAGTGTGCCTCAGTCGACATAGGGGCCGTCCATAAATGACGTCACGCACCTAGGGGGGGTCAGACATTTGTGATGATGTGTGACGAGGGGGGTGGGTTTGAGAAATGTGACGTCACATCAAAAATGCACAACTTTAAATGATTATAGAATTGAATATAGAATAACAACACTAATTGTTATAAAAACACTCCTACAACATCAGAGTGCAGCGCCACATTAAATACACACTACAATGACAGCTTAAAGCGATTTGAAGCATGTTTGATTTTCAAAATGGAAATAGGGTTTTGGGGGGGGGAGGGGGGGCAGAGCTTTGTGACCTCATATTTGAGGGAGGGGGGGTGTCAAAAATCGTCAAAAATCGCGTTATGTCATTTATGGACGGCCCACATACACTCCACTTTGCCATCATAATCAAAGTGGCCTCGCTGCCTATAACACCTATCATGGCACGAACTGTACGTGGAGTAATTTGAGTACTATTGGACACTGACACAACATCGACAACGAAGTCGAGGGGCCCCAGATCAACGTTGAGACTCAACAGTTGCTGGGCGTCTCCTGACGAGGGTTCTAGGGGGCCCCACGGTATCTGAGAAGCACAAAGCGAGGCGCCTCACGGGTTCGAGTCGTCCGCTTTCTGGTGAGACCACAAGCCGCTGTCTTCATCAGCAACAACGCAGAGACTCCCAAAGCGGAGGCGTCACGGCCCCTGCCCTCAGTATGTGGACCAGCAGCAGCTATGGGAAGCCAACAATCGGCAGCGCATTCATCGCAGCAATAAATCTGAACTCATCGCGCGTTCAACCATTCTCTGGATCACCCCTCCGAACAAACAACACGACCGTGTTTGGCACGGTCACGATCAACAGCAAATGTGAAGTAAATAAGAGTGACGTGACTCATTGTTGTGTCACCGGCCACAGAAGTTGCAGCAGCTACTGGAGAAGGTTTCGTGTGCAAGGACAGAGCTGAGGCATGGGCAGACTGCGTAGCTTCAGGGTGCCTGCTGGGGGCAGCGACACTGCGAGAGGCCGGGCAACTCGGAGTCCACTTGTGCGAGCGGCACCGCCGATTTACCTCCAAGCGCCGCACCCTGGGGCACAGCCAGCAGCGTTTGTGTCTGCGGGCACATGGCCGCGTTGCGATTTGAGCCAATCACCGCCAGCCTGTCGTGGTCCCAAACACAAACCGCGAGCATTGCAACGAATAAACAAAGAGGTCGTGATGCAGGCTGCGTTACTATATCAACACAGCCATTCCTTACGAAAAATTGTCTACTTCACGAGTTTTACAATGCTTAAATGAATATATAATATACATTTTGTAAAGAGCAGAAACAATAAATTCCGATTATCAACATCGTTGGAAATCGCCGCCTGCCATTTTCTCGTCCTGCGCCATACAAACTGTTAAATCACGAAGTGTGATGCGCATTGGTGACTGTTCACTTTCGTTGAGCGCTGTCATTAAGGGGAGTGCCATACACAGTTTGGGTCAAGCTGAGGCCGCCTCCCCTTCGGATTTGATGTCACAATAACCCAAGCAGCGTGCTGCCTATTGGATAGGCTGGTTCCTCTCATAGGGATGTAGAATTTCCATTGCGAGCTCAGGTCCATTAACTGAGTAGAGCACCACGCAATGTTTGTTTGAGCAAGACGATTGTGACTGGTCGTTTGAATGAGCATGGTTATTGTCAATGAGCTGCAGCAATGCAACATTATTATATTGGATAGCGAGCAGCTCAGATGCAATCCACATCACGGTTTCCCAATGTTTAAGGTAAGAGACAAGGGGATGTCTCTGTCCAAAGAGTCCACATTTGTTTTCACAAAATTACAAAACCCTGAAGCAATCCCTACAAAACGTGAACACACCTTTTACCAACTTTGCCAGATTGAAAGATTTGGTAAAATACATTCAAAAAAGGTATTAAAGCCCCACCTCCAAAGTGTTTTGATACAATTATACAGCCCCAAACAGAGTGGAAGCTCTATTGATGTACACATGGTTTGTCAGCTTATTGGTGCCAGGCAGCCCCCCAACACACGATGACGGCACCTGTGGCAGACCCCTCAAGTTGGAATGCGCGATCGAGGCAACTGTGGGGTTCCTGACATCAACTCGTGGCAGCGTGAGAACAGCGGCAATGAGGGAGAGACGGAATCGCTGCGTCTGTGAGATTCGAAGCGCCGAGTGTGAAGCACGCGGCGAGCGTGAGAACGGCTCCTGGTGCCGCGAGAGTGCGAGCCGACTGCGAGACGTGTGGAGCAGGAGGCTTGGCGCCCTCTAGGGGGCTCTCTGGAGATCCCTAAAGTGGAGGCTCTTCCGCACCAGTACAAGCATTACCAAATACACAGCTTGTATCATTTGCTCAGTTTAATTTAACATGTACAAAAATATTGCAAGCTAGATATTATTATTATTTTCAAGAATCGATGTTGATCGATGAATCGTGACATTCCTACCGTGTACAGCGATGCGTACCCTGCACAGAGGCTTGCATAGATAACATTTCGCATTAAGCAAGGTTTAGTATCTCAACTTAAACACTATTATAACTAAAGTACAGCTAATGCTACGTGACATAATGTTAATCTATCACAACCAAATGGACTTACAAATTTACAAAACAATCTAACTTGAGGTGGGTTATAATGTAGAACATGTTCATAAATGAGTCGCTGTAATGTGGGCTTTAGGTGACTGTTGATCAAATCGCTCTCGCTATACCGGATTGTTCTCCTCTCTGCACTGAAATATTCTTCTCTCTGCACTGAATATCTTCTCTCTGCACTGAAATATTCGACAGGTTGGGGTCGCGCTGCTTGACCTCTCCCCTCACCCAGCGCCAGCAGCAGCAGCAGCCCCAGCGCGAGGGATCGGCCCTCAGCGCGAGGGAGCGGCCCCCAGCTCACACAGCCACAAGGACTGCGGCACCGTCTCTTACCGGTGCCATTACTCCTGCAGTAGCACCATGCGTGAACTTCCTTGCACTCCGATGCGTTTGATCGACAATGTAGAGAAGTGGCACCGTGAGGAAGTGATGCTGCTCAATCTGGAGGCCCTTCCTGTGAATCAACATTGGTGATGAGTCACAACGGGACATTGTTTAGCATTCTGATTAAAGCCAGGATTGTGATTAGACTATTAAGCCTATTATAGATGAGGCTAAGATGACATGAGGGTTATAACGAGGCTTAGGGATCAGGGCTAGGGTTATGACTATGAGAAAGGATATAACATTAACATGCTGCTAGGCAGTCAACTAACTCCCACGACCCACACCGGCGTATAGATGCCCACTCTTTCTATGCTGGTTTGTGCAATCCAGAGGTTGAACACAAAATTTAACACTTATGAAATTCATGGTCCGCCAGGAAGTGTCTGTGTTGTTGGCCTGACTGGCTGTGCTTCACATAATGTTTTTCAGGTTTTTTGAATGCTCGTCTCTCATCTTTTTTGTTGTATTTACCTCCATGATTTGTTCTTGACACCTGATGAATGTCGCTTGTGTTGTGATCGAAACGTCGTGATTGTTTTGTTTTAATATAATTTTATTGTATTTCTACATACATGACTTCACCAAAAAAACCAATGAGTAATTTTATGATGTCACGAAAGCTTTAATAATTTAAGGCCCTTATCCAGTCATGAATTGGCAAAGTGGCTGTCCACATGTAGTGGTGTTATGGGACAAACACGCATCGGTTACAGCTAGCACCCTTGGCTTACCCGCAGGCGGCTGTGGGCTTTGGATCCCCCGCGCGCCCTCCCAACGGGTGGGGGCTGCGGGGTGTGCTGTGATCCCTCAGATGCCCACTCCTCGGTGGGGAATTGGTATAAAAGATGGGGAGCTAGAGAGATAAGGGCAGTGTTTACGAGCCGAGGTCCGAAGACCCAGATGAAGACTGAAGACCGGCTAGATAGACCCTGGAACTCCTCTGACCCGCAGTCCTTCTCAGGGCCGGGCAGAGCAAGCCAGAGGTGTGACCCCAGAGCCGATGTCCTTCTAAGGGCCGGGTTCTAGAGCACGCCTCACCTTGGTGAGTCTGGGTGGGGTGAGGAGTGTAGACGTGGGGGGTACTAGAGTACGCCTCACCTTGGTGAGTGTGAGTGGGGAGTGTAGACGTGGGGGTACTAGAGCACGCCTCACTTTGGTGAGTGTGGGTGGGGTGAGGAGTGTAGACGTGGGGGTACTAGAGCACGCCTCACCTTTGTGAGTGTGAGTTGGGTGAGGGTGGGGGGTGAGTACTGTACAACAGTTGATATTGTTACTTTGGTAGTGTCGTGAACACAGCCACTACTAAATTTTGATTTAAAGCTTTCATGACTGCAGGGATTCATATTCTTGGTTCTTTCGGTAAAGTCACGTAGAAGGGAAACAATACAATAATAAAAATATAAAACAATCATCATCAGGTGTGGTGTTCACACCTGATGATTGCTTGTGTTGCAGTCGAAACGTCGTGAGAATTGTAGTTTTATATTTTTATTATTTTATTGTTTCCCTTCTACGTGACTTTACCGAAAGAACCAAAAATATATATCACAACTGTAAGCGGAGACAGTTAAATGTCTCTGTGGGTCGCGCCAACTACAATGATGGAGGGGCGTCGTGGGCCCCGATTGGACGAGCTAAGGTCACGTGACGTGAAGTGGTGCCTCAATTGGACGAGCTAAGGGCACGTGACCGAAAGCAGGCCTCGATTGGACGAGCTAAGAGCACGTGACCGAAAGCAGGCCTCGATTGTACGAGCTAAGAGCACGTGACCGGAAATGGCCTTGATTGGAGAAGTCAATGGCACGTGACCGGAAGCGGGCCTCGATTGGACGAGCTGACGACACGTGACCGGAAATGGACCTCGATTGGAGGAGTCAAGGGCACGTGATCTGAAGCGGTGAACGCCGTCCTTGATACAGCAAGGGGCGGGGAGGGGGCCACGAGACAAGGGGGGGGGGGGGGGGCGTCAGGGGGACTCGGGGCTCGTGTTGGGGGTCACAAGTTAACAGGCACGTGCATAGTGAGCAGCCTAGGACAAGTTAGCCCCACTTAGCAACAGAATCCGATGTACAGTGAATTGTTTAATAAACGCGTTGCCTCCTACAACAGTGTGTGTGCGCCTCAGTCGACATAGGGGCCGTCCATTAATGACGTCACGCACCTGGTGGGGGGGGGGGTCAGACATTTGTGACGATGTATGACGAGGGGGGTGGGGTTTAGAAATGTGACGCCACACCAAAATGCGCAACTTTAAATGAATATAGAATTTCCATAACAACACCAATTGTTTTGATTTAAAGCTTTCGTGACTGCAGTAATTCATATTCTTAGCTCTTTCCGTAAAGTCACGTTGAAGGGAAACAATAAAATAATAAATATATATGAACACTAATTGTTATAACAACACTCCTACAACATCAGAGTGCAGCGCCACATTAAATACGCACTACAATAACAATAGTTTAAAGCGATTTGAAGCATGTTTTATTTTCAAAATGGAAACATGGTTTTGGGGGGGAGGGGTGGGCAGAGCTTTGTGACGTCATTTTTGAGGGAGGGGGGGGTCAAAAAACGTCAAAAATCGCGTTATGTCATTTATGGACGGCTCCCATTCACTACACTCTGCCTTCATGATCAAAGTAACCTCGCTGCCTATAACACCTATCATGGCGCGAACTGTACGTGGGGTAATTTGAGTACCATTGGACACTGACACAACATCGACAACGAAGTCGAGGGGCCCCAGATCAACATTAAGACTCAATAGTTGTTGGGAGTCTCTCGACGATGGTTCGAGGGGGCCCCACGGCTTCTGAGAAGTACAAAGCGAGGCGGGCCTCACGGATTCGATTCTTCCGCTTTCTGGTGAGACCACGAGCCGCTGTCTCCATCAGCAACAACGCAGAGACTCCCAAAGCGGAGGCGTCACGGCCCCTGCCCTCAGCATGTGGACCAGCAGCAGCTATGGGAAGCCAACAATCAGCAGCGCATTCATCGCTGCAATAAATCTGAACTCATCGCGCATTCAACCAGTCTCTGGATCACCCCTCCGAACAAACAACACGACCGTGTTTAGCATGGTCACGATCAACAGCAAATGTGAAATAAATAAGAATGACGTAACTCATTGTTGTGTCACCGGCCACAGAAGTCGCAGCAGCTACTGGAGAAGGTTTCATGTGAAAAGACAGAGCTGAGGCACGGGCAGACTGCGTAGCTTCAGGGTGCCTGCTGGGGTCAGCGACACTGCGAGAGGCCGGGCAACTCGGAGTCCGCTTGTGCGAGCGGCACCGCCGATTTAACTCCGCGGGCCGCACCCTGGGGCACAGCCGGCTGCGTGGCAATTCGAGCCAATCACCGCCAGCCTGGCGTGGCCCCAAACACAAACCGCGAGCATTGAAACGAATAAACAAAGAGGTCGTGATGCAGGCTGCGTTACTATAGCAACACAGCCATTCCTTACGAAAAATTGCCTACTTCACGAGTTTTAAAATTCTTAAATGAATATATAATATACATTTTGTAAAGAGCAGAAACAATCACGATGATCAACATCGTCTGAAATCGCCGCCTGATATTTTCTCGTCCTGCGCCATACAAACTGTTAAATCACGAAGTGTGATGCGCGTTGGTGACTGTTCACTTTCGTTGAGCGCTGTCATTAAGGGGAGCGCCGTACACAGTTTGGGTCAAGCTGAGGCCGCCACTGCTTCGGATTTGATGTCACAATAACCCAAGCAGCGTGCTGCCCATTGGATAGGCTGGTTCCTCTCATAGGGATGTAGAATTTCCATTGCGAGCTCAGGTCTATTAACCGAGTAGAGCACCACGCAATGCTTGTTTGAGCAGGACGATTGTGACTGGTCGTTTGAATGGGCATGGTTATTTTCAATGAGCTGCAGCAATGCAACATTATTATATTGGATAGCGAGCAGCTCAGATGCAATCCACATCACGGTTTCCCAATGTTTAAGGCAAGAGACAAGGGGATATCTCTCTGTCCATAGAGTCGACATTTGTTTTCACAAAATTACAAAACCCTGAAGCAATCCCTACAAAACGTGAACACACCTTTTACCAACTTTGCCAGATTGAAAGATGTTGGTAAAATACATAAAAAAGGTATTAAAGTCCCACCTCCAAGGTGTTTTGATACAATTATACAGCCCCAAATAGAGTGGAAACTCTATTGATGTACACATGGTTTGTCAGCTTGTTGGTGCCGGGCAGCCCCCCAACACACGATGACGTCACCTGTGGCAGACCCCTCAAGTTGGAATGCGCGGTCGAGGCAACTGTGGGGTTCCTGACATCAACTCGTGGCAGCGTGAGAACAGCGGCAATGAGGGGGAGACGGAATCGCCGCGTCCGTGAGATTCGAAGCGCCGAGTGTGAAGCACGCGGCGAGCGTGAGAACGGCTCCTGGTGCAGCGAGAGTGCGAGCCGACTGCGAGACGCGTGGAGCAGGAGGCCTGGCGCCCTCTAGGGGGCTCACTGGAGATCCCTCCAGTGGAGACTTCCCCACCAGCACACGCATGACCAAATACACAGCTTGTATCATTTGCTCAGTTTTATTTAATATGTACAAAAATATTGTGAGCTGGATATTATTATTTTCAAGAATCGATGTTGATCGATGAATCGTGACATTCCTACCGTGTACAGCGATGCGTACCCTGCACAGAGGCTTGCATAGATAACATATCGCATAAAGCAAGGTTTAGTATCTCAACTTAAACACGTATTATAACTAAAGTATGGCTAATGATACGTGACATAATGTTAATCTATCACAACCAAATGGACTTACAAATTTACAAAACAATCTAACTTTAGGTGGGTTATAATGAAGAACATGTTCATTAACGAGTCGCTGTAATGTGGGCTTTAGGTGACTGTTGATCAAATCGCTCTCGCTATGCCGGTTTGTTCTGCTGGAGCTCTGCACTGAAATATTCGACAGGTTGGGGTCGCGCTGCTTGACCCCTCACCCAGCGCTAGCAGCAGCAGCCCCAGCGCGAGGGAGCGGGCCCCAGCGCGAGGGAGCGGCCCCCAGCTCACACAGCCACAAGGACTGCGGCACCGTCTCCTACCGGTGCCATTACTCCTGCAGTAGCACCATGCGTGAACTTCCTCGCGCTCCGATGCGTTTGATCGACAATGTAGAGAAGTGGCACCGTGAGGAAGTGATGCTGCTCAATCTGGAGGCCCTTCCTGTGAATCAACATTGGTGATGAGTCACAACGGGACATTGTTTAGCATTCTGATTAAGGCCAGGATTGTGATTAGACTATTAAGCCTATTATAGATGAGGCTAAGATAACATGGAGGGTTATAACGAGGCTTAGTGATCAGGGCTAGGGTTATGACTATGAGAAAGGATATAACATTAACATGCTGCTAGGCAGTCAACTAACTCCCACGACCCACACCGGCGTATAGAGGCCCACTCTTTCTATGCTGGTTTGTGCAATCCAGAGGTTGAACAGAAAATTTAACACTTCTGAAATTTATGGTTCGCCAGGAAGTGTCTGTGTTGTTGGCCTGACTGGCTGTGCTTCACATGATGTTTTTCAGGTTTTTTGAATGCTCGTCTCTCATCTTTTTTGTTGTATTTACCTCCATGATTTGTTCTTGACACCTGATGAATGTCACTTGTGTTGTGATCAAAACGTCGTGATTGTTTTGTTTTAATATAATTTTATTGTATTTCCACATACGTGACTTCACCGAAAAAACCAATGAGTAATTTTATGCAGTCACGAAAGCTTTAATACTTTCAGGCCCTTATCCAGTCATGGATTGGCAACGTGGCTGTCCATGTGTAGTGGTGTTACGGGACAAACACGCATCGGTTACAGCTAGCACCCTTGGCTTACCCGCAGGGGGCTGTGGGCTTTGGATCCCCCGCGCGCCCTCCCAACGGGTGGGGGCTGCGGGGTGTGCTGTGATCCCTCAGAAGCCCACTCCTCGGTTGGGAATTGGTATAAAAGATGGGGAGCTAGAGAGATAGGGGCAGTGTTTAAGAGCCGAGGTCCGAAGACCCAGATGAAGACTGAAGACCGGCTAGATAGACCCTGGAACTCCTCTGACCCGCAGTCCTTCTCAGGGCCGGGCAGAGCAAGCCAGAGGTGTGACCCCAGAGCCGATGTCCTTCTAAGGGCCGGGTTCTAGAGCACGCCTCACCTTGGTGAGTGTGGGTGGGGTGAGGGTGAGGAGTGTAGACGTGGGGGGTACTAGAGTACGCCTCACCTTGGTGAGTGTGAGTGGGGTGAGGAGTGTAGACGTGGGCGTACTAGAGCATGCCACATCTTGGTGAGTGTGAGTGGGGTGAGGAGTGTAGACGTAGGGGTACTAGAGCACGCCTCACTTTGGTGAGTGAGGGTGGGGTGAGGAGTGTAGACGTGGGGGTACTAGAGCACGCCTCACCCTGGTGAGTGTGAGTGGGGTGAGGAGTGTAGACGTGAGGGTACTAGAGCACACCTCACCCTGGTGAGTGTGGGTGGGGTGAGGAGTGTAGACGTGGGGGTACTAGAGTACGCCTCACCTTGGTGAGTGTGAGTGGGGTGAGGGTGAGGAGTGTAGACGTGGGGGTACTAGAGCACGCCTCACCTTTGTGAGTGTGAGTGGGGTGAGGGTGGGGGGTGTAGACGTGGGGCCATAGAAGTACTGTACAACAGCAGATATTGTTACTTTTGTAGTGTCGTGAACACAGCCACTACTAAATTTTGATTCAAAGCTTTCATGACTGCAGGGATTCATATTCTTGGTTCTTTCGGTAAAGTCACGTAGAAGGGAAACAATACAATAATATAAATATAAAACAATCATCATCAGGTGTGGTGTTCACACCTGATGATGATTGCTTGTGTTGCAGTCGAAACGTCGTGAGAATTGTATTGTTTTATATTTCTATTATTTTATTGTTTCCCTTCTACGTGACTTTACCGAAAGAACCAAAAATATATATCACAACTGTAAGCGGAGACAGTTAAATGTCTCTGTGGGTCGCGCCAACTACAGTGATGGAGGGGCGCCGGGGGCCCCGATTAGACGAGCTAAGGTCACGTCACCTGAAGTGGTGCCTCAATTGGACGAGCGAAGGGCACGTGACCGAAAGCAGGCCTCGATTGGACGAGCTAAGAGCACGTGACCGGAAGCGGGCCTCGATTGGACGAGCTGAGGACACGTGACCGGAAATGGACGTCGATTGGAGGAGTCAAGGTCACGTGATCTGAAGCGGTGAACGCCGTCCTTGATACAGCAAGGGGCGGGGCGGGGGCCACGAGACAAGGGGGGGGGGGCGTCAGGGGGACTCGGGGCTCGTGTTGGGGGTCACAAGTTAACAGGCACGTGCATAGTGAGCAGCCTAGGACAAGTTAGCCCCACTTAGCAACAGAATCCGGTGTACAGTGAATTGTTTAATAAACGCGTTGCCTCCTACAACAGTGTGTGTGCGCCTCAGTCGACATAGGGGCCGTCCATAAATGACGTCACGCACCTGGGGGGGGGGGGGGTGGTCAGACATTTGTGACGATGTGTGACGAGAGGGGGCGGGTTTGAGAAATGTGACGGCACATCAAAATGCGCAACTTTAAATGAATATAGAATTGCTATAACAACACTAATTGTTTTGATTTAAAGCTTTCGTGACTGCAGTAATTCATATTCTTAGCTCTTTCGGTAAAGTCACATTGAAGGGAAACAATAAAATAATAAATATATGAACAATAATTGTTATAACAACACTCCTACAACATCAGAGTGCAGCGCCACATTAAATACGCACTACAATAACAATAGTTTAAAGCGATTTGAAGCATGTTTTCTTTTCAAAATGGAAATATGGTTTTGGGGGGGAGGGGGGGGGCAGAGCTTTGTGACGTCATATTTGAGGGAGGGGGGGGGTCAAAAATCGTCAAAAATCGCGTTATGTCATTTATGGACGGCTCCCATTCACTACACTTTGCCTTCATGATAAAAGTGGCCTCGCTGCCTATAACACCTATCATGGCGCGAACTGTACGTGGGGTAATTTGAGGACCATTGGACACTGACACAACATCGACAACGAAGTCGAGGGGCCCTAGATCAACATTAAGACTCAATAGTTGTTGGGAGTCTCTCGACGAGGGTTCGAGGGGGCACCACGGCTTCTGAGAAGTACAAAGCGAGGCGCGCCTCACGGATTCGTGTCGTCCGCTTTCTGGTGAGACCACGAGCCGCTGTCTCCATCAGCAACAACGCAGAGACTCCCAAAGCGGAGGCGTCACGGCCCCTGCTCTCAGCATGTGGACCAGTAGCAGCTATGGGAAGCCAACAATCAGCAGCGCATTCATCGCTGCAATAAATCTGAACTCATCGCGCGTTTAACCAGTCTCTGGATCACCCCTCCGAACAAACAACACGACCGTGTTTAGCATGGTCACGATCAACAGCAAATGTGAAATAAATAAGAATGACGTGACTCATTGTTGTGTCACCGGCCACAAAAGTCGCAGCAGCTACTGGAGAAGGTTTCGTGTGAAAAGACAGAGCTGAGGCACGGGCAGACTGCGTAGCTTCAGGGTGCCTGCTGGGGTCAGCGACACTGCGAAAGGCCGGGCAACTCGGAGTCCGCTTGTGCGAGCGGCACCGCCGATTTAACTCCGCGGGCCGCACCCTGGGGCACAGCCGGCTGCGTGGCGATTCGAGCCAATCACCGCCAGCCTGGCGTGGCCCCAAACACAAACCGCGAGCATTGCAACGAATAAACAAAGAGGTCGTGATGCAGGCTGCGTTACTATAGCAACACAGCCATTCCTTACGAAAAATTGTCTACTTAACGAGTTTTAAAATGCTTAAATGAATATATAATATACATTTTGTAAAGAGCAGAAACAATAAATTCCGATTATCAACATCGTTGGAAATCGCCGCCTGGCATTTTCTCGTCCTGCGCCATACAAACTGTTAAATCACGAAGTGTGATGGGCGTTGGTGACTGTTCACTTTCGTTGAGCGCTGCCATTAAGGGGAGCGCCATACACAGTTTGGGTCAAGCTGAGGCCGCCTTCGCTTCGGATTTGATGTCACAATAACCCAAGCAGCGTGCTGCCCATTGGATAGGCTGGTTCCTCTCATAGGGATGTAGAATTTCCATTGCGAGCTCAGGTCCATTAACCGAGTAGAGCATCACGCAATGCTTGTTTGAGCAGGACGATTGTGACTGGTCGTTTGAATGGGCATGGTTATTGTCAATGAGCTGCAGCAATGCAACATTATTATATTGGATAGCGAGCAGCTCAGATGCAATCCACATCACGGTTTCCCAATGTTTAAGGCAAGAGACAAGGGGATGTCTCTCTGTCCAAAGAGTCGACATTTGTTTTCACAAAATTACAAAACCCTGAAGAAATCCCTACAAAACGTGAACACACCTTTTACCAACTTTGCCAGATTGAAAGATGTTGGTAAAATACATTCAAAAAAGGAATTGAAGCCCCACCTCCAAGGTGTTTTGAAACAATTATACAGCCCCAAACAGAGTGGAAGCTCTATTGATGTACACATGGTTTGTCAGCTTGTTGGTGCCGGGCAGCCCCCCAACACACGATGACGTCACCTGTGGCAGACCCCTCAAGTTGGAATGCGCGGTCGAGGCAACCGTGGGGTTCCTGACATCAACTCGTGGCAGCGTGAGAACAGCGGCAATGAGGGGGAGACGGAATCGCCGCGTCCGTGAGATTTGAAGCACCGAGTGTGAAGCACGCGGCGAGCGTGAGAACAGCTCCTGGTGCAGCGAGAGTGCGAGCCGACTGCGAGACGCGTGGAGCAGGAGGCCTGGCGCCCTCTAGGGGGCTCACTGGAGATCCCTCCAATGGAGACTTCCCCACCAGCACACGCATGACCAAATACACAGCTTGTATCATTTGCTCAGTTTTATTTAATATGTACAAAAATATTGTAAGCTGGATATTATTATTATTTTCAAGAATCGATGTTGATCGATGAATCGTGACATTCCTACCGTGTACAGCAATGCGTACCCTGCACAGAGGCTTGCATAGATAACATTTCGCATAAAGCAAGGTTTAGTACCTCAACTTAAACACGTATTATAACTAAAGTACAGCTAATGATACGTGACATAATGTTAATCTATCACAACCAAATGGACTTACAAATTTACAAAACAATCTAACTTGAGGTGGGTTATAATGAAGAACATGTTCATAAATGAGTCGCTGTAATGTGGGCTTTAGGTGACTGTTGATCAATACGCTCTCGCTATGCCGGTTTGTTCTCTTCGAGCTCTGCACTGAAATATTCGACAGGTTGGGGTCGCGCTGCTTGACCCCTCACCCAGCGCCAGCAGCAGCAGCCCCAGCGCGAGGGAGCGGGCCCCAGCGCGAGGGAGCGGCCCCCAGCTCACACAGCCACAAGGACTGCGGCACCGTCTCCTACCGGTGCCATTACCCCTGCAGTAGCACCATGCGTGAACTTCCTCGCGCTCCGATGCGTTTGATAGACAATGTAGAGAAGTGGCACCGTGAGGAAGTGATGCTGCTCAATCTGGAGGCCCTTCCTGTGAATCAACATTGGTGATGAGTCACAACGGGACATTGTTTAGCATTCTGATTAAGGCCAGGATTGTGATTAGACTATTAAGCCTATTATAGATGAGGCTAAGATGACATGGAGGGTTATAACGAGGCTTAGGAATCAGGGCTAGGGTTATGACTATGAGAAAGGATATAACATTAACATGCTGCTAGGCAGTCAACTAACTCCCACGACCCACACCGGCGTATAGAGGCCCACTCTTTCTATGCTGGTTTGTGCAATCCAGAGGTTGAACACTAAATTTAACACTTATGAAATTCATGGTCCGCCAGGAAGTGTCTAACTGTGTTGTTGGCCTGACTGGCTGTGCTTCACATAATGTTTTTCAGGTTTGTTGAATGCTCGTCTCTCATATTTTTTGTTGTATTCACCTCCATGATTTGTTCTTGACACCTGATGAAGATCGCTTGTGTTGTGATCGAAACGTCGTGATTGTTTTGTTTTAATATAATTTTATTGTATTTCTACATACGTGACTTCACCGAAAAAAACAATGAGTAATTTTATGCAGTCACGAAAGCTTTAATACTTTAAGGCCCTTATCCAGTCATGGATTGGCAACGTGGCTGTCCATGTGTAGTGGTGTTACGGGACAAACACGCATCAGTTACAGCTAGCACCCTTGGCTTACCCGCAGGGGGCTGTGGGCTTTGGATCCCCCGCGCGCCCTCCCAACGGGTGGGGGCTGTGGGGTGTGCTGTGATCCCTCAGAAGCCCACTCCTCGTTGGGGAATTGGTATAAAAGATTGGGAGCTAGAGAGATAGGGGCAGTGTTTAGGAGCCGAGGTCCGAAGACCCAGATGAAGACTGAAGACCGGCTAGATAGACCCTGGAACTCCTCTGACCCGCAGTCCTTCTCAGGGCCGGGCAGAGCAAGCCAGAGGTGTGACCCCAGAGCCGATGTCCTTCTAAGGGCCGGGTTCTAGAGCACGCCTCACCTTGGTGAGTGTGGGTGGGGTGAGGGTGAGGAGTGTAGACGTGGGGGGTACTACAGTACGCCTCACCTTGGTGAGTGTGAGTGGGGTGAGGAGTGTAGACGTGGGGGTACTAGAGCACGCCACATCTTGGTGTGAGTGGGGTGAGGAGTATAGACGTGGGGGTACTAGAGCACGCCTCACTTTGGTGAGTGAGGGTGGGGTGAGGAGTGTAGCCGTGGGGGTACTAGAGCACGCCTCACCCTGGTGAGTGTGAGTGGGTTGAGGAGTGTAGACGTGAGGGTACTAGAGCACGCCTCACCCTGGTGAGTGTGGGTGGGGTGAGGAGTGTAGACGTGGGGGTACTAGAGTACGCCTCAACTTGGTGAGTGTGAGTGGGGTGAGGGTGAGGAGTGTAGACGTGGGGGTACTAGAGCACGCCTCACCTTTGTGAGTGTGAGTGGGGTGAGGGTGGGGGGTGTAGACCTGGGGCCATAGAAGTACTGTACAACAGTAGATATTGTTACTTTTGTAGTGTCGTGAACACACCCACTACTAAATTTTGATTTAAAGCTTTCATGACTGCAGGGATTCATATTCTTGGTTCTTTCGGTAAAGTCACGTAGAAGGGAAACAATACAATAATATAAATATAAAACAATCATCATCAGGTGTGGTGTTCACACCTGATGATGATTGCTTGTGTTGCAGTCGAAACGTCGTGAGAATTGTATTGTTTTATATTTCTATTATTTTATTGTTTCCCTTCTACGTGACTTTACCGAAAGAACCAAAAATATATATCACAACTGTAAGCGGAGACAGTTAAATGTCTCTGTGGGTCGCGCCAACTACAGTGATGGAGGGGCGCCGGGGGCCCCGATTGGACGAGCTAACGTCACGTGACCTGAAGTGGTGCCTCAATTGGACAAGCGAAGGGCACGTGACCGAAAGCAGGCCTCGATTGGACGAGCTAACAGCACGTGACCGGAAGTGGCCTTGATTGGAGAAGTCTATGGCACGTGACCGAAAGCGGGCCTCGATTGGACGAGCTGAGGGCACGTGACCGGAAATGGACCTCGATTGGAGGAGTCAAGGGCACGTGATCTGAAGCGGTGAACGCCGTCCTTGATACAGCAAGGGGCGGGGCAGGGGCCACGAGACAAGGGGGGGGGGGGCGTCAGGGGGACTCGGGGCTCGTGTTGGGGGTCACGAGTTAACAGGCACGTGCATAGTGAGCAGCCTAGGACAAGTTAGCCCCACTTAGCAACAGATTGCGGTGTACAGTGAATTGTTTAATAAACGCGTTGCCTCCTACAACAGTGTGTGTGCACCTCAGTCGACATAGGGGCCGTCCATAAATGACGTCACGCACCTGGGGGGGGGGGGGGGGTCAGACATTTGTGACGATGTGTGACGAGGGTGGTGGGTTTGAGAAATGTCACGCCACATCAAAATGCGCAACTTTAAATGAATATAGAATTGCTATAACAACACTAATTGTTTTGATTTAAAGCTTTCGTGACTGCAGTAATTCATATTCTTAGCTCTTTCGGTAAAGTCACATTGAAGGGAAACAATAAAATAATAAAATAATGAATATATATGAACACTAATTGTTATAACAACACTCCTACAACATCAGAGTGCAGCGCCACATTAAATACGCACTACAATAACAATAGTTTAAAGCGATTTGAAGCATGTTTTCTTTTCAAAATGGAAATATGGTTTTAGGGGGGAGGGGGGGCAGAGCTTTGTGACGTCATATTTGATGGAGGGGGGGGTCAAAAATCGTCAAAAATCGCGTTATGTCATTTATGGACGGCTCCCATTCACTACACTTTGCCTTCATGATCAAAGTGGCCTCGCTGCCTATAACACCTATCATGGCGCGAACTGTACGTGGAGTAATTTGAGGACCATTGGACACTGACACAACATCGACAACGAAGTCGAGGGGCCCTAGATCAACATTAAGACTCAATAGTTGTTGGGAGTCTCTCGACGAGGGTTCGAGGGGGCACCACGGCTTCTGAGAAGTACAAAGCGAGGCGCGCCTCACGGATTCGAGTCGTCCGCTTTCTGGTGAGACCACGAGCCGCTGTCTCCATCAGCAACAACGCAGAGACTCCCAAAGCGGAAGCGTCACGGCCCCTGCCCTCAGCATGTGGACCAGTAGCAGCTATGGGAAGCCAACAATCAGCAGCGCATTCATCGCTGCAATAAATCTGAACTCATCGCGTGTTCAACCAGTCTCTGGATCACCCCTCCGAACAAACAACACGACCGTGTTTAGCATGGTCACGATCAACAGCAAATGTGAAATAAATAAGAATGACGTGACTCATTGTTGTGTCACCGGCCACAAAAGTCGCAGCAGCTACTGGAGAAGGTTTCGTGTGAAAAGACAGAGCTGAGGCACGGGCAGACTGCGTAGCTTCAGGATGCCTGCTGGGGTCAGCGACACTGCGAGAGGCCGGGCAACTCGGAGTCCGCTTGTGCGAGCGGCACCGCCGATTTAACTCCGCGGGCCGCACCCTGGGGCACAGCCGGCTGCGTGGCGATTCGAGCCAATCACCACCAGCCTGGCGTGGCCCCAAACACAAACCGCGAGCATTGCAACGAATAAACAAAGAGGTCGTGATGCAGGCTGCATTACTATAGCAACACAGCCATTCCTTAAGAAAAATTGTCTACTTAACGAGTTTTAAAATGCTTAAATGAATATATAATATACATTTTGTAAAGAGCAGAAACAATAAATTCCGATTATCAACATCGTTGGAAATCGCCGCCTGCCATTTTCTCGTCCTGCGCCATACAAACTGTTAAATCACGAAGTGTGATGCGCATTGGTGACTGTTCACTTTCGTTGAGCGCTGTCATTAAGGGGAGTGCCATACACAGTTTGGGTCAAGCTGAGGCCGCCTTCGCTTCGGATTTGATGTCACAATAACCCAAGCAGCGTGCTGCCCATTGGATAGGCTGGTTCCTCTCATAGGGATGTAGAATTTCCATTGCGAGCTCAGGTCCATTAACCGAGTAGAGCATCACGCAATGCTTGTTTGAGCAGGACGATTGTGACTGGTCGTTTGAATGGGCATGGTTATTGTCAATGAGCTGCAGCAATGCAACATTATTATATTGGATAGCGAGCAGCTCAGATGCAATCCACATCACGGTTTCCCAATGTTTAAGGCAAGAGACAAGGGGATGTCTCTCTGTCCAAAGAGTCGACATTTGTTTTCACAAAATTACAAAACCCTGAAGAAATCCCTACAAAACGTGAACACACCTTTTACCAACTTTGCCAGATTGAAAGATGTTGGTAAAATACATTCAAAAAAGGAATTGAAGCCCCACCTCCAAGGTGTTTTGAAACAATTATACAGCCCCAAACAGAGTGGAAGCTCTATTGATGTACACATGGTTTGTCAGCTTGTTGGTGCCGGGCAGCCCCCCAACACACGATGACGTCACCTGTGGCAGACCCCTCAAGTTGGAATGCGCGGTCGAGGCAACTGTGGGGTTCCTGACATCAACTCGTGGCAGCGTGAGAACAGCGGCAATGAGGGGGAGACGGAATCGCCGCGTCCGTGAGATTTGAAGCACCGAGTGTGAAGCACGCGGCGAGCGTGAGAACGGCTCCTGGTGCAGCGAGAGTGCGAGCCGACTGCGAGACGCGTGGAGCAGGAGGCCTGGCGCCCTCTAGGGGGCTCACTGGAGATCCCTCCAGTGGAGACTTCCCCACCAGCACACGCATGACCAAATACACAGCTTGTATCATTTGCTCAGTTTTATTTAATATGTACAAAAATATTGTAAGCTGGATATTATTATTATTTTCCAGAATCGATGTTGATCGATGAATCGTGACATTCCTACCGTGTACAGCAATGCGTACCCTGCACAGAGGCTTGCATAGATAACATTTCGCATAAAGCAAGGTTTAGTATCTCAACTTAAACACGTATTATAACTAAAGTACAGCTAATGATACGTGACATAATGTTAATCTATCACAACCAAATGGACTTACAAATTTACAAAACAATCTAACTTGAGGTGGGTTATAATGAAGAACATGTTCATAAATGAGTCGCTGTAATGTGGGCTTTAGGTGACTGTTGATCAAATCGCTCTCGCTATGCCGGTTTGTTCTCTTCGAGCTCTGCACTGAAATATTCGACAGGTTGGGGTCGCGCTGCTTGACCCCTCACCCAGCGCCAGCAGCAGCAGCCCCAGCGCGAGGGAGCGGGCCCCAGCGCGAGGGAGCGGCCCCCAGCTCACACAGCCACAAGGACTGCGGCACCGTCTCCTACCGGTGCCATTACCCCTGCAGTAGCACCATGCGTGAACTTCCTCGCGCTCCGATGCGTTTGATCGACAATGTAGAGAAGTGGCACCGTGAGGAAGTGATGCTGCTCAATCTGGAGGCCCTTCCTGTGAATCAACATTGGTGATGAGTCACAACGGGACATTGTTTAGCATTCTGATTAAGGCCAGGATTGTGATTAGACTATTAAGCCTATTATAGATGAGGCTAAGATGACATGGAGGGTTATAACGAGGCTTAGGAATCAGGGCTAGGGTTATGACTATGAGAAAGGATATAACATTAACATGCTGCTAGGCAGTCAACTAACTCCCACGACCCACACCGGCGTATAGAGGCCCACTCTTTCTATGCTGGTTTGTGCAATCCAGAGGTTGAACACTAAATTTAACACTTATGAAATTCATGGTCCGCCAGGAAGTGTCTAACTGTGTTGTTGGCCTGACTGGCTGTGCTTCACATAATGTTTTTCAGGTTTGTTGAATGCTCGTCTCTCATATTTTTTGTTGTATTCACCTCCATGATTTGTTCTTCACACCTGATGAAGATCGCTTGTGTTGTGATCGAAACGTCGTGATTGTTTTGTTTTAATATAATTTTATTGTATTTCTACATACGTGACTTCACCGAAAAAAACAATGAGTAATTTTATGCAGTCACGAAAGCTTTAATACTTTAAGGCCCTTATCCAGTCATGGATTGGCAACGTGGCTGTCCATGTGTAGTGGTGTTACGGGACAAACACGCATCGGTTACAGCTAGCACCCTTGGCTTACCCGCAGGGGGCTGTGGGCTTTGGATCCCCCGCGCGCCCTCCCAACGGGTGAGGGCTGTGGGGTGTGCTGTGATCCCTCAGAAGCCCACTCCTTGGTGGGGAATTGGTATAAAAGATTGGGAGCTAGAGAGATAGGGGCAGTGTTTAGGAGCCGAGGTCTAAAGACCCAGATGAAGACTGAAGACCGGCTAGATAGACCCTGGAACTCCTCTGACCCGCAGTCCTTCTCAGGGCCGGGCAGAGCAAGCCAGAGGTGTGACCCCAGAGCCGATGTCCTTCTAAGGGCCGGGTTCTAGAGCACGCCTCACCTTGGTGAGTGTGGGTGAGGTGAGGGTGAGGAGTGTAGACGTGGGGGGTACTACAGTATGCCTCACCTTGGTGAGTGTGAGTGGGGTGAGGAGTGTAGACGTGGGGGTACTAGAGCACGCCACATCTTGGTGTGAGTGGGGTGAGGAGTGTAGACGTGGGGGTACTAGAGCACGCCTCACTTTGGTGAGTGAGGGTGGGGTGAGGAGTGTAGCCGTGGGGGTACTAGAGCACGCCTCACCTTTGTGAGTGTGAGTGGGGTGAGGAGTGTAGACGTGGGGGTACTAGAGTACGCCTCAACCTGGTGAGTGTGAGTGGGGTGAGGGTGAGGAGTGTAGACGTGGGGGTACTAGAGCACGCCTCACCTTTGTGAGTGTGAGTGGGGTGAGGGTGGGGGGTGTAGACCTGGGGCCATAGAAGTACTGTACAACAGTAGATATTGTTACTTTTGTAGTGTCGTGAACACAGCCACTACTAAATTTTGATTTAAAGCTTTCATGACTGCAGGGATTCATATTCTAGGTTCTTTCGGTAAAGTCACGTAGAAGGGAAACAATACAATAATATAAATATAAAACAATCATCATCAGGTGTGGTGTTCACACCTGATGATGATTGCTTGTGTTGCAGTCGAAACGTCGTGAGAATTGTATTGTTTTATATTTCTATTATTTTATTGTTTCCCTTCTACGTGACTTTACCGAAAGAACCAAAAATATATATCACAACTGTAAGCGGAGACAGTTAAATGTCTCTGTGGGTCGCGCCAACTACAGTGATGGAGGGGCGCCGGGGGCCCCGATTGGACGAGCTAATGTCACGTGACCTGAAGTGGTGCCTCAATTGGACAAGCGAAGGGCACGTGACCGAAAGCAGGCCTCGATTGGACGAGCTAACAGCACGTGACCGGAAGTGGCCTTGATTGGAGAAGTCTATGGCACGTGACCGAAAGCGGGCCTCGATTGGACGAGCTGAGGGCACGTGACCGGAAATGGACCTCGATTGGAGGAGTCAAGGGCACGTGATCTGAAGCGGTGAACGCCGTCCTTGATACAGCAAGGGGCGGGGCAGGGGCCACGAGACAAGGGGGGGGGGGGGGCGTCAGGGGGACTCGGGGCTCGTGTTGGGGGTCACGAGTTAACAGGCACGTGCATAGTGAGCAGCCTAGGACAAGTTAGCCCCACTTAGCAACAGATTGCGGTGTACAGTGAATTGTTTAATAAACGCGTTGCCTCCTACAACAGTGTGTGTGCACCTCAGTCGACATAGGGGCCGTCCATAAATGACGTCACGCACCTGGGGGGGGGGGGGGGTCAGACATTTGTGACGATGTGTGACGAGGGTGGTGGGTTTGAGAAATGTCACGCCACATCAAAATGCGCAACTTTAAATGAATATAGAATTGCTATAACAACACTAATTGTTTTGATTTAAAGCTTTCGTGACTGCAGTAATTCATATTCTTAGCTCTTTCGGTAAAGTCACATTGAAGGGAAACAATAAAATAATAAAATGATGAATATATATGAACACTAATTGTTATAACAACACTCCTACAACATCAGAGTGCAGCGCCACATTAAATACGCACTACAATAACAATAGTTTAAAGCGATTTGAAGCATGTTTTCTTTTCAAAATGGAAATATGGTTTTAGGGGGGAGGGGGGGCAGAGCTTTGTGACGTCATATTTGATGGAGGGGGGGGTCAAAAATCGTCAAAAATCGCGTTATGTCATTTATGGACGGCTCCCATTCACTACACTTTGCCTTCATGATCAAAGTGGCCTCGCTGCCTATAACACCTATCATGGCGCGAACTGTACGTGGAGTAATTTGAGGACCATTGGACACTGACACAACATCGACAACGAAGTCGAGGGGCCCTAGATCAACATTAAGACTCAATAGTTGTTGGGAGTCTCTCGACGAGGGTTCGAGGGGGCACCACGGCTTCTGAGAAGTACAAAGCGAGGCGCGCCTCACGGATTCGAGTCGTCCGCTTTCTGGTGAGACCACGAGCCGCTGTCTCCATCAACAACAACGCAGAGACTCCCAAAGCGGAAGCGTCACGGCCCCTGCCCTCAGCATGTGGACCAGTAGCAGCTATGGGAAGCCAACAATCAGCAGCGCATTCATCGCTGCAATAAATATGAACTCATCGCGTGTTCAACCAGTCTCTGGATCACCCCTCCGAACAAACAACACGACCGTGTTTAGCATGGTCACGATCAACAGCAAATGTGAAATAAATAAGAATGACGTGACTCATTGTTGTGTCACCGGCCACAAAAGTCGCAGCAGCTACTGGAGAAGGTTTCGTGTGAAAAGACAGAGCTGAGGCACGGGCAGACTGCGTAGCTTCAGGATGCCTGCTGGGGTCAGCGACACTGCGAGAGGCCGGGCAACTCGGAGTCCGCTTGTGCGAGCGGCACCGCCGATTTAACTCCGCGGGCCGCACCCTGGGGCACAGCCGGCTGCGTGGCGATTCGAGCCAATCACCACCAGCCTGGCGTGGCCCCAAACACAAACCGCGAGCATTGCAACGAATAAACAAAGAGGTCGTGATGCAGGCTGCATTACTATAGCAACACAGCCATTCCTTAAGAAAAATTGTCTACTTAACGAGTTTTAAAATGCTTAAATGAATATATAATATACATTTTGTAAAGAGCAGAAACAATAAATTCCGATTATCAACATCGTTGGAAATCGCCGCCTGCCATTTTCTCGTCCTGCGCCATACAAACTGTTAAATCACGAAGTGTGATGCGCATTGGTGACTGTTCACTTTCGTTGAGCGCTGTCATTAAGGGGAGTGCCATACACAGTTTGGGTCAAGCTGAGGCCGCCTTCGCTTCGGATTTGATGTCACAATAACCCAAGCAGCGTGCTGCCCATTGGATAGGCTGGTTCCTCTCATAGGGATGTAGAATTTCCATTGCGAGCTCAGGTCCATTAACCGAGTAGAGCATCACGCAATGCTTGTTTGAGCAGGACGATTGTGACTGGTCGTTTGAATGGGCATGGTTATTGTCAATGAGCTGCAGCAATGCAACATTATTATATTGGATAGCGAGCAGCTCAGATGCAATCCACATCACGGTTTCCCAATGTTTAAGGCAAGAGACAAGGGGATGTCTCTCTGTCCAAAGAGTCGACATTTGTTTTCACAAAATTACAAAACCCTGAAGAAATCCCTACAAAACGTGAACACACCTTTTACCAACTTTGCCAGATTGAAAGATGTTGGTAAAATACATTCAAAAAAGGAATTGAAGCCCCACCTCCAAGGTGTTTTGAAACAATTATACAGCCCCAAACAGAGTGGAAGCTCTATTGATGTACACATGGTTTGTCAGCTTGTTGGTGCCGGGCAGCCCCCCAACACACGATGACGTCACCTGTGGCAGACCCCTCAAGTTGGAATGCGCGGTCGAGGCAACCGTGGGGTTCCTGACATCAACTCGTGGCAGCGTGAGAACAGCGGCAATGAGGGGGAGACGGAATCGCCGCGTCCGTGAGATTTGAAGCACCGAGTGTGAAGCACGCGGCGAGCGTGAGAACGGCTCCTGGTGCAGCGAGAGTGCGAGCCGACTGCGAGACGCGTGGAGCAGGAGGCCTGGCGCCCTCTAGGGGGCTCACTGGAGATCCCTCCAGTGGAGACTTCCCCACCAGCACACGCATGACCAAATACACAGCTTGTATCATTTGCTCAGTTTTATTTAATATGTACAAAAATATTGTAAGCTGGATATTATTATTATTTTCCAGAATCGATGTTGATCGATGAATCGTGACATTCCTACCGTGTACAGCAATGCGTACCCTGCACAGAGGCTTGCATAGATAACATTTCGCATAAAGCAAGGTTTAGTATCTCAACTTAAACACGTATTATAACTAAAGTACAGCTAATGATACGTGACATAATGTTAATCTATCACAACCAAATGGACTTACAAATTTACAAAACAATCTAACTTGAGGTGGGTTATAATGAAGAACATGTTCATAAATGAGTCGCTGTAATGTGGGCTTTAGGTGACTGTTGATCAAATCGCTCTCGCTATGCCGGTTTGTTCTCTTCGAGCTCTGCACTGAAATATTCGACAGGTTGGGGTCGCGCTGCTTGACCCCTCACCCAGCGCCAGCAGCAGCAGCCCCAGCGCGAGGGAGCGGGCCCCAGCGCGAGGGAGCGGCCCCCAGCTCACACAGCCACAAGGACTGCGGCACCGTCTCCTACCGGTGCCATTACCCCTGCAGTAGCACCATGCGTGAACTTCCTCGCGCTCCGATGCGTTTGATCGACAATGTAGAGAAGTGGCACCGTGAGGAAGTGATGCTGCTCAATCTGGAGGCCCTTCCTGTGAATCAACATTGGTGATGAGTCACAACGGGACATTGTTTAGCATTCTGATTAAGGCCAGGATTGTGATTAGACTATTAAGCCTATTATAGATGAGGCTAAGATGACATGGAGGGTTATAACGAGGCTTAGGAATCAGGGCTAGGGTTATGACTATGAGAAAGGATATAACATTAACATGCTGCTAGGCAGTCAACTAACTCCCACGACCCACACCGGCGTATAGAGGCCCACTCTTTCTATGCTGGTTTGTGCAATCCAGAGGTTGAACACTAAATTTAACACTTATGAAATTCATGGTCCGCCAGGAAGTGTCTAACTGTGTTGTTGGCCTGACTGGCTGTGCTTCACATAATGTTTTTCAGGTTTGTTGAATGCTCGTTTCTCATCTTTTTTGTTGTATTCACCTCCATGATTTGTTCTTGACACCTGATGAAGATCGCTTGTGTTGTGATCGAAACGTCGTGATTGTTTTGTTTTAATATAATTTTATTGTATTTCTACATACGTGACTTCACCGAAAAAAACAATGAGTAATTTTATGCAGTCACGAAAGCTTTAATACTTTAAGGCCCTTATCCAGTCATGGATTGGCAACGTGGCTGTCCATGTGTAGTGGTGTTACGGGACAAACACGCATCGGTTACAGCTAGCACCCTTGGCTTACCCGCAGGGGGCTGTGGGCTTTGGATCCCCCGCGCGCCCTCCCAACGGGTGAGGGCTGTGGGGTGTGCTGTGATCCCTCAGAAGCCCACTCCTTGGTGGGGAATTGGTATAAAAGATTGGGAGCTAGAGAGATAGGGGCAGTGTTTAGGAGCCGAGGTCTAAAGACCCAGATGAAGACTGAAGACCGGCTAGATAGACCCTGGAACTCCTCTGACCCGCAGTCCTTCTCAGGGCCGGGCAGAGCAAGCCAGAGGTGTGACCCCAGAGCCGATGTCCTTCTAAGGGCTGGGTTCTAGAGCACGCCTCACCTTGGTGAGTGTGGGTGAGGTGAGGGTGAGGAGTGTAGACGTGGGGGGTACTACAGTATGCCTCACCTTGGTGAGTGTGAGTGGGGTGAGGAGTGTAGACGTGGGGGTACTAGAGCACGCCACATCTTGGTGTGAGTGGGGTGAGGAGTGTAGACGTGGGGGTACTAGAGCACGCCTCACTTTGGTGAGTGAGGGTGGGGTGAGGAGTGTAGACGTGGGGGTACTAGAGCACGCCTCACCCTGGTGAGTGTGAGTGGGTTGGGGAGTGTAGACGTGAGGGTACTAGAGTACGCCTCAACTTGGTGAGTGTGAGTGGGGTGAGGGTGAGGAGTGTAGACGTGGGGGTACTAGAGCACGCCTCACCTTTGTGAGTGGGGTGAGGGTGGGGGGTGTAGACCTGGGGCCATAGAAGTACTGTACAACGGTAGATATTGTTACTTTTGTAGTGTCGTGAACACAGCCACTACTAAATTTAGATTTAAAGCTTTCATGACTGCAGGGATTCATATTCTTGGTTCTTTCGGTAAAGTCACGTAGAAGGGAAACAATACAATAATAAAACATAAAACAATCATCATCAGGTGTGGTGTTCACACCTGATGATGATTGCTTGTGTTGCAGTCGAAACGTCGTGAGAATTGTATTGTTTTATATTTTTATTATTTTGTTATTTCCCTTCTACGTGACTTTACCGAAAGAACCAAAAATATATATCACAACTGTAAGCGGAGACAGTTAAATGTCTCTGTGGGTCGCGCCAACTACAGTGATGGAGGGGCGCCGGGGGCCCCGATTGGACGAGGTAGGGTCACGTGACCTGAAGTGGTGCCTCAATTGGACGAGCTATGGTCACGTGACCGAAAGCAGGCCTCGATTGGACGAGCTAAGAGCACGTGACCAGAAATAGCCTTGATTGAAGAGGTCTAGGGCATGTGACCGGAAGCGGGCCTCGATTGGACGAACTGAGGACACGTGACCGGAAATGGACCTCGATTTGAGGAGTCAAGGGCACGTGATCTGAAGCGGTGAACGCCGTCCTTGATACAGCAAGGGGCGGGGAGGGGGCCACGAGACAAGGGGGGGGGGGGCGTCAGGGGGACTCGGGGCTCGTGTTGGGGTTCACGAGTTAACAGGCACGTGCATAGTGAGCAGCCTAGGACAAGTTAGCCCCACTTAGCAACAGAATCCGATGTACAGTGAATTGTTTAATAAACGCGTTGCCTCCTACAACAGTGTGTGTGCGCCTCAGTCGACATAGGGGCCGTCCATTAATGACGTCACGCACCTGGTGGGGGGGGGGGTCAGACATTTGTGACGATGTGTGACGAGGGGGGTGGGTTTGATAAATGTGACGCCACACCAAAATGCGCAACTTTAAATGAATATAGAATTTCCATAACAACACTAATTGTTTTGATTTAAAGCTTTCGTGAATGCAGTAATTCATATTCTTAGCTCTTTCCGTAAAGTCACGTTGAAGGGAAACAATAAAATAATAAAATAATAAATATATATGAACACTAATTGTTATAACAACACTCCTACAACATCAGAGTGCAGCGCCACATTAAATACGCACTACAATAACAATAGTTTAAAGCAATTTGAAGCATGTTTTATTTTCAAAATGGAAACATGGTTTTGGGGGGGAGGGGGGGGGCAGAGCTTTGTGACGTCATTTTTGAGGGAGGGGGGGGTCAAAAAACGTCAAAAATCGCGTTATGTCATTTATGGACGGCTCCCATTCACTACACTTTGCCTTCATGATCAAAGTGGCCTCGCTGCCTATAACACCTATCATGGCGCGAACTGTACGTGGGGTAATTTGAGTACCATTGGACACTGACACAACATCGACAACGAAGTCGAGGGGGCCCAGATCAACATTAAGACTCAATAGTTGTTGGGAGTCTCTCGACGATGGTTCGAGGGGGCCCCACGGCTTTTGAGAAGTACAAAGCGAGGCGCGCCTCACGGATTCGATTCTTCCGCTTTCTGGTGAGACCACGAGCCGCTGTCTCCATCAGCAACAACGCAGAGACTCCCAAAGCGGAGGCGTCACGGCCCCTGCCCTCAGCATGTGGACGAGCAGCAGCTATGGGAAGCCAACAATCAGCAGCGCATTCATCGCTGCAATAAATCTGAACTCATCGCGCATTCAACCAGTCTCTGGATCACCCCTCCGAACAAACAACACGACCGTGTTTAGCATGGTCACGATCAACAGCAAATGTGAAATAAATAAGAATGACGTAACTCATTGTTGTGTCACCGGCCACAGAAGTCACAGCAGCTACTGGAGAAGGTTTCATGTGAAAAGACAGAGCTGAGGCACGGGCAGACTGCGTAGCTTCAGGGTGCCTGCTGGGGTCAGCGACACTGCGAGAGGCCGGGCAACTCGGAGTCCGCTTGTGCGAGCGGCACCGCCGATTTAACTCCGCGGGCCGCACCCTGGGGCACAGCCGGCTGCTTGGCAATTCGAGCCAATCACCGCCAGCCTGGCGTGGCCCCAAACACAAACCGCGAGCATTGCAACGAACAAACAAAGAGGTCGTGATGCAGGCTGCGTTACTATAGCAACACAGCCATTCCTTACGAAAAATTGTCTACTTCACGAGTTTTAAAATTCTTAAATGAATATATAATATACATTTTGTAAAGAGCAGAAACAATTAATCCCGATGATCAACATCGTCTGAAATCGCCGCCTGATATTTTCTCGTCCTGCGCCATACAAACTGTTAAATCACGAAGTGTGATGCGCGTTGGTGACTGTTCACTTTCGTTGAGCGCTGTCATTAAGGGGAGCGCCGTACACAGTTTGGGTCAAGCTGAGGCCGCCTCCGCTTCGGATTTGATGTCACAATAACCCAAGCAGCGTGCTGCCCATTGGATAGGCTGGTTCCTCTCATAGGGATGTAGAATTTCCATTGCGAGCTCAGGTATATTAACCGAGTAGAGCACCACGCAATGCTTGTTTGAGCAGGACGATTGTGACTGGTCGTTTGAATGGGCATGGTTATTGTCAATGAGCTGCAGCAATGCAACATTATTATATTGGATAGCGAACAGCTCAGATGCAATCCACATCACGGTTTCCCAATGTTTAAGGCAAGAGACAAGGGGATGTCTCTCTGTCCATAGAGTCGACATTTGTTTTCACAAAATTACAAAACCCTGAAGCAATCCCTACAAAACGTGAACACACCTTTTACCAACTTTGCCAGATTGAAAGATGTTGGTAAAATACATAAAAAAAGGTATTAAAGCCCCACCTCCAAGGTGTTTTGATAGAATTATACAGCCCCAAACAGAGTGGAAACTCTATTGATGTACACATGGTTTGTCAGCTTGTTGGTGCCGGGCAGCCCCCCAACACACGATGACGTCACCTGTGGCAGACCCCTCAAGTTGGAATGCGCGGTCGAGGCAACTGTGGGGTTCCTGACATCAACTCGTGGCAGCGTGAGAAAGCGGCAATGAGGGGGATACGGAATCGCTGCGTCCGTGAGATTCGAAGCGCCGAGTGTGAAGCACGCGGCGAGCGTGAGAACGGCTCCTGGTGCAGCGAGAGTGCGAGCCGATGCGAGACGCGTGGAGCAGGAGGCCTGGCGCCCTCTAGGCGGCTCACTTGAGATCACTCCAGTGGAGACTCTTCTCCACCAGCACACGCATGACCAAATACACAGCTTGTATCATTTGCTCAGTTTTATTTAATATGTACAAAAATATTGTGAGCTGGATATTATTATTTTCAAGAATCGATGTTGATCGATGAATCGTGACATTCCTACCGTGTACAGCGATGCGTACCCTGCACAGAGGCTTGCATAGATAACATTTCGCATAAAGCAAGGTTTAGTATCTCAACTTAAACACGTATTATAACTAAAGTACAGCTAATGATACGTGACATAATGTTAATCTATCACAACCAAATGGACTTACAAATTTACAAAACAATCTAAATTTAGGTGGGTTATAATGAAGAACATGTTCATAAATGAGTCGCTGTAATGTGGGCTTTAGGTGACTGTTGATCAAATCGCTCTCGCTATGCCGGTTTGTTCTCTTCGAGCTCTGCACTGAAATATTCGACAGGTTGGGGTCGCGCTGCTTGACCCCTCACCCAGCGCCAGCAGCAGCAGCCCCAGCGCGAGGGAGCGGCCCCCAGCTCACACAGCCACAAGGACTGCGGCACCGTCTCCTACCGGTGCCATTACTCCTGCAGTGGCACCATGCGTGAACTTCCTCGCGCTCCGATGCGTTTGATCGACAATGTAGAGAAGTGGCACCGTGAGGAAGTGATGCTGCTCAATCTGGAGGCCCTTCCTGTGAATCAACATTGGTGATGAGTCACAACGGGACATTGTTTAGCATTCTGATTAAGGCCAGGATTGTGATTAGACTATTAAACCTATTATAGATGAGGCTAAGATGACATGGAGGGTTATAACGAGGCTTAGGGATCAGGGCTAGGGTTATGACTATGAGAAAGGATATAACATTAACATGCTGCTAGGCAGTCAACTTACTCCCACGACCCACACCGGCGTATAGAGGCCCACTCTTTCTATGCTGGTTTGTGCAATCCAGAGGTTGAACAGAAAATTTAAAACTTATGAAATTCATGGTCCGCCAGGAAGTGTCTAACTGTGTTGTTGGCCTGACTGGCTGTGCTTCACATAATGTTTTTCAGGTTTTTTGAATGCTCGTCTCTCATCTTTTTGTTGTATTTACCTCCATGATTTGTTCTTGACACCTGATGAATGTCGCTTGTGTTGTGATCGAAACGTCGTGATTGTTTTGTTTTAATATAATTTTATTGTATTTCTACATACGTGACTTCACCGAAAAAAAACAATGAGTAATTTTATGCAGTCACGAAAGCTTTAATACTTTAAGGCCCTTATCCAGTCATGGATTGGCAACGTGGCTGTCCATGTGTAGTGGTGTTACGGGACAAACACGGATCGGTTACAGCTAGCACCCTTGGCTTACCCGCAGGGGGCTGTGGGCTTTGGATCCCCCGCGCGCCCTCCCAACGGGTGGGGGCTGCGGGGTGTGCTGTGATCCCTCAGAAGCCCACTCCTCGGTGGGGAATTGGAATAAAAGATGGGGAGCTAGAGAGATAGGGGCAGTGTTTAAGAGCCGAGGTCCGAAGACCCAGATGAAGACTGAAGACCGGCTAGATAGACCCTGGAACTCCTCTGACCCGCAGTCCTTCTCAGGGCCGGGCAGAGCAAGCCAGAGGTGTGACCCTAGAGCCGATGTCCTTCTAAGGGCCGGGTTCTAGAGCACGCCTCACCTTGGTGAGTGTGGGTGGGGTGAGGGTGAGGAGTGTAGACGTGGGGGGTACTACAGTACGCCTCACCTTGGTGAGTGTGAGTGGGGTGAGGAGTGTAGACGTGGGGGTACTAGAGCACGCCACATCTTGGTGAGTGTGAGTGGGGTGAGGAGTGCAGACGTGGGGGTACTAGAGCACGCCTCACTTTGGTGAGTGAGGGTGGGGTGAGGAGTGTAGACGTGGGGGTACTAGAGCACGCCTCACCCTGGTGAGTGTGAGTGGGGTGAGGAGTGTAGACGTGAGGGTACTAGAGCACGCCTCACCCTGGTGAGTGTGGGTGGCGTGAGGAGTGTAGACGTGGGGGTACTAGAGTACGCCTCACCTTAGTGTGAGTGGGGTGAGGGTGAGGAGTGTAGACGTGGGGGTACTAGAGCACGCCTCACCTTTGTGAGTGTGAGTTGGGTGAGGGTGGGGGGTGTAGACGTGGGGCCATAGAAGTACTGTACAACAGTAGATATTGTTACTTTTGTAGTGTCGTGAACACAGCCACTACTAAATTTTGATTCAAAGCTTTCATGACTGCAGGGATTCATATTCTTGGTTCTTTCGGTAAAGTCACGTAGAAGGGAAACAATACAATAATATAAATATAAAACAATCATCATCAGGTGTGGTGTTCACACCTGATGATGATTGCTTGTGTTGCAGTCGAAACGTCGTGAGAATTGTATTGTTTTATATTTCTATTATTTTATTGTTTTCCTTCTACGTGACTTTACCGAAAGAACCAAAAATATATATCACAACTGTAAGCGGAGACAGTTAAATGTCTCTGTGGGTCGCGCCAACTACAGTGATGGAGGGGCGCCGGGGGCCCCGATTGGACGAGCTAAGGTCACGTGACCTGAAGTGGTGCCTCAATTGGACGAGCGAAGGGCACGTGACCGAAAGCAGGCCTCGATTGGACGAGCTAAGACCACGTGACCGGAAGCGGCCTTGATTGGAAAAGTCTATGCCACGTGACCGGAAGCGGGCCTCGATTGGACGAGCTGAGGACACGTGACCGGAAATGGACCTCGATTGGAGGAGTCAAGGGCACGTGATCTGAAGCGGTGAACGCCGTCCTTGATACAGCAAGGGGCGGGGCGGGGGCCACGAGACAAGGGGGGGGGGGGGCGTCAGGGGGACTCGGGGCTCGTGTTGGGGTCACGAGTTAACAGGCACGTGCATAGTGAGCAGCCTAGGACAAGTTAGCCCCACTTAGCAACAGAATCCGGTGTACAGTGAATTGTTTAATAAACTCGTTGCCCTCTACAACAGTGTGTGTGCGCCTCAGTCGACATTGGGGCCGTCCATAAATGACGTCACGCACCTGGGGGGGGGGGGGGGTCAGACATTTGTGACGATGTGTGACGAGGGGGGTGGGTTTGAGAAATGTGACGCCACATCAAAATGCGCAACTTTAAATGAATATAGAATTGCTATAACAACACTAATTGTTTTGATTTAAAGCTTTCGTGACTGCAGTAATGCATATTCTTAGCTCTTTCGGTAAAGTCACATTGAAGGGAAACAATTAAATAATAAAATAATAAATATATATGAACACTAATTGTTATAACAACACTCCTACAACATCAGAGTGCAGCGCCACATTAAATACGCACTACAATAACAATAGTTTAAAGCGATTTGAAGCATGTTTTCTTTTCAAAATGGAAATATGGTTTTAGGGCGGAGGGGGGGGGGCAGAGCTTTGTGACGTCATATTTGAGGGAGGGGGTGGTCAAAAATCGTCAAAAATCGCGTTATGTCATTTATGGACGGCTCCCATTCACTACACTTTGCCTTCATGATCAAAGTGGCCTCGCTGCCTATAACACCTATCATGGCGCGAACTGTACGTGGAGTAATTTGAGGACCATTGGACACTGACACAACATCGACAACGAAGTCGAGGTGCCCTAGATCAACATTAAGACTCAATAATTGTTGGGAGTCTCTCGACGAGGGTTCGAGGGGGCACCACGGCTTCTGAGAAGTACAAAGCGAGGCGCGCCTCACGGATTCGAGTCGTCCGCTTTCTGGTGAGACCACGAGCCGCTGTCTCCATCAGCAACAACGCAGAGACTCCCAAAGCGGAAGCGTCACGGCCCCTGCCCTCAGCATGTGGACCAGTAGCAGCTATGGGAAGCCAACAATCAGCAGCGCATTCATCGCTGCAATAAATCTGAACTCATCGCGCGTTCAACCAGTCTCTGGATCACCCCTCCGAACAAACAACACGACTGTGTTTAGCATGGTCACGATCAACAGCAAATGTGAAATAAATAAGAATGACGTGACTCATTGTTGTGTCACCGGCCACAAAAGTCGCAGCAGCTACTGGAGAAGGTTTCGTGTGAAAAGACAGAGCTGAGGCACGGGCAGACTGCGTAGCTTCAGGGTGCCTGCTGGGGTCAGCGACACTGCGAGAGGCCGGGCAACTCGGAGTCCGCTTGTGCGAGCGGCACCGCCGATTTAACTCCGCGGGCCGCACCCTGGGGCACAGCCGGCTGCGTGGCGATTCGAGCCAATCACCGCCAGCCTGGCGTGGCCCCAAACACAAACCGCGAGCATTGAAACGAATAAACAAAGAGGTCGTGATGCAGGCTGCGTTACTATAGCAACACAGCCATTCCTTAAGAAAAATTGTCTACTTAACGAGTTTTAAAATGCTTAAATGAATATATAATATACATTTTGTAAAGAGCAGAAACAATAAATTCCGATTATCAACATCGTTGGAAATCGCCGCCTGCCATTTTCTCGTCCTGCGCCATACAAACTGTTAAATCACGAAGTGTGATGCGCATTGGTGACTGTTCACTTTCGTTGAGCGCTGTCATTAAGGGGAGCGCCATACACAGTTTGGGTCAAGCTGAGGCCGCCTTCGCTTCGGATTTGATGTCACAATAACCCAGGCAGCGTGCTGCCCATTGGATAGGCTGGTTCCTCTCATAGGGATGTAGAATTTCCATTGCGAGCTCAGGTCCATTAACTGAGTAGAGCATCACGCAATGCTTGTTTGAGCAGGACGATTGTGACTGGTCGTTTGAATGGGCATGGTTATTGTCAATGAGCTGCAGCAATGCAACATTATTATATTGGATAGCGAGCAGCTCAGATGCAATCTACATCACGGTTTCCCAATGTTTAAGGCAAGAGACAAGGGGATGTCTCTCTGTCCAAAGAGTCGACATTTGATTTCACAAAATTACAAAACCCTGAAGAAATCCCTACAAAACGTGAACACACCTTTTACCAACTTTGCCAGATTGAAAGATGTTGGTAAAATACATTCAAAAAAGGAATTGAAGCCCCACCTCCAAGGTGTTTTGATACAATTATACAGCCCCAAACAGAGTGGAAGCTCTATTGATGTACACATGGTTTGTCAGCTTGTTGGTGCCGGGCAGCCCCCCAACACACGATGACGTCACCTGTGGCAGACCCCTCAAGTTGGAATGCGCGGTCGAGGCAACCGTGGGGTTCCTGACATCAACTCGTGGCAGCGTGAGAACAGCGGCAATGAGGGGGAGACGGAATCGCCGCGTCCGTGAGATTTGAAGCACCGAGTGTGAAGCACGCGGCGAGCGTGAGAACGGCTCCTGGTGCAGCGAGAGTGCGAGCCGACTGCGAGACGCGTGGAGCAGGAGGCCTGGCGCCCTCTAGGGGGCTCACTGGAGATCCCTCCAGTGGAGACTCTTCCCCACCAGCACACGCATGACCAAATACACAGCTTGTATCATTTGCTCAGTTTTATTTAATATGTACAAAAATATTGTAAGCTGGATATTATTATTATTTTCAAGAATCGATGTTGATCGATGAATCGTGACATTCCTACCGTGTACAGCAATGCGTACCCTGCACAGAGGCTTGCATAGATAACATTTCGCATAAAGCAAGGTTTAGTATCTCAACTTAAACACGTATTATAACTAAAGTACAGCTAATGATACGTGACATAATGTCAATCTATCACAACCAAATGGACTTACAAATTTACAAAACAATCTAACTTGAGGTGGGTTATAATGAAGAACATGTTCATAAATGAGTCGCTGTAATGTGGGCTTTAGGTGACTGTTGATCAAATCGCTCTCGCTATGCCGGTTTGTTCTCTTCGAGCTCTGCACTGAAATATTCGACAGGTTGGGGTCGCGCTGCTTGACCCCTCACCCAGCGCCAGCAGCAGCAGCCCCAGCGCGAGGGAGCGGGCCCCAGCGCGAGGGAGCGGCCCCCAGCTCACACAGCCACAAGGACTGCGGCACCGTCTCCTACCGGTGCCATTACCCCTGCAGTAGCACCATGCGTGAACTTCCTCGCGCTCCGATGCGTTTGATAGACAATGTAGAGAAGTGGCACCGTGAGGAAGTGATGCTGCTCAATCTGGAGGCCCTTCCTGTGAATCAACATTGGTGATGAGTCACAACGGGACATTGTTTAGCATTCTGATTAAGGCCAGGATTGTGATTAGACTATTAAGCCTATTATAGATGAGGCTAAGATGACATGGAGGGTTATAACGAGGCTTAGGAATCAGGGCTAGGGTTATGACTATGAGAAAGGATATAACATTAACATGCTGCTAGGCAGTCAACTAACTCCCACGACCCACACCGGCGTATAGAGGCCCACTCTTTCTATGCTGGTTTGTGCAATCCAGAGGTTGAACACTAAATTTAACACTTATGAAATTCATGGTCCGCCAGGAAGTGTCTAACTGTGTTGTTGGCCTGACTGGCTGTGCTTCACATAATGTTTTTCAGGTTTGTTGAATGCTCGTCTCTCATCTTTTTTGTTGTATTCACCTCCATGATTTGTTCTTGACACCTGATGAAGATCGCTTGTGTTGTGATCGAAACGTCGTGATTGTTTTGTTTTAATATAATTTTATTGTATTTCTACATACGTGACTTCACCGAAAAAAACAATGAGTAATTTTATGCAGTCACGAAAGCTTTAATACTTTAAGGCCCTTATCCAGTCATGGATTGGCAACGTGGCTGTCCATGTGTAGTGGTGTTACGGGACAAACACGCATCGGTTACAGCTAGCACCCTTGGCTTACCCGCAGGGGGCTGTGGGCTTTGGATCCCCCGCGCGCCCTCCCAACGGGTGGGGGCTGTGGGGTGTGCTGTGATCCCTCAGAAGCCCACTCCTCGTTGGGGAATTGGTATAAAAGATTGGGAGCTAGAGAGATAGGGGCAGTGTTTAGGAGCCGAGGTCCGAAGACCCAGATGAAGACTGAAGACCGGCTAGATAGACCCTGGAACTCCTCTGACCCGCAGTCCTTCTCAGGGCCGGGCAGAGCAAGCCAGAGGTGTGACCCCAGAGCCGATGTCCTTCTAAGGGCCGGGTTCTAGAGCACGCCTCACCTTGGTGAGTGTGGGTGGGGTGAGGAGTGTAGACGTGGGGGGTACTACAGTACGCCTCACCTTGGTGAGTGTGAGTGGGGTGAGGAGTGTAGACGTGGGGGTACTAGAGCACGCCACATCTTGGTGTGAGTGGGGTGAGGAGTATAGACGTGGGGGTACTAGAGCACGCCTCACTTTGGTGAGTGAGGGTGGGGTGAGGAGTGTAGCCGTGGGGGTACTAGAGTACGCCTCAACTTGGTGAGTGTGAGTGGGGTGAGGGTGAGGAGTGTAGACGTGGGGGTACTAGAGCACGCCTCACCTTTGTGAGTGTGAGTGGGGTGAGGGTGGGGGGTGTAGACCTGGGGCCATAGAAGTACTGTACAACAGTAGATATTGTTACTTTTGTAGTGTCGTGAACACAGCCACTACTAAATTTTGATTTAAAGCTTTCATGACTGCAGGGATTCATATTCTTGGTTCTTTCGGTAAAGTCACGTAGAAGGGAAACAATACAATAATATAAATATAAAACAATCATCATCAGGTGTGGTGTTCACACCTGATGATGATTGCTTGTGTTGCAGTCGAAACGTCGTGAGAATTGTATTGTTTTATATTTCTATTATTTTATTGTTTCCCTTCTACGTGACTTTACCGAAAGAACCAAAAATATATATCAAAACTGTAAGCGGAGACAGTTAAATGTCTCTGTGGGTCGCGCCAACTACAGTGATGGAGGGGCGCCGGGGGCCCCGATTGGACGAGCTAACGTCACGTGACCTGAAGTGGTGCCTCAATTGGACAAGCGAAGGGCACGTGACCGAAAGCAGGCCTCGATTGGACGAGCTAACAGCACGTGACCGGAAGTGGCCTTGATTGGAGAAGTCTATGGCACGTGACCGGAAGCGGGCCTCGATTGGACGAGCTGAGGGCACGTGACCAGAAATGGACCTCGATTGGAGGAGTCAAGGGCACGAGATCTGAAGCGGTGAACGTTGTCCTTGATACAGCAAGGGGCGGGGCAGGGGCCACGAGACAAGGGGGGGGGGGCGTCAGGGGGACTCGGGGCTCGTGTTGGGGGTCACGAGTTAACAGGCACGTGCATAGTGAGCAGCCTAGGACAAGTTAGCCCCACTTAGCAACAGATTGCGGTGTACAGTGAATTGTTTAATAAACGCGTTGCCTCCTACAACAGTGTGTGTGCGCCTCAGTCGACATAGGGGCCGTCCATAAATGACGTCACGCACCTGGGGGGGGGGGGGGGGTCAGACATTTGTGACGATGTGTGACGAGGGTGGTGGGTTTGAGAAATGTCACGCCACATCAAAATGCGCAACTTTAAATGAATATAGAATTGCTATAACAACACTAATTGTTTTGATTTAAAGCTTTCGTGACTGCAGTAATTCATATTCTTAGCTCTTTCGGTAAAGTCACATTGAAGGGAAACAATAAAATAATAAAATAATGAATATATATGAACACTAATTGTTATAACAACACTCCTACAACATCAGAGTGCAGCGCCACATTAAATACGCACTACAATAACAATAGTTTAAAGCGATTTGAAGCATGTTTTCTTTTCAAAATGGAAATATGGTTTTAGGGGGGAGGGGGGGCAGAGCTTTGTGACGTCATATTTGAGGGAGGGGGGGGTCAAAAATCGTCAAAAATCGCGTTATGTCATTTATGGACGGCTCCCATTCACTACACTTTGCCTTCATGATCAAAGTGGCCTCGCTGCCTATAACACCTATCATGGCGCGAACTGTACGTGGAGTAATTTGAGGACCATTGGACACTGACACAACATCGACAACGAAGTCGAGAGGCCCTAGATCAACATTAAGACTCAATAGTTGTTGGGAGTCTCTCGACGAGGGTTCGAGGGGGCACCACGGCTTCTGAGAAGTACAAAGCGAGGCGCGCCTCACGGATTCGAGTCGTCCGCTTTCTGGTGAGACCACGAGCCGCTGTCTCCATCAGCAACAACGCAGAGACTCCCAAAGCGGAAGCGTCACGGCCCCTGCCCTCAGCATGTGGACCAGTAGCAGCTATGGGAAGCCAACAATCAGCAGCGCATTCATCGCTGCAATAAATCTGAACTCATCGCGCGTTCAACCAGTCTCTGGATCACCCCTCCGAACAAACAACACGACCGTGTTTAGCATGGTCACGATCAACAGCAAATGTGAAATAAATAAGAATGACGTGACTCATTGTTGTGTCACCGGCCACAAAAGTCGCAGCAGCTACTGGAGAAGGTTTCGTGTGAAAAGACAGAGCTGAGGCACGGGCAGACTGCGTAGCTTCAGGATGCCTGCTGGGGTCAGCGACACTGCGAGAGGCCGGGCAACACGTAGTCCGCTTGTGCGAGCGGCACCGCCGATTTAACTCCGCGGGCCGCACCCTGGGGCACAGCCGGCTGCGTGGCGATTCGAGCCAATCACCACCAGCCTGGCGTGGCCCCAAACACAAACCGCGAGCATTGCAACGAATAAACAAAGAGGTCGTGATGCAGGCTGCATTACTATAGCAACACAGCCATTCCTTAAGAAAAATTGTCTACTTAACGAGTTTTAAAATGCTTAAATGAATATATAATATACATTTTGTAAAGAGCAGAAACAATAAATTCCGATTATCAACATCGTTGGAAATCGCCGCCTGCCATTTTCTCGTCCTGCGCCATACAAACTGTTAAATCACGAAGTGTGATGCGCATTGGTGACTGTTCACTTTCGTTGAGCGCTGTCATTAAGGGGAGCGCCATACACAGTTTGGGTCAAGCTGAGGCCGCCTTCGCTTCGGATTTGATGTCACAATAACCCAGGCAGCGTGCTGCCCATTGGATAGGCTGGTTCCTCTCATAGGGATGTAGAATTTCCATTGCGAGCTCAGGTCCATTAACCGAGTAGAGCATCACGCAATGCTTGTTTGAGCAGGACGATTGTGACTGGTCGTTTGAATGGGCATGGTTATTGTCAATGAGCTGCAGCAATGCAACATTATTATATTGGATAGCGAGCAGCTCAGATGCAATCTACATCACGGTTTCCCAATGTTTAAGGCAAGAGACAAGGGGATGTCTCTCTGTCCAAAGAGTCGACATTTGATTTCACAAAATTACAAAACCCTGAAGAAATCCCTACAAAACGTGAACACACCTTTTACCAACTTTGCCAGATTGAAAGATGTTGGTAAAATACATTCAAAAAAGGAATTGAAGCCCCACCTCCAAGGTGTTTTGATACAATTATACAGCCCCAAACAGAGTGGAAGCTCTATTGATGTACACATGGTTTGTCAGCTTGTTGGTGCCGGGCAGCCCCCCAACACACGATGACGTCACCTGTGGCAGACCCCTCAAGTTGGAATGCGCGGTCGAGGCAACCGTGGGGTTCCTGACATCAACTCGTGGCAGCGTGAGAACAGCGGCAATGAGGGGGAGACGGAATCGCCGCGTCCGTGAGATTTGAAGCACCGAGTGTGAAGCACGCGGCGAGCGTGAGAACGGCTCCTGGTGCAGCGAGAGTGCGAGCCGACTGCGAGACGCGTGGAGCAGGAGGCCTGGCGCCCTCTAGGGGGCTCACTGGAGATCCCTCCAGTGGAGACTCTTCCCCACCAGCACACGCATGACCAAATACACAGCTTGTATCATTTGCTCAGTTTTATTTAATATGTACAAAAATATTGTAAGCTGGATATTATTATTATTTTCAAGAATCGATGTTGATCGATGAATCGTGACATTCCTACCGTGTACAGCAATGCGTACCCTGCACAGAGGCTTGCATAGATAACATTTCGCATAAAGCAAGGTTTAGTATCTCAACTTAAACACGTATTATAACTAAAGTACAGCTAATGATACGTGACATAATGTCAATCTATCACAACCAAATGGACTTACAAATTTACAAAACAATCTAACTTGAGGTGGGTTATAATGAAGAACATGTTCATAAATGAGTCGCTGTAATGTGGGCTTTAGGTGACTGTTGATCAAATCGCTCTCGCTATGCCGGTTTGTTCTCTTCGAGCTCTGCACTGAAATATTCGACAGGTTGGGGTCGCGCTGCTTGACCCCTCACCCAGCGCCAGCAGCAGCAGCCCCAGCGCGAGGGAGCGGGCCCCAGCGCGAGGGAGCGGTCCCCAGCGCGAGGGAGCGGCCCCCAGCTCACACAGCTACAAGGACTGCGGCACCGTCTCCTACCGGTGCCATTACCCCTGCAGTAGCACCATGCGTGAACTTCCTCGCGCTCCGATGCGTTTGATCGACAATGTAGAGAAGTGGCACCGTGAGGAAGTGATGCTGCTCAATCTGGAGGCCCTTCCTGTGAATCAACATTGGTGATGAGTCACAACGGGACATTGTTTAGCATTCTGATTAAGGCCAGGATTGTGATTAGACTATTAAGCCTATTATAGATGAGGCTAAGATGACATGGAGGGTTATAACGAGGCTTAGGGATCAGGGCTAGGGTTATGACTATGAGAAAGGATATAACATTAACATGCTGCTAGGCAGTCAACTAACTCCCACGACCCACACCGGCGTATAGAGGCCCCTCTTTCTATGCTGGTTTGTGCAATCCAGAGGTTGAACACTAAATTTAACACTTATGAAATTCATGGTCCGCCAGGAAGTGTCTAACTGTGTTGTTGGCCTGACTGGCTGTGCTTCACATAATGTTTTTCAGGTTTGTTGAATGCTCGTCTCTCATCTTTTTTGTTGTATTCACCTCCATGATTTGTTCTTGACACCTGATGAAGATCGCTTGTGTTGTGATCGAAACGTCGTGATTGTTTTGTTTTAATATAATTTTATTGTATTTCTACATACGTGACTTCACCGAAAAAAACAATGAGTAATTTTATGCAGTCACGAAAGCTTTAATACTTTAAGGCCCTTATCCAGTCATGGATTGGCAACGTGGCTGTCCATGTGTAGTGGTGTTACGGGACAAACACGCATCGGTTACAGCTAGCACCCTTGGCTTACCCGCAGGGGGCTGTGGGCTTTGGATCCCCCGCGCGCCCTCCCAACGGGTGGGGGCTGCGGGGTGTGCTGTGATCCCTCAGAAGCCCACTCCTCCGTGGGGAATTGGTATAAAAGATTGGGAGCTAGAGAGATAGGGGCAATGTGTAGGAGCCGAGGTCCGAAGACCCAGATGAAGACTGAAGACCGGCTAGATAGACCCTGGAACTCCTCTGACCCGCAGTCCTTCTCAGGGCCGGGCAGAGCAAGCCAGAGGTGTGACCCCAGAGCCGATGTCCTTCTAAGGGCCGGGTTCTAGAGCACGCCTCACCTTGGTGAGTGTCGGTGGGGTGAGGGTGAGGAGTGTAGACGTGGGGGGTACTACAGTACGCCTCACCTTGGTGAGTGTGAGTGGGGTGAGGAGTGTAGACGTGGGGGTACTAGAGCACGCCACATCTTGGTGAGTGTGAGTGGGGTGAGGAGTGTAGACGTGGGGGTACTAGAGCACGCCTCACTTTGGTGAGTGAGGGTGGGGTGAGGAGTGTAGACGTGGGGGTACTAGAGCACGCCTCACCCTGGTGAGTGTGAGTGGGGTGAGGAGTGTAGACGTGAGGGTACTAGAGCATGCCTCACCCTGGTGAGTGTGGGTGGGGTGAGGAGTGTAGACGTGGGGGTACTAGAGTACGCCTCACCTTGGTGAGTGTGAGTGGGGTGAGGAGTGTAGACGTGGGGGTACTAGAGCACGCCACACCTTTGTGTGAGTGGGGTGAGGGTGGGGGGTGTAGACGTGGGGCCATAGAAGTACTGTACAACAGTAGATATTGTTACTTTTGTAGTGTCGTGAACACAGCCACTACTAAATTTTAATTTAAAGCTTTCATGACTGCAGGGATTCATATTCTTGGTTCTTTCGGTAAAGTCACGTAGAAGGGAAACAATACAATAATATAAATATAAAACAATCATCATCAGGTGTGGTGTTCACACCTGATGATGATTGCTTGTGTTGAGCTCAGCCTACCCGTGACTGCAATTGGAACGAGCAGACTGTGAGGCAGCGACTCCTCCACAGAACTCTCCGGCTCTCAGTGTTTATTCGGTGGCACTGCGGCCTTGTCCAGCACTTTTTTGAATCCACTGCTGGATCAGCGCCTCCCCGTGTCACGTGGGTCGTGGAGGTTATTAGAGCACGCCTCACCTTGGTGAGTATGGGTGGGGTGAGGAGTGTAGACGTGGGGCCATAGAAGTACTGTACAACAGGTGATATTAATACTTTTGTAGTGTCGTGAACACAGCCACTACTGTCAGTGTAGACAGTAAAATGTCTCTGTGGGTCGCGCCTGCCGACAGTGCTGGAGGGGCGCCGGGTGCCCCGATTGGACGCGCTAAGGGCACGTGATCGGGAGCGGGCCTCAATTGGACGAGCTAAGAGCACGTGACCGGAAGTGGGCCCTGATTGGAGGAGTAAATGGCAAGTGACCGGAAGCGGGCCTCGATTGGACGAGCTGAGGGCACGTGACCGGAGGTGGGCCTCGATTGGAGGTGTCTGGGCACGTGATCTGAAGAGGTGCCTCGATGGGAGGAGTTAAGAGCAAATGGCCGGAAGCGGTGAACGCCATCCTTGTTACAGCAAGGGGCGGGGCGGTGGCCACGAGACAAGGGGGGGGGGGGGTGTAAGGGGGACTCAGGGCTCGTGTTGGGGGTCAAGAGTTGATAGGCACGCGCATAGTGAGCAGCCTAGGACAAGTTAGCCCCACTTAGCAACAGAATCCGGTGTACAGTGAATTGTTTAATAAACGCGTTGCCTCCTACAACAGTGTGCCTCAGTCGACATAGGGGCCGTCCATAAATGACGTCACGCACCTAGGGGGGGTCAGACATTTGTGATGATGTGTGACGAGGGGGGTGGGTTTGAGAAATTTGACGTCACATCAAAATGCACAACTTTAAATGATTATAGAATTGAATATAGAATAACAACACTAATTGTTATTAAAAAAAACTCCTACAACATCAGAGTGCAGCGCCACATTAAATACGCACTACAATGACAGTAGTTTAAAGAGATTTGAAGCATGTTTGATTTTCAAAATGGAAATAGGGTTTTGGGGGGGAGGGGGGGCAGAGCTTTGTGACCTCATATTTGAGGGAGGGGGGGGGGTGTCAAAAATCGTCAAAAATCGCGTTATGTCATTTATGGACGGCCCCCATACACTCCACTTTGCCATCATGATCAAAGTGGCCTCGCTGCCTATAACACCTATCATGGCACGAACTGTACGTGGAGTAATTTGAGTACCATTGAACACTGACACAACATCGACAACAAAGTCGAGGGCCCCCAGATCAACGTTGAGAGTCAACAGTTGTTGGGAGTCTCTTGACGAGGGTTCGAGGGAGCCCCACGGCATCTGAGAAGCACAAAGCGAGGCGCGCCTCACGGATTCGAGTCGTCCGCTTTCTGGTGAGACCGCGAGCCGCTGTCTCCATCAGCAACAACGCAGAGACTCCCAAAGCGGAGGCGTCACGGCCCCTGCCCTTAGCATGTGGACCAGCAGCAGCTATGGGAAGCCAACAATCAGCAGCACATTCATCGCGGCAATAAATCTGAACTCATCGCGCGTTCAACCAGTCTCTGGATCACCCCTCCGAACAAACAACACGACCGTGTTTGGCACGGTCACGATCAACAGCAAATGTGAAATAAATAAGAATGACGTGACTCATTGTTGTGTCACCGGCCACGGAAGTTGCAGCAGCTACTGGAGAAGGTTTTGTGTGAAAAGACAGAGCTGAGGCATGGGCAGACTGCGTAGCTTCAGGGTGCCTGCTGGGGGCAGCGACACTGCGAGAGGCCGGGCAACTCGGAGTCCGCTTGTGCGAGTGGCACCGCCGATTTAACTCCAAGCGCCGCACCCTGGGGCACAGCCGGCAGCGTTGCCGTCTGCGGGCACGTGGCCGCGTGGCGATTCGAGCCAGTCCCCGCCAGCCTGGCGTAGCCCGAAACACAAACCGCGAGCATTGCAACGAATAAACAAAGAGGTCGTGATGCAGGCTGCGTTACTATAGCAACACAGCCATTCCTTACGAAAAATTGTCTACTTCACGAGTTTTAAAATGCTTAAATGAATATATAATATACATTTTGTAAAGAGCAGAAACACTTAATCCTGATTATCAACATCGTTGGAAATCGCCGCCTCACATTTTCTGATCCTGTGCCATGCAAACTGCTAAATCACGAAGTGCAATGCGCATTGGTGATTGTTCACTTTAATTGAGGGCTTCGTTAAGGGGAGTGCCGTGCACAGATTGGGTCAAGCTCAGGCCGCCTCCGCTTCGGATTTGGTGATGTCACAATAACCCAAGCAGCGTTGCCGTCAGCGGATAGTCTGGTCCCTGTCATAGGGATGTGGAATTTCCATTGCGAGCTGTTGTATATGAGCTTTTTCCAAAATTGATATTAACAATAATATTTGCGTTATATATTTTTAACAAACAAAAAAAATAATCAATAAAACCCGTAAGCCAGGCACACGAAAAACCAGATGTCAACCATAAACAGACCATTAAAAAATAAAGAAATAATAAAACTCTCGAGGCGAGGATGTTAGCAGCTATCTGCGAAGATCTCCAGATGAACAAGAGTTTGATGTGCCCTAAGGGAGGTCACGCAGAGGGAAGCCCTCCGCAAGCCAGAAACGAGGACGCCCACGGGTTAAACCATATATATATATTTTTCCTTTGTCATTAAAACAACGGTTCAAATTTCAAATGCAATAACAAGAATAAGCTAAAGTTAGCGGTCCTCGCGCTCACTCCAATCAAGACCAGGCCACCAGATACATCAGTGAATTATTATCCAATAATTAATTCGCTATCAAATGATTTTCACCTTTAATACTTTTACTGTTAAAGCAAAGCTTGGAGACAAAATACCGAGTCACATCAAAGGTTATCGAGAAGGAATGAGGTGAACGGGCAAACTTACGAAAGAGTTTAAACAATATTCCAAGCAACCCCGACCACCTTTGTCTCTCTCACAGCGCGGAAAAGCAGGAATTACACCTTATCACAAGGGGCCATCTGGAAAGCCAGCCGGGTTTGATGAGGAGACACACCCCACCCCACACACGGCAACCAGGCAAACAAAGTTTTAAAGAAAATTGCAATATAACATTAATAATAACGTGTTAACCTTAAACGATATTCCATTATAGAACCTTACAGAACCAAGGGATATGGATTCCAACAATCTGGAAACGGACCTCTTAAACTCAGAATGAAAATTATTTTTCTTTCTAATAACTCCATCATATCAATGCGAACCTCGGTAACCCGAGAGGGGTGTCGGGAGGACGTAGTTTCAAACACGAGTCTTGGCGAACATGGGACCAAATGGTATTTGAGAAATATAAAGTCGAAAGAATAAAGAGATAGGTACTCCCGACCACCTTTGTCTCTCCCGAAGAGCGCGAGAGAGGAATTTCACGCCAGGGCAAACAGATCGTTATCGCAGGAGCCATCTGTACACACACACACACACGAACTCACACACACAGACCCCGCCCCCCCCCCCTTTTCCACTGCGCAGAGAGAATTGTCTTTGAATATAATGGTCAGTCGCATTTTCAAAAAGTCAGTGAAGTTAAGTCAAGAGTCAAGACAGATCAGCGAGTCAAGACGTCCACAGGACAAGCTGGCTCCGAGCCTCGCTGAGTAGCGAGGATCGCTGAGTCGCGATGTATCAACAAATGTGAGTCATACAGCAGTGGAGGAAACCTGCTGTCAGCGAACCAGCACGGGCGCGTTCGCGCACTTCAACAGAGAGAGCACGTGCGACTCAACTCACTCAACTGAAGAAAAAGCTTGGCCAGCCGCCAACAAAGTATCAGCGAATCAGCGCTGAGAGCGCTCGAGCATCTCCACAAAGAAAGCACGTGCAACGTGGCTCAACCAGCAGCGGAAAAGCACGAGCAGCCGCCAACAACTTCAGCAAACCAGTGACCAAGCGCGTGCGACTTGAGTCATACAGCAGTGGAGGAAACCTGCTGTCAGAGAGCCACCAACAACCTCAACAAAGAGAGCGCGTGCGACTCGGCTCACTCAGCAGAAGAAAAACTTGACCTGTCGCCCGCGAGCGCAGCGTCAGATACTACAGCAGCGGAAAGAGCGCACACCGGTGCAGCTCATCCAGCAGTGGAGGAAACTGCTGTCAGCGAATCAGCACGGGCGCGTTCGCGCATCTTCAAGGAGAAAGAGCGCGGCCAGCAACGCCAAGCAAGAGCGTGCAGCAGCTCAGCCAGCAATGGAGAGAAACTGCTATCAGCGAACCAGCACGGGCGCGTTCGTGCATCTTCAAGGAGAGGGAGCGTGCGCCACCAGCGTGCCATCAGCACCAGCATCAGCACCAGCGCGTGCCAACAGCGCGCCACCAGCGTGCCACCAGCACCAGCGCGTGCCAACAGCATGCCACCAGCGTGCTACAGCGCGCAACTTCGCGTCACCAGAGCTGAGAGGGAAGCGGCCCCGCACTCAACACTCATCGGCGCGACGACGGCGAGCGTCGTGCTGACTCATCCAGCCAGCGGTGGACAGAAACTGGCAGTCGTTCGTATGCCCCTCCCCCACACTCCCTTCCTCACTCCCCCACCGCTACACAACGAACAAACATTTTTTTTGACAAGGAAATCAACCTAGGCGTTTGCTCAACGCAATAAATCAACAACCCTCCCATTAAACATACAAGACTCATGATAACTGCGTCAACTATTAGCTGATAACGAAAAACATCGCCACCCATTGAGTTACGTTGATGAGGCAATCAGAATTATTTCAGTCGAACGCTTTAATTGCATAATCGTTGATGAATCAATGAACGAACATCGCCGTGGTACTGTGCTGACGATTTCAAGCATAATAATTTCGCATATCAGAATGTGTTAAGGATTGGATACGAATCAAAGACCGAGTGCCGTGTTGTGTAATCATTCAAGAATACGAGTTTGCATATTATAAGGTTAAGGTTTTGATAGAATAGTTCGCATGTTTTTAATCTCTCTCTCAACAACCGATCGATTGCGTTACGCGTCGGGAATTAACCACAGGTGCCGCTATCGAGGTGAAACAACGCAATCGTGATGGTATCATGTTAACGCTGTGTTTAAATTCCAACATCCCGAGATTGAGTTTTCATATTATCCAAAAATTAAAGTTAGCTAGAAAATAAAATTGATCAAAGCAGAAGGTTTGTGTGTGGTTCTTCCTGAAATTCTGCATAATATTGTTCTGCGTATGAGATCTGAATCCTGGAGACCTATCATAAGCACACTATCACTACACATAATCCATAACACACATAATTCATAATGTTCAATCGAGAGTAATCGTATCCTTATCGATAATACGGAATTAAAGAGCAGAGTCGAATCGACTCTCTCTCGGTCACGCTCACAACGCCTGCGTCACTGCATACGATTAATTGCGTTATTCCAATTCATAACACAATCCTCGTCACCGAGGCTCGACCTGATAATCCATAACGACCTGCATTATCATAACCACGCCCACTCGCATAAATTAATACGATTATCTCTCGAATCAGCATAATTTATGCGCATAATTACACTGATTAACATAATTTCGGATAAATTATGCAAATCTCAAATTTCATTTAATTTTCATTATTTTCATCAATTTTCATAACACCTATATATACAACATATTGGGGGCGTCGTCCGGGATCTCTCGCAGACAGTTTATGCTCGAATTAAGGAACAAATCACTGTTGTATTAACCAAGGTTTTATGATCTAACGTTGCCCTGTGACTGTAACGGGTGTAAAACAAACAAACAAAAACGCACTCTGAAGGGAAATTCCAGAGCAAGCCGTATAACAAAGACAGTTGAAGTAAGATTATTTGCTCGAGTCAAACTGACCACATCCTGTGATACAAGTGTTTTTATACGTGCTCTGAAGGGAATACCAGAGTCACACGAGTCGAACTGATGCATTCTGGATACAACTGTTTTGATATGCAATCTGAAGTAAAATTCCAGAGATGCTCGTATTAAGAGGAATTTTTGAGTGGATTGTGGGATATTGGGAACTTGTACCAAAACGGTCAGGCCGATCTGCTACAGAGCAAACAAATCAGGGAGACACATGGAAGGGGAGCTGTATTGATGACATTGGGACACTGCTTAAGAACTGGATAAAATGGGACAAAAGCGAACACGATGTAAAAACCTCAGGAATAGCTACGCTGAACTCGGACCCTCTCGCACAGACAGACAAACAGAGATTATGGAATGAGTAAAAATTCGGAAAAGAAACGGGTGGGGCTGATTACCCCGAAGTCAGAGTGAGACAGAATATTAAAACCAAGTCACTAGGGGATTCTGTACTGATAACGCGAGAAAGGGCGGAGCCGAAGCTCCGAGGCAACTCTCCAGGAAAACGCACACCACGCACAGACGGCCGACACAAACATCGCGACAGGCACGACGCACCAGACAAATATAAAGCAAACACCCCACAAAAACCACATAAGTATGAGCCATGGGACAAACATGAGTCACCGAGCAAAGTTGACCCACGTTACAGGCGCAAAATACACTACAAAAATCATGTTAAGCAACGCCACCGTGATGTTAATGACTCATCCGAATCTGACTCGGATGACGATGATCAACTTTCTGAATACTCGTTCAGAAGTAACACTCTGAGATTGATGGACAAAGCTCTCGTCCAAATTCCCTATTTTGATCCACACAATAAGAACAGGGACATTCACACTCACATCGCAACAGTAGAAGCAGAAGCAATGATCAGGGGTCTGAGGAAAACGGATGAAAAAGCGAGTTTGCTGAAACGCAGCTTGCATGGACAATCCATATCATGGGTAAAGTCGCTACCATACGAGGTTCGGAACGATTTTAAAAAGCTGAGCCTGGCAGTGATTCGGAAGTTTGGAGAATATCTAACACTGTCTGAGGGATTTAACGCTGCAAAATCTATGATCCAGTGCGCAGACGAGGATCCTCAGGATTACCTCATGCGATTTAAAAGAGCGTACTATGCAGGCGATATGGATCAGTATCACGAAGGTGACAAAAGGTTCAAAATTATGTTTTTTGGATCTTTGAGTCCAGAGATTACAGAAATTGTGGGAATGGTCTTGAGTCCAGAGACAGCCTCCTTAGACCACATAGTGGATCGGGCACACATGGCTTGGCAGTACCGGGCTAAAAACAATGATTCCACAGCACACAGAGAATGGGGCAAGGTAACCAGCCTATCAGAGGAAAAGAAAAAACATGTGAGGCATTTGATGCATGCAGGCCCACAGTGCAGAAAACAAAAAGCACCCACGGATTACCAACATAATTACATACACGGGTGGTCAGATAACAATTACACGAGACAATGGCATGCAGACCGGGAGCGATCGCAGCGTGCAGGGACGCGTATTTGCGACAATCGGAACGTGTGGACACCACGAGCAAAGTCAGACCAGTTCCCAATTCCACGGCACACAGGCCAGGAGCGTTCGCAGCGTGCAGAGACGCGTATTTGCGACAATCGCCACGGGTGGAAGCAAAGAGCAGGACCATATCTTCACCCAATGCAGCGGCACACAGCCGGCCAAAATTACCCACACAGATGGCGAGATAACAATTACGGTCGACAGTGGCACATAGAGAATGGGCGGCCACGACACACAAAGACACATAATCGCGAGAATCACGGCGTGTATAGGCCAAGAGCAGAATCACGCCGATTCCCCATTCCACGATACAGAAGGGGCACACATGGCTTGGCTGTAACAAAGAGGGTGACATGGGCACGTGATAAATCGCTCACACTGGTTGAGAGGAAAATGACAGGGAAAGAGGTGTCCGCTGATCTGAAAATAAAATCACAGCCCTTTGAAAAAATCAAGCAGGCTGGAGGTTACAAACAGAACCAGGAGGGGAACCATGATTGTGGAAAACTAAATGCGTCATGCACCCGCTCTGATAATGTGGTGGAGAACACGAGAGTCGCTCCCGTGGTGAACACACCTATTGAACAGGGAAAAATAACCATTAAGTGTGATCGAACAGGAAATGATAACCAACAGGATCGGGAGGAGAAACATGCTTGTTTGGTAAATGGAAACGCGATCAATTGTGTCGCAAAATTGCGTGAGAGTACTGTGAAAGTGCCAGGGAAACGCGTTACGGAGACAAAAATCCATGATGGAATGTGTGGAAATCCAGCACACGCAAAAACATGGAATCGAATCGAGGCACGGAATCGAATCGTGGTACGGAGTCAGCAAATCTGCACATGGCTGCGGAGAAGGCAAATTACCCCAACAGTCGAGCACGGAAACTCGTGTTGTGTACTAATCCTGGTGGCGCTCGACATGGCTTCACGCCACATAAACCCACAGGGAAGGCGAAGGATAAAAAAAATTACCGATACGAACCAAGGCACCGTGCTCATTTGGCTAAAGCCATACCGACGATGAACCAAAACGACAATGTGATTATGTTGCATGGAAAGGTTACAGGTTACTCTAAAATACCTGGCCATGAGATAACTTGGTAAACATTAAACAAAGAGGTGAATGGAGGGAAACGGTCTACCACCGGGCTCAAAACCGCTATCCAGTGTTTCCCAGGAACTGAAACAAAAATCAAAGTAGCAATAATTGATAACAACCGATGTAACATGTTGCCTTTATTTTTTTATTTTTCCTGTTATTTTATTTTCTTATTTCAAATGTAATCATGCTGAGACACGTACGCGCGCGTTGTAAGGAAAAATCAGTCAACTCGAGGAATGTCGATGGTTCGAGATGGAAAAGGCATTTTTCTTTTATTTTTAAAAATAATCCGTGGCAGACCACCGATCATTTTTAAAAGGGCGGTGTGTTGTATATGAGCCTTTTCCAAAATTGATATTAACAATAATATTTGCGTTATATAATATGTTTTTTTTTACAAACAAAAAAAATCAATAAAACCCGTAAGCCAGGCACACGAAAAACCAGATGTCGATCATAAACAGACCATTAAAGAAATAAAGAAATAATAAAACTCTCCAGGCGAGGATGTTAGCAGCTATCTGCGAAGATCTCCAGATGAACAAGAGTTTGATGTGCCCTAAGGCAGGTCACGCAGAGGGAAGCCCTCCGCAAGCCAGAAACGAGGACGCCCACGGGTTAAACAATATATATATTTTTCCTTTGTCATTAAAACAACGGTTCAAATTTAAAATGCAATAACAAGAATAAGCTAAAGTTAGCGGTCCTCGTGCTCACTCCAATCAAGACCAGGCCACCAGATACATCAACATAATTTCGGATAAATTATGCAAATTTCAAATTTCATTTAATTTTCATTATTTTCATCAATTTTCATAACACCTATATATACAACATAGCTCAGGTCCATTAACCGAGTAGAGCACCACCCAATGCTTGTTTGAGCAAGACGACTGTGACTGGTCGTTTGAATGGGCATGGTTATTGTCAATGAGCTGCAGCAATGCAACATTATTATATTGGATAGCGAGCAGCTCAGATGCAATACACATCACGGTTTCCCAATGTTTAAGGCAAGAAACAAGGGGATGTCTCTCTGTCCAAAGAGACGACATTTGTTTAAAAAAAATTACAAAACCCTGAAGCAATCCCTACAAAACGTGAACGCACCTTTTACCAACTTTGCCAGAGTGAAAGGTTTTGGTAAAAAACTTGTCGACAAAATACATTCACAAAATATATTAAAGCCCCACCTCCAAGGTGTTTTGATACAATTATACAACCCCAAACAGAGTGGAAGCTCTATTGATGTACACATGGTTTGTCAGCTTGTTGGTGCCGGGCAGGCCCACAACACACGATGATGTCACCTGTGGCAGACCCCTCAAGTTGGAATGCGCGATCGAGGCCACTGTGGGGTTCCTGACATCAACTCGTGGCAGCGTGAGAAAAGCGGCAATGAGGAGGAGAGGGAATCGCCGCGTCCGTGAGATTCGTAGTGCCGAGTGTGAAGCACGCGGCGAGAGTGAGAACGGCTCCTGGTGCCGCGAGAGTGCGAGCCGACTGAGAGACGCGTGGAGCAGGAGGCCTGGCGCCCTCTAGGGGGCTCTCTGGAGATCCCTCCAGTGGAGGCTCTTCCCCACCAGCACACGCATGACCAAATACACAGCTTGGATCATTTGCTCAGTTTTATTTAACGTGTACAAAAATATTGTGACCTGGATATTATTATTTTCAAGAATCGATGTTGATCGATGAATCGTGACATTCCTACCGTGTACAGCGATGCGTACCCGCAACAGGGACTTGCATAGATAACATTTCATATAAATCAAGGTTTATCATCTCTACTTAAATGCGTATAACTAAAGTACAGCTAATGCAACGTGACATAATGTTAATCTAACCAAACCAAATGGACTTACACATTTACAAAACAATCTAACGTGAGGTGGGTTATAATTTAGAACATGTTCATAAATGAGATGCTGTAATGTGGGCTTTAGGTGACTGTTGATCAAATCGCTCTCGCTATACCGGATTGTTCTCCTCGAGCTCTGCACTGAAATATCCGCCAGGTTAGGGTCACGCTGCTTGACCCCTGTCCTCACCCAGCAGCAGCAGCCCCAGCGCGAGGGAGCGGCCCCCAGCTCACACAGCCGCCAGGACTGCGGCACCGTATCCTAGCGGTGCCATTACCCCTGCAGTAGCACCGCGTGTGAACTTCCTCACGCTCCGACGCGTTTGATTGACAATGTAGAGAAGTGGCACCGTGAGTAAGTGATGCTGCTCAATCTGGAGGCTCTTTCTGTGAATCAACATTGGCGATGAGTCACAACGGGACATTGTTCAGCATTCTGATTAAGGCCAGGATTGTGATTAGACCATTACGCCTATTATAGATGAGGCTAAGATGACATGGAGGGTTATAACGAGGCTTAGGGATCAGGGCTTGGATTATCACTATGAGAAAGGTTATAACATTAACATGCAGCTAGGCGGAGTCAACTAAGCCCCACAACCTGCACCGGCGTATAGAGGCCCTTATCGAGTCATGGATTGGCAAAGTGGCTGTCCATGTGTAGTGGTGTTACTGGACAAACACACATCGGTTACAGCTAGCACCCTTGGCTTACCCGCAGGGGGCTGTGGGCTTTGGATCCCCGCGTGCCCTCCCAACGGGTGGGGGCTGCGGGATGTGCTGTGATCCCTCAGAACCCCGCTCCTCGGCGGGGAATTGGTATAAAAGACGGGGAGCCAGAGAGATAGGGGCAGTGTTCACGAGCCGAAGTCCGAAGACCGAGTTGAAGACTGAAGACCGGCTAGATAGACCCTGGAACTCCTCTGACCCGCAGTCCTTCTCAGGGCCGGCAGAGCAGGCCAGAGGTGTCACCCCAGAGCCTCAGAGCCGATGTCCTTCTAAGGGCCGGGTTCGAGAGCACGCCTCACTTTGGTGAGTGTGGGTGGGGTGAGGGTGGGGGGTGTAGACGTGGGGCCATAGAAGTACTGTACAACAGTTGATATTGTTACTTTTGTAGTGTCGTGAACACAGTCACTACTAAAATTTTTTTTAAAGCTTTCATGACTGCAGGGATTCATATGCTTGGTTCTTTCGGTAAAGTCACGTAGAAGGGAAACAATAAAATAATATAAATATAAAAAATCATCATCAGGTGTGGTTTTCACACCTGATGATGAGTGCTTGTGTTGCAGTCGAAACGTCGTGAGAATTGTATTGTTTTATATTTTTATTATTTTATTTTTTCCCTTCTACGTGACTTTACCGAAAGAACCAAAAATATATATCACTACTGTAAGTGTAGACAGTTAAATGTCTCTGTGGGTCGCGCCAGCTACAGTGCTGGAGGGGCGCCGGGTGCCCCGATTGGACTCGCTAAGGACACGTGACCGGGAGCGGGCCTCGATTGGACGAGCTAAGGTCACGTGACCTGAAGTGGTGCCTCAATTGGACGAGCTATGGGCACGTGACCGAAAGCAGGCCTCGATTGGACGAGCTGAGGGCACGTGACCGGAAGTGGACCTCGATTGGAGGAGTCAAGGGCACGTGACCTGAAGCGGTGCCTCGATGGGAGGAGTCAAGGGAGCGTCGCCGGAAGCGGGGAGCGCCGGCCTTTATACAGCAAGGGGGGGGGGGCACGAGACATGGGGGGCGTCAGTGGGACTCGGGGGTCGTGTTGGGGGTCACGAGTTAACAGGTACGCGCATAGTGAGCAGCCTAGGACAAGTTAGCCCCACTGAGCAACACAATCCGGTGTACAGTGAATTGTTTAATAAACGCGTTGCCTCCTACAACAGTGTGTGTGCGCCTCAGTCGACATAGGGGCCGTCCATAAATGACGTCACGCACCTGGGGGGGGGGGGGTCAGACATTTGTGACGATGTGTGACGAGGCAGTGGGGTTGAGAAATGTGACGTCACATCAAAATGCAGAACTTTAAATGACTATAGAATTGCTATAACAACACTAATTGTCATAACAGTCCTACAACATCAGAGTGCACGTTAAATACGCACTACAATGACAATAGTTTAAAGTGATTTGAAGCATGTTTTATTTTCAAAATAGAAATATGGTTTTGGGGGGGAGGGGGGGCAGAGCTTTGTGACGTCATATTTGAGGGAGGGGGGGTCAAATATCGTCAAAAATCGCGTCATGTCATTTATGGATGGCCCCATACACTACACTTTGCCATCATGATCAAAGTGGCCTCGCTGCCTATAACACCTATCATGGCGCGGACTGTACGTGGAGTAATTTGAGTACCAGTGGACACTGACACAACATCGACAACGAAGTCGAGGGGCCCCAGATCAACATTGAGACTCAACAGTTGTTAGGAGTCTCTCGACGAGGGTTCGAGGGAGCCCCACGGCATCTGAGAAGCACAAAGCGAGGAGCGCCTCACGGATTCGAGTCATCCACTTTCTGGTGAGACAGCAAGCCGCTGTCTCCATCGCCAAGAACGCGGAGACTCTCCAAGCGGAGGCGTCACAGCCCCTGCCCTCAGCACGTGGACCACCAGCAGATATGGGAAGCCAACATGCAGCAGCGCATTTATCGCTACAATAAATCTCAACTCATCGCGCGTTCAACCAGTCTCTAGATCACCCCTCCGAACAAACAACACGACTGTGTTTGGCACGGTCAAGATCAAAGCAAATGTGAAATAAATAAGAATGACGTGACTCATTGTTGTGTCACCGGCCACAGAAGTCGCAGCAGCTACTGGAGAAGAGTTCGTGTGAAAGGACAGAGCTGAGGCACGGGAAGACTGCACAGCTTCAGGGTGCCTGCTGGGGGCAGCGACACTGCGAGAGACCGGGCAACTCGGAGTCCGCTTGTGCGAGCGGCACCGCCGATTTAACTCCGCGCGCCGCACCCTGGGGCACAGCCGGCAGCGTTGCCGTCTGCGGGCACGTGGCCGCGTGGCGATTCGAGCCAATCGCCGCCAGCCTGGCGTGGCCCCAAACACAAACCACGAGCATTGCAACGAATAAACAAAGAGGTCGTGATGCAGGCTGCGTTACTATAGCAACACAGCCATTCCTTACGAAAAATTGTCTACTTCACGAGTTTTAAAATGCTTAAATGAATATATAATATACATTTTGTAAAGAGCAGAAACAATTAATCCTGATTATCAACATCGTTGGAAATCGCCGCCTCACATTTTCTCATCCTGTGCCATGCAAACTGTTAAATCACGAAGTGCGATGCGCATTGGTGATTGTTCACTTTAATTGAGGGCTTCGTTAAGGGGAGCGCCGTTCACAGTTTGGGTCAAGCTGAGGCCGCCTCCGCTTCGGATTTGGTGATGTCACAATAACCCAAGCAGCGTTGCCACCAGCAGATAGTCTGGTCCCTGTCATAGGGATGTGGAATTTCCATTGCGAGCTCAGGTCCATTAACCGAGTAGAGCACCACCCAATGCTTGTTTGAGCAAGACGACTGTGACTGGTCGTTTGAATGGGCATGGTTATTGTCGATGAGCTGCAGCAATGCAACATTATTACATTGGATAGCGAGCAGCTCAGATGCAATACACATCACGGTTTCCCAATATTTAAGGCAAGAGACAAGGGGATGTCTCTCTGTCCAAAGAGACATTTGTTTTAAAAAAAAAACAAAACCCTGAAGCAATCCCTACAAAACGTGAACGCACCTTTTACCAACTTTGCCAGAGTGAAAGGTTTTGGTAAAAAAATGTCTACAAAATACATTCACAAAATATGTTAAAGCCCCACCTCCAAGGTGTTTTGATACAATTATACAGCCCCAAACAGAGTGGAAGCTCTATTGATGTACACATGGTTTGTCAGCTTGTTGGTGCCGGGCAGCCCCACAACACACGATGTCACCTGTGGCAGACTCCTCAAGTTGAAATGCGCGATCGAGGCCACTGTGAGGTTCCTGACATCAACTCGTGGCAGCGTGAGAAAAGCGGCAATGAGGAGGAGAGGGAATCGCCGCGTCCGTGAGATTCGAAGTGCCGAGTGTGAAGCACGCGGCAAGCGTGAGAACGGCTCCTGGTGCCGCGAGAATGCGTGGAGCAGGAGGCCTGGCGCCCTCTAGGGGGCTCCCTGGAGATCCCTGTAGTGGAGACTTCCTTCAGCACATGCATGACCAAATACACAGCTTGTATCATTTGCTCATTTTTATTTAATATGTACAAAAATATTGTGAGCTGGATATTATTATTTTCGAGAATCGATGTTGATCGATGAATCGTGACATTCCTACCATGTACAGCGACGCGTACCCTGCGCAGACTTGCATAGATAACATTTCGTATTAAGCAAGGTTTATTATCTCTACTTAAACGCGTATTATAACTAAAGTACAGCTAATGCTAGGTGACAATGTTAATCTAACACAACCGTATGGACTTACACATTTACAAAAAAATCTAACTTATTTGAGGTGGGTTATAATTTAGAACATGTTCATAAATGAGTGCCTGTAATGTGGGCTTTAGGTGACTTGATCAAATTGGTTTCACTAAACCGATTTGATCTCCTCAAGCTCTGCACTGAAAAATCCCCCAGATTGGGGTCACGCTGCCAGTGCGCACCCTAGCTGTGGTGGTCGCACTGATGTCTTTTCTGTTAGTGCGTCACATATCTGACTTGTTACAGACTGAACTACAGGTGGATAAAGGTCAGATTTGTGTAAAGGTCAAATATGTGAGCATCAATCGAAGATGACCGCTACACCGTGCACAAGCACAGCGCTGGGTGTGGTGGTTAATTGGGCAAAGTGGATAGATGACGGTCAGATATGCAAGGTTGTACTGTATATACATTAAAAACAATATAAATAACATAAATTATAAATAGGCACATTTTGCCTTAATGGAGAAAAAACAGGGTACCCTACACAGAATGCACTGCAGCACCCAACACCGACTCTGCAAGCCCACAGTCTGAGTGTTCACGGTTTTATGATTTATGGTCAGACGTCATGAACGCATCTGCTAATACGCAATGAACGGCGCGTGCTATTCTGTGGATTAACACCCCCACCGAGAAAACATGTAACTTCATATATCCATTTCAAAACACACTTTTCTTAAGTTTTACAAACTAATAATCTGACATTGGCTGACCAATATGAAAGTCCTCAAAGTGACACGTGCCGGGTAATGTGTAACAGCTGTGGTGACACGTGGGATGTCGCTGTCGAACTCGCACCATCTTCACGATTTGTGCTTGTGGAGGGAAACGGCTGCTCGTGAGAGAGAGGGGAGGAGTAGAGAGGCCGGGGCGAGATGAGAGGACACAGGGAACGATGGTTGGCAACTGAGAGGGGATGTTGGATCGCTAGGTGGCAGTGATATTCAAGTCAACTCCAAATTCATGACAATTAATGCTGCATTCTCTACGTACGTATGTTTAACTTCTTTTGCACCGTACGTGGTCAACCGCGTTAATCGCAGGACAACGAGACGTATTTAATCAGAACTGCAATGGTCTGAGACAATGAGCCTTGTGCCACGAGATGCCACGTGTGGTGAATTGAGATATCATTTTACGATCAGATCCTGCTGCTTCCTGTGCCGGCTCACGTTACCGCAACGGCCTCAGTTTGCTTGTAATAGTATTTGAAACATAATGCTGTTCATATAATGATTTAGATATTACTGTTGTCCATTGCATGAACGGTAGTAATTTACATTCTATAGCTGTGAGTCTTGGAATCATTTCAGAGATGCGGTGCTTCCAACGACTGCCACGCACCGCCCATTGTTCGGGTGAATAACTTCGCGTGGAGGTGACATGACCATTAGGAGATCAGTTGCAGACGTTGATCGCGAGAGGTGGAGAGAGTTGAACGCCAAAGCATCACTGCAGCCCCCACAGTGCCACGGTTAAGGGACCGGTGGTGATGATGGTTCCGATGTCAGACATGGAGGCCTCCGATGGCATCATGGTTTGAGAGCTCAACTCACCATGACAGGTCGCAAGTTGAAATCCTGATCGGGCAGGAACTGAACGAATCTATATTCCCATTGGGGTTTGTAAAATTGGTTTGTAGGAAGTCAGTCGCGTTTGTGATATTGAGAAAGTGCTCCCTGACCTGTTACTGTGGAATTTACAACAATGGCTCAGTAATACCAACAGCAATGAGTGCTGTCATGTGAGGATGACAACACTCTAACTCAGACTTCTTATTAAATAAAAATTAGAAAATTTGAGGAACGCTTACTGAATAATATGAAAATGTAAAATTTTAAGACAATAAATACAACATACGCCGGTGCTTTAACCTAAAATTAACAACTAAAATAGTTAAACTCGAGCCTAAAACTAAAGACTGAATGATAACAAAACTTTGAAAATAAGTTAAATTAAAACAACACCAACATTCAACCGCAGTGGTAGGAGGCACAGCGAGCTGCCAGCCGAGGCGAGTGGCTGGGATGGTGACTCAGAGAGACATCACCACCACGGGATCTTATCCCAGCTCCAGCCTCCTCCTGGAGGTGTGGAGCTCGGTGAGGTTGCTTCTGAAGGTGCTGCGCTCGGTGAGGTTGGTTCTGAAGGTGTTGGGCTCAGTGAGGTTGCTCCTGAAGGTGTGGAGCTCAGTGAGGTTGCTTCTGAAGGTGTGGAGCTCAGTGAGGTTGCTTCTGAAGGTGTGGAGCTCGGTGAGGTTGCTTCTGAAGGTGTGGAGCTCAGTGAGGTAGCTTCTGAAGGTGTGGGGCTCAGTGAGGTTGCTTCTGAAGGTGTGGAGCTCAGTGAGGTTGCTTCTGAAGGTGTGGAGCTCGGTGAGGTTGCTTCTGAAGGTGCAGTGCTCGGTGAGGTTGCTTCTGAAGGTGTGGAGCTCGGTGAGGTTGCTTCTGAAGGTGTGGAGCTCGGTGAGGTTGCTTCTGAAGGTGTGGGGCTCAGTGAGGTTGCTTCTGAAGGTGTGGAGCTCAGTGAGGTTGCTCCTGGAGGTGCGATGCTCGGTGAGGTTGCTCCTGAAGCTTTCTCGGTGACGTTGTCACTGGAAGTGCAGGGGAAGCACCGAATGTCCCGAGCTGCTCTCAGGGTAGAATCCGTAGGAGAGAAGGAAGAGCAGCAGCTCCTTGACCTCGAGTTTCTCTCCCCACAGCCCTGCACCTAGGCCGCTGTGATGACACCGCAATCACATGGGAGACAAAAACGATCCACGTTAAGTTAACATAATAATTACATGATGAATGAGTAATGCTCCTGGTCTTTTTATACTGATGAGCTGTGGCCTACGTGTATGTGCACGAAGTAAGATTTTAACGATTACCTATCAAAGTGAAACGCGTGTGTTAAATCAGCGTGCGCTGTAATTCATTATTTCTATTGCAAAGGACCGGTGAGTTACTGGAGCTGAGCAGGAGGAAGTTATTGAGTCGCTCATTTAATTTATTTGCTAGGGATTTTAAAATCAATCGTGCAGTCTCGTGTACAGCCACCTGACGGCGCTACTCTCGTGAGAACATGAAGATGGAACAAAAACTGAGAAGCAAACAAATCGGGTTGGGAAGCGCAGACGCCGAGGCGTGGGACCGCTGTCCGTGTCCACGCGCACCGCGCCGTAGCTACGGAGACCGTGCTGTCAGTCAATCTGAGATGGGCGATGTTCCACCCCATCTCTGGCTCTCCTTGATCTCAGCGTTGCACATCCTCTGTGTGCCCCCCCCCCCCCGCTGCTGCTGTGGTGAGCGCGCACACTCACATCTGGTGCTGCTGTACCCCCCTGGCTCGCTCCCCGCCTCCCTGGGGACAAGGGCAGGGGAGGAGGAGGCAGCGCGTAACTCAGTGGAGTGGACGCACAGCAGCACAACCACAGCAACCACAACCACAGCAGCACAACCACAGCAACCACAACCACAGCAACCACAGCAACCACAACCACAGCAAGCACAACCACCACAACCGCTACCGCAACCACCACAGTCATTACCACACAACGACTGCAACCACAACTGCTGCCAAAACCACCACAACTGTAACCACCACAGCTACAAGCACCAACAACAACAACCGCCATTCGCCACTAGTTGGCGGTAATGTCACCACAGCGCATGTGCCAGGCTATGTGCACTTTAATGCCACGTGACGCGTCAAACGCCCGCCTGGCAGGAGGTCGGGGGACAGACTCAGAAAGTGCCTTGGGTTGACTGAGATGACTGGCAGACAAACCACCTGTGCCTCTACTGTGTCAACTTGCTGTGTTTTAGCCTAATGGCTCTGCGCTCATTGTTGTGAGCGTTGCTCCTCTGCCTTTTATTGTTGCTAGAGGGTGACTACATCCAACTGCCCAGTAACGTCCTTCACGATCCTCCTCCAAAGAGGCCGATCTTGATACCGCTGGTACCAATCATTGACAAGTCCACTCAGCTCCCTTTCCTTTCGTGCCACATCATTCCATTGATTCTCTAATAATAATTATTAAAATTTATAAAGCGCCCTTAAACAATAGTTAACAGGGCACTAGCCCATGTTACACCCGTTTAGCCCCCTCTATCTAGCCGAACAAAAGCTGTTGATGCTTCTTGTAAGGTGTGGGAGTACGCACACTTTACCCCATCACACCGCGACCTGCCGATTGACTGTGGCGTACCCATTGACACTGCTCGGTGGACAGAGGTGGGGGGGTTTAAGAAACTTGTAGCATTGTTTCAACTGCTGGCGACTTCTGGATTGCAAATGCAGTGCGCTACAAATAACATGCACATAAGCTGGCAGATGTGGCACACCAGAGCAGTACAGCCTGTCCTCTTCGTGTGTGCACATGCACGTGTGTGTGAGTGTGTGTGTATTTGTGGCAAAGACACAGAGCGGTAGTGCAACGTCTGCGCTACAAACCAGGTGACTCAAGTTCGATTCCTGCTCATGGCCAACACCAGTGATGATCTGAACCGGTTCTGGGGCTCCCCGAGGTCGACTCAGCCTCAAAGTAGTACCTGGTGCGGTGTGTAAACATCACTACTATGGAGACAACGGTGTGGTGCTGGCCACCCAACCACCCTTCGTGTGCCGTCCCAGCCTTCATAGGTGTTCGCTAACAGCACTTGCTCCAACAGTATGTTAAGGCTATACGGGGAATCTTTGTTTTTTGTGTAATACATCTGAAGCGCTGGTTCTCACGTCTTCGCAAGTAGAGGATGACCAGAACCAGTACCACCGGAACCACCAGAACGACCAGCACCACTGCAACCACAGCTCCAGCTGGTAGAGACACAAATACAAACACGAGTGTCAACACACACACATTCACACGAGCGCAAAACTGTAGCGGCCATACTCGTTTTAAAAGGGGAGGGCCCGGCGTGAGCCCCGCCGTGCAGCGACACTCGCCCTGCCCTCTCCACTGCAGGGGAAACCGTTCCATGCAAGCGAGGAGTGTCACATCGACCATCGCAGTGAACAGCGCTTTGTCCGTCCACTGTTGGATGAAATGATCCCTGCGCCGTCGGTAACGGGGGTTGTTTAGCCATACTTCACCGCGCTGGCCACTGCTGGTTGAATTGACGGGACACCCAGTGCCGGGTCAGATACCGCTCGCCACTGATGTTAGCCGTGGCTGGAAATCGAACTTGCCGGGTTACGTCGTGCAGTGCGCTAACCACTGCACCGCCACTCCACCTCTATACGCACATAATTTGGCTATATGACACTTCAACGATTCCCACGCGAACGCTTCCACGTTTGTGCGAAGAGCACAGGGATCGATCCTGTTTGACGAATCATGAGCATTGACGGCGCGTGTTGTGTGTACTCGTGCTTGCGTGCGCTCCAGGTCACGTGTGCGTGTGTGCGCACGTACCCGGCATGCTCGCCGTGTCCAGGTGCTTGCAGGCGGCGATGTCCAGGGTACAGTTGCGGTGGTCGCACTCTGCACCGATGGACAACAACACCAAGAAGGATACAGCACGAGCACGCGGTGAGGCACGGCCACCGCTCAGCCACTCACCCCTAGGTTTTCACCCTGGCCCGGGTGCTGTGCTTAGGAACGTGGCTTAGGTTTCTAAAACAAATACTTGAGTGTTGTCTGTGTGTCCCGCGAAGGGCTCACATTGCGGGACTCACCAAGTGGGTAGTCGGTGGAGACGAATGCGCACAGCGTGAGGTTGAACACCTGGTGAGACGCTACACACGAGGCACACACACACACAGGGCACCCAGTGAGATATATCCACACACACACAGGGCACCCAGTGAGAAATATCCACACACACACAGGGCACCCAGTGAGAGATATCCACACACACAAACAGAGCACCCAGTGAGAGAAATCTACACACACAGGGCACCCAGTGAGAGATATCCACACACAGTTATATAAATATAAAAACATAAATTCTTATGCAAGCATGTCGATGCATGTATCGTGAGCATTAAGAGTCGGAATGAATCGATGGATAGACGCGGTGTACCTACAGCCCTCATCAGTCTCCCTGCCCTACATGGGAATCGTGCTCTCAGCCACCAGGGCGCTCGCAACACGGCCCAGCCTCGGGTCACGGGGGAGTGGGGGGAGTGGGAGCTGTGTAGGCATGGGTGGGTGGAGGGGTAGCAGGGGGAAGGAAGGAACCTAATTGCTCACCGGGGTTCTGAGCGAGCTCGTGGTGGTAGTTGTGGAAGCATTCCGTGTTGTTGAAGCAGCTGCTGAGCGCGCATTCTGCACAGAGGACGCACAGAGACGCGACTGAAAAACGCTCACGCACAGAGGCACTCACAGCATTGACAGCGTGCTCTCAAATAAAAGTGACAATTATTCAACCCAGGTAAACCTCGCTCAGTCTGATGCTTACTCTTTAGGATGGTCCTGCATTGGGATGTTAGCTAATTTTTAAACAATAATGCAATATACGTGTACACTATTTCACAGACATAATTGTCCGTGACTCTGAAGCACGGGGGTTGTTAGTGGTCAGGTGAAGTTTGGGAAGTGCTTTGATGGATTTGGGGATGGTAGTAAGTTTGTTCAGGTTCAATAAAGAGCCCAACTGTGCTCTTGGCTCCTGTAAAAGACAATCGAGTTGGCCAGTGGTGGTCTTTACCAAGTTGTAGCAAGAGCCAGTTGCCTCTAAACTCTAAAGGGTTTTTTTTATGAGGGTGGAAGTCGGGCCTGGGCAGTTGAGATGGCATGGGAACACCAACAGATGGGTCACGCTGGAGACACGACAGAGGAGGTGTGGATGGGTGGGTGAGGGTTGGTCAGCCGTGGTGGGATTGGAGGAGAGATACCCACCCACAAGGTCGTCGGAGACGTGCGGCCGCTTCAGCAGGGCTTCAGCTGCATTGGGAGGAGGGGAGAAACACAAGACACACACCGCTAGTACAGCCGCCACCAGACTCATGGGGCAAGTGCTGTTAGTGAGCATCTATGAAGGCTGACGTGTCACATGAGTGGGTCGTGTGGCTACCCAGTGCTGATGTTTACACATTGCACAACGGAGGCCCAGGACTGGTTCAGAGATTACTCCCCACTGATTGCTATCGTGGTGAAGCATCAAGCTCAGGTCACCAGGTTCAGAGCACGGTGCGCTAACCACTGCACCACCACTCATCCACACAACCAGGCACCCCCGGTCTCACCCATACCCTGCTGTGACCCCATCTCCACTTCCACGTCTGGTGGGGCTCCCCTCCTCACACTGACACCACACAGCTCAGGATATCACAACGCGATGCAGTACGGTACACGAGTGTCTCCTTGGGCAGTGGAACACACACCGGGAGTGCGTGCCGCTCTACTGCACGGTGCCTGACAATTTGCCTGAACTGCATTGAGAGCGGTGCTCCAGGCCGTATGGGAATTGTTCAAAATCCCCTCAGTTCCTTGCAAGTGTCGCCAGAGCCTATGCAGCACACACGTCGTGTTCACAGGAATGTAACCCGTGTGGTGTTTTACATTTCACAGCAGCAGATGGAGTGGCACTTTTTAAAAAATCTCACAATGGCCAAGAAACACATTTTATCAACCACCATATTGTATCGACTCTTCTTATTCCTAAAGTACTTTACATAATTAACTTCAAGACTGTACTAATGATGACCCCTACGTAGCTATGCGAGTTAACGATTTGATTTTATGGGAGACACAATTCAGGCATTACTGGGCACCATTTGGTGACATTCACAGTAGAAGGCTCTGTAATTAAGGGTGAGCTGAAGTGAATGCAAAACAATTTACAGTCAATTTGTGGACAAAGGCCTCCCCACGCCGTATCGGTCATGGGTGTTGTTTGACCATACTTCACCAAGCTGGTCATTGTAGGTTCGTGAAGGTGCCAGGACCCGTTGAGATGCTACTCGCCGCCGACATTCGCCGTGGCTTTTGAATGGACCTCAGGCTGCAGAGTTCACATCGCGGTGGTGCGCCGATCACCGCTATGGCTATGACTACGCGCTGTGCCTGTGGCTATGGATTGCAGCGGCGTCTCCCCTGCGAGGGAGCAAGGATCACGCCGGGTTGGCCCTGAGCGGTGCCGCTGGGCGCCGCTCACGGGCAGCCGGCACACGGAGCGCACTGGGCCAGCCCCGGCCCACGGGAGTGGGCGCGGTGAGACGCCAGCAGCACCGCCGCACTCACCCTGAGTGCGGACGATGTTCGACCACACCCTGTTGAAACACTCGCGTTTGACCTTCAAGTAGCCCTGAGCCTTGCAATCTGCTCGCACACGCGCACACCCGCAAAGATCGTGCGCATTCACTCAGAGACTGTTGGGACAGCTGTTGCCACTGAACAGCTATTGAGAAGGGCACGGCGCCCCGAGGGGGTGTGGCCAGCACCGTGCATGGCCATCTTTGTCTCCGCAGTGCTCATGTTTTACACACTGCAATAGGTACCCATTGTAAGGCTGAGTGGACCTGGAGGAGGTCCAGGACAAGTGCAGACACGACTTGTCACTGATATTAGCCCTGCTCAGGAGTTGACCCCATGTCACTGGGTTGATAGTGGAGCGCGCAAGCCACTACGCCACCACTCCCTCACATTCATACAAAAACAAAGATCCCCCGTATAGCTTTAACAGACTGTAGGAGCAAGTGCTGTTAGCGAGCACCTATGAAAACCGGCACGGCACCCGAGAGGGTGAGTGGCCAGCACCACTGCTGGCCGCTTTTGACTCCCTAGTGCCGATGTTTACACACCATATCAGGTACTCATTTGAGGCTGAGTCGAACTAAGGGAGGCTCAGGAAAGGGTTAAGATAATCGTCACTGCTGTTGACCGTGAGCGCGAATCGAACCCAGGTCGTACAAGATCACAGCGCAGCATGCTAACCGCTCCGCAACCACTCCCCCCCGTGCATACACACAAGCACACACACCCACAAGTCTCACAGACCAGTGCTGTGTGGGTAATGTTTGTGCATTAATGCATTGAAGTACTTAATACGTGTGGGGGCTCCATGTCTGTGCTGTGCAGGTATGCGTCCATGACAGCTCGGCAGGTGTGCGGGTTAGCATGTGGGCAGGGGAGGGTGTATTCATGAACAGGGGTAGAGATGCACAGGTGGACAGGTGTATTGGTGGACAGGTAGACACGAGGAAGTGTGTGTGGATCTGGACAGGTGTGTGTGTACCTGGGTAGGTGTGTGTATGTGCAGGTATGTGGAATGGGCTGGTGTGCAGGTACACAGGTGTGGGTGAGTGTGTGGACATGGACAGGTGTGAGTGAGTGTGTGTACATGGACAGGTGTGATTGAGTGTGTGTACATGGACAGGTTTGAGTTAGTGTGTGTACATGGACAGGTGTGAGTGTGTACACGTGCAGGTGTGTGTGCTCGCTGTGCCGATGCTGCCGAGGTCCCAGCTCACCGGTCAGCTCCGCCATCGACTTCCTGTGCAGAAGGAGGCAGTCCAGGTCGGTGCGGTCGAAGCCGTCCCCCTCGCACACTGAGAGCAGCACAGAGGGGGCCGGGGAGCGCCGACCGTGTTACCACCGCTGGGGTGAAATAGTGCATGCACACTCGAAACAGGCAGTGCACAGCACGCCGACGGTCCCTCTAACTCGCGTGTATTCTCTAACTCGCGTGCATTCTCCAATCCACGTGTTGCTCTTCTTGTCTCTCTATGTAATGGTGAGTACGCATCTTGCGATGCACTTCTGTTTCACACTTTTCAGAATTGTGTTCAATTTCCTGACATTGTTCAGGTCTCTCATCCGTTAGTCATAGCAGGGAACACGCACTGCTACTGTGCAATGAACACATTGAATTCTGCCCAACAAATGCCTACTGATCATGCATTTTAGCTTAATGTGTCACTCTAGAATTATTTACCTATTCATAACGTCATTTCCAAACGGGGTTTAGCCCATTTGCTCCAAGAACCTGCCGAGAGAGCTGAGTGTGCACGCTGCACAGTGCTACAAACGCAGCGCACGGCACACAGACAGTGGCCCAGGTGCTTTAACACGAGGGACTATGTCCATCACATGGCCACGTGAGAGCCTCTCAGATGCATCACCACTCTCTAACTGCGGGCGAGAGTAATCACAACATGGCAACCACTGTCGTGGGCGGCTTTATTTTTTTATTCAATTCCAACCCCCACCCCCTCACCAAGCAAATCCTTGAATTGTTCCAATGCAGGGGCACGATTCAATTCAATTATAATCGACCCTGTGTGCAATGGCTAAGTCCCCTTGACTTGAAAACCAGAGGTCGACGTTTCGATTCAGAGTCGACCGTCTCTCACCTTCAGCACCAGAGAGGTTCTTGTTGAGTGGCGCCTCGCACTCCGTCTTGGCCTCCATACAGAGTTGCATCTGGCACTCTGCAGCACAGGGAGCGAGCAAGCAGAATGTGATCCATATATTGGCCAGGTGCAAATATGATATTTGTAAAGGTGATAATCACGTCGAGTGAGGGTTCATGACAAGAATTTTGGCATAAAAACTTCCAAATGTGACCTCACCCACAAAACAAATATGGGATCGCAAGTATTCCGGAAACCTACATTTTAAATTCACGTTGTGACCAGACACGAGCGGTTTAAGATGTTAAACAGAAAGTTGCGTAGAACTAAATAAGAAACTGATGGTCGCTTTACCGCGAGGAACCATTCCGTACAACAGACGATCCAGGGCCGGTGGCCTGCTCACAGCTGTTGGTGGTGGCAGGATTTATTTTGGCTGCGTGGTGTCCAGTGGCAGGTGGTGGGGGTTGACCCTGTTTTAAAGCTCGTTTGGAAACCGCTAGCATTGGATAACGTTGCACAAGCGGAGATTCCACTTCATATAAACACGTGCCTAAAATAGGGACATGCTTTCACTCGACAGAGAAGTTGACTTTCGTAACAGACGCCAGGAAGGGTCGAATTGTTCCTCTTTTAATGAAAGTTTGCAAATGTTTCAATCTGATAAGTGTACTCTCTTAGAGATCTTGATGGAACCGAGCCACTTGGTACTGCTGCACAGCACGGCTTGAACCCAGGGACTTTGACTGCCCCCCAAAGCCTCCCTCCCCCCATTAACACTGCGAGGAGTGAACTCGTACATCTGCTGGCTCGGGGATCAGAGCGTGGAGCCGGCAGAGCCGACTCGCCCCCTGAGTTCCAGCCGAGGCATCGGCCACACGTGGCTCTCAAGGGCAGCGAGCTGATGGGCCTCCCACGGAGGGAAGGTTGACTGGGAGGCTTCGATATCAAGCCGAGTGGAGAATACAGAGAGGGCAGTGGAGTGAGATGAGAGGTAGGAGAGAGCGTGGAGGGGGAGTGGAGTGAGATCAGAGGGGAAGGTAGGAGACAGTGTGGAGGGGAGTGGAGTGATAAGAGAGGAAGAGGTAGCAGAGATCGTGGAGAATGCGGTAGTGAGACAGTGAGATGAGAGGGGAGAGGTGGCCAGCGATGAGTGCAGAAGGAGCCGGGATCGCTGCGCTTCGCCATTCGTGGGGTGAGGGACGGTTGCGCCCTCGTGTCACCGTGCATCTCCAACATGAGATGCAGGCCGCATGCACCTCGCCTAGTACGGCTCAGAGAGTCTCCCTCACCTGAATCGGCGCTTTCCTGCTCGGTCCTCGTCTGGCAAAATTGTGAGGCTGCGAGGCACTTCGTGTTTTTGCATTCTGAAGCAGAAAAGAGATGCATCACGATGGAGAGGTTAGCAACGGACGTTGGGGGGGGGGGGAACAACTGATATCCATTCCCCCGAGCTTCAGCGGTTCGCACATCGATCACGTGATTAGGGATCGGTTAGCTTTTCGTCTCAACAAGACTGCTGTGTTAATAGGACCATACAACTCATTGAGCTGATAAAATTCACCACAACGTTAAAAAGAGACAATCGATTATTGAATACGCTTTGGTTCTTTCTGTAAAGTCACGTAGGGGAAATAAATAAATAATAAATCACGGCGTTTCGATCGCAACACAATCAATCGTCATCAGGTAGAAAGATACATCTGTAGATATCTTTCTACCTGATGACGATTGCTTGTGTTGCGATTGAAACGTCATAATTTATTCTTTATTTTTCTACCTACGTGACTTTACCGAAAGAACCAAAGAGTATGGGGTTCCTGCAGTGACGAAAACTTCAAAACAAGATCGATTCTTGAATGTAATCACGACCCTGATGGGAGGGAGGAGATTCGCCACTCCCCGACTGCCCATTCAGCGCAGTCATGCTCCAACCCTGCCCCTGCATCTTACGGCAAAACTACTTCACAAATCAACGCAGTTTCCCAGATACGTAGATTACACTTTGTATTATATTTTGTGTATCACGCATTGTAACACGAATGAGCACGCTCATTGCCTGAGCCAGGTGTATGACGCTACTGCGAGGCTCTCGGCGTCCCCACCGCTCCGTGAGAGCCGCCTGCCGCGCAGCGCCCCGCCAGAGTGCTCTGCCCACGTGACTCATTAATTTATTTTCTTTATTTTAGCAGCTGATGCCCACTGAGATGTATAGCTCTTTTCAGAAGCGACCTGGCCCACAAATGATAGCTCAGCAAAGTGACTTATCACGTGTATATATACATCAGGCAAAACTTTAAACGCATGTTTATAAATGTGGAGGGAAAACCAGAGGACCCGGAGAAAAATCCACGCGACCATTTGGCCGATGCAGCCAGCACGTGACGGGATCTGAGGGAATACTCGACAGGGGATGTTTGGCCACCACATTGACGACATGCCGCAGAAGCAGAATTATCAAAATTCAGATTCAACTTCTATGAATTTCAGCAGAAGTACCAATCCACTTCCTGAGCAGACAACTAGATATTTTGAAACCACCAAAACTACTTCTGTGCGTGCTATGATATTACAACAACACAGGTGCAACACAGCCATGTACACACAAATGCGTACACAGTCAAATAAAGACACAGAGAAGTACAAAAACAAAGGGCCCCGGTGTCGCCTTAACAGGCTGTTGGGGAGAGTGCCGTTCGTGAGCTCCGACGAAGGCCGGCACGGCACACAAAGTGTGGTGGCTACCTCCACACCCGGCCACCTTTGCTGCCCAGCGCTGATCGCACACTGCAGCGAGTACTCATTTAAGCCAGAGTCCACATTTGGGAGGTTCAAGACTGGTGCAGATATCGCTCGCCACTCATCTTAGCTGCTGGGTTCGTGGTGCAAAGACAAATATCTCCCTTTTATCCAAAGCAGACTTTTGTGGCAAGTTAGCACCACGCCTGGTCAGCTTTGTCTCTATAGTGGCGATGTTTACACACCGTACCAGGTACTCGTTTGAGGCTGAGTCGACCTAGGGGAGGCCCATGACCGATTAAAATATTCGTCACTGTTGGTGGCCGTGAACGGGAATCGATCTCAATTCGCCGGGCTCATAGTGTAACGCATTAACCGCTGCATGTGCAAAGACACATGCACACACACACACACGTTACAACATACACACACACACACGCGTCACGACACACACACTCGTCACGACATATCCTACTTCTCCACTCCGTGAATAACTGAGCCAGGTTTGTGACGTTTAGTCTCCGCTGCTCCATGCAGTTTGTTCCATTGGTTCAGAGGTCGCGCGTGTTTGACAGTGGAAGGAGATCCGGCGCCAGGGGCCGGTGTGGCCCAGGGAGCTGAGGGGCCTGCGGTGCCACCGAAGCGATCGGCACGGGGCCTTCGCCACCGTCGCGAGTTTCCCACAATCATTGGTCCCACGGGCCCCACAGTCCGGAGGTCGCCCATTCAGTTCGATCTTCTGGCATGGCATCCCGGCAGTTGGACTGTCTAAATATTTAAATAACTAAGCTGACAAGTTTTAAATGTCCCTTGTGGCCTTCGTGTTTTGTTTAATTTGTTGAGCGCTACTCTCTGATGGAACATGACTAAGAGACAATGTCCGTGGCCGCGGCAGCGACCGAACAGAGGAAGTTCAAATTCTTGGATTGCATGGAACTCTAACTTCCTCTCTGCAGTGGCTTTCACGGATTGTGCACGTGGCGTTTCTCCACGGTTCGAGGCAGAAATCTTGAACTTAAGAATCCGAGACTGGCCACCCTGTGAGTTCAGTACCCGAGACACGTTTACCCGTGTGGACCTCATTCACGCCGTTCACTGTCTATAGGTCTCATGAGAAGAAAGAGATCTGTAAAGTCTGTTGCCTAGTGACCCCATTAGAGACCGACATAACATTGTTAACAGGCAGTGCGATGTCTCCAGTTGGCGCACGTTCTGGTTCACGTGCTCCTCTGTCTCAGTGCAAGTCCCAACAAGTACCTCTACAAGCTTCGTCGTGTATTTTTCAACTTTGATTAAGTTGTCTTTGTCATTATCTTTGTTTCATAACTTACATGAATTATAAACAAATGAGGACACACGCGTAGGATGTTGTGCATGGATAATGAGCATAACCAAAGATGAGTCAGCTGTTAGGAGCCTATCGAGCAGTGCTCTGATATGAGAACGAACATCATCAACAAGTCTAAGAGTGGAACTAGTTGTGATGTGGTCGAGCCATGAGTAGTGCAGGCCCAGTCACTCTCCAGAGCGGCTCTCTCGAGCTGCCGCCTGTGGAGAAGGAGGCCCTTCCATCAGCAGTGCCGTGCGGCGGCACTCTCAGGGCTGCCCCACTACCTCGACATGGACAGTGCTTGTTACATCCAGCAGTGGCGAGACGGAGACACAATGGCAGCTGCTGATGGTAATGGTGATGATGGTGATTTTGTGTGAAATATTAGGCATCTGAAAACTCTGAACCTGGACATCGCAGCGAACTCAAGCGAGAAACCATCGATAGGGAAGGGTCGACTTCTCTGCATGCAAACCACTCGGAAACAGCCCTGGAATGCTCTGCAGTGAGCGCGTGCGCTCTGTGGAGGTAGAGCGCGTGGTTGTTGGTGGTGGTGTGTCTGTGTGTATGTGTGTCTGTGTGTGTCTATGTGTCTGTGTGTGTATGTGTGTCTGTGTGCGTACGTGTGTGCAAAACAACCCCCTACCTCCTCGTGGTGCCGGACAGGCAACGTTGTCGTGGACAGTGCCGTGATGGGAAGGCCAATTCCGATTGGCCTTTCCCCTCTGGGCGTTTGTAGCCACCACAGCGACTAAATGGGGGCTCTGGACGAGTGCGAGGGGCTGGTAACCCCTCCACCTTCAATAAATTACCACTAAACCATGTCGAAAATATCTAACTAATAAGCTTGTGCTGGGGGCATCTATGACGTCTCATGGCGAAAACCCCATCAACCGGAGGCGAGGAGTGGTGGTCGTGATTACTTATGCCCCCACCGAAGACGAACATCCGTGGAGGGATGCAGGCAAGCCCGATGAGTCAGATGCCTTCTATGACCTCCTGTCACAGGTACTGGCAAAAGTGGCCCCTCGGGATAGAGTCATCTTGTTGGGTGACTTCAATTCCCGATTTGGTCATGATGCTGGCACCTGGTCTGTAGTAATTGGAAGGCATGGGCCAGATCAGCTCAATAACAATGGTAGGAAGCTGCTAGATTATTGTGCAGCCCATGGGCTTGTAATTACCAATACGCTGTTCCAGCATCGGCGCATCCACACAACATCTTGGATGCATGCCAGGTCCAAGCAAGAACATCTGCTGGACTACATAGTGACAAACCAGCAGATGCGAGCCCATGTCATTGACACCAGGACCAACAGTGGAGCTGATCTGCCCTCTGACCATCAACATGTCATCTGTAAGATGCGCCTGCCATTCTTCCACTCCGGTGGTGGGTGTACACCCAGGACCCCATTCCAACCTAAGATGGCCTGGTCTCAGCTAGCTGATGAAAGTTGCAAGCGAGACTTTCATCATCGCTTGTGGCTGGGGTTGACATCGTCCCCCACTCCTCCTGATGTCGTGGGTAAATGGGCGAGGTTTAGGACTGTGACTCATGCAGTTGCAATGGCTGCTTTGGGTACGGGGTCCAGACCTCCCCAGAGACCCTGGCTGACAGAGGAGGTGTTCAGGATGGTTGAGAAAAAACGACAGGCCCAATCTAATCGTCTACAGCATCCTACGTCAGAGAATGAGGAGCCTTCGCTCGGAGGTTCGGAGAGCCATGAGGCGCTTCAAGGATGGGTGGTGGTCGCGGGTTGCTGAGGAGATGGAGTCTGCCTCAATGGCCCACGATCACAAATCCCTATTTAACTCCATAAAAAAGTAACCTGCAACGCCACACCTATTACCATCGTTAGGGGAAAGAACGGTGATCCAATCTCCAACCCCCAGGAACAGGTTTGCAGATTTGCTGAGCATTTCTGTGAGGGAAATCACTGAGGCTGGAAAACATCATGGGACAAAGTGGGGATGACCCTGCTGAGGCTGCAGTGCCTTAAATATTGGAGGAGGAAGGCACCCCCTGTGAGTAGCTGGATGAGGTGCCATTTGTTGAGGAAGTACTAAGGGCGATCCAGAGGCTGAGACCAGGAAAGGCACCAGGCAGAGATGATCTCCCTAGCGAAATGCTGAGAGAGGGTGGCATTTGTGCACAGACTACCCTACATGACATCATAACAACAGTCTGGGCCACTGGATGGGTTCCGCAGGATTGGAAGGATGCCCTGGTGGTCCCCCTCTTTAAGAAGCGGGACCACAAAAACTGTAACAACTACAGGGGCATCTCACTCCTCAGTGTGCCGGGAAAGGTCCTGGCAAGGATTATTCAACAATGCCTTGCCAGGCACGCTGAGGAGAGGCTTGCGGAGCCCCAATGTGGTTTCAAGAAAGGGCGGTCCTGCACCAGATGCTATATTTTCTGTGCGTCTGCTACAGCAGAGGTGTAGGGAATTCCAACAAGAACTACATCTCTGCTTTATTGACCTGGTCAAGGCCTATGATACCATCAGTAGGCCTGGGCTCTGGGTTGTTCTTCATGCTTTCGGAGTCGCTGCCCCTCTGCTCACGCTCATTAAGGACCTTCATGATGGTGAGCAGGACCGGATAAAACTACGTGACCGGGAGTCAGAGCCATTCCCTGTACACCTTGTGGTGCGACAGGGATGTCCTCTGGCTCCAACATTATTTAACATCTATTTCAAGCACGTAGTTCGTGAAGCTTTCAGTAGCTGTACTGGAGGAATTTCCATCAAGGTACAGATACAATGGGAGGCTGATCGATGCCCGGGTGCGGTCAAGGGATGGCTCCCTCTTGGTCAACCACGTTATGTATGCTGATGACCTAGTAATTGCGGCTCACTCAGAGGAGGAGTTGGAAGCGCTCCTGCTGAAACTGGAGTGTGCCACTAAGAGATGGGGCCTTACCATCAGCCCCACCAAAACGAAGCACCTGCCTGGGTATTTTGTACCATCGGGCATTCCACCCCCACAACTCCCAACCGGTGATGGGGCAGTTGTGGAGAGAGTGGAGAGTTTCCCATACCTGGGCAGTGTGTTCATGACGGGCTCCGGTTTAACAGCAGAAGTCTCACTCCGAATCAGTCGAGCGGCATTATCTTTTCATCGGTTGCGTAACGCTGTGTGGAAGCTACCTGGTCTGTCGCTCCACACGAAGCTTCGGGTCTTCTCGGCCACAGTCATTCCCTCCCTTCTCTATGCTTGCTAAACGTGGACGCCCTAATGGAACATCTTCCCAGGTTACAAACATTTAGGCTGGCATGCCTATGATCAATCCTGGGTTTAACCAGGCTGGATTGTGCGAGGAGCTGACAAATCCTCGAAAGATCTGGACAAAGTCCCATCGGTGAGCTCCTCTGGCAGGCAAGGCTGCGTTGGCTGGGCCATGTAGCCCACATGCCCAATCACCGCATGCCCAAACAGCTTTTGTTTTTCCGGATAGAGGGGGCTAAGCGGGCGCAGCACGGGCTACAGAAGAGATGGAGTGATGTGGTACAGAAGGATGTGGAGCCGAGTGGACTTGCTGATGCCTGGTATCAGCGGTGTCAAGATCGGCCTCTGTGGAGGAGGCTCATGAAGGATGCTACTGGGTAGTTGGAGGCAGCCGCCCTCCAACAACAACAGAGGGCGGAGGAGCGACGCTCACAACAACGAGCAGAGTGCCAGGTGGCTAAAGCACAGCAAGTTGACACAGTAGGGGGCACAGGTGGTGCATCAGCCAGTTGTCTCATTCAGTCAACCCGTGGCACCAGGGTCTGCCCCATGACCTCCTGCCAGTGGGCGTTCGACACTTCACATGGCCTCAAGGTGCACATAGCCTGGTACAAGCGTCGTGGTGGCGACATCACAGCCACGTAGTGGCGATTGGCGGTTGTTGTTGTTGGATATGTGTCTGTGTGTATGCATGTTGACCCACCTAATGGAATATCTTCGCCAGTTAGAAACATTTTGGCTGGCCTGCCTACGACCCATCCTGGGTTTAACCAGGCCGGATTGTGTGAGGAGCTCACAAATCTTTGAAAGATCTGGACAAAGTCCCATTGGTGAGCTCCTTCAGCAGGCAAGGCTGCGTTGGCTGGGTCATGTAGCTCGCATGCCCAGTTACCGCATGCCTAAACAGCTTTTGTTCGGCCAGATAGAGGGGGCAAAACGGGCACAGCAGGGGCTAGAGAAGAGATGCAGTGATGTGGTACAGGAGGATGTGGAGCTGAGTGGAATTGCCGATGACTGGTACCAGCGGTGTCAAGATCAGCCTCTGTGGAAGAAGCTCATGAAGGACGCTACTGGGCAGAAGGACGCTACTGGGCAATTGGAGGCAGTTGCCATCCAACAACTCTTTGGAGGAAGCTCATGAAGGACGCTACTGGGCAGTTGGAGGCAGTTGCCATCCAACAACGGAGTTGTTGTGTGGTTGTGTGTGTCTGTGTCTGTATGTATGTGTCTGTTGTGTCCTCTTAATTGAACACCATATCATGCCTTCACGATGTGTGGACTTATTTGTATGGATGAGTCGATCTAGGGGAGGCCCAGGACCAGTTAAAATATTTGCCACTGTTCATGGCCATGAGCGGGTATCGAACTTAGGTAGCCAGGTTCGTGGTACAATGCGTTAACCACTACGTTACCGCTCCCCACTGTATACACATCGACGTGTACACATCAACGCCACTGCCACCACACGGACTGTGCACACGCCCTGGGTGACACGGAGCGTGCGCCATAAGGTTCAAATGTAGGGGTTCATAATTACTTATCCTAAGGTTGCAGACAGCAGAGAGAAGTATAGCCAAAATCTACTGTCATCCTGTACTTCCATGCTCCCATGTCTACGTGTGTAGCAGCGTGTGTAGCAGCGTGTGAGTTGTTTTGCGTGAGTGTAAACTGTGCGTGAGAATGTATGAAAATGTGAGTGAGAATGAGCTGCGTGTGAGCTGCGTGTGTGTGTGAGTGAGCCGTGTGAGGGTGAGCCGTGTGTGAGTGTGTGTGAGTGAGCCGTGTGAGGGTGAGCCGTGTGAGCCGTGTGAGAGTGAGACGTGATTTTAATGCTTGTGTGTTGTAAGGGCCATTGGCCAAAACGTCGCCTATTCTGGATTTTATTTTGGAGGCCACCCCCAGCAAATGTAGTTCAGCAGCTTCATAGCTTCATGGCCGTGACGAGAGGGACTTCTGCGTTCAAACAGTGATGTACACTCGTGTGTGTGTGATAGTGTAGTGATGTACACTCTCTGTGTGTGTGATAGTGTAGTGATGTACACTCGTGTGTGTACCGGGCGCAGCCTGAGTGAGGCCTAGTTAATCGCGCACGTGGCACAGCCTGAGTGAGGCCTAGTTAATCGTGCACCTGGTGCAGCCTGAGCGAGGCATAGTTAATCGTGCACCTGGTGCAGCCTAAGTGAGGCATAGTTAATCGTGCACATGCCACAGCCTGAGTGAGGCCTAGCTAAATCATGCACCTGGCGCAGCCTGAGTGAGGACTAGCTAATCGTGCACTTGGCGCAGCCTGAGTGAGGCCTAGCCAAATCATGCACCTAGTGCAGCCTGAGTGAGGCCTAGCTATTCGTGCACATTGCGCAGCCTGAGTGAGGCCTAGCTAAATCATGCACCTGGCGCAGCCTGAGTTAGGCCTAGGTAATACTGCACATGACACAGTCTGAGTGAGGCCTAGTAAATCGTGCACCTGGCGCAGCCTGAGTGAGGCCTAGTTATTTGTGCGCGTGGCGCAGCCTGAGTGAGGCCTAGTTAATCGCGCACGTGGCGCAGCCTGAGTGAGGCCTAGTTAATCGTGCACCTGGTGCAGCCTGAGTGAGGCATAGTTAATCGTGCACCTGGTGCAGCCTAAGTGAGGCATAGTTAATCGTGCACATGGCGCAGCCTGAGTGAGGCCTAGCTAAATCATGCACCTGGCGCAGCCTCAGTGAGGCCTAGCTAATCGTGCACATGGCGCAGCCTGAGTGAGGCCTAGCTAAATCATGCACCTGGAGCAGCATAAGGCCAAGTTAATCATGCACCTGGCGCAGCCTGAGTGAGGCCTAGTTAATAGTGCACATGGCGCAGCCTGAGTGAGGCCTAGCTAAATCATGCACCTGGCGCAGCCTGAGTGAAGCCTAGCTAATCGTGCACCTGGAGCAGCGTGAGGCCTAGTTAATTATGCACCTGGCGCAGCCTGAGTGAGGCCTAGGTAATACTGCACATGACACAGCCTGAGTGAGGCCTCGTAAATCGTGCACCTGGCGCAGCCTGAGTGAGGCCGAGTTAATCGTGCAAGGCAACATTGCCACGGACCCCAATCTGTGTTCCTGCCAAAGCAACATTGCCACGGACCCCAAGCTGTGTTACTGCCAAGACAACATTGCGTCGGACCCCAAGCTGTGTTCCTGCCAAGGCAACATTGCCACGGACCCCAAGCTGTGTTCCTGCCAAGGCAACATTGCCACAGACCCCAAGTTGTGTTACTGCCAAGACAACATTGCGACGGACCCCAAGCTGTGTTCCTGCCAATGCAACATTGCCACGGACCCCAAGCTGTGTTCCTGTCAGGGCAACATTGCCACGGACCCCAAGCTGTGTTCCTGCCAACGCAACATTGCCACGGACCCCAAGCTGTGTTCCTGCCAAGGCAACATTGCCACAGACCCCAAGCTGTGTTCCTGCCAAGGCAACATTGCAACGGACCCCAAACTGTGTTCCTGCAAAGGAAACATTGCCACGGACCCCAAGCTGTGTTCCTGCCAAGGCAACATTGCGACGGACCCCAAGCTGTGTTCCTGTCAAGGTGCTCCATCCTGGAAAAATTCACAGAGATCGTCAAGACGGCCAAGTGTCGTAAATGAAGAGTCCCCTGTGTGGGCTTCAGTGGGGCCGTCTGGTCGGACAGCAGAGACACGAGGGGCTAAGAAACGACATTCCAGTAGTGGGCTGAGCTCAAGGAGGGCTAGCTCGAGCACCATCCTGCGGCGGGGAAAGGAGGCGGTGCAATCGGTTCAGCCGAGCACACTACAGCCAAGAATCTGCTGTCCCTGTCTGAGGGGGGGGGGGGGGGACTGTTCAATCCTAGCACATGGGCGAGAAGCCGTGCATGTGTGATGAGTGCGGCAAGACGTTTTCTCGTGCTCGGCCTACAAGTATATATATTTTTTCTTTTCCGCTTGTGTGTTAATCTGTGTGTACCCCGGATATTTTAGAGATGGCAATTCTCTTGCTTTGTATCCTACTGCTATCCCTCTCGGCCATATCTAGTGCCACACTCAACTCTACAAACGGTTACCCTCGTTACTTTGCGTCCATACTTGTTGCTCGATTTGCCACTACACCAGCAACTGAAACAGCTTATAGACACTTCTACACTCCATCATTGTATCCTTTAAAACCCTATCTTTGTCCCATTACTTCACCAGCACTCCTTCCAAACTTCATTCTGCTCTTAAAAATAACACCATCTGCGAGCTACTGCTATTCGTCCAAGGTTCGCCGCTCTTCATCCTTTCACAGAAAATACTTGTGCAAACTATTAATTCTACTTTTCTTATTTCTGGGTGGTATTGAGTTTCATCCTGGCCCAAATGTAAAGAACTCGTATAATTATGTATATTTTTCTGGCAGGAAAGGTGTTGGTGTTCTACATATCAACATCAGAGGACTTGTGATTAAATTAAGTCAACTAAAACTAGAAGTGGAAAATCTTGACTCGGACATTTTTTGCCTTACAGAAACATTTCTCATTCCTGCCGTCAATGACTTGCAGATTACGATTGACAACTACAACCTTTTTCGGCTTGACCGAAGCTCTAAAGGTAGTCACCCCTGCTCATGCAAATTCCTACACCCCTGTCCAAACATTAAACGAATTTAGTTTCCAGCCAAACCACGAAAGTAATGTTCTGAAACAACTGTCCTACCTCAAAGGGTCCTCCTCTACCGGAGCAGATAGTATTCCCGTCTTTGCTCTATTAACTGTTGGTCACCTAATATACAAACCTATAGCCCATATTTTCAACCTGTCCATCAAAAAAGCATCAGTTCCTCTAGAATGGAAACATTCTTAAGTCCGTCTACTTCACAAAGGAGGCCCTAAAGATGATCCAAATAACTAACCCTGTTGATGAAAATTTTTGAAAAATTATTGAACTACCAAATTAGCAGTTTCCTGTCCACCAACAATCTACTACATCTAAAAAATCTGGGTTCTGAAAAAATACAGCACCACATCTGCTGCATTAGCATCTCTTAATCACAATTACAGTAGCCTTGATAATAATCAGTACTGTGCCTGTCTTTTTCTTAACCTGTCCAAAGCTTTTGATACAGTAGACCACAACACCCTGCTTTGTAAACTAAGTTGCCTCGGTTTTTCCGAAAACGAAGTAAAATGGTTACAAAATTACCTCTTTTCTCACACCCCAACTGTATTCACAGATGGTTGGAGGTCAAACAGTGTTAAGATAACAAAAGGGGTTCGACAGGGTTCCATCCTCAGCCCCCTTTTGTTCTCTCTTTATGTCAATGACTTGGGCACTGACCTGGATCATTCCAGGGTAAATCTTTTGCAGATGACATGATACTGATTACTGCTGGCCGCTCTCCAGATGACGTGATTGCTAAGCTCCAGGGTGATTTCAACAAACTACAACATCAGCTAGTTGCTCTTAAACTAGTCCTGAATACCTCCAAAACCAAGGTGCTATGCTTCTCACCAGGACTAAAGCAGGAAGTTATTTTCCCCAATTACATTCCTTAAATAATGATCAAATAGAGCAAGTCAAGATCTATAAGTTTATTGGGGTCATCCTGGATTCAAAACTGAATTTTGAAGATCACATTGATTATATTGGTAAAAAGACAAAAATAAAAATTGGTTTTCTGTATCGACACAAGCACTGCTTCCCCCCAATGCTCCGTTTGGAATTGATAAAAGCTACCATACTGCCTCTACTTGATTACTGTGACATCGTGTATAAATCAGCCCCAAGTACTGTACTGAAAAAGCTTGATTCCATCTATCACTCGGCTTTAAGCTTTACATTGAACTGCCCATATAGGACTCACCACTGTGATCTCTACATTGGGTCAAACTTAACATCTCTTAATGTTCGACGGCTTATGCACCAGATCTTATTTATTCACGATGTACTTACAAAGAAATCCGCATACTACCTGCTGGATCTCCTCTCTGTTTCAAAGAACAAATTTGACCTCAGGCCTTCGCTCATTTACCAGCTTCACATTCCCCATTGCCATACAAAAACTGGAGGAAGGGCCTCTTCTATTGATGCCCCCAGGGTCTGGAATGATATTGCCAATAAACTGCAATTTGAATATCTACCAATGAGATCTTCTCTCAAAACTGCTCTAGAGGAATTGTACACCCCTAGCTGCCACTGCTATTCATTGGCGTAAAACAAAATAAAATGTTTCGCTCCGGATGACGCTGCAAAGTTTTATCTGTATTTTGATTTAGAGTGCTGATCTTAAAGGTGCATTTAAAAATTTGATACTCCGACTGATGCTTCTGTTGTTGTGGAGTAACTCATGCAGCCGGCTATGGCTCTAGGGTTTGGTGTTACATGTTATTTATGTAGTTTATTGTAAAAAAATTCGGTCACAGTCCCTATGATCACTGTTACATTGAAATTATGGCGTTATTTTTTGGTGATTTCGAAAACGTTTTTTGGTTTGGACATGTTTGTTTTGTTGTAGTACAGAGTTAGACTGATGGCCTTAATCTAAGTTTTCTTGTGGTTGTTGTTTGACTTGCATCCCACTGGGATTTTTGCACGCAGCGTTGGTGTACGGTGCTTTTTCAGGAATATTTTGCTGTTTTTTTCATGGATTTTCTGTTTGCACAGTCACATAGTCACTTTAAGATGTTTTCTTGTTCGTGTTTTTTTGTTGTGGTTGCACCCGATTCAAGAGTCGAATGGCTCACAGGGCTATACCAAATAAATAAACTGAAAAATCACTCTCAAGAGGCGGTACTCACAGGAGCCGGTACTCACAGGAGCTGGTACTCACTCTCAATAGGCCGGTACTCACCGTGGATCGCCTGGAGAGAAAAGCCGCACTTGTTCACGATCTCTTCGTCCGAGGGCTCTGCAAGACGAGGGCAGCAGGGCACGGACTGCGTGAGACGCACGGCACACAGGGGCACTGCGCTGGCAGTGGCGGACACGCAGCAGCAACAACACCACCCACCCCTCTCTCTATCCCACCCGTCCCATCGCCCACTGGGATTCAGTACCGCGCCACGGCTCATTCGAGTTCTCTTCTTCTCTCGTTTGTGTTGTTGTTGTGCGTGACCCGTGTTAGTAGAGTAGAGCGATGTAAAGGGTAAAGATGCAGACACAAATTCGCCCGTTTTCTCATTGAAAATAAGTACATTTCTAAATATCACTGTCCTGGTCACAAAAGCAAAGTTTGTGGGGAATAATAACCATTTTCTATACTTTTAGTCATAAGCAATTACGAAATAACACTAACTACTCAGTAACAAAAATTGTGTTACATAGTCTTCTTTATGTCTGTGTGCCCACGTGTCTATCTCTGCACCTCGTCTGATGTTTATGACTGCGTGTCTGTCTCTCCGCATGTCTCCATGAGTCTGTGTGTCTCTATATCTGGGTGTCTCTGTGTCTCCGTGTGTCTTTATCTTCCTATCTCAATCTCGGTGTCTGCACCTGCTCTGGTTTTCTGACTGCACGTCTCCACGTCTCCGCTCGTGTCTCCACGTCCCTGTGTGTCTCTACATCTCAAGATCATTGTCGGTGTCTGCCACTCTTCATGCCTCCGTGTCTCTGCGCGCGCGTCCCTCGCCGCGTCCGTCTGCGTCTGTCTCCCCACGTCCCCTCGTGCGTCTCTAAGGCCCACACTGCACCCCGGCCCCTCTCGACGTCGAGGAGGCTCCGGGTTCAGGCAATGGCAGTGCTGGCTCGAGGTCTGCCAGGTGCGGGACTGCGTTATCGTTGGTGCCGGTGCTCCGGCACTACGGCACATCGCTCATTGGCACTGCCCAACAGCAGCGTATGGAAAATTCCACTGAGCACGGACGCCAGCGCTGCGCTGCACGTCCGAAGTGTATCCCGCAACACGTGCGCTGGGAACAACGGCGCCGAATAACGCAAAGCCCTTTCAGAGTCAAACCACTGCCGAGGAGTGGCAGACATTGCATCTGAATATACAGTGAGGGAAAAAAGTATTTGATCCCCTGCTGATTTTGTACGTTTGCCCACTGACAAAGAAATGATCAGTCTATAATTTTAATGGTGGGTTTATTTGAACAGTGAGAGACAGAATAACAACCAAAAAATCCAGTAAAACACATGTCAAAAATGTTATAAATTGATTTGCATTTTAATGAGGGAAATAAGTATTTGACCACCTCTCAATCAGACAGATTTCTGGCTCCCAGGTGTCTTTAATACAGGTAACGAGCCGAGATTAGGAGCACACTCTTAGAGCTTAGATTAGGAGCACACTCTTAAAAGGAGTGCTCCTAATCTCAGATTGTTACCTGTATAAAAGACACCTGTCCACAGAAGCAATCAATCAATCAGATACCAAACTCTCCACCATAGCCAAGACCAAAGAGCTCTCCAATGATGTCAAGGACAAGATTGTAGACCTACACAAGGCTGGAATGGGCTACAAGACCATTGCCAAGCAGCTTGGTGAGAAGGTGACAACAGTTGGTGCAATTATTCGCAAATGGAAGAAACACAAAAGAACTGTCAGTCTCCCTCGGCCTGGGGCTCCATGCAAGATCTCACCTCGTGGAGTTGCAATGATCATGAGAACGGTGAAGAATCAGCCCAGAACTACACGGGAGGATCTTGTCAATGATCTAAAGGCAGCTGGGACCATAGTCACCAAGAAAACAATTGGTAACACACTACGCCGTGAAGGACTGATATCCTGCTGCGCCCGCAAGGTCTCCCTGCTCAAGAAAGCACATATACATGCCCGTCTGAAGTTTGCCAATGAACATCTGAATGATTCAGAGGACAACTGGGTGAAAGTGTTGTGGTCAGATGAGACCAAAATGGAGCTCTTTGGCATCAACTCAACTCGCCGTGTTTGGAGGAGGAGGAATGCTGCCTATGACCCCAACAACACCATCCCCACCGTCAAAATGGAGGTGGAAACATTATGCTTTGGGGGTGTTTTTCTGCTAAGGGGACAAGACAACTTCACCGCATCAAAGGGACGATGGATGGGGCCATGTACCGTCAAATCTTGGGTGAGAACCTCCTTCCCTCAGCCAGGGCATTGAAAATGGGTCGTGGATGGGTATTCCAGCATGACAATGACCCAAAACACACGCCCAAGGCAACAAAGGAGTGGCTCAAGAAGAAGCACATTAAGGTCCTGGGGTGGCCTAGCCAGTCTCTAGACCTTACATGCATAGGCCTTTGTGTCTCGAGAGACAATTATTTTTTGCGCCTTAGAGGTCAGCTGTAGGTTTTGCAGCGCCTAGAATGACTTAGTAGGCCAATCCTCGAGTGACAATCCTTGCCACAGCAATTTGAAGTGAATGCGGTGGCAGCTCCAGAGGTGTTTGTTGCTTTTTCTTTACATCGCTCCCTCTTGGTCGGCCAAGCAGTGTGTCTTTTCTCCTCGCCTCTCCTGAGGCCTGTTTTTACAGCCTGCTGCCAGCTGAGTCGGTCGCCGGCTGTTTTCTCCCAGTCATTTGAGTTGATGTCGCAGCTCGTCATGTTCCGTTTACAGACATCTTTGAAGCGCAGGACCGGGCTACCAGTGACCCGTGTGCCTGATGCCAGCTCGCCGTAGAAGACATCCTTGGGTATTCTGCCATCCTGCATGTGGCGCACGTGTCCAAGCCATCTCAGGCGCCTATGACTGAGTAGAGAGTACATGCTGGGAATGTTGGCCAAGTTGAGAACTGAGGTGTTGGGAATGCGATCTTGCTATCTGATATCGAGGATGCGCCTGAGACATCGGAGGTGGAATGTGTTTAGTCGATGTTCTTGATGGGCGTATGTTGTCCAGGACTCAGACCCATAGAGGAGGGTGCTAAGGACGCAGGCCCGGTACACTTGTACTTTGGTGTTGAGCGTTAGGGATTTGTTCTCCCACACTCTTTTAGTCAACCTGAACATAGCTGTTGACGCCTTCCCAATGCGCTTGTCAATCTCTGTGACAAGGGACAAATTGTAGGTGATGGTAGAACCCAAGTAGGTGAAGTCCTGAACGACTTCCAGGGTGTAGCTGCCAATGTTTATGGAAGGGGTGTCTCTGACATCCTGGCCCATGACATTGGTCTTTTACAGACTGATTGTCAGGCCAAAGTTGTTGCAGGCATTGGCAAGGTGGTCGATGAGTGTCTGCAAACCTTGTTCTGTGTGAGCTGTCAGCGCAGCATCATCAGCGAATAGGAGTTCTCTGATGAGGACTTTGATTTTGGATCTGATACGGTCAAGGTTGAAGAGTTTGCCATCAGATCTTGTATGAAGAAAGACTCCCTCTTCTGCTGTCCCAAAGGCATGTGTGAGCTTAAGTGAGAAAAATATGCCAAATAGTGTTGGGGCAAGCACGCACCCCTGCTTTACACCGCTGAGTATGGGAAATTCCTCTGAGGTGGTGCCGCTGTGCTGTATTGTTCCTTTCATGTTGTCATGGAAAGAGGAGATGACTGCCAGCAGCTTCGGTGGACAGCCGATCACTTTGAGGAGTTTGAAAAGGCATCCCCTACTGATGAGGTCAAAGGCTTTTGTAAGATCAATGAATACCAAGTACAGGGGCGTTCTCTGTTCTCGACATTTCTCCTGTAGCTGACGCAAGGAGAAGAGCATGTCAATTGTAGACCTTCCTGCTCTGAAGCCACACTGAGCCTCAGGATACGTCCTCTCAGCTAGTATCTGTAACCTGCTGAGGGCCACATGGGCAAAGGTTTTCCCCACAATGCTCAGCAGGGAGATGCCGCGGTAGTTATTGCAGTCCCCACGGTCACCCTTATTTTTATATAGGGTGATGATGTTGGAGTCTCTCATGTCTTGAGGCACTGCTCCTTCTTCCCAGCACTGGTAGAGAAGTTCATGGAGTTTTGTGAGGACGGCGGGTTTTGCACATTTCAGTACCTCAGGTGTGATGCCGTCCTGTCCCGGTGACTTGCCGTTGGCTAGTGAGTTGATGGCGTTGTCAAGTTCCTTCAAGGTTGGAACATTGTCCAGTTCGTGTATCGTTGGTAGGGGCTTTACAGCAGCAAGGGCAGCTTCTGACACACCGTTGTCTCGTGAGTAGAGCTCTGAGTAGTGTTCTACCCACCTGGCCATTTGCTCTTGTTTATCAGTGATGATGGCCCCTGTGCTGGATTTAAGGGGGGCAGTCCTCCTGATGTTTGAACCAAAGGCTGTCTTGATGCCTTCATACATGGCACGGATATTGCCAGTGTCAGAGGCGAGTTGGATCCTACTACTGAGATTCACCCAGTAGTTGTTGGCGCAGCGTCTGGCAGTCGTTTGAGCTGCACTGCGAGCAGCTTTCAGAGCCCTTAATGATTCTGTAGTTGGGACTTGCTTGTACTTCAGGAGCACCATGCGTTTGGCTTGGAGGATGGGTTCCAATATAGCCAGGTGTTCCTCAAACCAGCCTGTGTTTCCCCTTGTCTGCTTGCCGAAGGTATTGATGGCTGCATTAAAGATGGCGTCTCTGATGTATGCCCACTTTGTCTCCACGCTTCCATCTGGTGTGTCGTGTAAGGACTGCTCAAGGCTGTGTTGGAATAATTGAGTGAGCTCTGGGAGGGATGTCTTGGCAGAGTTGATGTGTAGGTAGCGCTTTTGTTTGAGTCCGTGTATTTTTTTGGGGCGTAGTCTGACCGTGCTGGATACCAGCGAGTGATCAGTGTCACAGACTGCACTGTGGTAGCTGTGTGTGATGAGTACCGAGTAGAGGAGGGCTCGTCAGGTGATGACGAGGTCCAGTTGGTGCCAATTAAGAGACCTTGGATGTCTCCATGATACTTTATGGCATGGTTTTGTGAGAAAGAATGAGTTTGTGATACAGAGATTATGATATGAACAAAGCTCCAGTAGTCTTTGGCCACTGGCATTCATCTTTCCAATGCCATGATAGCCAAGGCATGCGGGCCACGCGTCGTGGTCAGCCCCAACCCTTGCATTGAAGTCTCCCAACAGAAACATGTGCTCAAAGCTGGGGATTTTGCGAATAATATTGTGAAGCTCTTCATCGAATTGGTCATGAATCTCCGGAGGTGAGTAGAGTGTTGGGGCATATACACTCAAGATGTTTACATGGCCAGAAGCAGTGAGCAATCTCATGAGTAGAATCCACTCGGAGCCTGCAGTCGGTGGTTCTATCATGTCAAGGAGTGTGTTTTTGACGGCGAACCCAACACCGTGTTGCCTTGGTTCGTTCTGTTTTCCTTGCCAGTAGAAAGTGTAGTCACTCTCTCGTAGTGAGCCACTGCCAGCAAGCCGGGTCTCCTGCAGTGCTGCAATATCGACATGGAGTCTCGCTAACTCCCTGTTGATACCTGCAGTCTTGCGGATGTCCTCAATCCTCAATAGATCTTCGGAGAGTCCAGAACACATTGTGCGTACATTCCAGCTTGCAAAATGAAGGGCTGGAACCTTCTTTCGTTTTGTTTTGTCTGGTGCAGGTTTTGCAGCCCACTTGTCTGGTGATGAACCATAAGCTCCAAGCACCCATTGGAGCAGGTGAGCCGTGGCGGGAAAGCACATTATTGGCCGGGGGCTGCCCAGCTTGAGGCGGGCGGTAGCTATCCATTGGGGTGCAATGACCCCTCCCACCGACGATGGCAACCTGTGGCACCCATTTTTTACGCCAATCTAAAATGAGCTTATAACCCGTGACTGCTGCTGTGTTTCTTGGCCATGATTAGGTGGCCGAGGAGTGTCCTCTCCCCATTTTTGCACCTCTTATTAGCGCAAAGCCCGGGCAGGTTATTCTGGAAATCTTGGGTTGCCAAGGCGTCAGGATCCCCCCCTCGGCCTTGCTGGTGATGTCCAAAGGAGTACCACGCACGACGTTTGGTACCAGTTTGGCTGCAGGGGCTGCCGGCAATGTGCCGCAGTGCGTCACAAAACCGCCTGAGGGGCCCCAATCCTGATTTTCTGTCAGGGTTTACTCCCTTAGCCATTGACTCTCCCGAGACACTCACAAGGCAGTGAGAAAACTGCGTAACCCTGGGAGGGGCCCTTACCAGGTACTGACAGCCGGGCCAGCTGTGCCTGGGACTTGCGTAAGGCAGGGTCGTCACACCCTGAGGTAGTTTATCACAAACTACCCGCTACTCCAGACCTTAATCCCATAGAAAATCTGTGGAGGGAGCTGAAGGTTTGAGTTGCCAAACGTCAGCCTCGAAACCTTAATGACTTGGAGAAGATCTGGAAAGAGGAGTGGGACAAAATCCCTCCTGAGATGTGTGCAAACCTGGTGGCCAACTACAAGAAACGTCTGACCTCTGTGATTGCCAACAAGGGTTTTGCCACCAAGTACTAAGTTATGTTTTGCAGAGGGGTCAAATACTTATTTCCCTCATTAAAATGCCAATCAATTTATAACATTTTTGACATGCGTTTTTCTGGTTTTTGTTGTTATTCTGTCTCTCACTGTTCAAATAAACCTACCATTTAAATTATAGACTGATCATTTCTTTACTCTTTGGTTCTATTGGCTAAAGCCACGTAGGTGAAAATAAAATAACAAAAAATCACGACGTTTCGGCCACAACACAAGCGGCCTTCATCAGGTGAAGGGACGAGACTGTCTGGAGGACAGCGCTGGAGTGGAAGAAGCCACGCTTAGATCACGACCTTTAATCTGTGTGAGAAGAAAAACACCAAGCGCCTTGACAAAGGAATTAGCATATAATTTAGCATTGAAATGGCTCATTGAAATAGCTAAGTTAAAGTATACACATCCGCAGAGGTACCCCTTGACAAAGGAATTAGAGCTGGAGTGGAAGAAGCCACGCTTAGATCACGACCTTTAAGCTGTGTGAGAAGAAAAAGACCAAGCGCCTTGACAAAGGAATTAGCATATAATTTAGCATTGAAATGGCTCATTGAAATAGCTAAGTTAAAGTATACACAGCCACAGAGGTACCCCTTGACAAAGGAATTAGCATCGAATTTAGCATTGAAATAGCTGAGTGATTAGCTTGTAACTGGTCACAGAAATAGCTATGTTAAAGTTAGAGCATATACATTCACCGAGGCACCTAGTACTCATCAAACAGGAGAATTTAGCGAAACACAACCACGCTCAGACATCGGACCTGTGTGCGAGCAAACAAGGTGTTCTGACAAAGAAATTAGCATAAAAATTAGCATTTGATTGGCGGATTTTAGGAAAGAGGTGGTGTACGTGCCGGTGGACTTGCAGTTTGGCGCGGGGGGGGGGGGAAGGGGGAGTTTACCTATTGATGGTGTGAAAAGGGGGAATTTATAAGAGCTGCGAAAGTTTGGGGTACCACTACTTGAAAAAATATACTGTACCATTGACATTATTTTAATGTTTAGTTCGATTTAGCACATCTTTCCAATGGTTGCTTAATTTGAAACCATCCTCTCGGTTGAAATTGTGTCTGTGTTTGTAGATCTGAATTGCTTCATGAACAAATCTCTGATAAAAGCCCGTGGGTTTGCAAAGAACCTTGGTATCGGAGAAAATTATATCGTGATCCCCCACAGCATTGTAACAGTGATCAGCCACGGCAGAAGAATTCGTTTTGCCGTGTTTCACCTACGTGGCTTTACCCAATAGAACCAAAGAGTATGGATCCTAGCAGTCACGAAAGCTTTAAATCTAGAATTGATCATTTCTTTGTCAGTGGGCAAACGTACAAAATCAGTAGGGGATCAAATACTTTTTTCCCTCACTGTAAGTACGGTCCATACTAGTAATGTACAGGTGGCAAACCTACGGCTGCCGTCATCAGAGCAGGGATAGAGAGCTGGCAGCGAGAATGACTTTGTAGTTGGATGGTGACGCGTTGGAACATCTTACCAGATGCAGCTTTGACGGCCACCAACACCACCGCCGCCACCACCACCTCCATCACACGCTGTGCGACCATATCAGGCAGCGCTGGAGGTTCACTCTAAAAAGTAAAACACGATTCGTGTCCCTGCTGCCTCTGCTGACCAGCACCTCGCAAGCGCGCGTCTGTACGGCACACAGCAAGACCACGCTGCTGTCTCTCAGTGAGTGGGGCCACAGCCAGGAGTATTTATACTACGTCTAGCGGGGGCGTGGTCTCTTGACGTCACTTGATATGACTCAGCGGGGCAGCGTACACGGGGTGCTGGTGGGACTAGGTTCGATTCCCTACCACGGATGATATGGTCGCAGATTTGTAAACAATACAAGTAGGAGGACAAAGGCGACCGTGTGTGGTGCTGTTAACAGCACATTCTGTTGTTCTCGATAACCTTGGGACTTTTGTCTCTCTGTGTCCCTCTGTAAACTTACGTCGTCACGGTGTATAATTTCTGATCCATGTCCTACATAATCATAATGATATCATCCTGCTCGTTAGCTCATGGGTCGAGAGAGAGGGGGCGTCAAGACATTGTGAGTGAGAGATGGATGGGTACGAGACGGACAGTGCGCGTGGTGTAGGCGGCTGCTGGATGCGCGTGTGGGTGGCGCATGGGCCGGGTGGCAAGTCCGGTGGTGCTGGATGGGTGCCAGCAACACCTACAGGTGACACCAGCTGGTGGCACGATGACGGCCCGCGCGCTACTGCCATCAGCAGAGCTGCGCAATGCGCTCAGAGGAAATCCCAGCCTCACCCGAAAGCCGAAAGTAACGGAATGCGAAATGGGGAGCTTTCGTTGTTTCAGGCGAGAGCGCTCCCCAGTAGCAGAGCGCGGCGCGGCCACACGGGGCCCCAGAGTCACGCCCGGAACTCGAGCAACGCCGCCTCTGAGCGCACTGCCGCAGGAATGAGAACACTGTGTAACAAAGAAAATTTTTTTCCTGGGTAGTAAGTGTTATTTCCTAATTGCTTATGCCTCAAAAGTACAGTAAATGGCTATTATTCCCCACAAACTTTGCTTTTGTGACCAGCACGCAAGAGCAAATTTAATAATCGACTACATTAATAATACTGTGTAACAAACACAAAATTTTGTTCCTGGGTAGTAAGTGTTATTTCCTAGTTGGTTATGCCTCAAAAGTACAGTAAATGGCTATTATTCCCCATAAACTTTGCGTTTGTGACCAGGACAGTGATATTTAGAAATGTACCTATTTTCAATGAGAAAACGTGGATTGCATTTGTGTCTTACGTTCACATAAAGTCCTGGTCACAAAAGCAAAGTTTGTGGGGAATAATAGCCATTTTCTATACGTTTTAGGCATAATCAATTTAAAAATAACACTTAGCACTCAGGAACAAAAATTGTGTTACATAGCGGAATGAGCGTGGCAAGGCGCATCCGGCGTGGAGCACGCAGCTCGCTGCACGCGATGGAGATCAACGTACAGCAGCAGCAGCCGGGTTGTTTGATGATCCAGCTCTCACCGATTCACTCAAAGTCACTCTTCTCTCCTGCCTCCTCTTCTCTCGCTACGACCGCGATCACCGATCTCGCGAACTCCACCCGTCGGTTCCTCCTCGCGTGTCGAGGGCTCGGCCTGTCCCTGTTCCCAAGTTCTCAAGTTCTCATCATAGCCCCGCTCAATACAACGCGCGTCTTGTTAACGATTACCTATTGCAATCTTGATTTGAAGCTTTCGTGATTTATTTTATTGTATACCTACGACGTGACTTTACCGAAAGAACCAAAGAGTACCTATTGCAAGTTTGATAGTGCCGTTTGTAGCTGGCCGCTTCACGTTTTTGCGTTATTGGACTTGTGCTCAGCAGCCGCGTTTAAACATTAAAGAGAGGAGATCTCGCGTTGTATCTGTTGCCAAGCACGCGCCAAAAGCACCAAGCGGCCAGTAACAAACAGAACGGTTGCACAGCGCTCCTGCTAGGCCATGGCACCGCCACGGTATACAATAACTATTGTTGTAAAATAAAACGATAAACCTGCACTTTATATCAGATAGGAATTGTACAGCACGTTGTCAATCCACTGCTGGATGAGGGCCTCCGCACGCTGTGTTGGACCACACTTCACCATGCTGGTCAGTGCGGGTTGAAGAAGCCTTTCATACTGTTATATAACGTGATCAATGTGATGCTTTTTCACGCTTTTACATGATGAGTGCATCAAGCTGGAGAACACAAAAGTGGCTGGCAAAGGACTGTAATATTTTTTCATAGCTTTAGGAATAAGAGAATGAACAAGATGGATGACAATTCATAGTTCCCGTTGGGTTAGATTGTGTCGGTATAATGTAAAGTGTTTAACTATAACCCTCCACCACCCGACAGAGTCAATCAAATGAAGTTGTCACGTGAGATCAAACGAGCCCACCGGTTTGGTTTTTCAACAAAGTGCAGGGAATGTTGCGAAGCGAGCGACGTTGTGCCCACGTGGCAACTTTAATTCCTCTGTCGGGTGGTGGAGGGCTACAGTAAAACAATTGACATTATAGCCACGCGATCTCACCTTGAATAAACTAATTCTGATCGAATAATATTGGTCGTGAAAGCCTACACGTAAAACTAACATTTATAAATGTATTCTCCACTGGACATCGTGACCGCCAATTTGTGACCATCCCTCAAATCGGCACGGAGTGAATGGTTTCTTGGCTATGAGACGCGATTCTAGCGCTCGCTGCACGAGTTCTTCTTATCGCGATATTTGATTGTATCGCTGCACGAGTTTTCCTTATCGCGATATTTAATTGTACCGCTGCACGAGATTTCCTTATCGCGATATTTGATTGTATCGCTGTACGAGTTTTCCCTATCGCGATATTAGTGACAGAGCGAGGAGGCCCAGTTCACTCCTCCTCACACCCAAGGGGCGCGTTGGACGGCTTCGCTTCAGCGAGCACAGCCGCCACGCAGCTCACGCGGTGGTGGCCCCGAGGCCAAGTTGACTGCAGGGCCCCCCAGTGCCACTCTCAGACAGGGGCTGGCCCCTAACAAGAGAAACCCTCGCAGTCTTTCCAAAAGGAACACAGCGCAGCGAGTACACAGCAGGATGCAATTACATTGGCGATTGTTCACACTTGAGATGAATGACTATCACTGCGCCGTATACTCCGGATTAGAAGACAAACTCTTCCCTCCTGTATCTTGCTCAGCGGTTGGTGGTGCGTCTTATAATCCGGTACGTGCGCACGTGTGTGTGTGACCACATTTGTATGCGTGTATTGACGACGAGCACAGCTTTAGGCTGCGTCTTACTGTTCCGGAGCGTCTCATAACCCCGAGAATGCGGTGACTGTCGACTCAGACAACGACGCTGCGGGCGGCAGCCTCCTCCTCTGTTCTCGTCTGAGACGCCGCACGCTCCATGTGTAGTGGGTTCCAGGACACGGAGACGGCAGAATAGAAGCAGCACTATTTATTTAAACCTTAACAAGGGTTACACTAGAAGGGGTAGCGGCCCCTCCACCCGTATAACTCAGGAACACACCCCAGGCTCTCTGGCCTAAGCTCTAGGCTCCCAGTTCCTCCTGGTAGGGCTCTAAGGGAGGCTATCAGATCCGGCCCTGGTTAGGCACAGATCTCGGCACCCCGCCGACCAGACCGGCCCTTAGAAGGACTCTGACTCTGGGGCTCTGGGGCCGCACCACTGGCTTGCTGTGCCGGCCCTGAAAAGGGCAGCGGTCACAGGAGTTCCAGGGTCTCACCTAGCTGGCCTTCTTTCTTCACTGGTTGCTTCAGCCTCGGGCCCCACACTCTGCCCCGAGCTCCCTGGCTCCCCGCACTTTATACCCACTGGAGCCTTAGCGGACGTTGTTGTAGCCACCAAGGTGTGGGTGAACCACACCTTCCCGTGTCATGTGTTTATTCCCCATAGCACCCCTACATCACCCCCTCCCGTGTAACCCGCAGCCGTCCCGGCTGCAACAATACTCGAACAATAAACACAACAAACCCCCACCCGTGCGTGCCTCATAAGAACGAACACCCCAATAAATAACCCAACCCACCTATACAAAATTACACTATATACACATATACATTGTACCCGCCCCCCCCATCAACGCAGCAAGAAAACTTAACAGTGAACAACAAGAGTAACAAGAACCATTTTTACAACAAGCGGCGCATTTTGGCGCGAGTCCGATTTGCGGGTCCATCGTAGGGGGAGGGTCCGGTCGGCCCGGCAGTGGGCACCGGCTGTGCAGGTGCACCGTCTTCCGTCACCCCGGAAGGGCAAACTCCGTCCCCACCGGGTGGCGCAGGCGCGCTGGAAGCCGTCATTCTTGAGGCGCCTGAAGGTGGAACAGTTAGCGAAGCATCAAGGGCAGGTGACGAAGACGCCGTCCGGGAGTCAGCGGAGACATCACATGCTCGGCCTGTGTAATGTGGTGGAGGGACGCGCGGCGCCACAAACGGCTTCAGACGCGAGGGGTGTACGTACCAGCGGCGTTTCCCCCACTGGATACGAACGCACTGCGGCCGCATAACCTTCACAATAACCACAGGGCCCCTCCAAGGCCGCAACAATTTCGCCGAGGTCGCCAACGGCACCTGAGGGCAGTGCAGCCAGGCTTGATCGCCTGGCTTCCACGCATGTGTGCGTGATTGGCGCGATCGCAACCTCTCGTTGGCCTTCTGCCGAGAGGAAGAGTTTTGGGCCGCTGCCTCCCGCGCCTCGGTCAACCTCAGGATATTAAATTTAACGTGGTCGGCCAATTTCGATTTTCTGCTGGTTTCCGAGACGCGGAGCTGATTCGCAATTGGTGGGTCAACGTCGCGACCGTACATCAAAAAGAACGGCGAGAAGCCGGTTGCCACGTGAGGAGCCATTCTATAGGCGGCCAAAACCCCCGGAATGTGAAGGTCCCAATCGGTCTGGGAGTCACACACCTGGTGACACAACATAGATGTGAGCGTCCTATGCAGCCGCTCCACCATGCCATCGGTTTGTGGGTGATAGGGGGATGTGCGAATCTTTTTCGTACCAAGAAGCGCACACACCTCGTGCAGAAGGACGCCAGAGAAGTTCTTCCCTTGGTCAGTCAGCAGCCGTTCGGGAGCACCCTTGTCGAGGACATAGCCCTGGACAAAGGCCTCGGCAACGGCTGCTGCTGACTGGTTAGCAAGAGGCCATGCCATAGGCCATCGGGTGAAATATTCCACGCCAACCAGCAGGTACTTGTTACCCCTAGGGGTCGCAGGGAAGGGCCCCAATATATCGAGTGCGACGAGTTCGTTAACCCGAGAGACCGTGATAGATTGTAGCGGTGGGCAGGCGCCTTTCGCTGGTGGTTTTCGTTGGGCGCACTGAGTGCATGCACCCAGGAGGTCATCCACATCCCTTGCCATACCCGGCCAGAAGAAATCCAGCTGGAGCACGGCAAGGGTCTTGTGGGTCCCCAGGTGCAAAAGTCGCTCGTGTGCGGCCCAAACGGCCTTACCCCGCAAAGCGGATGGCACCACAAGCCTGTGACGGCAGGCCCTCCCATCCCAATGCATTAGGAGCCCCTGGAGCAGCCCGTATGAATCAATCCCCGCGACCCCCCGCACGGAACCCCCTGCGCGACGACGCAACGCGAGGAGGGATGCGTCCTCCATCTGGAGGCGCCCCCATTCAGCAACGGACAACCCCAGCAAGGAGTCCGCACCTCCCTCCCCGACAGGACCCTCAGGCAAGGGGTCCTCAGTGGCAGCAGCGAGAACCGGGATATCTAAGGGGGGGCTATCCTCTGGCGGCTTACAACGCCCCGATCCCCTGAGACAAGCGCAATCTGAGGCGGGCGGCAGGCGAGACAGCGCATCCGCATTAGTGTGCCGAGCACCCTTCCGATATGTGGTCGTGAAATCATAATCCTGAAGGATTTCGAGCCATCGGGACAATTGCCCCGAAGGCTGTGTCACCCGCAAGGCATATTGTAATGCCGCATGGTCCGTACGGACAGTGAAATGCCGACCGTACAGGTATGGGCGATACTGTTGCATAAAAAATACAATAGCCAAGAGTTCCCGACGCGTGACGCAGTATCTCTGTTCCGCCGGAGACAAAACCCTACTGCCATAAGCCACGACGCGTTCCACACCACAGATCACCTGTGAGAGCACACCCCCAATGCCCGTATTGCTGGCGTCTGTATCGAGCAGGAAGGGTTCCGAAAAATCGGGGTAGCTCAATGGAGGGGCCCGCACGAGAGCGTCGCGAAGGGAACAAAAAGCGACCTCCTCCTCCTGGCCCCAGTGAAATTTCACTCCCTTCGCCGTCAGAGCGTGTAAGGGCTTAGCAATGGTCGCGAAATCCGCGACGAACCGCCGGTAATAAGACGCAAATCCAATGAAACTCCTGACCTCAGCCACCGAGGTGGGGGTTGGCCAGGAGTTGACACACTGCGTCTTTGCGGGATCGGTGGATATGCCCGAGCGGCTGACGATGTGCCCCAAATAGCGTACGGATTCCCGTAGCAGGTGGCACTTTTGCGGCTTAAATTTCAAATTCGCAGCACGCATTTTGAGGAACACGGCGCGCAAGCGCAAAAGGTGTTCGTCAAATGTCTTGCTGAACACGATGACGTCATCCAGGTAGATCAAACAGACGTTCCACTGTAAGCCAGCCAAAACCAGTTCCATAAGGCGCTGAAATGTCGCCGGAGCGGAGTGTAATCCCATAGGTAACCGGTTAAATTGGAATAGGCCGTGTGGTGTGCGAAACGCAGTCTTTGGCTTGGACTCATCATCCAATGGGAGTTGCCAAAATCCGGATAACAAGTCCAACGTAGAAAAAAAACGTGCGCCAGCCAGAGCATCCAGAGATTCGTCCATCCGGGGAAGTGGATACGCGTCGGCCACGGAGATCTTATTAAGGCGGCGAAAATCCACACAGAATCGCAAGGACCCATCGTGCTTTTTGACAAGCACTATGGGTGCTCCCCATGGACTGGTGGAAGGGGCTATAATGTCTGCAGCCAGCATGTCATCCACTGCCAATTTGACATGATCTTTTTCGGCCGGACTTAACCGAAAAGGATTCTGGCGTACCGGGGCATTGTCACCCGTGTCAATGTGGTGACGCAACAATTTCGTGCACCCAATGTCATATTTGTGTTTACTAAAAACATCGGAAAATTCCGTCAGAAGGGTGCGTAGGCCGGCACGCTGGGAGTCGGACAGATCACTCGTGCCCGAACATAGTGTGTCCATCCAACTATCGTCCCCCTCAGAATGCGGTTGAGCCAGAGGATCGGTCCCCACATTACCCATAACCGTGTCTACCACGGGGACCGGTGTCGCGTGCGCGAGCACAGTTCCCTGAGGAACGACGGCCGTCTGTACGCCAACGTTAAGGACGAGGATAAACGGGTCATCGCTCCCCTTAACGAGCGTTTGAGCGGCCACCAGATCCAGCCCGTTTTCCCCAGCCCTCGAGGGCCCTAACAGAATTCCCTGGTCCAGAACACCGGGCACGAAAGGCCGACGCAAGCGAAGGGGCACGAGCATTTGCGCCCCGGGAGGTACACGCACCGTCCGAGTGACGAACGCTTGTATCGACGCGCACGCTGCCCTTGAGGTGACAGGGGAAGGCAGGAATGTTACCCGTCGGCCCGAGGGAAGCTCGATGCAACCCTGATCAATTAGAATTTTAATCGGCATTTTGCCCAAAAAGTCCGTCCCCAACAAGCACGGAACCGCCAGCGAGGACGAGACTAATATCGGCCCGGAGAGTTTGATATCGCCAATGCAAATTTGTGCTCGAATTTGGCCTATGATACCCAGCGAACCCCCGTTCGCTGCGTAACATGGAACGGTGACTGGGAGCAAGGGGCGGCTTTGAACGGGAAGAATATTATAAATCAAGTCTGACACAATGGTCGCCGAAGCTCCCGTATCGACGAGGATACGCACCTCGACCCCGTCAATGTGACCCGCGACCACGGACGAGCCTGCCGACGCAGCAACAATGCGGTGGGCCAATTCCGTCCACTGCCCCGGCCCGAGCACCCTCTCGACCCCGCCGCCACCCAACAAACCAATGGGCGTACCCCGAGGCCCGTACACCGAAACGCGCGAGGTGGGGACAGGTGTGTGCACAGGCCGAGCATGTGGGGTGCCGCGACTTGCCGGGTTGCGATGCGGAGGCCTGTAGGCTGGAGCGCCGTCCGACCGTCCCGGCTGTCGTTGACGAGGCGCCCGGCATTCCGCAGCCACGTGGCCCTTGCGGCCACAGTTGTAGCACGTGATGAGCGCCTTGGGGTGCTCCTGGCGATCCGGTGTGGTCCGAGCCGGCCTCCCTCCGGATCTCCACTCCACCGGGCGACCCGCCGCGAAGACCTCCTCGGAGGGGGGGATGGTCGGCGTCCCAGCGCACACCGCAGCTGCGCCCTTGGGGACGAGAGGTGATCGACGCTGCGCTATCAGGTGCGCGTGGATGTGTCTTGCTGCCCGCAAGGAGCACATGTCCGCGTCGTCCTCTGCGACGATGACGATCTGTAGCTCCTGGGCCAACGCCAGGAGCTTCTCCGTCACCATCGCGTCCACCCCTTCGCCGTCCATCCGCGGGAAAGCCGCTTTTGCGAGGGCCAGGAGAGCCGTGCGATACGCCAGCGGTGGCTCCTTCTGGCCCCTGCACCGCTCGTGGAAGAGTTTGCGGCAGTCCGACGATGGCCCGTAGACTATGGTGAGGACCTGGAGCGCCGACTGTAGCGTAGATCGCGTTGATCTGGGAGCTGTGATGAGCGTAGCAAGGGCGTCATCGTCCAGCATGGCCGGTAGCGCACTCAACGCCTCGTTGTCCGTCCAGCCGGCCATCTCTTGATGAGCGAGAAAGCGGCGTTGAAAGGCCCCCCAGTCGCCGCCGTCTGAAACGAACTCCTTCAACACCGGCAGGCGTTGTTGAAACGATGGCTTCGTCTCTGAGAGGTGCCGCGCGCCATTTCCGGCCTCTCCCCCGGTGTCTGAGGGGCTGAGGACACCCATCGGCGGTCGCGCAGGTGATGACGATGCGCCCGCCGATTGGTCCTGACAGCGGGCGTCCGTTGGTGATGACGTCACCACCGCTGATTGGCCCACAGCGTCCACGTGGCGCTGCGACCCTCCAATCGCCGTGGCGGACACTGTCATGGCGGCAAATCCGAAATCTGGTGGCTGTGTTTCGGCGGGAATGGCCGTTGAACGGCGTTCGTCTCTCTGCCGCCTTTGCGCCCGCAGCCCCGCAAGGTTGATTTCCTCCAGCGTGGAAGCCGCGGCATACAGCAGCTCAGCCAGTCGAGAGTGAGCCGCCTGCAACCCGTCCTCCATCGGCGGCCACTCCTCCAGCGGCGGCTGCTGTTGGGGCGTCTGGGACATCCCAGGATCGTCGGCCGCGGCCTCTGGCGCAATCCCAGGCGAGCCGTCCTCCTCCTGGGGTTCCTGTGATCGGTTTGTACTCCTTGTGTCCATTTTAAGACCACTTCTGACACCAGTTGTAGTGGGTTCCAGGACACGGAGACGGCAGAATAGAAGCAGCACTATTTATTTAAACCTTAACAAGGGTTACACTAGAAGGGGTAGCGGCCCCTCCACCCGTATAACTCAGGAACACACCCCAGGCTCTCTGGCCTAAGCTCTAGGCTCCCAGTTCCTCCTGGTAGGGCTCTAAGGGAGGCTATCAGATCCGGCCCTGGTTAGGCACAGATCTCGGCACCCCGCCGACCAGACCGGCCCTTAGAAGGACTCTGACTCTGGGGCTCTGGGGCCGCACCACTGGCTTGCTGTGCCGGCCCTGAAAAGGGCAGCGGTCACAGGAGTTCCAGGGTCTCACCTAGCTGGCCTTCTTTCTTCACTGGTTGCTTCAGCCTCGGGCCCCACACTCTGCCCCGAGCTCCCTGGCTCCCCGCACTTTATACCCACTGGAGCCTTAGCGGACGTTGTTGTAGCCACCAAGGTGTGGGTGAACCACACCTTCCCGTGTCATGTGTTTATTCCCCATAGCACCCCTACACATGCACCCAGGGGCGACGCCGGGTCCCGGGGGACGATGGCTGCAGTGCTACCGGGCCCAGGTCGACCAGGGAGCCCCCTCCCCCCACCCCTATTCACAACGAGGCGGGGAGGCGGCACTGTTGGCGGATCCCATCATCATCATCCGCTGTCACCACCACCACGAGTGGTTCTCGTGACCCACGCGGTCTCCCTGGTGGCGGGGTCTCTGCCGCTCCTGCGAGATCCTCACAGCGCTCGGATGTCGCGGTCGAGGTCACCGCTGCTCCAGCGAGGCGACTGTCGCCTGTCACGCAGCGTGGGGTAACACGGAGGTCGGATTTGCGAGATAATTGTTATAATAATAATAACAACCTCTCTTTTTATACAGCGCCTTTCATATTGAAGTTTTCTCAACGCGCTGTACGTAAAATGAATCTACACGCACAAGTATTGACAACATCGAAGCCAAATAAAAACCTGCCAATAACAATATTAATGACTACACTCCAAGTCCCCATGATGTGGATGCTGTGCGGAGCGACATTCGCTGTGGTTGACAGGACGAGCGAGTGGCAGGAAGATGGTCAAGGAGTGTTTCACGGTGTGGTTGTACTGCGAGCTAGGATGCGATGTACACACAACGACTGTATTCGTGATTATCCGGGCTCATGATGGACTCATTGACGGTCTTATGTTGTAGTCGTTTTGGATGAATCTGTATTGAAGCCCGTTGTTGGTTTAAGGAGCACAGCTGCATGTAGATGCATTTATATTGATGCGTGTGTATCTATACAGATGTATGTGTACTATACAGATGCATGTGTATCTATACAGATGCATGTGTACTATACAGATGCATGTGTACTATACATATGCATGTGTACTATACAGATGCATGTGTATCTATACAGATGCATGTCTATCTATACAGATGCATGTGTATCTATACAGATGCATGTGTATCTATACATATGCATGTGTACTATACAGATGCATGTGTATCTATACAGATGCATGTCTATCTATACAGATGCATGTGTATCTATACAGATGCATGTGTATCTATACAGATAAATGTGTATCTATACAGATGCATGTGTATCTATACAGATGCATGTGCATCGATACAGATGCATGTGTATCTATACAGATGCATGTGTACTATACAGATGCATGTGTATCTATACAGATGTATGTGTATCTATACAGATGCATGTGTATCTTTACAGATGTATATGTGTACTATATATGTGTGCATGTAGCTGCGTTCGTGCATACATATGCATGCATATATCTACATACATATGTGTATGAATGTACAGTATGTGTCTACGTACTGTACAAATGCGTGCGTGTATATGTGTGTGTACGTACCGTCACTTTCGTTACGTCATTCCCCTTGCAATTGCACTGAACCCCTGTGCTCACATCTCCCCGTGCACGATCTCCGTCCACGTCCCCCCACCGGACAAGGCGGCTTCGCCCTCTGCCTGCAGACGGCCTCCACTCGTCCACCCGCCCGCACGTGGCGCTGTCGCCTGGCGCCTCGCGAGGGCTGCGAGCCAGCGAGACGAACGTGCAGGGGGCACTCGTCTCGGTGCGGGGGTCATGCAGGTGTCAGCATCTTTGGCCAAACCAACTAGGACATAAAATGGCAGTGTTCATGAAGGTAGACAATTTCACTGCCTTTCTTATTAAACAGCTAAGAGGTAAAGGCGCAGCTCTGCAAGTGCTTGCTCATTCAACTGCTGGTGGAAGGGTCTGCACTAGAGGGAGCTCTAGAGAGGGGTATATTCGAGCTACGCTTCAATGCTTGTAAGGGATGGAGGTAGCCGCAGTTTACCGCATATCACACGACCGACGAACTGTGGTGTCATTTAATAAACTCGCACAGTCGTTTTAACTGCCGCTCTGCAGTTCCCTCTATAGTAAGATGCTGTCAGAGCCGCTGGATGAGAGCTCGCACGTGAGAGGGAACCAGAGCACCCAGAGAACACACACTCGTGCGAGGGGGTCACACTCTATCCCACACAGACGGGACAGGTGGGAGTCCACGTGTTTCCCACGTTGTCATCCGGCGACGAGGGTTCACCGAGCATGGAAGTGAGGAGCAGTGGCGCGGTGGCCCCTGCACTGCGCTACGAACTCGCCAGCTCGAGTTCGATCCCGGCCACGGCTCACGTCAGTGGCGAGCGATGTCTCGCCTGGCCCCAGGCCCTCTCCACTTCACCAGCCGGCGTTGACCGGCGCGGTGAAGCACGCCAAGTGAAGCAGCCCCCATGGCCGACACGGCGCGGGGGGAGGCCTTCATCCAGCAGTGGATTGTGAAGGGTGGTGCGGAATTTACAGTGTTTACATTTAGTGCTTAATGTATTGTTTAAGTGTACAGTGTTTAAATGTACAGTGTTTATATGTAGTGTTTAAAGGTAGTGTTTAAATGTACATTGTTTACATTTACAGTGTTTAAATCGCAGTGTTTAAATGTACAGTGTTTAAATGTGCAGTATTAAAATGTAGTGTTTAAATGTACAGTGTTTAAATGTGCAGTATTGAAATGTAGTGTTTAAATGTACAGTGTTTAAGTGTGCAGTGTTTAAATGTGCAGTGTTTAAATGTGCAGTGTTTTAATGTAGTGTTTAATAGCGCAGTGTTTAAATGTGCAATGTTTAAATGTACAGTTTTAAATGTACAGTGTTTAAATGTACAGTGTTTAAATGTACAGTTTTAAATGTACAGTGTTTAAATGTACAGTGTTTAATTGTGCAGTGTTTGAATGTACAGTGTTTAAATGTGCAATGTTTGAATGTGCAGTGTTTAAATGTGCAGTGTTTAAATGTGCAGTGTTTAAATGTACAGTCTTTAAATGTACAGTATGTAAATGTGCAATGTTTAAATTTGCAATGTTTGAATGTAGTGTTTAATAGCGCAGTGTTTAAATGTGCAATGTTTAAATGTAGTGCTTAATAGCGCAGTGTTTAAATGTACAGTGTTTGAATGTACAGTGTTTAAATGTGCAGTATTTAAATGTACAGTGTTTAAATGTACAGTGTTTAAATGTACAGTGTTTAAATGTAGTGTTTAAATGTGCAGTGTTTAAATGTGCAGTGTTTAAATGTACAGTATTTAAATGTGCAATGTTTAAATTTGCAATGTTTAAATGTACAGTGTTTAAATGTAGTGCTTAATAGCGCAGTGTTTAAATGTACAGTGTTTAAATGTGCAGTATTTAAATGTACAGTGTTTAAATGTACAGTTTTAAATGTACAGTGTTTAAATGTACAGTGTTTAATTGTGCACTGTTTGAATGTACAGTGTTTAAATATGCAATGTTTAAATGTACAGTGTTTAAATGTGCAGTGTTTAAATGTACAGTGTGTAAATGTGCAATGTTGAAATATGTAGTGTTTGAATGTGTTTAATAGCGCAGTGTTTAAATGTGCAATGTTTAAATGTAGTGCTTAATAGCGCAGTGTTTAAATGTACAGTGTTAAAATGTGCAGTGTTTAAATGTACAGTGTTTAATTGTGCAGTGTTTGAATGTACAGTGTTTAAATGTGCAATATTTAAATGTGCAGTGTTTGAATGTACAGTGTTTAAATGTGCAGTGTTTAAATGTACAGTGTTTAAATGTGCAGTGTTTAAATGTACAGTGTTTAAATGTGCAGTGTTTAAATTTGCAATGTTTGAATGTAGTGTTTAATAGTGCAGTGTTTAAATGTGCAATGTTAAATGCAGCTGCATCTCAGGTCTCCGCGCCTCGCTGATGAGGCACAGCAAGGGCGAGACTCGTCTCAAGTCGATTCTTGTCCCCAACTCCAGCGCCTCGTCAGTGACGGGGAGGCCACGTGACTCGCCCTGGCGAGGCGACGTTCAACACCGCCACCTGCAGGGCAGGGCACGGTCACCGCTGTTGTCACCTCGCCGCTGTCTCACGCCTCCTGATCACCCCCCACCCCTTTCCTCTTGTTTCCCACCACTCTGTATCTCCATAATAGAGGTTGTCACGTAAACTGAACATGACAATTCGTGATTTAAAGCTTTCGTGACTGCAGTAATTCATTATCTTAGTTCTTTCGGTAAAGTCACGTTGAAGGGAAACAACAAATAATAAAATATATAAAACAATAAAAAATTCTCACGACGTTTCGACCATAACACAAACCTGAAGACGACCGTTTGTGTTATGGTCGAAACGTCGTGAGAATTTTTATTGTTTTATATATATTTTATTATTTTGTTGTTTCCCTTCAACGTGACTTTACCGAAAGAACTAAGCATATGACAATTCGTGTTTACGTGCACAACCCTTACTAGTTGGCTGTGTCGGGTTGTGGCGGGTTTAACGACACATCTATATATTTACGCGATCTAACCCAAAAACCTCTATTATGGATGATATTGGTCGCGCCATCCTCCTACGTGTTAAACTGACTCTGTGTGTCTGTTGGGGCTTCTCCCAATCTGCTGTCCCCTTCATCAACGCCATTCGTCAAGGACTCCCCTGGACGTGGTTCCTTGTCCCCTGCGTGACCCCTCTAGAGGAGGCCCTTCCACCGGCAGTGGCGCAAGTGAGTGAGTGCAGCGCTGCGCCTTTACCTCTTATAAGAGACTCAACCACTGCCACGCACTTGCAGAGAGCCTTCTAGATTTCAAAACGCACTGAAAGAGAGACACAAAGACATTTACTGTCCGTATGAAATTCACCGAAGCTATTGTTAGGCGTACATGTGTTAACAAGTACAGTATCAGGTTCAAGTTATTTTGAGATGTCATGCTCATGTGATTTATGCGATCTCTGATCAATAGTGGTTGCTCTACGAAGAGACTGATCAGTCATAGCACTGTGGAATTTCCACCACTGTGACTCGGGGCATCCCAAAGGAGCTGAGTGCTGCTCTCTGTGTGCTTAGCATGAAGTATCTCTGATTATTCAGGGTCACGTTTTATACCTAAGGGAGCCCATTGCGACTAAACGTCTATTCAAGACAGAGACCAGTGACTGTAACAGCCACACTTAACACCTATTAGAGTACGGCTAAGACCAGGGGCGGAGCCAAGATTTTCAGCCCGGGGTGACATTCAACAAATTTTAATTTCAAGAATGATTAGAGAGTCAGGCTGTTGAACTAGACGCCATTGGTTGGCGACACACTCTGACAATGCAGTTGCACGGAGTCCGCCAGACCGAGTGTCGTACACTTATATGCAGAATGTTTCAGATTTTCGATTTTTTATTTTTTCGGGGGTGACAATTGTCTACCCTGTCACCCCCTGGCTCTGCCCCTGGCTAAGACTTTAAAAATAAATATTAATCAAGTTGCAAGTGACAGGTAATCAAAATGACAGCTTATCAGCATATTTAAAATAATATTTAATTATTCTTTAGACAAATATACGATGTTTCAAATAAATGAATGTACAACTTTTGTCAATCCACTGCTGGAAGAAGGCCTCCCCACACTTTTACAGTGATCGGTGTTGTTTGGCCATACTTCACCAAGCTGGTCAATGTTAGTGATGGGTGGGGGTACAAGCAGCTCGGACATCGCTGCTGACCACTCATGTTAGCTACGGTCGGGAATCAAACCCGGGTCGCCGGGTTCAATCGTGCAGTGTGATAACCGCTGTGCCACGACTCCCCACCCAGCAATGTTATTGATAATTAGAGAGCTACGCGAGATGATCTCTCAATCGTGGCAGCAGTGTTGAGAACGACTTCACCTCGTACACTGCTGCCATACTGTTGTATCTAGGCCCCTTTTCCATCTTAATGTTAACAGGTAATTTTCCGATACATATAGATACATGTTTCTATTGTTTTTTTTTATAATAATGAATAAAAACACCAAACCAGGCCTCCGCATGGCATGTGGAGGTTATCTTTACCATGACCCACTAACACGATGTTGACATTAAGAGCCCTCCCAGGGTCAGAGGGAGCAGATAGAGAGCAGAGCGCAGCGGATTGCCAGGGGCTGACGTAAACACACCAAGCCAGGGTCACTGGGAGTTTGCGTTAGCCTAGATATAGTTCAGTCAAAAAGCTGATTGGTTCTACATTACTATTGAAGTAACTTAAAATCGAAATTTAACGACAGGGTAGGCTAAAGTTATTGATCTTCACACCCACTTCAATTGAACCCTGCCACAAGCTACGTCAATGTAACCATCACCCGTCTATTAATTTAATATGAAATGTATTTCCATATTTTAATAATTTCTATACGACTTGACCCGAAGCCTATAACAATCAGGTTTTCCTAAGTCTACATAAATGCCCTAGCGTCCACCCATACGCAAATAATAAGCAGGGTTAAAGTAAGAGTAGAGAGGAAAAGAAATGCAAGCGCACAGCAAAACTGCAACGTAAGCAAAGGGCGATGTTAAACCCAGGGTCGGAGAGAAAGGGAAATCCCGGCCGTCTTTGTATCCCTGCAGCGCGGGGTAGGAGTGTGTATACGCTTGGGGAAACACGAGTCAAACACCACAACGAGAAGCTGACTCAGACCTTGGATTAATACAGAATCATAACTATGGAACTCTGATGAAATGAAATGTTAACTTAAAACTTTTTAACCATTTCTTTGTGCGTCGGTGAAAGTCGGAGGGAATATCACCCCTCCTTCCAGGTTGTGCACCCAGACAGAGAGGCGCCTTCGAGACAATTTATAACATTTGATTGTTTTACTTGTGGGTTTTATGGTAGGAGTATGACAACGGAATATACCGTCGGTGATGCACAAGGACACACACTGACACACGTACGGACACACACACGGACGCAGATGCATACGGACAAATCCTGACAGCAAAAATCGAAAGAAACCCCGGCTTGTGGGCAGGATCCGAGTGAAGGGATTTTTGGGCATAAAAAGAGGATCCTGAGCATTGAAACCTCAGTTCGACAGGAGTGGGTCGGCTCACCGGAGTTCGGCCGGGGGGGGGGGTCGGCTCACCAGAGTTCGACCGGGGGGTCGACTCTCGGGAGACAGTTCGACTCGGAGGAGCAACTCGGGGAGTTCGACCCGGGGGGGGGGGGTCGGCTCACCAGAGTTCGACCGGGGGGTCGACTCTCGGGAGACAGTTCGACTCGGAGGAGCAACTCGGAAGAGTTCGACAGGAGTGGGTCGGCTCACCAGAGTTCGACTGGGGGGTCGACTCTCGGGAGACAATTCGACTCGGAGGAGCAACTCGGAACAGTTCGACCAGGGGGGTCGGAACTCGGGGAGTTCGACTCGGAGGAGGTCGGAACGTGGGGAGTTCGACCAGTGGGTCGGCTCAGGAGCAGTTCCAATCGGGAACGAGAGCAACAGGTCGCCAGCCGGCGAGCTGCAGAGCAGGGGGCGGCGAGCAGAAGCCAAAGTGGCCCCGTCGCTACCCACTGACGTTGGCAAGACTCGCAGGGTAGTGAGGCGTCACCTAGTGTGATTTCCAAGAGCTGAAAGACAGAGTATTGCTGAAAGATTATTCTACATTGAGTCCAGCTGCAGAGCGACCGACGCACCAAGCAAGAGCTTCTGCAAACCAGAGCAAGAGCACGTGCGACTTGAGTCATCCAGCAGTGGAGAAAAACCTGCTTTCAGCAAACCAGCAACGAGTACGTTCGAGTTCTCCACCCAGAGAGAGGGAGCGTGCCGATGCAGCTCATCCAACAGCGGAGAGAAACTGCTGTCAGCGAACCAGCACGAGCGTGATCGCGCAGCTCATCCAGCAGTGGAGAGAGGTGTCCACTGAGCAGCACTGAGAGCGATCAAGCAACTCTCCCCCGTGGACGGAGGCTGGCTGCTGCGTGGAGGAAGGCGGTGATTCGTATGACACACTCCCACACACCTCACCGCTCTAAAGGGAGCGAGGCTACTTCTCCTACAAGCGATGCCAACTTCAGCGTATGGCAACGCAAATAATTAATTCCAAACACTGACTATTCAAAACAATTCATATCACTCAAACATACACGGGTCCTTAACCAGAAGCGAACACTCAAGTCCGTGAACCATCTGGCTGTGGAAGCATCGATTGTGTGATAACAGTCCGTCATTTATAAGTATATTCATAATTTCCCTCTTTAATATTTTGTTTTGGACTGTACTTCTAATCGCATAAGTTACCAACCGATCCATCAATACGAATTAGCCCTTGGCACCTTCGCCACGGAGCTACGCTCCCAGGGGAGGAATCGTGCTAAACCGATTTTCTGATCATACAATCTTATTCACGAATTAATTAATTAATATCCCGTGAGATTACACGTTCCGCCGCATACCCTCACACTAAGCCATTTCGGTAATCTTATAGTCTGTCCGGTGGATCTGTTGTTACATTTATGCCTTTGGAAATAATAACTGTTTGATTGTCTTTTTATATGAATACCGTTGCATGTTAATCAATCGCCTGTGATAATGTGCTGACCATTTCAAGCATAATGATCGTTCATATTATAATGTATAAGCTTTTGTGTAGCATAGCATTTACATGTCCTGACTCTCTCACTAACAGCAATCACTTTATGCGGGGTCCATGTGTTATCAAAGTGAAATCGTACAGTCGTTGATGATACTGTCTTGATACCGTGTGGATACCGTGTTGAAGTTCCGAGATTGAGAGTTCACATACATATTATAGTTAAGGTTTAATTAGAAAATAAATTGATTAATACAGAAGTGGTCGTGTGATTCTCTCCTGAAATTTTTGCATAAGATCTGTATCCTGCGACGAGATATGAACTCGGGAACCTAAACTATAAACACACCAATACACACTCATTAAACTAAAGCGAACGATATGAACATGGGACCTAAAATATGAACACTCGGGGAGTGTTAAAGCGAGAATCATTGCATTATGCTCATCAATAATACGAAGTTAGACAACGAGGCCGAATTGACACTAGCGTAACTGCACACGATTGATTGCGTTATCCTGATTGATAACCCCACCTCGTCAACGAGGCGGGGCCTGATTATCATAAAGGTTATCATTAACACAACCACACCCACTCGTATAAATTAATACGATTACCTCTCTAATTAGCATAGTTACACGCATTATTACACGAATTAGCATAATTTCGGATTAATTATGCAAATTTCGATTTTCATTTAATTTTAATTATTTTTCATCAATTTTCACACACCCACATATACAACAATACGCACAATCACCGATTCATGTAGAACTTAACAAACCCGAATTTATTGCAAAAAAAAGTGTTCCTGAGCGAAAACATAATAAGCATTTGCACCAATTTCCTTTCTTCGAAACCATAATCCCAAAAGGAGACTTTTATATCCGATTAGATTCGTGCACTGAAATTACAACACTCAGAGACCACCACGGCTCAACACGTCAGCTGGTAGAGCGTTTCCTGTCTCTCAGTAACTGTAGAGAGACGCCCTGAGCCCCACTGACTGCACCCTTGAGATTCTTGCCGATTACCAAAGCACCCGGCATGCACTGCCCCAATCGTGTCAGGTTCTTGCGAGCTAAGCAGAAGTCACCCTGGACAGTGCGTGGATGGGCGACCACCACTCATGAAACAGGTCGCTATAGGCTGCCCGGGGCTACGCTGTAGCCAGCAGAGGGTGGTACGGCATAAACCTCGCCTTCATCAACCCGCACTGCGTGGTGAAGTATGGTCATTTAACCACCCATCCACCACGACCTGCATGGCGTAGGGGAGGCTGTCATCCAGCAAGTAGACTCCTAGGAAACATGGAACGTTGGGTCAACGTTGGACTATGGCTGGGAAGGGTCCTACCCCGTACTGTGTGTGGAGCACTTGAAGAGATCTGAGAGGTAGCTCTGCGGTATCCACTTTCGGGGCCATTCTCCAACACGAAGGTTTTCACTGCAACGCGATAGATCGGATGTCATAGCAAACTCGCAATCGAGATACAATTGGGGGAAGGGGTGGAACATTTATATAAATAATGATTTAAAGCTCGCGTATCACCAAGTGCACAATTCAAGTTCTAACTCTGGCCGGGTGCGACTGCGCGGGTGGCTTGGTCCCCCGTGGGGCTCGAGTCGCCCTCCTCCGTCCAGCCGGTCTCCGGTCTCCGTTGCCCACCAAGGCGATGAGCGAGTTACGGGTGGCAAGGTAACAGGAGGGTGTAAACGTTACCAGTGAGTGCGCCTCTGTACAGACCACTTGGTGTGGACGAGGGGGGCGACTCATGCGACAACTGGTGATGAAGTCGCACGCAGTCAACCCCAAATAGAGTTCACAGGACGAATTGTAATCATGTTGCGGAATCTCTCAAGATTTGTTTTCTGTTTAAATTAAAATATTTCACTCCGATTGCCCCTGGAGATGGCCCATCTTGCTTGCAAGGGTGCCCAGGGTAACCTAAGCCAACAACGTGCGCACTGCACCCCAGGCAGGTGCTGCACGTTAGGTTTATGAGGCAGGAATCTTGACGCCCATAATAATAATAAAGAGCTGCCCTGCTCAAGGGGGTTCCTCCGCCATGGGTCATCAAGTCACCGGTAGAAAAGTCCCCAACGCGAAGTCCACAACATGAACTCACCCCGCCTATTGTGACTCATCCGCCAGCCCATACAGACCGTGGCGTCACGCGATCTGCGCTCTGCAGCGCCAAATCACTCTCCCACCTCACGCCACCGCTGGGCAATCTCACGTTGTATTCCCAGCAGCAGTGCAACACTGGCAATACCTGCTACACGTGCCGCTCCCCCCTCAATATTTATCCTGCTGCTGCTGTGGCTGCCTTCTTGTCATATATCATCACTGCTGGGGGAAAAAAAATTTTAATTGAACCACAGCAGTGGTGTAATTTGACCACTGGTCAGTATTCAGGAATAGTTTTTTTCAGGTCACCCTAGTTTGAATGTGGTCGGTCTGAAGACTAGAGACTATAGCACATGGATCACGTTGTCTGCGTTTACACACATTAAATATTATCTGACACAGTGGTGACATTGATAAGGACAGTGGAACCAAAGCTGAAAAGTGTGCAAACAAGCGTGACGAGTTGCATGCTTGGATTAACGCAGAGAGAGAAAGAAGAGCACGTGAATTAGAGAACATACGCAGGTTGGAGACATCACATGGACTGTTAAGGAAAGGAAAGTGGCTTTGGTAGCGCACGATGGGCGGTGGTCAAAACGAACAAAGGAGTGGCAACCAAAGGAGAGAGCACGCCTAAGAGGACATCCACCACAGAGACGGAGTGATTACATCAGCTCGTGTGCAGAACCCAGGTGGATGTGAAATATGGCAACGGCTCGGAGATGCCTTCATCCAGCAGTGGATGGATCATGACTACTGCTGATGATGTGATGATGATTGGCCACCTGAGCCCCTAGAGTTCCTCCCCCAGAACGGCGCGTTGTGTGTGAATGCCGAGTGAAGGGGCCTAAAGGGGCAGCTCGCGTGCGGCTGTGGCACCTGCACAGCGGCCGAGTGCCAGGGACTCGTCACGTGAGATCGGATCAGATGACGTCACCGGGGTTTCGCTTAACGGAGCTCGTTTATGAGAAGCTCCCTGCCAGAGTAACCAAACAGTGATCTGAGAAACACAGGGGCATGCAAATTATTAGTTGAAGAGAAGGGGACGCCACGAAAGGGGATTTCTAAAAGATGTGGTGATTGAGAAATCAGTTGCGGGCATTAACTCTGACCACCCGCTTGGCTCACGCACACAAAATATAAAGACAACGACCCTCAACATAGCCTTTTAACAGGCTGTTAGGGAAAGTTATGTTAGCGAGCACCTATTAAGGCAGGTACAATACACGAGGGAGTAGGTGGCTAACACCACGCACGACCGCCTTTGTCTCCCCAGCGCTGATGTTTTATACAACGCACCAGGCACTCATTTAACGCTGAGTCGACCTAGGGGAAGACCAGGAGTTCTTGAGTGAGATTGAAACTCGAAGTCAGTGTACTAACGACTGCACCACCGCTCCTCCCAACACGCACGCTGTGATCCCCCCTGCACACAGAACATCAGCTGCAGAGCAATAAAACGCGGTTACAGCCGCAGTCGTGTGCACTTCGTCATCCGCGTGTTATTTGAAAAAACTCAACACATTGATAAATTACTGCCCTGAACAGTAAAACATTTACAATAGCCGTGTTTTGAGGAAACGGCCCCTTCTTCTTCTTAGCAGAGCCATGATGTAGGGCCACATCACAGGAGGGTCACAGCCCAAAACGTCTTCTATTATCAGTTTCTCATTGGTTCTTTCGGTAAAGTCACGTATGTAGAAATAGAGTAAAATTATATTAAAATAAAAAAACAATCACGACGTTTCGATCACAACGCAAGCGATCTTCATCAGGTGTCAAGAACAAATCACGGAGGTAAATACAACAAAAATATGAGAGACGAGAATTCAACAAGCCTGAAAAAACATGTGAAGCACATCCAGTCAGGCCAACAACACAGTTAGACACTACCTGGCGGACCACGAATTTCAGAAGAGTGTTAAATTTCGTGTTCAACCTTTGGATTGCACATACCAGCATAGATAGAATGAAAAATACGAGGTACACGGCCGGTAGAAATACATATACAAGTCCACCAAGAGGTAAGGAGGGAGGAAAGACGGACAGGGAGGCAGAGAGAGAGGTGGGGGGTGCCGGAGGGATGAACAGAAGCTTAAATAGGAAATACAGTTGGAGAGGGGGAGGGGCCAGAGCGAGAGCGGCAGCTCAAACACGCACATCTTACACATACAAAACGGCAGCTCAAAAAAGGACCACCTCTTGTAATACAAAACGGCAGCTCAAAAAATGACCACCTCTTGTAAATACAAAACGGCAGCTCAAAAAGGGCACATCTTACATATAATTACAACGGTAACTTCCCCGTAGAAGTGTGATAATAAAGTATTAAAGCTTTCGTGACTGCATAAAATTACTCATTGGTTTTTTCGGTAAAGTCACGTATGTAGAAATACAATAAAATTATATTAAAACAAAACAATAACAACGTTTCGATCACAACGCAAGCGATCTTCATTACGTGTCAAGAACAAATCACGGAGGTAAATACAACAAAAAGATGACAGACTAGAATTCAACAAACCTGAAAAAACATGTGAAGCACATCCAGTCAGGCCAACAACACAGTTAGACACTTCCTGGCGGACCACGAATTTCAGAAGTGTTAAATTTCGTGTTCAACCTTTGGATTGCACATACCAGCATAGATAGAATAAAAAATACGAGGTACACGGCCGGTAGAAATACATATACAAGTCCACCAAGAGGTAAGGAGGGAGGAAAGACGGACAGGGAGGCAGAGAGAGGGGGGGGAGGGTGCCGGAGGGATGAACAGAAGTTTAAATAGGAAATACGGTTGGAAGGGGCCAGAGCGAGAGCGGCAGCTCAAACACGCACATCTTACACATACAAAACGGCAGCTCAAAAAAGGACCACCTCTTGTAAATACAAAACGGCAGCTCAAAAAATGACCACCTCTTGTAAATACAAAACGGCAACTCAAAAAGGGCACATCTTACACATAATAACAACTGTAACTTCCCCGTAGAAGTGTGATAATAAAGTATTAAAGCTTTCGTGACTGCATAAAATTACTCATTGTTTTTTTTGGGTAAAGTCACGTATGTAGAAATACAATAAAATTATATTAAAACAAAAAACAATCACGAAAGCTTTAATACTTTATTATCACATTTCTACGGGGAAGTTACCGTTGTAATTATGTGTAAGATGTGCCCTTTTTGAGCTGCCGTTTTGTATTTACAAGAGGTGGTCATTTTTTGAGCTGCCGTTTTGTATTTACAAGAGGTGGTCCTTTTTTGAGCTGCCGTTTTGTATGTGTAAGATGTGCGTGTTTGAGCTGCCGCTCTCGCTCTGGCCCCTCCCCCCCTCCAACCGTATTTCCTATTTAAGCTTCTGTTCATCCCTCCGGCACCCCCCCCCCTCTCTCTGCCTCCCTGTCCGTCTTTCCTCCCTCCTTACCTCTTGGTGGACTTGTATATGTATTTCTACCGACCGTGTACCTCGTATTTTTCATTCTATCTATGCTGGTATGTGCAATCCAAAGGTTGAACACGAAATTTATCACTCTTCTGAAATTCGTGGTCCGCCAGGAAGTGTCTGTGTTGTTGGCCTGACTGGATGTGCTTCACATGTTTTTTCAGGTTTGTTGAATTCTCGTCTCTCATCTTTTTGTTGTATTTACCTCCGTGATTTGTTCTTGACACCTGATGAAGATCGCTTGCGTTGTGATCGAAATGTCGTGATTGTTTTTTTAAATATAATTTTATTGTATTTCTACATACGTGACTTTACCGAAAAAAACAATGAGTAATTTTATGTAGTCACAAAAGCTTTAATACTTTAATATTATCCGTTTGTTTTCCTTGAAGGCATGGTTATTATTGATCAAGAAAGAGTTGAGTGTGTTGCTCGTGCGAATGCACCACGTGCCCACGCGGCATCACAGGCAGGACGCGACCTGGCTTGACTTTCTTAATTCCAACGCTGTCTTCGTGACAGCACTGTCCCTTCACCTGATGAAGGCCACTTGTGTTGTGGCCGAAACGTCGTGATTGTATTTATTTATTTTTTACCTACGTGACTTTACCGAATAGAACCAAAGATCACGTGCTCTTCTTTCTCTCTCTGCGTTAATTCCAAGCATGCAACTCGTCACGCGTGTTTGCACACTTTTCAGCTTTGGTTCCACTGTCCCTATCAATGTCACCACTGTGTCAGATAATATTTAATGTGTGTAAACGCAGACAACGTGATCCATGTGCTATAGTCTCTAGTCTTCAGACTAACCACATTCAAACTAGGGTGACCTGAAAAAAACTATTCCTGAATACTGACCAGTGGTCAAATTACACCTCTGCTGTGGTTCAATTAAAAAATTTTTTTTCTTTCCCCAGCAGTGATGATATATAACAAGAAGGCAGCCACAGCAGCAGCAGGATAAATATTGAGGGGGGAGCGGCACGTGTAGCAGGTATTGCCAGTGTTGCACTGCTGCTGGGAATACAACGTGAGATTGCCCAGCGGTGGCGTGAAGCCACGGAAAGGCGCGTGACGCCACGGTCTGTATGGGCTGGCGGATGAGTCACAATAGACGGGGTGAGTTCGTGTTGTGGACTTCGGGTTGGGGACTTTTCTACCGGTGACTTGATGACCCATGGCGGAGGAACCCCCTTGAGCAGGGCAGCTCTTTATTATTATTATGGGCGTCAAGATTCCTGCCTCATAAACCTAACGTGCAGCACCTGCCTGGGGTGCAGTGTGCACGTTGTTGGCTTAGGTTACCCTGGGCACCCTTGCAAGCAAGATGGGCCATCTCCAGAGGCAATCGGAGTGAAATATTTTAATTTAAACAGAACAAAACAAATCTTGAGAGATTCTGCAACATGATTACAATTCGTCCTGTGAACTCTATTTGGGGTTGACTGCGTGCAACCTCATCACCAGTTGTCGCTTGAGTCGCCCCCCTCGTCCATACCAAGTGGTCTGTACAGAGGCGCACTCACTGGTAACGTTTACACCCTCCTGTTACCTTGCCACCCGTAACTTGCTCATCGCCTTTGTGGGCAACGGAGACCGGAGACCGGCTGGACGGAGGAGGGCGACTCGAGCCCCACAGGGGACCAAGCCACCCGCGCAGTCGCACCCGGCCAGAGTTAGAACTTGAATTGTGCACTTGGTGGTACGCGAGCTTTAAATAATTAGTTATATAAATGTTCCACCCCTCACCCCAATTGCACCTCGATTGCGAGATTGCTATGACATCCGATCTATCGCGTTGCAGTGAAAACCTTCATGTTGGAGAACGGCCCCGTGGCATCAGAGTCACACAACCACATCATCTGTGTCGGTCTCCATCGGTTGTCATCATCCAGCCACCCACCCAAATATTTCACGGGAGAATTTTGCGAATATTTGTATTCAGTGTAGGAGAATGTATTAAAAAGGCGCAGCGCTGCACTCGCTCACTCGCGCCACTGCCGGTGGAAGGGCCTCCACTAGAGGGAGCTGCAGAGAGCCCCTCTACACTCTAGAGGTATTTTGTTTGCTCTTCTACGCTAGCCAAGCGTCTAGGGCAGTGGTTCTTAACCTGGGTTCGATCGAACCCCAGGGGTTCGGTAAGTCGATCTCAGGGGTTCGGCAGAGCCCCCGCCACGGAGGTCCAGACACACTTGAATTATTGTGTAAATTTGTGATGACACACACGGCCCGCTTGGCCATCACTGGCTGCAGATGATCATGCTACACTGCTTGGCCAATCAGCGCTGCGGGGAATTTAGTGCGTACTCAGTAGTCAACGTGTGACTGTTGTTGTCGTACGTCGTGTGATTTCTTTAATATTTTATCCATACTAACTATGTCGGGCAAAAGAAGAAAGTGGTCGGACGAATATGTACAACATGGATTCTCATGTATCACGGAACGTGATGGGAGCGAGCGTCCTATCTGCATGATTTGCAACGCCAAGTTGAGCAACTCTAGTCTTGCACCGGCAAAACTAAAGGAACACTTCTTGAAGCTGCATGGAGACGGGGAATACAAGAACACAACACTTGCTGAATTCAGGGTGAAGAGAGCCAGATTCGATGAAAGGGCCACTCTGCCTGCTCTTGGATTTGTACCTGTTAACAAACCGATCCTGACAGCATCGTACGAAGTTGCTTACCTGATCGCAAAGCAGGGCAAGCCACACACCATTGGTGAAACACTTGTGAAACCAGCTGCATTAAAGATGGCGAATCTGATACTCGGAACAGCGGCCGAAGGTAAATTATCCCAAATTCCCCTTTCAAATGACACCGTCAGTGACAGAATAGAAGACATGAGTAAAGACATCTTGGCTCAAGTAGTCGCGGATCTGATTTCAAGCCCGGCAAAATTCAGCCTTCAACTCGACGAAACCACAGACGTTTCTGATCTAAGCCAGCTTGCTGTTTTTGTACGCTATGTGAAAGACGACATGATAAAAGAAGAGTTTTTATTTTGTAAGCCTCTTACAACAACAACGAAGGCAGCCGATGTGAAGAAGCTTGTGGATGACTTCTTCAGAGACAACAATCTTTCATGGGATATGGTTTCTGCAGTTTGTACGGACGGAGCTCCAGTCATGCTGGGAAGAAAGTCTGGTTTTGGTGCGCTAGTAAAGGCCGATGCACCACACATCATTGTGACGCATTGTATTCTGCACAGGCATGCGTTGGCAACAAAAACCTTACCTCCAAAAATGGCAGAAGTATTAAAAACTGTGGTGGAATGTGTGAACTATGTGCGAAAAAGTGCTCTGAGGCACCGCATCTTCAGTGAGCTGTGTAAAGAAATGGGCTCTGAATTTGAGGTACTTCTGCTCCATTCTAATATTCGGTGGTTATCCCGGGGACAGGTGCTGAATCATGTTTTTGCCATGCGTGTGGAATTAGCCCTGTTTTTGCAAGAGCACCAACACTGCCATGCAGATTGCTTCAAAAATCCTGAGTTCATTCTCATTTTAGCGTACATGGCTGATATATTCGCAGCTCTCAATCATCTCAATCAGCAGATGCAGGGTGGTGGAGTCAATATCATGGAAGCGGAAGAACACCTGAAGGCTTTTCAAAAAAAGCTACCGTTATGGAAACGACGAACAGAGAACAATAACTTCGCAAACTTCCCGCTTCTGGACGACTGTGCAAGTAAGATCGAAGATGTGTCTGGAATCGGAGATATTTCTGTATCCACGGAACTGAAGCAAACAATTGCCACGCACTTAGATGAGCTTGCAAAGTCTCTCGACGGATATTTCCCTACAAGAGAGTCATATCCAGCATGGGTGAGACAGCCGTTCACGTTTGCTGTTGAAACAGCAGATGTCAATGATGAATTCCTCGACGAAATCATTGAAATTCAGCAGAGCCAGGTTCAACAGCAACTCTTCAGAACAACAACGCTCTCAACGTTTTGGTGTCGACAAATTAACAAGTATCCAGTTATTGCTAAGAAAGCCCTGGATTTTTTTATACCATTTGTTACAACATATCTTTGTGAGCAATCCTTTTCGAGGATGCTGGACATAAAAACGAAGAAAAGGAACAGACTTTGCTGTGAAAATGACATGAGAGTGGCACTTGCCAAGGTGAAGCCACGCATATCTGAACTGATCTCTCAAAGGCAACAGCAGAAGTCACATTGATTTCCAGGTATGTAATTTGTTGTGAGTTTATGCATTGTGTTGGTTTTATTCTTTGAACAAGGTAATGTTCATGCACGGCTCATTTTGTGTACCAGTAAAAAACATATCTACGTCTTGAATTTGAAAAAAATCACATTTTATTTTTCACTAAAGAGGGGTTCGGTGAATGCGCATATGAAACTGGTGGGGTTCGGTACCTCCAACAAGGTTAAGAACCACTGAACTAGACCATCGCCACAGTCTGTCGGCGGGTCGCGTGTGGTGAGTCAAAGTGCGGGCACTCCCACCTCTCCCTAGACCAGTGGTTCTTAACCTTGTTGGAGGTACCGAACCCCACCAGTTTCATATGCGCATTCACCGAACCCCTCTTTAGTGAAAAATAAAATGTGATTTTTTTCAAATTCAAGACGTAGATATGTTTTTTACTGGTACACAAAATGAGCCGTGCATGAACATTACCTTGTTCAAAGAATAAAACCAACACAATGCATAAACTCACAACAAATTACATACCTGGAAATCAATGTGACTTCTGCTGTTGCCTTTGAGAGATCAGTTCAGATATGCGTGGCTTCACCTTGGCAAGTGCCACTCTCATGTCATTTTCACAGCAAAGTCTGTTCCTTTTCTTCGTTTTTATGTCCAGCATCCTCGAAAAGGATTGCTCACAAAGATATGTTGTAACAAATGGTATAAAAAAAATCCAGGGCTTTCTTAGCAATAACTGGATACTTGTTAATTTGTCGACACCAAAACGTTGAGAGCGTTGTTGTTCTGAAGAGTTGCTGTTGAACCTGGCTCTGCTGAATTTCAATGATTTCGTCGAGGAATTCATCATTGACATCTGCTGTTTCAACAGCAAACGTGAACGGCTGTCTCACCCATGCTGGATATGACTCTCTTGTAGGGAAATATCCGTCGAGAGACTTTGCAAGCTCATCTAAGTGCGTGGCAATTGTTTGCTTCAGTTCCGTGGATACAGAAATATCTCCGATTCCAGACACATCTTCGATCTTACTTGCACAGTCGTCCAGAAGCGGGAAGTTTGCGAAGTTATTGTTCTCTGTTCGTCGTTTCCATAACGGTAGCTTTTTTTGAAAAGCCTTCAGGTGTTCTTCCGCTTCCATGATATTGACTCCACCACCCTGCATCTGCTGATTGAGATGATTGAGAGCTGCGAATATATCAGCCATGTACGCTAAAATGAGAATGAACTCAGGATTTTTGAAGCAATCTGCATGGCAGTGTTGGTGCTCTTGCAAAAACAGGGCTAATTCCACACGCATGGCAAAAACACGATTCAGCACCTGTCCCCGGGATAACCACCGAATATTAGAATGGAGCAGAAGTACCTCAAATTCAGAGCCCATTTCTTTACACAGCTCACTGAAGATGCGGTGCCTCAGAGCACTTTTTCGCACATAGTTCACACATTCCACCACAGTTTTTAATACTTCTGCCATTTTTGGAGGTAAGGTTTTTGTTGCCAACGCATGCCTGTGCAGAATACAATGCGTCACAATGATGTGTGGTGCATCGGCCTTTACTAGCGCACCAAAACCAGACTTTCTTCCCAGCATGACTGGAGCTCCGTCCGTACAAACTGCAGAAACCATATCCCATGAAAGATTGTTGTCTCTGAAGAAGTCATCCACAAGCTTCTTCACATCGGCTGCCTTCGTTGTTGTTGTAAGAGGCTTACAAAATAAAAACTCTTCTTTTATCATGTCGTCTTTCACATAGCGTACAAAAACAGCAAGCTGGCTTAGATCAGAAACGTCTGTGGTTTCGTCGAGTTGAAGGCTGAATTTTGCCGGGCTTGAAATCAGATCCGCGACTACTTGAGCCAAGATGTCTTTACTCATGTCTTCTATTCTGTCACTGACGGTGTCATTTGAAAGGGGAATTTGGGATAATTTACCTTCGGCCGCTGTTCCGAGTATCAGATTCGCCATCTTTAATGCAGCTGGTTTCACAAGTGTTTCACCAATGGTGTGTGGCTTGCCCTGCTTTGCGATCAGGTAAGCAACTTCGTACGATGCTGTCAGGATCGGTTTGTTAACAGGTACAAATCCAAGAGCAGGCAGAGTGGCCCTTTCATCGAATCTGGCTCTCTTCACCCTGAATTCAGCAAGTGTTGTGTTCTTGTATTCCCCGTCTCCATGCAGCTTCAAGAAGTGTTCCTTTAGTTTTGCCGGTGCAAGACTAGAGTTGCTCAACTTGGCGTTGCAAATCATGCAGATAGGACGCTCGCTCCCATCACGTTCCGTGATACATGAGAATCCATGTTGTACATATTCGTCCGACCACTTTCTTCTTTTGCCCGACATAGTTAGTATGGATAAAATATTAAAGAAATCACACGACGTACGACAACAACAGTCACACGTTGACTACTGAGTACGCACTAAATTCCCCGCAGCGCTGATTGGCCAAGCAGTGTAGCATGATCATCTGCAGCCAGTGATGGCCAAGCGGGCCGTGTGTGTCATCACAAATTTACACAATAATTCAAGTGTGTCCGGACCTCCGTGGTGGGGGCTCTGCCGAACCCCTGAGATCGACTCACCGAACCCCTGGGGTTCGATCGAACCCAGGTTAAGAACCACTGGTCTAGTTCCTACTGCGAGTGAAATCTGAAGCGGTCCTGGACCTCCACCCTTCACCAGCGTGCACTGCCCAGCTTGGTGAAGTTTGGACAGCCACCATCATTGCCAATGCAGTGTGTGGGAGCTCTTCACCTAGCAGTCGGTTTACAAAAGGTTGCAGATTATTATTCACAGAGATGTATTTTTACAACATTAATTTATCGTACAACAGCATACGTCTGTGTGTCAAATAAAAAAATAAGATTTGATCAACTGGCTCTCCAAGTAATGCTTTTGTAGAGGTGGTGCGGGGACACGACCAGGGTTGAGTGGGGGGGGGTCACGCAGGGGACAAGGAACCACGCACAGGGGAGTTGCTGACGAACGGCGTCAATGCAGGGGACAGCAGATCGGGAGAAGCCCCAACAGACATACAGAGTCAGTTTAACACGTGGGAGGCTTGCGCGACCAATATCCATAATAGAGGTTTTTGGGTTAGATCGTGTAAATATATAGATGTGTCGTTAAAACTCGCCACCACCCGACACAGCCAACTATTAAGGGTTGTCACGTAAACACACATTGGCATGTTCTGTTTACGTGACAACCTCTTTTATGGAGATACAGAGTGGTGGGAAACAAGAGGAAAAGGGTGGGGGTGATCAGGAGGCGTGAGACAGCGGCGAGGTGACAACAGCGATGACCGTGCCCTGCCCTGCAGGTGGCGGTGTCGGTGTTGAACGTCGCCTCGCCAGGGCGAGTCACGTGGCCTCCCCGTCACTGACAAGGCGCTGGAGTTGGGGACACGAAGCGACTTGAGACGAGTCTCGCCCTTGCTGTGCCTCATCAGCGAGGCGCGGAGATCTGAGATGCAGCTGCATTTAAACATTGCGCGTTTAAACACTGCACGTTTAAACACTACATTCAAGCACTGTACATTTAAACACTGCGCATTTAAACACTGTAAATTAAACACTGTACATTGAAACACTGTACATTTAAACACTGTACATTTAAACACTACATATAAACACTGTACATTTAAACACTGTACACTTAAACAATACATTAAGCACTAAATGTAAACACTGTAAATTCTGCACCACCCTTCACAATCCACTGCTGGATGAAGGCCTCCCCCCGCGCCGTGTCGGCCATGGGGGCTGCTTCACTTGGCGTGCTTCACCGCGCCGGTCAACGCCGGCTGGTGAAGTGGAGAGGGCCTGGGGCCAGGCGAGACATCGCTCGCCACTGACGTGAGCCGTGGCCGGGATCGAACTCGAGCTGGCGAGTTCGTAGCGCAGTGCAGGGGCCACCGCGCCACTGCTCCCCACTTCCATGCTCGGTGAACCCTCGTCGCCGGATGACAACGCGGGAAACACGTGGACTCCCACCTGTCCCGTCTGTGTGGGATAGAGTGTGACCCCCTCGCACGAGTGTGTGTTCTCTGGGTGCTCTGGTTCCCTCTCACGTGCGAGCTCTCATTCAGTGGCTGACAGCATCTTACTACAGAGGGAACTGCAGAGCGGCAGTTAAAACGACTGTGCGAGTTCATTAAATGACACCACAGTTCGTCGGTCGTGTGATATGCGGTAAACTGCGGCTACCTCCATCCCTTACAAGCATTGAAGCGTAGCTCGAATATACCCCTCTCTAGAGCTCCCTCTAGTGCAGACCCTTCCACCAGCAGTTGAGTGAGCAAGCACTTGCAGAGCTGCGTCTTTACCTCTTAGCTCCTGGACAAGAAAGGCAGTGAAATTGTCTACCTTCATGAACACTGCCATTTTATGTCCTAGTTGGTTTGGCCAAAGATGCTGACACCTGCATGACCCCCGCACCGAGACGAGTGTCCCCTGCACGTTCGTCTCGCTGGCTCGCAGCCCTCGCGAGGCGCCAGGCGGCAGCGCCACGTGCGGGCGGGTGGACGAGTGGAGGCCGTCTGCAGGCAGAGGGCGAAGCCGCCTTGTCCGGTGGGGGGGGGACGTGGACGGAGATCGTGCACGGGGAGATGTGAGCACAGGGGTTCAGTGCAATTGCAAGGGGAATGACGTAACGAAAGTGACGGTGCGTACATACACACATACACGCACGCATTTGTACAGTATGTAGACACATACTGTACATTCATACACACATGTATGTAGATACGTGCATGCATATGTATGTACGAATGCAGCTACATGCACACCTATATATAGTACACATATACATCTGTATAGATATGTAGTGCCGTGAGTTCACTCGGACGACAACCGTCTCTTTTCCACCGTGACTTTTATTCCATCGTTCTCCTCTTCGCGCTCCGCCAACTCGGACACTCCGATTCACTTCGGCATCGTCCGTGCTTCCCCTTCCACACACAGTCGTTCTTCCTCTCTCTCCTCACACACAGTGTCGCCGCTATCTCTTCACACGCAGTGACTTCCCTTCCACACACAGTGGTTCTTCTTCTATCTCCTCATACACAGTATCGTCGCTATCTCTTCAAACGCAGTGACTTCCCTTCCACACACAGTGGTTCTTCTTCTATCTCCTCACACACAGTATCCTGTCTGTCTATTCACACACAGTAACTCTATCTACCTATTCACACACAGTGACTCTATCTATCTATTCACACACAGTGACTCTATCTGTCTATTCACACACAGTGACTCTATCTGTCTCCGCTAACGCTAACTCTCCCTATCGCTATTTACTGTCTCTTGGGTTTGGCTCTCTATCTATTCTTCCCTCACATTGCCAGCTGTCCTCTTCGTATCTCTCCACCCCTCGCCAACAACTCCCCAGCAACAACTCTCCCTCCATTCAAATCACCTCGCGTTTTATCCCCTTTCTCATTAGCCTTAATTAATTGCCACGTGGCTCGCTGGCCGTTTCCCGCCAGCTCGCACCTGTCCCCTTCGTCAGACTTCGCGACGCCACCACTTAACACTAACAGCCTCTCGACCAATCACAGCCCTGGTGCCACGACTCCCTTAATTACTTCAGGTTGTTTACGCCACCCGTGACTCGACCACCTGTTCGACCTCATGTGACCCGTTCTCCTTGTCTGTCTGTATGTACTGTATGTGGCCAATTCCTACGTGTATCGTTTACTCCACTACATCACTCCCCCCCCCGTGATGAAAGAACCTAGCCGTCCCCGGCAACGATATACTCGAATTTGGAGTAGTGGAGTGAAGCGAACGGAACGATGACAACATATATACATAACGCATTTGCAATACACAACCATTTTGTACAACCACACAGCGACACGCACACAACACCTTTATACAGAATTCCCAACCGCCAAAGTCAGTGTATTGTATTCCTCCTGGAACGGGTTCCCGCTGCCGGTCCATCTCTCCTGCATGGGATACCCTGCGGTAAGGGAGGGCCTCGCTCATCTTGCCAATGAACCCTGCGCCCATCCCTGTCCCAGCGACACTCAGCTGGCGGGGCTGTCTGTCGTTCACGTTCAGGACGGCCATTGGTCCGGATCTGTGGCCATTCAATCGGCGTCCGGTCGGTAACCCTGCCCAAAAAGGGCGATCCTGCAGGCACACGGGGGGCAGATCTCTGGGACACGCGCACTTGTGACCTCCCCACAGGTTCGTCGGACACATCCAATACAGGCCGCTCTCGGATAGGGGATGACGCATCATATGGTAACACAAATTTCTTCAGGCGCGACGGGTGAACAAACCATGTCCGACGACCGAATTTTATTCGCACACTCTGATCCCGTAAAACCTCCACAATATCAACGGGCCCCTGCCAGGAGCGGTGAAACTTCGGGGATGTTCCTACCGGCACCATGGGGCAGTGCAACCAGGCTTTATCTCCAACACTCCACGGCTCTCGTGGCCGCTGCCTGCTGAACAATATTTCGTTAGCGGCTTGTCGTCGGGCCGTATTTTGCAATGCAACCTCTCGGGCTTCCCGTAGACGGTCCAAAGCCACCTGCATCGGAGCAGGCATCGTCGTAGATTTCTCCCGTTTTCGAATCCCCAATTTTACAATAGCCGGCGCTTTTCTCCGTGCACATTCCTGGCACGCTTTTACATGCTGTTTCACATAGTTAAACATTCCCAGCCAGTAAAATTCACTCCCCACCGTCAACGCGGTCTTCTTCTCCCCCAGATGCATCAATTTCTCATGTATCTCGTTAATCAGTTTCCCCCGCAATACCCTCGGGACAACAATACAAAATTTTTGTGCTTCCACATCCCAGCAAACAAGCAACCCCTCCGTTAACATCAAAAATGGGCGATCCTCCGATCCCCGTTAACGAGAGGCACGCAGCCTCATCCTGGTCAGCGAGGAATCTTCCACCTGCAGTTGCTTCCACTGCTTCAATGACAACCCCAACAATCCAATTTCTGCTACAGGGATTATCCCTGGCACCCCCGAACCCGCTGCAGCGACCGTTTGCGGAACCTCCTGCAGCGGCGGGCCGCAACGTAGCGAGCCCTCTGTGCACCGACACGTCTCAGCCGGTCGAGGCAACCTCGACAAAGCATCCGCGTTTACATGGTGCGTTCCTTTCCTATGCTGGATCGTGAAAGAGTACTCCTGGAGGGTCTCAAGCCAGCGAGCCATTTGCCCCGACGGCTGATCCACGCGCAGCGAGTACTGTAGCGCCGCGTGATCAGTGCGGATCAAAAATTCCCTGCCGTATAAATACGGTCGGTACTAGCGCACAAAATGGACAATCGCCAACAATTCCCTACCCATCACACAGTATTTTTGCTCCGCCGGCGATAACACCCGGCTGCCATATGCCACCACTCTCTCGACACCATCAACCATTTGTGACAAAACCGCGCCTATGCCCGTATCACAGGCATCCGTGTCAAGTATAAACTGCTTCGTAAAATCCGGGTATCCCAACGGCGGTGCGTCCGCCAGTGCGGCCCGCAACGCTTCAAACGATTTCTGTTCAGCAATCCCCCATTGAAACTTTACACCTTTCCTGGTCAGCGTATGCAATGGTCGAGCAATCGTGGCAAAATCCTTAACGAACCGCCGATAATACGACGCAAAGCCCACAAAGCTACGCACTTCCCCTGCTGTTTTCGGCACTGGTCATGTACGCACACAACTCGTCTTTTCCGGATCAGTGGCCACTCCTGACGCACTAACGACGTGTCCCAAATACTTCACCGATGTTCTCAACAATTGGCACTTCTGTGGTTTAAATTTCAATCCAGCGCGCCGCACTCTGCCAAAAACGGCACGCAGCCGTTGCAAATGTTCATCGAAATTCCTTCTGAAAACAATCACATCATCTAAATATATCAAACATGACTCCCACTCCAGGCCCGACAACACGAGTTCCATTAATCGCTGGAAGGTCGCCGGCGCTGAGTGGAGTCCCATCGGGAGCACATTAAATTGATACAATCCTTGTGGTGTCCGAAATGCCGTTTTAGGTCTTGACTCATTATCCAGGGGCAATTGCCAAAAGCCTGACAACAAATCGAGGGTCGAAAAGATTCTGGCGCCGGACAGGGCATCCAGCGAATCATCAATTCGTGGAAGCGGGTATGCTTCCGCCACCGAAACTTTATTTAATTTCCGATAGTCAACACAAAATCGCATGGTTCCGTCACGTTTTTTAACGAGGAGAATAGGGGCTCCCCACGGGCTGGACGGTGGGGCGATAATATCCTGCTCTAACATTTCGTCAACAGATCGCCGAATACATTCTTTCTCAAGAGGACCTACACGATGCGAATTTAACCTGATCGGGGGTGCATACCCCATGTCAATACGATGCTGCAACAATGTCGTTCGACCCACGTCGTATTTCCCTGAACTGAACACATCCTTAAATTCCACTAGCAACGCATGCAAACTCGACCGTTGCACAGGCGATAACTCTGGGTTTTGTTTGTAAAGATCCCTTAACCATTCCGGATCGTCCTCCTCCCTTGACAACATTTCATCCTGTCCCGTAGCAAAACATGTTTTTGTTTCTGGACCCGGCGCACCCGTTGCGTGCGCCAACGTAGTGCCCCCTTGAATAATAACCTCTTCGTGCCCCGCGTTTACAATTTGAATGAAAGGATCACAATATGTTGGTATTATGGTCAAAGCTCCTACCACGGTGGGCATTCTTGACACAGCATTTGAGGGTGTCAACAGCACTCCCTCCTATAGCTCATCCCAAGGCAATTCCTTCTTTAACCGTAGCGGCACCAATATTTGCGATGCAGGCGGGATGCGCACGGTGCGGCTCACCACGGCCTGCACCACAACGTTCGCCACCGCAAATTTCAAAGGCGTCCCCAAAAATTTCATACATCTCCCCGATGGTAATTCCAAACAACCTTTTTCCACTGAAATCTTAATTGGCATCTTTTGCAAGAAATCCGTGCCCAACAAACACGGTAAGGTCAAGGCCGTTTAAACCAAAACACTTCCTCTCATAATAACCTCCCCAATTTGAATTGTCGCAACCACGCAGCCCATAATGCCCAAACTACCCCCGTTTGCCGCTACACATGGCCCTTCCACTGGCGCTAATGATCCAGGTGACGTCGGCAGCGACCGAAAAGTTTGCAACGAAATGAGAGTTGCTGACGCCCCGGTATCTACAATAACCCGTACCATAACACCTTGAATACATGCCATCACATCCGACGATCCCGGCGCGGCCCCCAACACACGATGTACCAACGCGCCCCACATATTCCGGCTATGCGTACTATCCGAACCCGATGAATACGGTTGAGATGACGCGGATGAGTGATGTGGATAGGGCGGCCGTGTATTGAATGCATCTCGACTCACACGGGATCCTTGGTCTTGGGAGAACCGCCCGCTGTAGTTGTTCAGCGCCCACGGAGGACCACCTCTCCGTCTCCAGCAGTCGCGGGCGAGATGACCCCTCCGCCCGCACTCGTAGCATGTCCGATGCACGCCGTCTCCATATACCCCGGGACGACGCCGTTGTTCTCCGGTTGACACCCCGGTCGCCGCTGCCATCGGCGGCGTCTCGTCTACCGCCACCGTGCTCGCCGCCGCTGGTTCGTCTCGTATGTCAAGGCTGACTTGTATGTTCCTGGCGATCAGCAACGATGACATGTCGTCGTCGTCGTCATCCTTGTCCGGGAGCGACAAGACGACTTTCAATTCTTTCGCCAGCTGTAACATCTTCTCTTGCAGCAGGGAGTCCCAGCCCTCCTCGTCCATCGCCGGGTACGCAACCTGGGCGAGGGCCAGCAAGGCGCTGCGGAATGCCAAGGGGGACTCCGTGGCCTCCCGTTTCCTCTGTTGAAATCGACGTTTGGCGACCGACCGCGGCTCATAGACCTTCCTCATTGCCGCAATAGCACCGTCCAATGTTTTTCTGACAGCGGCAGGGAGTCCGTTAAAAGTCGCCAAGGAGTCATCATCCAATGCCGTCGGCAGTGCTCGTAACGCGGCACTCTCCGTCCAATTCAGGGACTCGTAAGCCGCACGGAATCTTCGTATGAACGCCGTCCAATCTCCCACTTTGGCCTCAAATCGTTGTACGTGTAGCCATCGTGGCGGTCCCTCCGACTGGTCGTCTTCGTCGTCAGAATCTTCCAACCGCTCCGGCTGAGCGGCAACCTCCGGCGGCAGACCCGGTACGGGTAGTTGAATGCGGTTCTCCATCAAGAAGTTCCGGAACTCCTCCGACAACGTCTCCATCCTGGCCTCCCACTGGGTCATGAGGACTCGGCAATCCTCCGGCGATCCCGGGCCTTCAGCACCACCCGAACCACTGTCACCGTCCGGAGTACTGCCGGCCATCTGGCCGGGCTGCAAATCGACGTTGTCGCTGTCGCCACCCGAGTCCACTGGCACATTTCTTTTCTTTGCCGCTTTCCTTGACATCGTGGCGTATTCCGTACTTTTTCTGACACCAAATGTAGTGCCGTGAATTCACTCGGACGACAACCGTCTCTTTTCCACCGTCACTTTTATTCCACCGTTCCGTACACACAGTAATTCTCCTCTTCGCGCTCCGCCAACTCGGACACTCCGATTCACTTTGGCATCGTCCGTGCTTCCCCTTCCACACACAGTCGTTCTTCCTCTCCTCACACACAGTGTCGCCGCTATCTCTTCACACGCAGTGACTTCCCTTCCACACACAGTGGTTCTTCTTCTATCTCCTCACACACAGTATCGTCGCTATCTCCTCACATGCAGTGACTTCCCTTCCACACACAGTGGTTCTTCTTCTATCTCCTCACACAGTATCCTGTCTGTCTATTCACACACAGTGACTCTATCTACCTATTCACACACAGTGACTCTATCTACCTATTCACACACAGTGACTATCTATCTATTCACACAGTGACTCTATCTGTCTCCACTAACGCTAACTCTCCCTATCGCTATTTACTGTCTCTTGGGTTCGGCTCTCTATCTATTCTTCCCTCACATTGCCAGCTGTCCTCTTCGTATCTCTCCACCTCTCGCCAACAACTCCCCAGCAACAACTCTCCCTCCGTTCAAATCACCTCGCGTTTTATCCCATTTCCCATTAACCTTAATTAATTGCCACGTGGCTCGCTGGCCGTTTCCCGCCAGCTCGCACCTGTCCCCTTCGTCAGACTTCGCGACGCCACCACTTAACACTAACAGCCTCTCGACCAATCACAGCCCTCGTGCCACGACTCCCTTAATTACTTCGGGTTGTTTACGCCACCCGTGACTCGACCACCTGTTCGACCTCATGTGACTCGTTCTCCTTGTCTGTCTGTATGTACTGTATGTGGCCAATTCCTACGCGTATCGTTTACTCCACTACAGATACACATGCATCTGTATAGATACACATGCATCTGTATAGATGCACATGCATCTGTATAGATATACATGCATCTGTATAGATACACATGCATCTGTATAGATACACATGCATCTGTATAGATACACATGCATCTGTATAGATGCACATGCATCTGTATAGATACACATGCTTCTGTATTCATACATATACATCTGTATAGATACACACGCATCTGTATAGATACACATGCATCTGTATAGATACACACACATCAATATAAATGCATCTACATGCAGCTGTGCTCCTTAAACCAACAACAGGCTTCAATGCAGATTCATCCAAAACGACTACAACATAAGAACGTCAATGAGTCCATCACGAGCCCGGATAATCACGAATACGTTAATTGTTTGTACATCGCATCCCAGCTCGCAGTACAACCACACCGTGAAACACTCCTTGACCATCTTCCTGCCACTCGCTCGTCCTGTCAACCACAGCAAATGTCGCTCCGCACAGCATCCACATCATGGGGACTTGGAGTGTAGTCATTAATATTGTTATTAGCAGGTTTTCATTTGGCTTAGATGTTGTCAATACTTGTGCGTGTAGATTCATTTTACGTACAGCGCATTGAGAAAACTTCAATATGAAAGGCGCTGTATAAAAAGAGAGGTTGTTATTATTATAACAATTATCTCGCAAATCCGACCTCCGTGTTACCCCACGCTGTGTGACAGGCGACAGTCGCCTCGCTGTAGCAGCGGTGACCTCGACCGCGACATCCGAGCGCTGTGAGGATCTCGCAGGAGCGGCAGAGACCCCGCCACGAGGGAGACCGCGCGGGTCACGAGAACCACTCGTGGTGGTGGTGGTGGCGACAGCGGATGATGATGATGATGGGACCCGCCAACAGTGCCGCCTCCCTGCCTCGTTGTGAATAGGGGTGGGGGGCTCCCTGGTCGACCTGGGCCCGGTAGCACTGCAGCCATCGTCACCTGGGACCCGGCGTCGCCCCTGGGTGCATGGAGCGGGCGGCGTCTCAGACGAGAACAGAGGAGGAGGCTGCCGCCCGCAGCGTCGTCATCTGAGTCGACAGTCACCGCATTCACGGGGTTATGAGACGCTCCGGAACAGTAAGACGCAGGGAAGAGTTTGTCTTCTAATCCGGAGTATGCGGCGCAGTGATAGTCATTCATCTCAAGTGTAAACAATCTCCAATGTAATTGCATCCTGCTATGTACTCGCTGCGCTGTGTTCCTCGGGAAAGACTGCGAGGGTTTCTCTTGTAACGGGCCAGCCCCTGTCTGAGAGTGGCACTGGGGGGGGGGGCCCTGCAGTCAACTTGGCCTCGGGGCCACCACCGCGTGAGCTGCGTGGCGGCTGTGCTCGCTGAAGCGAAGCCGTCCAACCGCGCCCCTTGGGTGTGAGGAGGAGTGAACTGGGCCTCCTCGCTCTGTCACTAATATCGCGATAAGGAAAACTCGTGCAGCGATACAATCAAATATCGCGATAGGGAAAACTCGTGCAGCGATACAATCAAATATCGCGATAAGAAGAACTCGTGCAGCGAGCGCTAGAATTGTGTCTCGTAGCCAAGTAACCATTCACTCCGTGCCGATTTGAGGGATAGTCACAAATTGGCGGTCACGATGTCCAGTGGAGAATACATTTATAAATGTTATCACACTTGCTCCGTCTCGGATGATCTATCTTTTAGTTTTACATGTAGGCTTGAGTCCACTTCCATTCTGCCTTTCAATAAGCCGGGTGGACGACGACATTGCACTGCCACGCCCCTACCATTCTCCAGATTAGGAGAGCCATTTGTCTTCCCCATTCCTGTAGGCTTGTTCACATGTTTACTTTCATGCCCGATAACTACACTGTAAAAACTGGTAAAAACCCGAGTATTGGTTTGTCACTCATACGACAATGTCTAACAATAAACATACAATCTGGTGTTTTTGTGTCCATCGTCTTCTATGCGATGTAATGGTCATCACACTTAACTTGCAATCCTGGTAGTGGTTCGATTCAGTCTCTCGGCGAGGAAGTTGAACGAATGGAGCAAGTTTCTTAAATGCCATCTGGTCGAGTACCAATTGGGTCGAGGCTCAAAGGAAAGTCGTGCCTTGATGTGGACCAATCAGTTTCAAGGACAATGCATATATTATCATAGTATGTTTTTTGTTTGCATTTTGACTGCAGGTATTGTGGTTAATGCAGACATGAATCCTTGTAAGAAGGTTTCAGTTTTGTTGCCAGAAAAAAGGGGAAAAACCCTATTATTATAGTTTCATGGGTACTCCAAAGTTAGTCGATCAGCTGGTTTCATGTGGTGGGGTAAAGAGTGGGTACGCCCACCTCTTCCAACACGTTTGGTCAGCATGAGTAGAACAGATACCCTTGAGGGTTCCCTCTAGTTGAGGCACTTCCACCAACAGTAGCATGAGCACGCAATTACAGCGCTGCACCTTCAATGTTGCCCTAGCTGAGAAACCAGTGCACCACACGGGAACTTGATGTGGCTGCCCTAAGCGTAGGTGTGGCTTGGGGAGGCCAATCAGTCGCACGTGCTGTGCAGTTTGTACTTCGGCACGTACAAATCAGTGCGTTCATTCCCGACATTCCACAGGACAAGATTTCTACTTCCTGACTTTTGGAACCCGTAATCGATAATAGCAAGGGTTACCGGCTTACTGGTTATCGTTTTACAACCCTAGCATTAGCCACATGCATGGCTGAACAAGATGTTCACCTTGGCTGCTCTCGGCTCACCCCTCAAGGCTGATCAAAGGTAGCAGGATAGGACCTGCTGCCCATTCCAACAGGGTCACGGGTACCAGTCAGCGTTGGGATTTGTTTTCTATGCTCCGCTGTAGTGTCCGTGATGCGTGTTGTACGACATGGCCACTGAGATCCACATTTCCCCCCATCCCCCTCCCTCATCCTTTTGTTCACAGCTTCTGTTGTAGCTCCTTTAGAACTGCTTTTTTTGTTTAGTTTGTTGGCCTTCCCCTGCACCTCCAATTAACAGGATTGGCTACGTACGGTGCGAAAGAAGTTGAACATATATACTTTCCTGAAAAGACTCAGACTCGTTGAACTTGTTATTATATTTATTGTCATTTAATTCTTGAATTATTGCAAAAATATGAAAACACCAGATTTTAGGATTACCGAATAACCCAAAAATATAATAAATAAAACTTGCCCGCTTTCCAAAAGCATGTGATTACAAATGTAAAAAGTACCTTTTAAAATATCCTGAGAACCTCATTTCATATTTGCACCTAGTACCCTAAAAACATCTCCACATAAAGTTTTGTAAGTGTAGGTTTGAAAAAGAAAATGCATAAAATTCTGGTCGTCACGTTTTTCAGAGTAACAAAAACATGGGTTTTGTATTTACCAAGTTATGAGCAGAGACTCAACTATATAGTTGTTCCGCATTTGTGCTTGTTAGCCCTTCTAGAACATCATCAGAATGTGCGTTTTTTTTACTTAGGCCAACGATAAAAAGTGTGTTCAGTGAAAACTATTCGGTTACATTTAGGGTAATGGAGCAGACACGACTAAAACGGGAGAACAAATTATTTAAACCACACAGAACGCAAGACAAACCATAATCAACTGTAAACAATTTCCATATCACAAATGTTATTCCAATTGTGCGGTCGGCGTCATGTCAGGAGGTGAAGCATCCATTACGAACTTGCACAGCAGTGCATCACCCCGTGTTAGTGAACGGGCTGTGGGAAGTGACATCCCAGAACTGCTTGTGATATGACCGCATATCACAAGCAGTTAATCGACACTTTCCCACAAGCCCATCTACACATCTCAATACCAGTCAGGCCGATATTGCTCCACATATATCACAAGTTTTATGAAAAAGGACCATTGCCCTAAACGTCACAGTGTTATTGACCAATCATAGTATGTTTTTTTTTGCATTTTGACTGCAGGTATTGTGGTTAATGCGGACATAAATCCTGTAAAAAGGTTTCAGTTTTGCTGCCAGAAAAAAGGGGAAAAACCCTATTATTACATTTTGGTACTGGGAAAGGAGGTCTAATGATGTAGATGCTCACACCGAGCCCTCATTACTTTGATAGCGCATTGTCTTTGAGCTGTATGCCTTTTGACGTCATCTGGTCGAGCACCAATTGGGTCGAGGCTCAAAAGAAAGCCGTCCCTTGGTGTGGAACAATCAGTTTCAAGGACAATGCATATATTATCATAGTATGTTTTTTGTTTGCATTTTGACTGCAGGTATTGTGGTTAATGCAGACATGAATCCTTGTAAAAAGGTTTCAGTTTTGTTGCCAGAAGGGGAAAAATCCTATTATTACAATAAAAAATACTTTGTTTATATTCTCAGAGTTGTAATTGAATATGAAATCCATATTTGACACGATTATTATTAATTATTTTTCGTAACATTTATCGAGTCAGATTGCAACCCAAACAGTTACCATGTATAAAATCTGGTGAATTGTTCAATGCCCATGTGTTTAGTGTCAATATTATTTGTAAACACGCATTGATTTATTTAAATATGCCATTTTGCTATTTTAAGAGACGCATTTGATGCAACAATCCATTCACAGCAGGAGCCGGTTTCATCGCTCCATCTCCGTGGTGGGCGTACTACCGGTCGTGTTCCCTCCCTGTGACCACCACTCCCACGTTAGTCTTGATCACCGCAATCATCCCTTCTCGCGACGTGTCCTGCCCAAGTCCACTAAGCTGCACTGCCTGAGCCCACGCCTGCAAGGCACTTCGCAGTCGACGCAGGGAAGTTATTGAAGATGGAGACCGAGGTCAAAATGATGAAGTGGCAAAATAGAGCAGGGTGGAGTGCTTGTGGAAAACTAAAGCTAATGATAAGCAACACACCAATGTGCTTAAATAATACATTCGTAATCAGTGCAGAGTTGTGTATATAAAAAGGTGCAGCCCTGCAATTGCTTTATCACACTACTGCTGATTGAAGGGCATAGAGATAGCTCTAGATAACCCCTCTCTAAAGCATTTGGCATTATTTTACACACTGGCCAGACATTTGAAGATGTGGCTATACCAGGGTAATTATATATTCGAAGTTGTTAGTTACTTTCTAATACATGGGTCCACACCGTCTCATGTTAATCGCCACATCGTACAAGGGTGATCACTTCGTGGAACAGAGGTCTGAGTTTTCCTTTGTGATGAGGTCAATTGGTCATGTTGCTCATTGATACGTGGTTACGGTGAGGTGTTCGCCAAGATGGTGATTAAATGAAGAAAATGAATTCATGACGTCCAAAGAAAACGTGAAGGAGTTTCAGAAGTGAAAGCGCAAAGTAATCAATATTGGTGTAACATGATATATAATTAGTAATTACTATTTAACAATGTCATGATATGCCAGTATTGAACACTATTAAAGAACGATTTTTAATTCCCATAATTCGCATATATATGGTTTTAAAGTGCATTCCGTAAATATATTTTATTGATGTCAATAAGCATTAAATGGAGCAAAATATAGAGACGAAAGATTTTTGTAAATTTATCATGAGATGATTGGTCCATTCCAAGATGCTCGCTTCTGGCTGGACAGGTTGTACCAGGTTTGTCATCCCAGCTCGGCACAACGCAGCCAGAAGACGCTGCAATGTGATACAATAAAAGTGATCAGCAGAGCAATAATAACACATCACTATACACCTGCTGCACGAGTCATATGTACCAACCACAAACGTGTACGATGTTGCAACGTGATGCGAACTATTGCAATGCGTTCCTCTTCAAAACACAGACTACAGCAGTACCTTGATATGTAAACATTCGATATATGACGTTTCAGTACATCACACTCTTGATTTATTTGCATTATATTAATGGTAATGAAAAATAAGGTAAAATAATACTTAAATACACTGACATTTATTACAAAAAAATAAAATTATCCATCTACAGTACGATAAAAATAAGAATCCAATTAGAATAAGCATTGAGCATCGCGATGCGTTATAAAAAAGTTTACTTTCATCTCGGCCAATCAGTGCGCAGCAACGCGCTACGTTACGGAGCTATGGTGTTTGGTGTGCAATGCAACCTTCTGACTTGCACCGAAATCTACACTGGTGAGTGTGATCATATTTTAATGTATAGTACACCGTTTCTTTTGTTCATGTCAGTTTTTTATTTTAATACTGTACAGTATAAAATATATTGTTTTCAACATGAAACGTATTTGCTTACAATGTTAATGGTAAGTCATTAAGTATTCTTGGTTCTTTCTGTAAAGTCACCGTAGAAGGGAAACAATAAAATAAAAAATATAAAACAATAAAATTCTCACGACGTTTCGACTAGTCAGCTGTGGTTTTCACACCTGATGATGATTGCTTGTGTTGCAGTCGAAACGTCGTGAGAATTTGATTGTTTTATATTTTTATTATGTTATTGTTTCCCTTCTACATGACTTTACCGAAAGAACCAAGAATATGAATCCCTGCAGTCACGAAAGCTTTAAATCAAAATTTAAGTCGTTAAGTGATTATAGTATGCTATGGTAATTCATAATAAAGGTTTTTTGGGTTAGATCGCGTTTATTTAGTTACGAAGGCTGAGAACGAATCCTCATATTACTAATGCTATAAGTTATTCATAATACGAAGTTTCGATATGTGAAAGAAGCTTCAGGAACGCATCTACTTCGTATATCGAGGTGCATCGGTCGAGAACACGTAGCAGCCTCCCGCACAAAGCATTACAGCAAGCAACGGCACTCTTTCATGTTCACATTTCTGAACCAGTGGTGAAAATTCCACTTCATCATGGTGGGAGCCAGTCTCCCCATAGTATGGCCACTGTTGGTTTGCCTCAAAATCGTTTGCATTTGATTGATCCTGGAGGGATAATGTGCCGAGTTGTCACTCAACCAGGATTTCAACTTACAACTTTCTAATTATATGAGTCAAGCGCTCTAAACACAGCATGAAATTGCCCTCACATTGTTCCTATTTTTTCGTCCTTTTTTGTTGCTCAATGTTATTGTTCAAATTTCAAGTGATTATTTTCAAATCAAATAGAAATAGAAATGGGTGGAAAGCACTGTGGATGTAAGCAGTAAGAGGAGGTGATGACGAGTGCCTGGTGGGGCAGGGTGGCTGAGTCTACACGTAGTGTACAGCAGGGTGGATGAGTCTACATGTAGTGTGCAGCAGGGTGGATGAGTCTACACGTAGTGTGCAGCAGGGTGGATGAGTCTACACGTAGTGTACAGCAGGGTAGATGAGTCTACACGTAGTGTGCAGCAGGGTGGATGAGTCTACACGTAGTGTGCAGCAGGGTGGATGAGTCTACACGTAGTGTGCAGCAGGGTGGATGAGTCTACACGTAGTGTGCAGCAGGGTAGATGAGTCTACACGTAGTGTGCAGCAGGGTGGATGAGTCTACACGTAGTGTGCAGCAGGGTGGATGAGTCTACACGTAGTGTGCAGCAGGGTGGATGAGTCTACACTTAGTGTGCAGCAGGGTGGATGAGTCTACACGTAGTGTGCAGCAGGGTGGATGAGTCTACACGTAGTGTGCAGCAGGGTGGATGAGTCTACACGTAGTGTGCAGCAGGGTGGATGAGTCTACATGTAGAGTGCAGCAGGGTGGATGAGTCTACACGTAGTGTGCAGCAGGGTGGATGAGTCTACACGTAGTGTGCAGCAGGGTGGATGAGTCTACACGTAGCGTGCAGCAGGGTAGATGAGTCTACACATAGTGTGCAGCAGGGTAGATGAGTCTACATGTAGTGTGCAGCAGGGTGGATGAGTCTACACGTAGTGTGCAGCAGGGTGGATGAGTCTACACGTAGCGTGCAGCAGGGTAGATGAGTCTACATGTAGTGTGCAGCAGGGTGGATGAGTATACACGTAGTGTGCAGCAGGGTGGATGAGTCTACACGTAGTGTGCAGCAGGGTGGATGAGTCTACACGTAGTGTGCAGCAGGGTGGATGAGTCTACACGTAGTGTGCAGCAGGGTAGATGAGTCTACACGTAGTGTGCAGCAGGGTGGATGAGTCTACACGTAGTGTGCAGCAGGGTGGATGAGTCTACACGTAGTGTGCAGCAGGGTGGATGAGTCTACACGTAGTGTGCAGCAGGGTAGATGAGTCTACACGTAGTGTGCAGCAGGGTGGATGAGTCTACACGTAGTGTGCAGCAGGGTGGATGAGTCTACACGTAGTGTGCAGCAGGGTGGATGAGTCTACACGTAGTGTGCAGCAGGGTAGATGAGTCTACACGTAGTGTGCAGCAGGGTGGATGAGTCTACACGTAGTGTGCAGCAGGGTGGATGAGTCTACACGTAGTGTGCAGCAGGGTGGATGAGTCTACACTTAGTGTGCAGCAGGGTGGATGAGTCTACACGTAGTGTGCAGCAGGGTGGATGAGTCTACACGTAGTGTGCAGCAGGGTGGATGAGTCTACACGTAGTGTGCAGCAGGGTGGATGAGTCTACATGTAGAGTGCAGCAGGGTGGATGAGTCTACACGTAGTGTGCAGCAGGGTGGATGAGTCTACACGTAGTGTGCAGCAGGGTGGATGAGTCTACACGTAGCGTGCAGCAGGGTAGATGAGTCTACACATAGTGTGCAGCAGGGTAGATGAGTCTACATGTAGTGTGCAGCAGGGTGGATGAGTCTACACGTAGTGTGCAGCAGGGTGGATGAGTCTACACGTAGCGTGCAGCAGGGTAGATGAGTCTACATGTAGTGTGCAGCAGGGTGGATGAGTATACACGTAGTGTGCAGCAGGGTGGATGAGTCTACACGTAGTGTGCAGCAGGGTGGATGAGTCTACACGTAGTGTGCAGCAGGGTGGATGAGTCTACACGTAGCGTGCAGCAGGGTAGATGAGTCTACACATAGTGTGCAGCAGGGTAGATGAGTCTACATGTAGGGTGCAGCAGGGTGGATGAGTCTACACGTAGTGTGCAGCAGGGTGGATGAGTCTACACGTAGCGTGCAGCAGGGTAGATGAGTCTACATGTAGGGTGCAGCAGGGTGGATGAGTCTACACGTAGTGTGCAGCAGGGTGGATGAGTCTACACGTAGCGTGCAGCAGGGTAGATGAGTCTACATGTAGGGTGCAGCAGGGTATATGAGTCTACATGTAGTGTGCAGCAGGGTGGATGAGTCTACATGTATAGTGCAGCAGGGTGGATGAGTCTACACGTAGAGTGCAGCAGGGTGGATGAGTCTACACGTAGTGTGCAGCAGGGTGGATGAGTCTACACGTAGTGTGCAGCAGGGTGGATGAGTCTACATGTAGTGTGCAGCAGGGTATATGAGTCTACACGTAGTGTGCAGCAGGGTGGATGAGTCTACACGTAGTGTGCAGCAGGGTGGATGAGTCTACACGTAGTGTGCAGCAGGCGCGATGAGTACACACACGTGCAGGGTGCAGTTTGGTAGATCTCCGGGAAGCATGGGAGTGGCACCAAGAGCTAAATAACCAGATGGGGATGTATTGTAAGACCAGGCCTTTGCAGTCAGGTGACAACGATGCAACGACTGCAGAGGGAAAGGACTGATGGAAATTTGGTGGCCCAACCAGCACTGGGCACAGTAAAATATTCACCACGTGTGTGTATGCCATGCGACGAAAGCGAGTGTCGTTAATCCAGTTGTCTTGTTATCCGCACTACTTAGTACTTAGGCTGTCGTCTAAATTGAAATATAATTTCTGTAGAACTGCTTTTTGCATTTAGTTTGTCCTTCCCCCCGCACCTCCGATTAGCACGGTTGGCTGCGTGCGGTGCGAAAGAAGTTAAACGAAGTGGCTTATTACGTGTCACTGACAGATTGGGCAACCCAATGCCTCCGCTTTTCAAGGTCTTGTATCATCAGTCTGAGCTCTCCGCATGTGACACCTGCAGTTGGAAGATTTTTCTGCACTGTTTGATGCCACAGCTTATCAGCAGTCATCCTTGTCCCCACTTGCCATGTTATGGAACCCACATGGTGGTTCCTGAGCCCTTCTATCTGGTGTTGTGTAGTTTCCGTGGCCCAGACTACATTATTTGATTACCGATGTAATTAATGGCTCATTTGTAGATTGATAGACATCCTCTCTTGTTACCATGTCCTGCCATTCACCACAACCATATATGGAGGGCAGCTTCAGCACTTTTGCATTTGTCATGAAGTCGTATGGGTAGCAGAAACTATTATTGGTATATCCTGACTTTTGTCTGTAGATTGAACCCTTTGTTGTTCCATATCCACACTGCCTTATGCTTTTGTAGCTCAAAACATATACATGAGACGCGTGGCTTATGGCAGGCTCACTCGACGAGGCTTGTGTCTGATTAAACTAGAGTGATATTTGCTACTGTACCTTTAGTGTGTCATTTTTACTTGTGAAAATCTTTTACTCAGCTCCTGGAATGATTTTTTTCTGTCCTGCAGAAACAAAAGGTGAAGGCAGATCAAAGTGAGAAGTGGCCATGAATCGACATGGCACTGAATGAACCACATCAGCGAGCATTGTACATTCATAGCAGTAAGTACTGTCGTAAATATGTATGAGAGCCCATTGGTAATAGGGGCATCATTCACATTTTGTCAAAGGATAATATTATTTTATTTTAATTATTATTTCCACATATAGACTGAATTTGATGATAATCTGGCCATTTTTAGGCCAAATTAGGGGCGGGATAGAGAGAGACCAAAGCCATTTAAGGAACAAAGTGGGTGGAGCTTGGAGTCGGCATCTCCGCAGTTTCACCAGCAGACTCCTCATCCTAATTAGACCCAGTGCCGGATTAAGCTAGTGCGGGGCCTGTAGCATATATGTTATAAAGGGGCCCTACATTTTAAAAAGACAAATATGAAAACACATTTTTTTACTTGCATAGCAAAGCAATTGTATTTGTTCATTTGCTATACAGCCAGGTAATACGACAAATCGCTAACCTTAAACACCCAGTCATTCATAAAACTTGCTCTATTACTATAGTAATAAACTTGCTCTATTACTATAGTAATAGAGCAAGTTTTACGATAGTAATAGAGCAAGTTTTAGTATAGTAATAGAGCAAGTGCAGAATCACTGAACCTGGAATTGATAGCTTGAAAGCATTTAGCACGGGGCCCTTGAAAGTGTGGGGCCCGTAGCATATGCGACTGTTGCTACTAGGATAATCCGGCATTGATTAGACCTACAGACATCTAAATTAGTCCTACAAACTCCTCGTCCTAATTTGTCCTGCAGACTCCTCGTCTTAATTTTAAATCTAGATTGAAAATGTATTTCTTTAGAGCTGCTTTTGGTGTTTAATTTGTTGCCATTCCCCCACATCTCCAATTAATACGGGAGGCTACGTACAGTGTGAAAGAAGTTAAACAGACACACATACATAATCATAATATAAATATATATAAACACCCAGGTCTGTCATTCTGTGATTCTGTTGTTGTGATTAACGCGGCATGGATTAGTTGAAGTGCGTCGCGTGACCGCGAGCAAGCAGCCAACCAGAGGTACGCCCCTCACAAACATGTACGCCCCCGAGGTGATGTTGCGCCATAAAAAGGCGCTGTGGGCAGCTGATCTGCCAGCACGCACAGGGGCCGACAGGGGTGGGAGCTGAGGGGGAACCCCCCCCCCCCTCCATAAGACCCCTTAAGATAAGAGCCTTCCAAATAATCCTAACACTTATTTCAGTTATTAATAAGTCATTGCTCTTAGAAGTAAATATCACAAGTAAAGTTTAAATACATTTTCATTCATTCACATTAAAGTTACATCGCGGGATCGTCAAAAAAGGTATGTAGAGTGAAAGTTGTAAGTGAAAGCCGCGTAAAGCCGCTCTTATTCGAACCCTAACGCCCCCCCCACTCCTGATGCAGATAGAGGGGTGGGTTGACTATGACTAGACCTGGAAGTGGTTGGAGGGGAGACCAATGGGGAATGGAGAGGAGGGGTAGTGGGGAATGGAGGGGGTGGTGAAGGGTGGAGGTGTAGGGTTGTGGGGGATGGGGGAGACCCATGTATCCTCAACCACTGAAGCAACCACATGACCAGTACAGTAGACGACGCATAGTACTCTATAATAATACTTTTTTCGGTAAAACACACTTGCACTACACACACATCTATTATGGACGGACAAATACACACGGTTCTAATTACATTACTACTGTAGTTTTTTTGGTGCTTAAATACACTGCTGGATTAAGGCCCACCGTACGCTGTGCAAGTCGATCGTAATAATTTACTTGACCAGCCGGGTGGTGGCCGCTGCGACCCCCAACAACCACATACTATATTGTGCCGCCCAACAACCTAGTATGTTAATACTGGAGGAATCCGATTAGCTATAAAGCTTTTTTTCACAGCTGTCCAGTAGGGGCGGGTCAGAACGTTATGACAATAAACAATACAAAAAACCACGATAGGAGTGCAAAGTATAGGAAAGGTAAACCAATCACTTCAAAAATATACAACTAACACTAAACAATTTTTTTTTAATCTTACCAGGCAAAGCCCACTGAGCTAATAGCTTATTTTTCAGAATCGATCTGGCCACAAATGATAACGCAACAAAGTGGCTTATCACGTGGACATTTATAGCTCCTCATCCAACTCCGAATTACTGTAGACCTGCTGACTCATCGTCCTAATTAGCCCTTCAGACTTCTCATCCTAATTAGTTGACTCCTCAGCTGGGATAACGCCACACATGCTGTGAGGCACATACAGCAGAACACTTCCCTCGTTAAACAAACTTAGCCCGTGCAGTCCCCAAATCTCACCGGACAGCGATGCGTGCATTGCATTTGAGTAAATCAAGCCATGCATGATTGTTTAACGAAAATCCCATACATTTAGGTATTTCACAACTGTAATACCAGTGAAATAAATATTGTTTCATCCATGCATTCGTATCCCTCATACAATGTAAATATATGTATACTTTAATTGTAGCATACAATGTAATACATTTGTAATATAATGCAATATATGCATAATATAACAATCTACAATGCAATATATAGTACAATGCAACACATATGGAGTGCAATTGCATTGTACAATTGAATGTGTATAATATAATCGATTTATAGGCATATGTGATGCATTAATAATGGAATTCCAGTATATTAACAAAGCAATAGACAAAATATAACTAAAATATAGTTTAATACAATAGAGTGCATTGTAAAGTATATTAATATTGTAAATGTATACACGTAATAATATAATGCTATAACACTGCATAGTCACAATATTGTACAATACACATACATTATGTATTGTGTAATACATGTGGAGTTATAATTCTGTAATAACACTACAAGGGACACACGAGGAGATCCAAATGCTGGGTGGCCTTTACATCTCAGAATCTTGAGCAGTGACAGACTTCATCCAGCAGTGGATTAAACATGGGTGGTGATGATGAATTACGAGCCAGAACCAGACAATGGGTTGAGCTGAGGAACGCAAGTGAGGTTGACTGCTCAGGACTTTGCACTGTATACAGATTGCTAGATCATTGATCACATGCGAGTGCGCACTGCCCCATGCGATGGTCGCATGTGCATCGGCGTGGCACATGGGAGCGCAATGCGCAGGTTGCCACTCACTGTAGCTCAGAGGGTGGCTCGCACCGTATGTAGTTGCGTACAATCACGCTCGAGTGACAGTGGAATTTCGAGGGAACTCGTGTGCTCAGGATGCATAGTGATTCATGTAGATTGTGAGGCCATTGTGTTACAAACTCATTGACTTGAGTTTGATTCCCACTCACGGCTAACATCAGTGGCGATGATCAGATCTGGTCCTGGGCCTCTCCTCATTTCATTGCTAAATTTCCTCGGTAGATGTCCTCTTGGACACGTTCCATTCCTTGACTGGCACTCCGTTATTTATTATTGACCATCATTCATCATCCTTTGTAGCGATGCCTCCTGACCAATCCGACTAATGCAAAAGAGTAGGCGTCACCGTGTATCTGTGTGTGTCCTTGTGTATCTCTCCTTGTCTAGGTGTGCCTCCTTGCCTGTGTCTCTGTCTGTTTCTGTGTGTCCCGAGTTACTCTGTGGATAATCAACAAGTAATTGGGGTAATTCGCCATATGACTCCTCTTATCCGTGAAAATATTGCGGGTATTCGGACGCCGTTCCGTATAGACTTTTCGGAAACATCACCTATGATGGCAGATAAGTACACGCAAAACGGCTGGGAACCCTACAGCTCCCGCAGATAATAGGAGTCACAGGTAATAGACCCACCTATAAGAAGAGTTCTGTATTTTCGTTTTCATATTTCACTTCAAACGTGCCATGTTTGGGGCAAATTTTGAAAATGCTTTGTCATCACTGCAAATTAATAACTTTATTACTATATATAAGCCTCGTCCTTGATCAACCAAGGTAGATACAGTTTTTGGCAATTTTAATAGAACATCAGACTGAAGACATTTTAGATTTCTGCAACCCAGTCCTATTTTTCATTTACAAATAAAACTATATAAACCTGTGATTTATAAAGAAACAGGTTTTATTCATTAGCACTGTAGAAAACGTGCATTATGAAGTGTAAATGGCCTAGAACTAAGCCTGGTGCTACCCTGCAACACAATGAGATGTGAAAGTTGTTTCCGAGTCAAAGCTTCTATATGAATTGTCAGGCAAATAATTTCTAGATAAGCAAATAGGAACCTTCCCAATAATGATAACAGGTTTTTCCCCCTTTTGTCTGGCAACAAAACAGGTGTTAAGATGTTAAAACACCAAACTGAAACCTTTTTACAAGGAATCATGTATGCATTAACCAGAGGATGCCTTTTGGCGTCCTCTGGTCGAACACCGTTTGAGACGAGGCTCAAAAGTAAGCTGTATCTGTTGTGGATGAGAATCGTGCATTATTAAGAGACACACGGTTCATGGATTAGCTACTACAAATGCTTTTCTCTGGAAATAGTTTGTAGATTAACAACAGTGAATACATGTTGACAAATTGAAGATAATGACGAGTATATCTTTTCTTTATATATAAAAGTCTCCGCGCGTGTGCTTGCGAGGGATTTGGCTCTCGAACGGTGGGGTTTACGTGAAAAAAAAATTAACAGGCAGCACGCCCTAAGCCCCGCGGTGGGAATAGGCTATTCCTTTTTTACGTCCGTCACCTTTAAATGAGTTAAATGAGCGATTTAGTGGGATTTCGATATATTTATTTATTGTGCGACTTAGGCCGTACCAACTCACGCCAATTGGGTGGGGGGGGCGGACCCTGCCAAGTGATGCGCGTTCGCTCGAGCTCACGGGGGATTGTGTGCAGATAAGAACTCTGCTTCATTGTTTACTATTATGAAACTAATAAGTTGCCAAATATTACAATCATAATGTTTGTGTGCAAATAATACCTAATTTTTCATTATTAGGTTGCTAAATATTTCCTTTTTTTTGGTGCGTTTTTATGACGCTGCGACGGTGTACTGCCAGTGTGTGCTGTCGACTTCTGCCTGAGATTAATTACTGTCAGTGCACTCACACTATTATCTACACTGTTAATTTTGCTTTTGCCCATTGAGTGTATGCCAGTCTGTAATCTGTTGCCTGCTTCTCTTCCTCACTCAGTGTACTGCCAGCCTTTCATGTCGACTGTATCCTGATTTTTCAGCTGCTGCCTGTATTGCCAGCTTTTTATTTCCACTGTACCAATTCTTATGTCAATGAGTCGGCGTATTGGCAGTCTATAATCTACACTGTAGCCTGCTTCTCAACTTATCTGTGCGTACTACTGCTATTTAATGTACACTGATTTAAGATTATTCTATGCATTTATATTGTTTCGATTGCTCACGTCCCGCTATTTACTGATACGAAGTACTGCGATGCTGATAGCTGTACCATCATCGGGGACTGCTGTGCACGTCGATGTATGTGTGTGAGTTGATGTGTGTTTTTCTTTTTCGTATGGACAACGCCCGTTGTGTGTGTGTGTTTACGTCGATGTGTTTGTGTGTGTGTCAGTCCAAGTGTGCGTCTCGGTCCATGTGTGTGTGTTAGTCGATGTGTGTGCATGGCTCCATATCAGTATGTAAGTCAATGTGCGTTTGTGTGTCTATGTGTGTCAGTCAATGTGTGTGTGTACGTCCATGTGTGTGTGGCAGTCCATATGTGTGTGTGTTAGTCCACATGTGTGTCTAAGTCCATACATGTGTGCGTGTCACTCGATGTGTTTATAGGGCAGTTGTGGAGAGAGTGGAGAGTTTCCCATACCTTCGCAGTGTGCTCATGACCGGCTCCGGTTTAACAGCAGAGGTCTCACTCCGAATCAGTCGAGCGGCATTATCTTTTCATCGGCTGCGTAACGCTGTGTGAAAGCTACCTGGTCTATCACTCCGCACGAAGCTTCAGGTCTGCTTGGCCATGGTCATTCCATCCCTTCTCTACGCTTGCGAAACGTGGACCCCCCTAATGGAACATCTTCGCCAGTTAGAAACATTTAGGCTGGCCTGCCTACGATCCATCCTGGGTTTAACCACGCTGGATTGTGTGAGGAGCTCACAAATCCTTGAAATATGTGGACGAAGTCCCATCGGTGAGCTCCTCCGGCAGGCAAGGCTGCGCTGGCTGGGTCATGTAGCCCACATGCGCAGTCACCGCATGCCTAAACAGCTTTTGTTCGGCCGGATCGAGGGGGCTAAACGGGCGTGGTACGGGCTTGAGAAGAGATGGAGTGATGTGTTGCAGGAGGACGTGGAGCTGAGTGCACTTGCCGATGACTGGTACCAGCAGTCTTAAGATCGGCCTCTGTGGAGGAGGCTCCTAAAGGACGCTACTGGGCAGTTGGAGGCAGTGACCCTCCAACAACAACGGAGGGCGGAGGAGCGACGCTCACAACAACGAGCGGAGTGCCGGATGGCTAAAGCACAGCAAGTTGGCACAGTAGGGGGCACAGGTCGTGCATCAGCCAGTCATCTCAGTCAGTCAACTTGTGGCATTCGACACTTCACGTGGCCTCAAGGTGCACATAGCCTGGCACAAGCGTCCTCGTGACGTCACCGCCACTTAGCGGCGAATGGCCGTTGTTGTTGTGTGGCTCTATGTGCATGTGTGAGTCCATGTGTGTTTGTGTGTGAGTCTGTGTGTCAGTCGATGTGTGTACGGCAATGTGTCTATGTGTGTGACAGTCCATGTGTGTGTGTGAGTCTATCTATGTGTGCGTGTGAGTCTATCTATGTGTGTGTGTGAGTATATGTGTGTGTGTGAGTCGAGTCGATGTGTGTGTGGAGGTCGATGCGTGTGCGTTGGTCCATGTGTGTGTGTAAGTCCATGTGCCTCTTAGTCGATATGTGTCTTTGTATGTCCATATGTATGTGTGTGTCAGTCTATGTATGTGTGTGTGTGAGTCGATATGTGTGTATAAGTCTACGTGTGTGTGTGAGTCGATTTTTGTGTGTAACTACATGTGTGTCTAAAGTCGATGTCTGTGTGAGTCCATATGTGTGCGTGTAAGTCGATGTGTTTCTATGTGTGTGGGTCCATGTCTGTGTGTAAGTCCATGTGTGTGTCTGCATTTTTTGCCCGGGCAATGCCGGGTACTTACCGCTAGTATTCCAATAAAATATGCGAATGTGAATAGCACGATTACAGCTGCCAATGAGAAAGAGCTGCAGGAAATAACTGACACATGCAATTGTAGATCAAACCAGCATTAGCCTGCTGTGTGTGCAATGAAACGACATTGTGCAGATGCATGGAACCATGCTTACCTCAGGAAGAGCTCTAGCAATTTCGATAGCCACCACCTGAATAAGTAGAAACACATCATCGTCAATAAACTTTCCCGGAATTCCATAGAAACATGGCAAGTGAGACTCCCCCTTGTTCCCTGCCACGTTCAGGCAAGAGCTGGTCTTCAATGGGCAGGCTCAGGCTTGTTTCCGTAACGTGCTCTGATAATACTAGGCAATTGGCGTGCGAACACCTGCAGGCTGTGACCTCACTCGCCCTGCTCAGTAACTTGGCCATCTTAGTTGAAACATTATAACGTGAAGAATTACCACAGTTATGCATTTATTATATACATTGTCAAACCCAACCCATCATTGCACTACAATTTATGGGGGTACATGTACCATCGATTTTGGCTGCTTGCTCCCTTCATAGCTAACAAATACTTGGCTAACGTTAGAACTGCAAGATGTGAAATTCTTTCCCCAAGGAAGCACGACTCTCAAGTCTGTTTCAGGAGAGTTTCCAAGGGAAATTTGGCCAATTCCATTTTCAGATTTCATTTTATATATATAACACACATATAATCTATTTGTGCAAAAAAATGTATGCAATGAGAAAGACATTTTCAAGTCTCACAGCAAGCAGTCGGACATTTTATGCCCATACAGCCCTAGAAGATGACACCACGGAACAACTTTTGAAGTCACTCAATAGGCCACTCTATGTGTGCATCATTTGTATCCTGAAAAAAAACATCACATAGCAATCAATCCGAAATGTTTAATCCTCAAGAGATGGATGAGGTTTATAAACGAGTCATTGAAGACTCCGTTGAGACCATCAACTCGTTACACGAGAGAACCTGCTTTCAGCAATGGTGACTAAAATGTGAACATGAACCTAGGATCCCAGCGGTGCCGGCTCAGAGCTTAGTGAGGGAGCGAGCATTAACTGAGTCATGCAGCCATGGGCACCACTGCTTTTCAGTGTTGTTTGCATGCACTCTTCTGGAAAACCAAAGTGTCCAGAGGAAAGCAACTCAAACTTTGCACCGATGGGTCAGCAAAATACTCAGTGTGCTGCTTCTTCCAGGTACCTCTCTGCTCTACAGGTGGGTGTCTCGTGCATGGCCTCATATTTTGCACTGTAAACGTATGGCGATCACGCCTTGTACAGGTTATCCGTGACGCGATGACAATACACCACGTGCATGTACCGTATTACTTACATTCTTGTACATCTTTTGAATCTTCATGACGTCCAGTGGGCTGAGGCAATCCCGCTGACCAATAGTGGCTGTCTCTGATTTAGGGATGATCGTAGGGCTCATCCCATCCACGGAGAATGCACACCTTGACAGGAACACAGCACATGCATCATCTTCCACATTTGCACATTTAACTGTCAGTATATCCGCGAGCTGAAACACATCAGCGTAAACTTGTTTTAAGGTAGAGGCACTATTTTTGGCAAGATTATTTTTAGCGATTGATTCAAATAAAGTTTATGCAGTTTATTAAAACTTCCTCCTACAATTGTTTTTAAATAAAAATAGGAACACAAATAAAACATTAATCTTACAAAAAATACAAAAATAAACATACAGCACGGATGCATCTTTCAATTGCACTGATTGGTCAACATTAACAAACCGTAGTGTAGTTACCATTCCCATTCCCGTGTTGTGCGAGTCATGGTTGCAAATGATGGCAAATAAACGAATTCGCGTGGATATTCCACTAGACAAGCAGAAGCAAAGCTGCGGCTGTCTTTGCTGTGAAAACCAAACGAATGGATGGAGCTAATGCACAGCCAGGTCAGGGTGGAGCATTCCTCTTAATTCACATTCATGCCACTTGTGAGCGGCTACACGGCAGGTGTGCGTGGTGAAGGCTTGGGGAGGTATCACAGTTGGCTCTCAACACGTGTACTCTACAGTATATGCACACAACTGCACATCACCCATTGGACTTCATTGGCTGGTGCTGTGTGTGGTGGGGTTTGTGTGTTTGATGACTCATGAGGTTCTGGTGGAATCCCTATGCTTGTCACTGCCACGAGCGCTTAATACTCTGCGCAGAGAGAACACTGCGCCTTGCGGAATTCAGTGACGTAAAGTGCTCTTCACTGGCTTTAGCGGATACTTGGCCACACCGCCTGAGTGGTGACATGACCCAAGAGCCAAATGAGATGCAAAACTTACAAATACATAATTACACAAACTTCCATTAATAAGTGGTGCCATGAGTATTAATAATTAATTATATATTATAGGGCCTTTTGACAGTATCAAGTCGATGAAAAAATTAAGAATAGACTTTACCCTTCTTGGCAATGAAACAGGTGTCAAGATTTTCAAAGAAAAGTAGATACCTATTTCAAGGAATCAAGTCTGCACTAAACACACATGCCTGTGGCAAAACATGCAAACAAACATGGTCTGAAAAATTATGCAGTGAGGGAAAAAAGTATTTGATCCCCTGCTGATTTTGTACGTTTGCCCACTGACAAAGAAATGATCAGTCTATAATTTTAATGGTAGGTTTATTTGAACAGTGAGAGACAGAATAACAACAAAAAAATCCGGAAAAACGCATGTCAAAAATGTTATAAATTGATTTGCATTTTAATGAGAGAAATAAGTATTTGACCCCCTCTCAATCAGAAAGATTTCTGGCTCCCAGGTGTATTTTATACAGGTAACGAGCTGAGATTAGGAGCACACTCTTAAAGGGAGTGCTCCTAATCTCAGCTTGTTACCTGTATAAAAGCCACCTGTCCAGAAAATCAATCAGATTCCAAACTCTCCACCATGGCCACGACCAAAGAGCTCTCCAAGGATGTCAGGGACTAGATTGTAGACCTACAGACCTACACAAGGCTGGAATGGGCTACAAGACCATTGCCAAGCAGCTTGGTGAGAAGGTGACAACAGTTGGTGCGATTATTCGCAAATGGAAGATACACAAAATAATTGTCAATCTCCCTCGGCCTGGGGCTCCATGCAAGGTCTCACCTCGTGGAGTTGCAATGAGCATGAGAACGGTGAGGAATCAGCCCAGAACTACACGGGATGATCTTGTCAATGATCTCAAGGCAGCTGGGACCATAAGTCACCAAGAAAATAATTGGTAACACACTACGCCGTGAAGGACTGAAATCCTGCAGCGCCCGCAAGGTCCCCCTGCTCAAGAAAGCACATATACATGCCGGTTGGAAGTTTGCCAATGAACATCTGAATGATTCAGAGGACAACTGGGGTGAAAGTGTTGTGGTCAGATGAGACCAAAATGGTGCTCTTTGGCATAAACTCAACTCGCCGTGTTTGGAGGAGGAGGAATGCTGCCTATGACCCCAAGAACACCATCCCCACCGTCAAACATGGAGGTAGAAACATGCTTTTGGGGTGTTTTTCTGCTAAGGGGACAGGACAACTTCACCGCATCAAAGGGACGATGGACGGGGCCATGTACCGTCAAATCTTGGGTGAGAACATCCTTCCCTCAGCCAGGGCATTGAAAATGGGTCGTGGATGGGTATTCCAGCATGACAATGACCCAAAACACACGGCCAAGGCAACAAAGGAGTGGCTCAAGAAGAAGCACATTAAGGTCCTGGAGTGGCCTAGCCAGTCTCCAGACCTTAATCCCATAGAAATCTGTGGAGGGAGCTGAAGGTTCGAGTTGCCAAACGTCAGCCTCGAAACCTTAATGACTTGGAGAAGATCTGCAAAGAGGAGTGGGACAAAATCCCTCCTGCGATGTGTGCAAACCTGGTGGCCAACTACAAGAAACGTCTGACCTCTGTGATTGCCAACAAGGGTTTTTCCACCAAGTACTAAGTCATGTTTTGCAGAGGGGTCAAATACTTATTTCCCTCATTAAAATGCAAATCAATTTATAACATTTTTGACATGCATTTTTCTGGATTTTCTTGTTATTCTGTCTCACTATTCAAATAAACCTACCATTAAAATTATAGACTGATCATTTCTTTGTCAGTGGGAAAACGTACAAAATCAGCAGGGGATCAAATACTTTTTCCCTCACTGTATATTGTCTTTGAAACTGATTGGCCTACACCAGAGACAGCCTTATTTATCGCCTTGTCTCACCAGCAGTGTTTGACCAGAGAACACCAAGAGGCAAACAGTACAAAAGCAATTCAAGCATCAAAGCATTAGTAGCTCAGTTTGAGCAATTATATCTACGTGGTTCTTCAACAATGCCTGGAGGCTCCCTGTGTGCATGGTAGCTGACGAGAGCTAGTGGGGCGCGCTGCAACGCTGGAGTTAAAGTAGAGTGTGTTTTGGGGCCCTCGAATGGCAGAGAGACGCCGAGCAGAAGCAAGAAGACAACGCATGAATACTACCGAACTTTGAAAATTTGGTTTAATGATAACCACCCCTGTCTTCTCGGTGAAGTTCATGGCCAGAAGAACGAGACACAGTTGGCATGGTTTTCATACACATCTGTAAGGGTCACACTAACACGTACCCAATCAATGTGTAGTGACTGTCAATGTCACTGTGTGGTGCCGGGCTTATGAAGCCACGGCGGATAATGTATTGGAATTATGTGTAGCCCGCTTACTGGGCGTAGTACCAGCCCTAGCGGGGCTTGGGTGAGCGCTGGTCAGCACGAAGGCACCACATACAATGTGCGGTGCGGGCTCCCGGTGAGGGAGCAAGAGAGTCAGCCAGCCAGGGATACTTTGGGGCATGATACGCTGGTTGACCTGCTGACACGTGACCGGATGATATTGGAAGGGGGCCACCGGTGGATGGGGCCGCTGGGTGGTCACGTGGTATAAAAGAGCTCTCGGGAGCCTTCGGGAAAGAGCTCGAGAGATCTAGAAGGTGGGCGGGGCGAAGGGCGGAGCCAGCCCCAGCACAGGCCGATATAACGGGGGCCCCGTGAGGGGCTCGGAGTTCTTCGTGTTGCTGGTGAAGAAGATCCACGTCGGGTAAAACAAGCCTCTAGCCACGAGGTCCGGGACCCAGCTCGTGGTCCGTGCCGGGATAGCGAACCGTGTCTAGTTCTGCCGTAGCGTGGCTAGATGGGCATTCAACAATCTTGATTTTAAGCTTTCGTGACTGCAGGAATCCATACTCTTTGGTTCTTTCGGTAAAGTCACGTAGGTAGAAAAATAAAATAAAACAAAAAATAATATATCATGACGTTTCGATCGCAACACAAGCGGTCGTCCTCAGGCGGAAATCATAATCCAGCAGTGGAACTGCTGAACCAGCGAGAGAGCTGTTACAACAAGGTTATATATGTGGCGATGGGCAAGCAAGTGGGGTCTGAGCTGGAAAGCAATTCCATCCCAGGATGCAAGCACAGCAGTTGTGTTAATGGGGGAGATTAGGAAGAAAGAGATTAGGGAGAGAGATTAGCATGAAATGAGCTGAAACATCACCCTGTGGGGTTTTCCTGTACTGTACATACACACTGTGCATACAGTATACCGTTTATATACTCTAACCATAGATCGTCCCATGCAAACGTAAATGCGGGATACAATGCGATGGTACACTATTAACGCCATTGCAGTGTTCGCGAATATGGGGGGTTATAACCACGCGACTCCTTTCATTCACGATAATATAGTGCATTTTAGAAGTTTTCCCCATGTGGAATGTATGATAGATGAGTGGTATCAGAGGGGGAGATCAGTGGTGTGAGAGATGGTAGATGTGTGGGGTGAGAGGGCGATCTAATGTTCAAATTTCCCAGTTCCCTGAACAGCAGGAGATGGAGACTCCACTGTGTACGAGGGCTCTGTCTCACTGTGAGGCTGTGGCTGTGGGGGCTGCTGGAATCACACACAGGGTTCGGGTGTAAACCCAAGAAGGTGATATCATGAAGACCTACCTGTCGTAGTGGGTGATGGACATGTAGTCATAGGGCAGGTCAAAATCGCTGGTATCCAGCAGTCGAAACTGACGCTGTTCATCTGGAAGAAAAAGGATAGAGAATTTAATTTCACAATGACAATATGCATTTTAAGAGACATTCAGCATTGGATTTAATTTATTTTAATACTTATCTTCTTGGCCTTTTTGTCCATGTATCTTACCTGAGAGAAAATTACAAGTCCTATATAGTTTGACTTAAAACTTTCGTGACTGCAGGAATTCATATTCTATGGTTCTTTCGGTAAAGTCACATAGATACAAAAAATAACAATAAAATAATAAAAATATCACGACGTTTCGATCGTAACACAAGCGGTCATCATGATGATGATCTATGTGACTTCACCAAAAGAACCATAGAATACGATAGTTGGAGTCAACCTGATCCTTGCTTGTTCCTGATAACAGGGCCTATTAGCAACATGAACAGTAGCAACATATTTAAATTGCATCACATATACATTTACCCTTTCTGATAATGAAACAGGTGTTAAGATATATTCTTAGTTTTTTCAGTAAAGTCACGTTGAAGAGAAACAACAAAATAATAAAATATATATAAAACAATAAAAAATTCTCACGACGTTTCGACCATAACTCAAACGGTCATCATCTTCACACCTGAAGATGACCGTTTGAGTTATGGTCGAAACGTCGTGAGAATTTTTTTTATTGTTTTATATATATATTATTATTTTGTTGTTTCTCTTCAACGTGACTTTACCGAAAAAACTAAGAATATGAATTACTGCAGTCACGAAAGCTTTAAATCAAAATTTAGGTGTTAAGATGTTCAAACACAAAATAGATACCTATTGCAAGGCATCAAGTATGCATGGACCACACATACTTGTGGAAAAACATACACATATGCTCTGATAATATATGCATTGCCTTTGAAACTGATTGGCCAACACTAGAGACAGCGTTCTTTATGGCCTTGTCTCACCAGCGTTAGACCAGAGATCGCCAAAAGGCGAACAATACAAAGACAATGCAAGCCTAAGTAGAGTATCAGAACATTTTTGTTTGCATGTTTTGCCACAAGTATGTGTGGTTAATGCAGACTTGACGTCTTGCAACGTATCTATTTGGTTTTTGAGCATCTTAACACCTGTGTTATTTCCAGAAAGGGTAAGCCTATAGTTATGTTTTCATCCTTTTAAAACTGGCAAAAAGGTCTCATAGATATCACATATACAGAGGAATGCCTCTCATCTGACTATAACAGTCAAGTATGACTGATGATTCTGAGCACATACGTACATCAGCAAACACTTGTATCAGTGACTTCAAACTTTCGTTGACTGCAGGAATTCATATTCTTTGGTTCTTTTGGTAAAGTCACGTAGATGATGACGACCGCTTGTGTTCGATCGAAACGTCGTTTGAGTTTTTGGTTCTTATGATTTTTTTTTATTTTCCATCTACGTGACTTTACCGAAAGAACCAAAGAATATGAATTCCTGCAGTCAACGAAAGTTTGAAGTCACTGATACAGGTGTTTGTTGATGTAGTATGTGCTCAGAATCATCAGTCGTACTTGACTGTTGTAGAGCACAATACCGTCATTACCCGCTAGATGGCAGTAAAATAACCCATGAAATACACACTTCGTATATACAGTACTGGATTATACAGGTAGGAACAACAGGTTCCACACTGCCCACCAGGGATTATTTGTCTGTCGTGCATATCCGGAATTCCATCCGCATAATTGGAGTTTCGGCACAAGGTCGACTGCCATGCTGTTAGACTCAATGGCTGCGCGGGGGGGGGGGGGCAGTCGCGCAACGCCAAGAGCACCGCGGCCTTCGCCAGCGCGGTGGTGGCCCGGGTCGTGCGCGCCGAACCGGCGATCACACCGGTGGCGATCGCCACGGTGCTTGTGCCGCAGCAACCAAACGGCTACGACTGTGGCGTCTACGCCCTGCTCAACACCATGCACCTGGTGCGCGATAACGACGGCATCGTGGCCGTTCAAGGACCAGGTCATGTGGATTGGCGCGCATGGTACACGCAGGAGGCGGCGTCACAGCACAGGCGCGACCTGCTGCTGCAGCAGCTGCATCAACTTAAAGACCAACATCAGCAATAAATCAAGAATCATCATCAGATGCAATAGCAACAGCTACAACCTCCAACACGACTACAGTATCCAACACGGATCGCACGAATGCGCTGTCCAACCAAGTTCCTACCTGCCCACTTCGAAGGAACGTGTTTGAGTCGTCACCTCAGTTAACCCAGAACACCTGTATCTGTCCCTTGAACTCCTGCCTGCAAGTATTTCACACTTCACGTGGCCTCAAGCTGCACATGGCCTGGCAAACGCTGTGATGACACAACTGCCATTCAGTTGTGAATGGTGGTTGGTATTGTTAATATATTAAACAGGCGGTTGACTGCAGCTATGCTGCACTTGATGCTCACTTTCTGAGTCAATTAACACTATACATCTTAAAAGTGTTTTAATCTGTGCCCGGAGCATGATTGTATTATTTGGTGGGTATGTGTGTACATGTGTGCAGTGACTGCCAATGATTCTACACGCGCTTATGAAACCACACAACTGAAAGAAATAATATCTGCCAGACAATGTCCTATGTGCCGTTACCTTTATGGTGAGAGACATAAGTCACCGGGTTAATAACACGGTGTGCTAACCACTGCACCACCGCTCTCCCACTCCCTCACATAAGGATGAAATTGCAGATGTCAAATTTACAAACTGCTGTTTGCAGTTTGTAAATTTTAAAACCTCCTTGACTTTCTGAATATAAAGTAGTGACCGGTTACTGGGTCTGGGATGAACGGTGGCAGCCTGGATAAACCAGGGCTTGTGAACTGGGACATTGTGAATTGCCTTCAAATGCATGACTCACGATTCCACTCTTACATAAACTGCTGCTGAGCTGCAAGTTGGAATTAGACTGACATAAAAGTTTGCAGGAATAAACAACAGATGTGAGCTATCAATTCATGCTCCCCTATTAATATATTTCACACGTTGTTTTATGAGCATCTTCCAACATTATCCTTCTTGTTCTCGCCCACATCCAGGAATTATAGTGGTACGCCAACTAGGCAAGGCATACGCGATGACTCTTCTTGCTCAGCTTGATGAACTGTGATCGACCATGTAGGCATGACTCCATCCATCCCAGGGCCTTACCCAATATACCGAACCTTGAACTTAGCCACCTGAAGATAATCTCAAGGTCGATGGTGTCGAAGGCGGCTGAGAGATCGAGGCCAACCAATGCTATGGCGCACCGACTGCAACAGGTTTAATCTGCCCACCGCAGCAATGTGGGGAAATAAATACTTCAGATACAGGTGTTCTATGACCTTTGAAATCATACTCAGGTTTGAGATGGGTGATAGTTTGCAGCATCACTCTTGCTCAAGTCAATTTTTTTCAGCCGAGCAGCGATGTCTTATTTGGCAGCCGTGCGATGAACATCAACACCTCTGCCACCGACGTTAGTGCCAAGGTCTAGATTTTTGCATTGGTTCCAGGTTGTTCACACTCAGATGGCAGACCGGGAGAATGCGTTGCCTTCAAGTGAGAAACTGCCATCTTGATCGTCATTATTTTATTGGTGAAGAATATCGCAAGTAATGTGCATGGACCGGGTTAACTAGCTGATGGATTGTTGGAGTGCAGCAGGACCTTCACTACTCGCCAAAAAACACGGGGGTCGCAAGCTGCGTCATTAATGCGCAAAACATAGTACGATCTGCGAGACTCAATAAGGAGTCGGCAGATCTGCAGGCAGCTCTGTAAGCAAGTCGGAAAGTCTTGAAACCAGTTTTCTTCCAAAGACGCTCCAGCCTCCTCTACGTCTGCTTCACAATGATCGCCTCCAGTCACAGCCAGTTACTGCATGTTTGCCCCGTTATCTTTGTGCTTGTTTGGACGGGCACGAGTTAATCAAGAATTACAGTGATGTTCTAATTGAGCTGCGAATGAATCAACCGTCGATGCGGAATTTCGACACGCCGATGATGACCAGATCTTCGGATGGAAAGCATCGTGGTCCAGTGGTTTCCAATCTCTGTATGATAGCGTTGTGACAGGTATGTGAATAGTCGGTAATGCCACTTTGCTCGTTAGGAGACTGATCTGAAATACATACTGTATGTCTTCAATAACAATGTCAGTCACAGCTACTGCATTTCCAAGTAATATTTTGCACTGCTAACGTGCTGGGTTAAACTATGACTCATTATGAGACCTCATTTGCCAGTAACAAGATATAGTAATAGGTTTTACCCTTTTAACTGGCACAAAAACTGACACCTTTATTCAAGGAATCATGTTTGCAATAGCCACAACACAAGCAGTCAAAATGCAAACAAAAGAGACAACTCTGATGATAATAATATGCACTGTACTCTTTGGTTCTATTCGATAAAGTCACGTAGGTAAAAAATAAAACAACAAAAATCACGACGTTTCGGCCACAACACAAGCGGCCTTCATCAGGTGAAGGGATCAGGCTGTCTCGAGGACAGCGCTGGAGTGAAACACAGCCACGCTCAGACCGCGACCTTTAAGCTGTGTGCGAGGAAACAAGGTGCCTTGACAAAGGAATTAGCATAAAAATTTGCATTTGATTGGCCGACTTAGCATAGAGGTGGTGTACATGCGGGTGCACATGCCGGTTGGCGCGGGGGGGGGGGGAGTTTACCTATTGATGGTGTGAAAAGGGAATTTAAGAGCTGCGAAAGTTTGGGGTACCACTACTTGAAAAATATACTGTACCATTGAAAATTAGTTTAATGTTTGGTTCGATTTAGAACATCTTTCCAATGGTTGCTTAATTTGAAACCATCTTCTCGGTTGAAATTGTGTCTGTGTTTGTAGATCTGAATTGCCTCGTGAACAAATCTCTGATAAAAACCCGTGGGTTTACAAAGAACCTTGGTATCGGAGAAAATTATATCGTGATCACCCACAGCGTTGTAACAATGATCAGCTACGGCAGAAGAATTCGTTTTTGCCGTGTTTCAAATCTGATTTGTGCTCGCGAATTCGGTCAGAGACATGTCGCTTTGTCTCCCCGATATAGCAATCACCGCAGGTACAACTCAATTTGTAAACCCCGGGGTACTGTAAGTCAGGAATGACATCCTTCACGGATGGGATCAGATCACGAATTTTGTGTACTGTATTGAACCGGACCTGGATCTTGTGTTTGTTTAGAAATTGGAAATCTTTTTAGTAACGCCTGCTATATATGGTAGTGTGATGGTTTTGACCGGAGTATCAAGTGGTTGTTTCTGTATGGAGGGAGAAACAGCTTGGCGGATGGTACGGTCAGAGTATCCATTCCTTTTGAGGGCCAGGTGTACATGTTTTAATTCACTGGTCAGGTGGTGTTGGTCCGAAATGCAATGAGCCCTATGGTATAAAGTTTTGATGAGAGAATTATTTTGGGCTGGGTGGTGGTGGGAATCAGGTTTCAAGTAGGAATCTGTGTGGGTGGGTTTCCTGTAGACAGAATGCCCCAATGAGCCATCAGGTCTCCTCTCAAACAGAATATCTAAGAATTTGATTGGTCCACACCCGAGACAGCTTTTCTTAGAGCCTAGTCTCCACTGGTGTTGGACCAGATGACGCCAAAAGGCGTACAACTCAAAAATAGCGCACTATCAGAGTATTGAGGGCTCGGGGTGAGCATTTACATTACGAGACCTCCTTTGCGAGTAACAAGATATAGTAATAGGTTTTACTCTTTTAACTGGCACAAAAACTGACACCTTTATTCAAGGCATCATGTTTGCAATAACCACAACACAAGCAGTCAAAATGCAAACAAATCTGATTTGTGCTCGCGAAATCAAATTCAAGGACAGTGCATATTATTATCAGAGTTGTCTCTTTTGTTTGCATTTTGACTGCTTGTGTTGTGGTTATTGCAAACATGATGCCTTGAATAAAGGTGTCAGTTTTTGTGCCAGTTAAAAGGGTAAAACCTATTACTATAAACTATGACTGTCAATAATCTCGACGAGATCACTGCTGATTTTACCATAGGAATCAGTCTGTCCAGGACAGTATACTGCATATGATAGCCTCCATGTTTGCCACTTTATTGTTTAATATTTCTTTACCTTCCTCGATGTTGTCCTCCTGGACTGTGATGTACTTATCGCGGTCGCTGCGGCAGTGCTCATGCTGGAAGCCGAGCGCGTGCATGAGCTCGTGCAGAACGACGCCCTTGGTCACCTTCCCGGGCTCCAGGGACAGAGACTGAGCCCCTCCCTTCTGACCCAAAAATGACCAGTTCCTGCTCACACAGCAACATGGTTATGATTCCGTTTCAATAAGAGAATAAGTAATAACAATAAATATCAACAGCATGCTTTGCAGAGTTTGTCCTCTTGTTTTATTAAAATAAAACTGGTGCTGATATAACCAGGTCAACAGCTTCAATTAAGTTAGGGGAAATTTAGGGCAGAGTGGCAGCACATTTTCCGCTTGTTGCAGAGTTTCATGGTTCAAGCTCCCGGTTGCCACGGTTAATACTTTGGGTGTATTAATGGTAAAATACATGCTGTCAGTATCACGTTGGATGTTAAAGATCCCATCACATTCGAAAAGAGTTTAATTCTTGTACCGGCATCATTGTTCAAAAAGCAACTTGTTTTTTCTTACCACTATAATAACCTAAGAACTGATTACATCTATTCTCTGTTATGTCATATCAGCCTGGGCCATATACAGAAATGTGGAATAATATGAATTATCTTCTTTGGTTCTTTCGGTAAAGTCACGTAGAATGATAATAAAATAATAAATTGATCAAATAAAATAACACAATAATATTCTCACGACGTTTCGGCCACAACACAAGCGGCCTTCATCAGGTGAAGGGGGGCGAGACTGTCTGGTAGGACAGCGCTGGAGTGAAAGAGCCACGTTCAGATACGGCCTTTAAGCTGTGTGAGAGGAACAAAGCGCCTTGACAAAGGAATTAGCATATAATTTAGCATTGAAATGGCTGAATGATTAGCTTGTGACTGGTCACAGAAATAGCTATGTTAAAAGTTGAAGCATACACACCCGCAGAGGCACCCATTGTTAAAGGGATTAGCATAGAATTTAGCATTGAAATAGCTAAGTTAAGGCATACACATCTTGACAATGGAATTAGCATAGAATTTAGCATTGAGAAAGCTGAGTGATTAGCTTGTACCTGCTGCAGAAATAGAGCTTGTACCTGCTGCAGAAATAGCTACGTTAAAGTCAGAGCATACACATTCACCGAGGCCCTTAGTACAAATCAAACAGGAGAATTTAGCATTGAAATAACTAGGCGAATCCAGCATTGAAACAACTGAGTGGTTAGCTAGTGACTGGTCACAGAAATGACTACACATCTGAGCTATTCACAGTACTATATAGTGAACCAATAAAAACTAAAATATAAATTACCTTCATGTTATCAATAAACTCTATATTCTCCAATCAGCTAAGCTACCAACAATAAGTCGTTATATATCACAATGCTATATGGCGAAAAAATGGGTGGATTCTTACCCTCAAATTTTCAGCACCACGGATAGCTACGGGCCCCGTTCAGACGGACGAGTTCGTCCATGGTCGGAACAGAGGAGTGGGAGAGAGACAGCTGCGAGGCCCTAGTATGCTCCATATTGTAAAACTATACCATTAACCGTGGTGTGAGAGGTATTAAGAGGCAATGCTGGCGAAAGAGCTGCGGTCTGAAGGTCATCGTAAAAATACAATTAATTAAGAACAGAAATGATTTAAAACATCTTTCCAGTGGTTACTAAGCCTGAATCCATCTTCTCGGTTGAAATTGTCTCTGTGCTTGTATATGTGAATGGCCTCATGAACGAATCTCTCATGGTAGCCGGTTGGTTTGCAAAGAACCTCCGTCTTGGAGAAGTCAATGTCATGTGAGCCCACTGAATTATAACAGTGATCTGCCACGGCAGAGGAGTTCGTCCTACCGTGTTTCAAGTCTGCTTTGTGTTCGCGGATGCGGTCCGAGATATGTCTTTTGGTTTCTCCAATGTAGCTACTACCACAGAGGCACTTTAGTTTGTAAACGCCCGGGTACTGTATGTCTGGAACAGCATCTTTTACAGATGGAACTAAATCACGGATTTTATGTACTGTGTTGAATCGGACCTGGATCTTGTGTTTGTTCAGGATTTTGGAGATCTTTTTAGTGACCCCTGCAATGTAGGGTAAGGTGATGGTTTTGAGTGGCTCCACAAGAGGATCCTTCTTCATGACTGGAGTGATGGCTTTGCGGATTGTGTAGTCGGAGTAGCCATTAGCCCTGAGAGCCTGGTGTACGTGCTTGAGTTCACTGGTAATGTGTTCCTAGTCGGAAATGCATTGGGCTCTATGGTATAGAGTCTTGATGAGGGAGTTCTTCTGGGATGGATGGTGGTGGGAATCCGGTTTCAAGTAAGCATCTGTATGGGTAGCTTTCCTGTAGACAGAGTGGCTCATTGAACCATCATGTCTTCTTTTAATTAAGACATCCAAAAAGGGTAGTTTGCCATCTTTTTCGACCTCCATGGTAAATATGATGGCTGGGTGTATGGAATTGATGTGGTCGCGGAATTGGTCTAGAGCAGGCTGGCCATGTGGCCAGATGACAAAGGTGTCATCAACGTACCTCTTCCATAAGGTCGGGCGTAGAGTGGCAGTCTGGATGGCGTCAGTTTCAAATTTTTCCATGAATACGTTGGCTACAACCGGAGATAGGGGGGAGCCCATTGGGGTGCCCGCAGTTTGTTTGTAGAAAGTTCCATTCCAGGTGAAGTAAGTGTTGGTTAAGCAATGTCTCACCAGGGGGGGTACATCAGTATGCAGTCCTTGATGAACCAGGTCTTCAATGATAGCGATGGTGTCAGGTACCGGGACTTTGGTGAACAAGGACACCACATCAAAACTGACAAGCAGGTCGTTTGGGGACAGGGAAATGCCTTTGATTGTCGATACCAGGTGAGTAGAATTTAGTACCGCAGAGGTGGTTTTTCCAGTGAAAGGTCGCAGTATATCAGCAAGAAAACGTGCCAGTTTGTAGGTGGGGGAGCTGATAGTAGAGACGATGGGACGAAGGGGTGTATCTTCTTTGTGTATCTTTGGAAGGCCATATAATCTTGGTGGTCTGGCAGCAGAGGGCTTCAACGAGAACTGTTTGATCTCATCAATTAATGCTGTTGAATCAGAGATTATTTTGTTCGTTTTGGTGACCAGGCTGTTGGTGGGATCTCTTTTTATTTTTGTGTAGATGCCATCGTTGAGTAGTTCTTGAATTTTGTTGTTATATTCTGTTTTGTCCATGATGACAGTGGCATTGCCTTTGTCGGCTGAGAGGACGACAATATCATCCCTATTTTTTAATTGAGATAATTCAAAACGTTCGTCTTTGCTGATGTTGCTGGGTGGCAACTTAGCGTTTTTGAGGGTTGCAGCGATTTCAGATCTTGCTACGTCTGCAGAGATGTGACTCAAGCCCTTGAGTGCAACGTCGACATGGGCAATGATATCATTAACCGGTAAGTGTCTCGGTGTGACAGCAAAGTTTAGACCTTTAGCTAAAACGGATTTCAGACCATCAGAAATGGAACTGTTACTTCGATTAATTACGACTTTGTTGACGTCTATCTTTTCGGTGTGTGGATCCGATTTTTTGCTGGAGAGGTGATTGAATTTGGAAATCAAATTGTCCCTACATTTGTTCGACATAGTGGCAGCCGAAGAGGTAGTCATATTGTCTACATGTTCCCAATCCGATGTAGACATTGTTGCTGTCAATTTTAAGTGTGATTTGTAGAGTGTCTTGTCTAACTGATCGAGTTCGGTGCGTGTAAGTCTGATTTTTTCCGAGATAGCTAGTTCTAGCTAGAATTCGTTTTGCATTGAGAGAAGTTGCAACAGCAGAGGTTAGTGTAAATGCGGTTGGTATTACCTTAGAGTCGCGGCATCTCTTCAGAAAGGTGAGAGACTCGATTAGTTGAGCCTTCTTATCCCGAAGTCTGTTGAATGATCTTAAGGATGTGTGGAATCCCTCCCCGTAGAGGCGGTTAAATTTCGATTTAAAGCTTTCGTGATTGCAATGATTCATCTTCTTTGGTTCTTTCGGTAAAGTCACGTAGAATGATAATAAAATAATAAATTGATCAAATAAAATAACACAATAATATTCTAATATTCTCACGACGTTTCGGCCACAACACAAGCGGCCTAGAACTATCTTCGCTCTTATCTCGAACAAATGTAGGGACAATTTGATTTCCAAATTCAATCACCTCTCCAGCAAAAAATCGGATCCACACACCGAAAAGATAGACGTCAACAAAGTCGTAATTAATCGAAGTAACAGTTCCATTTCTGATGGTCTGAAATCCGTTTTAGCTAAAGGTCTAAACTTTGCTGTCACACCGAGACACTTACCGGTTAATGATATCATTGCCCATGTCGACGTTGCACTCAAGGGCTTGAGTCACATCTCTGCAGACGTAGCAAGATCTGAAATCGCTGCAACCCTCAAAAACGCTAAGTTGCCACCCAGCAACATCAGCAAAGACGAACGTTTTGAATTATCTCAATTAAAAAATAGGGATGATATTGTCGTCCTCTCAGCCGACAAAGGCAATGCCACTGTCATCATGGACAAAACAGAATATAACAACAAAATTCAAGAACTACTCAACGATGGCATCTACACAAAAATAAAAAGAGATCCCACCAACAGCCTGGTCACCAAAACGAACAAAATAATCTCTGATTCAACAGCATTAATTGATGAGATCAAACAGTTCTCGTTGAAGCCCTCTGCTGCCAGACCACCAAGATTATATGGCCTTCCAAAGATACACAAAGAAGATACACCCCTTCGTCCCATCGTCTCTACTATCAGCTCCCCCACCTACAAACTGGCACGTTTTCTTGCTGATATACTGCGACCTTTCACTGGAAAAACCACCTCTGCGGTACTAAATTCTACTCACCTGGTATCGACAATCAAAGGCATTTCCCTGTCCCCAAACGACCTGCTTGTCAGTTTTGATGTGGTGTCCTTGTTCACCAAAGTCCCGGTACCTGACACCATCGCTATCATTGAAGACCTGGTTCATCAAGGACTGCATACTGATGTACCCCCCCTGGTGAGACATTGCTTAACCAACACTTACTTCACCTGGAATGGAACTTTCTACAAACAAACTGAGGGCACCCCAATGGGCTCCCCCCTATCTCCGGTTGTAGCCAACGTATTCATGGAAAAATTTGAAACTGACGCCATCCAGACTGCCACTCTACGCCCGACCTTATGGAAGAGGTACGTTGATGACACCTTTGTCATCTGGCCACATGGCCAGCCTGCTCTAGACCAATTCCGCGACCACATCAATTCCATACACCCAGCCATCAGATTTACCATGGAGGTCGAAAAAGATGGCAAACTACCCTTTTTGGATGTCTTAATTAAAAGAAGACATGATGGTTCAATGAGCCACTCTGTCTACAGGAAAGCTACCCATACAAATGCTTACTTGAAACCGGATTCCCACCACCATCCATCCCAGAAGAACTCCCTCATCAAGACTCTATACCATAGAGCCCAATGCATTTCCGACCAGGAACACATTACCAGTGAACTCAAGCACGTACACCAGGCTCTCAGGGCTAATGGCTACTCCGACTACACAATCCGCAAAGCCATCACTCCAGTCATGAAGAAGGATCCTCTTGTGGAGCCACTCAAAACCATCACCTTACCCTACATTGCAGGGGTCACTAAAAAGATCTCCAAAATCCTGAACAAACACAAGATCCAGGTCCGATTCAACACAGTACATAAAATCCGTGATTTAGTTCCATCTGTAAAAGATGCTGTTCCAGACATACAGTACCCGGGCGTTTACAAACTAAAGTGCCTCTGTGGTAGTAGCTACATTGGAGAAACCAAAAGACATATCTCGGACCGCATCCGCGAACACAAAGCAGACTTGAAACACGGTAGGACGAACTCCTCTGCCGTGGCAGATCACTGTTATAATTCAGTGGGCTCACATGACATTGACTTCTCCAAGACGGAGGTTCTTTGCAAACCAACCGGCTACCATGAGAGATTCGTTCATGAGGCCATTCACATATACAAGCACAGAGACAATTTCAACCGAGAAGATGGATTCAGGCTTAGTAACCACTGGAAAGATGTTTTAAATCATTTCTGTTCTTAATTAATTGTATTTTTACGATGACCTTCAGACCGCAGCTCTTTCGCCAGCATTGCCTCTTAATACCTCTCACACCACGGTTAATGGTATAGTTTTACAATATGGAGCATACTAGGGCCTCGCAGCTGTCTCTCTCCCACTTCTCTGTTCCGACCATGGACGAACTCGTCCGTCTGAACGGGGCCCGTAGCTATCCGTGGTGCTGAAAATTTGAGGGTAAGAATCCACCCATTTTTTCGCCATATAGCATTGTGATATATAACGACTTATTGTTGGTAGCTTAGCTGATTGGAGAATATAGAGTTTATTGATAACATGAAGGTAATTTATATTTTAGTTTTTATTGGTTCACTATATAGTACTGTGAATAGCTCAGATGTGTAGTCATTTCTGTGACCAGTCACTAGCTAACCACTCAGTTGTTTCAATGCTGGATTCGCCTAGTTATTTCAATGCTAAATTCTCCTGTTTGATTTGTACTAAGGGCCTCGGTGAATGTGTATGCTCTGACTTTAACGTAGCTATTTCTGCAGCAGGTACAAGCTCTATTTCTGCAGCAGGTACAAGCTAATCACTCAGCTTTCTCAATGCTAAATTCTATGCTAATTCCATTGTCAAGATGTGTATGCCTTAACTTAGCTATTTCAATGCTAAATTCTATGCTAATCCCTTTAACAATGGGTGCCTCTGCGGGTGTGTATGCTTTAACTTTTAACATAGCTATTTCTGTGACCAGTCACAAGCTAATCATTCAGCCATTTCAATGCTAAATTATATGCTAATTCCTTTGTCAAGGCGCTTTGTTCCTCTCACACAGCTTAAAGGCCGTATCTGAACGTGGCTCTTTCACTCCAGCACTGTCCTACCAGACAGTCTCGCCCCCCTTCACCTGATGAAGGCCGCTTGTGTTGTGGCCGAAACGTCGTGAGAATATTATTGTGTTATTTTATTTGATCAATTTATTATTTTATTATCATTCTACGTGACTTTACCGAAAGAACCAAAGAAGATGAATCATTGCAGTCACGAAAGCTTTAAATCGAAATATGAATTATATTACGTTCTACAAATCAGTTCAAGAAAAGTAAAAGTATGGAAAAAAATGCATGAACAAATATTGATACTCACAGCACATAAAAACCTACACTAGTTTGCAGAAGCTGCATGGACATTCATCACAGGTGCACAGACACTTTCTCCTGTAGTATGTACCAGGGATGTTAAACAATAACTGGTAAAATGGTAACCATATATCAGAATTTATTACCAGTACCTAGAGTCAGGAAATAAAAATTTAGTGGAATTTTAATAATGAATGCACCTTAGATTTGAGGTTTCTGCAGCCTTGAATAGTATTCATATTTAAACTTTATTCACAGTGTGACTGCATGTGTGACATCACCAGTTGTTGCTTAGTCTTCCTTCCAACCAGTCTCAGCAAACCACAATGGCAAACAACGAATTAGGAGTTGGAATATAACATGAAGGTATAAGTCACCAGTGAGTACTGGTGTAATGCTTACAGATTGCCGCTCTGCACAAGCAGTTGGCTGTAGACTAAGGTGGCTTGTGCAGCAGCAGCCAATATGCAGCAAAAGTTTGAAACAAGATGAAAAAATGTGTAAGAAGAACACGGCCATTGTGCATATGCTAAGACATCAGTATTTCCTGAAGAAGTGCATTTGTCTTCGATCACCATCAAATTAAACTTGAGTAAATGTGACTGACAGCAATACGGTAACATAAGATAAGATTACCACAATGCACTTCTTCAGAAAATTATTAGGTATTTACACAAATGCACAATGGGTGTATGCATTTTACGCAGGGATGTTTAAAACTCATGGTTTTCCAGTTTGCACTACCACTGTTACAATGGATGTAACCCGTCATTTCAATATTTTAAATACGCAGCAGCATGCACGACAAACCTGGCAACAACAAAGTGCACAGCAGAATGCTTCATGAGGCCTTATCTGGCATTAGATTCGCATGATAATATTTCAGGCTTCTTCAGGCCCAGTGAGGCTTGGTGTTAATGGACAGCCTGTGTGAGACCCAGATGTGATTACATGACAGAGTTGGATTCTAAGGATTATTGCACACCAATCGTGTCCCAGCCAACTCTTCTAACTACAGTGCAGGTGGTTATACAGTATTGTTGTTGTTTGTCATTGAGGAACTGACAACTGTTGTCTTAATTATTATGACCCATGTTTCTCTGTCCACGGCTGCAATTAAGGTGATAAGATTCCCTATAAGCTGGGAATTATGACTTTGGTTGACGGGAGAAGTTGTTTTACCTTACACATGGTGGTAAAATGTTATTCATCATTATATTTGCCGAGCAATATTGCTATATGGCCAATGACTTTTGCTATACATGTTAATGCAATGCATTTTGGATGTTCAGGTTTTTCTGTAATTCTGCATTTGGTGATAAGTACCTGGTCAAATTGATGTTTGGAACAAGCATGGCAATGAAGGGCCAAGTGTACATGTGATTGTTTTCCTGTTCCAAAAGTTCAAGGTCAGAACAGTGTGGAAAATGGTTCTGATGCGTTTCTGTACAGATCTGTATGCGTCTTCTTTCTGTAGATGCTGTGCACGAACTAGTAATTTTTGCGATATATTAAAACTTAAAGGGAGCCTGTTTCAAAGGAAATAATGTTATGTTCATTGATGTAATTTTATATGTACAAAAACTATGATTTTAACAACCATAGTATGTAAACACACTATAAGTGCAACTACGCCCATCCCTAAAGCACACACACACACACAACAAAAACAACAACTGCTCCTCACAACTAAGTGGCTTGTGCCAGACTATAGGTGCACGTTGCACACACACATACAGATACGGCTACATTCATTCCTACAGTACACACACAGGTACTCCTACACTCATCCCTACAGCATACACAACAAAGACAAAGATACCCTGTAAAGCCTTAGACATTTGGGGCAAGTGCTTTTGGCGACCACTTTGAAGGCCACAGCACACGAGGGAGTGGGTAGCCAGCACAATACCGGCTGCCTTTGTCTGTCCCGAGTGGCGATGTTTACACACTGCACCAGGTACTCATTTAAGACTAAGTCGACCTAGGGGAGGCCCCGGAGCAGTTCAAATAATCATCACTGGTGTTGGTTGCCGTGAGCAGGAGTCGAACTCGAATCTCCAGGTTTGTAGCGCAGCATGCTAAGAACTACGCCACCGCTTCCCATACAAACAAATACACCTACATTCACCATTACAGAAGAAGTAAAGACACACACACGTGTACCCACACTCACCCATCCAGTGCCTGGAAGTTGATGTAATGCTCTTCCTCCAATTTTCTAGGAGTAAACCTGATGCACGTCTTGCTATGGTATTCCTGGAAGGCTTGCTCAATTACCTTCTTGTCACTGGTGCCTAGAAAACAAAGCATGACGAGAAAGTTTGTCTAGTTTTGCTATTCCTCCGTTGAAGGAGTGCAGACTACAATGATTTACTGTGTGGTCCAATGTTTGGGTTGCATGGCCAAAATCGTGCTGTTGCTTGTGTCTGTCACATCTGATTCTCCAAGATTTTTTTTTTGCCTGAGCCCGAGTGCCAACCAGCAGAACGTCTGATTTAACTGGATTAAGCAGCATTTATTTTCGTGCAAAACACATGCACCACTTGCGTACAATCTTCGAGGTTACCAAGGCTCTCAATATGTAAATTTGACTTCACTGCAGTGTACAATTGTGCATCATGAGGTGTACTCCACTACCCACATCAAAACTCCTTACAATTCACAAAGGGCACATCGCAGCATGGACGCTTCTATTGCCGCTGCAATGTTGTTATTGTAAAGGAAGCCATTTACTTTCTATCACATAATTATCCCACAAATGATTATTGATTGACTGATAATAAAAAAAAATTGAGCGTAATGTACCCACCATTAATTGGACTCTCTGGACGAGTTTGTAAGAGATAATAGGATAACCTCTCAATTATATCCCAGTCGATGCATTTAATCCCAAATAAAGCCATGCAGTCTACCGTGCACTGCACTCACTGAACGCGATGGAGATGTTGTAGGGGATGTACACGTTGCCATCCTTGTGTTTGGGCCACTCCACAGGCTTCTCCAAGTGGTCACCTGCAATGTCTCCAGTCCTGAGGACTTCGGAAGCTAAGAAAACAAAACAAAGTTTGAATGTGTAATTAGTGCAACACCTGTATATATAACCATCGACACGGAAAGTCTAATTCAAGGGACATCTGGATCATCAAAGTGAATGTAGTTTTGTCCTAGGTGTAGCATTAAGTGGTTCGGTGTCACAGAAACAAGACTGCTGAAAGAGGCAAGGGGAATCCACCTGAGCCATAATTCTCTGGCTATGACTCAAGAGCCCTCGTGTGGAGCATGGCGCTGCGAAGTGAGGAGGGGCAGTGGGATTGGTGGAATGAAGGAACCTTGAGCTATGGACCTGCCCTTGGGCAGAAGATTTTCGAGAGAGGTGTACTACACGGAACCCTTGATGATCGGATACAGAGACCAATATTGTCCCAAACATAAAACCTTTGTATGTAACATTATGCAATAAGATAACTTACCATAATAAAGGTTAAACAAAACTTAAAATATCAGTAACAATACAAATGAAACTGAGGTAAGAGAAAAATTATCAAAAGCACTTGCATTTATGTTTTGTAAGTGAAGAGTCAACTCGTTATAAGCCAACTGGTAGCGATGGTTGTTAAATGTACAGGCAGACCTTGCTTAGCGCTCAAAATGCGTTCCTGGAGAAGTGAGTGTGAATGGAATGGGATCTAAAAGGGGTCATTATACCATTATATTTATGGGGATGCGTTCCCAATAGCGTTATTTATTTTGTATGAGCAATATATGAGGGCTTAATTAGAGTATCGGTAAGTGCTAATAGTACAGATGAATAATATTTTTTCATACATAAAAAGTATAATTGATTATATAGTAGGATGTTGTACTGTACTCAAGAGTGCATTCTGCTGTACTCCTACAAGGCAGTGGTGGGAGATGAGGTTGTAGGAGCTCCTGTGCTCCCAATCCCCAATCCGGGTCATTCTCAGATAATTGATCCAGGTCCTCCGTGATCTTCGTGATGCACTCAGTATAAATTTCTGTGGTGAGGTTTCTTTTAGGTGACGCCTGATACTCTATCTTTGGTTTGTGAGTTCTCTCCTGGCTAAACAAATATTTTATTTTATGTAATCGTGATTACGAATCGTGAAAATCGATTTTCAGGGGGTGAGATCTGGTTGTCTCTGTCGCTCTCATTGGCTGAGTGAATGATGAGGGCGTGTACATTCCTTGTCCGGTACTGCTTCGTATTCTCACTCGTAAGCACTGTTTAGATTTTTCGTTAAGAAAATCTCCAGGACAAAGAGCATTATAACATATCAGCATTCTACGGGGTCACGCTAAGCGAGATCTGCATGTAATAGGGATGCGATAGTGTTCCGTGAATGAGAAGCATCGATGGTGAATGGACATTCTCCAACTCCAGCACTCACTCTCGGCCCTGAGCATAGGGATTCTGTTGTCTCTGAAGTTACATTAAAGATCCAATTACTTCATTTGCAATTGTAGACAATTACATACCGGCATGATGGACCAAACTCTTCAGTTCTTTCGGTAAAGTCACGGAGGTATGAAATAAATTAAATCATGACGTTTCGGGTGCAACACAAGTGCCCGTCATCAGGTGGAAACAACCCCAGCAATAAACAATTTGCTGAAATGGGCAAAAGGAGGCTGCTTGTGACACGAGGCTATATATACGTAAGAGGTGGGGGGGGGAGAGGAGCCAGGGAGGAGAGATAGAGGGGGTGCGGGTGTGGGGTAGGGGGAGTGGCGAAGTGCAAGCTCCAACCCGAGCCCGAGCTCAACAAAATGCCGGGGCTGGGCAGTGCAAGCTCCAACCCGAGCCCGAGTACGACAAAATGTCGGGTCTGGGAAGTGAGCGGGACTGGAGGGTAGGAGGCTGAAGAAACTGGCGATGCGGATACGAAGGTAAACTATAAAGCAGTTAAGGTTTTACCTGGTTAATAACGTCCTTCAAATGAGTGCTCAATTTGTATCCATCTTCTCGGTTGAAGTTACGTCTATGTTTATATATCTGGTTGGCTTCATGAACAAACCTTTGATAGTAGCCCGAAGGTTTGCAGAGCACCTTGGTCTCGGAAAAAACAATATCATGAGAGCCCACAGCGTTATAACAATGGTCAGCCACGGCGGAGGTATTAGTCCTGCCGTGTTTCAGATCTGCCTTGTGCTCGCGAACACGGTCGGACACATGCCATTTCGTTTCCCCAATGTAACAATCACCACAGGAGCAACTTAGTTTGCAGACTTCCGGATATTGCATGTCAGGAATGACAGCCTTCACAGATGGGATTAGATCACGGATTTTGTGTACTGTACTGAATCGAAACTGGATCTTGTGTTTGTTTAAGATTTTGGCAATCTTTTTGGTAACGCCTGCTATGTATGGTAACGTGATGGTTTTGATCGGTGTCTCAGGGGGTTGTTTCTCCATGGTTGGAGAAACAGCTTTGCGGATAATGCGGTCCGAGCATCCATTCATCTAAAGGGCCTGGTGTACGTGTTCCAGTTCACTGGCTAGGTGCTGTTGTTCAGAAATGCAGTGGGCCCTGTGGTATAGTGTTTTGATGAGAGAATTCTCCTGTGCCGGATGGTGGTGGGAATCAGGTTTCAGATAGGAATCTGTGTGGGTGGCTTTCCTGTAGACAGAGTGTCCCAATGAATGGTTGAGAAATTGGTTCAATGCTGGCAGGCCATGTGGCCAAATGACGAAAGTGTCATCCACCTATCTCTTCCACAAGGAAGGACATAGGGTGGATGTCTGGATGCATCTGTTTCAAATTTCTCCATGAAAATATTCGCTATCACTGTTGATAAGGGGGGACCCATGGGGGTACCTTAATTTTATTTGTAGAAAGTACCATTCCAGGTGAAGTAAGTGTTGGTAAGGCAGTGCCTCACCAGAGAAAGAACATCAGGGTTCAGTCCATGTTGGACTAAATCTTCAATTATTGTTAAGGTGTCAGGCACAGGAACCTTGGTGAACAGAGAAACAACATCAAAGCTGACGAGAAGATAATCTGGGGATAGTGAAATGCCCTTGATTATAGAGACCAAGTGAGCTGAATTAAGTACTGCTGAGGTAGTTTTGACAGTGAATGGAAGCAAGGCATCGCCAGTTTCTTCAGCCTCCTACCCTCTAGTCCCGCTCACTTCCAAGACCAGATATTTTGTCGTACTCAGGCTCGGGTTGGAGCTTGCACTTCCCAGCCCCGGTATTGTATTGAGCTCGGGCTCGGGTTGGAGCTTGCACTTCGCCACTCCCCCTACCCCACACCCGCACCCCCTCTATCTCTCCTCCCTGGCTTCTCATCCCCCCCCACCCCTCTCACGTATATATATAGCCTCGTGTCACAAGCAGTCTCCTTTTTCCCATTTCAGCAAATTGTTTATTGCTGGGGTTGTTTCCACCTGATGACGGGCACTTGTGTTGCGCCCAAAACGTCGTGATTTAATTTATTTAATACCTATGTGACTTTACCGAAAGAACCAAAGAGTATGGATTCCTGCAGTCACAAAAACTTCAAATCTAGATTATGATGGACCAAGTTTGAAAAATTACCAACAAATTACTCAATTCGGGTAATACATCGCAATCATCCCCCCTACTGTGGCAACTTGGCAGGACCCTCCTGAAAGAGTTGTGAGACTGAGTGAGGCTTTCCTGGGTAAACAAGTGTAATAATAAGAAAGAATAAAGCACAAGGCTTAATGGAATACCAGGCATTGAGATTTTAAAACTGTCATTTGAGCAGATGTCACATCACCATAAATAAAAACAGTCACAAAGGTGGGAGTAACAAGTTTGTATGAAGATGGTGATGAAAAACATTATTTATAATTGCAAATAACCTAACTTAATGTTTGAGTCTCTTAGTTTTTTTACGTGTGCCAACATTTAAGTAGCGATCACAATGAATGCAACATAATGCCAAGAAAGGAATAACTTAATTCTCTTTAGACTACAAAATGATGCTTGAGTAGCCATATGCTGAGATTACAATACCTCTCAGGAGCCAAGTCTTACAGTGCCTGGAAACATGTTAACAAAGGCTCCCACTACCCCTAGCATGGATATGATTAAAAGGGGCCAGCAAGGGCATGAATTTTCAGATCAACAAATGAAAAGAAAAATAGTTCAGATGTCAATGCAGACTTAAGTTTGGCAATGTTTACAAAAATCCCATCACACCAAATGTATGAGGAGGTTCACAGTGTAAAACTATGCCGCCAGAACTCACAGGAGAAGCCCACAACCCTTGGCTGTGCTGTTGCAATCCGATCACAGCCGTCCCTAGAGTACAGCGAATCATGGCGACCACCCCGGCCCTCGCGCTTTGGTGGCCCCGTGCTTTGGTGGCACTGCATTTCGGTGACACCGCGCATCAGTGGACCATGCTTCGGTGGCACCATGCTTCAGTGGCACCATGCTTCGGTGGTACTGCATTTCGGTGACACCGCGCATCAGTGGCACCATGCTTCGGTGGCCCTGCGCTTTGACGTCATGGTGTCAGATGTAACACTTCCGGTTTAGTTTGAAGGCGTCAGGGGGCCCACAAAGTGCGATTTGACCCTGGCCCCGCACCCCTCTATGGATGGCCTTGATTCCGATTGCGACGGTTATGATCGAATGCAGCAATTTTATAGAAATTGCTGCATTCGATCATAACCATCACCAGCAATACATTAACCATTATTGACTCTGGAAACTTGGCGGGCAATGGAATGAAGTGATAAAGTTCTCTCTAGCAAATCAGTGTGTATGCTTAGCAATAATAGGTCTACAGGCTAAATTAATCTAGGAGTAAAAATAATTTGCTAAAATAGAGTGGCCCATCATGGCCATTATAGTCCATTACACCATCACACCACACCATCCCACTATACCAGGGGTCTGAGTACTGAATGGCTTATGCATTACTATAAATTGCGTAGGCCAATATTTGTCCCAATTTCGAGTCCCTATGTGATTAACGTAGGGGAATGCATACATTTCTGTGAAAACATAGGAGCAGTTAGGAACAGCCTTAAATCCGTCATTACTCGTGTCGGCATACACCCGCGTTCTCACTAACAATAACTGCCATTTGGAACTAAGTGGCGGTGATGTCACCACGGTGCTTGTGCCAGGATATGTGCACTTTAAGGCCACGTGAAGTGTCGAAGGCTCGCTGGCAGGTGACTGGACAGACCCAGGTGCCATGGGTTGACTGAGATGACTGGCAGATGCACCACCTGTGCCCCCTACTGTGTCAATTGCTGTGTTTTAGCCGCCTGGCACTTCGCTAATTGTTGCGAGCATCACGCCTCTGCCCTCCGCTGTTGTTGAAGGGCGACTTCCTCCGAATTTGCGGACATTTTTAGCAAAAGCAAATTTGACATCGGCCGCACTTCCTTGACTCATCACCACATTGACACGGGTAATTCGGCTCCCATTCGCCAGCATGCTCACAGACTGAGCACCAACTAAAAAGAACATGTCCGCCTTGTCATTGATGAAACGCTTGGGGCTGATATCATCTCACCCTCTAACAGTCCGTGGGGAGCTCCCATCGTTTTGGTTAAGAAATGCGATGGCAGTCTCCGGTTTTGCATTGATTTTCGTAAATTAAACAAAATTTCCATCGCAGATGCCTACCCTCTCCCCCGCATTGACGACTCGCTAGACGCACTCTCCGGTGCGCGGTTCTTTTCAACTCTAGACTTGTTGTTGGGATTCTGGCAGCTGCCATTGGATGAGGCCTCCAAGCCCAAAACTGATTTCCACACACCCCAAGACCTTTTCCAATTTAACTGCCTCCCTATGGATCTCCATTCTGCCCCGGCCACCTTTCAGTGCCTTATGGAGATGGTCTTAGCGGGTCTTCAATGGGACTCGTGCCCCATATACTTGGACTATGTCATCATTTTCAGCCGCACGTTTGAGGAACACCAACGATTGCGCTCGGTATTCCTGAAGGTGCGGGCCGCTAACCTCAAATTTAAGCCCCAAAAGTGCCATTTGCTGCAGTCCTCGGTTAGGTATTTGGGTCACGTCGCGAGCGCATCGGGGGTGGCTACCGATCCAGACAAAACTGCGTGCGTGCGTGCATGGCCGACCCTCAATCCGTGGCCAAAGTTCGCAGTTTTGTCGGGTTTGCCTCCTACTCACGCCAATTCGTCCGCAACTTCGCGACAATCGCCAAGCCGCTACACACGCTGACCGCCAAGGGACATACATTTTCTTGGGCGCTGAAGAGGAAGCAGCATTTGTCGCAATCAGGGACTCTCTCGCCAACGCGCCCCCATTGGGGTACCCCGATTTTAGCTTGCCCTTGGACACAGATGCCAGCGACACGGGCATCGGGGCCGTTTTGTCCCAGAGAGTTGACGGCCTCGAAAGAGTTGTGGCGTATGGCAGCCGCATTTTGTCCCCCGCAGAACAACGTTACTGCGTCATGCGTAGGGAGCTGCTGGCTATCGTCCATTTTATGCAGCTGTACAGGCCCTACTTGTATGGGAGGCGGTTTGTTGTCCGCACGGACCATGCCGCCTTACAGTACTCCTTGCGGATTGACCAACCTTCGGGTCAGCTTTCCCGCTGGCTCGAAGTATTGCAGGGATACTCTTTCAAGATCATCCATAGGAAGGGCGCCCAGCACAGCAACGAATGTTCCCGCATACAGATAGAGGACGCCTCTCTACTTAGGTTGCGATGCCGCGTTACATCAGCTAACCAAAGGGCCTCTCCAACGAAAGCGCCGGTGGTCATCCTTCGGGGTGGCTTCATCATGCGGTGGAACGCCGAATCCCAAGGGTATTGCATCGTAGTGCCCACGGTCCTCCGAGGGAAGCTTACCCGGGTGGTTCGGAAGACGTTGCTCACTATTAAACGAGACTACTATTGGCTGGGTATGGAGGACGACGTGGCACTGTTTGTCAAAGATTGTCAGGATTGTACTCGCCAGAAAACGCCGAGCCGGCAGGATCTGCCCCCCCACTGCAATCCATACAGGTCGGGCGGGTCAACGAGCTGGTGGCCCTCGACATCTTGGGCCCGTTCCCGCTTTCAAAAAGGGGCGATAAATATCTCCAGGTCGGGGTCAAGTACCTCACCCATTGGCCTATGGCGTGGCCCCTTCCAGATCAGTCTGCTGCATCCATAGCCGATGCCTTTGTGCATGGCTATGTGTTGGACAAGGGGGCCCCCGAGCAACTCTTGACTGACCAGGGACAACATTTATCCTCTAGGTTGCTCAAAGACGTCTGCCACCTCCTGGGCAAAAGGAAAATTAGGACATCGCCCTACCACCCTCAAACTGATGGGATGGTAGGGCGACTGCATCACACCCTCACGTCAATGTTTTGCCACCAGGTGGATGCGGCGCAGTTCGATTGGGACCTGCACATCCCAGGCATCCTTGTGGTGTACAGGTTGGCCCCTCATTCTTCCACGGGATTCTCCCCATTTTTTTAATGCACGTCCAATTAGGCTTGGCTTCGTCCGGCAAGGGATCCGCGGTGCCTGCCCCCATGCGGGTTACGCTTGACAGGTTATGGGGGGCACGCGAGGCCGCGGCAAGTAATTCGGCCAGCCGGCAAGCGGAAAATGAGAGGTTGACGATACACCGGGGGGCGGGAACTCCGTGGGGGGTTGGTGATAAAGCCTGGCTTCATTGCCCGCAGGTGCCGCTGGGGACATCCATAAAATTTTACCGACTGTGTTAGGGTCCCGTGGAGGTTGTAGAGGTCCAGCGACCACAGTGCGTGCGCATCCAATTCGGCCGACGCCATTGGATTGTGCACCCCTCTCGGTTGAAGAGGTATCTGCCTTGTTCAATTGATTCATCCCCAATCCCGGAGCGGGGAGTGTCTGATGTGTCCGACGAGCCGCGTCGGGGGTGTCAAAACGCTGTGTGTCAGGGTGCTTCTTCTCCTCCACCCGCAGGACTGCGGCACCTAACTCCCGAGGAACTGCCTGCGCCCCTGCCAGGGGGAGAGCAGTCTCGCAGGACCGCAATGCCAACGCTCGACCAGGCTCCGACTCAAGGAGATGGACCAGACTCGAGGACGAGGTCCAGGAGCAGGCTGTTCCATTGAGCGCCTTCCTGCACCCGACCGCTCGACGTGGCACTGTTGGCACGAGCGGTGTGCTCTGCGACAGGCCATAGCCCACTGCATGGGCCAACCGGCCCCTTTCGTGCTTACCTTACCATCCAGTGTTCCGCATCATTATTCTTGTTGTTGTTACGTTGGCTGCTTGTTGTACGGGGTCGTTCACGTGCTCCGCGAAATAACGTTAACAGCCGGGATGGCTGGATTTTCTTCATGGCAAGGGGGGGGGGGGTGATGTAGAGGAGTACTGAGGGGACCCAACGAGGGGTAACCGCGGGAAGGGATACAAGCAGAAAGGGGAGTGCCAGAAGGGCGAGAGAGGAGGGTAATTAGAAGAGTGAGACGTCTGCTAGTGGGGGAGCCAGGTAGATGGAGGAGGGAGGAGCCCGGGTGAAGGGGATAAAAGGGGAACCTAGATGGAAGGGGAGGAGAGAGAGAAAGGAGCCAGGTAGCAGGGAGAAAGGCTTCTGGGCTGGAGAGACAAAGGAGGCTATGGGTGGAAGAGTACGGGGTAGCCTGGATGAAGGTCGAGGGAGTCGGGAGAGAAGGCTAGAGACAGGGAATAGTGAGTACTCGCGACGGAACGAAGAGTGCGGATGTTGGCGTGAATAAACGGCAAGCAGCCCTGAATATTCAACCCTGGTCTCCGTCTGAGTCTGCAATCTGACAGGACATCCTGAAGCATGACTCTACACATGTTTATTATACCTCAAACTTCAAAACACAAATTTACAGTGCTCAGAGTTTTTTTGTGAAATCTTGAAGCCTGAAGTGAGAGCATGGACTGATATTTCATCTCAGTGTGCAATGACTAGAGGGAGATGCTAGCTTGCATTCTACAAATATTAATTGCAAGTACTCAAAACGTGTTTTATTAGTATTGAAAACTTCAAATCAACAAACTCATTTAAAATGTAGAGCTTGCCCAGATAACACATTGCTTACCTTCATCTGCTGTCTGAAGAGCCAGGACATTGACGATTTTTGCGACCACAAGCAGAAGAGGAATTCTGTACGACTCTGCCTTGGGAAACTCCAGGATTTTCTTGAGCAGCTCTAAAGGAGATGATATTACATACTAATCCACAACTTTGTAGCACCCAGGAGACTCTTGTAGTTAAATAGTACAATTCTAACACATTAATTCCAGGGTAATGTTTAATTTTTCTGTCAGCACCAGCCCCATTTTACATGCACAGATACAAATTTTGTTGATAATTTGTTTCAAGGACGGTCCTCAAACGTTTAACCTGCTGCTATGATGGCACGCTCACTCACGCCACCCTGTGGTTAAACTGAATTGCTTTATTATGCAGTGGCTTTACATGAACACAGTAAAAACATTTTAATACGTCATCATATTCAGTCTTGCCTTCCCATAAAATCTAGAATAAAAAATAGTTTATTTACTTATTTGTTTTATTCACGACTTATATTTCTTATTGTATCTTTTCTAGACAGTTGCACTTTATTTTGTGTGCAGTTGCAATTTACTTTGCTCAGTCTATTTTAGCCGTTGAGGTTGTGACGGATTTATTAAGTTAATTTATGTTGTTCTATGCCTCTGTACCGTTCCCGTTCTGCTGTTATGTGCACCGGTTCCTACTTCATTGAGGGTGATATTGGCACAGAAAATACAAACAGATTGATTTATTTATGAATGCAGCATGATTTTTTAAATGTCAGACATCGATAAATCCGACTCGTGACTGAATGTGTATTCATTTTTGGACGTGATGATTATTTTTGTGAGCTTTACTTTCCGTATGCATTTGTCCTGGATGTATTGGCAATTGCATGCACAACTATTTTCGAGTATATATGTGATTTGTGTTTGCATGCATTATTGTCTGGGTGGAGTGGGAGTGCAAGACCATGGGTGATATAGGCAGCTGGGGGCAGGGCAGTAACGTGTCCACACTGGTCCAAATAGGCACAGCAGGAGGTACTTAACAGGAGCCAAAGTGCCAAATGTCCCTTGGAGGCAGATAGCCGATCCCGACATTAACAAAGACGGCAAAAACGCTTGAATATTCCCCTATTCGTGCATCCATATTGTTGCATGACAAGTTGGTGTGAGAAGCAGAATGGGCCTAAATGCAAAACAACAGCATAGCGAGTGGGATGAATGAACCCAAACAGATGACGACTTTACTTCGAATCTCGAATCCTTGAACAGTATTGTGCTGTGACAGTAGTACTTGGTGACCTGTTGTAATCTGAGCAGTAGAATTTACTGCGAAAGTGATCATTAATTAGTGTTTTTGTTTACTTGTGACATGTGAACTATTTTTATAATCTGTGAGGAAGAAAGCTCAATGCCCAAAACGTCTCCTATTACATTTATAACATTCCTATTATAGCAGTGTTACTGACGAATGTTTTGAGTTTAGTTTTATTGTTGTGTTTTCTTGGTTACCTGACTAGCAAATCCAAATTCTACATATCTTGTTGACATTTGACATTGAATAGTGTTGTGGTTTTAAATTATATACTTTTACATACACATTTAGTGCAAAAGGCAAAAGTGTTGACTTGGATGCTTCCTGTGTGTATTTGGTCGCTGATTGTTTTGAGTGGAATCGCACCTTTACCTGAAAGTACTTATGCTGCTCTAATATGGTGATGTCACCAAAATGAGTATTAGCATCATAGTATATAAATCAAATACACAAAACGTTTTGTAGAGAGTGAGCGTGGAGATTCTCACCTGGGCCACCACCCGCTTTGTAAGCCGTGTGCAGCACCTCCTTCTCCTGCGCCGGGCCCTTGGCAGATAGAAGCTCCAGAAGCTTCTCCAGGCGTGGCACCGTGGAGCTGTCATAACTGTGAGACAACACAGAGCACGACCCAGGAGTAACACAGCCTCATCTAACAGCTCCAGCAGCCTCTCCAGGTGAGTCACTGTGGAACCAGCACACCAGTGAGACAACACGGAGTGTGAAGCAGAGAAACACTGCAGTAAACATAATTTAATCTGCAATGCATCGCCAATACTGTTACAGAAAATGCAATTATGTATAACAATGCTCCTCTAATGACCTATCATTACCAACAGAGTTGAAACAATTTGTGGATCAGCTGTGAGATCATGAGAGATTTTGCAGAGATCTCAGATCTCATCAGTGTCACAGTCGTCAAAAAGTAGTAGAATAGCTTCAACAATTTGCAGGCACACTCAATGGGAAAATAATATTTGCATATATTTTTTTCAGATGTTATAAATATGGGGTCGGATCATAAGTTTGAATCTATCAATAAACCCAATAATTTTAAGCATTCCATTTGTCCAATGATGTTGTTTCTGATATCCGTAATAGGTGAAAGGAATGAAACTGGACTCTTGTTGAAAGCAAATATTTTTGTGGACATTTAGGAGCAATTTTAGTGATGATAATTTATATTGAATGAAGTCAAAATGGTATTGGAGATTCTGATTTACTTCGTTTGGAGATTTACCTGATACTAGCATGACAATGTCATCAGCAAAGATATGTAATTCTGAGTGATTTAAGTTTAGTCCAAGATTGTTTAAATATAAGAACAGAATTGGACCCAGCACACAACCTTGTGGAACACTCTTTGTTATTTTAATATTTGCAAATGATGTTATCACTATGTACATGTTGAGAATGGTCAGAGAGGTAACTCTAAAAACATTTTATTGTACTGTCTGAAAATTTTGTTGACCAAGTCTTGTGAGCAGAATAGCATGGACAATGGTGTCAAAGGCTATGACATGTCAAGGAATATTGCACAGCAGTAGTGGCTTTTATCAAGGTTAATCAAAATAAAATTTAAAATGTCCGGACAAGGATTATTGAATTACATTTTTAATTGTTCCAATTTAGCTATAATGCCTCCAGATATTAACATGAGCAATGCCAAGACTCTGTCTGTTTTTTTCTCAATTGAGTTATGGATGAGTGCTGGAGAAGATTTGGCAGTAATAGGACCAGGATTGGTTTCAACACCCAACCTAATCAACAACATAACTATTCATAGTTTAAGAATGTATTTTAAACTGGGGTGCTCTCCTAAATTATGTTTCGTGGGCTCTCTGGACCAGCAGTGTCTCTTGTCAGTGCCCTCTGTACCTAGAATGTCTTGTGATCGTACTTTAAGGATGAGACACTCACGTGCATTGCATCTTCACCTCCATTATGACCTTCACAACTGGGTCTCCTTTTGCGTTTAATGTCCGCACTGTAAAGAAGTGAGCAACAACACAAGATGGGCAGGTTAGATATTAGTGGGTCCTTCTAAGAATTTGAAAAGAAACTAAAGGTTAAGGCATAAACTTTCGAATGTAGTTGTAAAACATTAAAAACATACTTCACAATGCATCTAAAATGTCACGTTACAGTAAATAATTATGATAAAATATGATTTTTGAAATGGCATTAAATGATATAACTTCTTTAAATGTAAGAGTTAGATTTTAAGCGTCAACCTCCACTTACTAGAGATCCACCAAGTGTGCATCATTGATATCTTATATGTATCAACGTAGTATATGCTCATGTTTGTCTCAATGTTATGTTACTATCATTATGACTGCACAATGGATACAGTTTTTATATATGTACATATATAACTGTATATATTGATTCCAAATTACACAACATCGTCCGGCTAAAGTGTAGAGAAAGAAAGTTGTCATGGCACAATAAAACGTTAATTAGGCCACTAATCCTTCAAAAACAATGTTTTCCAAACACCGGATGAGAAATTTATCTCGGTGAATTGTGGTGACAGTTTGCAGCAAACACTGTGTTGCAGGAGGTGCTAAGGAATGCTGACGCATGTGTGTACTCTATGTTGAACCTCTTGCGCACCGTAAGAAGACAACTGTGCTAATCGGAGGTGCGGGAACACACCCCTGTAGTGTTGTCAGAGTGTAACTTAATTAAGGTTAGCTTTATCGTATGGATCATGATAGCTCTCGTAAACACAATCCAATATTCGGCACATACCCTGTAGAAAGACTGGCACATTGATCAAAGGGTTACCCTAAACTTGGTGATACAATTACACGACGGGTAACCCTTTTTGACGATAGCGATGAAATGATACGGCAGGCAGGTGCCTCTCCCATGACGTGAGCAAGATGTCGCACATCTTGCACTGTTTGATGTCTTTTTTTCATTGCTTGAAAATCAATGCTGTCACAAATTACTTCTAAGGACAACCCCATGTTGAAATACGTTCCAAAATCCATGCAATAGTATATTTTTTCTTATTTTAATGAATAAAATACTATATTTTCAAATGTTTACATTATTTAAATAGCCGTGTGTAGTGCAGGTCTGTAATCCAGTGATTTAGAGATGGAGTTGGTTAATTTAGCAAATCCGCAAGTGTGACACATCCAAGCTGCATAGCCATTAGTAGGCAACAGCAAGTATGTTGCTACATTATAGAGCTGGGTTATCTGATTATCTAGGCAATCTATTACTCTACTGGTTATTGATTTTATTACTAAACTAATCGAATAACTTAAAAACTGTTTAAATAAATCTCTCCTCTGTTGCCACAAGGGCTACTGGACAAGAGGTGATGGGCGGGGCTTGGTGACATCATCAGCATTATTAGCACGTCACACTGGGCATGGCTCAAAGGGGGTTTCCCACCTTCAGGAGGCAGGATGTGGTGCCCGTCGCCATTTTTAAATGGGCTCGAGTAATCGACCACAAAATAGTCAACTGAAAATGTATTCAATTAGTCGACCTAATTGACGAATTGTCCCAGCTCTACTGTACTGTGTGCATGGGCTTGGTGCTCTACTCATAGGCAAGGATTTTCTCCAGGTGGGGGGGGGGTTATTGTGGAAACAAAATAACAAGACAGTTACAGACTAGTGCCAATCAACTGCTGAATGATGGCATCTGCTGACTTGTTGGCCATGAGGATGGCTTGACCATACTTCACCTCACTAATCAGTGCCGGTTTGTGAAATTCCTTTACAAATTGTAAAAAAAAAAAGCTTCAAACAGCTCCATGAAAAAATCTTACAAAAAGCATTGATATCGTGATAGACATTGGGTTGTTATAAGTGTTCAAGTGTGACCGATGCAAAAAGAGTATTCATTACAACATCAATACTTTTTCAAAGACATTTTGACGGATCACTGTAATTGTAAAATAAAATCCCCTGAGGCAACATATTTTGCTCTCTATAACGCATGCACACTTCACCTTTGGCTGCTTTTTCCTCCATCACCTCCTCCTCTGTCTGATGAGAGAACAAACAAAACCACGACGACCATCAGCACCGAGAGCCAGGAAGCAAGCCGAGCACAACGGTGCACAGGGGGCCACAGGAGGTGGCTTCGTCTCTCCCCACTCGGCCCGGGGGCACAGTAATGGGACTGCCGTTCTGGGAGGAGGCATCCTGCTACCACAGCAGGGCTCTGTCTGGGATGAGCCCTCCCTGCGCTGTCCCATCACACTGGGGGACTTTGTTGCCACTCCTCTTTTTGGTAGCACACTCTTGGTTTGAACTCAAAACTGTTAGACCAATTAAAGTAACATACTCTTTGGTTCTTTTGGTAAAGTCACGTAGATATAAAAAGAAATAAATAACGACGTTTCAGGCGCAACACAAGCAATCATCAACAGGTGGGACAACCACAGCACGAAACAACTGCTGAGGCGGGCAAAATGGCTGCTTGTAACAAGGGGCTATATAGTAAAAGAGGGGGGGGGGGATGGAGCCAGGGAGGAGGGCTGGAGAGGGTGGGGGAGTTGGGTAGGGAGAGTAGTGTGCAGCACGCTCCTACGGTATGATAAAATGCCGGGGCTGAGAAGTGAGTGGGGCTGGCAGTAGGGAGGCTAAAGAAAACTGGAGATGCGGATATGAACGCAAACTATAAAGGAGTTAAGGTTTTACCTGGTTAATAACATCCTTCCAATGATTGCTCAATTTGTATCCATCTTCTCGGTTGAAGTTATGTCTCGCTTATATATCTGGATGGCTTCATGAACAAACCTTTCATAGTAGCCTGACGGTTTGCAGAGTACCTTGGTCTCGGAAAAAACAATATCATGAGAGCCTACAGCGTTATAACAATGGTCAGCCACAGCGGAGGAATAAGTTCTGCCGTGTTTCAGATCTGACTTGTGCTCGCAAACACGGTCCGAGACATGACGTTTCGTTTCCCCAATGTAACAGTCACCAAAGATGCAACTTAGTTTGTAGACTCCAGGATATTGTATGTCAGGAACGACATCCTTCACAGATGGGATTAGATCATGGATTTTGTGTACTGTACTGAATCGGACCTGGATTTTGTATTTGTTCAAGATTTTGGAAATCTATTTGGTCACGCCTGCTATGTATGGTAACGTGATGGTTCTGATCGGCGTCTCAGGGGGTTGTTTCTCCATGGTTGGAGAAACAGCTTTGCGGATAATGCGCTCCGAATATCCATTTATCTTAAGGGCCTGGTGTACGTGTTCCAGTTCACTGGCTAGGTGGCGTTGCAGTGGGCCATAGGGTCCACTGCATTTCCGACCAACCAGGTTTCAGATAGGAATCTGTGTGGGTGGTTTCTCAAACAAAACATCCAGGAATGGTAGCTTACCATCCTTCTCCACTTCCATGGTGAATTTGATGTATGGATGTATGGAATTAATGTGGGTGAGAAATTGGTTCAGTGCTGGACGGCCATGTGGCCAAATGACGAAAGTAGCATCCACATATCTCTTCCACAAGGACGTAGGGTGGATGTCTGGGTGGTATCTGTTTCAAATTTCTCCACTAACATTCGCTATCACTGGTGATAGGGGGGAACCCATGGGGGTACCTTCATATTGTATGTAGAAAGTACCATTCCAGGTGAAGTAAGTGTTGGTAAGGCAGTGCCTAACTAGAGTCGGAACATCAGGGTTCAGTCCATGTTGGACTAAATCTTCAATTATTACTAAGGTGTCAGGCACAGGAACCTTGCTGAACAGAGAAACCACATCAAAGCTGACGTACAAATCATATGGGGACAGTGAAATGCCGTTGATTAGAGAGACCAGGTGAGCTGAGTTATGTATTGCTGAGGCAGTATTGCCAGTGAATGGAAGCAAGGTATCAGACAGAAAACGGGCCAGTTTGTAGGTAGGTGAGTTGAAACGATGGGCTGAAGTGGAGTGCCTTCTTTATGGATGTTAAGAAGACCATAGCATCTGGGTGGTCTGGCAGCAGAAGGTTTTAGGAAGAGCCGTTTGACTGGTTCGATTATAGAAGTCGAACTGGTGATGATATTGTTGTTTTTTGTAGTCAGGCTGTTAGTAGGATCTTTGTTGATTTTGGCGTAGCTACCATCATTAAGAAGGTCCTGGATGATGAAAGTACCCTCCCCCCCCCTCTTACTATATAGCCCCATGTTACAAGCAGCCCTTTTGCCCGCCTCAGCAGTTGTTTCGTGCTGTGGTTGTCCCACCTGACGGACGTTTGTGTTGCGCCCGAAACGTCGTGATTTAACGTGACTTTACCGAAAGTACCAAAGAGTATGGATCCCTGCAGTCACGAAAACTTGAAATATAGATTCAATTAAAGTAACATTTTGTGAAAAACTGGACAATATATTTTTTAATTTGTGTGATTTGTTTTTTACTTTATTTAAAATCATGCTCCAAAGGACATACCAATCACTTTGCAGAATAATGAAATATGAACTCATGATACTACTCCATATCCATAACAATCATAAATGGATAAAAGTTTAAAAAGCCAGTGAACAGGCTTGACATCAGCGGAGCTTAGTGAGCTCATTCACTAACCACTGCACCGGCAGCACTGCGGTGTCTCCATGAGGAAACGCGAGCAGCCAACTGAGTGAGCAGAGTGGTCGTGGCCAACAACACCCACAGCAGCAACACCACGCATTCAACCCTCCACAGGGAATGCCTTACGAAAATGCATAAACATTATTTAAATAACAACACTGGAATTATGAGGTAATGTCATTGAATGTATTTTTATGAAAACCAGGTGTAAATTACATGAAAAGGGAGTCTACAGATTTATCCACATAAACGTCATTTTAGACCTCATTTGTGCAATCAGTGCCATCTCACCATCTGTGAACAAAGTCGGTGAAACCGGCGCGGTGAGACTCCCGTGGCCATGGCTTGCCATGGCTTGCCATGGCCACTTGTGGTGTGGGATAAAAAACGATTCACCCATAAACGATAAAACAAAAAAGAGACTAGATGGCTCAATAAGCCATTCTGTCTACAGGAAAGTAACCCATACTGATGCCTACCTAAAACCTGATTCCCACCACCATCCATCCCAAAAGAATTCCCTCATCAAAACGCTAATTCATAGAGCTCAATGTATCTCTAACCATGAACACCTAACCAGTGAACTCAAACACGTACACAAAGCTCTCAAGGCAAATGGATATTCTGACTACACAATCCGCAAAGCCATCACCCCAACCGTGAGGAAGGAGCCATCTAAGGATCTAGTCAAAACCATCACCCTGCCATACATAGCAGGGGTAACCAAAAAGATTTCCAAGATCATGAACAAACACAAGATCCAGGTCTGATTTAACACGGTAGATGAAATTCGTGATCTGATCCCATTTGTGAAAAACAAGATTCCTGACATGCAATATCCCGGCGTCTACAAACTAAGCTGTATCTGCGGCAGCAGTTACATTGGGGAAACTAAGCGACATGTCTCAGACCGTGTCCATGAACATAAGGCAGATTTGAAACATGGTAGGACCAATACTTCTGCTGTGGCTGATCATTATTTTAATGCGGCTGGCTCATACGAAATGGATTTCTCTAAGACGATGGTACTTTGCACGCCTACTGGCTATCAACAAAGATTCGTTCATGAAGCCATCCATATATACAGACACTGAGACAATTTCAACCGAGAGGAAGGTTATAAACTGAGCAATCATTGGAAATGTTATCAACCATTTTGGATCATGACTTGATTTGTGTTTTCTTGTCAACCTCCACCGTAAGTTGTGTGGGTGTATGGAGCGAGGTGCAATGCTTTGATTGGTATAGACCTACTGCTGGTGTCGGAGCTTTCTCCTACATTAACATTAGCTGCCCCGCCCATCTCTAAACCTTTATGAACAGCTCTTTGATTGGTGTAGACCTACTGCGGTGTCGGAGCCCTCTCCTACACTAATATTAGCTGCGCCGCCCATCTCGAAACCTTTATAAACAGCTTGCCCTCAGAGGCTAACCTCCCTGTTCCTGATGACGACCGCTTGTGTTGCGATCGAAACGTCGTGATATTTTTATTCACTTTATTTTTATTTGTTATTATTTGTTCTGTGACATTACCAAAATAACCATAGAATATAGATAAAACAACACCCCTCCGGTTCAGGCTGTGTGCACCACACAAGGATCTCGTCTCTCACAGCAGGGACTCGGCTATGCCTCATTGTTGAGCCATTTTGCTTGCAACTGAAACACCGTTTAGCACGTAATCCAAACTGCACCGAGCAGTGTGAAAGCGTGCGGTACTCTCGCTATGCGCTTGTAGCAATGTAGGTCTGGCAGTTTCACAGGAAAACGTTTAGGGCCATTACTTTTAAAGAACCCCATTGTATGTAAACATTAACTTTAAATGACCATACCGATGTAACGTTTGCTTCCCACAAAATATAAAATTGCTTTCAACTAAAGCTGACAATTTATTGTCATGTTTCCCACTGCTTCATCCCTCTCACCTTTTTTCTGGATATGTTCACATGGTTCTCCAGACCTCCATGTGCTATCACATCTGACAAATCAGCACACAAGCATAGTGAACAAAAACATAGATACATCAAATCATCATTATTGTTCATACATGTGTAGAGGTGTTAACTACTCACTGTTCGGTAACCTGCATTGCCACTAGGTATCAAAGGGGCAGTGCAGCGTTACCTCTGTTTACATAACGGTTGGGGTCAGACGAGGTGAAGTGGATCGTAGCCACAGTTTGGTAAGAACCAATCAGACAGTTCCACGTGGGAATGTGTGATTGGTTGTACCTGGCCACAAACGGTATAAGGGTAACCGCGCAGAGCGCGGGGAGTTATCTCCCTACACGAAGACCGAAGCCCGGGCTGAAGATAGCCAGGACCCTGGACCCAGCCTTCCAGCCCTTCTGAGGGCTAAGGCTCGGCATATCCAGTGGTCAAGACCCGCCGGGCCAGCGGTGGGTCAGATAGCCTCCCCTAGGTCCCAGCCGGAGGACTCTAGGATAGCGGTAGACGTGTGAGTAAGTCCCGCCAAGATATGAGGCTGTACCTCCTTAGGTTAGGAAGAGACCTGTGTGTAGGTCACGCTAAGTCCGGAGGCTGTGCCTTCTTAGGGTATCGGGTGAGGGGACCGTATACCCCTCTGTGTGTTAAGGACTGTGTAAAGAGAAGTATTACAATAAACAGAGTGTGCCTCATAAGAAGTTTATTCGTCATTATAAACACTACACATGTCTAAACTGCCAAATGACGCATTTATATTTACGCTCTAACCCAAAGAACCTCTATTATGAAGTCCATTGATTGTTTGTTCTTCAATCAATGCTCATGAAAATATGCACTCCCAGAAGGTTAATAGATTTGTGTAAGAAAGTGTCATAATGTATGTAGAGAGATGGATATGTAAAAAAGACATGCTGTCTGCATATCTATTGTTTTCTATATTCTTCACAGTCACACTTACGATTAACATGAGTTACGTATTATATGCTACATCTAACTAGGACCTGTATCATAGAGGGTCCATGCCTGTAAGTGTTGCCAGTTCACCAGCATTGATTCAAGCTAGCCTCACTCTCAGGGTAAGGAGACACTATATTAAAACCAGCTTGTATTTTTTTTATTTTGAATAAATTCTGCTGAATATCTGCACTCCCAGAAGGTCGTGTGGACGATAATACATTAATGTTTTTACTTAAGATGGATGTGCGAAGGAAAGATGTGTGCTTATTCAGTTGGTTATTTATAGTCTCCACTACGAGAATGATTATTTTGAATTATAGGAAATGAACGCGTAACATTGTAAAAGGATGTAGAGTTGACTCAAGATAAAAATGAGCAAAACAAATTCGCATACAACAAATTCAATAAGCAATGTCGGATGGTGAAGAAGTCATTGGTAATGTTGACATTGTCCTCACATTGCCCCGAGCAAGGCTTGTCTTTCGTGCACATTCGTCGTGCACTTCGGATTTCCCTCCCATTGGATGAAACGCTAAGCAGCTCTCAAGTGCATACCAGGAATGTAACGAGAGGCACAGTTTGTCAGTACAAAAGGGCTTCCCATCTCCGGGCATATTGAGGGGGTTTGTTTACTACACGATTCGTATATAGTATACACGTGAAGCTGAAAGGGTGGAACTGGGAGTGGTCAACCAATTCCAAATGTATCACAACAATCGCTAACATTCTATTGTAACTCAAGACAATGCCCTGTCCATGAAAAATTCCCATTACAAACACTTGTGTTTTCTTTATTTTTCAGATATGCATGTATTTATGTATGTGTATTGTTTTTATTTCACGCGGACGTCTTCTTTTTCTCCTGTGTCACTTTTATTTAACAGATCTCCTCGTGTTCGACACCCCGTAACTCTTGTCGTGTTTTTCCCGCTTGCGCTGCTCATCTGCTTCGCTCGCTCCACTCCCCCTCTCTCTGTCAGACTCTCCATGGCTTGCTTCCTCTCTTACTCTCCTAGTCTCTCCACTGCTAGCTTGCTTCCTCTCTCACTCTCCAAGTCTCTCCACTGCTAGCCTGTTCTCTCTCACTCTCCTAGCCTCTCCACTGCTAGCCTGCTCTCTCTCTCACTTTCCTAGTCTCTCTACTGCTAACTATATGCTCTGCTAGCTTCTCTACTGCTAGCTATACTCTCTGCTAGCGTTTCTTGTCTTTCCTCTTCTCTTCCCTCCGACCAACTCCACTCTTTCTCTCACGCTCCCGTATATAACCCCCTCCGCTTTAACTCCTCATTAATTAAGCAGGCGACCTACCGTCGCCTCACGCCCGTGGCTTCCGTCGTTATCGCCTCAATCTTCCGTCTGCCTGGCGTCTGTTCCGCGCCTGCATTTGCAGCCAGCCAATCACTGCTATGCATCTTAATGAGCCGTCTACTTTCCGTTGCTCCCTCTCACCGCACCTGGTCACCCCGATGCGACCTCACTGTCTGTAACTCGCACATGCTTGCACACCGCTTGCAAACCCCCTGCGCGTGTTATTCCACTACATATGTATGTTGAACTTCTTTCACACCATACGTACCTAAACGTGCTAATCGGAGGCCAGATAACAAACTAAATACAAAAAGCAGTTCTAAAGAAATAAGTTTTCAGTCTATATTTAAAAGTGCATAGCTCCAGTGGCTTCCTAATATTGGAAAGAAGATCATTCCAGACAGTCGCAGAAGCGCATCTGGAAGCGCGCAACGCAGTGGCCATCTTTGTTCAATGGCCAGCCAAAAGCTGCTGCGAGGATGGCCGGAGTTTGTGTGAAATTAACAGAGTTCGTGTGAAGATATAAGCTAATGTTGATGTTGTTGAATTATTTGAAGGTATTACTTTAAGAGATCTGTTATTTTCAGAAGCGCAAGTTCCCGTACATCTTGTAACTTGGCAGTGTCTCCTATGAGTCGGTTTGTACGAAGGTCATCTCAAAGTTTTGTCATGCCCACCACCAGAACCTTTACGTAAAAAGATATTGCTGATTAAGAAAAATAGTGGGGTCTCATGTTAAGGTTCTCACACTATCTGATTGGTTCAGGAATTAAAAGAATTGCATCAGCTACCAAATACGTTGCCATTGTACAAACCTCAGTAAAGAGGACATCTGAACAAATGACCTCGGTAAACCCACCTGCAGAGTGAGAACATAGCAATCGGGTTGTCTGAAAACCGTAAAGCTTTTGCACTTTCACGATGTCACAGGGGCTCAGGGAGTTGCCGTGCCCCATGTGCAGCATGAGGACAGGGTTTTTAGGGATGATGGTCGGGTTGCGCTCGTCCACTGAGCCCGCCGTCCTGAATGAACACACCCACACATACACACACAACCCCAAGTACAAAGCACTCCTTGATCAGGCCATTATTGGTAAACACAAATAAGAAATTAGTATACAAATGCAAGACTTAAATGAACAAATATACATTCTGCAGGGCAGGAGTGTCGTTATATATTACACGAAGTCACAGTTCACAGGAGTACACAATATTACACAACACATTCTGTAGAGTGGGACAGCTTTTATAGCCCATGGTGTACGATAAAGTTGAGGTGGCATGATACACGGGCAGCCAGGGCAGCACCAATGAGTCCCAGTGATATCCTCGTGGATCCTCCACCAAGCAAGTCCCAGGACAGGCTGTGCCTAATCACCAATGAGCCCCAGAGGAATTTTGCGGTACCAGGGGCCCTTCACCAGCCAGTCGGCAACAATGAGATCCAAGGCAGTCCCAGGGGCAGATGAGGACAAGGACAGAGACCAGAGGTGGTGCCATTGAACAGCGAGGACAAGGAGAAGTCAGCAAAGGGTCAAGAGGAGGCATAGGGTTAACACCAAGCAAAATCAAGGGAGGTTGAGAAGTAAAAAAATATTAAAATGTGGCAGGGAGGCAGAGGGGATGAGCAGGGAAGGTCTGGGTTGGACAGCAGCAACATCAGTGGCACACAGTCACGTCAACCTAAGGGGAGGTCAGGAGCAGGAGATAGACCTGGGATTAATTACAATTCTAGTTGTATGATTTGTAATGAATTAGAATCACATTGCAAATGTAACTGCAATTTTAGATAATGCTGCTGTAATTGTAACTTAAATTGTGTGCAGGTCCAGTCGGAAGGCGGCCAAATTAGCCATGCTGTTGAATACACAACCCAGTGTGTGTATCTGGGTAAATCAGTATGGAATAAGAGGTAACTGGGAGCTGGATGGAGGGCAATTGCAAAATTGCATTTTACCATTAAAAGCAACAAACCAAAGTTCCTAAATCATAAAGTTTTAATCAGTGAATATTACCTGCCATGACATATGAATCATAAAGATGGATTATGAAACAAAATATGAAACAAAAGCTGAAAAGTACAGAAATAGGATGATGAGAAGCATGCTGGGAATTACACCGAGAAACAGAAAGCTTCTCATTCAGTAAGGTCAGTATATTAGAACACACGTGCTGTAGTGCAGATAATATACATGAGGCACACACTCACATGTTGTAGTACAGGGAATGTATAAGATACACACTATATATAGGGAATGGATAAGATGCACACACACACTGTGATATAGGGAAAGTATAAGACACGCGCACAGGGAGTGGTTGGGCTGGTACGTACATGCTGTAGTGCATGATGGAGCTGCAGTCGTAGGGAGCAGACACGTCATGCGCGTGTGATTTCTTAGTGAAGATTTGACTGTGCCATTCTGAAAAAGAAACATGGTCTCACATTTCGATTTAAACCTTTCGTGACTGCAAGGATTCATCTTCTTTGATTCTTTCGGTAAAGTCACGTCGAATGAGAATAAAATAATAAATTGATAAAATCAAATAACACAATAATATTCTCACGACGTTTCGGCCACAACACAAGCGGCCTTCATCAGGTGAAGGGACGAGACTGTCTGGAGGACAGCGCTGGAGTGAAAAAGCCACGCTCAGATCGCGACCTTTAAGCTGTGTGAGAAGGAACAAAGCGCCTTGACAAAGGAATTAGCATAGAATTTAGCATTGAAATGGCTGAGTGATTAGCTTGTGACTGGTCACAGAAATGGCTATGTTAAAGTTAAAGCATACACATCCGCAGAGGCAACCCTTGACAAAGGAATTAGCATAGAATTTAGCATTGAAATAGCTAAGTTAAAGCATACACATCGGCAGAGGCACCCCTTGACAAAGGAATTAGCATAGAATTTAGCATTGAAATAGCTGAGTGATAGGCTTGTAACTGGTCACAGAAATAGCTATGTTAAAGTCAGAGCATATACATTCACCGAGGCACCTAGTACAAATCAAACAGGAGAATTTAGCATTGAAATAACTAGGCGAATTTAGCATTGAAATAACTGAGTGATTAGCTTGTGACTGGTCACAGAAATGGCTATGTTGAAGTCAAGGCCTACACATCTGAGCTATTCACAGTAACTGGGTATACACTACAATATATAATGAATACTACATAGTGAACCAATACAAAACTAAAATATAAATTACCTCAATGTTATCAATAAACTCTATATATTCTCCAATCAGCTAAGCTACCAACAATAAGTCGTTATATATCACAATGCTATATGGCGAAAAAATGGGTGCATTCTTACCCTCAACTTTAGCAACACGGATAGCTACGGGCCCCGTTCAGACGGACGAGTTCACCCATGGTCGGAACAGAGGAGGGGGAGAGAGACAGCTGCGAGGCGCTGTTATACTCCATGTTGTAAACCATACCATTAACCGTGGTGTGAGAGGTATTAAGAGAGATGATGTTTTAAACCATTTCCGTTCTTAATTAATTGTATTTTACGATGACCTTCAGACCACAGCTCTTTCGCTGGCATTGACTCTTAATACCTCTCACACCACGGTTAATGGTATGGTTTACAACATGGAGTATAACAGCGCCTCACAGCTGTCTCTCTCCCCCTCCTCTGTTCCGACCATGGGTGAACTCGTCCGTCTGAACGGGGCCCATAGCTATCCGTGTTGCTAAAGTTGAGGGTAAGAATCCACCCATTTTTTTCGCCATATAGCATTGTGATATATAACGACTTATTGTTGGTAGCTTAGCTGATTGGAGAATATATAGAGTTTATTGATAACATTGAGGTAATTTATATTTTAGTTTTTTATTGGTTCACTATGTAGTATTCATTATATATTGTAGTGTATACCCAGTTACTGTGAATAGCTCAGATGTGTAGGCCTTGACTTCAACATAGCCATTTCTGTGACCAGTCACAAGCTAATCACTCAGTTATTTCAATACTAAATTCGCCTAGTTATTTCAATGCTAAATTCTCTTGTTTGATTTGTACTAGGTGCCTCGGTGAATGTATATGCTCTGACTTTAACATAGCTATTTCTGTGACCAGTTACAAGCTAATCACTCAGCTATTTCAATGCTAAATTCTATGCTAATTCCTTTGTCAAGGGGTGCTCTGCTGATGTGTATACTTTAACTTAGCTATTTATATGCTAAATTCTATGCTAATTCCTTTGTCAAGGGGTGCCTCTGCGGATGTGTATGCTTTAACTTTAACATAGCCATTTCTGTGACCAGTCACAAGCTAATCACTCAGCCATTTCAATGCTAAATTCTATGCTAATTCCTTTGTCAAGGCGCTTTGTTTCTTCTCACACAGCTTAAAGGTGGTGATCTGAGTGTGGCTTTTTCACTCCAGCGCTGTCCTCCAGACAGTCTCGTCCCTTCACCTGATGAAGGCCGCTTGTGTTGTGGCTGAAACGTCGTGAGAATATTATTGTGTTATTTTATTTTATCAATTTATTATTTTATTCTCATTCTACGTGACTTTACCGAAAGAACCAAAGAAGATGGTCTCACATGTTAAACATTCTTTGTCACATTCGCTATGCATATTATCGGTCTGATTTGTAATTTATTTTTGGGTGAGGCCACGTAATGATCTGGCAAAAATTGTATCAAATGGCTCACCATCACCCGACACAGCCAAACAAATAAAATTGTCACATGGTGACAAGCGTAATAAATTATTATTGTTTCAGCTCAGGGTTAGGTGAAGAACATTTATCACAACCACATTTAGCAATCAGATGCCATGTTTCACTTAAAACTGTCAAGCATATTCAGGAAAATCCAGGAAGTAGAAATATCCCCTGCACCCATCCCGGTTTCTAAAATGGGTGTTGTCACACCACAGAAACAACCAATCAGATGTATCAGATTTCTAAATGAACAAGAAATTAAAGTTAGAATTTCCACCGTTAATACAATTAAATTTGAATAAATTTGTAATGGCTAATAATTTTTTTATAATTTGAAGAATATTTTTTGTCAAATGGGAAGGCCAGTCTGCTCAGTACAATTCTATTAAACAAAACAATAAACTGTGTGAACATATTTACAACCTAGCATCAGTTAAGAGGGTGGCACGCTGCTATATTGTGCTTCCAGTCATTACAAATGAGACTTGCCTTCTTGCCCGCTAGGGGTGTCAGGGAGGTGAGTTGTGGTACCACTAGTTGAATTGTCGTGATTAGGGTTCTGATTCCATTCAAGAATAGATGATTAGTTTAACAATCTGTTTAACGTAGTGGCCTCCAGTGGCTGCAGGGGGTTACTGAACTCGTCCAAAAAACATATGAATTTATAAATGTTGTTTATTTTACACACATCCATGCGTGTATTGTTAGCTAAAGAATTAATATTGATTAATTGATCCATCGTTGCACCGCTAGTGCCCAGATGCGGACAGTAGAGGAGGATCGGCACTCATAGTACCAGAGGCATTTCGGAAGCAACAGTCACAGGTGATGTTCCTCCTGCACTGAGAGATGGAGTCACATTGTCCCTCTCACCTTTCTTGATGTTCTCTGGCACCACCCAGACGTGGTCGTCGCGGTCGCTGCGGCAGTGCTCGTGGTGGAAACCGAGCGCGTGCATCAACTCGTGCAGAACCGTGCCCTTGGTCACCTTGCCGGGCTCCAGGGACAGATCCTGGGCTCCCCCCTGCCTCCCCACATACGACCAGCTCTTGCTGAGAGACCTGAAAGCAGAAATCATCCACCGGTGTCACGTGATTATTTTAAATATATTTAGATAAAGTATATTTCAGATTTTTATGTAAATGAGTCAATGAGTTTGCATGGAACAGTAGAGTCCCTAAAGTAAAGAGTAGAGAAGAGTGAAGTTGTCATTATCAAGGCCCTGTACAAGGTGAAGGTAAAAAAAAGAGATGCAATGTCCTTTGTAATGACATGTCCTTGCTACAAACCTTTCAGTGATCACCGCTAACATGGGTACAAGTGTTAACTAGATAAACTTGTGAGTTTTTATCGATACATTCATGAGTGCCACAATTATCAGCTAAGCTGCAACCATTTTCCCCATAGTGATAGCGTGTGCATTTCTGTGAACTTATTTATACGTATTGAATTTCCTCTTTCCTGAATGTAGACAACGCATTAAAAACTTAGCATAATCTCCCAACTGAAAAGTGATTTGCATGCAATCCTTCACACCACCAGGAGGTGACACCACAAGCGTAGTGCCAGCATGCTCCATGTCAGCTCATCTGTGGTGCCATGACACTGGAGCTGCTGCACAGGGCAAGACCAGCATACCACGGCACGAACTATGCACACACGGGGCAGAGCTATTAGTTGATTTAAACACATGGTTCCAACCTCTCCACCTGAGTTGTCATCCTGGCAGCCTAGCAAGTATCCTAAAGTCTAGCGTTAGATGGAAGCTACGGGGCTCTGTGATAAAACTTTGATGAGTTTAGCAGATATGGAAAATTATGTATGTGGACTGAATGTGATGGTGCACAGACCCGCGCAAGCAGGAGTAAAGAACACCTCCACCCCTCCCATGGATGGGGGGAGAATGAGCAGGTGATGATTAGAATGACTGGTGAATCCCCTCGAGTGAACGGAAACCCTTGGCGTGGGGACATTGGGCAGGATAGTACGATAGGGCGTGAGGGTTTGCAACGTTTAGTGGTGCGTGTCTTGATTTCAGGTTACCCCATAGAAAGTGGGCCAAATTTGCGGACTTTGCATGGTCGGGAAACAGGCGAGGTAGTCCAGCGAGCTAGGCAAGTAAACTCGGGTGGCTAGTTAGGCGGGTCGTGACGGGTGGGGCTCTCTGGGGTTCCCCCACAGATGGTAGACTCGCCAACCTTCGGGGTGAGGCAGAGGCAGCTTATTGGTGGGGAGGTTTATTGCCCACGGCACTGTTGCCACCAGACCGCCCGGGGCGGAGGCCTTGAGTGGTCCTACAGCCCAGGCTAGTCTGGGGATTCGAGCTCAGACACCGACGTCCGGGCCACCGCCAACCCCCCGGGTGCAGTGGATTCAATGCATAAAAATATCCTCCAACATCAACATGCACAGATAACATTGGATCCCTTATGCAGTGAGGTCAGATGCCATGTAGATTGTTTTGCCCTGCATCCAGATACATGTAGCTGTGGTGCCACGGCCCTCAAACCTGCACCTTCTGTCCTTCCCCACACCCACACTGTACATGATACACATAGGTCAAGTCCCCCCCCCCCACCCGATCCATCTCTAGAGCTCCCCTGTCTGAGTTTTTTTTTCCCGAGTGTTCACAGATGAATGACCAGGCTTCGATTCTCAGACTGGAGGGACATTGGCTATCCAAGACAAAACAGGTGAATGGCTGAGGAAATCGACGCTGATATTGGCTGTAGATCGGAAGAAGCGAGCCAGTTATAGATCGCCAGTTGGAACCTCAAGGTGCCCACAGCAAATCGAACGCGGGTTGTCCCTTGAGGCTGCAGCAGTGACAGCTCCCGTCACCCATACCACCAATCATTGTAAGAATGTGGCCTCATTGCTAGGAGGAGCATTACCCTCTGAAATTGCTGTTAAGCAGGAGACGACGATTCACGGACTTGAATCGAAATAATAATGTGTTTATTTCATCAAGTGACTGTCCTTAACTGTATTCGTATTTGTGCACTCTAGGTATTCAAATGTCTAAGCAGCACAATTAACTATGCAGCATTGTATGTGTCCATAAAATATAAGCAAACCTCACCCATCCGAATGCTCGTTGCCCTTTAGCAAATACTGGAGTCAGAAGAAGGCCCATTTTTTATTTTATATTTATTGAGCTGGAAAATGAATGTTAGTGCGGAGTGCACCAGGCCAAGAAACAATGAGAAGATAGACTGGTGATGGGGATAGGATGTAGATGGGAGATCAGAAAAGGCCAGAGGGCAAGTGGCATTTTGGAATAGAATGTGTCTAAATATAGTTGGTGATACAGTACTCTTTGGTTCTATTCGGTAAAGTCACGTAGGTAAAAAATAAAACAACAAAAATCACGACGTTTCGGCCACAACACAAGCGGCCTTCATCAGGTGAAGGGATCAGGCTGTCTCGAGGACAGCGCTGGAGTGAACACAGCCAAGCTCAGACCGCGACCTTTAAGCTGTGTGCGAGGAAACAAGGTGCCTTGACAAAGGAATTAGCATAAAAATTAGCATTTGATTGGCCGACTTAGCATGATGAACGGTGTAGAGGTGGTGTACATGCGGGTGAACATGCCGGTTGGCGCGGGGGGGGGGGGAGGGGGGGTTTACCTATTGATGGTGTGAAAAGGGAATTTTTAAGAGCTGCGAAAGTTTGGGGTACCACTACTTGAAAAATATACTGTACCATTGAAAATTAGTTTAATGTTTGGTTCGATTTAGAACATCTTTCCAATGGTTGCTTAATTTGAAACCATCTTCTCGGTTGAAATTGTGTCTGTGTTTGTAGATCTGAATTGCCTCGTGAACAAATCTCTGATAAAAACCCGTGGATTTGCAAAGAACCTTGGTATCGGAGAAAATTATATCGTGATCACCCACAGCGTTGTAACAGTGATCAGCTACAGCAGAAGAATTCGTTTTGCTGTGTTTCAAATCTGATTTGTGCTCGCGAATTCGGTCAGACACATGTCGCTTTGTCTCCCCGATATAGCAATGACCGCAGGTACAACTCAATTTGTAAACCCCGGGGTACTATAAATCAGGAATGACATCCTTCACGGATGGGATCAGATCACGAATTTTGTGTACTGTATTGAACCGGACCTGGATCTTGTGTTTGTTTAGAATTTTGGAAATATTTTTAGTAACACCTGCTATATATGGTAGTGTGATGGTTTTGACCGGAGTATCAAGTGGTTGTTTCTGTATGGAGGGAGAAACAGCTTGGCGGATGGTACGGTCAGAGTATCCATTCCTTTTGAGGGCCAGGTGTACATGTTTTAATTCACTGGTCAGGTGGTGTTGGTCCGAAATGCAATGAGCCCTATGGTATAAAGTTTTGATGAGAGAATTATTTTGGGCTGGGTGGTGGTGGGAATCAGGTTGTCATTCCTGACTTACAGTACCCCGGGGTTTACAAATTGAGTTGCACCTGCGGTGATTGCTATATCGGGGAGACAAAGCGACATGTCTCTGACCGAATTCGCGAGCACAAATCAGATTTGAAACACGGCAAAACGAATTATTCTGCCGTAGCTGATCACTGTTACAACGCTGTGGGTGATCACGATATAATTTTCTCCGATACCAAGGTTCTTTGCAAACCCACAGGTTTTTATCAGAGATTTGTTCACGAGGCAATTCAGATCTACAAACACAGACACAATTTCAACCGAGAAGATGGTTTCAAATTAAGCAACCATTGGAAAGATGTTCTAAATCGAACCAAACATTAAACTAATTTTCAATGGTACAGTATATTTTTCAAGTAGTGGTACCCCAAACTTTCGCAGCTCTTAAAAATTATCTTTTCACACCATCAATAGGTACCCCCCGCGCCAACCGGCATGTGCACCCGCATGTACACCACCTCTATGCTAAGTCGGCCAATCAAATGCTAATTTTTATGCTAATTCCTTTGTCAAGGCACCTTGTTTCCTCGCACAAAGCTTAAAGGTCGCGGTCTGAGCGTGGCTGTGTTTCACTCCAGCGCTGTCCTCGAGACGGTCTGGTCCCTTCACCTGATGAAGGCCGCTTGTGTTGTGGCCGAAACGTCGTGATTTTTGTTGTTTTATTTTTTACCTACGTGACTTTACCGAATAGAACCAAAGAGTATGGATCCTTGCAGTCACGAAAGCTTTAAATCTAGAATTGGTGATACAGTGTTGGTAGTGGTGTTCTTTTTGCATAAATTAAATATCCATAACAAAAAATACGAATTGTATTTTTTTCCTTTCCTGCACGAAAAAAATATAATAAAATAACTTAATGGACAGTTGGTGGTCCTGAACAATTATGCATTTCTCGAGATAATTTGGGTGTCCATAAATTGTGGCTGAAAATATTTCTAGCGACCACTTTCCACCAAGTGATATTTTCTGGCAGTTTGAATGCAATGTGCACAAGACTGCATGGAGCTAAGGAGCAGAAACCAAGCTGTGTAAAGCAGCGATTGATGAGACAGTGGGACGTCCAGGTGGTTTCCACCAGCCAGTGTGTGGGAATGTCACCACATAAACCGCAGGCAGAGAAATGGCACTTCAACATTTTATGACACCCACCACTGCTGTAAACTGGAAATGTAATTTGTTCTGCCAGACAAAATGAGTTTCCATCCAAAGCAAAACCTTCTCACGAGATGTGAAAGGTCCTGAAAATCTCTCCAATTAGGCTAACATATATTCCACGGGCGGTTTTGGGTGGATGAGGGTGTACGACACACACTTTACTCATGTGATCTAACACAAAAAATTATTTTTAATCAATATTCCACTGACAACAATAAACTCTCTTCAGCTAAGATGCGATTTCAGATGCATAGTGACTGTGTAAGATGAGCACATTCAAGATCAGAATATCGATTTAGATTGGAGGAATCCTATGAGCTATGAAGTACTTTTTCACTACACACCTCTGGCAATGGCCAGAGGGACCACACAACGTGTTGGGATTGGCTGTGGTGAGGCAGAGCCAGTACAGCTTGTAGAATTACAAAGATCTATGTCAACATGATTGAGTGCTGAATGATAATTCCAGATGTGAGTACTGGCTGTGAATTATTTAAGTGTTGTACAGTATATGGGTATTGGATGGGAAATTCTTACCCCTCCAAGGCCTGGATGTGAATGAAGTCCGTCTCTTTGCCATGAGGGCGGAATCGCATGTGGGTTTTCTTCTCAAACTCCTCAACAGCCTGCTTGATGGCTTTCACATCATAGTCATCTGCAAGACAGTGAGGCATTTCATATCAGTTCACTTCGATGCAATTTGTATGCATTGTCCGCAATGAAGTCATTAGTTTCCATTTAAAGCTTTCGTGACTGCAATGATTCATCTTCTTTGGTTCTTTCGGTAAAGTCACGTAGAATGATAATAAAATAATACATTGATAAAATAAAATAACACAATAATATTCTCACGACGTTTCGGCCACAACACAAGCGGCCTTCATCAGGTGAAGGGGGGCGAGACTGTCTGGTAGGCTGTCCTGATGAAGGCCGCTTGTGTTGTGGCCGAAACGTCGTGAGAATGTTATTGTGTTATTTTATTTTATCAATGTATTATTTTATTATCATTCTACGTGACTTTACCGAAAGAACCAAAGAAGATGAAGTCATTAGTATTAATTATCATAATAGGGGGGGTTAATACAAAGCATTATTACAATGCTTTATATTTATATGCACATGTTAGGGTGCATTAGACCAGGACCTACATACTACATGTGAGTGCAAGGAAAATATTTGGTGGAACTGTAGCAGCTGACATCAAATGAAAGCTGCGAGTAGCACCCTATTATGTCAATAGCTCAGGTCATTATGGTGATGCCACTGATGCTATTAAGTCAACAGCCAACCTTCTTGTCTCCAGTATTTGGTAGTTGGTCTGACTGCTAGTCTCTTGGTAAAGGCAAATGCACATTAATAAGCAAACCTAATCTAAAATTCAGCTGTCATAATGAGACTAGTGCTGATAAAACCCTCAAGGTAAACTATGCACGCTACTATAACCAATGTACGAGTAAAGACATTTCGTGGATTTAAAGCAATGTTAAAACATGTCAAAGAAGCCTCTCCATAGAGCACTAACGCACTGACAGTTCATAAGGTCAATGTGACACTTACAGAAGTCCTTGGACACCTTGTAGGGGATGTACACATGGCCATCACCACTCTTGGGCCAGTGCCTGACTGGGAGTGAGAAGCTGCTCTCCTTGACTCCACATCCGGTGAATTCTAAAGCCGGAGCGAGAGAGGGGGAGGGGCAGACAGCTCACGCAGGACGCTCTCCTCGCACATCTTGGGCTTGCCGTGAGTTGTGACACCATCTTGCAAGCTTGTGTCGCATACAGCATCATAATTGATGGACGATGCTGTGCCTCAACTCCACCCACACAGCACAGCCACTACCAATGCTCTAATGTACGTGCAATGAACATGTAATTATGGATATTTGGGGGGAGACAGAAATTAGAAAATGGCATGTCATTTGCATCTCAAATTTAATGGCATGAACAAAAGCCCCACCGAAAATATTTGCTTTTGGGACTGGTGTGATAGGGACAGGCGGCCCAGAGGATTCTACGCTGCGCTACTATGGCCAATGTTAACATCATTCACGTATGTATGTTTGTTGAACTTATTTTGCACTATACTTAGATAACCGTGATCATCGGAGGTGAGGGGGAAGGCCAACAAATGAAAAACAAAAAGCAGTTCAAAATAAATTCGTTTTCAATTTAGAAAATTAGTTTCACGAGAAAAAACCCTTCACCGACTCACACGGACCAGCGTGGTAAAGTATGGTCAAACAACCCCCTTGACCATCACAGCCAGGGGAGGTCTTCATCCAGCAGTGGATTGACAAGGGCTGTACATTAGGTAACGGTTAATGCAGGCTGATCAAGAAGGGCGCTGTGTTCACTGCATTGGGCAAGTGGAAAAGGTGGATTCCTCCCGTGGGCCCCGTGAAACTGAGCAAAGCCCCGTGGAGCGTACCTTTCTCTTTCTTCTCCAGAACCTGGGGAAGCTGAAATCAAATAAGCCAATAACAATTAGGCACAAAGAACTAACCATGAATAAAATGTATTTTATTATTACCCAGAAAAGCTTTTCTCATTACTCTATCCAGGTTTTCAGGAGGGTCCTGGCAAGGTTTCGCACTAGGAGGTGATGATTGCTGAGTATAATTAAAATTGATTAATTTGCAGGTAACTTTTCCAAATTTGGCTAAATTGGACGATGTCGTCAGCAAACTATAGCCTCCTCTTGTGGATTACGTCACGGGATCTTTAACGCCCACTGTCAAGCAGACGGCACGTATTTTAAAGTTAACACACCAGCAGTATTAATCAGGGTAGCAGATAAATTTGAATAGTGAACCTCTGCAACAAGCGGCGAACGCCCTACCGCTGAGCTGCGTCACCATGGCGAGTGTTACGAGGGTTTACAGTGAGGGAAAAAAGTATTTGATCCCCTGCTGATTTTGTACGTTTGCCCACTGACAAAGAAATGATCAGTCTATAAATTTAATGGTAGATTTATTTGAACAGTGAGAGACAGAATAACAACAACAAAATCCAGAAAAAGCAAGTCAAAAATGTTATAAATTGATTTGCATTTTAATCAGGGAAATAAGTATTTGACCCCTCTGCAAAACATGACTTAGAACTTGGTGGCAAAACCCTTGTTGGCAATCACAGAGGTCAGACGTTTCTTGTAGTTGGCTACCAGGTTTGCACACATCTCAGGAGGGATTTTGTCCCACTCCTCTTTGCAGATCTTCTCCAAGTCATTAAGGTTTTGAGGCTGATGTTTGGAAACTCGAACCTTCAGCTCCCTCCACAGATTTTCTATGGGATTAAGGTCTGGAGACTGGCTAGGCCACTCCAGGACCTTAATGTGCTTCTTCTTGAGCCACTCCTTTGTTGCCTTGGCTGTGTGTTTTGGGTCATTGGCATGCTGGAATACCCATCCACGACCCATTTTCAATGCCCTGGCTGAGGGAAGGAGGTTCTCACCCAAGATTTGACGGTACATGGCCCCGTCCATCGTCCCTTTGATGCGGTGAAGTTGTCCTGTTCCCTTAGCAGAAAAACAACCCCAAAGCATGTTTCCACCTCCATGTTTGACGGTGGGGATGGTGTTCTTGGGGTCATAGGCAGCATTCCTCCTCCTCCAAACATGGCGAGTTGATGCCAAAGAGCTCCATTTTGGTCTCATCTGACCACAACACTTTCACCTAGTTGTCCTCTGAATCATTCAGATGTTCATTGGTAAACTTCAGACGGGCATGTATATGTGCTTTCTTGAGCACGGGGACCTTGCGGGCGCTACAGGATTTCAGTCCTTCACTGCGTAGTGTGTTACCAATTGTTTTCTTGGTGACTAAGGTCCCAGCTGCCTTGAGATCATTGACAAGATCCTCCCGTGTAGTTCTGGGCTGATTCCTCACCGTTCTCATGATCATTGCAACTCCACGAGGTGAGATCTTGCATGGAGCCCCAGGCCGAGGGAGATTGACAGTTCTTTTGTGTTTCTTCCATTTGCGCATAATCGCACCAACTGTTGTCACCTTCTCACCAAGCTGCTTGGCAATGGTCTTGTAGCCCATTCCAGCCTTGTGTAGGTCTACAATCTTGTCCCTAACATCCTTGGAGAGCTCTTTGGTCTTGGCCATGGTGGAGAGTTTGGAATCTGATTGATTCATTGCTTCTGTGGACAGGTGTCTTTTATACAGGTAACAAGCTAAGATTAGGAGCACTCCCTTTAAGAGTGTGCTCCTAATCTCAGCTCGTTACCTGTATAAAAGACACCTGGGAGCCAGAAATCTTTCTGATTGAGAGGGGGTCAAATATTGATTTCCCTCATTTGAAAATCAATTTATAAAATTTTTGACATGCGTTGTTCTGGATTTTGTTGTTGTTATTCTGTCTCTCACTGTTCAAATAAACCTACCATTAAAATTATAGACTGATCATTTCTTTGTCAGTGGACAAACGTACAAAATCAACAGGGAACCAAATACTTTTTCCCTCACTGTATATGCGACAGCTGAGGCTGTAGGTTTGCTTCACTAAAAGTAAAACATTTTCTACAGAAGTCAGGCTATGCTCTGCCTATATTATGAAACGTTGCTGCAGACCTCACCGTTATTTTGTGGCTTGAGACATCAGCATCTCTGGACACAGCGCTGGCTCCTGCTGGGGTAACACACAGAGAGCAATCAGTGCACACGCTCGTGCAGAGTGCAAATGGGCAGAATCGCCAACACATGCAGCAGTGCAGACAGCACCACCTCCAAACACTCTGGGACTGTGTTGCCTGTGGGTATGATGCTTTTTGGGTATAATCACAATCATCAGCGTAATCATAAACGACTGCTCAATGAAGGTGTTAACCAAGTGCATGTCACCGCATTTTAGTTGTTTACCCTATTATGCCATGAAATGTTAACATCTTCAGCACACGCCCACATTTCGAATGACAAAGCGTCTTTGCTGGCTCCTTTTAAAAATCCATATTTCTGACCTACAGAATAAAGCAGATATCACTCCTGCCTCAAACATGCACGTCCTTAGACTAAAGTTGACCTCTACACTTTCAAAGTGGTTTATCTTATCCATCAAAAAACACTTTCTGGCAAAATATTTTTGTCAACTTCATTCTCACAACCCCCTGTATCTGCACAGTATTGTGCATGTAATGATGCACCGATTAATTGACTGTAATCAACTTTTGTATTCATGAAACGTGCATTGAAGTATGCGTGTGCAATTCGATTGTTGAGGATATACTGTATGAAATCATACACACAAATGATAATGTTATACCTATGCCAAAGGAGCAAACAAAACATTGCGAATTCTTTTAAGTCAGTACGACAAATGTGAAAATTGAAATTAGACAAAAAGGATTTTATTATTGAATTGAATTATGCCCCCGAATCACAGCAATCATCAAATCAGTGGGGTGGACGAACATGCCAACACATAACCGTCTAAACAAGCAGGTCCTCTACTGCCTCCACTCTCACTGCTTGATGACGTCTGATAAAGGTGCACACGACCCATCCCACAACAATGCCATCAACATAGTCTTGGTAAATCTCACGTGCAGACCACGGTGTCCAGCCTCGGTGCCTGAAACCGCCAAAATCTGCAATTCCCCAACCAAGGTCTGAGCTGGGAACTTGCACGATGTGAAAGCTTGGGTGCAAATGGCCTATTTCTATTTGTATGTTTCTGCAATCTCTGCCCTATTAATGGCTGTAGACAACACATACGCATGGTAGTGAACAAATTGGAAGACAAAACGCCCGTGGCAACCCTAAGCAGCAAGGCCGTAGCCATGGAGTGAACACTGGGGAGGACCAAATCTTCCAAAGGGTCCGGGGTCCCCCCCCACCAGAAAAAAAACAAATTCGAAAACTAATTTCCTGCCATTTCCTGCCTAAAATATTTAAAAATTCAGTAACACATGGGATACACTTTTTGTTTACAATAATGTCCAATAGTGTATTGTATTACATTGCTCTGTTTTTTTCTCTTGTTTCATTGTATGTAATGGAAGAAATTAGGGATTAATACAGTAGAACCATAACCTCAATCATATAAACAGAAATCTATGCATTGTTATATGAAGAAAAGTCCAGATATTGTGGCCAAGGTATATAAAATTGTTGTTTATATTTACAAATTTACAAGTAAACTTGGGTGGGCAGCAGGGGCGTTTGCTCTGCTCTCCTCTCCTATCCTCTCTTCTCCTCTCTAGGCAATGACAAGTGTTTTGACTTTCCATTCTTCAAGCAAAGGATCCAAAGGCCTTTTTGCGCTTATCGTTGACACCGATAAAAGACTGTCATATTCCTTCGAAGTCCAGTCTGTCCAGTTTCTCCTGGTGCACGTGACACATGACCACATTATTCAGCCTTGTTTGACTCATCGAAGATCTAAGTCATATACTTTGGGTCTTTCGGTAAAGTCACGTAGATAGAAAAATTATAAAATGAATCACAATATCACGATGTTTCGATCGCAACACAAGCAATCGTCATCAGGTGAAAGCTGTTGAAGCAGGAAAAAATATATGGCCGGAGCGCTGCTAAGGCAGGCAGTTATAAAGGTTTGAGATGGGTGTAGCCCAACGGTCATCGGGTGGGGCTAGAGATTAAATTTGCATGTAAATGTAAGATAGGAGAAATCTTGATAAACGAAGCTGTGGGGGTGGCCATTGTATTGTTAGAGATTAGCATGTCAATGTAAGAAATTTGCTAGTACATGTAAGCTAGACAGAGCTCGGAAAGGAACATTGCCACATGGAGGCAGAAAAGGATGGAAAGCCGCCATTTACTAACACAGCTAACGGTGGCTGTGTTCATCAATGTAACTCAGAGAGTCGAAGATAATTGCTAACATAGGTAGGAAGGGAACAACACAGCCAGTTATGACCTAAACTGGTGAATAACGTACTTCCAATTATTGTTCAGTTTGTACCCATCTTCTCAGTTGAAATTGTGTCAGTATTTATATATCTGGATGGCTTCATGGACGAATCTTTGATGATAGCCAGTGGGTTTGCAGAGTACCTTCATCTTGACAAAATACATTTCGCGTGTGCCCACAGTGTTAAAATAATGATCAGCCACGGCTGAGGTATTGGTCCTAACGTGTTTGAGATCTGCCTTATGTTCACAAACCCGGTCCGAGACATGTCGCTTAGTTTCCCCAATGTAACTGCTGCCGCAGACGCAGCTTAGTTTGTAGTCACCGGGTATTGCATGTCAGCGATCACATCCTACACAGATGGAAAAAAAATCACGAATTTTACGTAGTGTTGAATCGTACCTGGATCTTGTGTTTGCTCATGATTTTGGAAATCTTTTTGACCCCTGCTATGTATGGCAAGGTAATGGCTTTGATTGGGTCCTCAGATGGTTATTTCCCAACGGTTGGGGTGATAGCTTTACGGATTGGGTAGTCTGAATATCCATTCTTCTTGAGGGCTTGGTGTACGTGCTCTAGTTCACTGGCTAGGTGGTGATGGTCGGAAATACATCGAGCTCTATGGTGTAGAGTTTTGATGAGGGAATTCTTCTGGGATGGATGGTGGTGGGAGTCAGGTTTTAGGTAGGCATCCGTATGGGTGGCTTTCCTATAGTGTCCCATTGAGCCATCAGGTCTCCTTTCGATTAAAACATCCACGAATTGTAACTTGCCATCCTTTTCCACCTCCATGGTGAATTTGATGGCTGGGTGTAAGGAATTGATGTGGTTGAAGAATTTGTCCAGAGCTGGTAGGCCATGTGGCCAGATGACCAACGTATCATCTACGTATCTCTTCCACAAGGAAGGACGTAGGGTGGATGCCTGGATGGCATCTGTTTCAAATTTCTACATGAAAACATTGGCTGCACCCAGAGATAAGGGTGAACCCATTGGGGTACCTTCAACTTGTTTGTAGAATGTTCCATTCCAGGTGAAGCAATTGTTGGTGAGGCAGTGTCTAACCAGGGCCGGTACATCAGCATTCAGTCCTTGTTGGACCAAATCTTTAATTATTGCAATGGTATTCTTGATTCTTTCGGTAAAGTCACGGAGAAACAATAAAATAATACAAATATAAAACAATAGAATTCTCACGACGTTTCGACTGCAACACAAGCAATCATCAGCAGGTGTGAAATCCACAGCAAGAAAATTTGAAAAAAGTGGCGTTTTTTTTACGTCAGCACCACGGACGGCGATTTGGCAGTTGTTCAGATGGACGAGACCATCTATGTTCGGAAAAGAGAAGGGGGGAGAGGAAGAGAATGGAATGCGGTCTGAAAGTCACCGTAAGCGTGAACACAATCAATTAAGACCCGAAATGGTTTATCAAATCCTTCCAATGATTGCTAAGCCAGAATCCATCTTCTCAGTTGAAATTGTCTCTGTGTTTGTACATGTGGATAGCCTCATGAACGAATCTCTCATGGTAGCCAGATGGCTTGCAGATAACCTCTGTCTTGGAGAAGTCAATGTCAAGTGAGCCCACTGAATTATAACAGTGATCTGCCATGGCCGAGGTGTTGGTCCTACCGTGTTTTAGGTCTGCTTTGTGTTCACGGACGCGGTCCGAGACATGTCGTTTGGTTTCTCCAATGTAACTACTACCACAGAGGCAACTCAGTTTGTAGACGCCAGGGTACTGTTTTATATTTTTATTATTATTTTTTTCTACATGACTTTACCAAAAGAACCAAGAATATGAATCCCTGCAGTCACGAAAGCTTTAAATCGAAATGTATTGCAATGGTGTCAGGCACAGGGACTTTGGTAAACAAAGATACCACATCAAAACTGACAAGCAAATCACCTGGTGATAATGAGATGTCCTTGATTGAAGATATCAAGTGAGCTGAGTTAAGTACAGCTGAGGTGGTCTTACCAGTGAATGGTTGTAGACATGGCAAGATCGGAGATCGCTGGAATCCTCAAAAACGCAAAGACGCCTATTAGCAACAACAGTGAGGATGAGCGCTTTGAGCTTTCTAAATTAAAAAAGAGAGATGACATAGTCATCCTCTCAGCCAACAAGGGCAATGCCACAGTCATCATGGACAAAACCACACACAATAAAAAAAATTCAGGACCTACTTTAATCGAACCAACCAAGCGGTTTTCCTTAAAACCCTCTGCTGCTAGACCACCCACTTTGTATGGTTTACCAAAAATCCATAAAGAGGATACACCCCTTCGTCCTATCGTATCCACCATTGACTCACCCACCTACAAACTGGCTCGATTTCGGTCTGAGACCTTACAACCATTCACTGGGAAGACCACCTCAGCTGTACTTAACTCAGCTCACTTGGTATCGGTAATTAAGGACATCTCACTATCTCCAGGTGATTTGCTCGTTAGTTTCGATGTAGTCTCTTTGTTTACCAAAGTTCCTATGCCTGACACCATTGCAATCATTGAAGATTTGGTCCAACAAGGACTGAATGCTGATGTACTGGCCCTCGTGAGACACTGCTTCACCAATACTTACTTCACCTGGAATGGAACATTCTACAAACAAGTTTAAGGTAACCCAATGGGTTCTCCCCTATCTCCTGTTGTAGCCAATGTTTTCATGGAAAATTTTGAGACAGATGCCATCCAGGCATCCACCCTACGTCCTTCCTTGTGGAAGAGATACATAGATGATACGTTGGTCATCTGGTCAAAAGGCCTACCAGCTCTGGACAAATTCTTCAACCACACCAATTCCATACACCCAGCCATCAAATTCAACATGGAGGTGGAAAAGGATGGCAAGCTACCATTCTTGGATGTTTTAATCAAAAGGAGACCAGATGGCTCAATGGGACACTGTCTACAGGAAAGCCACCCATATGGATTCATATCTAAACATTGACTCCCACCACCATCCTTCCCAGAAGAATTACCTCATCAAAACTCTACACCATAGAGCTCGATGTATTTCCGACCGTCATCACTTAGCCAGTGAACTGAAACACGTACACCAGCCTCTCAAGATAAATGGATATTCAGACTACACAATCCTAAAACCTATCACCCGAACCGTTGGGAAGGAACCATCTGAGGACCCAATCAGAACCATCACCTTGCCATACATAGCAGGGGTGCCCAAAAATATTTCCAAAATCATGAGAAAACACAAGATCTCGGTGCGATTTAACACAGTACATAAAATTCGTGATCTGATCCCATCTGTGAAGGATGTGATCCCTGACATGCAATACCCCGGCGTCTACAAACTAAGCTGTGTCTCCTAGTAAAGGTTTTTGGGTTATATCGCGATATTTATAAATGTGTCGTAACCCTCCACCACCCGATACGGCCAAACAGTAAAAAATGTGTCACGTTTACAAAGGACAAATAATTAACTACTTTAGCCCACCGGTGTGTTGAAGAGTGAATCAACATCATTTCAAATTTGAGTAATCACAATTTGCCATTTGCCCGATGAAGCTGGATGTAATTACCAGCGAAACGTCGAACTCAAATTTTAAATGATGTTGATTCACTGTTAAACACACCGGTGGGCTAAAGTAGTGAATTATTTGTCTTTTGTAAACATGACACTTTTTTTACTGTTTGGCCGTGTCGAGTGGTGGAGGGTTACGACACATTTATAAATAACGCGATCTAACCCAAAAACCTTTATTATGAATAATATTGGTCGCGAAAGCCGACATGTAAAACTAAGCTGTGTCTGCGGCAGTAGTTACATTGGGGAAACTAAGCGACATGTCTCGGACCGTGTTTGTGAACATAAGTTAGATCTGAAACACGGTAGGACCAATACCTCGGCCGTGGCTGATCATTGTTTTAATGCGGTGGGCTCACACTAAATTGATTTCTCTAAGACGAAGGTACTTTGCAAGCCTACTGGCTATCAACAAATATTTGTTCATGAAGCCATCTATATATTCAGACACAGAGACAATTTCAATCTAGAAGATGGGCATAAACTGAGCAATCATTGGAAGGACGTTATCAACCAGTTTAAGTCATAACTGGCTGTGCTGTTCCCACCCTACCACCTTCCGATGTTAGTTAGCCTACTGGCTATCAACAAATATTTGTTCATGAAGCCAGCTATATATTCAGACACAGAGACAATTTCAATCTAGAAGATGGGCATAAACTGAGCAATCATTGGAAGGACGTTATCAACCAGTTTAAGTCATAACTGGCTGTGCTGTTCCCTCCCTACCACCTTCCGATGTTAGTTATTTTCGGCTCTCTGATGTACATTAACAGGTGAAATTTCTCACCCTAACACAGCCACCTTGCTCACGGAGCTTGAGGTTTTTGCCTTGCGATCTTCCATTAACATGCTAATTTCTCACATTAACATAGCCAACTCAGGGCGCCTGCCGTGGAAGCTGCTGAACGGTCTCATTTTTACCTGGCAGCCCTTTGGTGGGAAAACCCACCACCGTCGCGGTCGCTGCCCACCACTCACATTAACATTGGCTGCTGACATTTGAGCTACGCCTATTTCAAAGTTTTATAAACAGTTTACCTTTAGAAGCTAACCCTTTAGAAGCTAACCCTCTCTTCCTGATGACGAACGCCTGTGTTGCGATCGAAACGTCGTAGTTTTTTGTTAATTTCTTTGAACCTATTTAAGTGACTTTACCGAAAGACCCAAAGAATATGAGACAGTACAGTGTTTGCTGGGATACGGCAACACCACTTGGACAAACCACACGCAGAACTGCAGTACACCGTAATACTAGCACCAGTAGTAATAATAATGGCAACTTGTTAAGTTTGGTTATGATTACATTTGCTAATGAATTCGGACGGCGGTGCGTGGTTGCCTGTCGTAGCATAGCACTTATTATTCTAAAAAGATTTTTTATATCAATATATTAGGGGGGACATTTTGAGCTAGCAGTGACCATTTTGGGTGCTTTGGGTTACTACGCACATTATATGCAAGACATGCTACATAACATAATTATATCACAGTTGCGTTAAATTATTGTCCTATACTAATTGCAGTAAATATTACTTTAATATTGGAATCGTAATTATCTGTTTATTTATTTATTGGAGTTTGAGGTGATATTTGAATACACCCTCGTTTGTCATGATTCTGGGGCTGCTTGCAACCCTAACCCTATGATTAGTTTGCTCGCCTAGCATCACAATTGTTCACCTGAAATGCCTGGAAGTTCCCATAGCCTCTCTCCAAATATAATAAACATAATAACGTCTACAAATCGAACCCAAATTTCCTCCACATATCTGTCAGACAGAACATTTTCACTATTATCACCGAAACACACACTGGCATTCCCTTAAGCACAGTCGGGTGTGCTTGTTTATCCTATCAATGGAACCCTTTTTTGCCGGTATCAAGACTATAATAGATACAACCTGCTCAACCCAAGATATTAATGCCGTGATATTTGCATTGTCTTTGTGTTTGCCATTTGGCATTCTCTGGTCTAACACTGTTGAGACAAGGCCATAAAGAAGGCTGTCTCTGGTGTAGTTCAATATGTTTCAAGGACAATGTGTACAAAGTACTCTGCAAGCCATCTGGATACTCCCAAAGATTTGTCCATGAAGCCATCCAGATATACAAACATAGACATAACTTCAACCGAGATGGATCAAATTGAGCAATCATTGGAAGGATGTCATTAACCAAATTAAACTTTAACTGCCTTGCAGTAAATTGCAAGGCAGCTAGTTTTCATATCCATATTCCCAGTCTTTTTACTCCCAGCTTTAAACAGTACCGTCACTAAGAAATTTGACACCAAGCCCTACTTACTCCCATCACTTGGATATTTGTGGCACGTTGTTTCGAGCTGGCGGAGCTTAGTACTTCCCCCAGCAGCCCTAGTTTACTCCCCTGCAGCATAACAAAGGAGGTTATTAACCGGCTTAACTAACTCTTTGGTTGTATTGTATAGTAGTGTATTGTATAGTAATGTATAGTGTAGTGTATAGTAGTGTATAGTATAGTGTATAGTATAGTGTATTCTGTGGTGTATAGTAGTTGAGTGTATGGTAGCATATTGTGTAGTGTATACCAGTGTATAGTGTAGTGTATAGTAGTGTATTGTATATTAGTGAATTGTGTAGTGTATTCTATAGTATATAGTGTAGTGTATTGTGGAGTGTATACCAGTGCATAGTGTAGTGTATTATAGTATAGTGGATAGGAGTCTACAATAGTGTTTCGGGTATAGATGTGTAGTGTCTAATATTGCATAGCAAAGTTTATAATAGTGTATTGCGTAGTTTATAGCAGTGTATAGTGTAGTGCAGGGGTGTCCAAACTACGGCCCGCGGGCCAACTATGGCCCGCGGTCCAGTTTTTATTGGCCCGCAGCAAATTCTGAAAATATAATTGAATATGGCCCGCACAAGAAGCTTGAGCTCAACTCTGTTGCACTTCTCAGTTTCAACACTAGATGGAGCCAGCCACGGAAAACCGTGCTTCTCCACTAAACAAAATTAAGCAAAGAAAAACTTTTACCGCGAGTCACCAGAAATGGCAGCACCGAAGAAACGCAAAATAGCAAGTGAGTGTAGAAGATTTCAAACACGGTGGGAAAATGAATATTTTTTCAAAGAAATCAACGGAAAGTGTGTCTGTTTGATTTGCAATGAAGATGTTGCTGTGATGAAAGAGTATAATGTCCATCGGCACTATGAGACCAAACATCAGAGCTACACATCGTACACCGGTGCCGAGCGAACACAGAAAGTCAAGCAAATGGCGGCTAGCCTGCAAGCTCAACAAAAAAAATTTCCTGCTAACAAAATACAGGAAAACGCCACAACAGCAACCTATGAAGCCACTAAACTAATTGCCCAGCACGGCAAACCGTTCTCAGACGGTGATTTCATAAAGCAGTGCCTCATCAAAGTCACAGAAATAATGTGCCCGGAAAAAGTGCAGGATTTCAACAGCGTGAGCTTATTCAGAAATACAGTGGTGTGGAGAATCGAGGACTTGTCAGCGAACTTGAAACTTCAGCTGAGAGACAAAGCTTGTGCTTTTGATTTTTACTCGATAGCATGCGACGAGAGCACAGATGCCACAGACACCGCGCAGCTGTTAATTTTTTTGCGGGGAGTAGATGATAATTTTTGCTGTACGGAGGAACTGCTTGATATGATGAGCCTAAAAGGCACAACGACGGGTAGAGATATTTTTGAAGCTGTGTCAGAGGCAGTTGAAAAGATGGGGCTTAAATGGGACAAGCTCTGTGGAGTAACAACGGATGGAGCTTCGGCCATGACGGGCGAGCGCAAAGGAATGGCATCGATGGTGTGCGCCAAGGTAAAAGAGAGCGGAGGTGAGGCTGTTAGGATGCACTGTATAATCCACCAAGAAGCACTGTGTGCCAAGACTGTCCAGCTGGGCGATGTGATGAGCACTGTTGTAAAAACTGTCAACATAATTCGAGCTAGAGGACTGTACCACAGAGAATTTCAAGCTTTCCTATCTGATGTGGATGCTGAATACGGGGATGTACTCTACCACTCTGATGTGCGCTGGCTCAGCCGCGGCTCTGTGCTGCAGCGGTTTTATTCACTGAGATCAGAAATCGACCAGTTTTTGAAAGAGAAGGGCCGACCTCTTCATGAACTGAGTGACCCTCTGTGGCTGGCAGACCTGGCATTTTTAGTTGATCTTACTCATCATCTGAATACACTGAACAAGACCCTACAAGGCAAAGAACAGCTGGTGCCACACCTGTATACGCACATGAAAGCCTTCTGTGTAAAGTTCCGCCTGTTTGAGACAACTACGAAGCTTTAATGCTGCACACTTCCCTGCGCTGTCTGAAATCAAGTCTGCTTTTCCAAAGGCCGACCTTTCTGCTAAAAAGGAGAAATATGTGTCTGTGATTGTATCTATCGTGACAGAATTCAACCAGCGTTTCCAAGATTTTTCTGTCATTGAAAAACAAATCAAGCTGTTCTCGACCCCCTTCCTGGTGGATGCAGAAGAAGTGGAAGAGAGTCTGCAGTTAGAACTGATTGAAATGCAATGTGATGATTCTCTGAAGAGTCAACATCAGCTTCTCTCCCTCCCTGACTTCTATCAGAGTTTGAATAATGCCAAGTTTCCTCTGATGAGACGCCACGCAAAAAGAATGATGAGCCTAAATTTTGATTTAAAGCTTTCGTGACTAGAGTAATTCATATTCTTAGTTTTTTCGGTAAAGTCACGTTGAAGAGAAACAACAAAATAACAAAATATATATAAAACAATAAAAAAATTCTCACGACGTATCGACCATAACTCAAACGGTCATCATCAGGTGTGTTGGTTTGCATAAATTTATTTTTAAACGGCACATTTATTTATTTATAAAAAACGTTGGCGTCACGCGCAGCGATTGGCAGTTTGCCCAGGACTAGTCCATCTATTTTTTTTTAAAAGAGGAGGGGGGAGACTACATTTTTTATAATGTATGCTGTCTGAAAGCCACTGTAAGCGTGAACAATCAATCAAGAACTGAAATGATTTATCAAATCTTTCCAATGATTGCTAAGATAGAATCCATCTTCTCGGTTGAAATTGTCTCTGTGCTTGTATATGTGGATAGCCTCATGAACGAATCTCTCATGGAAGCCAGATGGCTTACAAAGAACCTCCGTCTTGGAAAAGTCAATGGCATGTGAGCCTACTGAATTAGAACAATGATCTGCTACGGCCGGGGTGTTGGTCCTACCGTGTTTAAGGTCTGCTTTATGTTCACGAATGCGGTCCGAGACATGGCGTTTGGTTTCTCCAATGTAACTACTACCACAGAGGCAACTTAGTTTGTAGACACCAGGGTATTGTATGTCCGGAATCACATCTTTTACAGACGGAACCAGATCACGGATTTTATGTAATGTGTTGAAACGGACCTGGATCTTGTGTTTATTCAAGATTTTGGAGATCTTTTTTGTGATCCCAGCAATGTAGGGTAAAGTGATGGTTTTGAAAGGCTCCTCAAGAGGGTTCTTCTTCATGGTTTGAGTGATAGCTTTGCGGATTGTATAGTCGGAGTAACCATTAGCCTTAAGAGCTTGGTGTACGTGCTTGAGTTCACTGCTTATGTGTTCCTGGTCGGACATGCATTGGGCTCTATGATACAGAGTCTTGATGAGAGAATTCTTCTGTGATGGATGGTGGTGGGAATCCGGTTTCAGATAAGCATCCGTATGGGTAGCTTTCCTGTAGACAGAGTGGCTCATTGAACCATCAGGTCTCTTTTTAATTAGGACATCCAAAAAAGGTATCTTGCCATCTATTTCGACTTCCATGGTAAATCTGATGGCTGGGTGTATGGAATTGATGTGGTCGAAGAATTGGTCTAGAGCAGGCCGGCCATGTGGCCAGATGACAAAAGTGTCATCCACGTACCTCTTCCATAAGGTTGGGCGCAGAGTGGCAGTCTGGATGGCGTCAGTCTCAAATTTCTCCATGAAAATGTTAGCTATAACTGGAGAAAGGGGGGAGCCCATTGGGGTGCCCTCAGTTTGTTTGTAGAAAGTTCCATTCCAAGTGAAGTATGTATTGGTTAAACAGTGTCTCACCAGGGGGGGTACCTCAGTGTTTAGTCCTTGATGAACCAAGTCTTCAATGATTGCAATGGTGTCAGGTACAGGAACCTTGGTGAATAAGGAAACTACATCAAAACTGACAAGCAGGTCGTCTGGGGACAGGGAAATACCCTTGATTGTTGATACCAGGTGAGTAGAATTTTGTACCGCAGAGGTGGTCTTTCCAGTGAAAGGACGCAGGATTTCAGACAAAAAACGAGCTAGTTTGTAGGTGGGGGAGCTGATAGTAGAGACTATGGGACGAAGAGGTGTATCAACTTTATGTATTTTTGGTAAGCCGTATAATCTTGGTGGCCTGGCAGCAGAAGGTTTCAACGAAAACGGTTTAGATTGATCAATTAATGCGGTTGAATCAGAAATTATTTTGTTGGTTTGTGTGACGAGGCTGTTGGTGGGATCTCTTTTTATTTTTGTATAACTACCATCGTCGAGTAATTCTTTAATTTTGTTGTTGTATTCTATTTTATCCATGATGACAGTAGCATTGCCTTTGTCAGCTGAGAGAACTACAATATCATTCCTCTTTTTTAATTTATATAATTCAAAACGCTCATCTTTGCTGAGGTTGCTAGCTGGCATCTTAGTAGACGTTGCTCTCAGGGGCCTGGGTCACATCGCTGCAGACGTAGCAAGATCTGAAATCGCTGCAACCCTCAAAAACGCTAAGATGCCAGCTAGCAACCTCAGCAAAGATGAGCGTTTTGAATTATATAAATTAAAGAGGAATGATATTGTAGTTCTCTCAGCTGACAAAGGCAATGCTACTGTCATCATGGATAAAATAGAATACAACAACAAAATTAAAGAATTACTCGACGATGGTAGTTATACAAAAATAAAAAGAGATCCCACCAACAGCCTCGTCACACAAACCAACAAAATAATTTCTGATTCAACCGCATTAATTGATCAATCTAAACAGTTTTCGTTGAAACCTTCTGCTGCCAGGCCACCAAGATTATACGGCTTACCAAAAATACATAAAGTTGATACACCTCTTCGTCCCATAGTCTCTACTATCAGCTCCCCCACCTACAAACTAGCTCGTTTTTTGTCTGAAATCCTGCGTCCTTTCACTGGAAAGACCACCTCTGCGGTACACAATTCTACTCACCTGGTATCAACAATCAAGGGTATTTCCCTGTCCCCAGACGACCTGCTTGTCAGTTTTGATGTAGTTTCCTTATTCACCAAGGTTCCTGTACCTGACACCATTGCAATCATTGAAGACTTGGTTCATCAAGGACTAAACACTGAGGTACCCCCCCTGGTGAGACACTGTTTAACCAATACATACTTCACTTGGAATGGAACTTTCTACAAACAAACTGAGGGCACCCCAATGGGCTCCCCCCTTTCTCCAGTTATAGCTAACATTTTCATGGAGAAATTTGAGACTGACGCCATCCAGACTGCCACTCTGCGCCCAACCTTATGGAAGAGGTACGTGGATGACACTTTTGTCATCTGGCCACATGGCCGGCCTGCTCTAGACCAATTCTTCGACCACATCAATTCCATACACCCAGCCATCAGATTTACCATGGAAGTCGAAATAGATGGCAAGATACCTTTTTTGGATGTCCTAATTAAAAAGAGACCTGATGGTTCAATGAGCCACTCTGTCTACAGGAAAGCTACCCATACGGATGCTTATCTGAAACCGGATTCCCACCACCATCCATCACAGAAGAATTCTCTCATCAAGACTCTGTATCATAGAGCCCAATGCATATCCGACCAGGAACACATAAGCAGTGAACTCAAGCACGTACACCAAGCTCTTAGGGCTAATGGTTACTCCGACTATACAATCCGCAAAGCTATCACTCAAACCATGAAGAAGAACCCTCTTGAGGAGCCTTTCAAAACCATCACTTTACCCTACATTGCTGGGATCACAAAAAAGATCTCCAAAATCTTGAATAAACACAAGATCCAGGTCCGTTTCAACACATTACATAAAATCCGTGATCTGGTTCCGTCTGTAAAAGATGTGATTCCGGACATACAATACCCTGGTGTCTACAAACTAAGTTGCCTCTGTGGTAGTAGTTACATTGGAGAAACCAAACGCCATGTCTCGGACCGCATTCGTGAACATAAAGCAGACCTTAAACACGGTAGGACCAACACCTCGGCCGTAGCAGATCATTGTTCTAATTCAGTAGGCTCACATGCCATTGACTTTTCCAAGACGGAGGTTCTTTGTAAGCCATCTGGCTTCCATGAGAGATTCGTTCATGAGGCTATCCACATATACAAACACAGAGACAATTTCAACCGAGAAGATGGATTCTATCTTAGCAATCATTGGAAAGATTTGATAAATCATTTCAGTTCTTGATTGATTGTTCACGCTTACAGTGCCTTTCAGACAGCATACATAAAAAACAAATTTCGTCTCCCCCCTCCTCTTTTCAAAAAATAGATGGACTAGTCCTGGCAAACAGCCAATCGTTGCGCGTGACGCAAACGTTATTTTTTTTATATAAATAAATAAATATGCCGTTTTCAAAATAAATTTATGCAAACCGACACACCTGATGATGACCGTTTGAGTTATGGTCGAAACGTCGTGAGAATTTTTTATTGTTTTATATATATTTTGTTATTTTGTTGTTTCTCTTCAACGTGACTTTACCGAAAAAACTAAGAATATGAATTACTGCAGTCACGAAAGCTTTAAATCAAAATTTAATCGCCTCTACGGGGAGGGTTTTCACATAACTTTAAGATCCTTCAACAAACTCCGGGATAAGAAAGCTCAGCTGATCGAGTCTCTCACCTTCCTGAAGAGATGCCGCGACTCTGGGGTAATACCAATCGCATTTACACTCACTTCTGCTACTGTAACTTCTTCTAATGCGAAACGAATTCTTTTCAAAACTAGCTTAGCTCTTATCTCAGAAAAAATCAGACTTATACGCACAGAACTAGATCAGTTAGACAAGACACTCTACAAATCACACTTATCATTGACGGCAATAATGTCCACATCGGATTGGGAACATGTAGACAATATGACTGCCTCTTCAGCTGCTACTATGTCGACCAAATGTAAGGAAAACCTGATTTCCAAATTTAACCTCCTTTTCAACAAAAGACCGGACCCACACACCAAAAAGTTAGACGTTAATAAAGTCGTAATTAATCGCAGTAACAGTTCTATTTCCGATGGTCTGAAATCCGTTTTAGCTAAAGGTCTAAACTTTGCAGTCACACCTAAACACATACCAGTTAATGATATAATTGCCCAAGTAGACGTTGCTCTCAGGGGCCTGGGTCACATCGCTGCAGACGTAGCAAGATCTGAAATCGCTGCAACCCTCAAAAACGCTAAGATGCCAGCTAGCAACCTCAGCAAAGATGAGCGTTTTGAATTATATAAATTAAAAAAGAGGAATGATATTGTAGTTCTCTCAGCTGACAAAGGCAATGCTACTGTTATCATGGATAAAATAGAATACAACAACAAAATTAAAGAATTACTCGACGATGGTAGTTATACAAAAATAAAAAGAGATCCCACCAACAGCCTCGTCACACAAACCAACAAAATAATTTCTGATTCAACCGCATTAATTGATCAATCTAAACGGTTTTCGTTGAAACCTTCTGCTGCCAGGCCACCAAGATTATACGGCTTACCAAAAATACATAAAGTTGATACACCTCTTCGTCCCATAGTCTCTACTATCAGCTCCCCCACCTACAAACTAGCTCGTTTTTTGTCTGAAATCCTGCGTCCTTTCACTGGAAAGACCACCTCTGCGGTACAAAATTCTACTCACCTGGTATCAACAATCAAGGGTATTTCCCTGTCCCCAGACGACCTGCTTGTCAGTTTTGATGTAGTTTCCTTGTTCACCAAGGTTCCTGTACCTGACACCATTGCAATCATTGAAGACTTGGTTCATCAAGGACTAAACGCTGAGGTACCCCCCCTGGTGAGACACTGTTTAACCAATACATACTTCACTTGGAATGGAACTTTCTACAAACAAACTGAGGGCACCCCAATGGGCTCCCCCCTTTCTCCAGTTATAGCTAACATTTTCATGGAGAAATTTGAGACTGACGCCATCCAGACTGCCACTCTGCGCCCAACCTTGTGGAAGAGGTACGTGGATGACACTTTTGTCATCTGGCCACATGGCCGGCCTGCTCTAGACCAATTCTTCGACCACATCAATTCCATACACCCAGCCATCAGATTTACCATGGAAGTCGAAATAGATGGCAAGATACCTTTTTTGGATGTCCTAATTAAAAAGAGACCTGATGGTTCAATGAGCCACTCTGTCTACAGGAAAGCTACCCATACGGATGCTTATCTGAAACCGGATTCCCACCACCATCCATCACAGAAGAATTCTCTCATCAAGACTCTGTATCATAGAGCCCAATGCATATCCGACCAGGAACACATAAGCAGTGAACTCAAGCACGTACACCAGGCTCTTAGGGCTAATGGTTACTCCGACTATACAATCCGCAAAGCTATCACTCAAACCATGAAGAAGAACCCTCTTGAGGAGCCTTTCAAAACCATCACTTTACCCTACATTGCTGGGATCACAAAAAAGATCTCCAAAATCTTGAATAAACACAAGATCCAGGTCCGTTTCAACACATTACATAAAATCCGTGATCTGGTTCCGTCTGTAAAAGATGTGATTCCGGACATACAATACCCTGGTGTCTACAAACTAAGTTGCCTCTGTGGTAGTAGTTACATTGGAGAAACCAAACGCCATATCTCGGACCGCATTCGTGAACATAAAGCAGACCTTAAACACGGTAGGACCAACACCTCGGCCGTAGCAGATCATTGTTCTAATTCAGTAGGCTCACATGCCATTGACTTTTCCAAGACGGAGGTTCTTTGTAAGCCATCTGGCTTCCATGAGAGATTCGTTCATGAGGCTATCCACATATACAAACACAGAGACAATTTCAACCGAGAAGATGGATTCTATCTTAGCAATCATTGGAAAGATTTGATAAATCATTTCAGTTCTTGATTGATTGTTCACGCTTACAGTGCCTTTCAGACAGCATACATAAAAAACAAATTTCGTCTCCCCCCTCCTCTTTTCAAAAAATAGATGGACTAGTCCTGGCAAACAGCCAATCGTTGCGCGTGACGCAAACGTTATTTTTTATATAAATAAATAAATATGCCGTTTTCAAAATAAATTTATGCAAACCGACACACCTGATGATGACCGTTTGAGTTATGGTCGAAACGTCGTGAGAATTTTTTATTGTTTTATATATATTTTGTTATTTTGTTGTTTCTCTTCAACGTGACTTTACCGAAAAAACTAAGAATATGAATTACTGCAGTCACGAAAGCTTTAAATCAAAATTTAATCGCCTCTACGGGGAGGGTTTTCACATAACTTTAAGATCCTTCAACAAACTCCGGGATAAGAAAGCTCAGCTGATCGAGTCTCTCACCTTCCTGAAGAGATGCCGCGACTCTGGGGTAATACCAATCGCATTTACACTCACTTCTGCTACTGTAACTTCTTCTAATGCGAAACGAATTCTTTTCAAAACTAGCTTAGCTCTTATCTCAGAAAAAATCAGACTTATACGCACAGAACTAGATCAGTTAGACAAGACACTCTACAAATCACACTTATCATTGATGGCAATAATGTCCACATCGGATTGGGAACATGTAGACAATATGACTGCCTCTTCAGCTGCTACTATGTCGACCAAATGTAAGGAAAACCTGATTTCCAAATTTAACCTCCTTTTCAACAAAAGACCGGACCCACACACCAAAAAGTTAGACGTTAATAAAGTCGTAATTAATCGCAGTAACAGTTCTATTTCCGATGGTCTGAAATCCGTTTTAGCTAAAGGTCTAAACTTTGCAGTCACACCTAAACACATACCAGTTAATGATATAATTGCCCAAGTAGACGTTGCTCTCAGGGGCCTGGGTCACATCGCTGCAGACGTAGCAAGATCTGAAATCGCTGCAACCCTCAAAAACGCTAAGATGCCAGCTAGCAACCTCAGCAAAGATGAGCGTTTTGAATTATATAAATTAAAAAAGAGGAATGATATTGTAGTTCTCTCAGCTGACAAAGGCAATGCTACTGTTATCATGGATAAAATAGAATACAACACCAAAATTAAAGAATTACTCGACGATGGTAGTTATACAAAAATAAAAAGAGATCCCACCAACAGCCTCGTCACACAAACCAACAAAATAATTTCTGATTCAACCGCATTAATTGATCAATCTAAACGGTTTTCGTTGAAACCTTCTGCTGCCAGGCCACCAAGATTATACGGCTTACCAAAAATACATAAAGTTGATACACCTCTTCGTCCCATAGTCTCTACTATCAGCTCCCCCACCTACAAACTAGCTCGTTTTTTGTCTGAAATCCTGCGTCCTTTCACTGGAAAGACCACCTCTGCGGTACAAAATTCTACTCACCTGGTATCAACAATCAAGGGTATTTCCCTGTCCCCAGACGACCTGCTTGTCAGTTTTGATGTAGTTTCCTTGTTCACCAAGGTTCCTGTACCTGACACCATTGCAATCATTGAAGACTTGGTTCATCAAGGACTAAACGCTGAGGTACCCCCCCTGGTGAGACACTGTTTAACCAATACATACTTCACTTGGAATGGAACTTTCTACAAACAAACTGAGGGCACCCCAATGGGCTCCCCCCTTTCTCCAGTTATAGCTAACATTTTCATGGAGAAATTTGAGACTGACGCCATCCAGACTGCCACTCTGCGCCCAACCTTGTGGAAGAGGTACGTGGATGACACTTTTGTCATCTGGCCACATGGCCGGCCTGCTCTAGACCAATTCTTCGACCACATCAATTCCATACACCCAGCCATCAGATTTACCATGGAAGTCGAAATAGATGGCAAGATACCTTTTTTGGATGTCCTAATTAAAAAGAGACCTGATGGTTCAATGAGCCACTCTGTCTACAGGAAAGCTACCCATACGGATGCTTATCTGAAACCGGATTCCCACCACCATCCATCACAGAAGAATTCTCTCATCAAGACTCTGTATCATAGAGCCCAATGCATATCCGACCAGGAACACATAAGCAGTGAACTCAAGCACGTACACCAGGCTCTTAGGGCTAATGGTTACTCCGACTATACAATCCGCAAAGCTATCACTCAAACCATGAAGAAGAACCCTCTTGAGGAGCCTTTCAAAACCATCACTTTACCCTACATTGCTGGGATCACAAAAAAGATCTCCAAAATCTTGAATAAACACAAGATCCAGGTCCGTTTCAACACATTACATAAAATCCGTGATCTGGTTCCGTCTGTAAAAGATGTGATTCCGGACATACAATACCCTGGTGTCTACAAACTAAGTTGCCTCTGTGGTAGTAGTTACATTGGAGAAACCAAACGCCATATCTCGGACCGCATTCGTGAACATAAAGCAGACCTTAAACACGGTAGGACCAACACCTCGGCCGTAGCAGATCATTGTTCTAATTCAGTAGGCTCACATGCCATTGACTTTTCCAAGACGGAGGTTCTTTGTAAGCCATCTGGCTTCCATGAGAGATTCGTTCATGAGGCTATCCACATATACAAACACAGAGACAATTTCAACCGAGAAGATGGATTCTATCTTAGCAATCATTGGAAAGATTTGATAAATCATTTCAGTTCTTGATTGATTGTTCACGCTTACAGTGCCTTTCAGACAGCATACATAAAAAACAAATTTCGTCTCCCCCCTCCTCTTTTCAAAAAATAGATGGACTAGTCCTGGCAAACAGCCAATCGTTGCGCGTGACGCAAACGTTATTTTTTATATAAATAAATAAATATGCCGTTTTCAAAATAAATTTATGCAAACCGACACACCTGATGATGACCGTTTGAGTTATGGTCGAAACGTCGTGAGAATTTTTTATTGTTTTATATATATTTTGTTATTTTGTTGTTTCTCTTCAACGTGACTTTACCGAAAAAAACTAAGAATATGAATTACTGCAGTCACGAAAGCTTTAAATCAAAAATAGCCATTCCCGTGACCAGTCACAAGCTAATCCCTCAGCTATTTGATATGTAGACCCCTTTGTCAAGGTGCCTCACTTCTTCCAACCAGCTTAAAAGTAGCTACAAATCTTACCACCGTTCATTAAAGCTCTGTGGATGTGTAGGCCTTTACTTTGACATATATTTCTGTGACCAGTCACAAGCTAATCCCTTAGATATTTCAATGGTAAATTACGAGTTGCCTCTGTGGATGTGTAGGTTTTGACTTTAACATAGCCATCTCCGTGACCAGTCACAAGCTAATCCCTCAGCTATTTGCACAAGCGAATCCCTTAGCTATTTCAATGCTAAATTACTAGTTGCCTCTGTGGATGTGTAGGGTTTGACTTTAACAGAGCCATTCATGTGACCAGTCACAAGCTAATCCCTTAGCTATTTTAATGCTAAATTACTAGTTGCCTCTGTGGATGTGTAGGTTTTGGCTTTAACATAGCCATTTCTGCGACCATTCACAAGCTAATCCCTCAGCTATTTGCACAAGCTAATCCCTTAGCTATTTCAACGCTAAATTACGAGTTGCCTCTGTGGATGTGTAGGTTTTGAATTTAACATAGCCATTTCCGTGACCAGTCACAAGCTAATCCCTCAGGTATTTGCACAAGCTAATCCCTTAGCTATTTCAATGCTAAATTACTACTTGCCTCTGTGGATGTGTAGGATTTGACTTTAACATAGCCATTCCTGTGACCAGTCACAAGCTAATTCCTTAGTTATTTCAATGCTAAATTACTAGTTGCCTCTGTGGATGTGTAGGTTTTGACTTTAACATACCCATTTCTGTGACCATTCACAAGCTAATCCCTCAGTTATTTGCACAAGCTAATCCCTTAGCTATTTCAATGCTAAATTACTAGTTGCCACTGTGGATGTGTAGGTTTTGACTTTAACAGAGCCATTCCTGTGACCAGTCACAAGCTAATCCCTTAGCTATTTCAATGCTAAATTAGTAGTTGCCTCTGTGGATGTGTAGGTTTTGACTTTAACAGAGCCATTCCTGTGACCAGTCACAAGCTAATCGCTTAGCTATTTCAATGCTAAATTACTAGTTGCCTCTGTGGATGTGTAGGTTTTGACTTTAACATAGCCATTTCCGTGACCAGTCACAAGCAAATCCCTCAGCTATTTGCACAAGCTAATCCCTTAGCTATTTCAATGCTAAATTACTAGTTGCCTCTGTGGATGTGTAGGTTTTGACTTTAACATAGCCATTTCCGTGACCAGTCACAAGCTAATCCCTCAGCTATTTGCACAAGCTAATCCATTAGCTATTTCAATGCTAAATTACTAGTTGCCTCTGTGGATGTGTAGGTTTTGACTTTAACAGAGCCATTCCTGGGACCAGTCACAAGCTAATCCCTTGGCTATTTCAATGCTAAATTACAAGTTGCCTCTGTGGATGTGTAGGTTTTGGCTTTAACATAGCCATTTCCGCGACCATTCACAAGCTAATCCCTCAGCTATTTGCACAAGCTAATCCCTTAGCTATTTCAATACTAAATTACTAGTTGCCTCTGTGGATGTGTAGGTTTTGACTTCAACATAGCCATTTCCATGACCAGTCACAAGCTAATCCCTCAGCTATTTGATATGTAAACCCCTTTGTCAAGGTGCCTCACTTCTCCCAACCAGCTTAAAAGTCGCTACAAATCTTAACAGCGTTCATTAAAGCTCTGTGGATGTGCAGGCCTTTACTTTAACATCTATTTCTGTGACCAGTCACAAGCTAATCCCTTAGCTATTTCAATGCTAAATTACTAGTTGCCTCTGTGGATGTGTAGGTTTTGACTTTAACATAGCCATTTCCGTGACCAGTCACAAACTAATCCCTCAGCTATTTGATATGTAAACCCCTTTGTCAAGGTGCCTCACTTCTCCCAACCAGCTTAAAAGTCGCTACGAATCTTAACAGCGTTCATTGAAGCTCTGTGGATGTGTAGGCCTTTTACTTTAACATCTATTTCTGTGACCAGTCACAAGCTAATCCCTTAGCTTTTTCAATGCTAAATTACTAGTTGCCTCTGTGGATTTGTAGGTTTTGGCTTTAACATAGCCATTCCTGTGACCAGTCACAAGCTAATCCCTTAGCTATTTCAATGCTAAATTACTAGTTGCGTCTGTGGATGTGTAGGTTTTGACTTTAACAGAGCCATTCCTGTGACCAGTCACAAGCTAATCCCTTAGCTATTTCAATGCTAAATTACTAGTTGCCTCTGTGGATGTGTAGGTTTAGGCTTCAACATAGCCATTTCCGCGACCATTCACAAGCTAATCCCTCAGCTATTTGCACAAGCTAATCCCTTAGCTATTTAAATGCTAAATTACTAGTTGCCTCTGTGGATGTGTAGGTTTTGACTTTAACATAGCCATTCCTGTGACCAGTCACAAGCTAATCCCTCAGCTATTTGATATGTAAACCCCTTTGTCAAGGTGCCTCACTTCTCCCAACCAGCTTAAAAGTCGCTACGAATCTTAACAGCGTTCATTAAAGCTCTGTGGATGTGCAGGCCTTTACTTTAACATCTATTTCTCTGACCAGTCACAAGCTAATCCCTTAGCTATTTCAATGTAAAATTACGAGTTGCCTCTGTGGATGTGTAGGTTTTGAATTTAACATAGCCATTTCTGTGACCAGTCACAAGCTAATCCCTCAGCTATTTGCATAAGCTAATCCCTTAGCTATTTCAATGCTAAATTACTAGTTGCCTCTGTGGATGTGTAGGTTTTGACGTTAACATAGCCATTCCTGTGACCAGTCACAAGCTAATCCCTTAGCTATATCAATGCTAAATTACTAGTTGCCTCTGTGGATGTGTAGGTTTTGACTTTAACATAGCCATTTCCATGACCAGTCACAAGCTAATCCCTCAGCTATTTGATATGTAAACCCCTTTGTCAAGGTGCCTCACTTCTCCCAACCAGCTTAAAAGTCGCTACGAATCTTAACAGCGTTCATTGAAGCTCTGTGGATGTGTAGGCCTTTTACTTTAACGTCTATTTCTGTGACCATTCACAAGCTAATCCCTCAGCTATTTGCACAAGCTAATCCCTTAGCTATTTCAATGCTAAATTACTTGTTGTGTCTGTGGATATGTAGGTTTTGACTTTAACAGAGCCATTCCTGTGACCAGTCACAAGCTAATCCCTTAGCTATTTCAATGCTAAATTACTAGTTGCCTCTGTGGATGTGTAGGTTTTGGCTTTAACATAGCCATTTCCGCGACCATTCACAAGGTAATCCCTCAGCTATTTGCACAAGCTAATCCCTTAGCTATTTCAATGCTAAATTAATAGTTGCCTCTGTGGATGTGTAGGTTTTGACTTTAACATAGCCATTTCCGTGACCAGTCACAAGCTAATCCCTCAGCTATTTGATATGTAAACCCCTTTGTCAAGGTGCCTCACTTCTCCCAACCAGCTTAAAAGTCGCTACGAATATTAAAAGCGTTCATTAAAGCTCTGTGGATGTGCAGGCCTTTACTTTAACATCTATTTCTGTGACCAGTCACAAGCTAATCCCTTAGCTATTTCAATGCTAAATTACGAGTTGCCTCTGTGGATGTGTAGGTTTTGAATTTAACATAGCTATTTCTGTGACCAGTCACAAGCTAATCCCTCAGCTATTTGCACAAGCTAATCCCTTAGCTATTTCAATGCTAAATTACTAGTTGCCTCTGTGGATGTGTAGGTTTTGACTTTAACATAGCCATTCCTGTGACAAGTCACAAGCTAATCCCTTAGTTATTTCAATGCTAAATTACTAGTTGCCTCTGTGGATGTGTAGGTTTTGACTTTAACATAGCCATTTCTGTGACCAGTCACAAGCTAATCCCTCAGCTATTTGATATGTAAAGCCCTTTGTCAAGGTGCCTCACTTCTCCCAACCAGCTTAAAAGTCGCTACGAATCTTAACAGCGTTCATTGAAGCTCTGTGGATGTGTAGGCCTTTTACTTTAACATCCATTTCTGTGACCAGTCACAAGCTAATCCCTTAGCTTTTTCAATGCTAAATTACTAGTTGCCTCTGTGGATTTGTAGATTTTGGCTTTAACATAGCCATTCCTGTGACCAGTCACAAGCTAATCCCTTAGCTCTTTCAATGCTAAATTAGTAGTTGCCTCTGTGGATGTGTAGGTTTTGACTTTAACATAGCCATTTCCGTGACCAGTCACAAGCTAATCCCTCAGCTATTGATATGTAAACCCCTTTGTCAAGGTGCCTCACTTGTCCCAACCAGCTTAAAAGTCGCTACGAATCTTAACATCGTTCATTGAAGCTCTGTCGTCCCGACAGTTCTGTACCTTTCACCTGAAGACAGCCGCTTGCGTTGTGGCCGAAACGTCGTGAAAATTTGATTGTGTTATTTTATTATTTTATTCTCATTCTATGTGACTTTACCGAAAGAACTAAAGAAGATGAATCCTTGCAGTCACGAAAGCTTCAAATCGAAATTTACCTTACCTTGCCGAGGCCTATCAGCCCATCATTGCTCCAGTGTGTGCTTAAAATGAGTACAGCATTGTCGGACGTCAACAGTCGTCGTTATAGTGAGGTACTGACCCCCACCACACAAACGTGGATTTTTTTTTCCACAGAGATAAGCACCGCTTGAAGACGGAGATTCTGACGTTGAATTGACATTTGTGGAAGGGTTGGCGACCAAAGCCCTCATGGCCTTGCTTGCTCCCACCATTGTCTGCATGCCCAGAGGTGACTGTGGTGACTGTAGGGTGTCCTCGAGATAGCGTGGTGGATGTACCGTGTCCCGCATACAATAGGGGTTTTGCGATCCCCTAAAAGTAAACCAAATAGGCGAAATAATGGCGCTCCTGCAGCTCAAAAATGTCATGGGGCACGACGCTGCTTCGCCTTGAGTTGCATCTCCATGCTACGCAGCCACGCACCAGGCAGCTCCAGTTAGCCACTGAATTGCCACTGCGTACCCTGCAGAACGTACCCGTGTTTGCTGTGGTGGTCGCACCGATGTCGTTTTCTTTTATGTTAGTGCATCACATATCTGACTTGCTACAGACTGAGCTACAGGTGGATTTGTGTGGGCAGCAGAGAGCAGTGCGGCAAAGTCCGTTGTGCTCTCCTCCCTCCGCCTTCGCCACCCGGCACTGAACAGCGTGGTGCAGGATGGTCAAATATAGCGACCCTCACGGCGTGGAGAGGCCTTCATCCAACAGTGGAGTCAAAACAACGGGATGCCCATGTACACGTTCCTTTGCACTGTGCATAATTTGGAATCGGGCAGGGAGCGGTTGCAGTTGTGTCCAGTTGATGCTGAATGAGTTGTATGCACATCACAAACAACGACCTGACATTGAAGTTCGTGTCCGATTCCAAACTCTCATTTCAAACCCTCGAAATAATGGCACGAAAGTGTCCATACTTCTGTGAGCATGAGATTTGTATGTGAATGTTTCGTCATGGCGTTTTTAGTTTGTCAAATGTTGTACTGGACATCTGTAAAAAAAGAGCTGTATCGCTCATTGCATTCCTCAGCATAACTACATATTCTAATTCTGTATGTACGTCTATAGCTAATCAACACTATTGGTTACAACTGGACTCTGCATGATGAAGATTACTCAATCAAGCCCTGAAACAGACTGACTCAGATGTATGAGTTTCTTATACTCTGCACAGACACAGCTGACACAGCAGGAGGAACACGCGGCTTGTTTCACTCAGCCACGCCACACGGCTGGTGCGTGTTGGTTGAGTCGAGTCTCAGCGTATCGCAGCTCCGTCGGGTTTGGGGAAGTGCTCACTCCCACTGAGGGCACCTGAGCCAGTGGTTACAACTCCACATTCCTATTGACGAGGCCAGTCTATCCTTAAAAACCACTTCCAGCTGCCCAGAAGGTGGTGCTTTTTTGATCTGCCCAGGGGGATGATGAGCTCAGCCTACCCGTGACTGTAATTGGAACGAGCAGACTGTGAGGCAGCGACTCTTCCACAGAACGCCCCAGCTCTCAGTGTTTACTCGGTGGCACTGCGGCCCTGTGCAGCACTTTTATGAATCCACTGCTGGATCAGCGCCTCCCTGTGTCACGTGGGTCGTGGGGGTTACTAGAGCAGTGGTTCTTAACCTTGTTGGAGGTACCGAACCCCACCAGTTTCATATGCGCATTCACCGAACCCCTCTTTAGTGAAAAATAAAATGTGATTTTTTTCAAATTCAAGACGTAGATATGTTTTTTACTGGTACACAAAATGAGCCGTGCATGAACATTACCTTGTTCAAAGAATAAAACCAACACAATGCATAAACTCACAACAAATTACATACCTGGAAATCAATGTGACTTCTGCTGTTGCCTTTGAGAGATCAGTTCAGATATGCGTGGCTTCACCTTGGCAAGTGCCACTCTCATGTCATTTTCACAGCAAAGTCTGTTCCTTTTCTTCGTTTTTATGTCCAGCATCCTCGAAAAGGATTGCTCACAAAGATATGTTGTAACAAATGGTATAAAAAATCCAGGGCTTTCTTAGCAATAACTGGATACTTGTTCATTTGTCGACACCAAAACGTTGAGAGCGTTGTTGTTCTGAAGAGTTGCTGTTGAACCTGGCTCTGCTGAATTTCAATGATTTCGTCGAGGAATTCATCATTGACATCTGCTGTTTCAACAGCAAACGTGAACGGCTGTCTCACCCATGCTGGATATGACTCTCTTGTAGGGAAATATCCGTCGAGAGACTTTGCAAGCTCATCTAAGTGCGTGGCAATTGTTTGCTTCAGTTCCGTGGATACAGAAATATCTCCGATTCCAGACACATCTTCGATCTTACTTGCACAGTCGTCCAGAAGCGGGAAAGTTGCGAAGTTATTGTTCTCTGTTCGTCGTTTCCATAACGGTAGCTTTTTTTGAAAAGCCTTCAGGTGTTCTTCCGCTTCCATGATATTGACTCCACCACCCTGCATCTGCTGATTGAGATGATTGAGAGCTGCGAATATATCAGCCATGTACGCTAAAATGAGAATGAACTCAGGATTTTTGAAGCAATCTGCATGGCAGTGTTGGTGCTCTTGCAAAAACAGGGCTAATTCCACACGCATGGCAAAAACACGATTCAGCACCTGTCCCCGGGATAACCACCGAATATTAGAATGGAGCAGAAGTACCTCAAATTCAGAGCCCATTTCTTTACACAGCTCACTGAAGATGCGGTGCCTCAGAGCACTTTTTCGCACATAGTTCACACATTCCACCACAGTTTTTAATACTTCTGCCATTTTTGGAGGTAAGGTTTTTGTTGCCAACGCATGCCTGTGCAGAATACAATGCGTCACAATGATGTGTGGTGCATCGGCCTTTACTAGCGCACCAAAACCAGACTTTCTTCCCAGCATGACTGGAGCTCCGTCCGTACAAACTGCAGAAACCATATCCCATGAAAGATTGTTGTCTCTGAAGAAGTCGTCCACAAGCTTCTTCACATCGGCTGCCTTCGTTGTTGTTGTAAGAGGCTTACAAAATAAAAACTCTTCTTTTATCATGTCGTCTTTCACATAGCGTACAAAAACAGCAAGCTGGCTTAGATCAGAAACGTCTGTGGTTTCCTCGAGTTGAAGGCTGAATTTTGCCGGGCTTGAAATCAGATCCGCGACTACTTGAGCCAAGATGTCTTTACTCATGTCTTCTATTCTGTCACTGACGGTGTCATTTGAAAGGGGAATTTGGGATAATTTACCTTCGGCCGCTGTTCCGAGTATCAGATTCGCCATCTTTAATGCAGCTGGTTTCACAAGTGTTTCACCAATGGTGTGTGGCTTGCCCTGCTTTGCGATCAGGTAAGCAACTTCGTACGATGCTGTCAGGATCGGTTTGTTAACAGGTACAAATCCAAGAGCAGGCAGAGTGGCCCTTTCATCGAATCTGGCTCTCTTCACCCTGAATTCAGCAAGTGTTGTGTTCTTGTATTCCCCGTCTCCATGCAGCTTCAAGAAGTGTTCCTTTAGTTTTGCCGGTGCAAGACTAGAGTTGCTCAACTTGGCGTTGCAAATCATGCAGATTGGACGCTCACTCCCATCACGTTCCGTGATACATGAGAATCCATGTTGTACATATTCGTCCGACCACTTTCTTCTTTTGCCCGACATAGTTAGTATGGATAAAATATTAAAGAAATCACACGACGTACGACAACAACAGTCACACGTTGACTACTGAGTACGCACTAAATTCCCCGCAGCGCTGATTGGCCAAGCAGTGTAGCATGATCATCTGCAGCCAGTGATGGCCAAGCGGGCCGTGTGTGTCATCACAAATTTACACAATAATTCAAGTGTGTCCGGACCTCCGTGGCGGGGGCTCTGCCGAACCCCTGAGATCGACTCACCGAACCCCTGGGGTTCGATCGAACCCAGGTTAAGAACCACTGTACTAGAGTACGCCTCACCTTGTTGAGTGTGAGTGGGGTGAGGAGTGTAGACGTGGGGGGTACTAGAGCACGCCTCACTTTAGTGAGTGTGGGTGGGGTGAGGAGTGTAGACGTGGGGGTACTAGAGCACGCCTCACCTTGGTGAGTGTGGGTGGGGTGAGGAGTGTAGACGTGGGGGTACTAGAGCACGCCTCACCCTGGTGAGTGTGGGTGGGGTGAGGAGTGTAGACGTGGGGGTACTAGAGTACGCCTCACCTTGGTGAGTGTGGGTGGGGTGAGGAGTGTAGACATGGGGGTACAAGAGCACGCCTCACCTTGGTGAGTGTGAGTGGGGTGAGGAGTGTAGACGTGGGGGGTACTAGAGTACGCCTCACCATGGTGAGTGTGAGTCGGGTGAGGGTGAGGAGTGTAGACGTGGGGGTCCTAGAGTACGCCTCACCTTGGTGAGTGTGGGTGGGGTGAGGAGTGTAGACGTGGGGGTACAAGAGCACGCCTCACCTTGGTGAGTGTGAGTCGGGTGAGGGTGAGGAGTGTAGACGTGGGGGTCCTAGAGTACGCCTCACCTTGGTGAGTGTGGGTGGGGTGAGGAGTGTAGACGTGGGGGTACAAGAGCACGCCTCACCTTGGTGAGTGTGAGTGGGGTGAGGAGTGTAGACGTGGGGGGGTACTAGAGTACGCCTCACCATGGTGAGTGTGAGTCGGGTGAGGGTGAGGAGTGTAGACGTGGGGGTACTAGACTACGCCTCACCTGAGTGTGAGTGGGGTGAGGAGTGTAGACGTTGGGTACTAGAGCACGCCACACCTTGGTGAGTGTGGGTGGGGTGAAGAGTGTAGGCGTGGGGGTACTAGAGCACGCCTCACCTTGGTGAGTGTGAGTGGGGTGAGGGTGAAGAGTGTAGACGTGGGGGTACTAGAGCACGCCTCACCATGGTGAGTGTAGGTGGGGTGAGGGTGGGGGGTGTCGACGTGGGGCCATAGAAGTACTGTACAACAGTTGATATTGTTACTTTTGTAGTGTCGTGAACACAGCCACTACTAAATTTTGATTTAAAGCTTTCATGACTGCAGGGATTCATATTCTTGGTTCTTTCGGTAAAGTCACGTGGAAGGGAAACAATAAAATAATAAAAATATAAAACAATCATCATCAGGTGTGGTTTTCACGCCTGATGATGATTGCTTGTGTTGCAATCGAAATGTCGTGAGAATTGTATTGTTTTATATTTTTTCTTATTCTATTGTTTCCCTTCTACGTGACTTTAACGAAAGAACCAAAAATATATATCACTACTGTAAGTGGAGACAGTTAAAAGTCATTTCGAACCAACACCACCTGACCAGTGAATTAAAACATGTACACCTGGCCCTCAAAAGGAATCGTCACTCTGACCGTACCATCCGCCAAGCTGTTTCTCCCTCCATACAGAAACAACCACTTGATACTCCGGTCAAAACCATCACACTTCCATATATAGCAGGCGTTACTAAAAAGATTTCCAAAATTCTAAACAAACACAAGATCCAGGTCCGGTTCAATACAGTACACAAAATTCGTGATCTGATCCCATCCGTGAAGTATGTCATTCCTGACGTACAGTACCCCGGGGTTTACAAATTGAGTTGTACCTGCGGTGATTGCTATATTGGGGAGACAAAGCAACATGTCTCTGACCGAATTCGCGAGCACAAATCAGATTTGAAACACGGCAAAACGAATTCTGCCGTTGCTGATCACTGTTACAACGCTGTGGGGGATCACGATATAATTTTCTCCGATACCAAGGTTCTTTGCAAACCCACGGGCTTTTATCAGAGATTTGTTCATGAAGCAATTCAGATCTACAAACACAGACACAATTTTAACCGAGAAGATGGTTTCAAATTAAGCAACCATTAGAAAGATGTTCTAAATCGAACTAAACATTAAACTAATTTCAATGGTACAGTATATTTTTTCAAGTAGTGGTAAACTCCCCCCCCCCCCGCGCCAAACGGCAAGTCCACCGGCACGAACACCACCTCTTTCCTAAAATCGGCCAATCAAATGCTAATTTTTACGCTAATTTCTTTGTCAGAACACCTTGTTTGCTCGCACACAGTTTAAAGGTCCGCTGTCTGAGCGTGGTTGTGTTTTGCTAAATTCTCCTGTTTGATTAGTGCTAGGTGCCTCGGTGAATGTATATGCTCTGACTTTAACATATCTATTTCTGTGACCAGTTACAAGCTAATCACTCAGCTATTTCAATTCTATGCTAATTGCTTTGTCAAGGGGTACCTCTGCGGATGTGTATACTTTAACTTAGCTATTTCAATGAGCCATTTCAATGCTAAATTATATGCTAATTCCTTTGTCAAGGCACTTTGTTTTCTTCTCACACGGCTTAAATGTCGTGATCTAAGCGTGGCTTCTCTCACTCCAGCGCTGTCCTCCAGACAGTCTCGTCCCTTCACCTTATGAAGGCCGCTTGTGTTGTGGCCGAAACGTCGTGATTTTTTGTTATTTTATTTTCACCTACGTGACTTTACCCAATAGAACCAAAGAGTACAGTTAAATGTCTCTGTGGGTCGCGCCGGCTACAGTGCTGGAGGGGCGCCGGGTGCCCCAATTGGACGCGCTAAGGGCATGTGACCAGGAGCGGGCCTCGATTGGACGCGCTAATGTCACGTGACCAGAAGTGGTGCCTCAATTGGACGAGCTAAGGGCACGTGACTGAAAGCAGGCCTCGATTGGACGAGCTGAGGGCACGTGACCGAAAGTGGGCCACGATTTGAGGATTCAAGGGCACGTGATCTGAAGCGGTGCCTCGATGGGAGGAGTTAAGGTCACGTGGCCAGAAGCGGTGAACGCCGTCCTTGTTACAGCAAGGGGTGGGGCGGGGGCCACGAGACAAGGGGGGGGGGAGCGTCAGGGGGACTCGGGGCTCGTGTTGGGGGTCACGAGTTAACAGGCACGTGCATAGTGAGCAGCCTAGGACAATATAGCCCCACTTAGCAACAGTGAATTGTTTAATAAACTCGTTGCCTCCTACAACAGTGTGTGTGCGCCTCAGTTGACATAGGGGCCGTCCATAAATTACGTCACGCACCTGGGGGGGGGGGGTCAGACATTTGTGACGATGTGTGACGAGGGGGGTGGGTTTGAGAAATGTGACGTCACATCAAAATGCACAACTTTAAATGAATATAGAATTGCTATAACAGTAATTGTTATAACAACACTCCTACAACATCAGAGTGCAGCGCCACATTAAATACGCACTACGGTGACAATAGTTTAAAGCGATTTGAAGAATGTTTTATTTTCAAAATGGATATATGGTTTTGGGGGGGGGGCAGAGCTTTGTGACGTCATATTTGAGGGAAGGGGGGGGCAAAAATCGCGTGATGTCATTTATGGACGGCCCCATACACTACACTTTGCCGTCATGATCAAAATGGCCTCGCTGCCTATAACACCTATCATGGCGCGGACTGTACGTGGAGTACTTTGAGTACCAGTGGACACTGACACAACATCGACAATGAAGTCGAGGGGCCCCAGATCAACATTAAGACTCAACAGTTGTTGGGAGTCTCTCGACGACGGTTCGAGGGAGCCCCACGGCATCTGAGAAGCACAAAGCGAGGTGCGCCTCACGGATTCGAGTTGTCCACTTTCTGGTGAGACAGCAAGTCACTGTCTCCATCGCCAACAACGCGGAGACTCCCCAAGCGGAGGCGTCACGGCCCCTGCCCTCAGCACGTGGACCAGCAGCAGCTATGGGAAGCCAACATGCAGCAGCGCATTCATCGCTGCAATAAATCTGAACTCATCGCGCGTTCAACCAGTCTCTAGATTACCCCACCGAACAAACAACACGACTGTGTTTGGCACGGTCACGATCAACAGCAAATGTGAAATAAATAAGAATGACTTGACTCATTGTTGTGTCACCGGCCACAAAAGTCGCAGCAGCTACTGGAGAAGGGTTCGTGTGAAAGGACAGAGCTGAGGCGCGGGCAGACTGCGTAGCTTCAGGGTGCCTGCTGGGGACAGCGACACTGCGAGAGGCCGGGCAACTCGGAGTCAACTTGTGCGAGCGCACCGCCGATTTAACTCTGCGCGCCGCACCCTGGGGCACAGCCGGCAGCGTTGCCGTCTCGGGCACGTGGCCGCGTGGCGATTCGAGCCAATCACCGCCAGCCTGGCATGGCCCCAAACACAAACCGCGAGCATTGCAACAAATAAACAAAGTGGTCGTGATGCAGGCTGCGTTACTATAGCAACACAGCCATTCCCTACGAAAAAATGTCTACTTCACGAGTTTTAAAATGCTTAAATGAATATATAATACACATTTTGTAAGGAGCAGAAACAATTAATCCAGATTATCAACATCGTTGGAAATCGCCCCCTCACATTTTCTCGTCCTGCGCCATACAAACTGTTAAATCACGAAGTGCGATGAGCGTTGGTTATTGATCAATTTCGTTGAGCGCTGTCGTTAAGGGGAGTGCCGTGCACAGTTTGGGTCAAGCTGAGGCCGCCTCCGCTTCGGATCTGGTGATGTCACAATAACCCATGCAGCGTTGCCGCCAGCGGATAGTCTGGTCCCTGTCATAGGGATGTGGAATTTCCATTGTGAGCTCAGGTCCATTCACCGAGTAGAGCACCACCCAATGCTTGTTTGAGCAGGACGATTGTGACTTGTCGTTTGAATGGGCATGGTTATTGTCAATGAGCTGCAGCAATGCAACATTATTATATTGGATAGCGAGCAGCTCAGATGCAATACACATCACGGTTTCCCAATGTTTAAGACAAGAGACAAGGGGATGTCTCTCTGTCCAAAGAGACGATATTTGTTTTAAAAAAATTACAAAACCCTGCAGCAATCCCTACAAAACGTGAACACACCTTTTACCAACTTTGCCAGATTGAAAGATGTTGGTAAAATACATTCAGAAAAGGTATTAAAGCCCCATCTCCAATGTGTTTTGATACAATTATACAGCCCCAAACAGAGTAGAAGCTCTATTGATGTACACATGGTTTATCAGCTTGTTGGTGATGATGTCACCTGTGGCAGACCCCTCAAGTTGAAATGCGCGATCGAGGCAACTGTGGGGTTCCTGACATCAACTCGTGACAGCGTGAGCACAGCGGCAATGAGGGAGAGAGGGAATCGCCGCGTCCGTGAGATTCGAAGCGCCGAGTGTGAAGCACACGGCGAGTGTGAGAACGGCTCCTGGTGCCACGAGAGTGTGAGCCGACTGCGAGACGCGTGGAGCAGGAGGCCTGGCGCCCTCTAAGGGGCTCTCTGGAGATCCCTCCAGTGGAGGCTCTTCCCCACCAGCACACGCATGACCAAATACACAGCTTGTATCATGTGCTCAGTTGTATTTAATATGTACAAAAAATATTGTGAGCTGGATATTATTTTCAAGAATCGATGTTGATCAATGACTCGTGACATTCCTACCGTGTACAGCGATGCGTGCCCTGCACAGAGACTTACATAGATAACATTTCGTATTAAGCAAGGTTTATCTCTACTTAAACGCGTATTATAACTAAAGTACAGCTAATGCTACGTGACAATGTTAATCTAACACAACCGTATGGAATTACACATTTACAAAAAAATCTAACTTATTTGAGGTGGGTTATAATTTAGAACATGTTCATAAATGAGTGGCTGTAATGTGGGCTTTAGGTGACTTGATCAAATTGGTTTCACTAAACCGATTTGTTCTCCTCAAGCTCTGCACTGAAAAATCCCTCAAATTGGGGTCACGCTGCCACTGCGCACCCTGCAGAGCGTGCTCATGTTAGCTGTGGTGGTCGCACTGATGTCGTTTTCTTTTCTGTTAGTGCGTCACATATCTGACTTGTTACAGACTGAACTACAGGTGGATAAAGGTCAGATTTGTGTAAAGGTCAAATATGTGAGCATCAATCGAAGATGACCGCTTCACCGTGCACAAGCACAGCGCTGGGTGTGGTGGTTAATTGGGCAAAGTGGATAGATGACGGTCAGATATGCAAGGTTGTACTGTATATACATTAAAAACAATATAAATAACATTATAAATTATAAATTAGCACATTTTGCCTTAATGGAGAAAAAACAGGGTACCCTACACAGAATGCACTGCAGCACCCAACACCGACTCGGCAAGCCCACAGTCTGAGTGCTCACGGTTTTATGATTTATGGTCAGACGTCACGAACGCATCTGCTAATACGCAATGAACGGCGCATGCTATTCTGTGGATTAAAACCCCCACCAAGAAAACATGTAACTTCATATATCCATTTCAAAACACACTTTTCTTAAATTTTACAAACTAATAATCTGACATTGGCTGACCAATATGAAAGCCCTCAAAGTGACACGTGCCGGGTAATGTGTAACGGCTGTGGTAACACGTGGGATGTCGCTGTCGAACTCGCAACATCTTCACGATTTGTGCTTGTGGAGGGAAACGGCTGCCCGTGAGAGAGAGGGGAGGAGTAGAGAGGCCGGGTCGAGATGAGAGGGCACAGGGAGCGATGGTTGGCAACTGAGAGGGGATGTTGGTTCGCTAGGTGGCAGTGATATTTAAGTCAACTCCACTTGGAGAAATCCTGTTAATTCATGCCAATTAATGCTGCATTCTCTACGTACGTATGTTTAACTTCTTTCGCACCATACGCGGCCAACCGCGTTAATCGCAGGACAACAAGAAGTATTTATATTCTTAGTTCTTTCGGTAAAGTCACGTTGAAGGAAAACAATAAATTTATGCAAACCGACACACCTGAAGACGACCGTTTGTGTTATGTTCGAAACTTCGTGAGAATTTTTTATTGTTTTATATATATTATTATTTTATTGTTTCCCTTCAACGTGACTTTACCGAAAGAACTAAGAATATGAATTACTGCAGTCACGAAAGCTTTAAATCAAGAAGTATTTAATCAGAAGTGCAATGGTCTGAGACAATGAGCCTTGTGCCACGAGATGCCACGTGTGGTGAATTGAGATCTAATTTTACAATCAGATCCTGCTGCTTCCTGTGCCGGCTCACATTACCACAATGGCCTCAGTTTGCTTGTAATTGTATTTGAAACATAATTCTGTTGATATAATGATTTAGATATTACTGTTGTCCATTGCATGAACGGTAAAAATCTACATTCTATAGCTGAGTCTTGGAATCATTTTAGAGATGCGGTGCTTCCAACGACTGCCACGCACTGCCCATTGTTCGGGTGAATAACTTCGCGTGGAGGTGACATCACCCTTAGGTGGTCAGTCACAGAAGTTGACCGCGAGAGGTGGAGAGAGTTGAACGCCAAAGCATCACTGGAGCCCCCACAGTGCCACGGTTAAGGGACCGGTGGTGATGATGGTTCCGATGTCAGACATGGAGGCATCCGATGGCATCATGGTTTGAGAGTTCAACTCACCATGACGGGTCGCAAGTTGAAATCCTGATCGGGCAGGAACTGAACGAAACTATATTCCCATTGGGGTTTGTACAATTGGTTTGTAGGAAGTCAGTCGCGGTTGTGATATTGAGAAAGTGTTCCATGACCTGTTACTGTGGAATTTACAACACTGGCTCAGTAATACCAACAGCAATGAGTGCTGTCGTGTGAGGATGGCAACATTCTAACTCAGACTTCTTATTAAATACAAATGAGTAAATTTTAGGAACGCTTACTGAATAATATGAAAATGTAAAATTTTAAGACAATAAATACAACATACGCCGGTGCTTTAACCTAAAGTTAACAACTAAAATAGTTAAACTCGAGCCTAAAACTAAAGACTGAATGATAACAAAACTTTGAAAATAAGTTAAATTTAAACAACACCAACATTCAACCGCAGTGGGAGGAGGCACAGCGAGCTGCCAGCCGAGGCGAGTGGCTGGGATGGTGACTCAGAGAGACATCACCACCACGGGAACTTATCCCAGCTCCAGCCTCCTCCTGAAGGTGTTGGGCTCAGTGAGGTTGCTTCTGAAGGTGTGGGGCTCAGTGAGGTTGCTTCTGAAGGTGTGGGGCTCAGTGAGGTTGCTTCTGAAGGTGTGGAGCTCGGTGAGGTTGGTTCTGAAGGTGTGGGGCTCAGTGAGGTTGCTTCTGAAGGTGTGGAGCTCGGTGAGGTTGTTTCTGAAGCCATGTTTCTCGGTGATGTCACTGGAAGTGCAGGGGAAGCACCGAATGTCCCGAGCTGCTCTCAGGGTAGAATCCGTAGGAGAGAAGGAAGAGCAGCAGCTCCTTGACCTCGAGTTTCTCTCCCCACAGCCCTGCACCTAGGCCGCTGTGATGACACCGCAATCACATGGGAGACAAAAACGATCCACGTTAAGTTAACATAATAATTACACGATGAATGAGTAATGCTCATGGTCTTTTTATACTGATGAGCTGTGGCCTACGTGTATGTGCACGAAGTAAGATTTTAACGATGACCTATCAAAGTGAAACGCGTGTGTTAAATCAGCGTGCGCTGTAATTCATTATTTCTATTGCAAAGGACCGGTGAGTTACTGGAGCTGAGCAGGAGGAAGTTATTGAGTCGCTCATTTAATTTATTTGCTAGGGATTTTAAAATCCATCGTGCAGTCTCGTGTACAGCCACCTGACGGCGCTACTCTCGTGAGAACATGAAGATGGAACAAAAACTGACAAGCACACAAATCGGGTTGGGAAGCGCAGACGCCGAGGCGTGGGACCGCTGTCCGTGTCCACGCGCGCCGCGCCGTAGCTACGGAGACCGTGCTGTCAGTCAATCTGAGATGGGCGATGTTCCCCCCATCTCTGGCTCTCCTTGATCTCAGCGTTGCACATCCTCTGTGTGCCCCCCCCCACCCGCTGCTGCTGTGGTGAGCGCGTACACTCACATCTGGTGCTGCTGTACCCCCCCTGGCTCGCTCCCCGCCTCCCTGGGGACAAGGGCAGTGGAGGAGGAGGCAGCGCGTGATTCAGTGGAGCGGACGCACAGCAGCACAACCACAGCAACCACAACCACAGCAGCACAACCACAGCAACCACAACCACAGCAACCACAACCACAGCAAGCATAACCACCACAACCGCTACCGCAACCACCACAGTCATTACCACACGACTGCAACCACAACTGCTGCCAAAACCACCACAACTGTAACCACCACAGCTACAATTACCGACAACAACCGCCATTCGCCACTAGTTGGCGGTAATGTCACCACAGCGCATGTGCCAGGCTATGTGCACTTTAATGCCACGTGAAGTGTCAAACGCCCGCCTGGAAGGAGGTCGGGGGACAATACCAGAAAGTACATTGGGTTGACTGAGATGACTGGCAGACAAACCACCTGTGCCTCTACTGTGCCAACTTGCTGTGTTTTCGCCTAATGGCTCTGCGCTCATTGTTGTGAGCATTGCTCCTCTGCCTTTCATTGTTGCTAGAGGGTGACTACATCCAACTGCCCAGTAACGTCCTTCACGATCCTCCTCCATAGAGGCCGATCTTGATACCGCTGGTACCAATCATTGACAAGTCCACTCAGCTCCCTTTCCTTTCGTGCCACATCATTCCATTGCTTCTCTAATAATAATTATTAAAATTTATAAAGCGCCCTTAAACAATAGTTAACAGGGCGCTAGCCCGTGTTACACCCGTTTAGCCCCCTTTATCTAGCCGAACAAAAGCTGTTGATGCTTCTTGTAAGGTGTGGGAGTACGCACACTTTACCCAATCACACCGCGACCTGCCGATTGACTGTGGCGTACCCATTGACACTGCTCGGTGGGGGGGGTTTAAGAAACTTGTAGCATTGTTTCAACTGCCGGTGACTTCTGGATTGCAAATGCAGTGCGCTATAAATAACACGCACATAAGCTGGCAGATGTGGCACACTGAGCAGTACAGCCTGTCCTGTTCGTGTGCACATGCACGTGTGTGTGAGTGTGTGCACATGCACATGTGTGTGAGTGTGTGTGTCTTTGTGACAAAGACACAGAGCGGTACTGCAACGTCTGCGCTACAAACCAGGTGACTCAAGTTCGATTCCTGCTCACGGCCAACACCAGTGATGATCTGAACCGGTTCTGGGCCTCCCCTAGGTCGACTTAGCCTCAAAGTAGTACCTGGTACAGTGTTTAAACATCACCACTATGGAGACAAAGGTGTGGTGCTGGCCACCCAACCACCCTTCGTGTGCCGTCCCAGCCTTCATAGGTGTTCGCTAACAGCACTTGCTCCAACAGTCTGTTAAGGCTATACGGGGAATCTTTGTTTTTTGTGTGAATACATCTGAAGCGCTGGTTCTCACGTCTTCGCAAGTAGAGGATGAACAGAACCAGTACCACCGGAACCACCAGAACGACCAGCACCACTGCAACCACAGCTCCAGCTGGTAGAGACACAAATACAAACACGAGTGTCAACACACACACATTCACACACACAGAGTGTCAACACACACACAGTGTCGACACTTGCATTCACACGAGTGCACAACCGTAGCGGCCAGAGTCGTTTTAAAAGGGGATGGCCCGGCGTGAGCCCTGCCCCACACGCGGTCCCCGCTCAGCGCTGTGCAGCGACACTCGCCCTGCCCTCTCCACTGCAGGGGAAACCATCCCATGCAAGCGAGGAGTTGCACATCGACCATGGCAGTGAACAGCGCTTTGTCCGTCCACTGTTGGATGAAATGATCCCTGCGCCGTCGGTAACTTTGGTTGTTTAGCCATATGGTTGAATTGACGGGAAACCCAGTGCCGGGACACTGATGTTAGCCGTGGCTGGAAATCGATCTTGCCGGGTTACGTCGTGCAGTGCGCTAACCAATACACTGCCACTCCACCTCTATACGCACATAATTTGGCTATATGACACTTCAATGATTCCCACGCGAACGCTTCCATGTTTGTGTGGAGAGCACAGGGATCGATCCTGTTCGACGAATCATGAGCATTGACGGCGCGTGTTGTGTGTACTCATGCTTGCGTGCGCTCCAGGTCACGTGTGCGTGTGTGCGCACGTACTCGGCATGCTCGCCGTGTCCAGGTGCTTGCAGGCGGCGATGTCCAGGGTACAGTTGCGGTGGTCGCACTCTGCACCGATGGACAACAACACCAAGAAGAAGACAGCACGAGCACGCAGTGAGACACGGCCACCGCTCAGCCACTCACCCCCAGGTTTTCACCCTGGCCCGGGTGCTGCGCTTAGGAACGTGGCTTAGGTTTTTAAAACAAATACTTGGGTGTTGTCTGTGTGTCCCGCGAAGGGCTCACGGTGCGGGACTCACCAAGTGGGTAGTCGGTGGAGACGAATGCGCACAGCGTGAGGTTGAACACCCGGTGAGACGCTACACACGAGGCACACACACACACAGGGCACCCAGTGAGATATATCCACACACACACAGGGCACCCAGTGAGAGATATCCACACACACACAGGGCACCTAGTGAGAGATATCCACACACACAAACAGAGCACCCAGTGAGAGAAATCTACACACACACAGGGCACCCAGTGAGAGATATCCACACACAGTTATATAAATATAAAAACATAAATTCTTATGCAAGCATGTCGATGCATGTATCGTGAGCATTAAGAGTCGGAATGAATCGATGGATAGACGCGGTGTACCTACAGCCCTCATCAGTCTCCCTGCCCTACATGGGAATCGTGCTCTCAGCCACCAGGGCGCTCGCAACACGGCCCAGCCTCGGGTCACGGGGGAGTGGGGGGGAGTGGGAGCTGTGTAGGCATGGGTGGGTGGAGGGGTAGCAGGGGGAAGGAAGGAACCTAATTGCTCACCGGGGTTCTGAGCGAGCTCGTGGTGGTAGTTGTGGAAGCATTCCGTGTTGTTGAAGCAGCTGCTGAGCGCGCATTCTGCACAGAGGACGCACAGAGACGCGACTGAAAAACGCTCACGCACAGAGGCACTCACAGCATTGACAGCGCGCTCTCAAATAAAAGTGACAATTATTCAACCCAGGTAAACCTCGCTCAGTTTGATGCTTACTCTTTAGGATGGTCCTGCATTGGGATGTTTTTAAATAATAATGCAATATACGTGTACACTATTTCACAGACATAATTGTCCGTGACTCTGAAGCACGGGGGTTGTTAGTGGTCAGGTGAAGTTTGGGAAGTGCTTTGATGGATTTGGGGATGGTAGTAAGTTTGTTCAGGTTCAATAAAGAGCCCAACTGTGCTCTTGGCTCCTGTAAAAGACAATCGAGTTGGCCAGTGGTGGTCTTTACCAAGTTGTAGCAAGAGCCAGTTGCCTCTAAACTCTAAAGGGTTTTTTTATGAGGGTGGAAGTCGGGCCTGGGCAGTTGAGATGGCATGGGAACACCAACAGATGGGTCACGCTGGAGACACGACAGAGGAGGTGTGGATGGGTGGGTGAGGGTTGGTCAGCCGTGGTGGGATTGGAGGAGAGATACTCACCTACAATGTCGTCGGAGACGTGCGGCCGCTTCAGCAGGGCTTCAGCTGCATTGGGAGGAGGGGAGAAACACAAGACACACACCGCTAGTACAGCCGCCACCAGACTCATGGGGCAAGTGCTGTTAGTGAGCATCTATGAAGGCTGACGTGTCACATGAGTGGGTCGTGTGGCTACCCAGTGCTGATGTTTACACATTGCACAACGGAGGCCCAGGACTGGTTCAGAGATTACTCCCCACTGATTGCTATCGTGGTGAAGCATCAAGCTCAGGTCACCAGGTTCAGAGCACGGTGCGCTAACCACTGCACCACCACTCATCCACACAACCAGGCACCCCTGGTCTCACCCATACCCCGCTGTGACCCCAGTTCCACTTCTGGTGGGGCTCCCCTCCTCACACTGACACCACACAGCTCAGGATATCACAACGCGATGCAGTATGGTACACGAGCGTCTCCGTGGGCAGTGGAACACACACCGGGAGTGCGTGCCGCTCTACTGCACGGTGCCTGACAATTTGCCTGTACTGCATTGAGAGCGGTGCTCCAGGCCATATGGGAATTGTTCAAAATCCCCTCAGTTCCTTGCAAGTGTCGCCATAGCCCATGCAGCATACACGTCGTGTTCACAGGAATGTAACCCGTGTGGTGTTTTACATTTCACAGCAGCAGATGGAGTGGCACTTTTTTAAAAATCTCACAATGGCCAAGAAACACATTTCATCAACTACCATATTGTATCGACTCTTCTTATTCAATAAATTAACTTAATTAACTTCAAGACTGTACTAATGATGACCCCTACGTAGCTATGCGAGTTAACGATTTGATTTTATGGGAGACACAATTCAGGCATTACTGGGCACCATTTGGTGACATTGACAGTGGAAGGCTCTGTAATTAAGAGTGAGCTGAAGTGAATGCAAAACAATTTACAGTCAATTTGTGGACAAAGGCCTCCCCATGCCGTATCGGTCATGGGTGTTGTTTGACCATACTTCACCAAGCTGGTCATTGTAGGTTCGTGAAGGTGCCAGGACTGGTTGAGATGCAACTCGCCGCCGACGTTCGCCGTGGCTTTTGAATGGACCTCGGGCTGCAGAGTTCACATCGCGGTGGTGCGCCGATCACCGCTATGGCTATGACTACGCGCTGTGCCTGTGGCTATGGATTGCAGTGGTGTCTCCCCTGCGAGGGAGCGAGGATCACGCCGGGTTGGCCCTGAGCGGTGCCGCTGTGCGCCGCTCACGGGCAGCCAGCACACGGAGTGCACTGGGCCAGCCCCGGCCCACGGGAGCGGGCGTGGTGAGACGCCAGCAGCACCGCTGCACTCACCCTGAGTGCGGACGATGTTCGACCACACCCTGTTGAAACACTCGCGTTTGACCTTCAAGTAGCCCTGAGCCTTGCAATCTGCTCGCACACGCGCACACCCGCAAAGATCGCGGCGTTCACTCAGAGACTGCTGGGACAGCTGTTGCCACTGAGCAGCTATTGAGAAGGGCAAGGCGCCCCGAGGGGGTGTGGCCAGCACTGTGCGCGGCCATCTTTGTCTCCGCAGTGCTCGTGTTTTACACACTGCAATAGGTACCCATTGTAAGGCTGAGTGGACCTGGAGGAGGTCCAGGACAAGTGCAGACACGACTTGTCACTGATATTAGCCCTGCTCAGGAGTTGACCCCATGTCACTTGGTTGATAGTGGAGCGCGCAAGCCACTACGCCACCACTCCCTCACATTCATACAAAAACAAAGATCCCCCGTATAGCTTTAACAGACTGTAGGAGCAAGTGCTGTTAGCGAGCACCTATGAAAACCGGCACGGCACCCGAGAGGGTGAGTGGCCAGCACCACTGCTGGCCGCTTTTGACTCCCTAGTGCCGATGTTTACACATCATATCAGGTACTCATTTGAGGCTGAGTCGAACTGAGGGAGGCTCAGGAAAGGGTTAAGATAATCGCCACTGCTGTTGACCGTGAGCGCGAATCGAACCCAGGTCGCACAAGATCATAGCGGAGCGTGCTAACCGCTCCGCAACCACTCCCCCCCGTGCATACACACAAGCACATGCCCACAAGCCTCACAGACCAGTGCTATGTGAGAATGTTTGTGAATTAATGCATTGAAGTACTTAATACGTGTGGGGTCTCCATGTCTGTGCTGTGCAGGTATGCGTCCATGACAGCTAGGCAGGTGTGTGGGTTAACATGTGGGCAGGGGAGCGTGGACAGATGTATTGGTGGACAGGTAGACACGAGGAAGTGTGTGTGGATCTGGACAGGTGTGTGTGTACCTGGGTAGGTGTGTGTATGTGCAGGTATGTGGAATGGGCTGGTGTGCAGGTACACAGGTGTGGGTGAGTGTGTGTACATGGACAGGTGTGAGTGAGTGTGTGTACATGGACAGGTGTGATTGAGTGTGTGTACATGGACAGGTGTGTGTACACGTGCAGGTGTGTGTGCTCGCTGTGCCGATGCTGCCGAGGTCCCAGCTCACCGGTCAGCTCCGCCATCGACTTCCTGTGCAGAAGGAGGCAGTCCAGGTCGGTGCGGTCGAAGCCGTCCCCCTCGCACACTGAGAGCAGCACAGAGGGGGCCGGGGAGCGCCGACTGTGTTACCACCGCTGGGGTGAAACAGTGCATGCACACTCGAAACAGGCAGTGCACAGCACGCCGACGGTCCCTCTAACTCGCGTGTATTCTCTAACTCGCGTGCATTCTCCAATCCACGTGTTGCTCTTCTTGTCTCTCTATGTAATGGTGAGTACGCATCTTGCGATGCACTTCTGTTTCACACTTTTCAGAATTGTGTTCAATTTCCTGACATTGTTCAGGTCTCTCATCCGTTAGTCATAGCAGGGAACACGCACTGCTACTGTGCAATGAACACATTGAATTCTGCCCAACAAATGCCTACTGATCATGCATTTTAGCTTAATGTGTCACTCTAGAATTATTTACCTATTCATAACGTCATTTCCAAACGGGGTTTAGCCCATTTGCTCCAAGAACCTGCCGAGAGAGCTGAGTGTGCACGCTGCACAGTGCTACAAACGCAGCGCACGGCACACAGACAGTGGCCCAGGCGCTTTAACACGAGGGACTATGTCCATCACATGGCCACGTGAGAGCCTCTCAGATGCATCACCGCTCTCTAACTGCGGGCGAGAGTAATCACAACATGGCAACCACTGTCGTGGGCGGCTTTATTTTTTTATTCAATTCCAACCCCCACCCCCTCACCAAGCAAATCCTTGAATTGTTCCAATGCAGGGGCACGATTCAATTCAATTATAATCGACCCTGTGTGCAATGGCTAAGTCCCCTGGACTTGAAAACCAGAGGTCGACGTTTCGATTCAGAGTCGACCGTCTCTCACCTTCAGCACCAGAGAGGTTCTTGTTGAGTGGCGCCTCGCACTCCGTCTTGGCCTCCATACAGAGTCGCATCTGGCACTCTGCAGCACAGGGAGCGAGCAAGCAGAATGTGATCCATATATTGGCCAGGTGCAAATATGATATTTGTAAAGGTGATAATCACGTCGAGTGAGGGTTCATGACAAGAATTTTGGCATAAAAACTTCCAAATGTGACCTCACCCACAAAACAAATATGGGATCGCAAGTATTCCGGAAACCTACATTTTAAATTCACGTTGTGACCAGACACGAGCGGTTTCAGATGTTAAACAGAAAGTTGCGTAGAACTAAATAAGAAACTGATGGTCGCTTTACCGCGAGGAACCATTCCGTACAACAGACGATCCAGGGCCGGTGGCCTGCTCACAGCTGTTGGTGGTGGCAGGATTTATTTTGGCTGCGTGGTGTCCAGTGGCAGGTGGTGGGGGTTGACCCTGTTTTAAAGCTCGTTTGGAAACCGCTAGCATTGGATAACGTTGCACAAGCGGAGATTCCACTTCATATAAACACGTGCCTAAAATAGGGACATGCTTTCACTCGACAGAGAAGTTGACTTTCGTAACAGACGCCAGGAAGGGTCGAATTGTTCCTCTTTTAATGAAAGTTTGCAAATGTTTCAATCTGATAAGTGTACTCTCTTAGAGATCTTGATGGAACCGAGCCACTTGGTACTGCTGCACAGCACGGCTTGAACCCAGGGACTGTGACTGCCCCCCAAAGCCTCCCTCCCCCCATTAACACTGCGAGGAGTGAACTCGTACATCTGCTGGCTCGGGGATCAGAGCGTGGAGCCGGCAGAGCCGACTCGCCCCCTGAGTTCCAGCCGAGGCATCGGCCACACGTGGCTCTCAAGGGCAGCGAGCTGATGGGCCTCCCACGGAGGGAAGGTTGACAGGGAGGCTTCGATATCAAGCCGAGTGGAGAATACAGAGAGGGCAGTGGAGTGAGATGAGAGGTAGGAGAGAGCGTGGAGGGGGAGTGGAGTGAGATCAGAGGGGAAGGTAGGAGACAGTGTGGAGGGGAGTGGAGTGATAAGAGAGGAAGAGGTAGCAGAGATCGTGGAGAATGCGGTAGTGAGACAGTGAGATGAGAGGGGAGAGGTGGCCAGCGATGAGTGCAGAAGGAGCCGGGATCGCTGCGCTTCGCCATTCGTGGGGTGAGGGACGGTTGCGCCCTCGTGTCACCGTGCATCTCCAACATGAGATGCAGGCCGCATGCACCTCGCCTAGTACGGCTCAGAGAGTCTCCCTCACCTGAATCGGCGCTTTCCTGCTCGGTCCTCGTCTGGCAAAATTGTGAGGCTGCGAGGCACTTCGTGTTTTTGCATTCTGAAGCAGAAAAGAGATGCATCACGATGGAGAGGTTAGCAACGGACGTTGGGGGGGGGGGAACAACTGATATCCATTCCCCCGAGCTTCAGCGGTTCGCACATCGATCACGTGATTAGGGATCGGTTAGCTTTTCGTCTCAACAAGACTGCTGTGTTAATAGGACCATACAACTCATTGAGCTGATAAAATTCACCACAACGTTAAAAAGAGACAATCGATTATTGAATACGCTTTGGTTCTTTCTGTAAAGTCACGTAGGGTAAATAAATAATAAATCACGGCGTTTCGATCGCAACACAATCAATCGTCATCAGGTAGAAAGATACATCTGTAGATATCTTTCTACCTGATGACGATTGCTTGTGTTGCGATTGAAACGTCATAATTTATTCTTTATTTTTCTACCTACGTGACTTTACCGAAAGAACCAAAGAGTATGGGGTTCCTGCAGTGACGAAAACTTCAAAACAAGATCGATTCTTGAATGTAATCACGACCCTGATGGGAGGGAGGAGATTCGCCACTCCCCGACTGCCCATTCAGCGCAGTCACGCTCCAACCCTGCCCCTGCATCTTACGGCAAAACTACTTCACAAATCAACGCAGTTTCCCAGATACGTAGATTACACTTTGTATTATATTTTGTGTATCACGCATTGTAACACGAATGAGCACGCTCATTGCCTGAGCCAGGTGTATGACGCTACTGCGAGGCTCTCGGCGTCCCCACCGCTCCGTGAGAGCCGCCTGCCGCGCAGCGCCCCGCCAGAGTGCTCTGCCCACGTGACTCATTAATTTATTTTCTTTATTTTAGCAGCTGATGCCCACTGAGATGTATAGCTCTTTTCAGAAGCGACCTGGCCCACAAATGATAGCTCAGCAAAGTGACTTATCACGTGTATATATACATCAGGCAAAACTTTAAACGCATGTTTATAAATGTGGAGGGAAAACCAGAGGACCCGGAGAAAAATCCACGCGACCATTTGGCCGATGCAGCCAGCACGTGACGGGATCTGAGGGAATACTCGACAGGGGATGTTTGGCCACCACATTGACGACATATGCCGCAGAAGCGGAATTATCAAAATTCAGATTCAACTTCTATGAATTTCAGCAGAAGTACCAATCCACTTCCTGAGCAGACAACTAGATATTTTGAAACCACCAAAACTACTTCTGTGCGTGCTATGATATTACAACAACACAGGTGCAACACAGCCATGTACACACAAATGCGTACACAGTCAAATAAAGACACAGAGAAGTACAAAAACAAAGGGCCCCGGTGTCGCCTTAACAGGCTGTTGGGGAGAGTGCCGTTCGTGAGCTCCGACGAAGGCCGGCACGGCACACAAAGTGTGGTGGCTACCTCTACACCCGGCCACCTTTGCTGCCCAGTGCTGATCGCACACTGCAGCGAGTACTCATTTAAGCCAGAGTCGACATTTGGGAGGTTCAAGACTGGTGCAGATATCGCTCGCCACTCATCTTAGCTGCTGGGTTCGTGGTGCAAAGACAAATATCTCCCTTTTATCCAAAGCAGACTTTTGTGGCAAGTTAGCACCACGCCTGGTCAGCTTTGTCTCTATAGTGGCGATGTTTACACACCGTACCAGGTACTCGTTTGAGGCTGAGTCGACCTAGGGGAGGCCCATTACCGATTAAAATATTCGTCACTGTTGGTGGCCGTGAACGGGAATCGATCTCGATTCGCCGGGCTCATAGTGTAACGCATTAACCGCTGCATGTGCAAAGACACATGCACACACATACACCTTACAACATACACACACACACACGCGTCACGACACACACACTCGTCACGACATATCCTACTTCACCACTCCGTGAATAACTGAGCCAGGTTTGTGACGTTTAGTCTCCGCTGCTCCATGCAGTTTGTTCCATTGGTTCAGAGGCCGCGTGTGTTTGACAGTGGAAGGAGATCCGGCGCCAGGGGCCGGTGTGGCCCAGGGAGCTGAGGGGCCTGCGGTGCCGCCGAAGCGATCGGCACGGGGCCTTCGCCACCGTCGCGAGTTTCCCACAATCATCGGTCCCACGGGCCCCACAGTCCGGAGGTCGCCCATTCAGTTCGATCTTCTGGCATGGCATCCCGGCAGTTGGACTGTCTAAATATTTAAATAACTAAGCTGACAAGTTTTAAATGTCCCTTGTGGCCTTCGTGTTTTGTTTAATTTGTTGAGCGCTACTCTCTGACGGAACATGACTAAGAGACAATGTCCGTGGCCGCGGCAGCGACCGAACAGAGGAAGTTCAAATTCTTGGATTGCATGGAACTCTAACTTCCTCTCTGCAGTGGCTTTCACGGATTGTGCACATGGCGTTTCTCCACGGTTCAAGGCAGAAATCTCGAACTTAAGAATCCGAGACTGGCCACCCTGTGAGTTCAGTACCCGAGACACGTTTACCCGTGTGGATCTCATTCACGCCGTTCACTGTCTGTAGGTCTCATGAGAAGAAAGAGATCTGTAAAGTATGTTGCCTAGTGACCCCATTAGAGACCGACATAACATTGTTAACAGGCAGTGCGATGTCTCCAGTTGGCGCACGTTCTGGTTCACGTGCTCCTCTGTCTCAGTGCAAGTCCCAACAAGTACCTCTACAAGCTTCGTCGTGTATTTTTCAACTTTGATTAAGTTGTCTTTGTCATTATCTTTGTTTCATAACTTACATGAATTATAAACAAATGAGGACACACGCGTAGGATGTTGTGCATGGATAATGAGCATAACCAAAGATGAGTCAGCTGTTAGGAGCCTATCGAGCAGTGCTCTGATATGAGAACGAACATCATCAACAAGTCTAAGAGTGGAACTAGTTGTGATGTGGTCGAGCCATGAGTAGTGCAGACCCAGTCACTCTCCAGAGCGGCTCTCTCGAGCTGCCGCCTGTGGAGAAGGAGGCCCTTCCATCAGCAGTGCCGTGCGGCGGCACTCTCAGGGCTGCCCCACTACCTCGACATGGACAGTGCTTGTTACATCCAGCAGTGGCGAGACGGAGACACAATGGCAGCTGCTGATGGTAATGGTGATGATGGTGATTTTGTGTGAAATATTAGGCATCTGAAAACTCTGAACCTGGACATCGCAGCGAACTCAAGCGAGAAACCATCGATAGGGAAGGGTCGACTTCTCTGCATGCAAACCACTCGGAAACAGCCCTGGAATGCTCTGCAGTGACCGCGTGCGCTCTGTGGAGGTAGAGCGCGTGGTTGTTGGTGGTGGCGTGTCTGTGTGTGTCTATGTGTATGTATCTGTGTGTGTATGTGTGTCTGTGTGCGTACGTGTGTGCAAAACAACCCCCTACCTCCTCGTGGTGCCGGACAGGCAACGTTGTCGTGGACAGTGCCGTGATGGGAGGGCCAATTCCGATTGGCCTTTCCCCTCTGGGCGTTTGTAGCCACCACAGCGACTAAATGGGGGCTCTGGACGAGTGCGAGGGGCTGGTAACCCCTCCACCTTCAATAAATTACCACTAAACCATGTCGAAAATATCTAACTAATAAGCTTGTGCTGGGGGCATCTATGACGTCTCCTGGCCAAACCCCATCAACCGGAGGCGAGGAGTGGTGGTCGTGATTACTTATGCCCCCACCGAAGACGAACATCCGTGGAGGGATGCAGGCAAGCCCGATGAGTCAGATGCCTTCTATGACCTCCTGTCACAGGTGCTGGCAAAAGTGGCCCCTCGGGATAGAGTCATCTTGTTGGGTGACTTCAATTCCCAATTTGGTCATGATGCTGGCACCTGGTCTGTAGTGATTGGAAGGCATGGGCCAGATCAGCTCAATAACAATGGTAGGAAGCTGCTAGATTATTGTGCAGCCCATGGGCTTGTAATTACCAATACGCTGTTCCAGCATCGGCGCATCCACACAACATCATGGATGCATGCCAGGTCCAAGCAAGAACATCTGCTGGACTACATAGTGACAAACCAGCAGATGCGAGCCCATGTCATTGACACCAGGACCAACAGTGGAGCTGATCTGCCCTCTGACCATCAACATGTCATCTGTAAGATGCGCCTGCCATTCTTCCACTCCGGTGGTGGGTGTACACCCAGGACCCCATTCCAACCTAAGATGGCCTGGTCTCAGCTAGCTGATGGAAGTTGCAAGCGAGACTTTCATAATCGCTTGTGGCTGGGGTTGACATCGTCCCCCACTCCTCCTGATGTCGTGGGTAAATGGGCGAGGTTTAGGACTGTGACTCATGCAGTTGCAATGGCTGCTTTGGGTAGGCGGTCCAGACCTCCCCAGAGACCCTGGCTGACAGAGGAGGTGTTCAGGATGGTTGAGAAAAAACGACAGGCCCAATCTAATCGTCTACAGCATCTTACGTCAGAGAATGAGGAGCCTTCGCTCGGAGGTTCGGAGAGCCATGAGGCGCTTCAAGGATGGGTGGTGGTCGCGGGTTACTGAGGAGATGGAGTCTGCCTCAATGGCCCATGATCACAAATCCCTATTTAACTCCATAAAAAAGTAACCTGCAACGCCACACCTATTACCATCGTTAGGGGAAAGAACGGTGATCCAATCTCCAACCCCCAGGAACAGGTTTGCAGATTTGCTGAGCATTTCTGTGAGGGAAATCACTGAGGCTGGAAAACATCATGGGACAAAGTGGGGATGACCCTGCTGAGGCTGCAGTGCCTCAAATATTGGAGGAGGAAGGCACCCCCTGTGAGTAGCTGGATGAGGTGCCATTTGTTGAGGAAGTACTAAGGGCGATCCAGAGGCTGAGACCAGGAAAGGCACCAGGCAGAGATGATCTCCCTAGCGAAATGCTGAGAGAGGGTGGCATTTGTGCACAGACTGCCCTACATGACATCATAACAACAGTCTGGGCCACTGGATGGGTTCCGCAGGATTGGAAGGATGCCCTGGTGGTCCCCCTCTTTAAGAAGCGGGACCACAAAAACTGTAACAACTACAGGGGCATCTCACTCCTCAGTGTGCCGGGAAAGGTCCTGGCAAGGATTATTCAACAATGCCTTGCCAGGCACGCTGAGGAGAGGCTTGCGGAGCCCCAATGTGGTTTCAGGAAAGGGCGGTCCTGCACCAGATGCTATATTTTCTGTGCGTCTGCTACAGCAGAGGTGTAGGGAATTCCAACAAGAACTACATCTCTGCTTTATTGACCTGGTCAAGGCCTATGATACCATCAGTAGGCCTGGACTCTGGGTTGTTCTTCATGCTTTCGGAGTCGCTGCCCCTCTGCTCACGCTCATTAAGGACCTTCATGATGGTGAGCAGGACCGGATAAAACTACGTGACCGGGAGTCAGAGCCATTCCCTGTACACCTTGTGGTGCGACAGGGATGTCCTCTGGCTCCAACATTACTTAACATCTATTTCAAGCACGTAGTTCGTGAAGCCTTCAGTAGCTGTACTGGAGGAATTTCCATCAAGGTACAGATACAATGGGAGGCTGATCGATGCCCGGGTGCGGTCAAGGGATGGCTCCCTCTTGGTCAACCACGTTATGTATGCTGATGACCTAGTAATTGCGGCTCACTCAGAGGAGGAGTTGGAAGCGCTCCTGCTGAAACTGGAGTGTGCCACTAAGAGATGGGGCCTTACCATCAGCCCCACCAAAACGAAGCACCTGCCTGGGTATTTTGTACCATCGGGCATTCCACCCCCACAACTCCCAACCGGTGATGGGGCAGTTGTGGAGAGAGTGGAGAGTTTCCCATACCTGGGCAGTGTGTTCATGACGGGCTCCGGTTTAACAGCAGAAGTCTCACTCCGAATCAGTTGAGCGGCATTATCTTTTCATCGGTTGCGTAACGCTGTGTGGAAGCTACCTGGTCTGTCGCTCCACACGAAGTTTCGGGTCTTCTCGGCCACAGTCATTCCCTCCCTTCTCTATGCTTGCTAAACGTGGACGCCCTAATGGAACATCTTCACAGGTTACAAACATTTAGGCTGGCATGCCTATGATCAATCCTGGGTTTAACCAGGCTGGATTGTGCGAGGAGCTGACAAATCCTCGAAAGATCTGGACAAAGTCCCATCGGTGAGCTCCTCTGGCAGGCAAGGCTGCGTTGGCTGGGCCATGTAGCCCACATGCCCAATCACCGCATGCCCAAACAGCTTTTGTTTTTCCGGATAGAGGGGGCTAAGCGGGCGCAGCACGGGCTAGAGAAGAGATGGAGTGATGTGGTACAGAAGGATGTGGAGCCGAGTGGACTTGCCGATGCCTGGTATCAGCGGTATCAAGATCGGCCTCTGTGGAGGAGGCTCATGAAGGATGCTACTGGGTAGTTGGAGGCAGCCGCCCTCCAACAACAACAGAGGGCGGAGGAGCGACGCTCACAACAACGAGCAGAGTGCCAGGTGGCTAAAGCACAGCAAGTTGACACAGTAGGGGGCACAGGTGGTGCATCAGCCAGTTGTCTCATTCAGTCAACCCGTGGCACCAGGGTCTGCCCCATGACCTCCTGCCAGTGGGCGTTCGACACTTCACATGGCCTCAAGGTGCACATAGCCTGGTACAAGCGTCGTGGTGGCGACGTCACAGCCACGTAGTGGCGATTGGCGGTTGTTGTTGTTGTATATGTGTCTGTGTGTATGTATGTTGACCCACCTAATGGAATATCTTCGCCAGTTAGAAACATTTTGGCTGGCCTGCCTATGACCCATCCTGGGTTTAACCAGGCTGGATTGTGTGAGGAGCTCACAAATCTTTGAAAGATCTGGACAAAGTCCCATTGGTGAGCTCCTTCAGCAGGCAAGGCTGCGTTGGCTGGGTCATGTAGCTCGCATGCCCAGTTACCGCATGCCTAAACAGCTTTTGTTCGGCCAGATAGAGGGGGCGAAACGGGCACAGCAGGGGCTAGAGAAGAGATGCAGTGATGTGGTACAGGAGGATGTGGAGCTGAGTGGAATTGCCGATGACTGGTACCAGCGGTGTCAAGATCAGCCTCTGTGGAAGAAGCTCATGAAGGACGCTACTGGGCAGAAGGACGCTACTGGGCAATTGGAGGCAGTTGCCATCCAACAACTCTTTGGAGGAAGTTCATGAAGGACGCTACTGGGCAGTTGGAGGCAGTTGCCATCCAACAACGGAGTTGTTGTGTGGTTGTGTGTGTCTGTGTCTGTATGTATGTGTGTCTGTACACACACATTAACCCAAACGGTAAACGCAGAAAAGTTATGTTGTGTCCTCTTAATTGAACACCATATCATGCCTTCACGATGTGTGGACTTATTTGTATGGATGAGTCGACCTAGGGGAGGCCCAGGACCAGTTAAAATATTTGCCACTGTTCATGGCCATGAGCGGGTATCGAACTTAGGTAGCCAGGTTCGTGGTACAATGCGTTAACCACTACGTTACCGCTCCCCACTGTATACACATCGACGTGTACACATCAATGCCGCTGCCACCACACGGACTGTGCACACGCCCTGGGTGACACGGAGCGTGCGCCATAAGGTTCAAATGTAGGGGTTCATAATTACTTATCCTAAGGTTGCAGACAGCAGAGAGAAGTATAGCCAAAATCTACTGTCATCCTGTACTTCCATGCTCCCATGTCTACGTGTGTAGCAGCGTGTGTAGCAGCATGTGAGTTGTTTTGCGTGAGTGTAAACTGTGCGTGAGAATGTGTGAAAATGTGAGTGAGAATGAGCTGCGTGTGAGCTGCGTGTGTGTGTGAGTGAGCCGTGTGAGGGTGAGCCGTGTGTGAGTGTGTGTGAGTGAGCCGTGTGAGGGTGAGCCGTGTGAGCCGTGTGAGAGTGAGACGTGATTTTAATGCTTGTGTGTTGTAAGGGCCATTGCCCGAAACGTCGCCTATTCTGGATTTTATTTTGGAGGCCACCCCCAGCAAATGTAGTTCAGCAGCTTCATAGCTTCATGGCCGTGACGAGAGGGACTTCTGCGTTCAAACAGTGATGTACACTCGTGTGTGTGTGATAGTGTAGTGATGTACACTCTGTGTGTGTGTGATAGTGTAGTGATGTACACTCGTGTGTGTACCGGGCGCAGCCTGAGTGAGGCCTAGTTAATCGCGCACGTGGCACAGCCTGAGTGAGGCCTAGTTAATCGTGCACCTGGTGCAGCCTGAGCGAGGCACAGTTAATCGTGCACCTGGTGCAGCCTAAGTGAGGCATAGTTAATCGTGCACATGCCACAGCCTGAGTGAGGCCTAGCTAAATCATGCACCTGGCGCAGCCTGAGTGAGGCCTAGCTAATCGTGCACTTGGCGCAGCCTGAGTGAGGCCTAGCCAAATCATGCACCTAGTGCAGCCTGAGTGAGGCCTAGCTAATCGTGCACATGGCGTAGCCTGAGTGAGGCCTAGCTAAATCATGCACCTGGCGCAGCCTGAGTTAGGCCTAGGTAATACTGCACATGACACCTGGCGCAGCCTGAGTTAGGCCTAGGTAATACTGCACATGACACAGCCTGAGTGAGGCCTAGTAAATCGTGCACCTGGCGCAGCCTGAGTGAGGCATAGTTAATCGTGCACCTGGTGCAGCCTAAGTGAGGCATAGTTAATCGTGCACATGGCGCAGCCTGAGTGAGGCCTAGCTAAATCATGCACCTGGCGCAGCCTCAGTGAGGCCTAGCTAATCGTGCACATGGCGCAGCCTGAGTGAGGCCTAGCTAAATCATGCACCTGGAGCAGCATAAGGCCAAGTTAATCATGCACCTAGCGCAGCCTGAGTGAGGCCTAGTTAACAGTGCACATGGCGCAGCCTGAGTGAGGCCTAGCTAAATCATGTACCTGGCGCAGCCTGAGTGAAGCCTAGCTAATCGTGCACCTGGAGCAGCGTGAGGCCTAGTCAATTATGCACCTGGCGCAGCCTGAGTGAGGCCTAGGTAATACTGCACATGACACAGCCTGAGTCAGACCTAGTAAATCGTGCACCTGGCGCAGCCTGAGTGAGGCCTAGTTAATCGTGCAAGGCAACATTGCCACGGACCCCAAGCTGTGTTCCTGCCAAAGCAACATTGCCACGGACCCCAAGCTGTGTTACTGCCAAGACAACATTGTGTCGGACCCCAAGCTGTGTTCCTGCCAAGGCAACATTGCCACGGACCCCAAGCTGTGTTCCTGCCAAGGCAACATTGCTACAGACCCCAAGTTGTGTTACTGCCAAGACAACATTGCGACGGACCCCAAGCTGTGTTCCTGCCAAGGCAACATTGCCACGGACCCCAAGCTGTGTTCCTGTCAAGGTGCTCCATCCTGGAAAAATTCACAGAGATCGTCAAGACGGCCAAGTGTCGTAAATGAAGAGTCCCCTGTGTGGGCTTCAGTGGGGCCGTCTGGTCGGACAGCAGAGACACAAGGTGCTAAGAAACGACATTCCAGTAGTGGGCTGAGCTCAAGGAGGGCTAGCTCGAGCACCATCCTGCGGCGGGGAAAGGAGGCGGTGCAAGCGGTTCAGCCGAGCACACTACAGCCAAGAATCTGCTGTCCCTGTCTGAGGGGGGGGGGGACTGTTCAATCCTAGCACATGGGCGAGAAGCTATGCATGTGTGATGAGTGCGGCAAGACGTTTTCTCGTGCTCGGCCTACAAGTATATATATTTTTTTTATTTTCCGCTTGTGTGTTAATCTGTGTGTACCCCGGATATTTTAGAGATGGCAATTCTCTTGCTTTGTATCCTACTGCTGTCCCTCTCGGCCATATCTAGTGCCACACTCAACTCTACAAACGGTTACCCTCGTTACTTTGCGTCCATACTTGTTGCTCGATTTGCCACTACACCAGCAACTGAAACAGCTTATAGACACTTCTACACTCCATCATTGTATCCTTTTAAACCCTATCTTTGTCCCATTACTTCACCAGCACTCCTTCCAAACTTCATTCTGCTCTTAAAAATAACACCATCTGCGAGCTACTGCTATTCGTCCAAGGTTCGCCGCTCTTCATCCTTTCACAGAAAATACTTGTGCAAACTATTAATTCTACTTTTCTTATTTCTGGGTGGTATTGAGTTTCATCCTGGCCCAAATGTAAAGAACTCGTATAATTCTGTATATTTTTCTGGCAGGAAAGGTGTTGGTGTTCTACATATCAACATCAGAGGACTTGTGATTAAATTAAGTCAACTAAAACTAGAAGTGGAAAATCTTGACTCGGACATTTTTTGCCTAACAGAAACATTTCTCACTCCTGCCGTCAATGACTTGCAGATTACGATTGACAACTACAACCTTTTTCGGCTTGACCGAGGCTCTAAAGGTAGTCACCCCTGCTCATGCAAGTTCCTACACCCCTGTCCAAACATTAAACGAATTTAGTTTCCAGCCAAACCACGAAAGTAATGTTCTGAAACAACTGTCCTACCTCAAAGGGTCCTCCTCTACCAGAGCAGATAGTATTCCCGTCTTTGCTCTATTAACTGTTGGTCACCTAATATACAAACCTATAGCCCATATTTTCAACCTGTCCATCAAAGAAGCATCAGTTCCTCTAGAATGGAAACATTCTTAAGTCCATCTACTTCACAAAGGAGGCCCTAAAGATGATCCAAATAACTAACCCTGTTGATGAAAATTTTTGAAAAATTATTGAACTACCAAATTAGCAGTTTCCTGTCCACCAACAATCTACTACATCTAAAAAATCTGGGTTCTGAAAAAATACAGCACCACATCTGCTGCATTAGCATCTCTTAATCACAATTACAGTAGCCTTGATAATAATCAGTACTGTGCCTGTCTTTTTCTTAACCTGTCCAAAGCTTTTGATACAGTAGACCACAACACCCTGCTTTGTAAACTAAGTTGCCTCGGTTTTTCCGAAAACGAAGTAAAATGGTTACAAAATTACCTCTTTTCTCACACCCCAACTGTATTCACAGATGGTTGGAGGTCAAACAGTGTTAAGATAACAAAAGGGGTTCGACAGGGTTCCATCCTCAGCCCCCTTTTGTTCTCTCTTTATGTCAATGACTTGGGCACTGACCTGGATCATTCCAGGGTAAATCTTTTGCAGATGATATGATACTGATTACTGCTGGCCGCTCTCCAGATGACGTGATTGCTAAGCTCCAGGGTGATTTCAACAAACTACAACATCAGCTAGTTGCTCTTAAACTAGTCCTGAATACCTCCAAAACCAAGGTGCTATGCTTCTCACCAGGACTAAAGCAGGAAGTTATTTTCCCCAATTACATTCCTTAAATAATGATCAAATAGAGCAAGTCAAGATCTATAAGTTTATTGGGGTCATCCTGGATTCAAAACTGAATTTTGAAGATCACATTGATTATATTGGTAAAAAGACAAAAATAAAAATTGGTTTTCTGTATCGACACAAGCACTGCTTCCCCCCAATGCTCCGTTTGGAATTGATAAAAGCTACCATACTGCCTCTACTTGATTACTGTGACATCGTGTATAAATCAGCCCCAAGTACTGTACTGAAGAAGCTTGATTCCATCTATCACTCGGCCTTAAGATTTACATTGAACTGCCCATATAGGACTCACCACTGTGATCTCTACATTGGGTCAAACTTAACATCTCTTAATGTTCGACGGCTTGTGCACCAGATCTTATTATTCACGATGTACTTCCAAAAAAATCCGCAGACTACCTGCTGGATCTCCTCTCTGTTTCAAAGAACAAATTTGACCTCAGGCCTTCGCTCATTTACCAGCTTCACATTCCCTATTGCCGTACAAAAACTGGAGGAAGGGCCTTTGCTATTGATGCCCCCAGGGTCTGGAATGCTATTCCCAATAAACTGCAACTTGAATCGCTACCAATGAGATCTTCACTCAAAACTGCTCTAGAGGAGTTGTACACCCCTAGCTGCCACTGGTATTCATTGGCATAAAATCAAATCAAATGTTTCGCTCCGGATAACGCTGCAAAGTATTATCTGTATTTTGATTTAGCCTGCTGATCTTAAAGGTGCATTGAAAAATCTGATACTCCGACCGATGCTTCTGTTGTTGTGGAGTAACTCATGCAGCCAGCTATGACTCTAGGGTTTGGTGTTACATGTTATTTATGTAGTTTTTGTTAAAAATTCGGTCACAGTCCCTATGATCACTGTTACATTGCAATTATGGCTTTATTTTTTGGTGATTTCGAAAAGTTTTTTGGTTTGGACATGTTTGTTTTGTTGTAGTACGGAGTTAGACTGATGGCCTTAATTGAAGTTTTCTTGTGGTTGTTGTTGTTGTTTGACTTGCATCCCACTGGGATTTTTTGCACACAGCGTTGGTGTACGGTGCTTTTTCAGGAATATTTTGCTGTTTTTTTCATGGATTTTCTGTTTGCACAGTCACATAGTCACTTTAAGATGTTTTCTTGTTCGCGTTTTTTTTTGTTGTGGTTGCACCCGATTCAAGAGCCGAATGGCTCACAGGGCTATACCAAATAAATAAACTGAAAAATCACTCTGAAGAGGCGGTACTCACAGGAGCCGGTACTCACAGGAGCTGGTACTCACTCTCAATAGGCCGGTACTCACCGTGGATCGCCTGGAGAGAAAAGCCGCACTTGTTCACGATCTCTTCGTCCGAGGGCTCTGCAAGACGAGGGCAGCAGGGCACGGACTGCGTGAGACGCACGGCACACAGGGGCACTGCGCTGGCAGTGGCGCACACGCAGCAACAACACCACCCACCCCTCTCTCTATCCCACCCGTCCCATCGCCCAATGGGATTCAGTACCGCGCCACGGCTCATTCGAGTTCTCTTCTTCTCTCGTTTGTGTTGTTGTTGTGCGTGACCCGTGTTAGTAGAGTAGAGCGATGTAAAGGGTAAAGATGCAGACACAAATTCGCCCGTTTTCTCATTGAAAATAAGTACATTTCTAAATATCACTGTCCTGGTCACAAAAGCAAAGTTTGTGGGGAATAATAACCATTTTCTATACTTTTAGTCATAAGCAATTACGAAATAACACTAACTACTCAGTAACAAAAATTGTGTTACATAGTCTTCTTTATGTCTGTGTGCCCACGTGTCTATCTCTGCACCTCGTCTGATATTTATGACTGCGTGTCTGTCTCTCCGCATGTCTCCATGAGTCTGTGTTTCTCTATATCTGGGTGTCTCTGTGTGTCTCCGTGTGTCTTTATCTTCCTATCTCAATCTCGGTGTCTGCACCTGCTCTGGTTTTCTGACTGCACGTCTCCACGTCTCCGCTCGTGTCTCCACGTCCCTGTGTGTCTCTACATCTCAAGATCATTGTCGGTGTCTGCCACCCTTCATGCCTCCGTGTCTCTGCGCGCGCGTCCCTCGCCGCGTCCGTCTGCGTCTGTCTCCCCACGTCCCCTCGTGTGCGTCTCTAAGGCCCACACTGCACCCCGGCCCCTCTCGACGTCGAGGAGGCTCCGGGTTCAGGCAATGGCAGTGCTGGCTCGAGGTCTGCCAGGTGCGGGACTGCGTTATCGTTGGTGCCGGTGCTCCGGCACTACGGCACATCGCTCATTGGCACTGCCCAACAGCAGCGTATGGAAAATTCCACTGAGCACGGACGCCAGCGCTGCGCTGCACGTCCGAAGTGTATCCCGCAACACGTGCGCTGGGAACAACGGCGCCGAATAATGCAAAGCCCTTTCAGAGTCAAACCACTGCCGAGGAGTGGCGGACATTGCATCTGAATATACAGTGAGGGAAAAAAGTATTTGATCCCCTGCTGATTTTGTACGTTTGCCCACTGACAAAGAAATGATCAGTCTATAATTTTAATGGTGGGTTTATTTGAACAGTGAGAAACAGAATAACAACCAAAAAAATCCGGAAAAACGCATGTCAAAAATGTTATAAATTGATTTGCATTTTAATGAGGGAAATAAGTATTTGACCACCTCTCAATCAGACAGATTTCTGGCTCCCAGGTGTCTTTTATACAGGTAACGAGCCGAGATTAGGAGCACACTCATAGAGCTTAGATTAGTAGCACACTCTTAAAGGGAGTGCTCATAATCTCAGATTGTTACCTGTATAAAAGACACCTGTCCACAGAAGCAATCAATCAATCAGATACCAAACTCTCCACCATAGCCAAGACCAAAGAGCTCTCCAATGATGTCAAGGACAAGATTGTAGACCTACACAAGGCTGGAATGGGCTACAAGACCATTGCCAAGCAGCTTGGTGAGAAGGTGACAACAGTTGGTGCAATTATTCACAAATGGAAGAAACACAAAATAACTGTCAGTCTCCCTCGGCCTGGGGCTCCATGCAAGATCTCACCTCGTGGAGTTGCAATGATCATGAGAACGGTGAGGAATCAGCCCAGAACTACACGGGAGGATCTTGTCAATGATCTAAAGGCAGCTGGGACCATAGTCACCAAGAAAACAATTGGTAACACACTACGCCATGAAGGACTGATATCCTGCTGCGCCCGCAAGGTCTCCCTGCTCAAGAAAGCACATATACATGCCCGTCTGAAGTTTGCCAATGAACATCTGAATGATTCAGAGGACAACTGGGTGAAAGTGTTGTGGTCAGATGAGACCAAAATGGAGCTCTTTGGCATCAACTCAACTCGCCGTGTTTGGAGGAGGAGGAATGCTGCCTATGACCCCAACAACACCATCCCCACCGTCAAACATGGAGGTGGAAACATTATGCTTTGGGGGTGTTTTTCTGCTAAGGGGACAGGACAACTTCACCGCATCAAAGGGACGATGGATGGGGCCATGTACCGTCAAATCTTGGGTGAGAACCTCCTTCCCTCAGCCAGGGCATTGAAAATGGGTCGTGGATGGGTATTCCAGCATGACAATGACCCAAAACACACGCCCAAGGCAACAAAGGAGTGGCTCAAGAAGAAGCACATTAAGGTCCTGGGGTGGCCTAGCCAGTCTCTAGACCTTACATGCATAGGCCTTTGTGTCTCGAGAGACAATTATTTTTTGCGCCTTACGAGGTCAGCTGTAGGTTTTGCAGCGCCTAGAATGACTTAGTAGGCCAATCCTCGAGTGACAATCCTTGCCACAGCAATTTGAAGTGAATGCGGTGGCAGCTCCAGAGGTGTTTGTTGCTTTTTCTTTACGTCGCTCCCTCTTGGTCGGCCAAGCAGTGTGTCTTTTCTCCTCGCCTCTCCTGAGGCCTGTTTTTACAGCCTGCTGCCAGCTCAGTCGGTCGCCGGCTGTTTTCTCCCAGTCATTTGAGTTGATGTCGCAGCTCGTCATGTTCCGTTTACAGACATCTTTGAAGCGCAGGACCGGGCGACCAGTGACCCGTGTGCCTGATGCCAGCTCGCCGTAGAAAATATCCTTGGGTATTCTGCCATCCTGCATGTGGCGCACGTGTCCAAGCCATCTCAGGCGCCTATGACTGAGTAGAGAGTACATGCTGGGAATGTTGGCCAAGTTGAGAACTGAGGTGTTGGGAATGCGATCTTGCTATCTGATATCGAGGATGCGCCTGAGACATCGGAGGTGGAATGTGTTTAGTCGATGTTCTTGATGGGCGTATGTTGTCCAGGACTCAGACCCATAGAGGAGGGTGCTAAGGACGCAGGCCCGGTACACTTGTACTTTGGTGTTGAGCGTTAGGGATTTGTTCTCCCACACTCTTTTAGTCAACCTGAACATAGCTGTTGACGCCTTCCCAATGCGCTTGTCAATCTCTGTGACAAGGGACAAATTGTAGGTGATGGTAGAACCCAAGTAGGTGAAGTCCTGAACGACTTCCAGGGTGTAGCTGCCAATGTTTATGGAAGGGGTGTCTCTGACATCCTGGCCCATGACATTGGTCTTTTTCAGACTGATTGTCAGGCCAAAGTTGTTGCAGGCATTGGCAAGGTGGTCGATGAGTGTCTGCAAACCTTGTTCTGTGTGAGCTGTCAGCGCAGCATCATCAGCGAATAGGAGTTCTCTGATGAGGACTTTGGTTTTGGATCTGAGACGGCCAAGGTTGAAGAGTTTGCCATCAGATCTTGTATGAAGAAAGACTCCCTCTTCTGCTGTCCCAAAGGCATGTGTGAGCTTAAGTGAGAAAAAGATGCCAAATAGTGTTGGGGCAAGCACGCACCCCTGCTTTACACCGCTGAGTATGGGGAATTCCTCTGAGGTGGTGCCGCTGTGCTGTATTGTTCCTTTCATGTTGTCATGGAAAGAGGAGATGACTGCCAGCAGCTTCGGTGGACAGCCGATCACTTTGAGGAGTTTGAAAAGGCATCCCCTACTGATGAGGTCAAAGGCTTTTGTAAGATCAATGAATGCCAAGTATAGGGGCATTCTCTGTTCTCGACATTTCTCCTGTAGATGACGCAAGGAGAAGAGCATGTCAATTGTAGACCTTCCTGCTCTGAAGCCACACTGAGCCTCAGGATACGTCCTCTCAGCTAGTATCTGTAACCTGCTGAGGGCCACACGGGCAAAGGTTTTCCCCACAATGCTCAGCAGGGAGATGCCGCGGTAGTTATTGCAGTTCCCACGGTCACCCTTGTTTTTATATAGGGTGATGATGTTGGAGTCTCTCATGTCTTGAGGCACTGCTCCTTCTTCCCAGCACTGGTAGAGAAGTTCATGGAGTTTTGTGAGGACAGCGGGTTTTGCACATTTCAGTACCTCAGGTGTGATGCCGTCCTGTCCCGGTGACTTGCCGTTGGCTAGTGAGTTGATGGCGTTGTCAAGTTCCTTCAAGGTTGGAACATTGTCCAGTTCGTGTATCGTTGGTAGGGGTTTTACAGCAGCAAGGGCAGCTTCTGACACACCGTTGTCTCGTGAGTAGAGCTCTGAGTAGTGTTCTACCCACCTGGCCATTTGCTCTTGTTTATCAGTGATGATGGCCCCTGTGCTAAATTTAAGGGGGGCAGTCCTCCTGATGTTTGAACCAAAGGCTGTCTTGATGCCTTCATACATGGCATGGATATTGCCAGTGTCAGAGGCGAGTTGGATCCTACTACTGAGATTCACCCAGTAGTTGTTGGCGCAGCGTCTGGCGGTCGTTTGAGCTGCACTGCGAGCAGCTTTCAGAGCCCTTAATGATTCTGTAGTTGGAACTTGCTTGTACTTCAGGAGCGCCATGTGTTTGGCTTGGAGGATGGGTTCCAATATAGCCAGGTGTTCCTCAAACCAGCCTGTGTTTCCCCTTGTCTGCTTGCCGAAGGTATTGATGGGTGCATTAAAGATGGCGTCTCTGATGTATGCCCACTTTGTCTCCACGCTTCCATCTGGTGTGTCGTGTAAGGACTGCTCAAGGCTGTGTTGGAATAATTGAGTGAGCTCTGGGAGGGATGTCTTGGCAGAGTTGATGTGTAGGTAGCGCTTTTGTTTGAGTCCGTGTATTTTTTTGGGGCGTAGTCTGACCGTGCTGGATCCCAGCGAGTGATCGGTGTCACAGACTGCACTGTGGTAGCTGTGTGTGATGAGTACCGAGTTGAGGAGGGCTCGTCGGGTGATGACGAGGTCCAGTTGGTGCCAATTAAGAGACCTTGGATGTCTCCATGATACTTTATGGCATGGTTTTGTGAGAAATAATGAGTTTGTGATACAGAGATTGTGATATGAACAAAGCTCCAGTAGTCTTTGGCCACTGGCATTCATCTTTCCAATGCCATGATAGCCAAGGCATGCGGGCCACGCGTCGTGGTCAGCCCCAACCCTTGCATTGAAGTCTCCCAACAGAAACATGTGCTCAGAGCTGGGGATTTTGCGAATAATATTGTGAAGCTCTTCATCGAATTGGTCATGAATCTCCGGAGGTGAGTAGAGTGTTGGGGCATATACACTCAGGATGTTTACATGGCCAGAAGCAGTGAGCAATCTCATGAGTAGAATCCGCTTGGAGCCTGCAGTCGGTGGTTCTATCATGCCAAGGAGTGTGTTTTTGACGGCGAACCCAACACCATGTTGCCTTGGTTCGTTCTGTTTTCCTTGCCAGTAGAAAGTGTAGTCACTCTCTCGTAGTGAGCCACTGCCAGCAAGCCGGGTCTCCTGCAGTGCTGCAATATCGACATGGAGTCTCGCCAACTCCCTGTCGATAACTCCAGTCTTGCGGATGTCCTCAATCTGCAATAGATCTTCGGAGAGTCCAGAACACATTGTGCGTACATTCCAGCTTGCAAAATGAAGGGCTGGAACCTTCTTTCATTTTTTTTTGTCTGGTGCAGGTTTTGCAGCCCACTTGTCTGGTGATGAACCATAAGCTCCAAGCACCCATTGGAGCAGGTGAGCCGTGGCGGGAAAGCACATTATTAGCCGGGGGCTGCCCAGCTTGAGGCGGCGGTAGCTATCCATTGGGGTGCAATGACCCCTCCCACCGACGATGGCAACCTGTGGCGCCCATTTTTTACGTCAATCTAAAATGAGCTTATAACCCGTGACTGCTGCTGTGTTTCTTGGCCACGATTAGGTGGCCGAGGAGTGTCCTCTCCCCATTTTTGCACCTCTTATTAGCGCAAAGCCCGGGCAGGTTATTCTGGAAATCCTGGGTTGCCAATGCGTCAGGATCCCCCCCTCGGCCTTGCTGGTGATGTCCAAAGGAGTACCACGCACGACGTTTGGTACCAGTTTGGCTGCAGGGGCTGCCGGGAATGTGCCGCAGTGTGTCACAAAACCGCCTGAGGGGCCCCACTCCTGATTATCTGTCAGAGTTTACTCCCTTAGCCATTGACTCTCCCGAGACACTCACAAGGCAGTGAGAAAACTGCGTAACCCTGGGAGGGGCCCTTACCAGGTACTGACAGCCGGGCCAGCTGTGCCTGGGACTCGCATAAGGCAGGGTCGTCACACCCTGAGGTAGTTTATCACAAACTACCCGCTACTCCAAACCTTAATCCCATAGAAAATCTGTGGAGGGAGCTGAAGGTTTGAGTTGCCAAACGTCAGCCTCGAAACCTTAATGACTTGGAGAAGATCTGGAAAGAGGAGTGGGACAAAATCCCCCCTGAGATGTGTGCAAACCTGGTGGCCAACTACAAGAAACGTCTGACCTCTGTGATTGCCAACAAGGGTTTTGCCACCAAGTACTAAGTTATGTTTTGCAGAGGGGTCAAATACTTATTTCCCTCATTAAAATGCCAATCAATTTATAACATTTTTGACATGCGTTTTTCTGTTTTTTGTTGTTATTCTGTCTCTCACTGTTCAAATAAACCTACCATTAAAATTATAGACTGATCATTTCTTTACTCTTTGGTTCTATTGGGTAAAGCCACGTAGGTGAAAATAAAATAACAAAAAATCACGACGTTTCGGCCACAACACAAGCGGCCTTCATCAGGTGAAGGGACGAGACTGTCTGGAGGACAGCGCTGGAGTGGAAGAAGCCACGCTTAGATCACGACCTTTAAGCTGTGTGAGAAGAAAAACACCAAGCGCCTTGACAAAGGAATTAGCATATAATTTAGCATTGAAATGGCTCATTGAAATAGCTAAGTTAAAGTATACACATCCGCAGAGGTACCCCTTGACAAAGGAATTAGCATCAAATTTAGCATTGAAATAGCTGAGTGATTAGCTTGTAACTGGTCACATAAATAGCTATGTTAAAGTTAGAGCATATACATTCACCGAGGCACCTAGTACTCATCAAACAGGAGAATTTAGCGAAACACAACCACGCTCAGACATCGGACCTATGTGCGAGCAAACAAGGTGTTCTGACAAAGAAATTAGCATAAAAATTAGCATTTGATTGGCGGATTTTAGGAAAGAGGTGGTGTACGCGCCGGTGGACTTGCAGTTTGGCGCGGGGGGAAAGGGGGAGTTTACCTATTGATGGTGTGAAAAGGGGGAATTTATAAGTGCTGCGAAAGTTTGGGGTACTACTACTTGAAAAAATATACTGTACCATTGACATTAGTTTAATGTTTAGTTCGATTTAGCACATCTTTCCAATGGTTGCTTAATTTGAAACCATCCTCTCGGTTGAAATTGTGTCTGTGTTTGTAGATCTGAATTGCTTCATGAACAAATCTCTGATAAAAGCCCGTGGGTTTGCAAAGAACCTTGGTATCGGAGAAAATTATATCGTGATCCCCCACAGCATTGTAACAGTGATCAGCCACGGCAGAAGAATTCGTTTTGCCGTGTTTCACCTACGTGGTTTTACCCAATAGAACCAAAGAGTATGGATCCTAGCAGTCACGAAAGCTTTAAATCTAGAATTGATCATTTCTTTGTCAGTGGGCAAACGTACAAAATCAGTAGGGGATCAAATACTTTTTTCCCTCACTGTAAGTACGGTCCATACTAGTAATGTACAGGTGGCAAACCTACGGCTGCCGTCATCAGAGCAGGGATAGAGAGCTGGCAGCGAGAATGACTTTGTAGTTGGATGGTGACGCGTTGGAACATCTTACCAGATGCAGCTTTGACGGCCACCAACACCACCGCCGCCACCACCACCTCCATCACACGCTGTGCGACCATATCAGGCAGCGCTGGAGGTTCACTCTAAAAAGTAAAACACGATTCGTGTCCCTGCTGCCTCTGCTGACCAGCACCTCGCAAGCGCGCGTCTGTACGGCACACAGCAAGACCACGCTGCTGTCTCTCAGTGAGCGGGGCCACAGCCAGGAGTATTTATACTACGTCTAGCGGGGGCGTGGTCTCTTGACGTCACTTGATATGACTCAGTGGGGCAGCGTACACGGGGTGCTGGTGGGGCTGGGTTCGATTCCCTACCATGGATGACATGGTCGCAGATGTGTAAACACTACAAGTAGGAGGACAAAGGCGACCGTGTGTGGTGCTGTTAACAGCACATTCTCGATAACCTTGGGAGATTTGTCTCTGTGTGCCCCTCTGTAACCTTACGTCGTCACGGTGTATAATTTCTGATCCATGTCCTACATAATCATAATAATATCATCCTGCTCGTTAGCTCATGGGTCGAGAGAGAGGGGGCGTCAAGACGTTGAGAGTGAGAGATGGATGGGTACGAGACGGACAGTGCGCGTGGTGCAGGCGGCTGCTGGATGCGCGTGTGGGTGGCGCATGGGGCGGGTGGCAAGTCCGGTGGTGCTGGACGGGTGCCAGCAACACCTACAGGTGACACCAGCTGGTGGCACGATGACGGCCCGCGCGCTACTGCCAGCAGCGGAGCTGCGCGATGCGCTCAGAGGAAATCCCAGCCTCACCCGAAAGCCGAAAGTAACGGAATGCGAAACGGGGAGCTTTCGTTGTTTCAGGCGAGAGCGCTCCCCAGCAGCAGAGCGCGGCGCGGCCACACGGGGCCCCAGAGTCGACGCGCGGAACTCGAGCAACGCCGCCTCTGAGCGCACTGCCGCAGGAATGAGAACACTGTGTAACAAAGAAATTTTTTTTCCTGGGTAGTAAGTGTTATTTCCTAATTGCTTATGCCTCAAAAGTACAGTAAATGGCTATTATTCCCCACAAACTTTGCTTTTGTGACCAGCACGCAAGAGCAAATTTAATAATCGACTACATTAATAATACTGTGTAACAAACACAAAATTTTGTTCCTGGGTAGTAAGTGTTATTTCCTAGTTGGTTATGCCTCAAAAGTACAGTAAATGGCTATTATTCCCCATAAACTTTGCGTTTGTGACCAGGACAGTGATATTTAGAAATGCACCTATTTTCAATGAGAAAACGTGGATTGCATTTGTGTCTTACGTTCACATAAAGTCCTGGTCACAAAAGCAAAGTTTGTGGGGAATAATAGCCATTTTCTATACGTTTTAGGCATAATCAATTTAAAAATAACACTTAGCACTCAGGAACAAAAATTGTGTTACATAGCGGAATGAGCGTGGCAAGGCGCATCCGGCGTGGAGCACGCAGCTCGCTGCACGCGATGGAGATCAACGTACAGCAGCAGCAGCCGGGTTGTTTGATGATCCAGCTCTCACCGATTCACTCAAAGTCACTCTTCTCTCCTGCCTCCTCTTCTCTCGCTACGACCGCGATCACCGATCTCGCGAACTCCACCCGTCGGTTCCTCCTCGCGTGTCGAGGGCTCGGCCTGTCCCTGTTCCCAAGTTCTCAAGTTCTCATCATAGCCCCGCTCAATACAACGCGCGTCTTGTTAACGATTACCTATTGCAATCTTGATTTGAAGCTTTCGTGATTTATTTTATTGTATACCTACGACGTGACTTTACCGAAAGAACCAAAGAGTACCGATTGCAAGTTTGATAGTGCCGTTTGTAGCTGGCCGCTTCACGTTGTTGCGTTATTGGACTTGTGCTCAGCAGCCGCGTTTAAACATTAAAGAGAGGAGATCTCGCGTTGTATCTGTTGCCAAGCACGCGCCAAAAGCACCAAGCGGCCAGTAACAAACAGAACGGTTGCACAGCGCTCCTGCTAGGCCATGGCACCGCCACGGTATACAATAACTATTGTTGTAAAATAAAACGATAAACCTGCACTTTATATCAGATAGGAATTGTACAGCACGTTGTCAATCCACTGCTGGATGAGGGCCTCCGCACGCTGTGTTGGACCACACTTCACCATGCTGGTCAGTGCGGGTTGAAGAAGCCTTTCATACTGTTATATAACGTGATCAATGTGATGCTTTTTCATGCCTTTACATGATGAGTGCATCAAGCTGGAGAACACAAAAGTGGCTGGCAAAGGACTGTAATATTTTTTCATAGCTTTAGGAATAAGAGAATGAACAAGATGGATGACAATTCATAGTTCCCGTTGGGTTAGATTGTGTCGGTATAATGTAAAGTATTTAACTATAACCCTCCACCACCCGACAGAGTCAATCAAATGAAGTTGTCACGTGAGATCAAACGAGCCCACCGGTTTGGTTTTTCAACAAAGTGCAGGGAATGTTGCGAAGCGAGCGACGTTGTGCCCACGTGGCAACTTTAATTCCTCTGTCGGGTGGTGGAGGGCTACAGTAAAACAATTGACATTATAGCCACGCGATCTAACCTTGAATAAACTAATTCTGATCGAATAATATTGGTCGTGAAAGCCTACACGTAAAACTAAACGATAGATCATCCGAGACGGAGCATGTGTGATAACATTTATAAATGTATTCTCCACTGGACATCGTGACCGCCAATTTGTGACCATCCCTCAAATCGGCACGGAGTGAATGGTTACTTGGCTACGAGACGCGATTCTAGCGCTCGCTGCACGAGTTCTTCTTATCGCGATATTTGATTGTACCGCTGTACGAGATTTCCTTATCGCGATATTTGATTGTACTGCTGCACGAGATTTCCTTATCGCGATATTTGATTGTATCGCTGTACGAGTTTTCCCTATCGCGATATTAGTGACAGAGCGAGGAGGCCCAGTTCACTCCTCCTCACACCCAAGGGGCGCGGTTGGACGGCTTCGCTTCAGCGAGCACAGCCGCCACGCAGCTCACGCGGTGGTGGCCCCGAGGCCAAGTTGACTGCAGGGCCCCCCAGTGCCACTCTCAGACAGGGGCTGGCCCCTAACAAGAGAAACCCTCGCAGTCTTTCCAAAAGGAACACAGCGCAGCGAGTACACAGCAGGATGCAATTACGTTGGCGATTGTTCACACTTGAGATGAATGACTATCACTGCGCCGTATACTCCGGATTAGAAGACAAACTCTTCCCTCCTGCATCTTGCTCAGCAGTTGGTGGTGCGTCTTATAATCCGGTACGTGCGCGTATGTGTGTGTGACCACATTTGTATGCGTGTATTGACGACGAGCACAGCTTTAGGCTGCGTCTTACTGTTCCGGAGCGTCTCATAACCCCGAGAATGCGGTGACTGTCGACTCAGACAACGACGCTGCGGGCGGCAGCCTCCTCCTCTGTTCTCGTCTGAGACGCCGCACGCTCCATGCACCCAGGGGCGACGCCGGGTCCCGGGGGACGATGGCTGCAGTGCTACCGGAGCCCTCTCCCCCCACCCCTATTCACAACGAGGCGGGGAGGCGGCACTTTTGGCGGATCCCATCATCATCATCCGCTGTCACCACCACCACCACCACGAGTGGTTCTCGTGACCCGCGCGGTGTCCCTGGTGGCGCGGTCTCTGCCGCTCCTGCGAGATCCTCACAGCGCTCGGATGTCGCGGTCGAGGTCATCGCTGCTCCAGCGAGGCGACTGTCGCCTGTCACGCAGCGTGGGGTAACACGGAGGTCGGATTTGCGAGATAATTGTTATAATAATAATAACAACCTCTCTTTGTATAAAGCGCCTTTCATATTGAAGTTTTCTCAACGCGTTGTACGTAAAATGAATCTACACGCACAAGTATTGACAACATCGAAGCCAAATAAAAACCTGCCAATAACAATATTAATGACTACACTCCAAGTCCCCATGATGTGGATGCTGTGCGGAGCGACATTCGCTGTGGTTGACAGGACGAGCGAGTGGCAGGAAGATGGTCAAGGAGTGTTTCACGGTGTGGTTGTACTGCGAGCTAGGATGCGATGTACACACAACGACTGTATTCGTGATTATCCGGGCTCATGATGGACTCATTAACGGTCTTATGTTGTAGTCGTTTTGGATGAATCTGCATTGAAGCCCGTTGTTGGTTTAAGGAGCACAGCTGCATGTAGATGCATTTATATTGATGCGTGTGTATCTATACAGATGTATGTGTACTATACAGATGCATGTGTATCTATACAGATGCATGTGTACTTTACAGATGCATGTGTACTATACATATGCATGTGTACTATACAGATGCATGTGTATCTATACAGATGCATGTCTATCTATACAGATGCATGTGTATCTATACAGATGCATGTGTATCTATACATATGCATGTGTACTATACAGATGCATGTGTATCTATACAGATGCATGTCTATCTATACAGATGCATGTGTATCTATACAGATGCATGTGTATCTATACAGATAAATGTGTATCTATACAGATGCATGTGTATCTATACAGATGCATGTGCATCGATACAGATGCATGTGTATCTATACAGATGCATGTGTACTATACAGATGCATGTGTATCTATACAGATGTATGTGTATCTATACAGATGCATGTGTATCTTTACAGATGTATATGTGTACTATATATGTGTGCATGTAGCTGCGTTCGTGCATACATATGCATGCATATATCTACATACATATGTGTATGAATGTACAGTATGTGTCTACGTACTGTACAAATGCGTGCGTGTATATGTGTGTGTACGTACCGTCACTTTAGTTACGTCATTCCCCTTGCAATTGCACTGAACCCCTGTGCTCACATCTCCCCGTGCACGATCTCCGTCCACGTCCCCCCCCCCCCACCGGACAAGGCGGCTTCGCCCTCTGCCTGCAGACGGCCTCCACTCGTCCACCCGCCCGCACGTGGCGCTGTCGCCTGGCGCCTCGCGAGGGCTGCGAGCCAGCGAGACGAACGTGCAGGGGACACTCGTCTCGGTGCGGGGGTCATGCAGTTGTCAGCATCTTTGGCCAAACCAACTAGGACATAAAATGGCAGTGTTCATGAAGGTAGACAATTTCACTGCCATTCTTGTCCAGGAGCTAAGAGGTAAAGGCGCAGCTCTGCAAGTGCTTGCTCATTCCACTGCTGGTAGAAGGGTCTGCACTAGAGGGAGCTCTAGAGAGGGGTATATTCGAGCTACGCTTCAATGCTTGTAAGGGATGGAGGTAGCCGCAGTTTACCGCATATCACACGACCGACGAACTGTGGTGTCATTTAATAAACTCGCACAGTCGTTTTAACTGCCGCTCTGCAGTTCCCTCTATAGTAAGATGCTGTCAGAGCCGCTGGATGAGAGCTCGCACGTGAGAGGGAACCAGAGCACCCAGAGAACACACACTCGTGCGAGGGGGTCACACTCTATCCCACACAGACGGGACAGGTGGGAGTCCACGTGTTTCCCGCATTGTCATCCGGCGACGAGGGTTCACCGAGCATGGAAGTGAGGAACAGTGGCGCGGTGGCCTCTGCACTGCGCTACGAACTCGCCAGCTCGAGTTCGATCCCGGCCACGGCTCACGTCAGTGGCGAGCGATGTCTCGCCTGGCCCCAGGCCCTCTCCACTTCACCAGCCGGCGTTGACCGGCGCGGTGAAGCACGCCAAGTGAAGCAGCCCCCATGGCCGACACGGCGCGGGGGGAGGCCTTCATCCAGCAGTGGATTGTGAAGGGTGGTGCGGAATTTAAAGTGTTTACATTTAGTGCTTAATGTATTGTTTAAGTGTACAGTGTTTATATGTAGTGTTTAAATGTAGTGTTTAAATGTACATTGTTTACATTTACAGTGTTTAAATCGCAGTGTTTAAAGGCGCAGTGTTTAAATACGCAGCATTAAAATGTAGTGTTTAAATGTACAGTGTTTAAATGTGCAGTATTAAAATGTAGTGTTTAAATGTACAGTGTTTAAGTGTGCAGTGTTTAAATGTGCAGTGTTTGAATGTAGTGTTTAATAGCGCAGTGTTTAAATGTGCAATGTTTAAATGTACAGTTTTAATTGTACAGTGTTTAAATGTACAGTGTTTAATTGTGCAGTGTTTGAATGTACAGTGTTTAAATGTGCAATGTTTAAATGTGCAGTGTTTGAATGTGCAGTGTTTAAATGTGCAGTGTTTAAATGTGCAGTGTTTGAATGTAGTGCTTAATAGCGCAGTGTTTAAATGTACAGTGTTTAAATGTAGTGTTTAAATGTACAGTTTTAAATGTACAGTGTTTAAATGTACAGTGTTTAATTGTGCAGTGTTTGAATGTACAGTGTTTAAATGTGCAATGTTTAAATGTGCAGTGTTTAAATGTGCAGTGTTTAAATGTGCAGTGTTTAAATGTGCAGTGTTTAAATGTACAGTGTGTAAATGTACAATGTTGAAATATGCAGTTTGAATGTAGTGTTTAATAGCGCAGTGTTTAAATGTGCAATGTTTAAATGTAGTGCTTATTTGCGCAGTGTTTAAATCTACAGTGTTAAAATGTGCAGTGTTTAAATGTACAGTGTTTAATTGTGCAGTGTTTGAATGTACAGTGTTTAAATGCAATATTTAAATGTGCAGTGTTTGAATGTACAGTGTTTAAATGTGCAGTGTTTAAATGTACAGTGTTTAAATGTACAGTGTTTGAATGTAGTGTTTAATAGCGCAGTGTTTAAATGTGCAATGTTTAAATGCAGCTGCATCTCAGGTCTCCGCGCCTCGCTGATGAGGCACAGCAAGGGCGAGACTCGTCTCAAGTCGCTTTTTGTCCCCAACTCCAGCGCCTTGTCAGTGACGGGGAGGCCACGTGACTCGCCCTGGCGAGGCGACGTTCAACACCGCCACCTGCAGGGCAGGGCACGGTCACCGCTGTTGTCACCTCGCCGCTGTCTCACGCCTCCTGATCACCCCCCACCCCGTTCCTCTTGTTTCCCACCACTCTGTATCTCCATAATAGAGGTCACGTAAACTGAACATGACAATTCGTGATTTAAAGCTTTCGTGACTGCAGCAATTCATATTCTTAGTTCTTTCGGTAAAGTCACGTTGAAGGGAAACAACAAATAATAAAATATATAAAACAATAAAAATTCTCACGACGTTTCGACCATAACACAAACCTGAAGACGACCGTTTGTGTTATGGTCGAAACGTCGTGAGAATTTTTATTGTTTTATATATATTTTATTATTTTGTTGTTTCCCTTCAACGTGACTTTACCGAAAGAACTAAGCATATGACAATTCGTGTTTACATGACAACCCTTACTAGTTGGCTGTGTCGGGTTGTGGCGGGTTTAACGACACATCTATATATTTACGCGATCTAACCCAAAAACCTCTATTATGGATGATATTGGTCGCGCCAGCCTCCTACGTGTTAAACTGACTCTGTGTGTCTGTTGGGGCTTCTCCCGATCTGCTGTCCCCTTCATCAACGCCGTTCGTCAACGACTCCCCTGGACGTGGTTCCTTGTCCCCTGCGTGACCCCGCTAGTGGAGGCCCTTCCACCGGCAGTGGCGCAAGTGAGCGAGTGCAGCGCTGCGCCTTTACCTCTTATAAGAGACTCAACAACTGCCACGCACTTGCAGAGAGCCCTCTAGATTTCAAAACGCACTGAGAGACACAAAGACATTTACTGTCCGTATGAAATTCACCGAAGCTATTGTTAGGCGTACATGTGTTAACAAGTACAGTATCAGGTTCAAGTTATTTTGAGATGTCATGCTCATGTGATTTATGCGATCTCTGATCAATAGTGGTTGCTCTACGAAGAGACTGATCAGTCATAGCACTGTGGAATTTCCACCACTGTGACTCGGGGCATCCAAAACGAGTTGAGAGCTGCTCTCTGTGTGCTTCGCATGAAGTTGATCATTATTCAGGGTTACGTTTTATACCCAAGGGAGAAGGCCCATTGCGACTAAACGTATATTCAAGACAGAGACCAGCGACTGTAACAGCCACACTTAACACCTATTAGAGTACGGCTAAGACCAGGGGCGGAGCCAAGATTTTCAGCCCGGGGTGACATTCAACAAATTTTAATTTCAAGAATGATTAGAGAGGCTGTTGAACTAGATGCCATCAGTTGGCGACACACTCTGACAATGCAGTTGCACGGAGTCCGCCAGACCGAGTGTCGTACACTTATATGCAGAATGTTTCAGATTTTCGATTTTTTATTTTTTTTCGGGGGTGACAATTGTCTACCCTGTCACCCCCCTGGCTCCGCCCCTGGCTAAGACTTTAAAAATGAATATTAATCAAGTTGCAAGTGACAGGTAATCAAAATGACAGCTTATCAGCGAATTTAAAATAATATTTAATTATACTTTAGACAAATATACGATGTTTCAAATAAATGAATGTACAACTTTTGTCAATCCACTGCTGGAAGAAGGCCTCCCCACACTTTTACAGTGATCGGTGTTGTTTGGCCATACTTCACCAAGCTGGTCAATGTTAGTGATGGGTGGGGGTACAACCAGCTCGGACATCGCTGCTGACCACTCATGTTAGCCACGGTCGGGAATCAAACCCGGGTCGCCGGGTTCAATCGTGCAGTGTGATAACCGCTGTGCCACGACTCCCCACCCCGCAATGTTATTGACGATAATTAGAGAGCTACGCGAGATGATCTCTCAATCGTGGCAGCAGTGTTGAGAACGAGTTCACCTCGTACACTGCTGCCATACGCACAATCACCGATTCATGTAGAACTTAACAAACCGAATTTATTGCGAAAAAAAGTGTTCCTGAACGAAAACATGATAAGCATTTGCACCAATTTCCTTTCTTCGAAACCATAATCCCAAAAGGAGACTTTTTATATCCGATTAGATTCGTGCACTGAAATTACAACACTCAGAGACCACCACGGCTCAACACGTCAGCTGGTAGAGCGTTTCCTGTCTCTCAGTAACTGTAGAGAGACGCCCTGAGCCCCACTGACTGCACCCTTGAGATTCTTGCCGATTACCAAATCACCCGGCATGCACCGCCCCAATCGTGTCAGGTTCTTGCGAGCTAAGCAGAAGTCACCCTGGACAGTGCGTGGATGGGCGACCACCACTCATGAAACAGGTCGCTATAGGCTGCCCCGGGGCTACGCTGTGGCCAGCAGAGGGTGGTACGGCATAAACCTCGCCTTCATCAACCCGCACTGCGTGGTGAAGTATGGCCATATAACCACCCATCCACCACGACCTGCATGGCGTAGGGGAGGCTGTCATCCAGCAAGTAGACTCCTAGGAAACATGGAACGTTGGGTCAACGTTGGACTATGGCTGGGAAGGGTCCTACCCCGTACTGTGTGTGGAGCACTTGAAGAGATCTGAGAGGTAGCTCTGCGGTATCCACTTTCGGGGCCATTCTCCAACACGAAGGTTTTCACTGCAACGCGATAGATCGGATGTCATAGCAAACTCGCAATCGAGATATAATTGGGGGAAGGGGTGGAACATTTATATGAATAATGATTTAAAGCTCGCGTATCACCAAGTGCACAATTCAAGTTCTAACTCTGGCCGGGTGCGATTACGCGGGTGGCTTGGTCCCCCGTGGGGCTCGAGTCGCCCTCCTCCGTCCAGCCGGTCTCCGGTCTCCATTGCCCACAAAGGCGATGAGCGAGTTACGGGTGGCAAGGTAACAGGAGGGTGTAAACGTTACCAGTGAGTGCGCCTCTGTGCAGACCACTTGGTGTGGACGAGGGGGGCGACTCATGCGACAACTGGTGATGAAGTCGCACGCAGTCAACCCCAAATAGAGTTCACAGGACGAATTGTAATCATGTTGCGGAATCTCTCAAGATTTGTTTTGTTCTGTTTAAATTAAAATATTTCACTCCGATTGCCCCTGGAGATGGCCCATCTTGCTTGCAAGGGTGCCCAGGGTAACCTAAGCCAACAACGTGCGCACAGCACCCCAGGCAGGTGCTGCACGTTAGGTTTATGAGGCAGGAATCTTGCCGCCCATAATAATAAAGAGCTGCCCTGCTCAAGGGGGTTCCTCCGCCATGGGTCATCAAGTCACCGGTAGAAAAGTCCCCAACGCGAAGTCCACAACATGAACTCACCCCGTCTATTGTGACTCATCCGCCAGCCCATACAGACCGTGGCGTCACGCGATCTGCGCTCTGCAGCGCCAAATCACTCTCCCACCTCACGCCACCGCTGGGCAATCTCACGTATTCCCAGCAGCAGTGCAACACTGGCAATACCTGCTACACGTGCCGTTCCCCCCTCAATATTTATCCTGCTGCTGCTGTGGCTGCCTTCTTGTCATATATCATCACTGCTGGCGGAAAAAAAAACATTTTAATTGAACCATAGCAGTGGTGTAATTTGACCACTGGTCAGTATTCAGGAATAGTTTTTTTCAGGTCACCCTAGTTTGAATGTGGTTGGTCTGAAGACTAGAGACTATAGCACATGGATCACGTTGTCTGCGTTTACACACATTACATATTATCTGACACAGTGGTGACATTGATAAGGACAGTGGAACCAAAGCTGAAAAGTGTGCAAACAAGCGTGACGAGTTGCATGCTTGGAATTAACGCAGAGAGAGAAAGAAGAGCACGTGAATTAGAGAACATACGCAGGTTGGAGACATCACATGGACTGTCAAGGAAAGGAAAGTGGGCTTTGGTAGCGCACGATGGGCGGTGGTCAAGACGAACAAAGGAGTGGCAACCAAAGGAGAGAGCACGCCTAAGAGGACATCCACCACAGAGACGGAGTGATTACATCAGCTCGTGTGCAGAACCCAGGTGGATGTGAAATATGGCAACGGCTCGGAGATGCCTTCATCCAGCAGTGGATGGATCATGACTACTGCTGATGATGTGATGATGATTGGCCACCTGAGCCCCTAGAGTTCCTCCCCCAGAACGGCGCGTTGTGTGTGAATGCCGAGTGAAGGGGCCTAAAGGGGCAGCTCGCGTGCGGCTGTGGCACCTGCACAGCGGCCGAGTGCCAGGGACTCGTCACGTGAGATCGGATCAGATGACGTCACCGGGGTTTCGCTTAACGGAGCTCGTTTATGAGAAGCTCCCCGCCAGAGTAACCAAACAGTGATCTGAGATACACAGGGACATGCAAATTATTAGTTGAAGAGAAGGGGACGCCACGAAAGGGGATTTCTAAAAGATGTGGTGATTGAGAAATCAGTTGCGGGCATTAACTCTGACCACCCGCTTGGCACACGCTCACAATATAAAGACAACGACCCTCAACATAGCCTTTTAACAGGCTGTTAGGGAAAGTTATGTTAGCGAGCACCTATTAAGGCAGGTACAATACACGAGGGAGTAGGTGGCTAACACCACGCACGACCGCCTTTGTCTCCCCAGCGCTGATGTTTTATACAACGCACCAGGCACTCATTTAATGCTGAGTCGACCTAGGGGAAGACCAGGAGTTCTTAAGTGAGATTGAAACTCGAAGTCAGTGTACTAACGACTGCACCACCGCTCCTCCCAACACGCATGCTGTGATCCCCCCTGCACACAGCTGCAGAGCAATAAAACGCGGTTACAGCCGCAGTCGTGTGCACTTCGTCATCCGCGTGTTATTTGAAAAAACTCAACACATTGATAAATTACTGCCCTGAACAGTAAAACATTTACAATAGCTGTGTTTTGAGGAAACGGCCCCTTCTTCTTCTTAGCAGAGCCATGATGTAGGGCCACATCACAGGAGGGTCACAGCCCAAAACGTCTTCTATTATCAGTTTCTCATTGGTTCTTTCGGTAAAGTCACGTATGTAGAAATACAGTAAAATTATATTAAAATAAAAAAACAATCACGACGTTTCGATCACAACGCAAGCGATCTTCATCAGGTGTCAAGAACAAATCACGGAGGTAAATACAACAAAAAGATGAGAGACAAGAATTCAACAAACCTGAAAAAACATTATGTGAAGCACATCCAGTCAGGCCAACAACACAGACACTACCTGGCAGACCACGAATTTCAGAAGAGTGTTAAATTTCGTGTTCAACCCTTGGATTGCACATACCAGCATAGATAAAATGAAAAATACGAGGTACACGGCCGGTAGAAATACATATACAAGTCCACCAAGAGGTAAGGAGGGAGGAAAGACGGACAGGGAGGCAGAGAGAGAGAGAGAGGTGGGGGGTGTCAGAGGGATGAACAGAAGCTTAAATAGGAAATACAGTTGGAGAGGGGGAGGGGCCAGAGCGAGAGCGGCAGCTCAAACACGCACATCTTACACATACAAAACGGCAGCTCAAAAAAGGACCACCTCTTGCAATACAAAACGGCAGCTCAAAAAATGACCACCTCTTGTAAATACAAAACGGCAGCTCAAAAAGGGCACATCTTACACATAATTACAACGGTAACTTCCCCGTAGAAGTGTGATAATAAAGTATTAAAGCTTTCGTGACTGCATAAAATTACTCATTGGTTTTTTCGCTAAAGTCACGTATGTAGAAATACAGTAAAATTATATTAAAATAAAAAAAAACAATCACGACATTTCGATCACAATGCAAGCGATCCTCATTAGGTGTCAAGAACAAATCACGGAGGTAAATACAACAAAAAGATGAGAGACAAGAATTCAACAAACCTGAAAAAACATTATGTGAAGCACATCCAGTCAGGCCAACAACACAGTTAGACACTTCCTGGCGGACCACGAATTTCAGAAGTGTTAAATTTCGTGTTCAACCTTTGGATTGCACATACCAGCATAGATAGAATGAAAAATACGAGGTACACGGCCGGTAGAAATACATATACAAGTCCACCAAGAGGTAAAGAGGGAGGAAAGACGGACAGGGAGGCAGAGAGAGGGGGGGGGGGGGGTGCCGGAGGGATGAACAGAAGCTTAAATAGGAAATACGGTTGTAAGGGGGGAGGGGCCAGAGCGAGAGCGGCAGCTCAAACACGCACATCTTACACATACAAAACGGCAGCTCAAAAAAGGACCACCTCTTGTAAATACAAAACGGCAGCTCAAAAAATGACCACCTCTTGTAAATACAAAACGGCAGCTCAAAAAGGGCACATCTTACACAATTACAACTGTAACTTCCCCGTAGAAGTGTGATAATAAAGTATTAAAGCTTTCGTGACTGCATAAAATTACTCATTGGTTTTTTTTGGGTAAAGTCAAAAAACAATCACGAAAGCTTTAATACTTTATTATCACATTTCTACGGGGAAGTTACCGTTCTAATTATGTGTAAGATGTGCCCTTTTTGAGCTGCCGTTTTGTATTTACAAGAGGTGGTCCTTTTTTGAGCTGCCGTTTTGTATTTACAAGAGGTGGTCCTTTTTTGAGCTGCCGTTTTGTATGTGTAAGATGTGCGTGTTTGAGCTGCCGCTCTCGCTCTGGCCCCTCCCCCCCTCCAACCGTATTTCCTATTTAAGCTTCTGTTCATCCCTCCGGCACCACCCCCCCCCCCCCTCTCTGCCTCCCCGTCCGTCTTTCCTCCCTCCTTACCTCTTGGTCGACTTGTATATGTATTTCTACCGACCGTGTACCTCGTATTTTTCATTCTATCTATGCTGGTATGTGCAATCCAAAGGTTGAACACGAAATTTAACACGCTTCTGAAATTCGTGGTCCGCCAGGAAGTGTCTAACTGTGTTGTTGGCCTGACTGGATGTGCTTCACATAATGTTTTTTCAGGTTTGTTGAATTCTCGTCTCTCATCTTTTTGTTGTATTTACCTCCGTGATTTGTTCTTGACACCTGATGAAGATCGCTTGCGTTGTGATCGAAATGTCGTGATTGTTTTTTTTTAATATAATTTGATTGTATTTCTACATACGTGACTTTACCGAAAAAACCAATGAGTAATTTTATGCAGTCACGAAAGCTTTAATACTTTATTATTATCCGTTTGTTTTCCTTGAAGGCATGGTTATTATTGATGAAGAATGAGTTGAGTGTGTTGCTCGTGCGAATGCACCACGTGCCCACGCGGCATCACAGTCACACAACCACGTCATCTGTGTCGGTCTGCATCGGTTGTCATCATCTAGCCACCCACCCAAATATTTCACGGGAGAAATTTGCGAATATTTGTATTCAGTGTAGGAGGATGTATTAAGTGTGTTACAGAGTTTCTTCCCTGAGTCTGTAGCAGTAAACGCGTGTTTCTGAATGCACGGCAAGCCGACTTGATGCAGTTGCAGAGCCAGAGCAGCATCTTCAGTATTGTGTTTAAGAATGCGATGAGCTCTAAAGAACTTTCATCCGGCACTCTCACAGTGAACAGCGCAATGCCTTTTGTCAGATAATGGCCCTGGAAGATGATGTCACGGAACTCCTTAAGACGTTTAAAGAATTTCGATTTAAAGCTTTCGTGACTGCAATGATTCATCTTCTTTGGTTCTTTCGGTAAAGTCACGTAGAATGATAATAAAATAATAAATTGATAAAATAAAATAACACAATAATATTCTCACGACGTTTCAGCCACAACACAAGCGGCCTTCATCAGGTGAAGGGGGCGAGACTGTCTGGTAGGACAGCGCTGGAGTGAAAGAGCTACTCCGACTACACAATCCGCTTTGCGGATTGTGTAGTCGGAGTAGCCATTCAATGGCTACTCCGACTACACAATCCGCAAAGCCATCACTCCAGTCATGAAGAAGGATCCTCTTGTGGAGCCACTCAAAACCATCACCTTACCCTACATTGCAGGGGTCACTAAAAAGATCTCCAAAATCCTGAACAAACACAAGATCCAGGTCCGATTCAACACAGTACATAAAATCCGTGATTTAGTTCCATCTGTAAAAGATGCTGTTCCAGACATACAGTACCCGGGCGTTTACAAACTAAAGTGCCTCTGTGGTAGTAGCTACATTGGAGAAACCAAAAGACATATCTCGGACCACATCCGCGAACACAAAGCAGACTTGAAACACGGTAGGACGAACTCCTCTGCCGTGGCAGATCACTGTTATAATTCAGTGGGCTCACATGACATTGACTTCTCCAAGACGGAGGTTCTTTGCAAACCAACCGGCTACCATGAGAGATTCGTTCATGAGGCCATTCACATATACAAGCACAGAGACAATTTCAACCGAGAAGATGGATTCATACCAAGTGGTCTGCACAGAGGCGCACTCACTGGTAACGTTTACACCCTCCTGTTACCTTGCCACCCGTAACTCGCTCATCGCCTTGGTGGGCAACGGAGACCGGAGACCGGCTGGGCGGAGGAGGGCAACTCGAGCCCCACGGGGGACCAAGCCACTCGTGCAGTCGCACCCGGCCAGAGTTAGAACTTGAATTGTGCACTTGGTGGTACGCGAGCTTTAAATAATTAGTTATATAAATGTTCCACCCCTCCCCCCAATTGTATCTCGATTGCGAGATTGCTATGACATCCGATCTATCACGTTGCAGTGAAAACCTTTGTGTTGGAGAACGGCCCCGCGGCATCACAGTCACACAACCACGTCATCTGTGTCGGTCTGCATCGGTTGTCATCATCCAGCCATCCACCCAAATATTTCACGGGAGAATTTTGCGAATATTTGTATTCAGTGTAGGAGGATGTATTGAGTGTGTTACAGAGTTTCTTCCATGAGTCTGTAGCACTAAACGCGTGTTTATGAATGCACGGCAAGCCGACTTGATGCAGTTGCAGAGCCAGAGCAGCATCTTCAGTATTGTGTTTAAGAATCCGATGAGCTCTAAAAAACTTCCATCCAGCACTCTCACAGTGAACCGCGCAATGCCTTTTGTCAGATAATGGCCCTGGAAGAGCTACCTCTCAGATCTCTTCAAGTGCTCCACACACAGTACGGGGTAGGACCCTTCCCAGCCATAGTCCAACGTTGACCCAACGTTATATGTTTCCTAGGAGTCTACTTGCTGGATGACAGCCTCCTCTACGCCATGCAGGTCGTGGATGGGTGGTTATATGACCATACTTCACCACGCAGTGCGGGTTGATGAAGGCGAGGTTTATGCCGTACCACCCTCTGCTGGCCACAGCGTAGCCCCGGGGCAGCCTATAGCGACCTGTTTCATGAGTGGTGGTCGCCCATCCACGCACTGTCCAGGGTGACTTCTGCTTAGCTCGCAAGAACCTGACACGATTGGGGCGGTGCATGCCGGGTGCTTTGGTAATCGGCAAGAATCTCAAGGGTGCAGTCAGTGGGGCTCAGGGCGTCTCTCTACAGTTACTGAGAGACAGGAAACGCTCTACCAGCTGACGTGTTGAGCCGTCGTGGTCTCTGAGTGTTGTAATTTCAGTGGTCGAATCTAATCGGATATAAAAGTCTCCTTTTGGGATTATGGTTTCGAAGAAAGGAAATAGGTGCAAATGCTTATTATATTTTCGCTCAGGAACACGTTTTCTTTTGCAATAAATTCGGGTTTGCTAAGTTCTACATGAACCGGTGATTGTGCGTATGGCAGCAGTGTGCGAGGTGAAGTCGTTCTCAACACTGCTGCCACGATTGAGAGATCATCTCGTGTAGCTCTCTATCGTCAATAACATTGCGGGGTGGGGAGTCGTGGTACAGTGGTTAGCACACTGCACTATTGAACCCGGCGACCCTGGTTTGATTCCCGACCGTGGCTAACATGAGTGGTCAGCAGCGATGTCCGAGCTGCTTGTACCCCCACCCATCACTAACATTGACCAGTGTGGTGAAGTATGGTCAAACACCGATCACCGTAAATGTGTGGGGAGGCCTTCTTCCAGCAGTGGATTGACAAAAGTTGTACATTCATTTATTTGAAACATCGTATATTTGTCTAAAGTATAGTTAAATATTATTTTAAATACGCTGATAAGCTGTCATTTTGATTACCTGTCACGTGCAACTTGATTAATATTTCGTTTTAATGTCTTAGCCGTACTCTAATAGGTGTTAAGTGTGCCTGTTACAGTCGCTGGTCTCTGTCTTGAATAGACGTTTAGTCGCAATGGGCTCCCTTAGGTATGAAACGTGACCCTGAATAATCAGAGATACTTCATGCTAAGCACACAGAGAGCAGCGCTCAGCTCCTTTGGGATGCCCCGAGTCACAGTGGTGAAAATTCCACAGTGCTATGACTGATGTCAGTCTCTTCGTAGAGCAAAGACTATTGATCAGAGATCGCATAAATCACATGAGCATGACATCTCAAAATAACTTGAACCTGATACTGTACTTGGTAATACATGTACGCCTAACAATAGCTTCGGGGAATTTCATACGGGCAGTAAATGTCTGTGTCTCTATTCAAGTGCGTTTTGAAAATCTGAAGGGCTCTCTGCAAGTGCGTGGCAGTGGTTGAGTCTCTTGTAAGAGGTAAAGGCGCAGCTCTGCACTCGCTCACTCGCGCCACTGCCGGTGGAAGGGCCTCTACTAGAGGAAGCTGCAGAGAGCCCCTCTACACTCTAGAGCAGTGGTTCTTAACCTGGGTTCGATCGAACCCCAGGGGTTCGGTGAGTCGATCTCAGGGGTTCGGCAGAGCCCCCGCCACGGAGGTCCGGACACACTTGAATTATTGTGTAAATTTGTGATGACACACACGGCCCGCTTGGCCATCACTGGCTGCAGATGATCATGCTACACTGCTTGGCCAATCAGTGCTGCGGGGAATTTAGTGCGTACTCAGTAGTCAACGTGTGACTGTTGTTGTCGTACGTCGTGTGATTTCTTTAATATTTTATCCATACTATGTCGGGCAAAAGAAGAAAGTGGTCGGACGAATATGTACAACATGGATTCTCATGTATCACGGAACGTGATGGGAGTGAGCGTCCTATCTGCATGATTTGCAACGCCAAGTTGAGCAACTCTAGTCTTGCACCGGCAAAACTAAAGGAACACTTCTTGAAGCTGCATGGAGACGGGGAATACAAGAACACAACACTTGCTGAATTCAGGGTGAAGAGAGCCAGATTCGATGAAAGGGCCACTCTGCCTGCTCTTGGATTTGTACCTGTTAACAAACCGATCCTGACAGCATCGTACGAAGTTGCTTACCTGATCGCAAAGCAGGGCAAGCCACACACCATTGGTGAAACACTTGTGAAACCAGCTGCATTAAAGATGGCGAATCTGATACTCGGAACAGCGGCCGAAGGTAAATTATCCCAAATTCCCCTTTCAAATGACACCGTCAGTGACAGAATAGAAGACATGAGTAAAGACATCTTGGCTCAAGTAGTCGCGGATCTGATTTCAAGCCCGGCAAAATTCAGCCTTCAACTCGACGAAACCACAGACGTTTCTGATCTAAGCCAGCTTGCTGTTTTTGTACGCTATGTGAAAGACGACATGATAAAAGAAGTTTTTATTTTGTAAGCCTCTTACAACAACGAAGGCAGCCGATGTGAAGAAGCTTGTGGATGACTTCTTCAGAGACAACAATCTTTCATGGGATATGGTTTCTGCAGTTTGTACGGACGGAGCTCCAGTCATGCTGGGAAGAAAGTCTGGTTTTGGTGCGCTAGTAAAGGCCGATGCACCACACATCATTGTGACGCATTGTATTCTGCACAGGCATGCGTTGGCAACAAAAACCTTACCTCCAAAAATGGCAGAAGTATTCAAAACTGTAGTAAAATGTGTGAACTATGTGCGAAAAAGTGCTCTGAGGCACCGCATATTCAGTGAGCTGTGTAAAGAAATGGGCTCTGAATTTGAGGTACTTCTGCTCCATTCTAATATTCGGTGGTTATCCCGGGGACAGGTGCTGAATCGTGTTTTTGCCATGCGTGTGGAATTAGCCCTGTTTTTGCAAGAGCACCAACACTGCCATGCAGATTGCTTCAAAAATCCTGAGTTCATTCTCATTTTAGCGTACATGGCTGATATATTCGCAGCTCTCAATCATCTCAATCAGCAGATGCAGGGTGGTGGAGTCAATATCATGGAAGCGGAAGAACACCTGAAGGCTTTTCAAAAAAAGCTACCGTTATGGAAACGACGAACAGAGAACAATAACTTCGCAAACTTCCCGCTTCTGGACGACTGTGCAAGTAAGATCGAAGATGTGTCTGGAATCGGAGATATTTCTGTATCCACGGAACTGAAGCAAACAATTGCCACGCACTTAGATGAGCTTGCAAAGTCTCTCGACGGATATTTCCCTACAAGAGAGTCATATCCAGCATGGGTGAGACAGCCGTTCACGTTTGCTGTTGAAACAGCAGATGTCAATGATGAATTCCTCGACGAAATCATTGAAATTCAGCAGAGCCAGGTTCAACAGCAACTCTTCAGAACAACAATGCTCTCAACGTTTTGGTGTCGACAAATGAACAAGTATCCAGTTATTGCTAATAAAGCCCTGGATTTTTTAAATACCATTTGTTACAACATATCTTTGTGAGCAATCCTTTTCGAGGATGCTGGACATAAAAACGAAGAAAAGGAACAGACTTTGCTGTGAAAATGACATGAGAGTGGCACTTGCCAAGGTGAAGCCACGCATATCTGAACTGATCTCTCAAAGGCAACAGCAGAAGTCACATTGATTTCCAGGTATGTAATTTGTTGTGAGTTTATGCATTGTGTTGGTTTTATTCTTTGAACAAGGTAATGTTCATGCACGGCTCATTTTGTGTGCCAGTAAAAAACATATCTATGTCTTGAATTTGAAAAAAATCACATTTTATTTTTCACTAAAGAGGGGTTCGGTGAATGCGCATATGAAACTGGTGGGGTTCGGTACCTCCAACAAGGTTAAGAACCACTGCTCTAGAGGTATTTTGTTTGCTCTGCCACGCTACCCAAGCGTCTAGGGAGAGGTGGGAGTGCCCGCACTTTGACTCACCACACGCGACCCGCCGACAGACTGTGGCGATGGTCTCGTTCCTACTGCGAGTGAAATCTGAAGCGGTCCTGGACCTCCACCCTTCACCAGCGTGCACTGCCCAGCTTGGTGAAGTTTGGACAAACAGCCCCCATTATTGCCAACGCAGTGTGTGGGAGCTCTTCACCCAGCAGTCGGTTTACAAAAGGTTGCAGATTATTATTCACAGAGATGTATTTTTACATTAATTTATCGTACAACAGCATACGTCTGTGTGTCAAATAAAAAAAATCAGATTTGATCAACTGGCTCTCCAAGTAATGCTTTTGTAGAGGTGGTGCGGGGACACGGCCAGGGTTGAGTGGGGGGGGTCACGCAGGGGACAAGGAACCACGCCCAGGGGAGTCGCTGACGAACGGCGTCGATGAAGGGGACAGCAGATCGGGAGAAGCCCCAACAGACACACAGAGTCAGTTTAACACGCAGGAGGCTTGCGCGACCAATTTCATCCATAATAGAGGTTTTTGGGTTAGATAGCGTAAATATATAGATGTGTCGTTAAAACCCGCCACCACCCGACACAGCCAACTACTAAGGGTTGTCACGTAAACACGAATTGGCAGTTTACGTGATAACCTCTATTATGGAGATACAGAGTGGTGGGAAACAAGAGGAAAGGAGTGGGGGGTGATCAGGAGGCGCGAGACAGCAGCGAGGTGACAACAGCGGTGACCGTGCCCTGCCCTGCAGGTGGCGGTGTCGGTGTTGAACGTCGCCTCGCCAGGGCGAGTCACGTGGTCTCCCCGTCACTGACGAGGCGCTGGAGTTGGGGACAAGAAGCGACTTGAGACGAGTCTCGCCCTTGCTGTGCCTCATCAGCGAGGCGCGGAGATCTGAGATGCAGCTGCATTTAAACATTGCGCGTTTAAACACTGCACGTTTAAACACTGCACGTTTAAACACTGCACATTGAAACACTGCACGTTTAAACACTGCACATTTAAACACTGCACATTGAAACACTGCACGTTTAAACACTGCACATTTAAACACTGCACGTTTAAACACTGCACAGTGAAACACTGCACGTTTAAACACTGCACGTTTAAACACTGTACGTTTAAACACTGCACATTTAAACACTGTACGTTTAAACACTGGACATTTAAAACACTGCACGTTTAAACACTGCACGGTTAAACACTGCACGTTTAAACACTGTACATTTAAACACTGCACGTTTAAACATTGCACGGTTAAACACTGCACGTTTAAACACTGTACATTGAAACACTGCACATTGAAACACTGCACAGTGAAACACTGCACATGTAAACCCTGCACGTGAAAACACTGGACATTTAAACACGGCACGTTTAAACACTGCACGTTTAAACAATGCACATTTAAACACTGTACATTTAAACACTGCACATTTAAACACTGCACGTTTAAACACTGCACATTTAAACACTGCGAATTTAAACACTGCGTTTAAACACTGCACGTTTAAACACTGCACATTTAAACACTGCACAATGAAACACTGCACGTTTAAACACTGCACGTTTAAACACTGCACGTTTAAACACTGCAAGTTTAAACACTGCAAGTTTAAACACTGTACATTTAAACACTGCACATTGAAACACTATACATTTAAACACTGCACGTTTAAAAACTGCACGTTTAAACACTGCACATTTAAACACTGCACATTGAAACACTGCACGTTTAAACACTGCACATTTAAACACTGCACATTGAAACACTGCACGTTTAAACACTGCAAGTTTAAACACTGCACATTTAAACACTGCACATTGAAACACTGTACATTTAAACACTGTACATTTAAACACTGCACGTTTAAACACTGCACGTTTAAACACTGTACATTTAAACACTGCACGTTTAAACACTCGACATTTAAACACTGCACATTTAAACACTGTACATTTAAACACTGCACGTTTAAACACTGCACGTTTAAACACTGGACATTTAAACACTGCACATTGAAACACTGCACGTTTAAACACTATATTTAAACAGTGCAGTTAAACACTGCACATTTAAACACTGTACGTTTAGACACTATATTTAAACACTGTACATTTAAACACTGTAAATGTAAACACTGTAAATTTAAACACTGTACATTTAAACACTGTACATTTAAATACTAAATGTAAACATTGTACACTTAAACACTGTACATTTAAACACTAAATGTAGACACTGTAAATACCGCACCACCCTTCACAATCCACTGCTGGATGAAGGCCTCCCCCCGCGCCGTGTCGGCCATGGGGGCTGCTTCACTTGGCGTGCTTCACCGCGCCGGTCAACGCCGGCTGGTGAAGTGGAGAGGGCCTGGGGCCAGGCGAGACATCGCTCGCCACTGACGTGAGCCGTGGCCGGGATCGAACTCGAGCTGGCGAGTTCGTAGCGCAGTGCAGAGGCCACCGCGCCACTGCTCCTCACTTCCATGCTCGGTGAACCCTCGTCGCCGGATGACAACGCGGGAAACACGTGGACTCCCACCTGTCCCGTCTGTGTGGGATAGAGTGTGACCCCCTCGCACGAGTGTGTGTTCTCTAGGTGCTCTGGTTCCCTCTCACGTGCGAGCTCTCATCCAGCGGCTGACAGCATCTTACTATAGAGGGAACTGCAGAGCGGCAGTTAAAACGACTGTGCGAGTTTATTAAATGACACCACAGTTCGTCGGTCGTGTGATGTGCGGTAAACTGCGGCTACCTCCATCCCTTACAAGCATTGAAGCGTAGCTCGAATATACCCCTCTCTAGAGCTCCCTCTAGTGCAGACCCTTCCACCAGCAGTTGAGTGAGCAAGCACTTGCAGAGCTGCGCCTTTACCTCTTAGCTCCTGGACAATAATGGCAGTGAAATTCTAACACTGCCATTTTATTTCCTAGTTGGTTTGGCAAAGATGCTGACACCTGCATGACCCCCGCACCGAGACGAGTGTCCCCTGCACGTTCGTCTCGCTGGCTCGCAGCCCTCGCGAGGCGCCAGGCGGCAGCGCCACGTGCGGGCGGGTGGACGAGTGGAGGCCGTCTGCAGGCAGAGGGCGAAGCCGCCTTGTCCGGTGGGGGGGGGACGTGGACGGAGATCGTGCACGGGGAGATGTGAGCACAGGGGTTCAGTGCAATTCCAAGGGAAATGACGTAACGAAAGTGACGGTACGTACACACACATATATACACGCACGCATTTGTACAGTATGTAGACATACTGTACATTCATACACACACACATGTATGTAGACAGGTGCATGCATATGTATGCACGAATGCAGCTACATGCACACATATATAGTACACATATACATCTGTATAGATACACATGCATCTGTATAGTACACATGCATCTGTATAGATACTCATGCATCTGTATCGCTGCACATGCATCTGTATAGATACACATACATCTGTATAGATACACACGCATCAATATAAATGCATCTACATGCAGCTATGCTCCTTAAACCAACAACGGGCTTCAATACAGATTCATCCAAAACGACTACAACATAAGCCGTCAATGAGTCCATCATGAGCCCGGATAATCACGAATACAGTCGTTGTGTGTACATCGCATCCTATCTCGCAGTACAACCACACCATGAAACACTCCTTGACCATCTTCCTGCCACTCGCTCGTCCTGTCAACCACAGCGAATGTCGCTCCGCACAGCATCCACATCATGGGGACTTGGAGTGTAGTCATTAATATTGTTATTGGCAGGTTTTTATTTGGCTTCGATGTTATCAATACTTGTGCGTGTAGATTCATTTTACGTACAGCGCGTTGAGAAAACTTCAATATGAAAGGCGATGTATACAAAGAGAGCTTAGTATTATTATTATAACAATTATCTCGCAAATCCGACCTCCGTGTTACCCCACGCTGCGTGACAGGCGACAGTCGCCTCGCTGGAGCAGCGATGACCTCGACCGCGACATCCGAGCGCTGTGAGGATCTCGCAGGAGCGGCAGAGACCGCGACACCACGAGACCTCGCGGGTCACGAGAACCACTCGTGGTGGTGGTGGCGACAGCGGATGATGATGATGATGGGATCCGCCAACAGTGCCGCCTCCCCGCCTCGTTGTGAATAGGGGTGGGGGGAGGGGGCTCCCTGGCCGACCTGGGCCCGGTAGCACTGCAGCCATCGTCACCCGGGACCCGGCGTCGCCCCTGGGTGCATGGAGCGGGCGGCGTCTCAGACGAGAACAGAGGAGGAGGCTGCCGCCCGCAGCGTCGTCATCTGAGTCGACAGTCACCGCATTCACGGGGTTATGAGACGCTCCGGAACAGTAAGACGCAGCCTAAAGCTGTGCTCGTCGTCAATACACGCATACAAATGTGGTCACACACACACGCGCGCACGTACCGGATTATAAGACGCACCACTAACCGCTAAGCAAGATACAGGAGGGAAGAGTTTGTCTTCTAATCCGGAGTATGCGGCACAGTGATATTCATCTCAAGTGTAAACAATCGCCAACGTAATTGCATCCTGCTGTGTACTCGCTGCGCTGTGTTCCTTTTGGAAAGACTGCGAGGGTTTTTCTTGTTAGGGGCCAGCCCCTGTCTGAGAGTGGCACTGGGGGGCCCTGCAGTCAACTTGGCCTCGGGGCCACCACCGCGTGAGCTGCGTGGCGGCTGTGCTCGCTGAAGCGAAGCCGTCCAACCGCGCCCCTTGGGTGTGAGGAGGAGTGAACTGGGCCTCCTCGCTCTGTCACTAACATCGCGATAGGGAAAACTCGTGCAGCGATACAATTAAATATCGCGATAGGGAAAACTCGTACAGCGATACAATCAAATATCGCGATAAGAAGAACTCGTGCAGCGATAAAATCAAATATCGCGATAAGAAGAACTCGTGCAGCGAGCGCTAGAATCGCGTCTCGTAGCCAAGTAACCATTCACTCCGTGCCGATTAATAATAGCCATTTACTGTACTTTTGAGGCATGAGCAATTAGAAAATAACACTTACTACCCAGGAATAGTTTTTTCTTTGTTACACAATGTTCTCATTCCTGCAGCAGTGCACTCAGAGGCGGCGTTGCTCGAATTCCACGCGTGGACTCTGAGGCCCCGTGTGGCCGCGCCGCGCTCTGCTGCTGGGGAGCGCTCTCGCCTAAAACAACGAAAGCTCCCCGTTTCGCATTCCGTTACTTTCGGCTTTCGGGTGAGGCTGGGATTTCCTCTGAGCGCATCGCGCAGCTCCGCTGCTGGCAGTAGCGCGCGGGCCGTCATCGTGCCACCAGCTAATTCACCTGTAGGTGTTGCTGGCACCCGTCCCGCACCACCGGACTTGCCACCCGCCCCATGCGCCACCCACACGCGCATCCAGCAGCCGCCTGCACCACGCGCCCTGTCCGTCTCGTACCCATCCATCTCTCACTCTCAACGTCTTGACGCCCCCTCTCTCTCGACCCATGAGCTAACGAGCAGGATGATATCATTATGATAATGTAGGACATGGATCAGAAATTATACACCGTGACGACGTAAGGTTACAGAGGGACACACAGAGACAAAACTCCCAAAGTTATCGAGAACACCAGAGTGTGCTGTTAACAGCACCACACACGGTCGCATTTGTCCTCCTACTTGTAGTGTTTACACATCTGCGACCATGTCATCCGTGGTAGGGAATCGAACCCAGCCCCACCACTACCGCGTGTACGCTGTCCCGCTGAGTCATATCAAGTGACGTAAAGAGACCACGCCCCCGCTAGACGTCGTATAAATACTCCTGGCTGTGGCCCCGCTCACTGAGAGACAGCAGCGTGGTCTTGCTGTGTATCGTACAGACGCGCACTTGCGAGGTGCTGGTCAGCAGAGGCAGTAGGGACACGAATCGTGTTTTACTTTTTCGAGCGAACCTCCAGCGCTGCCTGATATGGTGGCACAGCGTGTGATGGAGGTGGTGGTGGCGTCGGTGGTGTTGGCGGTGGTGGCCGTCAAAGCTGCATCTGGTAAGTTGTTCCAATGTGTCACCATCCAACTACAAAGTCATTCTCGCTGCCGGCTCTCTCTATCCCTGCTCTGATGACGGCAGCCGTAGGTTTGCCACCTGTACGTTAATAGTATGGACCGTACGTATGGTCAGATGTAATGTCCGCCACTCCTCGGCAGTGGTTTGACTCTGAAAGGGCTTTGCGTTATTCGGCGCCGTTGTTCCCAGCGCACGTGTTGCGGGATACGCCTTGGACGTGCGGCGCAGCGCTGGCGTCCGTGCTCAGTGGAATTCTCCGTACGCTGCTGTTGGGCAGTGCCAATGAGCGATGTGCCGTAGTGCCGGAGCACCGGCGCCAACGATAACGCAGTCCCGCACCGGGCAGACCTCGAGCCAGCGCTGCCATTGCCTGAACCCGGAGCCTCCTCGACGTCGAGAGGGGCCGGGGTGCAGTGTGGGCCTTAGAGACGCACACGAGGGGACGCGGGGAGGGACGCGCGCGCAGAGACACGGAGGCATGAAGAGTGGCAGACACCGACAATGATCTTGAGATGTAGAGGCACACAGGGACGTAGAGACACGAGCGGAGACATGGAGACATGCAGTCAGAAACCAGAGCAGGTGCAGACACCGAGATTGAGATAGGAAGATAAAGACACACGGAGACACACAGAGACACCCACATATAGAGACACACAGACTCATGGAGACATGCGGAGAGACAGACACGCAGTCATAAACATCAAACGAGGTGCAGAGATAGACACGTGGGCACACAGAGACATAAAGAACACTATGTAACACCATTTTTATTCCTGAGTAGTTAATGTTATTTTGTAATTGATTATGCCTAAAAAGTATAGAAAATGGTTATTATTCCCCACAAACTTTGCTTTTGTGACCAGGACAGTGATATTTAGAAATGTACTTATTTTCAATGAGAAAACGGACACATTTGTGTCTGCACCTTTAACCTTTTACATCGCTCTACTCTACTAACACAGATCACACACAACAACACAAACGAGAGAAGAAGAGAACTCGAATGAGCCGTGGCGCGGTACTGAATCCCAGTGGGTGATGGGACGGGTGGGATAGAGAGAGGGGTGGGTGGTGTTGGGCGAGCGATTGCCCGAATCCGTCTGTTCCCCCGGGCGGGGCAAGGGGGTTTCCCCGCCGCGTTCACCCGGCACGCGCCCCTCGTGCGGGCAGCGCGCGCCGTGGTTCCACGGCACGCGTCTCGCGGTCCACCCCCTCCAGCAGCCATCTCCAATAGAGGCACTGCCACAGCAACGTAGCCCTGATAGTCAATGAGGTGGGAGCGAGCGGTGGCAGAGTGGTTCGTGCACTATTACGCTCTGAACCTGGCCCCTCGTAGCCACGAGCTCGATCCTGACCTTGAGTTTAATTCCCACCCACGGCTTGCACCAGTGGCACCGACTTAACATCACAACGTGGAGGAGGCCTTAACCCAGCAGAAGCTTGACACAGAGCCGTGGTAGCCATGGGTAGTGCATGCTCATGTAGGGATCTGTCTCAATCGATCCACTGCTGGATGAAGGCCTCCGCCAGCTGAGTCGGTCATGGGTTCTTATCAACCTCCCAGGATGTGTCAACTCGGCACGATGTGTTACCGTGAGAGCGATTGGCTTCAGCGCTACCGCTCGATGCGTGTTGTTGCTGCGTGTGCGCCACTGCCAGCGCAGTGCCCCTGTGTGCCGCGCGTCTCACGCAGTCTGTGCCCTTGTCTTGCAGAGCCCTCGGACGAAGAGATTGTGAAGAAGTGCGGCTTTTCTCTCCAGGCGATCCACGGTGAGTGAGTACCGGCCTATTGAGAGTGAGTACTGGCTCCTGTGAGCGAGTACCGGCTCCTGTGAGTACTGGCTCCTGTGAGTACCGCCTCTTGAGAGTGATTTTTCAGTTGTTTTATTTGGTATAGCCCTGTGAGCTATTCGGCTCTTAAATCGGGTGCAACCACAACAAACAAATAGCAAAAACACGAACAAGAAAACATCTTAAAGTGACTATGTGACTGTGCAAACAGAAAATCCATGAAAAAAACAGCAAAATATTCCTGAAAAAGCACCGTACACCAACGCTGTGTGCAAAAAATCCCAGTGGGATGCAAGTCAAACAACAACAACAACCACAAGAAAACTTCAATTAAGGCCATCAGTCTAACTCCGTACTACAACAAAACAAACATGTCCAAACCAAAAAACTTTTCGAAATCACCAAAAAATAAAGCCATAATTGCAATGTAACAGTGATCATAGGGACTGTGACCGAATTTTTAACAATAAACTACATAAATAACATGTAACACCAAACCCTAGAGTCATAGCTGGCTGCATGAGTTACTCCACAACAACAGAAGCATCGGTCGGAGTATCAGATTTTTCAATGCACCTTTAAGATCAGCACGCTAAATCAAAATACAGATAATACTTTGCAGCGTTATCCGGAGCGAAACATTTGATTTGATTTTATGCCAATGAATACCAGTGGCAGCTAGGGGTGTACAACTCCTCTAGAGCAGTTTTGAGAGAAGATCTCATTGGTAGCGATTCAAGTTGCAGTTTATTGGCAATAGCATTCCAGACCCTGGGAGCATCAATAGCAAAGGCCCTTCCTCCAGTTTTTGTACGGCAATAGGGAATGTGAAGCTGGTAAATGAGCGAAGGCCTGAGGTCAAATTTGTTCTTTGAAACAGAGAGGAGATCCAGCAGGTAGTCTGCGGATTTTTTTGGAAGTACATCGTGAATAATAAGATCTGGTGCACAAGCCATCGAACATTAAGAGATGGTAAGTTTGACCCAATGTAGAGATCACAGTGGTGAGTCCTATATGGGCAGTTCAATGTAAATCTTAAGGCCGAGTGATAGATGAAATCAAGCTTCTTCAGTACAGTACTTGGGGCTGATTTATACACGATGTCACAGTAATCAAGTAGAGGCAGTATGGTAGCTTTTATCAATTCCAAACGGAACATAGGGGGGAAGCAGTGCTTGTGTCGATACAGAAAACCAATTTTTACTTTTGTCTTTTTACCAATATAATCAATGTGATCTTCAAAATTCAGTTTTGAATCCAGGATGACCCCAATATACTTATAGATCTTGACTTGCTGTATTTGATAATTATTTAAGGAATGTAATTGGGGAAAAATAACTTCCTGCTTTAGTCCTGGTGAGAAGCATAGCACCTTGGTTTTGGAGGTATTCAGGACTAGTTTAAGAGCAACTAGCTGATGTTGTAGTTTGTTGAAATCACCCTGGAGCTTAGCAATCACGTCATCTAGAGAGCGGCCAGCAGAAATCAGTATTGTGTCATCTGCAAAAATATTTACCCTGGAATGATCCAGTTCAGTGCCCAAGTCATTGACATAAAGAGAGAACAAAAGGGGGCCGAGGATGGAACCCTGTGGAACCCCTTTTGTTATCTTAACACTGTTTGACCTCCAACCATCTGTGAATACAGTTTGGGTGCGAGAAAAGAGGTAATTTTGCAACCATTTTACTGCGTTTTTGGAAAAACTGAGGCAACTTAGTTTACTAAGCAGGGTGTTGTGGTCTACTGTATCAAAAGCTTTGGACAGGTCAAGAAAAAGCCAGGCACAGTACTGCTTATTATCAAGGCTACTGCAAATGTGATTCAGAGAGTCTAATGCAGCAGATATGGTGCTGTATTTTTTTCGGAACCCAGATTGTTTTAGATGTAGTACATTGTTGGTGGACAGGAAACTGCTAATTTGGTAGTTCAATAATTTTTCAAAAAAATTCATCAACGGGGACAAAATTGAGATAGGTCGGTAGTTATTTGGATCATCTTTAGGGCCCCCTGTGTGAAGTGGACGGACATAGGAATGTTTCCGTCTAGAGGAAATTATGCTTATTTGATGGACCGGTTGAAAATATGGGCTATAGGTTTTTATATTAGGTGACCAACAGTTAGTAGAGCAAAGACGGGAATACTATCTGCTCCGGTAGAGGAGGACCCTTTGAGGTAGGATAGTTGTTTCAGAACATTACTTTCGTCGATTGGCTGGAAACTAAATTCGTTTAATGTTTGGACAGGGGTGTAGGAATTTGCATGAGCAGGGGTGACTCCCAAATATTATCAAAAAGATGGCAATTCCACCACCGTTAGATCCACGGTCAAGCCGAAAAGGTTGTAGTTGTCAATCGTAATCTGCAAGTCATTGACGGCAGGAGTCAGAAATGTTTCTGTTAGGCAAAAAATGTCCGGGTCAAAATACCTCTGATGTTGATATGAATAACATCAACCACTTTCCTCCTGCCATAAAAATCTACAGAATTATACGAGTTCTTTATATTTGGGCCAGGATGAAGCTCAATACCACCCAGAAATAAGAAAAGTAGAATTAATAGTTTGCACAAGTATTTTCTGTGAAAGGATGAAGAGCGGCGAACCTTGGACGAATAGCAGTAGCTCGCAGATGGTGTTATTTTTAAGAGCAGAATGAAGTTTGGATTGAGTGCTGGTGAAGTAATGAGACAAAGATAGGGTTTAAAAGGATACAATGATGGAGTGTAGAAGTGTCTATAAGCTGTTTCAGTTGCTGGTGTAGTGGCAAATCGAGCAACAAGTATGGATGCAAAGTAACGAGGGTAGCCGTTTGTAGAGTTGAGTGTGGCACTAGATATGGCCGGGAGGGACAGCAGTAGGATACACAGCAGGAGAATTGCCATCTCTAAAATATCCGGGGTAAACAGATTAACACACAAACGGAAAAGAAAAAAATATATATACTTGTAGGCCGAGCGCGAGAAAACGTCTTCCCGCACTCGTCACACATGCACGGCTTTTCGCCCGACCAGACGGCCCCACTGAAGCCCACACAGGGGACTCTTCATTCACGACCGGCTGTCTTGACGATCTCCGTGAAGTTTTCCAGGAACACAGCTTGGGGTCCGTCGCAATATTGCCTTGGCAGGAACACAACTTGGGGTCCGTGGCAATGTTGCCTAGGCAGGAACACAGCTTGGGGTCCGTGGCAATGTTGCCTTGTGGCAGGAACACAGCTTGGGGTTCGTAGCAATGTTGCCTTGGCATTTACACAGCTCGGCATTATTGTAATTGAAAAACTATTTCTACAGGAGGTCATGGGGCAGACCCTGTTGCCACGGGTTGACTGACTCAGACGACTGGCTGATGCACCACCTGTGCCCCCTACTGTGTCAACTTGCTGTGCTTTAGCCACCTGGCATTGTTGTGAGCGTCGCTCCTCCGCCCTCTGTTGTTGTTGGAGGGCGACTGCCTCCAACTGTTCTAGATTTAAAGCTTTCGTGACTGCTAGGATCCATACTCTTTCGTTCTATTGGGTAAAGTCACGTAGGTGAAAATAAATAGAACCAAAGAGTATGCCTCCAACTGCCCAGTAGCATCCTTCATGAGCCTCCTCCACAGAGGCCGATCTTGACACCGCTGGTACTAGGCATCGGCAAGTCCACTCGGCTCCACATCCTTCTGTACCACATCATGTAGCCCGTGCCGCGCCCGTTTAGCCCCCTCGATCCGGCCGAACAAAAGCTGTTTGGGCATGCAGTGATTGGGCATGTGGGCTACATGGCCCAGCCAACGCAGCCTTGCCTGCCAGAGGAGCTCACCAATGGGACTTTGTCCAGATCTTTCGAGGATTTGTGAGCTCCTCGCACAATCCAGCCTGGTTAAACCCAGGATTGATCATAGGCATGCCAGCCTAAATGTTTCTAACCGGTGAAGATGTTCCATTAGGGGGGTCCACGTTTAGCAAGCATAGATGAAGGGAGGGAATGACTGTCGTCTCATTCTACGTGACTTTACCGAAAGAACCAAAGAAGATGAATCCTTGCAGTCACGAAAGCTTTAAATGGAAATTCCTCCGTTACAGCTACTGAAGGCTTCACGAACTAAGTGGTTGAAATAAATGTTAAATCATGTTGGAGCCAGAGGACATCCAGCCTGGTTAAACCCAGGATGGATCGTAGGCAGGCCAGCCAAAATGTTTCTAACCGGCGAAGATGTTCCATTAGGTGGGTCCACATACATACACACAGACACATAAATAATGTTGGAGCCAGAGGACATCCCTGTCGCACCCCAAGGTGTACAGGGAATGGCTCTGACTCCCGGCCACGTAGTTTTATCCGGGCCTGCTCACCATCATGAAGGTCCTTAATGAGCGTGAGCAGAGGGTCAGGGACTCCGAAAGCATGAAGAACAACCCAGAGCCCAGGCCTACTAATGCTATCATAGGCCTTGACCAGGTCAATAAAGCAGAGATGTAGTTCTTGTTGGAATTCCCTACACCTCTGCTGTAGCAGACAGACAGAAAATATAGCATCTGTTGCAGGACCGCCCTTTCCTGAAACCACATTGGGGCTCCGCAAGCCTCTCCTCAGCGTGCCTGGCAAGGCGATGTTGAATAATCCTTGCCAGGACCTTTCCCGGCACACTGAGGAGTGAGATGCCCCTGTAGTTGTTACAGTCTTTGTGGTCCCACTTCTTAAAGAGGGGGACCACCAGGGCATCCTTCCAATCCTGCGGAACCCGTACAGTGGCCCAGACTGTTGTTATGATGTCATGTAGGGCAGTCTGTGCACAAACGCCACCCTCTCTCAGCATTTCGCTTGGGAGATCATCTCTGCCTGGTTCCTTTCCTGGTCTCAGCCTCTGGATCGCCCTTAGTACTTCCTCAACAAATGGCACCGCAGCCAGCCACTCACAGGGGGTGACTTCCTCCTCCAATATTTGAGGCACCGCAGCCTCAGCAGGGTCATCCCCACTTTATCCCATGATGTTTTCCAGGCTGAGTGATTTCCCTCACAGAAATGCTCAGTAAATCTGCAAACCTGTTCCTGGGGGTTGGAGATTGGATCACTGTTCTTTCCTCTAATGATGGTAATAGGTGTGGCGCTGCAGGTTACTTTTTTGTCAGAGTTAAGTAGGGATTTGTGATCTGGGCCATTGAGGCAGACTCCATCTCCTCAGCAACCCGCGACCACCACCCATCCTTGCAGCGCCTCACGGCGCTCCGAACCTCCGAGCGGAGGCTGTGGTAAGCCTCCTCATTCTCTGACGTGGGATTCTGTAGCCGATGAGAGTGGGCCTGTCGTTTTTTCTCAACCATCCTGAACACCTCCTCTGTCAGCCAGGGTCTCTGGGGAGGTCTGGACCGCGTACCCAAAGCAGCCATTGCAACTGCATGAGTCACAGTCCTAAACCTCGCCCATTTACCCACGACATCAAGAGGAGTGGAGGACGATACCAACCCCAGCCGCAAGCGATGATGAAGTCTCGCTTGCAACTTCCATCAGCTGGCTGAGACCAGGCCACCTTAGGTTGGAATGGGGTCCTGGATGTACACCCACCACCGGAGTGGAAGAATGGCAGGCACATCTTACATATGACAAGTTGATGGTCAGAGGGCATATCAGCTCCACTGTAGGTCCCGGTGTCAAGGACATGGGCTCTCATTCGCTGGTTTGTCACTATGTAGTTCAGCAGATGTTCTTGCTTGGACCTGGCATGCATCCATGATGTTGTGTGGATGCGCCGATGCCGGAACAGCGTGTTGGTAATTACAAGCCCATGGGCTGCACAATAATCTAGCAGCCTCCTACCATTGTTATTGAGCTGATCTGGACCATGCCTTCCAATCACTCCAGACCAGGTGCCAGCATCATGACCAACTCGGGCATTGAAGTCACCCAACAAGATGACTCTATCCCGAGGCGCCACTTTAGCCAGCACCTGTGACAGGAGGTCATAGAAGGCATCTGACTCATCGGGCTTGCCTGCATCCCTCCACGGATGTTCGTCTTCGGTGGGGGCATAAGTAATCATGACCACCACTCCTCGCCTCCGGTTGATGGGAAGGCGAGCCCAAAGTAGCCTGGGGCTTACAGCTGCCCACACCTCACCACCATGCTCCCACGCTCCCTTCATTATTTTGTTCAGAAGAAGAGCCACACCCTGTTGTTTGGCGGTCTCCTGCCCCGAGTATAGGACTGTCCACCCCTCATGGTGGCAGGAGCCAGAGCCGGTCCACCGGACCTCCTGAATACCACAGAGATCCAGGTGGTACTAGTCCAGCTCCCGAAAGAGGAGTGGCAGCCTCTCCTCCGCATTGAGCGTTCGAACATTCCATGTGGCCATCCATAGTGGCTTTTTGTTGTTTCTGGAGGAGCCCCGAGGGTAAAGATTCTATATCCTGGCTCCGCCAAATGGGGTTTGGCCAGGAGACGTCATAGACGCCTCCGGCACAAGCTTATTAGTTAGATATTTTCGACATGGTTTAGGTTTCATTTATTGAAGGTGGAGGGGTTACCAGCCCCTCGCACCCGTCCAGAGCCCCCATTTAGTCGCTGTGGTGGCTACAAACACCCAGAGGGGAAAGGCCAATTGGAATTGGCCCTCCCCTCACGGCACTGTCTACGACAACGTTTCCTGTCCGGCACCACGAGGAGGTAGGGGGTTGTTTTGCACACACGTACACACACAGACACACATACACACACAGACACGTACACACAGACACACACAGACACACATACACACAGACACGCCACCACCATCAACCATGCGCTCTACCTCCACAGAACGCACGCGCCCACTGCAGAGCATTCCAGGGCTGTTTCTGAGTGGTTTTCATCCAGAGAAGTCGACCCTTCTCTGTCGATGGTTTCTCGTTTGAGTCACCGCGATGTCCAGGTTCAGAGTTTTCAGATGCCTAATATTTCACACAAAATCACCATCATCACCATTACCATCAGCAGCTGCCATTGTGTCTCCGTCTCGCCACTGCTGGATGTAACAAGCACTGTCTATGTCGAGGTAGTGGGGCAGCCCTGAGAGTGCCGTCTCACGGCACCGCTGATGGAAGGGCCTCCTTCTCCACAGGCGGCAGCTCAAGAAAGCCGCTCTGGAGGGTGACTGGGCCTGCACTACTCATGGCTCGACCACATCACAACTGGTTCGACTCTTATACTTGTTGATGATGTTCGTTCTCATATCAGAGCACTGGTCGATAGGCTCCTAACGGCTGACTCATCTTTGGTTATGCACATTATCCATGCACAACATCCTACGCGTGTGTCCTTATTTGTTTATAATTCATGTAAGTTATGAAACAAAGATAACGACAAAGACAACTTAATAAAAGTTGAAAAATACACGACGAAGCTTGTAGAGGTACTTGTTGGGACTTGCACAGAGACAGAGGAGATTGTGGGAAACTCGCGATGGTGGCGAAGGCCCCGTGCCGATCGCTTCGGCGGCACCGCTGGCCCCTCGCTCTGAGCCGGGCGGCTCTCAGCTCCCTGGGCCACACCGGCCCCTGGCGCCGGATCTCGTTCCACCGTCAAACACACGCGGCCTCTGAACCAATGGAACAAACTGCATGGAGCAGCGGAGACTAAACGTCACAACCCTGGCTCAGTAATTCACGGAGTGGTGAAGTAAGATATGTCGTGATGAGTGTGTGTGTGCATGTGTCTTTGCACATGCAGCGGTTAATGCGTTACACTATGAACCTGGCGAATCGAGATCGATTCCCGTTCACGGCCACCAACAGTGACGAATATTTTAGCCGGTCATGGGCCTCCCCTAGGTCGACTCAGCCTCAAACGAGTACCTGGTACGGTGTGTAAACATCGCCACTATGGAGACAAAGGTGGCCAGGCGTGGTGCTAACTTGCCACAAAAGTCTGCTTTGGATAAAAGGGAGATATTTGTCTTTGTACCACGAATCCAGCGGCTAAGATGAGTGGCGAGCGATATCTGCACCAGTCTTGGACCTCCCAAATGTCGACTCGGGCTTAATTGAGTACTCACTGCAGTCTGCGATCAGCGCTGGGCAGCAAAGGTGGCCGGGTGTGGAGGTAGCCACCCCACTTTGTGTGCCGTGCCGGCCTTCGTCGGAGCTCACGAACGGCACTCTCCCCAACAACCTGTTAAGGCGACACCGGGGCCCTTTGGTTTGTACTTCTCTGTGTCTTTAATTGACTGTGTACGCATTTGTGTATACATGGCTGTGCTGCACCTGTGTTGTTGTAATATCATAGCACGCACAGAAGTAGTTTTGGTGGTTTCAAAATATCTTATTATCCGCTCAGGAAGTGGATTTTGTACTGCTGCTGAAATTCATAGAAGTTGAATCTGAATTTTGATAATTTCGCTTCTGCGGCATATGTCGTCAATGTGATGGCCAAACATTCCCTGTCGAGTATCCCTCAGATCCCGTCACGTGCTGGCTGCATCGGCCAAATGGTCGTGTGGATTTTTCTCCGGGTCCTCCGGTTTTCCGTCCACATTTATAAACATGCGTTTAAAGTTTTGCCTGATGTATATATATACGTGATAAGTCACTTTGCTGAGCTATCATTTGTGGGCCAGGTCGCTTCTGAAAAGAGCTATACAGCTCAGTGGGCATCAGCTGCTAAAATAAAGAAAATAAATGAATGAGTCACGTGGGCAGAGCTCTCTGGCGGGGCGCTGCGAGGCAGGCGGCTCTCACGGAGCGGTGGGGACGCCGAGAGCCTCGCAGTGGCGTCATTCACCTGGCTCAGGCAATGAGCGCGCTCATTCGTGTTACAATGCGTGATACACAAAATATAATAAAAAGTGTAATCTACGTATCTGGGAAACTGCGTTGATTTGTGAAGCAGTCTTGCCGTAAGATGCAGGGGCAGGGTGGCAGCGTGGCTGCGCTGAATAGGCAGTCAGGGAGCGGCGAATCTCCTCCCTCCCATCAGGGTCGTGATTACATTCAAGAATCGATCTTGATTTGAAGTTTTCGTGACTGCAGGAATCCCATAATCTTTGGTTCTTTCAGTAAAGTCACGTAGGTAGAAAAATTGATACTGAATTACAACGTTTCGATCGCAACACAAGCAATCGTCATCAGGTAGAAATATACCTACAGCTGTATCTTTCTACCTGATGACGATTGCTTGTGTTGCAATCGAAGCGTCATAATGTATTATTTATTTATTTTTCCTACGTGACTACCGAAAGAACCAAAGCGTATCCAATAATCGATTGTCTCTTTTTAACGTTGTGGTGAATTTTATCGGCCCAATGAGTTGTGTGGTCCCATTAACACAGCAGTCATGTTGAGACGAAAAGCTAACCGATCCCTAATCACGTGATCAATGTGCGAACCGCTGGAGCTCGGGGGAATCGATATCAGTTGTTCCCCCCCCCACGTCCATTGCTAACCTCTCCATCCTGATGCATCTCTTCTCTGCTTCAGAGGGCAAAAACACGAAGTGCCTCGCAGCCTCACAAGTTTGCCAGACGAGGACCGAGCAGGAAAGCGCCGATTCAGGTGAAGGAGACTCTCTGAGCCGTACCAGGCGAGGTGCATGTGGCCTACTTCTCACGCGGGAGATGCACGGTGACACGAGGGCGCAACCATCCCTCACCCCACGTATGGCGAAGCGCAGCGATCCCATCTCCTTCTGCACTCATTGCTGGCCACCACTCCCCTCTCGTTTCACTGTCTCACTACCGCATTCTCCACGATCTCTGCTATCTTTGCCTCTCATATCACTCCCCTCCACACTGTCTCCTACCTTCCTCTCTGATCTCACTCCACTCCCCCTCCACGCTCTCTCCTACCTCTCATCTCACTCCACTGCCCTCTCTGTATTCTCCACTCGGCTACCAAGGCTTGATATCGAAGCCTCCCAATCAACCTTCCCTCCGTGGGAGGTCCATCAGCTCGCTGCCCTTGAGAGCCACTTGTGGCCGATACCTCGGCTGGAACCCAGGGGGCGAGTAGGCTCTGCCGGCTCCACGCTCTGATCCCTGAGCCAGCAGCTGTACAAGTTCGCTCCTCGCAGTGTTAATGGGGGGAGGGAGGCTTTGGGGGGCAGTCACAGCCCCTGGGTTCAAGCCGTATTGTGCAGCAGTACCAAGTGGCTCGGTTCCATCAAGATCTCTAAGAGAGTCCACTTATCAGATTGAAACATTTGCAAACTTTCATTAAAAGTGGAACAAGTCGACCCTTCCTGGCGTCTGTTACGAAAGTTAACTTCTCTGTCGAGTGAAAGCGTGTCCCTATTTTAGGCACGTGTTTATATGAAGTGGAATCTCCGCTTGTGCAATGTTATCCAATGCTAGCGGTTTCCAAACGAGCTTTAAAACAGAGTCAACCCCCACCAACTGCCACTGGACACCACGCAGCCAAAATAAATCCTGCCACCACCACCAACAGCTGTGAGCAGGCCACAGGCCCTGGATCGTCTGTTGTACGGAATGGTTCCTCTCTTGCGGTAATGTGACCATCAGTTTCTTATTTAGTTATACGCAACTTTCTGTTTAACATCTTAAACCGCTCGTGTCTGGTCACAACGTGAATTTAAAATATAGGTTTCCGCAATACTTGCGATCCCATATTTGTGGGTGAGGTCACATTTGGAAGTTTTTATGCCAAAATTCTTGTCATGAACCCTCTACCACTCGACGTGATTATCACCTTTACAAATATCATATTTGCACCTGGCCAATATATGGATAACATTCTGTTCGCTCGCTCCCTGTGCTGCAGAGTACCAGATGCGACTCTGTATGGAGGCCAAGACGGAGTGCGAGGCACCACTCAACAAGGACCTCTCTGGTGCTGAAGGTGAGAGACGGTCGGCTCTGAATCGGAACGTCGACCTCTGGTTTTCAAGTCCAGGGAACTTAGCCATTGCACACAGGGTCGATTATAATGGAATTGAATCATGCCCCTGCATTATTACATCACTCGTGACAGCCACGAGTGATGTAATAATCACTCGTGGCTGTCACAGTGCAACATGGCTGTCTCTGTCACAACAAGACACAAAGTTACCCCGTCCAGCCATACAGACCGTGGGGGAGAGTGCTGTTAGCGAGCACCTATCAAGAATGGCACGACACGCGAGGGGGACGTGTGGTCATGCTACTCCGAGTAGCCTCCTCCGTGTTGATATTTATTCACTGCACGGGGTACTCATTTAATACTGAGTCAACCTCCTGCCTCCCAAAGGCACTGGGGGGTGTGGGGGGATTCTCACCTGTAGGTGGATTGCTCAGGATCATGATGGCTCCATCTCAGTGTAAGCCACCAACCCCACCTCCAAGTGGCTTGATCCCACGTGGAGCGAAATGTCAACGCACGGCACAACGCAAAAACACATCGGAGAGCAACATATTTATTTATTTACATTCCTGGATCGCTTAGAAAGAACAGAGCCACATAATATCGCATTGTGACGTCTGGAATTGGCTTCACAGCCCTTTGCCCTTTACACATCAAATTACGATTTTACACGACCACGAGAGGGCGCTGCCTCCAGCTCTATGAATGAGAGAGTGCTTCAGTCCCCGATCTTGATGCTGAATTGCTCTGAGAGCTTGTCCTCTTATCAATTTACGAGCAAAAGGCTGGACCAATAGAAGACACGACGTGCATCATAACGGCCAAAGTGTATCTGCGGCTTATGTAAAATGTGCGGTGTCGATTCTGACAACGGCACGCAGTGGGGTAGTCACGCGCGTGCACTGCACCCCGCACATGGCGGGGATACTTTAGAGTCCCTCAACGAAAACAATAAACATCGAAAACAATAAACATCGCACTCCCAGCGCATCGTCGTTGCTGCCTCACTGTCAGCGGCGTCTCCACGCTGCCCTGAGACGTCCCAGTCTCGTGCTGTGCGGCACTGTGCGACGTCTACTGCAGCAGGGGATGGTGCGGAGCTGTTGGTGGTTCCCATGGTGTTTTTGTACCTTTTTCTTGCATTGCTTGTGTATTGAGTTGTCATATAGACAGCGACATAATGAACGACACGGCCTGTGAATGAGCTACAATGGGTCTACAGGGACACCCCACTGTGAATGGGCTACAATCGGTCTACAGGGACACCCCACTGTGAATGGGCTACAATGGGTCTACAGGGACACCCCACTGTGAATGAGCTACAATGGGTCTACAGGGACACCCCACTGTGAATGAGCTACAATGGGTCTACAGGGACACCCCACTGTGAATGAGCTGCAATGGGTCTACAGGGGCACCCCACTGCTGTTATTTAGAGGACTCTGCGTGGGCATTCAGAGCAGGCGGCGCGCTTAGCCGAGGCGTCTCTAGCCCCGCACCGTTGCGCAGCTGCGCTCGGTGCAGCTGCGCTCCGGTGCGATCCCGGGGGGTTTAGCGGCACTGCGGCTGCCCTCGCGCCGGGCAAGCGCGTGGCTCCAGCGGTGGTAACACGGTCGGTGACCCCCGGCCCCCTCTGTGCTGCTCTCAGTGTGCGAGGCGGACGGCTTTGACCGCACCGACCTGGACTGCCTCCTCCTGCACAGGAAGTCGATGGCGGAGCTGACCGGTGAGCTGGGACCTCGGCAGCATCGGCACAGCGAGCACAAATACCTGCACGTGTACACACGCACTCACACCTGTCCATGTACACACACTCACATATGTCCATGTACACACACTCACTCACACCTGTCCATGTACACACACTCACTTACACCTGTCCATTTACACACACTCACTCACACCTGTCCATGTACACACACTCACATATGTCCATGTACACACACTCATTCACACCTGTCCATGTACACACACTCACTCACACCTGTCCATGTACACACACTCACTCACACCTGTCCATGTACACACACTCACTCACACCTGTCCATGTACACACACTCACTCACACCTGTCCATGTACACTCACTCACACCTGTCCATGTACACTCACTCACTCACACCTGTCCATGTACACACACTCTCACTCACTCACACTTGTGTACCTGCACACCAGCCCATTCTACATACCTGCACATACACACACCTACCCAGGTACACACACACCTGTCCAGATAGACACTCACTTCCTCCTGTCTACCTGTAAACCCATACACCTTTCCACCTGTACATCTCCACCCCTGTTCACGAGTACACCCTCCCCTGCCCACATGTTAACCCACACACCTGCCTAGCTGTCATACCTGCACAGCACAGACATGGGGACCCCACTGGTGAGTACTTTAATGCATTAATGCACAAAGATTACCCACACAGCACTGCTCTGTGAGGCTTGTGGGCATGTGTGCTTGTGTGTGTGCATGTGGGGGGGGGGGGGGGGGGGGGCGGTGGGGTGGTTAGCGTGCTGCGCTACGATCCCGTGCGACCTGGGTTCGATTCGAGCTCACGGTCAACAGCAGTGACGATTATCTTAACCCTTTCCTGAGCCGTCCTTAGGTCGACTCAGCCTCAAATAATTACCTGATATGGTGTGTAAACATCGGCACTATGGGGTCAAAATCGGCCAGCAGTGGTGCTGGCCACTCACCCTCTCAGGTGAGAGAGTGGTGGCGTAGTGGCTTGCGTACTCCACTATCAACCAAGTGACATGGGGTCAACTCCTGAGCAGGGCTAATATCAGTGACAAATCGTGTCTGCACTTGTCCTGGACCTCCTCTAGGTCCACTCAGCCTTACAATGGGTACCTATTGCAGTGTGTAAAACACGAGCACTGCGGAGACGAAGATGGCCGCGCACGGTGCTGGCCACACCCCCTCGGGGCGCCGTGCCCTTCTCAATAGCTGCTCAGTGGCAACAGCTGTCCCAACAGTCTCTGAGTGAACGCGCGCGATCTTTGCGGGTGTGCGTGTGTGCAAGCAGATTGCAAGGCTCAGGGCGAGTGTCTCAACAGGGTGTGGTCGAACATCGTCCGCACTCAGGGTGAGTGCAGCGGTGCTGCTGGCGTCTCACCGCACCCACTCCCCTGGGCCGGGGCTGGCCCAGTGCGCTCCGTGTGCCGGCTGCCTGCTCAGGGCCAACCCGGCGTGATCCTCATTCCCTCGCAGGGGAGACGCCGCTGCCGTCCATAGCCACAGGCGCAGCGCGTAGTCATAGCCGTAGCGGTGATCGGTGCACCACCGTGATGTGAACTCTGCAGCCCGAGGTCCATTCAAAAGCCACGGAGAACGTCGGCGGCTAGTGGCATCTCAACGGGTCCTGGCACCTTCACGAACCTACAATGACCAGCATGGTGAAGTATGGTCAAACAACACCCATGACCAACATGGCGTGGGGAGGCCTTTGTCCACAAATTGACTGTAAATTGTTTTGCATTCACTTCAGCTCCCCCTTCATTACAGATCCATCCACTGTGAATGTCACCAAATGGTGCCCAGTCATGTCTGAATTGTGTCTCCCATAAAATATAATCATTATCTCGCATAGCTACGTAGGGGTCGTCATTAGTACAGTCTTGAAGTTCATTATATAAAGTACTTTAGGAATGTGGTGGAGTATGAAGGTGTGTTGTGGAAACTGCGCGATTGCATGATTACACGGACAGTGTGGGTTTATCTGGGGTCAGCCTGTGGAGAAGGCGAAAACAGTGTGGGTCGTGTTAGGACAGCCAGGTGCAAAGGCTGGGGTGATGAGGTAACGGTTGGGCCAATTAAGCCAGAGGATCAGCAACGGGGGTGATTGGCTGTGGCTGTTGTCAAGGGCGAGGAGGCGTCGAGATGTCTGGTGAAAGACAGGTGTTTGAGGACGCGAAGCGTGCGGAGGCACGCGGGCCAATTAATTAGCAATAATGAGAATGGGGATAAATTGGGGGAGACACACAGAGAACGGGGAGTTGGAGTGGGGAGCTGGACGAGGAAGACGAGGAGTAGGAAATGGAGTTTGGAGACAGAGTGGGAATGTATTTGGAAGCGAAGCTGAAGCAAGACGAAGTAGTTAGCAGTGGAGTGAGCATAGCGATAGCGAAGCCGAAGCAGACAAAGTAGGTAGCAGTGGAGTGAGCGTAGCGATAGTGAAGCTGAAGCAAGACGAAGTAGTTAGCAGTGGAGTGAGCGTAGCGATAGCGGAGCTGAAGACGCTGTGTGCGAAGTGTGCGAAGTCGCTGTGTGCGAAGACGCTGTGTGGGAAGACGCTGTAAGCGGAGTTGCTGAACGGGAGTCGCTGAGTGCGAAGCAAGTAAAGTGATAGTGGGGAGATAAAGGTGGTGAGCAAGACGAGCGGAGCACGGCGAGCGAGCCGTGGTGACCAGGATACTGTGGAGTGTGGAGAAAATGTTAAATGTTGTAAATAAAGTGGTGTTCGAAGAAAGACAAAAGTTGTCCGCGTAAAGTCGAACACTACATTTGGTGTCAGAGTAACTACGAACCACGCCGACATGTCAAAGAAGGCGGCAAAGAAGAAGAACGTGCCGGTGGACTCATCCGACGACAGCAACGATGAGGACGTGCAGGCCCGTGTCCGGCCAAGTGGCCGATACTCCTCCGGAGGGTCTGGTCGATCAAGAAATAACAGAACGAGACGGCGGTTCGAGCGGGGCCGAGACCCCGGGACCATCGGGGGATTGGAGAGTCCTCATGGCCCAGTGGGAGGCCAGGATGGCGACGCTGACAGAGGCGTTCAACCACTTTATGACATCGAACCACGTACAACCAACGGTGTCAAGTCAACCAGCAGATGTTGCCGCGGGGTCGGAGCGATTGGAGAAATACGACGACGAGGAAGCGCAGCCGTCGGGAACAGCACGGCGACTTCATGTGCAGCGGTTCGAGGCCAAAGTTAGTGATTGGACGGCATTTACACGATGGTTCCGAGCGGCTTATCAATCTCTGGAGTGGACTGAGGGTGCCGCGTTGCGGGCACTGCCGACGGCCCTCGATGATGATTCTTTGGCGACATTTAATGGTTTCCCTGCTGCCGTCAAGTCAACGCTGGACGGGGCATTCGCGGCAATGAGAATGGTGTATGAACCGCGGTCAGTCGCCAAATGTCGATTTCAGCAAAGGAAGCAGGAGGGCACGGAATCCCCTCTTGCGTTCCGCAGTGCATTGTTGGCCCTTGCTCAGGTTGCATACCCGGCGATGTACCAGGAGGCCCTAGATTCCTTGCTGTAGGAGAAGCTTTTGCAGTTGGCGAAGGAGCTACGAGTCGTCCTTTCGCTTCCTGACAGCAACAACGACGACGACATGTCATCTCTACAGATCGCCAGGTTCATCCAAGTCAACCTGGACCTCCGCGACGAGCCAGCGGTGGTGGGTGTGCAGCCGCTGCTGATGAGCACTGCCGCGGCCGAGAGCGCGGTGGCGGTGAACGAGGCGCCGCCGATTGCAGCGGTGGCCGGGGTGTCACCCGCGGGCGTGCTGCGTCGTCCCGCGGTGTATGGAGATGGGACGCAGCGGACGTGCTACGAGTGCGGACGGAGAGGACATCTCGCCCGCGACTGCTGGCGGCGCAGGGGCGGCCTTCCAAGGGCGCTGACCAGCTACAACCGAGGACTTCCCCAGGACCGAGGATTCCGGGTGAGTCGCGATACGTTCAATACACGGCCGCTCTCTCCACGTCACCCATCCGCGTCATCTCACCCGTTCCCATCTCATTTGGATGTTGTGCAAGGTCAGGACATGTGGGGCGCGTTGGTGCATCGTGTGTTGGGAGCCGCGCCGGGGTCGTCGGATGTGATGGCACGTATTCAAGGAGTAATGGTCAGGGTTATTGTTGATACAGGGGCTTCTGCGACCCTTATTTCGTTACAAACTTTTTGCTCACTGCCGACTTCACCCCAGGCCCTAGAACCGGTAGACGGGCCGTGCATAGCAGCAAATGGTGGCAGCCTTGGTATTATGGGTTGTATGGTCGCGACGATTCAAATTGGAGAAGTGAGCGTTCCAAGAAATGTCTTGGTTTCTACGGCCTTGGCGGTACCGTGTTTGCTGGGCATGGATTTTTTGCAAAGGATGCCGCTTAAAATTTCGATAGAGAAAGGGTGTTTGGAATTGCCATCGGGGAAATGTCTGAAATTTTTGGGAACGCCTTCTAAGTTCGCGGTTGCGAACGCCGTGGTGCAGGCCGTGGTGAGCCGCACCGTTCGCGTTCCGCCTGCGACTCAGATGCTTGTGCCGTTGCGCTTTAAGAAACAGTTGCCATTCGATGAGCAACAGGAGGGTATATTGCTGACACCCTCGAATGCTGTATCTTGGATGCCCACCTTGGTAGGGGATTTGACTATTGTACTGGCTAATTGCGACCCCTTCATACAAATTGTAAACGCGGGACACGAACCGGTTGTCATTCAGGAGGGTACCACATTGGCGCATGCGACGGCAGCGCTGGGTCCGGAAAGGGAGGCGTGTTTGGCGACGGGTCAGAGTGAAATGTTGTCGGGTGATGATCCGGACTGGTTGCGAGATCTTTATCTACAAAACCCCGAACTAACGCCTGTGCAACGGTCGCGTCTTCATGGGTTGCTCGTGGAATTTAAAGATGTGTTCAGTTCAGGTAAATATGACGTGGGTCGTACGTCGTTGTTGCGGCATCACATTGATACTGGGAATGCACCCCCAATCAGATTGAATACCCATCGTGTAAGTCCGCTGGAGAAAGATTGTATTCGGCGAGCCGTTGATGAGATGTTAGAACAGGAGATAATTTCTCCTTCATCCAGCCCGTGGGGAGCTCCTATTGTACTCGTTAAAAAGCGCGATGGGGCCATGCGATTTTGTGTTGACTACCGAAAACCCAACAAGATTTCTGTGCCGGAAGCGTATCCGCTCCCACGTATTGATGATTCGCTAGACACCCTATCCGGCGTAAATTTTTTTTCGACTCTCGATCTGTTGTCGGGCTTTTGGCAATTGCCCCTGGATGAAGAGTCTAAACCTAAAACCGCTTTTCGAACACCACAAGGGTTGTTCCAATTCAATGTACTCCCGATGGGGCTCCACTCCGCGCCGGCCACCTTCCAATGATTGATGGAATTCGTGTTGTCAGGACTGCAGTGGGAGTCGTGCTTAATATATCTGGACGATCTCATTGTTTTCAGTAAGGATTTTGACTAACATTTGCAACGGTTGCGCGCCGTTTTTGTCCGAGTGCGGTGCGCTGGATTGAAATTTAAACCCCAAAAGTGCCATTTGTTAAGGACGTCGGTTAAATATTTGGGGCACGTTGTTAGCGCATCTGGGGTGGCCACTGATCCAGAGAAGACGAGTTGCATGCGAACGTGGCCGGTACCGAAAACGGTAGGGGAGTTGCGTAGCTTTGTGGGCTTCGCGTCGTATTACCGACGATTTCTTAAGGATTTTGCCACGATTGCGAGGCCGTTGCACATGCTCACCGGTAAGGGTGTGAAATTTCAGTGGGGGGACGTGGAACAACGATTGTTTGAAGCGCTGCGGGCCGCGTTGGCGGACGCACGCTTGGATATCCAGATTATACGAAAACCTTTATTCTTGACACAGATGCCAGTGATACAGGCATAGGCACGGTTTTGTCGCAAATGGTTGACGGTGTTGAAAAAGTTGTGGCATATGGCAGCCGGGTGTTGTCCCCGGCCGAACAGAAGTATTGCGTAACGCGCAGGGAGTTGCTGGCCATCGTGCAATTTGTTCGACTGTACCGACCGTATTTGTACGGCAGAGATTTTTTGATCCGCACTGATCACGCGGCACTACAGTACTCGTTGCGAGTTGACCAGCCATCAGGACAGATGGCCCGTTGGCTCGAGACCCTCCAGGAGTACTCTTTCACGATCCAGCATAGAAAGGGGATGCGCCATGTTAACGCTGATGCATTGTCAAGATTGCCGCGACCGACTGACTCGTGTCGGTGTGTGGAGGGCTCGCTGCGTTGCGGTCCGCCGCTGCAGGACGTTCCGTCAATGGTCGCTTCAGCGGATTCAATTCGGCCAGAAGCGATTCCTGCGGTGGGATCGGGTTTGTTGGGGTTGACGTTAGGTCAGTGGAAACAGGTGCAGGTGGATGACTCCTCCCTGACCAGGATGAGGCTTCGTGCCTCTCGCTCAAGGGGATCGGAAGATCGCCCCTTTCTAAAACTTGTCAACGGTCTCCTTGTTCGCTGGGATGTTGAAGCACAGAAGTTTTGTATTGTTGTTCCGATTGTATTGCGCGGGAAACTCATTAGTGATACTCATGACAAATTGATGCATTTGGGGGAGAAGAAGACCGCGTTGACCTTGGGGAAAGATTTCTATTGGCCGGGGATGTATAACGATGTTCAGCTATTTGTAAAAGCATGCCATGAATGTGCGCGGAGGAAGGCGCCGGCGCGACCCTATCATGTACCATTGCAATCGATACAGGTTTCGCGTGTCAACGAAATCGTCGCCCTAGATATATTGGGTCCGTTTCCCGTCACCCCCCGGGGGCATAGGTATCTGCTCGTCGGGGTGGAATACCTTACTCGCTGGCCTATGGCATGGCCACTGGTGGACCAATCCGCGGCATCGATCGCAGAGGCTTTCTTGCAGGGATATGTTTTCGATAAGGGCACCCCGGAGCATTTGCTCACTGATCAGGGCAGACATTTTTCGTCACGATTGATTAAGGAGGTGTGTGATTCATTAGGGACCAAAAAGATTAGAACGTCCCCGTACCACCCGCAAACTGACGGGATGGTCGAGCGCCTGCATAGGACGCTGACGTCTATGCTTTGCCACCAGGTTAATGCTTCACAGGATGATTGGGACCTGCATGTTGCGGCGACGCTGGCCGCTTAAAGACTGGCTCCGCATGCCTCGACGGGGTACTCACCATTTTATTTGATGTATGGGTGCGAACCGGAGGTGCCGGCCTTGGTCAGATTGGGTGTACAGAAACAAGGGAAGTCATTGATGGTGCCTGCTCCTATGCAGGTGGCATTGGGCCGTCTGAGAGAGGCTCGGGAGGCCTCGTTGGGTAACATGGCACGACGGCAAGCCGCCAACGAGCGGTTGCATGGTACGCAGCGGCCCCGAGAGCCGTGGTGTGTTGGGGACAAAGCGTGGTTACATTGTCCCACGGTACCGGTGGGAACGTCTCCAAAGTTCCATCGGCCCTGGCAGCGGCCCGTTGAGGTTGTTGAGGTTCTCCGAGACCAAAGTGTACGGATTCGATTCGGTCGTCGGATATGGTGTGTTCACCCGTCGCGCCTTAAGAAGTTTGTATTGCCGTATGACGCGTCATCTCCCATCCCAGAGCGGCCTGTATTGGATGTGTCCGACGAGCCTGTGAGGAGGTCGCATGTGTACGCATCTCAGAAATCTGCCTCCCATATGCCTGCAGGACCATCCCTATTGACTCAACGAGGGGGTTCTGGCAGGTTTGCTGGCCGGACGCCGGTTGACCGGCCGCAATCTCGAAATGCTGTCTGGCCTGAGCATGGACGAAGGACGGTCCCGCCAGCAGATGGTCGCTGGGACAGGGACGGGTGTGCGTCGAGGACCAGAAGTGGCCCTCACTTAATGGAGGAGCGTGGCCCGCTCTTGCCCCATGGTGTCCCGTGTAGGGGAAATGGGCCGGCAGCTGGAACTCGCTCCAGAGGACGGACCTTCCATTGACTTTGTGTGTTGCGGTTCTTGTACAAAGTTGTTGTGTTGTTTCGTTGTTATGTCCGCGGTACTCCACTACTCCAAATTCGAAGTATCGTCGTAGCCGGGACGGCTAGATTTTTTTTATCAGGGGGGGGGGGGTGATGTAGTGGAGTATGAAGGTGTGTTGTGGAAACTGCGCGATTGCATGATCACACGGACAGTGTGGGTTTATCTGGGGTCAGCCTGTGGAGAAGGCGAAAACAGTGTGGGTCATGTTAGGACAGCCAGGTGCAAAGGCTGGGGTGATGAGGTAACGGTTGGGCCAATTAAGCCAGAGGATCAGCAACGGCGGTGATTGGCTGTGGCTGTTATCAAGGGCGAGGAAGCGTCGAGATGTCTGGTGAAAGACAGGTGTTTGAGGACGCGAAGCGTGCGGAGGCACGTGGGCCAATTTATTAGCAATAATGAGAATGGGGATAAATTGGGGGAGACACACAGAGAACGGGGAGTTGGAGTGGGGAGCTGGACGAGGAAGATGAGGAGTTGGAAACGGAGTTTGGAGACAGAGTGGGAACGGAGTTGGAAGCGAAGCTGAAGCAAGAAGAAAGAGTTAGCAGTGGAGTGAGCGTAGCGATAGCAAAGCTGAAGCAAGACGAAGTAGTTAGCAGTGGAGTGAGCGTAGCGATAGCGAAGCTGAAGCAAGACGAAGTAGTTAGCAGTGGAGTGAGCATAGCGATAGCGAAGCTGAAGCAAGACGGAGTAGTTAGCAGTGGAGTGAGCATAGCGATAGCGAAGCTGAAGCAAGACGAAGTAGTTAGCAGTGGAGTGAGCGTAGCGATAGCGAAGCTGAAGCAAGACGGAGTAGTTAGCAGTGGAGTGAGCGTAGCGATAGCGGAGCTGAAGACGCTGTGTGCGAAGTGTGCGAAGTCGCTGTGTGCGAAGACGCTGTGTGCGAAGGAGCTGAGGAGATTAGCCAGCAGTGGAGAGAGTGTAGCGATAGCGAAGCTGAAGACGCTGTGTGCGGAGTGTGCGAAGTCGCTGTGTGCGAAGACGCTGTGTGGGAAGACGCTGTGAGCGGAGTTGCTGAATGGGGAGTCGCTGAGTGCGAAGCAAGTGAAGTGATAGTGGGGAGACAAAGGTGGTGAGCGAGACGAGCGGAGCACGGCGAGCGAGCCGTGGTGACCAGGATACTGTGGAGTGTGGAGAACATGTTAAATGTTGTAAATAAAGCGGTGTTCGAAGAAAGACAAAAGTTGTCCGCGTAAAGTCGAACACTACAGGAATAAGAAAAGTCGATACAATATGGTGGTTGATAAAATGTGTTTCTTGGCCATTGTAAGATTCAACAAAAAGTGCTACTCCATCTGCTGCTGTGAAATGTAAAACACCACACGGGTGGCATTCCTATGCAGTAGCTCCGGTGAACACAACGTGTGTGCTGCGTGGGCTCTGGCGACACTTGCAAGGAACCGAGGGGATTTTGAACAATTCCCATACGGCCTGGAGCACCGCTCCCAATGCCGTTCAGGCAAATCGTCAGGCACCGTGCAGTACAGCGGCACGCACTCCCGGTGTGTGTTCCATTGCCCAAGGAGAGGCTTGTGGATCGTACTGCATCGCGCTGTGATAGCCTGAGCTGTGTGGTGTCCGTGTGAGGAGGGGAGCCCCACCGGATGTGGAAGTGGAGATGGGGTCACAGCGGGGTAAGGGTGAGACCGGAGGTGCCTGCCTGTGTGAATGAGTGGTGGTGCAGTGGTTAGCACACCGTGCTCTGAACCTGGTGCCTTGAGATTAATGCTCGACCACGGTAGCAATCAGTCGGGAGTAAACTCTGAACCAGTCCTGGGCCTCCGTTGTGCAATGTGTAAACATCAGCACTGGGTAGCCACACGACCCACTCATGTGACACGTCAGCCTTCATAGTTGCTCACTAACCCACTTGCCCCATGAGTCTGGTGGCGGCTGTACTAGCGGTGTGTGTCTTGTGTTTCTCCCCTCCTCCCAATGCAGCTGAAGCCCTGCTGAAGCGGCCGCACGTCTCCGACGACCTTGTGGGTGAGTATCTCTCCTCCAATCCCACCACGGCTGACCAACCCTCACCCACCCATCCACACCTCCTCTGTCGTGTCTGCAGTGTGACCCATCCGTTGGGTGTTCCCATGCCATCTCAACTGCCCAGGCCCGACTTTCACCATCATAAAAAAAGCCTTTAGAGGCAACTGGCTCTTGCCACAACTTGGTAAAGGCCACCACTGGCCAACTCGATTGTCTTCTATAGGAGCCAAATGCACAGTTGAACCTGAACAAACTTACCACCATCCCCAAATCCATCAAAGCACTTCCCAAACTTCACGTGACCACTAACAACCCCCGTGCTTCAGAGTCATGGACAATTTATGTCTGTGACATAGTGTACACGTATATTGCATTATTGTTTTGAAATTAGCTTACATCCCAATGCAGGACCATCATAAAGAATAAGCGCCAGACTGAGCGAGGTTTTACCTGTGTTGAATAATTGTCACTGTTATTCGAGAGCGCGCTGTCAATTCTGTGAGTGCCTCTGTGTGTGAGCGTTTTTCAGTCGCGTCTCTGTGCGTCCACTGTGCAGAATGCGTGCTCAGCAGCTGCTTCAACAACACGGAGTGCTTCCACAACTACCACCACGAGCTCGCTCAGAATCCCGGTGAGCAGGGAGGTTCCTTCCTTCCCCCTGCTACCCCCCCACCCACCCATGCCTCCACAGCTCCCACTCCCCTCCACTCCCCCCCACCCCCCCGTGACCCGAGGCTGGGCTGTGTTGCGAGCGCCTTGGAGGCTGAGAGCGCGATTTCCGTGTAGGGCAAGGAGACTGATTAAGGCTGTAGGTACACCACATCTATCCATCGATTCATTCCGACTCTTAATCCTCACGATACATGCATCGACATGGTTGCATAATAATTTATGTTTTTATATTTATATGACTGTGTGTGGATATCTCTCACTGGGTGCCCTGTTTGTCTGTGTGTGGATATATCTCACTGGGTGCCCTGTGTGTGTGTGGATATCTCTCACTGGGTGCCCTGTTTGTGTGTGTGGATATATCTCACTGGGTGCCCTGTGTGTGTGTGTGGATATATCTCACTGGATGCCCTGTGTGTGTGGATATCTCTCACTTGGTGCCCTGTGTGTGTGTGTGGATATATCTCACTGGGTGCCCTGTGTGTGTGTGCCTCGTTTGCAGTGTCTCACCGGGTGTTCAACCTCACACTGTGCGCGTTCGTCTCCACCGACTACCCACTTGGTGAGTCCCGCACCGTGAGCACCTCGCAGGACACACAGACAACACCCAAGTATTTGTTTTTTAAAACCTAAGCCACGTTCCTAAGCGCAGCACCCGAGCCAGGGTGAAATCCTGGGGGTGAGTGGCTGAGCGGTGGCCGTGCCTCACCGCGTGCTCGTGCTGTCTCCTTCTTGGTGTTGTTGTCCATCGGTGCAGAGTGCGACCACCGCAACTGTACCCTGGACATCGCCGCCTGCAAGCACCTGGACATGGCGAGCATGCCGGGTACGTGCGCACACACGCGGCCTGGAGCACACGCAGACACGAGTACACACAACACGCTGCCTGGAGCACACACAGACACGAGTACACACAACACGCTGCCTGTAGCACACACAACAACAACCGCCATTCGCCACTAAGTGGTGGTGACGTCACCACGACGCTTGTGCCAGGCTATGTGCACCCTGAGGCCACGTGAAGTGTCGAACGCCCGCTGGCAGGAGGTCACGGGGCAGACCCAGGAGCCACGGGTCGACTGACTGAGATGATTGGCTGATGCACCACCTGTGCCCCCTACTGTGCCAACCCGCTGTGCTTCAGCCACCCGGCGCTTCGCTCGTTGTTGTAAGCGTCGCTCCTCCGCCCTCTGTTGTTGTTGGAGGGCGACTACCTCCAACTGCCCAGTAGCGTCCTTCACGAGCCTCCTCCACAGAGGCTGATCTTGACACCGCTGGTACCAGTCATCGGCAAGTCCACTCAGCTCCACGTCCTCCTGTACCACAGCACTCCATTTCTTCTCTAACCCATGCCGCGCCCGTTTAGCCCCCTCAATCTGGACGAACAAAAGCTGTTTCGGCATGCGGTGGCTGGGCATGCGGGCTACATGACCCAGCCATCGCAGCCTTGCCTGCTGGAGGAGCTCACCGATGGGACCTTGCCCTGATCTTTCAAGGATTTGTGAGCTCCTCACACAATCCAGTCTGGTTAAACCCAGGATGGATCGTAGGCAGGCCAGCCTAAATGTTTCTAACCGGCGAAGATGTTCCATTAGGGGGGGTCTACGTTTCGCAAGCATAGAGAAGGGAGGGAATGACTGTGGCCGAGAAGATCTGAAGCTTAGTGCGGAGCGACAGACCAGGTAGCTTCCACACAGCGTTACGCAACCGATGAAAAGATATTGCCGCTCGACTGATTCGGAGTGAGACCTCTGCTGTTAAACTGGAGCACACTGCCCAGGTATGGGAAACTCTCCACTCTCTCCACAACTGCCCCATCACCGATTGGGAATTGTGGGGGTGGAGTGTCCGATGGTACAAAATACCCAGGCAGGTGCTTAGTTTTGGTGGGGCTGATGGTAAGGCCCCACCTCTTAGTGGTACGCTCCAGTCTCAGTAGCAGCGTCTCCAACTCCTCCTCTCAATGAGCAGCTATTACCAAATCATCAGCATACATAACATGGTTGAGCAATAGGGAGCCATCCCTTGACCGCACCTGGGCATCGATCAGCCTCCCATTATATCTGTACCATATGGAGATTGCCCCGGTACAGCTATTGAAGGCTTCACAAACTACGTGGTCAAAATAGATGTTAAATAATGTGGGAGCCAGAGGACATCCCTGTGGCACCCCAAGGTGTACAGGGAATGGCTCTGACTCCCGGCCACGTAGTTTTACCCGGGCCCGCTCACCATCATGAAGGTCCTTAATGATCGTGAGCAGAGGGTCAGGTACTCCAAAAGCACGAAGAACAACCCAGAGCCCAGGCCTACTGATGGTAACATTGGCCCTTACCAGTTGAATTACGCAGAGATGTCGGTCTTGTTGGAATTCCCTACACCTCTGCTGTAGCAGACGGACAGAAAATATGGCACCTGTGCAGGACCGCCCTTTCCTGAAACTGCATTGGGGCTCCGCATGCCTCTCCTCAGCGTGCCTGGCAAGGCGATGTTGAATAATCCTTGCCAGGACCTTTCTCCGGCACACTGAAGAGTGAGATGCCCCTGTAGTTGTTACAGTCTGTGCGGTCCCCCTTCTTAAAAAGGGGGACCACCAGGGCATCCTTCCAATCCTGCGGAACTCGTCCAGTGGTCCAGACTGTTGTTATGATGTCATATAGGGCAGTCTGTGCACAAACGCCACCCTCCCTCAGCATTTCGCTTGGGAGATCATCTCTGCCCGCTGCCTTTCCTGGTTTCAGACTCCGGATCGCCTTCAATACTTCCTCAACAGATGGCACCTCAGCCAACCACTCACAGGGGGTGACTTCTTCCAAATATTTGAGGCACCGCAGCCTCAGCAGGGTCATCCTCACTTTGTGCCACGATGTTTTCCTGGCTGAGGGAGTTTCCCTCCCCCAGGACCTCACAGAAATGCTCAGCAAATCTGCAGAGATTGGATCACCATTCTTTAACCTAATGACGGTAATAGGTGTGGCGCTGCATATTACTTTTTTGATGGAGTTAAATAGAGATTTGTGATCACGGGCCACTGAGGCAGACTCCATCTCCTCAGCAACCCGCGACCACCACTAATCCTTGCAGCGCCTCACGGCTCTCCGAACCTCCGAGCGAAGGCTGCGGTAAGCCTCCTCATTCTCTAACGTGGGATTCTGTAGCCGATGACAGTGGGCCTGTTGCTTTATCTCAACCATCCTGAACACCTCCTCTGTCAGCCAGGGTCTCTGGGGAGGTCTGGACCGCATACCCAAAGCAGCCATTGCAGCTGCATGAGTCAGTCCTAAACCTCGCCCATTTACCCTCGACATCAGGAGGAGTCGGGGACGATGCCAATCCCAGCTGCAAGCAATGATGAAATTCTCGCTTGCAACTTTCATCAGATAACTGAGACCAGGCCACTTTAGGTTTGAATGGGGTCCTGGGTGTATACCCACCACCGGAGTGGAAGAATGGCAGGCGCATCTTACAGATGACTAGTCGATGGTCAGAGGGCAGATCAGCTCCACGGTAGGTACCACACATAGACACGAGTACACACAACGCGTTGCCTGGAACACACACAGACACGAGTACACGCAACACACCGCCTGGAGCACACGCAGACACGAGTACACACAACACGCTGCCTGGAGCACACACAGACACGAGTACACACAACACGCTGCCTGGAGTACACACAGACACGAGTACACACAACACGCCGCCTGGAGCACACGCAGACATGAGTACACACAACACGCTGCCTGGAGCACACACAGACACGAGTACACACAACACGCTGCCTGTAGCACACGCAGACACGAGTACACACAACACGCGCCGTCAATGCTCATGATTCGACAAACAGGATCGATCCCTGTGCTCTCCGCACAAACGTGGAAGCGTTTGCGTGGGAATCGTTGAAGTGTCATATAGCCAAATTATGTGCGTATAGAGGTGGAGTGGTGGTGCAGTCGTTAGCGCACTGCGCTACGTAACCCAGCAAGTTCGATTTCCAGCCACGGCTAACATCAGTGGCGAGCGGCATCTGACCCGGCACTGGATTTCCTGTCAATTCACCCAGCAGTGGCCAGCCCGGTGAAGTATGGCTAAACAACCCCCGTTACCGACGGCGCAGGGATCATTTCATGCAACAGTGGACGGACAAAGCGCTGTTCACTGCCATGGTCGATGTGCAACTCCTCGCTTGCATGAAACGGTTTCCCCTGCAGTGGAGAGGGCAGGGCGAGTGTCGTTGCACGGCGCTGCGCGGGGACCGCGCGTGGGGCGGGGTTCACGCCGGACCCTCTCCCTCGTGTGAATGCGTGTGTGTGTGTTGACACTCTGTGTGTGTGTTGACACTCTGTGTGTGTGTGAATGTGCGTGTGTGTGTGTTGACACTCGTGTTTGTATTTGTGTCTCTACCAGCTGGAGCTGTGGTTGCAGTGGTGCTGGTCGTTCTAGTGGTTCCGGTGGTACTGGTTCTGGTCATCCTCTACTTGCGAAGACGTGAGAACCAGCGCTTCAGATGTATTCACACAAAAAACAAAGATTCCCCGTATAGCCTTAACACACTGTTGGAGCAAGTGCTGTTAGCGAACACCTACGAAGGCTGGGACGGCACACGAAGGGTGGGTGGGTGGACAGCACCACACCCTTGTCTCCATAGTGGTGATGTTTACACACCACACCAGGTACTACTTTGAGGCTGAGTCAACCTAGGGGAGGCCCAGAACCGGTTCAGATCATCACTGGTGTTGGCCGTGCGCAGGAATCGAACTTGAGTCAGCTGGTTTGTAGCGCAGATGTTGCACTCCCACTCTGTTTTTGTCACAAAGACACACACACACTCACACACACGTGCATGTGCACACATTCACACACACGTGCATATGCACACACGAACAGGACAGGCTGTATTGCTCTGTGTGTCACATCTGCCAGCTTATGGGCATGTTATTTGTAGCGCAATGCATTTGCAATCCAGAAGTCGTCAGCAGTTGAAACAATGCTACAAGTTTCTTAAACCCTCCCACCTCTGTCCACCGAGCAATGTCAATGGGTACGCCACAGCCAATCGGCAGGTCGCGGTGTGATGGGGTAAAGTGTGCGTACTCCCACACCTTACAAGAAGCATCAACAGCTTTTGTTCGGGAAGATAGAGGGGACTAAACGGGTGTCACACGGGCTAGCGCCCTGTTAACTATGTTTTAAGGGCGCTTTATACATTTTCATAATTATTATTAGAGAAGCAATGGAATGATGTGGCACAAAAGGAAAGGGAGCTGAGTGGACTTGTCAATGATTGGTACCAGCGGTATCAAGATCATCCTCTATGGAGGAGGATCGTGAAGGACGTTACTGGGCAGTTGGATGTAGTCACCCTCTAGCAACAATGGAAGGCAGAGGAGCAACGCTCAAACAACGAGCGCAGAGCCAGGAGGCTAAAACACAGCAAGTTGGAACAGTAGAGGCACAGGTGGTTTGTCAGCCAGTCATCTCAGTCAACCCAAGGCACTTTCTGAGTCTGTCCCCCGACCTCCTGCCAGGCGGGCGTTTGACGCGTCACGTGGCATTAAAGTTCATATAGCCTGGCACATGCGCTGTGGTGAGATTACCGCCAACTAGTGGCAAATGGCGGTTGTTGTTGTCGGTGCTTGTAGCTGTGGTGGTTACAGGTGTGGTGGTTTTGGCAGCAGTTGTGGTTGCAGTCGTTGTGTGGTAATGACTGTGGTGGTTGCGGTAGCGGTTGTGGTGGTTGTGCTTGCTGTGGTTGTGGTTGCTGTGGTTGTGCTTGCTGTGGTTGTGGTTGCTGTGGTTGTGCTGCTGTGGTTGTGGTTGCTGTGGTTGTGCTGCTGTGCGTCCACTCCACTGAGTTACGCGCTGCCTCCTCCTCCCCTGCCCTTGTCCCCAGGGAGGCGGGGAGCGAGCCAGGGGGGCTACAGCAGCACCAGATGTGAGTGTACGCGCTCACCACAGCAGCAGCGGGGGGGGGGGGGGGGGTGCACACAGAGGATGCGCAACGCTGAGATCAAGGAGAGCCAGAGATGGGGGGAACATCGCCCATCTCAGATTGGCTGACAGCACGGTCTCCGTAGCTACGGCGCGACGCGCGTGGACACGGACAGCGGTCCCGCACCTCGGCTCCAGCGCTTCCCAACCCGATTTGTGTGCTTCTCAGTTTTTGTTCCATCTTCATGTTCTCACGAGAGTAGCGCCGTCAGGTGGCTGTACGCGAGACTGCACGATGGATTTTAAAATCCCTAGCAAATAAATTAAATGAGCGACTCAATAACTTCCTCCTGCTCAGCTCCAGTAACTCACCGGTCCTTTGCAATAGAGATAATGAATTACAGCGCACGCTGATTTAACACACGCGTTTCACTTTGATAGGTCATCGTTAAAATCTTACTTTGTACAATACACGTAGGCCATAACTCATCAGTATAAAAAGACAAGGAGCATTACGCATTCATCGTGTAATTATTATTTTAACTTAACGTGGATAATTTTCGTCTCCCGTGTGATTGCGGTGTTATCACAGCGGCCTAGGTGCAGGGCTGTGGGGAGAGAAACTCGAGGTCAAGGAGCTGCTGCTCTTCCTTCTCTCCTACGGATTCTACCCTGAGAGCAGCTCGGGACATTCGGTGCTTCCCCTGCACTTCCAGTGACATCACCGAGAAACATGGCTTCAGAAACAACCTCACCGAGCATCGCACCTCCAGGAGCAACCTCACCGAGCACTGCATCTTCAGAAGCAACCTCACTGAGCCCCACACCTTCAGAAGCAACCTCACCGAGCTCCACACCTTCAGAAGCAACCTCACCGAGCGCAGCACCTTCAGAAGCAACCTCACTGAGCCCAACACCTTCAGGAGGAGGCTGGAGCTGGGATAAGTTCCCGTGGTGGTGATGTCTCTCTGAGTCACCATCCCAGCCACTCGCCTCGGCTGGCAGCTCGCTGTGCCTCCTCCCACTGCGGTTGAATGTTGGTGTTGTTTAAATGTAACTTATTTTCAAAGTTTTGTTATCATTCAGTATTTAGTTTTAGGCTCGAGTTTAACTATTTTAGTTGTTAACTTTAGGTTAAGGCACCGGCGTATGTTGTATTTATTGTCTTAAAATTTTACATTTTCACATTATTTAGTAAGCATTCCTCAAATTTACTAATTTTTATTTAATAAGAAGTCTGAGTTAAAGTGTTGCCATCCTCTTTGGTTCTATTGGGTAAAGTCACGTAGGTGAAAATAAAATAAAAAAAAATAACGACGTTTCGGCCACAACACAAGCGGCCTTCATCAGGTGAAGGGACGAGACTGTCTGGAGGACAGCGCTGGAGTGGAAGAAGCCACGCTTAGATCACGACCTTTAAGCTGTGAGAAGAAAAAGACCACGCGCCTTGACAAAGGAATTAGCATATAATTTAGCATTGAAATGGCTCATTGAAATAGCTAAGTTAAAGTATACACATCCGCAGAGGCACCCCTTGACAAAGGAATTAGCGCTGGAGTGGAAGAAGCCACGCTTAGATCACGACCTTTAAGCTGTGTGAGAAGAAAAGGCCAAGTGCCTTGACAAAGGAATTAGCATATAATTTAGCATTGAAATGGCTCATTGAAATAGCTAAGTTAAAGTATACACATCCACAGAGGTACCCCTTGACAAGGGAATTAGCATCGAATTTAGCATTGAAATAGCTGAGTGATTAGCTTGTAACTGGTCACAGAAATAGCTATGTTAAAGTTAGAGCATATACATTCACCGAGGCACCTAGTACTCATCAAACAGGAGAATTTAGCGAAACACAACCACGCGCAGACATCGGACCTGTGTGCGAGCAAACACGGTGTTCTGACAAAGAAATTAGCATAAAAATTAGCATTTGATTGGCGGATTTTAGGAAAGAGGTGGTGTACGTGCCGGTGGACTCGCAGTTTGGCGCGAGGGGGGGGGGGAAGGGGGAGGGGGGAGTTTACCTATTGATGGTGTGAAAAGGGGGAATTTATAAGAGCTGCGAAAGTTTGGGGTACCACTACTTGAAAAATATACTGTACCATTGAAATTAGTTTAATGTTTAGTTCGATTTAGAACATCTTTCCAATGGTTGCTTAATTTGAAACCATCCTCTTGGTTAAAATTGTGTCTGTGTTTGTAGATCTGAATTGCTTCATGAACAAATCTCTGATAAAAGCCCGTGGGTTTGCAAAGAACCTTGGTATCGGAGAAAATTATATCGTGATCCCCCACAGCGTTGTAACAGTGATCAGCCACGGCAGAAGAATTCGTTTTGCCGTGTTTCAAATCTGATTTGTGCTCGCGAATTCGGTCAGAGACATGTCGCTTTGTCTCACCGATGTAGCAATCACCGCAGGTACAACTCAATTTGTAAACCCCGGGGTACTGTAAATCAGGAATGACATCCTTCACGGATAGGATCAGATCACGAATTTTGTGTACTGTATTGAACCGGACCTGGTTCTTGTGTTTGTTTAGAATTTTGGAAATCTTTTTAGTAACGCCTGCTATATATGTGGAAGTGTGATGGTTTTGACCGGAGTATCAAGTGGTTGTTTCTGTATGGAGGGAGAGACAGCTTGGTGGATGGTACGGTCAGAGTAACCATTCCTTTTGAGGGCCAGGTGTACATGTTTTAATTCACTGGTCAGGTGGTGTTGGTCCGAAATGCAATGAGCCCTATGGTATAAAGTTTTGATGAAAGAATTCTTTTGGGCTGGGTGGTGGTGGGAATCAGGTTTCAAGTAGGAATCTGTGTGGGTGGGTTTCCTGTAGACAGAATGCCCCAATGAGCCATCAGGTCTCCTCTCAAACAGAACATCTAAGAATGGTAGCTTGCCATCTTTCTCCACTTCCATGGTGAATTTGATGGCGGGATGTCTGGAATTGATGTGGTGTAGGAAAAGGTTCAGAGCTGGGAGGCCATGTGGCCAAATGACGAAAGTGTCATCCACATATCTCTTCCACAGGGAAGGTCTGAGGGTGGAAGTCTGGATGGCGTCTGATTCAAATTTCTCCATGAAAATATTGGCTATCACTGGTGATAAGGGGGATCCCATGGGGGTACCCTCATTTTGTTTGTAGAAGTAGCCATTCCAAGTAAAGTAGGTATTTTTGAGGCAGTGCCTAACCAGTACAGGTGTGTCGGGGTCTAGTCCATGTTGGACCAAATTTTCAATTATTTCAATGGTATCAGGTATTGGGACCTTGGTGAACAAAGAGACCACATCGAAGCTGACAAGGATATCGTCAGGGGACAGTACAACGTCTTTGACCATAGAGACCAATTGGGCTGAGTTGAGTACTGCTGAGGCGGTCTTGCCAGTGAAAGGCAGCAAGGTATCTGACAGAAAACGGGCTAGTCTATAGGTAGGGGAGTTGATCGTGGATACGATGGGTCGAAGTGGGGTGCCTTCTTTATGAATCTTGGGAAGACCATAGAATCTAGGGGGTCTTGCAGCAGAAGGTTTTAGGGAGGGACGTTTAGTTGGGTCGATTAGGGAGGTCGAACTTGTGATGATCTTGTTGGTTTTTATCGCTAGGCTATTAGTAGGGTCATTTTTTTATTTTTGAGTAACTTCCATCGTTGAGCAGATTCTGGATTTTGTTGTTGTATGAATCTTTATCCATAATAACAGTAGCGTTGCCTTTATCGGCTGAGAGGATGACTATATCACATTCGCGAGTTCAGAGCGTTCATTTTTGCTGATGTTACTAATGGGTTTCTTAGCATTCTTAAGAATAGTGGCTATTTACAGCTCTCGCAACGTCTGCTTGGATGTGTCCTACTCCTTTGAGGGCTACATCGACCTGAGAGATGATATCATCTATTGGTATGTGTTTTGGGGTGACAGCAAAATTTAGTCCCCTAGCCAGTACTGTTTTCTGATTGTCCGAAATCGGGGTGCTACTCTGATTAATGACGATTTTGTTAACATCTAGTTTTGTTATATGTGGAACTGGGTTCTTCTTTGATAGGTGGTTGAATTTAGAAATCAGGTTAGCATTACATTTGACTGACAGTGACTCACCAGAAGAAGCAGTCATGTTGTCTACGTGATTCCAATCAGAAGGTGACATTTTTTTGTGTTAACATTAAATGAGCTTGTAGGAGAGTCCTGTCTAAAGTATCGAGTTCAAATCGGAGTAGCCTTATCCTCTCTGAGATTAAAGATAGGCTGGCCTTAAGCAGAATCTGTTTAGAATTCGGAGAAGATACAGCAGCAGAAGTGAGTGTGAAAGCGATGGGTTTTACCTTGTGATCGCGGCATCTTTTGAGGAAGGTCAGCGTCTCGATGAGTTGCGACTTCTTGTCCCGTTGTCTGTTAAAAGCTCTAACAGATAGGTGAAAACCCTCCCCATAGAGGTTATCAGTTCTAGATTTAAAGCTTTCGTGACTGCTAGGATCCATACTCTTTGGTTCTATTGGGTAAAGTCACGTAGTTGAAAATAAAATAACAAAAAATCACGACGTTTCGGCCACAACACAAGCGGCCTTCATCAGGTGAAGGGACGAGACTGTCTGGAGGACAGCGCTGGAGTGGAAGAAGCCACGCTTAGATCACGACCTTTAAGCTGTGTGAGAAGAAAAAGACCACGCGCCTTGACAAAGGAATTAGCATATAATTTAGCATTGAAATTCCTTTGTCATCTCTGATAAAAGCCCACGGGCTTTTATCAGAGATGTGTTCATGAAGCAATTCAGATCTACAAACACAGACACAATTTCAACCGAGAGGATGGTTTCAAATTAAGCAACCATTGGAAAGATGTTCTAAATCGAACTAAACATTAAACTAATTTCAATGGTACAGTATATTTTTCAAGTAGTGGTACCCCAAACTTTCGCAGCTCTTATAAATTCCCCCTTTTCACACCATCAATAGGTAAACTCCCCCCTCCCCCTTTCCCCCCACCCCCCCCCCCACGCCAAACTGCGAGTCCACCGGCACGTACATCACCTCTTTCCTAAAATCCGCCAATCAAATGCTAATTTTTATGCTAATTTCTTTGTCAGAACACCTTGTTTGCTCGCACACAGGTCCGATGTCTGAGCGTGGTTGTGTTTCGCTAAATTCTCCTGTTTGATGAGTACTAGGTGCCTCGGTGAATGTATATGCTCTAACTTTAACATAGCTATTTCTGTGACCAGTTACAAGCTAACCACTCAGCTATTTCAATGCTAAATTCGATGGTAATTCCTTTGTCAAGGGGTACCTCTGCGGATGTGTATACTTTAGCTTAGCTATTTCAATGAGCCATTTCAATGCTAAATTATATGCTAATTCCTTTGTCAAGGCACTTGGCCTTTCTTCTCATACAGCTTAAAGGTCGTGATCTAAGCGTGGCTTCTTCCACTCCAGCGCTAATTCCTTTGCCAAGGGGTACCTCTGCGGATGTGTATACTTTAACTTAGCTATTTCAATGAGCCATTTCAATGCTAAATTATACGCTAATTCCTTTGTCAAGGCGCGTGGTCTTTTTCTTCTCACACAGCTTAAAGGTCGTGATCTAAGCGTGGCTTCTTCCACTCCAGCGCTGTCTTCCAGACAGTCTCGTCCCTTCACCTGATGAAAGCCGCTTGTGTTGTGGCCGAAACGTCGTGATTTTTTGTTATTTTATTTTCACCTACGTGACTTTACCCAATAGAACCAAAGAGTATGGATCCTAGCAGTCACGAAAGCTTTAAATCTAGAATTGTTGCCATCCTCACACAACAGCACTCATTGCTGTTGGTATTTCTGAGCCAGTGTTGTATATTCCACAGTAACAGGTCAGGGAGCACTTTCTCAATATCACAACTGCGACTGACTTCCTACAAACCAATTTTACAAACCCCAATGGGAATATAGATTCGTTCAGTTTCTGCCCGATCAGGATTTTAACTTGCGACACGTCATGGTGAGTTGAGCTCTCAAACCATGATGCCATCGAATGCCTCCATGTCCGACATCGGCACCATCTCTTCTCCTCTCCTCTCACGAGCAACCGTTTCCCTCCACAAGCACAAATCGTGAAGATGTGAGTTCGACAGCGACATCCCACGTGTCACCACATCCGTTACACATTACCCGGCATGTGTCAGTTTGAGGACTTTCATATTGGTCAGCCAATGTCAGATTATTAGTTTGTAAAACTTAAGAAAAGTGTGTTTTGAAATGGATATATGAAGTTACATGTTTTCTCGGTGGGGGTGTTAATCCACAGAATAGCACGCGCCGTTCATTGCGTATTAACAGATGCGTTCATGACGTCTGAGTCATAAATCATAAAACCGTGAACACTCAGACTGTGGGCTTGCAGAGTCGGTGTTGCGTGCTGCAGTGCATTCTGTGTAGGGTACCCTGTTTTTTCTCCATTAAGGCTAAATGTGCTCATTTATAATTTATGTTATTTATATTGTTTTTAATATATATACAGTACAACCTTGCATATCTGACCGTCATCTATCCACTTTGCCCAATTAACCACCACACCCAGCGCTGTGCTTGTGCACGGTGTAGCGGTCATCTTCGATTGATGCTCACATATTTGACCTTTACACAAATTTGACCTTTATCCACCTGTAGTTCAGTCTGTAGCAAGTCAGATATGTGACGCACTAACAGAAAAGAAAACGACATCAGTGCGACCACCACAGCTAACATGAGTACGCTCTGCAGGGTGCACAGTGGCAGCGTGGCCCCAATCTGGGGGATTTTTCAGTGCAGAGCTTGAGGAGAACAAATCGGTTTAGTGAAACCAATTTGATCAAGTCACCTAAAGCCCACATTACAGCCACTCATTTATGAACATGTTCTAAATTATAACCCACCTCAAATAAGTTAGATTTTTTTGTAATTGTGTAAGTCCATTCGGTTGTGTTAGATTAACATTATGTCACGTAGCATTAGCTGTACTTTAGTTATAATACGGGTTTAAGTAGAGATAATAAACCTTGCTTAATACGAAATGTTATCTATGCAAGTCTCTGTGCAGGGTACGCGTCGCTGTACATGGTCGGAATGTCACGATTCATCGATCAACATCGATTCTCGAAAATAATAATATCCAGCTCACAATATTTTTGTACATATTAAATAAAACTGAGCAGATGATACAAGCTGTGTATTTGGTCATGCGTGTGCTGGTGGGGAAGAGCCTCCCTGCAGGGATCTCCAGAGAGCCCCCTAGAGGGCGCCAGGCCTCCTGCTCCACGCGTCTCGCAGTCGGCTCGCACTCTCGCGGCACCAGGAGCCGTTCTCACGCTCGCCGCGTGCTTCACACTCGGTGTTTCGAATCTCACGGACGCGGCGATTCCGTCTCGCCCTCATTGCCGCTGTTCTCACGCTGCCACGAGTTGATGTCAGGAACCCTACAGTGGCCTCGATCGCGCATTTCAACTTGAGGAGTCTGCCACAGGTGACATCATCGTGTGTTGTGGGGCTGCCCGACACCAACAAGCTGACAAACCATGTGTACAACAATAGAGCTTCCACTCTGTTAGGGGCTGAATAATTGTATCAAAAATACATTTTGTGAATGAATTTTGTTGCCAATATTTTACAATAATTTTTCAATCTGGCAAAGTTGGTAATAGGTTCGTTCACGTTTTGTAGGGCTTGCTTCAGGGTTTTGTAATTTTGCGAAAACAAATGTCTCTTTGGACAGAGAGACATCCCCTTTTTTCTTGCCTTAAACATTGGGAAATCGTGATGTGTATTGCATCTGAGCTGCTCGCTATCCAATATAATAATGTTGCATTGCTGCAGCTCATTGACAATAACCATGTCCATTCAAACGACCAGTCACAGTCGTCCTGCTCAAACAAGCATTGGGTGATTCTCTACTCGGTTAATGGACCTGAGCTCGCAATGGAAATTCCACATCCCTATGACAGGGACCAGCCTATCCAATGGGCAGCATGCTGCTTGGGTCATTATGACATCACCAAATCCGAAGCGAAGGCGGTCTCAGCTTGACCCAAACTGCGTACGGCGCTCCCCTTAACGAAGCACTCAATGAAAGTGAACAGTCACCAACACGCATCACACTTCGTGATTTAACAGTTTGTATGGCGCAGGACGAGAAAATGTGAGGGGGCGATTTCCAACGATTTTGATAATCGGGATTAATTGATTCTGCTCTTTACAAAATGTATATTATATATTCATTTAAGCATTTTAAAACTCGCGAAGTAGACATTTTTTCGTAAGGAATGGCTGCGTTGCTATAGTAACGCAGCCTGCATCACAACCTCTTTGTTTATTTGTTACAATGCTCGCGGTTTGTGTTTGGGGCCACGCCAGGCTGGTGCTGATTGGCTCGAATCGCCACGCGGCCACGTGCCCGCAGACAGCAACGCTGCCGGCTGTGCACCAGTGTACGGCGCGCGGAGTTAAACCGGCGGTGTCGCTTGCACAAGCGGACTCCGAGTTGCCCGGCCTCTCGCGGTGTGGCTGCCCCCAGCAGGCACCCTGAAGCTACGCAGTCTTCCCGTGCCTCAGCTCTGTCCTTTCAGACGAACCCTTCTCCAGTAACTGCTGCGACTTCTGTGGCCGGTGACACAACAATGAGTCAACGTGGTGAGGTATGGTGGAATAACTCCACTATTCGCACAGCGTGGGAAGGCCCTGATCCAGCAGTGGACTGACAAAAGGGCTTGAACACAGTAGACGGGGCAAGTCCGGGTCTTTGCCCAGTAACATGTGAGTGTTGTTTCAAAGGACAGTCTGCAGTGATTGAGGACACCTGATGATGACCGTTTGCGTTATGGTCGAAATGTCGTGAGAATTTTTATAGTTTTATATATATTTTATTATTTCATTGTTTCCCTTCAACGTGACTTTACCGAAAGAGCTAAGTACATAGAAGATTGAGGACCTGTTGAGATATTTAAACCCAGCGGCAAGGTTCACATCACACAGTTTCCATGCCCAGTCGTCTGATTTATTTCCCTTTCTATAGCGGTGCTCGTTGCCAATCCTTGCTGCCGGCTCCCATACTTGAGCCCTCATCTCACGATGCCGGGACCTCTGTTGGGATCATAATGTAGACGACGCGTTCAGGTGTTGATGGCAACAGACAGGTGGCAGCATTGCCCTTCGCAGCCGCATGACTGACGGCTTGCGAGATGACGACTGCTGCCGTGACTCGTGATGCGTGCACAATTATTTATCCATAATACACGAACGCGTACAGTGTAAGCCTGACTCCTCTACCGCGACCAAGCAATGGCGCAGCACGCTGATGGAGTGGCGAACCTGGCAAGAGACAGGAGACAGGGCTACAGGCAGGAGTACAACACCCACGTCGTGCTGTGTGAGACTCTCACCAAGCGCCATCAGCCATGACCTATCCACTGCTACATGCACACCTCCCCAATCCGTCATCATCACGTGTACATTATTTAGAAACACACGTGTACATTAAGTAGAAACCAGTGACGTGCGGTGAGGTCAATGGCTTGGGAGGCACTGGCGAGTATCAGAACCAGATTTAAATATTGGGGGGCGCGTCCTCACTGAGGGGGGCGTGTCTGACACGCCCCCCTCAGTGAGACAGATGTGATAGCTCCCTCCCCTGGTGCTTTTTCATTGCAGTTTCATGACGAGACCAGCGAACCTAAATATCTTTATACACATACGTGAAAGAAGCTACCTGGACTATGGAAGGCGATGACATGTAATGACGTGGTCTACAAACATTACATTGGTGACACACACAGAGAGATAGTAACAGGCACGCGCTTATTGCCCGCACTCCTTCCAGTGTCTGAGGAGTTGCATAATCAGAGGGGAGGCTGAGCTCATCACTGCCTCCTCGCCTCTCGTCTCTCTCTGGATGTGCAGCGGAACTCCGCAAATTTAGCGATTTTGACTACAAAAATGATTGGGATCGTACAAATAAATGACATTTATAACACAGATCAGTGGAAAAATTTAAATGTATTTTTTTTTACTTTTCGTAACAGCTATTTCGATTGGTGTATGACAGGTAAGGCTCTGCCTCCCCTGCCTCCCCTGACTGCACGTCCCTGGTAGAAACATACGTGTACATTATGTATATACACGTATGTACATTATTTAAAAATACTCGTGTACATTATTTAGGAACACATGTACATTTTGTAGAAACACACGTGTACATTATGTAGAAACACGGGTGTAGATTATTAGAAACACGTGTACATTTTTTTGAAAAACAATTGTGCATTATTTATAAACACGGGTGTACATTATTTAGAAACTCGTGTACATTATTTAGCAATATTTTTTGGGTCTTTCCGTAAAGCCACGTAGATAGAAAAATAATCAAAAATATCACAACGTTTCGATCGCAACACAAGCAATCGTCATTAGTTGAAAAAATATAGCGGGAGAGCTGCTGAAGCAGAATGTTATAGGTTTGAGATGGGTGTAGCCCAAGGGTAAGTGGGCGGGGCTAAAGATGGAATTTGCATGTAAATGTAAGATCAGAGAGCTGATATACCTCCACGACGAAGCTGGAGGTGGCCATTGTATTGTGAGAGATTAGCATGTCAATCTGTTAATGTAAGATTAGCATGTCAATGTAAGAAAACCAGGCGCCACCGAAGCTGTGGGGGTGGCCATTGTATTGTGAGAGATTAGCATGTCAATGTAAGAAAACCACCGCAACGGTGGCTGTGTTAATGAGACATTTAGCCTGTTAATGTAAGATTAGCATGCCAATGTAAGAAAACTGGGCGCCACCGCCACATCGAGGAAAACAAAGCTGTGGAGGTGGCCATTGTATTGTGAGAGATTAGCATGTCAATGTAAAACAACCACCGTAACCGTGGCTGTGTTAGTGAGACATTTAGCCTGTTAATGTGAAGACATTTAACCTGGTAATGTAACTCAGAGTCGGAAATAACTGCTAACATCGGCAGGTAGGATGGAAACATCACAGCCAGTTATGACTTAAACTGGTTAGTCCTTCCAATAATTGCTCAATTTGTAACCATCTTCCCGGTTGAAATTGTGTCTGTGTTTATATATCTGGATGGCTTCATAAACGAATCTTTGTTGATAGCCAGTGTGTTTGCAGAGTACCTTTGTCTTGGAAAAAACAATTTCGTGTTTCCCCTCAGCGTTAAAACAATGATCAGCGACGACCGAGGTATTGGTCCAACCGTGTTTCAGATCTGCCTTATGCTCACGAGCACAGTCCGAGACATGTCGCTTAGTTTCCCCAATGTAACTACTGCTGCAGACACAGCTTAGTTTGTAGACACCGGAGTATTGCATGTCAGGGATCACATCCTTCACAGATGGGATCAGATCACGAATTTCATGTACTGTGTTGAATCGAACCTGGATCTTGTGTTTGTTCATGGTTTTGGAAATATTTTTAGTAACCCCTGCTATGTATGGCAAGGTGATGGTTTTCATTGGGTCCTCAGATGGTTCTTTCAAAATGGTTGGGGTGATAGTTTTACGGATTGTGTAGTTCGAATATCCATTCATCTTGAAGGCGTGGTGTACGTGCTTCAGTTCACTGGTTAGGTGGTGATGGTCAGAAATACAACGAGCTCTATGGTGTAAAGTTTTGATGAGGGAATTCTTCTGGGCTGGATGGTGGTGGGGGTCAGGCTTTAGGTAGGCATCCATATGGGTGGCTTTGCTGTAGACAGTGTCCCATTGAGCCATCTGGTCTCTTTTCGATTAAATCATCCAAGAATCGTAATTTGCCATCCTTTTCCACCTCCATGGTGAATTTGTTGGCTGGGTGTATGGAATTGATGTGGTTGAAGAATTAGGCCAGCGCTGGTAGGCCATGTGGCCAGATGACAAACGTGTCATCTACGTATCTCTTCCACAAGGAAGGACGTAGGGTGGATACCTGGATGGCATCTGTATCAAAATTTTCCATGAAAACATTGACGACAACTGGAGATACGGGAGAACCCATTGGGGTACCTTCAACTTGTTTGTAGAATGTTCCATTCCAGGTGAAGTAAGTGTTGGTGAAGCAGTGTCTAACCAGGGCCGGTACATCAGCATTCAGTCCTTGTTGGACCAAATAATCAATGATTGCAATGGTGTCAGACACAGGAACTTTAGCAAACAAAGATACTAAATCGAAACTGACAAGCAAATCACCTGGAGATAGTGAGATGTCCTTAATTAGAGATACCAAGTGAGCTGAGTTAAGTACAGCTGAGGTGGAAGGTCTCGGACAGAAATCGGGCCAGTTTGTAGGTGGGTGATTCAATGGTGGAGATGATAGGACGAGGTGGTGTACCTTCCTTATGGATTTTTTGTAAGCCATAAAATCTGGGTGCTCTAGCGGCAGAGGGTTTTTGAAAGAGCTGCTTGATTGGATCGATTAAAGCTGTCAAATCAGTGATGATATTGTTGGTTTTCGTAACCAGGATGTTGGTAGAATCTCTATTGATTTTAGCATAGCTGCCATTATTAAGTAGGTCCTGCATTTTGTTATTGTATGGGGTTTTGTCCATGATGACAGTGGCATTGGCCTTGTCGGCTGAGAGGATGACTATGTCATCTCTCTTTTTTAGTTGACAAACACACATGTATGTTATTTTTAAAATACGGGTGTAAATTATTTAGAAACACACGTGTACATTGTTTATAAACATACGTGTACATTATTAATAAACATACGTGTATATTATTTAGAAACATACGTGTACATTATTTCGAAACATGCGTGTACATTATATAGAAACACACGTGTACATTATTTTTCAAATACGGGTGTACAGTGAGGGAAAAAAGTATTTGATCCCCTGCTGATTTTGTACGTTTGCCCACTGACAAAGAAATGATCAGTCTATAATTTTAATGGTAGGTTTATTTGAACAGTGAGAGACAGAATAACAACAACAAAATCCAGAAAAACGCATGTCAAAAATGTTATAAATTGATTTGCATTTTAATGAGGGAAATAAGTATTTGACCCCTCGGAAAAACATGACTTAGTACTTGGTGGAGAAAACCTTGTTGGCAATCACAGAGGTCAGACGTTTCTTGTAGTTGGCCACCAGGTTTGCACACATCTCAGCATGGATTTTGTCCCACTACTCTTTGCAGATCTTCTCCAAGTCATTAAGGTTTCGAGGCTGACATTTGTCAACTCAAACCTTCAGCTCCCTCCACAGATTGTCTATGGGATTAAGGTCTGGAGACTGGCTAGGCTACTCCAGGACCTTAATGTGCTTCTTCTTGAGCCACTCCTTTGTTGCCTTGGCCGTGTGTTTTGGGTCATTGTCATGCTGGAATACCCATCCACGACCCATTTTCAATGTCCTGGCTGAGGGAAGGAGGTTCTCACCCAAGATTTCACGGTACATGGCCCCGTCCATCGTCCCTTTGATGTGGTGAAGTTGTCCTGTCCCCTTAGCAGAAAAACACCCCCAAAGCATAATGTTTCCACTTCCATGTTTGATGGTGGGGATGGTGTTCTTGGGGTCATAGGCAGCATTCCTCCTCCTCCAAACATGGCGAGTTGAGTTGATGCCAAAGAGCTCCATTTTAGTCTCATCTGACCACAACACTTGCACCCAGTTGTCCTCTGAATCATTCAGATGTTCATTGGCAAACTTCAGACGAATGTATATGTGCTTTCTTGAGCAGGGGGACCTTGCGGGCACTGCAGGATTTCAGTCCTTCACGGCATAGTGTGTTACCAATTGTTTTCTTGGTGACTATGGTCCCAGCTGCCTTGAGATCATTGACAAGATCCTCCCGTTTAGTTCTGGGCTGATTCCTCACCGTTCTCATGATCATTGCAACTCCACGAGGTGAGATCTTGCATGGAGCCCCAGGCTGAGGGAGATTGACAGTTCTTTTGTGTTTCTTCCATTTGCGAATAATCGCACCAACTGTTGTCACCTTCTCACCAAGCTGCTTGGCAATGGTCTTGTAGCCCATTCCAGCCTTGTGTAGGTCTACAATCTTGTCCCTGACATCCTTGGAGAGCTCTTTGGTCTTGGCCATGGTGGAGAGTTTGGAATCTGATTGATTGATTGTTTCTGTGGACAGGTGTCTTTTATACAGGTAACAAGCCGAGATTAGTAGCACTCCCTTTAAGAGTGTGCTCCTAATCTCAGCTCGTTACCTGTATAAAAGACACCTGGGAGCCAGACATCTTTCTGATTGAGAGGGGGTCAAATACTTATTTCCCTCATTAAAATTCAAATCAATTTATAACATTTTTGACATGCATTTTTCTGGATTTTGTTGTTATTCTCTCTCTCACTGTTCAAATAAACCTACCATTAAAATTATAGACTGATCATTTCTTTGTCAGTGGGCAAACGTACAAAATCAGCAGGGGATCAAATAATTTTTTTCCCTCACTGTACATGATTTAGAAATACACATGTACATCATATAGAAACACACGTGTAGGTTATTTAGAAATACACGTGTATACTCTTTGGTTCTTTCGGTAAAGTCACGTAAGTATGAATAAAATAAATTAAATCAGGACGTTTTAGGCGCAACTCAAGCGTCCGTAATCAGGTGGGACAACCACAGCAAGAAACAATTGCTGAAGTGGGCAAAAGAGCTAGTCTAACAATAGGCTATATAGGTAAGAGAGGAGGGAGGAGCAAGGGGGGAGAGATAGAGAGGGGGGGTTAGGGGGATGCAGAAATGAAGGCAACACCATAAAGAGTTAAGGTTTTACCTGGTTAATAGCATCCTTCCAATGATTGCTCAATTTGTATCCATCTTCTCGGTTGAAGTGATGTCTATGTTTATATATCTGGATGGCTTCATGAACAAAACTTTTATAGTAGCCCGAAGGTTTGCAGAGTACCTTAGTCTCGGAAAAAAACAAATCATGAGAGCCCACAGCGTTATAGCAATGGTCAGCCACGGCAGAGGTATTGGTTCTGCCATATTTCAGATCTGCCTTGTGTTCACGAACACGGTCCGAGATATGTCGTTTCGTTTCCCCAATGTAACACTCACCACAGGTACAACCTAGTTTGTAGACTCCAGGATATTGCATGTCAGGAATGACATCCTTCACAGATGGGATTAGATCATGGATTTTGTGTACTGTACTGAATCGGACCTGGATCTTGTGTTTGTTTGAGATTTTATAAATATTTTTTGGTAACGCCTGCTATGTATGGTAACGTGATGGTTTTGATTGGTGTCTCAGGAGGTTGTTTCTCCATGTTTGGAGAAACAGCTTTGCGAATAATGCGGTCCGAGTACCCATTCATCTTGAGGGCCTGGTGTACGTGTTCCAGTTCACTGGCTAGGTGGTGTTGGTCAGAAATTCAGTGGGCCCTTTGGTGTAGTGTTTTAATGAGGGAATTCTTCTGTGCCGGATGGTGGTGGGAATCAGGTTTCAGATAGGAATCTGTGTGGGTGGCTTTCCTGTAGACAGAGCGTCCCAACGAGCCATCAGGTCTCTTCTCAAACAAAACATCCTGGAATGGTAGCTTACCATCCTTCTCCACTTGCATGGTGAATTTGATGAATGGGTGTATGGAATTAATGTGGTTGAGAAATTGGTTATATGCTGGCAGGCCATGTGGCCAAATGACGAAAGTGTCATCTACATATCTCTTCCTGACAGGCAATATCCTGGAGTCTACAAACTAAGTTGCACCTGTGGGGGTGTTACATTGGGGAAACGAAACGACATATCTCGGACCGTGTTCGCGAGCACAAGTTAGATCTGAAACACACGGCAGAACTAATACCTCTGCCGTGGCTGACCATTGCTATATAGCAATGGGCTCTCATGATATTGTTTTTTCCGAGACCAAGGTACTCTGAAAACCTTCGGGCTACTATCAAAGGTTTGATCATGAAGCCATCCAGATATATAAACATAGACATAACTTCAACCGAGAAGATGGATGCAAATTGAGCAATCATTGGAAGGATGTTATTAACCAGGTAAAACCTTAACTGCTTTATGGTGTTGCCTTCATTTCCGCATCTCCAGCTGCTTCAGCTCCTTACTCCCAGCCCTGCCCACTCCCCCCCCCCCCCCCCGGCATTTTGTCTGCTCTTCCTCTAAACGTTTTCGCAGCACTCCCCTCCCCCTACCCCCCCTCTCTATCTCTACCCCCTTGCTCCTCCCCCCTCTCTTACCTATATAGCCTCTTATTACAGCAGCCCTTTTGCCCACTTCAGCAATTATGTATGGCTGTGGTTGTCCCACCTCATGACGGACGCTTGTGTTACGCTTGAATCGTCGTTATTTAATTAATTTTATTTTATACTTAAGTGACTTTACCGAAAGAACCAAAGAGTATGAATCCCTGCAGTCACGAAAACTTCAAATCTAGATTAAATATGCGTGTACATTATTTAGGAGCACATGTGTACATTATTTAGAAACACACGTGTACATTATTTAGAAAAAACTCTTGTACATTTTTTAGAAACACGTGTGTACATTATTTAGAAACACACCTGTACATTATTTAGAAACACGGGTGTACATTATTTAGAAACACTGGTGTACATTATTTTAAAAAATTATGGGTGTACATTGTGTAGAAACACACGTGTACATTATGTAGAAACGCGCATGTACATTATGTAGAAACACACGTGTACATTATTTAGAAACACACGTGTACATTATTTAGAAACATACGTATAAATAATTCATTTATAAGCACACTTCTTTTAAAGCAGTCTGCCTCAACAGCAGACTATGCTTTTCCACCTGATGATGGACGCTTGTGTTGCGCCCGAAACGTCGTGATTTATTTTATTTTATACCTACGTGACTTTACCGAAAGAACCAAAGAGTATGGATTCCTGCAGTCACGAAAGCTTCAAATCAAGATTGACACTACATAATGTAAACACACGTGTACATTATGTACAAACACGCGTGAACATGATTTAGAAACACGGGTGTACATTATTTAGAAATACACGTGTAAATTATTTAGAAACACACCTGTACATTATTTAGAAACACACGTGTACATTATGTAGAAACACACGTGCACATTATTTAGAAACACGTGTGGATTATTTAGAAATACACGTGTACATTATTTAGGAACACATGTACATTTTGTAGAAACACACGTGTACATTATGTAGAAACACATTATAAATAATTTATAAACACACGTTTACATTATGTAGAAACACGCGTGTACATTATTTAGAAGTACACGTGTACATTATGTAGAAACTCGTGCATACATGATGTAGAAACACGCGTGTACATTATTTGGCAGCTATAGATTCCAACAAGCGATTCTTAAACACTTCGATGAGCTATCATGTGTAATGTGGTCGCCTCTCTAAACAAGCTCCTAGCTCAGTTGACTTTACCTGTTGAATAAAATAGTTTAGTTGAGTCTCCTTCACAACCCACACTGACCAGTGCAATGAAGTATAGTCAACATCCCAATGAAAATATGGCATATGGGAAAGAGGCCTTCATCCAGGAATGTATTGAATAACACGCGTGGAACACGACTGTGGCTTCTTCCTCACAAACTACATAAGTTAAGATGACACCACAGAAGGCCTCTCCAATCTATGTTGATCATGGGGTTTGTTTGACTATATTTCACCACGCTGGTCAAAGTGGGTTGTTTAAGGAATGGTGAAGGGCATGACTGGGTTAGATATTACCCGCTGTGACTACGCACCTGTACATAGGTACATGTGAAAAATCGTGCAGCTTCACTGTGTATCTGAACCCACATACCTGTACACAGGTACATGAGGAAGATCGTGCAGCTTCACTATGTATCTGAACCCACACACTAAGTGCAAAGATTGCATCCATTGTTGACCTTCCCTGTCTGCAACCAAACTCACTCTCGCTAATATCCACCAGCTTTCTCAGACTCCTTACTATGATTTTTCCCAGAGTTTCATGGTGTGAATCATCAATGCTATTCCTCTGTAGTTCCCACACTCTTGTACATCACCGTTTTAATTAAATATAGAAACCAAAGTGCTCTCTCTCCACGCATCCGGCATTTTCTTCTCCATCCAGCTTTTCTCAAACAGCCCCATCAATATTTAAACACCCTTCTCTCCCATTAATTTAAATAAATACATCGAATCTCATCTGGCCCCACTGCCTTTTGATGTGCCATGCTCCCCAGAGCCTCCACCACCTCTTCACTGGTTCTAGTCTCTGTAACTACTTTAATTATTTGATGTTCCAAAACCATTTCGCGTCTTGGGTTTTCTACATTCAACAGCTTCTCAAAGCACTCTTTACATCTCTCTCTAACCTTTATCTCATCCACGATTGTTCATCCTTTACAGTTCTTAACGAGATTAACGTGGTCAATGTCCTTGGTCTTTCTCTCTCTGGCTCTTGACAAATGGTATACCATCTTCTCACTTTATTTGCTGTCAAGATTCTGGCAGAGTTGTGCAAATGCTGTTGTTTTTGCCATTGCTACCACCAGCTTTGCTTTTCTTCTCGCTGCCAGGTATTCATCCAGATGGCCCTTCTCTCTCGTGTTCTGACACTTCTTAAACTTGGCCTTTTTCTCTCTTGTTGCCTTTTGCACCTCATCACTCCACCACCATGTTTCCTTCTGTTGGATCTGTCTTCCTTTGCTCACTCCCACTGCACTACCTGCTGCTTTCAGTATTCTACATGCCAGTTGTTCCCATATTTCCTTCACGCTCCCCCTAGGCGTTACACTTTTGAAGTTCTCCATAGCTTGCCTGCAGAAATGTTCTTTCTCATTGTTTAGTTGCCACCACTTCACCCTGCTACGTTCTTTTGTCTCACCTTCCTCTTCCTAACGCCTTTCACTAAGCAGTCTGCCACCAGTGTTCTATGTTGGCCAGTCACACACTCTCCAGGGATCACTTTGCAGTTCTTCACTCATTTTAGGTGCTTCCCCCTCACCAGAATAACATATCTCTGGCTCTTTACCTCTCCACTCTGCTAGGTCATCACATGTCCCTCCTGCTTCTGGAAGTAGGTATTCACCACTGCAAGATCATTTGCCTGGGCCATTCAAGGAATGCCCTCTCCTCCCTCATTGCTACTGCCATATCTGCATCCTCCAAGGTTCCTTTCATATCCGTCCTTACTTCTTCCCTCTCTTCCATTTAAGTCTGCGTCCATAACCACTACTTCATCAACCAGGATTTTCCAACACTCCTGGTCTAAGCTCTCCCAACAATGAATCCTTCTCTTGCCCACTGCAGTCCATCTGTAGGGCATAAGCACACACCACTTTACAACCCCACTGTCCAGAACCAGTCTAACATCAGTCTGTCATTCACTCTTTTGACTTCCACCACGTGGTCTTCATCTCCTGACTCAACACAACTCCAACCTCATCTCCCCTTGATGTTCCATGGTACAACAATTTTAAACAACAGTCAATCTCTTTTGCTCTACTGCCTTTCCATTTTTTGCATGGATGCGTGCGATGTCGACTTTCCTCCTTCTTAAGCAGTCTACTAATTCCTGACATTTTCCTGTCATTGTTCCAATATCCCACGTGGCCAAACATATCCTCCTCCTGAACAACCTTCTTCTCTTTCCATTTTGTTTCTCCAATTTCATATGTGCAGAGAACATACTACCACTGCCTGGGTCTGCACTCCCTGCAGCAGCCGAGTCCTTGTGTCCCGAGATTCTTCGCACCTTCTGCCCACTTAAGGGATGCGGGGGACTGAGGACCATTTGTTTGCAAGGATTTTTTGGCTTTAGGGTTTTATGGTCGGTTGCCACCAGACGATACCCCCCCCTACCTCCTTCATCCAGCCTCCGGAAAGGCAGAAACACATTTTTGTTGAGTACCTGTTGCAATACTACGATGCGTAATTAGTCAAACATGCATAAGATGCTGCTGCAACATTTGGATCAAGATAAATACATTTAAAGCAAAAGTCACAAACAACAAGTTCACGAAACAGTGGGAGACTTCTGTTGAAGGGGGACAGCGGGAAACACAGCAGTAGAGCGTGGTTACCGGCTGCCTATGGCAGCAGTGATTGCAGGCCGAGCTGGATTACAGTGGTGGAGTAAAGAGGTGGAAAATAGCGGAGTGGATAAAAAACGGAATTGGATTATGAGAAGCAGCATACCGCAGTTCCCAGAGAAGACGGCGTTAGTCTATGTGTATCACCTGCTGTGACATGGGTCAGAAGCATGGCTATTTAAACTAAACACGATTTCATTTGATTTAGAACTATGGAGAGGGAACAGAAGCTGAAGAGTGCACAGAGAAGCGTGGAGAGGTGCACACTTTAAACCACATTGAGACGAGAAGGGGACGCGTGGACCAGGCATTGTACACGAGGAAGAGATATCGTATTGACTGTTCAAAAACATCCTGTGATATTGTTAGTTCACCAGCATTGATTCTAGCAAACCTGACTGCTGATGAGACACTGCGTGTCAAAACCGGTCTCGAGTTTTCATGTCTTGAAACAATGCTGCTAAATTAAGCAATCCCAGAAGGCTGGGCGACTGATGGGTTTTGGATGAAAAACTTTAATTTGTTCATATGAAGAGAAGGGAAAGCAACGGAGACGTAGATTCCTTAATTATGTTTAGAAGAGTGAGCGGGTCTCGCCACTGGAAGGGATAGTGGCCGAGAATAATGATCGAGTGGCAGCCAAAGGAGGCAACGTGCCTCAGAGGAGGACGTACACCGTGGAGATGGAGCAATGAGGCTAGCTCGTGTTTATGAGCCACATGGATTGTTGTATCGCAAGAACACGAAGGCCGAAGGTTGATTCAAATTGTTTGAGATTCAGGTGAAACACCCAACACTCACAAAGCAAACTAAAATTAGTCACAGAAAAGTCATTCCCATTGGTAGCCCTAAGCTGGTCGTGGAAATTCCACATTCCCATGGTAGAGGTCAGTCGCGTTGGCAAGATGTTAACTCCCTTGCCTGGTATACAGGAGGTTGTGGGTCCGATCCCAATCCTGACGCCTGTCCTATATTTGGAGTTTGCATGTTCTCACCGTGCTCACGTGGATTTTTCTCTGGGTCCTCTGGGTTTTCCCTCCACATTCAGAAACAAGCGTGTAGAGTATTTGGCTGCTATAATGTGCCACATGATCAGCCACTTCGTTGAGCGATCATTTGTGGCCAGGTCGCTTCTGAAAAAGAGCTATACAGCTTAGTGGGCCTTACCTGCGAAGTAAATAAATACATTTTATTTTAGTTTTAGTCTAAATAGCATGGTAACTGTTGATGATAGACTACCGAACATTCTAATAGGAGGGGACTGTCTTGCTTGACCACGCGGCGCTGGTGACGGTCAAGTCTCTGTTCCAAAGCAGGACGCGAATCTTTTCCACACAAAACCCCCTAGCCCGTGTAGCGGACTTCACCACCATGCTGTGCTCTAGAGGTCAAGGGCACGAGGCGTGTGCAGTGCCCATGGTGACTAACGGGGTGTCTCTCCTCTACTTCTCACTGGTTTATACCACGGGGGACATTCATCAACAACGCAGACTCGTTCAGTCGCTACACGGAGCCCCAACACGCAGGTAAAGTTCGGGGCTTTCCGAGAGTCACGGTGTTGTGCACTCACGCGTTCCGGACGAACCCAGCCCACACAGCCGCTCTGCCAGACCAGCCCCACACAGCCAACACGGTACATGCCAGGAGTCGAACTCACGAGACTCAGATTGTTGTTTGAGCAGCTGACCGCCACCACACAGAGGTGTATTGATAAAAAACAGATATAATAGGCAACGTTTCAAGTCATGGCTCTCATTCATAGAACAAAGAGAGGCCAGAGGTAGATTTAAATAGTTAGGGTACAGCATACAACAATTCACGCCCCCCCCCCCCAAGTATGATATGATTCACCATCACCATCACTGCTGCCTATGGCCTGCAATCACTGCTGCCTATGGCAGCAGTGAATGTAGGTGAAGCTGGATCACAGTGGTGGTGTAAAGAGGTGGACAAGAGCGGAGCGGATAAAAAAACGGAATTGGATGATGAGAAGCAGCATACCGCTGTTCCCAGAGAAGACGGCGTTAGTCTATGTGTATCACCTGCTGTGGCATGGATCAGAAGCATGGCTATTTAAGCTAAACACGATTTAATTTGATTTAGAACTATGGAGAGGGAACAGAAGCTGAAAAGTGCACAGAGAAGCATGGAGAGGTGCACACTTTCAACCACATTGAGACGAGAAGGGGACGCGTGGACCAGGCATTGTACACGAGGTAGAGACATTGTATTGACTGTTCAAAAACATCCTGTGATATTGTTTGTTAACCAGCATTGATTCTAGCAAACCTGACTGCTGATGAGACACTGCGTGTCAAATCCGGACTCGAGTTTTCTTTGTCTTGAAACAATGCTGCTAAATTATGCAATTCCAGAAGGTTCTGCGACTGATGGGTTCTGGAAGAAATCTACGGAGACGTAGATTCCTTAATTCTGTTTAGAAGAGTGAGCGGGTCTGGACAGCACTCGCCACTGCAAGGGATGGAGGCAAGTGGTCGAGACTAATGACGGAGTGGCAGCCAAAAGAGAGAAAAGTGCCTCCAAGGAGGACGTCCATCGTGGAGATGGAGCAATGAGGGCAGCACGTGTTCATGAACACGTGTGATGGTGGCAGTCTTGAGAAGCCTTCGTCCAGCGAGCACGGTGATGATGGTGGTGATCATGATGAATCATCATCATTCTGGGGGGGGGGATCAATTGTTATATGCTGTACCCCAATTATTTAATTATACCTCTGGCCTCTCTATGTTCTATGAATAAGGGCCATGACTTGAAACATTGCCGATTATATATTTTTTTATCAACACAGCTCTGTGTGGTGGCAGTCATCTGCTAAAAATACTACAATCTGAGTCTCGTGAGTTCGACTCCTGGCATGCACAATGCTGGCTGTGTGGGGCTGGACTGGCCGGCTGTGTGGGCTGGGTTCCTCCGGAACGCGCGAGTGAACAACACCGCTATTCTCGGAAAGCCTTGAACTTTACCTGCGTGCCGGGCTCCGTGTAGCGACTGGACGAGTCTGCGTTGTTGGTGAATGCCCCCCGTGGAATGTACCGGCGAGAAGTAGAGGAGAAACGCTGACACCTCGCTAGTCACCATGGGCACTGCACGCGCCTCGTGCCCTTGACCTCTAGAGCACAGAGTGGTGGTGAAGTCCTCTACACGGGCTAGGGGGTTTTGTGTGGAAAAGATTCGCGTCCTGCTTTGGAGCAGAAACTCGACCGCCACGTGGTGAAGCAAGGCAGCCCCCTCCTATTAGAATGTTCGGTAGCCTATCATCAGCAGTGGCCATGCTATTTAGACTAAAACTAAAATAAAATGTATTTATTTATTTCGCAGGTAAGGCCCACTAAGCTGTATAGCTCTTTTTCAGAAGCCAATCTCGTACAATTTGAATCAATCTTCGGCCTTGGTGAGTCGTGGTGACTAAAGACTCTGAAACTCGCTGTATGAAGATATGTATTATGTATACTCTAGAATTATAAGTATCTCTTGTTTGAGTATGTCCTAAACAATGATTACGAACACATCACCAGATCATATTTCCTAGTTCAATGGTCATTGATTAAAAGTTGGTCAATTTCGCTGATTCTCCGTTATTTTGGTTCACAAATTCCATATAATACAAAAAATAATCATGCTATGCAATACCACACACCCATCATTACACCACACTACACACACAATGCACCATACACTACACAGTGTAAACACACCCATCATCACTCCACACACCGTTCACCATACAACACAGTGTAAACACTCCCATCATCACACCACACTACACAATACATACACCACACAGTGTAAACACACCCATCATCACACCACACTACACACACAGTGCACCAAACAACACATTGTAAACACACCCATCATCATACCACACTGCACACACCATGCACCATACACCACACAGTGTAAACATACCCAGCATCACACCACACTACATACACCGTGCACCCTACACCACACAGTGTCAACACAGTTATCATCAAACCCAACGAGTCGTCAATGATGTTTCCTTAAAATAAAACATATAATAGGCGACGTTTTGGGAAATATAAACACACGTGTACATTATTTAGAAACGCACGTGTACATTATTTGGAAACACATGTGTACATTATGTAGAAACACAGGTGTACATTATTATATACATGCGTGTACATTATTAAGAAACACACGTGTACATTATTTAGAAACACGGGTGTACATTATTTAGAAACACACGTGTACGTTATTTAGAAACACATGTGTACATTATGAAGAAACACACGTATATATTATTTAGAAACACACGTGTACATTTTTTCGAAACACTCGTGTACATTATTTGGCAGCTATAGATTTCCACTTCGATGAGCTATCATGTGTAACGTGGTCGCCTCTCTAAACAAACTCCTAGCTCAGTTGACTTTACCTGTTGAATAAAATAGTTTAGTTGAGTCTCCTTCGCAACCCACACTGACCAGTGCAATGAAGTATAGTCAAAATCCCAATAACAATATGGCATATGGGAGGCTTTTATCTATCAGTGGATTGTATAATTCGAGTGGGACACGACTGTGGCTTCTAACTCACACTACACAAGTTAGGATGACACCACATAAGGCATCTCCAGTTCATGTTGATCATGGGGGTTGTTTGACTATACTTTACCACGCTGGTCTACGTGGGTTGTTAAAGGAATGGTGGGGGGCATGACTGGGTTAGATATTACTCGCCATGACTACGCACCTGTACATAGGAACATGAGGAAGATCATGCAACTTTACTGTGTATCTGAACCCACACACCTGTACATAGTTACATGTGGAAGATCGTGCAGCTTCACTGTGTATCTGAACCCACAACACAACAACAACCGCCATTTGCCACTAAGTGGCGGTGACGCTTGTGCCAGGCTATGTGCACGTTGAGGCCACGTGAAGTGTCGAACGCCTGCTGGCAGGAGGTCACGGGGAAGACCCAGATGCCACAGGTCGACTGACTGAGACGACTGGCTAATGTACCACCTGTGCCCCCTACTGTGCCAACTTGCTGCGCTTTAGCCACCCAGCGCTCCGTTCGTTGTTGTGAGCGTCGCTCCTCCCCCTTCCGTTATTGTTGGAGGGCGACTGTCTCCAACTGCCCAGTAGCATCATTCACGAGTCTCCTCCACAGAGGCCGATCTGGACACTGCTGGTAACAGTCATCGGCAAGTCCACTCAGCTCCAAATCCTCCTGTACCACATAACTCCATCTCTTCTCTAGCACGTGCCGCGCCCGTTAAGCCCCCTCGATCCGGCCAAACAAAAGCTGTTTAGGCATGCGGTGGCTGGGCATGCGGGCTACATGACCCAGCCAACGCAGTCTTGCCTGCCAGAGGAGCTCACCGATGGGACTTTGTCCAGATCTTTCAAGGATTGGTGAGCTCCTAACACAATCCAGCCTGGTTAAACACAGGATGGATCGGAGGCAGGCCGGCCTAAATGTTTCTAACCAGCGAAAATGTTCAATTAAGGGGGTCCACGTTTTGCAAGCATAGAGAAGGGAAGGAATGACAGTGGCCAAGAAGACCTGAAGCTTCGTGCGGAGCGACAGACCAGGTAGCTTCCACAGAGCATTATGCAACCGATGAAAAGATGATGCCGCTCGACTGATTCGGAGTGAGACCTCTGCTGTTGGTAAGGCCCCACCTCTTAATGGTAAGCTCCAGGTTCAGCAGCAGTGCCTCCAACTTCTCCTCTGACTGAGCAGCAATTACCAGATCATCGGCATACCTAACATGGTTGAGCAATAGGGAGCCATCCCTTGACTCCACCTGGGCATCGATCAGCCTCCCATTGTATCTGTACCATATGGAGATTGCCCCGGTACAGCTATTGAAGGCTTCATGAACTACGTGGTTGAAATAGATGTTAAATAATGTGGGAGCCAGAGGACATCCCTGTTGCACTCCAAGGTGTACAGGGATATCTTCAGCATTTTTCTTGCTGTGGTTTTCCCAACTGATGAAGATTGCTTGTGGTCTGATCGAAACGTCGTGATTTATTGTATTTTATTTCTACCTACGTAACTTTACCGAAAGAACCAAAGAGTATGTACAGGGATTGGCTCCGACTTCCGGTGACGTAGGTTTACCTGGGTCCGCTCAACATCATAAAGGTCCTTAATGATCATGAGCAGAGGGTCAGGAACTCCGAAAGCAGGAAGAACAACCAAGGCCTACTGATGGTATCATAGGCCTTGACCAGGTCAATAAAGCAGAGATGTAGGTCTTGTAGGAATTCCCTACACATCTGCTGTAGCAGACAGACATAAAATATGGCATCTGTGCAGCACCGCCCTTTCCTGAAACCACATTGGGGCTCCACAAGCCTCTCCTCAGCGTATTTAGCAATGCAATGTTGAATAATCCTTGCCAGGACGTTTACCGGCACACTGAGGAGTGATATGCCCCTGTAGTTGTTACAGTCTGTGTGGTCCCCCTTCTTAAAGAGGTGGAGCACCTGGGCATCTTTCCAATCCTGCGGAACCCGTCCAGTGGTCCAGACTGTTGTTATGATGTCATGCAGGGCAGTCTGTGCGCAAACGCCACCCTCCCTCAGGATTTTGTTTAGGGGATCATCTCTGCCTGGTGCCTTTCCTGGTCTCATACTCTGGATCACCTTTAGTACTTCTTCAACATATGGCACCTCAGCCAGCCACTGAGAGGGGGTGACTTCTTCCAATATTTGAGGCACCGCAGCCTCGGCAGCGTCATCCCCATTTTGTCCCACGTTATTTTCCAGGCTGAGGGATTTCCCCACCCTCAGGACCTCAGAAATGCTCAGCAAATCTGCAAACCTGTTCCTGGGGGTTGGAGATTGGATCACCGTTCTTTTGCCTAATGATGGTAATAGGTGTGGCACTGCAGGTTACTTTTTTGATGGAATGAAAGAGCGATTTGTGATCGCGGGCCATTGAGGCAGACTCCATCTCCTCAGCAATCTGCGACCACCACCCATCCTTGCAGTGCCTCACGGCTCTCTGAACCTCCGAGCGAAGGCTGCGGTAAGGCTCCTCATTCTCCGACGTGGGATGCTGTAGACGATGAGAGTCAGACTGTCGCTTTTTCTCAGCCAGCCTGAACACCGCCTCTGTCAGCCAGGTTCTCTCGGGGGAGGTCTGGACCGTGTACCCAAAGCAGCCATTGCAGCTGCATGAGCCACAGTCCTAAACCTCGCCCATTTCCCCTCGACATCAGGAGGAGTGGGGATGATGCCAACCCCGGCTGATAGCGATGATGAAATTATCACTTACAACTTTCATCATCTAGCTGAGACCATGTCACTAAGGGTTTGAATGGGGTCCTGGGTGTACACCCAACACCGGAGTGGAAGAATGGCAGACACCTTTTAAAGATGACAAGTCGATGGTCAGTGGGCAGATCAGCTCCACGGTAGGTCCTGGTGTCAAGGACAAGGGCCCATATCCACTGTTCCATTACTATGTAGTCCAGCAGATGTTCTTACTTGGACCCGGCATGAATCCATGATGTTGTGTGGATGTGCCGATGCCTGAACAGCGTGTTGGTAATTACAAGCCCATGGGCTGCACAAAAATCTTGCAGCCTCCTGCCGTTGTTATTGAGCTGATCTGGTCCATGCCTTCCAATCACTCCAGAGCAGGTGCCAGTATTATGACCAACTCGGGCATTGAAGTCACCCAACAAGATGAGTCTATCCCGAGGGGCCAGTTTTAGCTAGCACCTGTGACAGGAAGTCATAAAAGGCATCTGACTCATCGGCCTTGCATGCGTCCCTCCACTGGTGTTCATCTTCGGTGGGGGCATAAGTAACCACGACCACCACTCCTTGGCTCTGGTTGATTGGAAGGCGAGCCCAAAGTAGCCTGTTGCTTACAGCTTCCCACACCTCACCGCTACACTCCCACGCCCCCTTCATTCTTTTGTTCAGTAGAAGAGCTACTGCCTGTTGTTTGGCAGTCTCCTGCCCTGAGAAGAGGACTGTCCACCCCTCATGGTGGCAGGAACTAGAACTGGTCCACCGGACCTCCTGAATACCACAGAGATCCAGACGGTAACGGTTCAGCTCCCGACAGAGGAGTGGCAGCCTCTACTCCACAGTGAGCGTTCAAACATTTCACGTGTCCACACGTAGTGGTTTTTTGTTGTTTCTGGAGGAGCCCCGAGGGTAAGGATTCAGTCTCCTGGCACCGCCAAATGGGGTTTGGCCAGGAGACTTCATAGACTCCTATCCCCCCGGGGCCTCCGGCACAAGCTTATTCATTACAAATTTCAGTCATGGTTTGGTGGTATTTCATTGAAAGTGGAGGGGTTACCAGCCCCTCGCACCTGTCCAGAGCCCCAATTTTGCCACTGTGGTGGTTACAATCGCCATGAGGGGAAACGCCAATTTAAATTGGCCCTCCTCCCATGGCACTGCCCAAAACAGCGTTGCCATCTGGCACCACGGGGAGGTAGAGGGTTGTTTTTGCCAGAAACCCACACACCTGTACACAGGTACATGAGGAAGACTGTTTCTACTCTCTGAACTTCACCATCAATTTCCTTCTCAGTGCAAACATTGCATCCATTGTTGACCTTCCCTGTCTGCATCCAAACTCACTCTCGCCAATATCCACCAGCTGACTCAGTCTCCTTTCAATGATTCTTTCCCAGAGTTTCATGGCGTGACTCATCAATGCTATTCCTCTGTAAATGCCACACTTTTGTACATCTCCATTCCCATTAAAGATGGAAACCAATGTGTTCTTTCTCCACGCATCCGGAATTTTCTTCTCCATCCAGATTTTCCCAAACAGCCCCATCAATACATTTTGATTTAAAGCTTTCGTGACTGCAGTAATTCATATTCTTAGCTCTTTCGGTAAAGTCACGTAGAAGGGACACAATAAAATAATAAATTATATATAAAACAATAAAAAAATTCTCACGACGTTTCGACCGTTTGTGTTATGGTCAAAACGTCGTGAGAATTTTTTTTATGTTTTATATATATTTTAATATTTTATTGGTTCCCTTCAACGTGACTTTACCGAAAGAGCTAAGATTATAGCCCCATCAATATTTAAACACCCTTCTCTCCCATTAATTTAAACAAATACATCGAATCTCATCTGGTCCCACTGCCTTTTGACGTGTCATGCTCACCAGAGCCTCCACCACCTCTTCACTGGTTATAGTATCTGCAACTACTTTCATTATTTGATGTTCCTCAACCATTTTGCTGCTTGAATATTCCACATTCAGCAGCTTCTCAAAGCACTCTTTAATCTTTCTCTAACCTTTATCTCATCCAAGATTGTTCGTCCTTTGCTGTTCTTAACTAGAGTCACATGTTCGAAGAGCCTTGGTCCTTTTCACTCTGGCTCTTGCCAAACTGTATACCATATTCTCACGTTATTTGCTGTCAAGATTCTGGCAGAGTTGTGCAAATGCTGTTGTTTTTGCCATTGCTACCACCAGCTTTGCTTTTCTTCTCGCTGCCAGGTATTCATCCAGATGGCCCTTCTCTCTCGTGTTCTGACACTTCTTAAACTTGGCCTTTTTCTCTCTTGTTGCCTTTTGCACCTCATCACTCCACCACCATGTTTCCTTCTGTTGCATCTGTCTTCCTTTGCTCACTCCCACTGCACTACCTGCGGCTTTCAGTATTCCACTTGCCAGTTGTTCCCATATTTCCTTCACGCTCCCCCTAGGCGTTATACTTTTGAAGTTCTCCATAGCTTGCCTGCAGAAATTGTCTTTATCATTGTTTAGTTGCCACCACTTCACTCTGCTACGTTCGTTTGTCTCACCTTCCTCTTCCTAACGCCTTTCACTAAGCAGTCTGCCACAAGTATTCAATGTTTGCCAGTCACACACTTTCCAGGGATCACTTTGCAGTTCTTCACTCATTTTAGGTGCTTCCCCCTCACCAGAATAACATCGTTCTGGCTCTTTACCTCTCCACTCTGCTAGGTCATCACATGTCCCTCCTGCTTCTGGAAGTAGGTATTCACCACTGCAAGATCATTTGCCTGGGCATTCGAAGAATGTCATCTCCTCCTTCATTCCTACTGCCATATCTGCATCCTCCAAGGTTCCTTTCAAATCCGTCCTTATTTCTTCCCACCCTTCAATTTAAGTCTGCGGCCATCACCACTGCTTCATCTACCGGTAATCTCTGACACTCCTGGTTTAAGCTCTCCCAAAAAATAATAATTCTCTTGCCCACTGCAGCCCATCTGCAGGGCATATGCACACACCACATTTACAACCCCACTGTCCAGAAGCAGTCTATCATCATTCACTCTTTTGACTTCCACCACCTTGGTCTTCATCTCCTCACTCAGCACAACTCCAACCTATTTTCCCTCTGATATTCCATGGTATAACAATTTAAAACCACAGTCAATTTATTTCGCACTGCTGCCTTTCAATTTCGTTTCTTGGATGCATGTGATGTCGACTTTTCTCCTTCTTAAGCAGTCTGCCAATTCCTGACATTTTCCTGTTTTTTGTTCCAATATTCCACGCAGCCAACCTTATCCTCCTCCTGAACAACCTTCTTCTCTTTCCATTTTATTACTCTATCTTCATATGTGCAGACAACATACTACCACTGCCTGGGTCTGCACTCCCTGCAGCGGCAATGGGTCCTGATATTGTTAACCAGCATTGATTCTAGCAAACCTGACTGCTGATGAGACACTGCGTGTCAAAACCGGTCTAGAGTTTTTTTGTCTTAAAAGAATGCTGCTAAATTATGCAATCCTAGAAGGCTTTGCGACTGATGGGTTCTGGAAGAAATACTGTAATTTGTTTATATGAAGAAAAGGGGAAGCGACGGAGACGTGGATTCCTTCATTCTGTTTAGAAGAGTGAGCGGGTCTGGACAGCACTCGCCACTGGAAGGGATAGTGGCCAGTGGTCGAGAATAATGATCGAGTGGCAGCCAAAGGAGGCAACGCACCTCAGAGGAGGACGTACACCGTGGAGATGGAGCAATGAGGGCAGATCGTGTCCATGAGCCACATGGATTGTTGCATCGCAAGAACACGAGTGATGGTGGCAGGCTTGGGAAGCCTTCGTCCAGAGAGCACGGTGATAATGGTGGTGGTGACGGTGAATCATAATCATACTGGGGGGGGGGGGGGGGGGGCGGTGAATTGTTGTATGCTGTACCCCAATTATTTAATTATACCTCTAGCTTCTCTATGTTCTATAAATAAGGGCCATGACTTGAAACTTTGCTTATTATATCTTTTTTTATCAACACAGCTCTGTGTGGTGGCGGTCAGCTGCTCAAACAACAATCTGAGTTTCGTGAGTTCGACTCCTGGCATGCACCGTGCTGGCTGTGTGGGGCTGCACTGGCAGGGCGGCTGTGTGGGCTGGGTTCGTCCGGAACGCGCGAGTGAACAACACCGCGACTCTCGGAAAGCCCCGAACTTTACCTGCGTGCTGGGGCTCCGTGTAGCGACTGAACGAGTCGGCGTTGTTGGTGAATGCCCCCCGTGGAATGTACCGGCGAGAAGTAGAGGAGAGACGCAGACACCCCGGTAGTCACCATGGGCACTGCACGCGCTTCGTGCCCTTTACCTCTAGAGCACAGAGCGGTGATGAAGTCGGCTACAGTGGCTAGGGGGTTTTGTGTGGAAAAGATTCGCGTCATGCTTTGGAACAGAGTCTCGAGCGTCACCAGCGCCGCGTGGTGAAGCAAGGCAGCCCCCCTCCTATTAGAATATTCGGTAGCCCATCATCAACAGTGGCCATGCTATTTAGACTGAAACTAAAATAAAATGTATTTATTTATTTCCCAGGTAAGGCCCACTAAGCTGTATAGCTCTTTTTTCAGAAGCGACCTGGCCACAAATGATAGCTCAACGAAGTGGCTCATCATGTGGAACATTTTAGCAGCCAAATACTCTACACGCTTGTTTCTGAATGTGGAAGGAAAACCCCGAGGACCCGGAAAAAAATACACGTGACCACGGTGAGAACATGCAAAGTCCAAAAATACAACAGGCGTCAGGATTGGGATCGGACCCACAACCTCCTGTATACCAGGCAAGGGAGTTAACATCTTGCCACTGCAACTGGCCTCTACCATCGGAATGTGGAAAAATGGGAATGTGGAATTTCCACTACCAGCTTAGGGCTACAAATTGGAATAAGTGACATCCTCGTGCTCCTTGAGCAGAGACGTTTGGACTTTTCGACCTTTCCTTATCTTAGTTTGCTTTGTGAGTGTTGGGTGTATCAACTGAATCCTGTACAATCTGAATCAGCCTTCGGCTTTGGTGAGTCGTGGTGACTAAAGACTCGGAAACTCGCTGTATGAAGATATGTTTGAGTGTGTCTAAAACATTGATTACTACCACATCACCAGATCATATTTCTTCGTTTAATGGTCATTGAATAAAAGTTGGCAAATTTCGCTTATTTCCCGTTATCTTGATTCATAAATTCCTCAAAATACAAAACAAATATCATGCTATGCAACACCACACAGTGTAAACACACCCATCATCACACCACACGACACACACCATGCACCATACGCCACAGTGTAAACACACCCATCATCACACCACACTACACAATACATACACCACACTGTAAACACACCCATCATCACAACACACTACACACACCATTTACCATACACCACAGTGTAAACACACCCATCATCACACCACACGACACACACCATGCAACATACACCACAGTGTAAACACACCCATCATCAAACCCAACAACTTCGTCAATGATGCTTCCTTAAAATAAAATATAAAATAGGCGACGTTTCGGGCGATGGGCTATCACCGCACAAACACTACCAGACCACGTGACCAGCCCGGGTGCTGCTGCTGCCCCCGCCCCGCGTCCCACCCTGGAACCCCCTGGGGCAGGGAGCCAAACGAAGTGAACCTCTCCGCCCCACTCGCACCTCCACGCCTCACTGGGCGAGAGACGCTCACTCAGCGGTGAGGAGCTGGTGAGGAGGAGGTGAGGGTAGAGGCGGAGAGCGAGCCAGAGCTCAGGAGAGAGTCGCCTGCACTGAGCTCATCGCTGCGTCGCCTGCAGAGGCCGGGACAGGACCAGCAGGAGCCGCCGCTGCTGCTGAGAGAGGTGAGAGAGCTCTGAGTAGTCCCAGGTCGAGGTTGACCGAATCGTCAAACCCGGTGACCGCTTGTGCGCTGCGCGACTTTGAGATCTGTGCCTGAATCGTTGGGGCAGAAAGAGCTCCACTGGCAATCTTAGCGTTGCCATTGGGAAAGGTAACGCATCTCACACAACCAGTACCTCTCTTTTTTTAACCAATACCTCTCTTTCGCAACCTCGTATCGAAGATTACTCGCTCGTTATTCTGGTCAACACTGAAGCCAGGTGAGAGACGGGAGGGCTCAGGGAGCAAGACGAGCTGGGGCATGGCATGATTAGTTTAAAGGAAGTTAAATACTGTGTCCGGAGATGTAAACATTTGTGTTTTGTGACTCTTACTACTGTACACACAGCCCTGACTCGTATCATACCTTAACTCAGCATAACCCTAACTCTGTCTCTAACCTTGACCATCACACCATCTCTCACCCTAACTCTGTCTCTAACCCTGGCCATCACGCCATCTCTCACCCTAACTCTGTCACTAACCCTGACCATCACACCATCTCTCACCCTAACTCTGTCTCTATCCCTGACCATCACACCATCTCTCACCCTAACTCTGTCTCTAACCCTGACCATCACACCATCTCTCACCCTAACTCTGTCTCTAACCCTGACCATCACGCTATCTCTCACCCTAACTCTAACCCTGACCATCACGCCATCTCTCACCCTAACTCTGTCTAACCGTGACCATCGCACCATCTCTCACCTTAACTCTGTGTCTAACCCTGACCATCACGCCATCTCTCACCCTAACTCTGTCTCTAACCCTGACCATCACGCCAACTCTCACCCTAACTCTGTCTCTAACCCTGACCATCACACCATCTCTCACCCTAACTCTGTCTCTCACCCTGACCATCACACCATCTCTCACCCTAACTCTGTCTCTAACCCTGACCATCACACCATCTCTCACCCTAACTCTGTGTCTAACCCTGACCATCACACTATCTCTCACCCTAACTCTGTGTCTATCCCTGACCATCACACCATCTCTCACCCCAACTCTGTGTCTAACACTGACCATATCACACCATCTCTCACCCTAACTCCGTCTCTAACCCTGACCATCACACCATCTCTCACCCTAACTCTGTGTCTAACCCTGATCATCACGCCATCTCTCACCCTAACTCTGTGTCTAACCCTGATCATCACACCATCTCTCACCTTAACTCTGTGTCTAACCCTGATCATCACACCATCTCTCACCCTAACTCTGTCTCTAACCCTGACCATCACACCATCTCTTAACCTAACTCTGTGTCTAACCGTGACCATCACACTATCTCTCACCCTAACTCTGTCTCTAACCCTGACCATCACACCATCTCTCAATCTAACACTGTCTAACCGTGACCATCACACCATCTCTCACCCTAGCTCTGTGTCTAACCCTGACCATATCACACCATCTCTCACCCTAACTCTGTGTCTAACTCTGACCATCACGCTATCTCTCACCCTAACTCTGTCTCTAACCCTGGCCATCACACCATCTCTCAACCTAACTCTGTGTCTAACCGTGACCATCACACCATCTCTCACCCTAACTCTGTGTCTAACCGTGACCACATCACACCATCTCTCACCCTAACTCTGTGTCTAACCCTAACCATCACACCATCTCTCACCCTAACTCTGTGTCTAACCGTGACCATCACGCCATCTCTCACCCTAACTCTGTCTCTAACTCTGACCATCACACCATCTCTCACCCTAACTCTGTCTCTAACTCTGACCATCACGCCATCTCTCACCCTAACTCTGTGTCTAACCGTGACGATCACACTATTTCTCACCCTAACTCTGTGTCTAATCCTGACCATCACACCATCTCTCATCCTAACTCTGTGTCTAACACTGACCATGTCACACCATCTCTCATCCTAACTCTGTCTCTAACCCTGACCATCACACCATCTCTCACCCTAACTCTGTGTCTAACCCTGACCATCACACCATCTCTCACCCTAACTCTGTGTCTAACCCTGACCATCACACCATCTCTCATCCTAACTCTGTGTCTAACCCTGACCATCACACCATCTCTCATCCTAACTCTGTCTCTAACCCTGACCATCACACCATCTCTCACCCTAACTCTGTCTCTAACCCTGACCATCACACCATCTCTCAATCTAACACTGTGTCTAACCGTGGCCATCACACCATCTCTCACCCTGACTCTGTCTCTAACCCTGACCATCACACCATCTCTCACCCTAACTCTGTGTCTAACCCTGATCATCACGCCATCTCTCACCCTAACTCTGTGTCTAACCCTGACAATCACACCATCTCTCACCCTAACTCTGTCTCTAACCCTGACCATCACAGGATCTCTCACCCTAACTCTGTCTCTAACCCTGACCATCACACCATCTCTCAATCTAACACTGTTTCTAACCGTGACCATCACACCATCTCTCACCCTAACTCTGTCTCTAACCCTGACCATCACACCATCTCTCACCCTAACTCTGTGTCTAACCCTGACCATCACACCATCTCTCACCCTAACTCTGTGTCTAACCCTGACCATCACACCATCTCTCACCCTAACTCTGTGTCTAACCCTGACCATAACACCATCTCTCACCCTAACTCTGTGTCTAACCCTGACCATCACACCATCTCTCACCCTAACTCTGTGTCTAACCCTGACCATCACACCATCTCTCACCCTAACTCTGTCTAACCGTGACCATCGCACCATCTCTCACCCTAACTCTGTGTCTAACCGTGACCATCACGCCATCTCTCACCCTAACTCTGTGTCTAACCCTGACCATCATGCCATCTCTCACCCTAACTCTGTCTCTAACCCTGACCATCACACCATCTCTCACCCTAGCTCTGTGTCTAACACTGACCATATCACACCATCTCTCACCCCAACTCTGTGTCTAACCCTGACCATCACACCATCTCTCACCCTAACTCTGTGTCTAACACTGACCATATCACACCATCTCTCACCCTAACTCTGTCTCTAACCCTGACCATCACACCATCTCTCACCCTAACTCTGTCTCTAACCCTGACCATCACACCATCTCTCACCCTAACTCTGTGTCTATCCGTGACCATCACACCATCTCTCACCCTAACTCTGTGTCTAACCCTGACCATATCACACCATCTCTCACCCTAACTCTGTGTCTAACCCTGACCATAACACCATCTCTCACCCTAACTCTGTGTCTAACCCTGACCATCACACCATCTCTCATCCTAACTCTGTGTCTAACCCTGACCATCACACCATCTCTCATCCTAACTCTGTCTCTAACCCTGACCATCACACCATCTCTCACCCTAACTCTGTCTCTAACCCTGACCATCACACCATCTCTCAATCTAACACTGTGTCTAACCGTGGCCATCACACCATCTCTCACCCTGACTCTGTCTCTAACCCTGACCATCACACCATCTCTCACCCTAACTCTGTGTCTAACCCTGATCATCACGCCATCTCTCACCCTAACTCTGTGTCTAACCCTGACAATCACACCATCTCTCACCCTAACTCTGTCTCTAACCCTGACCATCACAGGATCTCTCACCCTAACTCTGTCTCTAACCCTGACCATCACACCATCTCTCAATCTAACACTGTTTCTAACCGTGACCATCACACCATCTCTCACCCTAACTCTGTCTCTAACCCTGACCATCACACCATCTCTCACCCTAACTCTGTGTCTAACCCTGACCATCACACCATCTCTCACCCTAACTCTGTGTCTAACCCTGACCATCACACCATCTCTCACCCTAACTCTGTGTCTAACCCTGACCATAACACCATCTCTCACCCTAACTCTGTGTCTAACCCTGACCATCACACCATCTCTCACCCTAACTCTGTGTCTAACCCTGACCATCACACCATCTCTCACCCTAACTCTGTCTAACCGTGACCATCGCACCATCTCTCACCCTAACTCTGTGTCTAACCGTGACCATCACGCCATCTCTCACCCTAACTCTGTGTCTAACCCTGACCATCATGCCATCTCTCACCCTAACTCTGTCTCTAACCCTGACCATCACACCATCTCTCACCCTAGCTCTGTGTCTAACACTGACCATATCACACCATCTCTCACCCCAACTCTGTGTCTAACCCTGACCATCACACCATCTCTCACCCTAACTCTGTGTCTAACACTGACCATATCACACCATCTCTCACCCTAACTCTGTCTCTAACCCTGACCATCACACCATCTCTCACCCTAACTCTGTCTCTAACCCTGACCATCACACCATCTCTCACCCTAACTCTGTGTCTATCCGTGACCATCACACCATCTCTCACCCTAACTCTGTGTCTAACCCTGACCATATCACACCATCTCTCACCCTAACTCTGTGTCTAACCCTGACCATCACACCATCTCTCACCCTAACTCTGTGTCTAACCCTGACCATCACACCATCTCTCATCCTAACTCTGTGTCTAACCCTGACCATCACACCATCTCTCACCCTAACTCTGTCTCTAACCCTGACCATCACACCATCTCTCAATCTAACACTGTGTCTAACCGTGGCCATCACACCATCTCTCACCCTGACTCTGTCTCTAACCCTGACCATCACACCATCTCTCACCCTAACTCTGTGTCTAACCCTGATCATCACGCCATCTCTCACCCTAACTCTGTGTCTAACCCTGACAATCACACCATCTCTCACCCTAACTCTGTCTCTAACCCTGACCATCACAGGATCTCTCACCCTAACTCTGTCTCTAACCCTGACCATCACACCATCTCTCAATCTAACACTGTTTCTAACCGTGACCATCACACCATCTCTCACCCTAACTCTGTCTCTAACCCTGACCATCACACCATCTCTCACCCTAACTCTGTGTCTAACCCTGACTATCACACCATCTCTCACCCTAACTCTGTGTCTAACCCTGACCATCACACCATCTCTCACCCTAACTCTGTGTCTAACCCTGACCATCACACCATCTCTCACCCTAACTCTGTCTAACCGTGACCATCGCACCATCTCTCACCCTAACTCTGTGTCTAACCGTGACCATCACGCCATCTCTCACCCTAACTCTGTGTCTAACACTGACCATATCACACCATCTCTCACCCTAACTCTGTCTCTAACCCTGACCATCACACCATCTCTCACCCTAACTCTGTCTCTAAACCTGACCATCACACCATCTCTCACCCTAACTCTGTGTCTATCCGTGACCATCACACCATCTCTCACCCTAACTCTGTGTCTAACCCTGACCATATCACACCATCTCTCACCCTAACTCTGTGTCTAACCCTGACCATCACACCATCTCTCACCCTAACTCTGTGTCTAACCCTGACCATCACACCATCTCTCATCCTAACTCTGTGTCTAACCCTGACCATCACACCATCTCTCATCCTAACTCTGTCTCTAACCCTGACCATCACACCATCTCTCACCCTAACTCTGTCTCTAACCCTGACCATCACACCATCTCTCAATCTAACACTGTGTCTAACCGTGGCCATCACACCATCTCTCACCCTGACTCTGTCTCTAACCCTGACCATCACACCATCTCTCACCCTAACTCTGTGTCTAACCCTGATCATCACGCCATCTCTCACCCTAACTCTGTGTCTAACCCTGACAATCACACCATCTCTCACCCTAACTCTGTCTCTAACCCTGACCATCACAGGATCTCTCACCCTAACTCTGTCTCTAACCCTGACCATCACACCATCTCTCAATCTAACACTGTTTCTAACCGTGACCAACACACCATCTCTCACCCTAACTCTGTCTCTAACCCTGACCATCACACCATCTCTCACCCTAACTCTGTGTCTAACCCTGACTATCACACCATCTCTCACCCTAACTCTGTGTCTAACCCTGACCATCACACCATCTCTCACCCTAACTCTGTGTCTAACCCTGACCATAACACCATCTCTCACCCTAACTCTGTGTCTAACCCTGACCATCACACCATCTCTCACCCTAACTCTGTGTCTAACCCTGACCATCACACCATCTCTCACCCTAACTCTGTCTAACCGTGACCATCGCACCATCTCTCACCCTAACTCTGTGTCTAACCGTGACCATCACGCCATCTCTCACCCTAACACTGTGTCTAACCCTGACCATCATGCCATCTCTCACCCTAACTCTGTCTCTAACCCTGACCATCACACCATCTCTCACCCTAGCTCTGTGTCTAACACTGACCATATCACACCATCTCTCACCCCAACTCTGTGTCTAACCCTGACCATCACACCATCTCTCACCCTAACTCTGTGTCTAACACTGACCATATCACACCATCTCTCACCCTAACTCTGTCTCTAACCCTGACCATCACACCATCTCTCACCCTAACTCTGTCTCTAACCCTGACCATCACACCATCTCTCACCCTAACTCTGTGTCTAACCCTGACCATCACACCATCTCTCACCCTAACTCTGTGTCTAACCGTGACGATCACACCATCTCTCACCATAACTGTCTCTAACCCTGACCATCGCGCCATCTCTCACCCTAACTCTGTCACTAACCCTGACCATCACACCATCTCTCACCCTAACTCTGTCTCTATCCCTGACCATCACACCATCTCTCACCCTAACTCTGTCTCTAACCCTGACCATCACGCCATCTCTCACCCTAACTCTGTCTCTAACCCTGACCATCACGCCATCTCTCACCCTAACTCCGTGTCAAACCCTGACCATCACACCATCTCTCACCCTAACTCTGTGTCTATCCGTGACCATCACACCATCTCTCACCCTAACTCTGTGTCTAACCCTGACCATATCACACCATCTCTCACCCTAACTCTGTGTCTAACCCTGACCATCACACCATCTCTCACCCTAACTCTGTGTCTAACCCTGACCATCACACCATCTCTCATCCTAACTCTGTGTCTAACCCTGACCATCACACCATCTCTCATCCTAACTCTGTCTCTCACCCTGACCATCACACCATCTCTCACCCTAACTCTGTCTCTAACCCTGACCATCACACCATCTCTCAATCTAACACTGTGTCTAACCGTGGCCATCACACCATCTCTCACCCTGACTCTGTCTCTAACCCTGACCATCACACCATCTCTCACCCTAACTCTGTGTCTAACCCTGATCATCACGCCATCTCTCACCCTAACTCTGTGTCTAACCCTGACAATCACACCATCTCTCACCCTAACTCTGTCTCTAACCCTGACCATCACAGGATCTCTCACCCTAACTCTGTCTCTAACCCTGACCATCACACCATCTCTCAATCTAACACTGTTTCTAACCGTGACCATCACACCATCTCTCACCCTAACTCTGTCTCTAACCCTGACCATCACACCATCTCTCACCCTAACTCTGTGTCTAACCCTGACCATCACACCATCTCTCACCCTAACTCTGTGTCTAACCCTGACCATCACACCATCTCTCACCCTAACTCTGTGTCTAACCCTGACCATAACACCATCTCTCACCCTAACTCTGTGTCTAACCCTGACCATCACACCATCTCTCACCCTAACTCTGTGTCTAACCCTGACCATCACACCATCTCTCACCCTAACTCTGTCTAACCGTGACCATCGCACCATCTCTCACCCTAACTCTGTGTCTAACCGTGACCATCACGCCATCTCTCACCCTAACTCTGTGTCTAACCCTGACCATCATGCCATCTCTCACCCTAACTCTGTCTCTAACCCTGACCATCACACCATCTCTCACCCTAGCTCTGTGTCTAACACTGACCATATCACACCATCTCTCACCCCAACTCTGTGTCTAACCCTGACCATCACACCATCTCTCACCCTAACTCTGTGTCTAACACTGACCATATCACACCATCTCTCACCCTAACTCTGTCTCTAACCCTGACCATCACACCATCTCTCACCCTAACTCTGTCTCTAACCCTGACCATCACACCATCTCTCACCCTAACTCTGTGTCTAACCCTGACCATCACACCATCTCTCACCCTAACTCTGTGTCTAACCGTGACGATCACACCATCTCTCACCCTAACTGTCTCTAACCCTGACCATCGCGCCATCTCTCACCCTAACTCTGTCACTAACCCTGACCATCACACCATCTCTCACCCTAACTCTGTCTCTATCCCTGACCATCACACCATCTCTCACCCTAACTCTGTCTCTAACCCTGACCATCACGCCATCTCTCACCCTAACTCTGTCTCTAACCCTGACCATCACGCCATCTCTCACCCTAACTCCGTGTCAAACCCTGACCATCACACCATCTCTCACCCTAACTCTGTGTCTAACCCTGACCATCACACCATCTCTCACCCTAGCTCTGTGTCTAACACTGACCATATCACACCATCTCTCACCCTAACTCTGTCTCTAACCCTGACCATCACACCATCTCTCACCCTAACTCTGTGTCTAACCCTGACCATCACACTATCTCTCACCCTAACTCTGTGTCTATCCCTGACCATCACACCATCTCTCACCCTAACTCTGTGTCTAACACTGACCATATCACACCATCTCTCACCCTAGCTCCGTCTCTCACCCTGACCATCACACCATCTCTCACCCTAACTCTGTCTCTATCCCTGACCATCACACCATCTCTCACCCTAACTCTGTCTCTAACCCTGACCATCACACCATCTCTCACCCTAACTCTGTGTCTAACCCTGACCATCACGCTATCTCTCACCCTAACTCCGTGTCTATCCCTGACCATCACACCATCTCTCACCCTAACTCTGTCTCTAACCCTGACCATCACGCCATCTCTCACCCTAACTCTGTCTCTAACCCTGACCATCACGCCATCTCTCACCCTAACTCTGTCTCTAACCCTGACCATCACACCATCTCTCACCCTAACTCTGTGTCTAACCCTGACCATCACACTATCTCTCACCCTAACTCTGTGTCTATCCCTGACCATCACACCATCTCTCACCCTAACTCTGTGTCTAACACTGACCATATCACACCATCTCTCACCCTAGCTCTGTCTCTCACCCTGACCATCACACCATCTCTAACCCTAACTCTGTCTCTAACCCTGACCATCACGCCATCTCTCACCCTAACTCTGTCTCTAACCCTGACCATCACACCATCTCTCACCCTAACTCTGTGTCTAACCCTGACCAGCACACTATCTCTCACTCTAACTCTGTCTCTAACCCTGACCATCACACCATCTCTCACCCTAACTCTGTGTCTAACCCAGACCATCACGCCATCTCTCACCCTAACTCTGTGTCTAACCCTGACAATCACACCATCTCTCAATCTAACTCTGTCTCTAACTCTGACCATCACGCCATCTCTCACCCTAACTCTGTGTCTAACCGTGACGATCACACTATTGCTCACCCTAACTCTGTGTCTAATCCTGACCATCACACCATCTCTCACCCTAGCTCTGTGTCTAACACTGACCATATCACACCATCTCTCACCCTAACTCTGTCTCTAACCCTGACCATCACACCATCTCTCACCCTAACTCTGTGTCTAACCCTGACCATCACACTATCTCTCACCCTAACTCTGTGTCTATCCCTGACCATCACACCATCTCTCACCCTAACTCTGTGTCTAACACTGACCATATCACACCATCTCTCACCCTAACTCCGTCTCTAACCCTGACCATCACACCATCTCTCACCCTAACTCTGTCTCTAACCCTGACCATCACGCCATCTCTCACCCTAACTCTGTCTCTAACCCTGACCATCACACCATCTCTCACTTTAACTCTGTGTCTAACCCTGACCATCACACTATCTCTCACTCTAACTCTGTCTCTAACCCTGACCATCACACCATCTCTCACCCTAACTCTCTGTCTAACCCAGACCATCACGCCATCTCTCACCCTAACTCTGTGTCTAACCCTGACCATCACACCGTCTCTCACCCTAACTCTGTCTCTAACCCTGACCATCACACCATCTCTCAACCTAACTCTGTGTCTAACCGTGACCATCACACTATCTCTCACCTTAACTCTGTCTCTAACCGTGACCATCACACCCTCTCTCAATCTAACTCTGTCTCTAACTCTGACCATCACGCCATCTCTCACCCTAACTCTGTGTCTAACCGTGATGATCACACTATTTCTACCCTAACTCTGTGTCTAATCCTGACCATCACACCATCTCTCATCCTAACTCTGTGTCTAACACTGATCATATCACACCATCTCTCATCCTAACTCTGTCTCTAACCCTGACCATCACACCATCTCTCACCCTAACTCTGTGTCTAACCCTGACCATCACACCATCTCTCACCCTAACTCTGTCTCTAACCCTGACCATCACACCATCTCTCACCCTAACTCTGTCTCTAACCCTGACCATCACACCATCTCTCAACCTAACTCTGTGTCTAACCGTGACCATCACACCATCTCTCACCCTAACTCTGTCTCTAACCCTGACCATCACACCATCTCTCACCCTAACTCTGTCTCTAACCCTGACCATCACACCATCTCTCAATCTAACACTGTGTCTAACCGTGACCATCACACCATCTCTCACCCTAACTCTGTCTCTAACTCTGACCATCACGCCATCTCTCATCCTAACTGTGTCTAACCCTGACCATCACACCATCTCTCACCCTAACTCTGTGTCTAACCCTGACCATATCACACCATCACTCACCCTAACTCTGTCTCTAACCCTGACCATCACGCAATCTCTCACCCTAACTCTGTGTCTAATCCTGATCATCACACCATCTCTCAATCTAACACTGTGTCTACCCGTGACCATCACACCATCTCTCACCCTAACTCTGTCTCTAACCCTGACCATCACACCATCTCTCACCCTAACTCTGTGTCTAACCCTGACCATCACACCATCTCTCACCCTAACTCTGTCTCTAACCCTGACCATCACGCCATCTCTCACCCTAACTCTGTGTCTAACCCTGACCATCACACCATCTCTCAACCTAACTCTCTGTCTAAGCGTGACCATCACACCATCTCTCACCCTAACTCTGTGTCTAACCCTGACCATATCACACCATCTCTCACCCTAACTCTGTCTCTAACCCTGACCATCACGCCATCTCTCACCCTCTTTGTATAACCCCGTCTCTATCCGTATCTCCCTCTCTAAGCCGCCTTACTCAATGTAGAACCACACTGCAGTATGTAACCCTGACCCTGACTGGGACCCCGTGGAAGTGCGAGTCCCACTTCTCCACTGCTCACTGCTTCTCGTGCCAGCACCGCGCGCTCACTGTCGCCTGTGCCGCCACCACCACCACGGCGACTCAGCGGTGTGCGAGCAGCAGGCACAGGGAAGGGGTTCGCGTGAAGTGACCCCGAGCCAGGGCGGTCTCCATCCCCTCCTCGTTGGGTGGGGTGCTGCAGCGCCTGTGTAGAGCGGCAGCAGCAGCGTTTGTGTAGAGCGGCAGCAGCAGCAGCGGCGTCGCTAGTGGCTTCGTCTCCGCGCCACAGGGGGGCGACTCGCTCTGGCCAGGCTCCGCGCTCGCTCCCGTGCTTGAGAACGCGCCTCGTCCTCTCGCTTCTCTCTCCGTCGCCAATGATCGGACAAATCGCCAGGGCGATGTCTCTCAGCCTTTTCATCAACACGGGGATCTGGCTCATAGCCTATGGATGGTCACTGGGTGGTCAAAGCTGCTGACGATGCCGACTCAGTTAAAGCTGTCAAGATTTTTAACCCTGTGGCCTTTCTTTAACGAGTGAGACTCTTGTTCTCTTTAGTAAGAGAGACCTGGGGGTGTTTGTAGTTAGGTATAGGGCTGTTGTACATGATTGGTGATTTAGACGAGATCACTGTGTTGTATATGCCCCCCTTTCCATCTTAATATTAACAAGTAATTTTTCAATACATATAGATACATATTTCTATTGTTTCTTTTAATTTTAATAAGAATAAAAACACCAAACCAGGCCTCAGCATGGCATGTGGAGGTCATATTTACCTTGACCCACTAACACGATTTTGACGTTCAGAGCCCTCCCAGGGTCAGAGGGAGCAGATAGAGAGCAGAACGCAGCGGATTGCAAAGGGCTGACGTAAACACAAAGCCAGGGTCACTGGGAGGTTGCGTTAGCCTAGATCTAGTTACGTCGAAAAAGCTAATTGGTTCTGCATTACTATTAAAGTAACTTAAAGTCAGAATTTAACAACAGGGTAGGCTAAAGTTATGGATCTTCACACCCACTTCAATTGAACCCTGCCACAAGCTACGTCAATGTAACCATCACCCGTCTATTAATTTAATGTGAAATGTATTTCCATATTTTAATAATTTCTATACAACTTGACCCGAAGCCTATAACAATCAGGTTTTCCTAAGTCAACATGAATGCTCTAGCCTCCACCCATACGCAAATAATAAGCAGGGTTAAAGTAAGAGTAGAGAGGAAAAGAAATGCAAGCGCACAGCAAAACTGCACCATAAGCAAAGGGCGATGTTAAACCCAGGGTCGGAGAGAAAGGGAAATCCCGGCCGTCTTTGTATCCCTGCAGCGCGGGGTATGAGTGTGTATACGCTTGGGGAAACGAGTCAAACACCACAACGAGAAGCTGACCCAGACCTTGGATTAATACAGAATCATAACTTTGGAACTCTGATGAAATGAAATGTTAACTTAAAACTTTTTAACCATTTCTTTGTGCGTCGGTGAAAGTCGGAGGGAATATCGCCCCTCCCTCCAGGTTGTGCACCCAGACAGAGAGGCGCCTTCGAGACAATTTATAACAGTTGATTGTTTTACTTGTGGGTTTTATGGTAGGAGTATGACAACGGAATATACCGTGGGTGATGCACAAGGACACACACTGACACACGTACGGACACACACGGACACAGATACATACGGACAAATCCTGACACAGCAAAAATCGAAAGAAACCCCGCCTTGTGGGCAGGATCCGAGTGAAGGGATTTTTGGGCATAAAAAGAGGATCCTGAGCATTGAAACCAGAGTTCGACAGGAGTGGGTCGGCTCACCAGAGTTCGACCGGGGGGGGGGGGTCGGCTCACCAGAGTTCGACCGGGGGGTCGACTCTCGGGAGACAGTTTGACTCGGAGGTCGGAACTCGGGGAGTTCGACCAGGGGGGTCGGAACTCGGGGAGTTCGACTCGGAGGGGTCGGAACGCGGGGAGTTCGACCAGTGGGTCGGCTCAGGAGCAGTTCCAATCGGGAACGAGCGCAACAGGTCGCCAGCCGGCGAGCTGCAGAGCAGGGGGCGGCGAGCAGAAGCCAAAGTGGCCTCGTCGCTACCCACTGACGTTGGCAAGACTCGCAGGGTAGTGAGGCGTCACCTAGTGTGATGTCCAAGAGCTGAAAGACAGAGTATTGCTGAAAGATTATTCTACATTGAGTCCAGCTGCAGAGCGACCGACGCACCAAGCAAGAGCTTCTGCAAACCAGAGCAAGAGCACGTGCGACTTGAGTCATCCAGCAGTGGAGAAAAACCTGCTTTCAGCAAACCAGCAACGAGCACGTTCGAGTTCTCCACCCAGAGAGAGGGAGCGTGCCGATGCAGCTCATCCAACAGCGGAGAGAAACTGCTGTCAGCGAACCAGCACGAGCGTGATCGCGCAGCTCATCCAGCAGTGGAGAGAGGTGTCCACTGAGCAGAACTGAGAGCGATCAAGCAACTCTCCCCCGTGGACAGAGGCTGGCTGCTGCGTGGAGGAGGGCGGCGATACGTATGATACACTCCCACACACCTCACCGCTCTAAAGGGAGCGAGGCTACTTCTCCTACAAGCGATGCCAACTTCAGCGTATGGCAACGCAAAGAATTAATTACAAACACTGACTATTCAAAACAATTCATATCACTTAAACCTACACGGGTCCTTAACCAGAAGCGAACACTCAAGTCCGTGAACCATCTGGCTGTGGAAGCATCGATCGTGTGATAACAGTCCGTCAATTATAAGTATATTCATAATTTCCCTCTTTAATATTTTGTTTTGGACTGTACTTCTAATCGCATAAGTTACCAACCGATCCATCAATACGAATTAACCCTTGGCACCTTCGCCACGGAGCTACGCTCCCGGGGAGGAATCGTGCTAAACCGATTTTCTGATCATACAATCTTATTCACGAATTAATTAATCTCCCGTGAGATAACACGTTCCGCCGCACACCCTCACACATAAGCCATTTCGGTAATCTTATATTCTGTCCGGTAGATCTGTTGTTACATTTATGCCTTTGGAAATAATAACTGTTTGATTGTCTTTATATATGAATACCGTTGCATGTTAATCAATCGCCTGTGATAATGTGCTGACCATTTCAAGCATAATGATCGTTCATATTATAATGTATAAGCTTTTGTGTAGCATAGCATTTGCATGTTCTGACTCTCTCTCTCACGAACAGCAATCGCTTTATGCGGGGTCCATGTGTTATCAAAGTGAAATCGTACAGTCGTTGATGATACTGTCTTGATACCGTGTGGATACCATGTTGAAGTTCCGAGATTGAGAGTCACATACATATTATAGTTAAGGTTTAATTAGAAAATAAATTGATTAATACAGAAGTGGTCGTGTGATTCTTCCCTGAAGTTTTTGCATAAGATCTGTATTCTGCGACGAGATATGAACTCGGGAACCTAAACTATAAACACACCAATCCACACTCATTAAACTAAAGCGAACGATGTGAACATGGGACATAAAATATGAACACTCGGGGAGTGTTAAAGCGAGAATCATTGTATTATGCTGATCAATAATACGAAGTTAGACAACGAGGCCGAATTGACACTAGCGTAACTGCACACGATTGATTGCGTTATCCTGATTGATAACCCCACCTCGTCAACGAGGCGGGACCTGATTATCATAAAGGCTATCATTAACACAACCACACCCACTCGTATAAATTAATACGATTACCTCTCTAATTAGCATAGTTACACGCATAATTACACGAATTAACATAATTTCGGATTAATTCTGCAAATTTCGAATTTCATTTTATTTTAATTATTTGTCATCAATTTTCACACACCCACATATACAACAACTGTAATACTCACAGGAGTGCTGTGATGCCAACACGAAGTCGTTTCTCTCGAATGGCGTCAGGGCTGGGTCTTTAACGTCCACTCGAGAGCCGACCGCGTGATTCGGTCGTTCCTGACACAAACGAGCGAGCAGTGCAGGAATCGAACCGCGGCCTCTGAGACTGCGGGGCTGACGATGCTCAGGCCGGGGTCGTCCCCAACCCGGACCCCGTCTCGCGCTGCCTGCAGACACTCTGAGGGGCTTGCTCCGTGCAGTGCGACTCGCCACAGCGTTGTCATTGGGTGCATTTCACTACGGACGTTGTACTTTTAATAACATACAATGGTTGTGTCTAGGGGTGTAGTTAAGTGTTTTGGTGATTGTCTCGTATTCAAGACACAATCACAGAGACACAACTCGTGTAACGAGGGTCCAGTGGGGGATGTTTGGCAAATTCCTGACGGAGCGTTCACGTGTGAGGGAGCAACCGGACAAATTGGGGGGTATCCCTTCGCATACGAGGGGCTACCACTCAGCATCCCTAGACAGTACAGGGCAGCAACCTACTTGATGTACTACCACGCAGTCCTGGTCACGTCATGGCCCCTCAGGCCCCGTGCCGTGCGAGCCTCTGTGGGCCCCAGCACGGGGACCGCTCCACCCTCGGGGCTGCGCGGCCTCAGCAGAGTTCCCTCTCGGCCACTCCGCCACCCTCTCCACACTTCTCTTGCCGAGCTCAACGCAGAAACTGTCGGGCGAATGTAGAAGCTGAGTCGTCCAACACAGCAGCAGCCTCTGTGCCTCCGAGTTGTGAGGCAGCACCGGGTGGCTGGTGTGGTAGCCGTGGTACTAGAACACTGGACTTGAATAACCATTGCTGTGGATGGGCGAGGGAGTCTGGCGTCTCCGATGTCCAAATGAATGTTGTCTGTGGATCAGATCTGTTGGTGATTTGAGTCGGTGGAAAATTCCCTGTTTATATAACAGGGTCTACGATGTAAAGCGACAGTTTTATTTAACATTTAAATTTAAGTAGCATTTGCCTTGGGAAATGTGCCTCATTGCACACGCACATGGGCTCACACCGTATAGCACCATTCCTGTGTCTCAACAACAGAGCAACCAACTAAACTCTGTGATAATCTGCAGTTTATTGGCAATACTCTAATGGAGACTGTAGCAATTGTGTTCACGTTGTCTTGATAACAGCGCAGCCGACCAGGTGTCCCAGCGGGAGAGTGCATGGCTCACAGTCGGGAGGCTGCGAGTTCATCATCCATCTGGTGTCTATAAAATGAGTACCACTTTGCGGGGAAGTCAACCAGTGGTTGTACTCTGGATAGACTCGCCCCTGCTGTACTACCGTGACATTTTCAACACTGGCTAAGGGTTATACTCGGTATATGAGAACCCCCTCAATGCTAAGTTGAGCAGACAAATCACTTGAGTTGTCATGTAATAATAATAATACATCATATAAAAGTATGGGTTTTACCTTCCATATATGATCTGCAGTTGATTGGGAAGAAGTCAAGTAGTAATCTAGATTTGAAGTTTTCGTGACTGCAGGGATCCATACTCTTTGGTTCTTTCAGTAAAGTCACGTAGGTATAAACCTCAACCGAGAAGATGGATACAGATTGTGCAATCATTGGAAGGATGTTATTAACCAGGTAAAACCCGAACTGCTTTGTCGTGGTTGTCTATCATATCTGCCGGGTACTACTACTACTCTATTTTTCCTAGTTAACCCCTCCGCATCCCCAGCTCTCTCGGCCTCCCACTCCCAGCCCCGCCCACTTCCCCCCCCCCAGCCTCGCGTCCCTCTCCTGGCGTCCACGCAGCGCTCCCCCTACCCCACACCCCCACCCCTCCCTCTCCCCCCTTGCTCCTCCCCCTTTCTTGCCTGTATAACCTCTTACCACGGCAACTCTCTCTCCCACTTCAGCAAAACATGTTATTGCTGTGGTTTTCCCACCTGATGATGATTGCTTGTGTTGCAATCGAAACGTCGTGATTTATTTTATTTTATACCTACGTGACTTTACCGAAAGAACCAAAGAGTATGTCAGGTAGTGATTGATGGACATGAATCACGAGAATCGGATTGGCACCTGGAATCCCCGAGGTATTCACGTCAAGTACGAACCAGGCTCAAACTACTTGGCTTCAACGATCGATGCAGGGAGGTCCGGTCAAGAGTGGTGGGGTTCAATGGCATCGCTAGGCTCTGCTTCTGTGACGTGAACACGGAGCCAGCGTTCACTCACAACGCGTGCATGGAGACTGATTCATAAAGCCTCCTGTATCCAGTTCAATGCAATCCACACACTCATTGCTTATTGTGGGCATACTCTTCGCATTTACACTCCATTATAACAGAAAACTTCAACTTAGATCCAGTGCCACCTAGCGTGAGCCCTGTTGGGTTGGGAATCTGGGAGAGGGAGAGATGGTGCTGGTAACAGCTGTGTATGCTGATGGTTGGTAGAGGTGAGGGGTAAACCTGGGTTGGTAAGGGGAGGCAGTGTTGCGTGAGTTGATGGGCTGTGATGGGATGGATATTGGTTGGGTGTAGGAGGAGTAGATGGAGTTTTGGGGAAGGGGCTGGACTGTGAAAGTTCATGCCAAAGTCTCTCTGCCATGAGGAGTGAAGGGGTCACTGCTGGGAGTTGGGCCCTGGATCCTGGTTGGAGGGGGGATGGAACGTCACAGTCAGACCCGAATGTTGAATGCGTTGATAGCTGACAGAGATATCCACCCTGGGGGATGATCGGTGTCACTAACCCCAACCAGGGTGCAGCCTCTCATCCCAAACCCAACGCTGATCCCAGCCTCTTGTATAATATTGCGATACCATATGGCTAGCAGGTGCTACCAGTTTAAATTATGCTGTGGATGACCCAATAACAGACAAAGTAAATAGCAGTGGTGAGTGTTTAACTCATAACACAAACGTAGAATCGCAGCGCAATGCGTAGGGCCGCATGCGAGGTCGGGAGGCCCGTGCCGGATTCACAGGAATCCCCGGGAGCTCCCGGCCGCTGCCACCGCACTCAGCACGGGGACGGCGCTCCCCCCCCGTGCTGAGTGCGGCCTCGGGGTCCCCGGGAAATGGAGGCGGCGCTGTGCCTCGATTTCTCCGCGGATTCACGCGGCGGCTTATGTGGTCCCTGCGTGAACATCGCTGCGAGTGCAGCGGCAGCGCTGAGCACGGCCACCACCGAGCCACGTCTCGGAGCGCCGTTGGCCGAGTTCCGCCTCTGTCGGTGGTGAACTCTGCGGGCGTCTCTGCAGCTCCCGAGCGCCCCCTGCTGCGAGGGGAGTTTGAGAAGCTGACGCCACTCTGGAGCCGGCCCCGCTGCGAGTGAATTCCACTGACGATCCCTCGCACTGGGTACCCGGCATTGGCTTTGTGGAGTACACCATGCTGATGAGACTCAGTGCAGGTGAACCCAAGGCAGGGTTTAGCTGAGTGAGTAAACAAACCCCGCACCTGCTGCTTCAGTCGCATCATCACCCGTTACTCGCCAGGGAACAGCACGGCCATAGCCACTGCGGCCCCACGGTGATGGTGGATGTCTCTCCATCAGGTTACCCAGTGGCGTTTGTTTACTGGCCACACCCTGCTGATGGGACTCAGTGGAGGCGAACCCTGGCAGGACTGGCCTTGTCTAAGTGAATGCCACTGAGATAAAGTAGTCCTGGTGAACCCAGTGGTTGATGGGTGAGATGTTCTCTCATTTCCACCACTAAACTCCATGCTGGGTTCATTAACTAAAATAAAAAAACATCCCTTTGCAATCTACTGTTGGATGGAGGCCTTTCCATACAATGTAGGCTCAAGAGGGATGGTTGGCCATACTTCACGCTGGTCAGTGGGAATTGGTGAAGTGGGGTAGGGGGTGTTGGGTGTGTAGGTCCAGGACTGGTTCAAATATCACCACTGATTTTGGCCGTGACCAGGAATCAAACGCAGGTCGCCAGGTTTACATCGCACTGTGCTAACTGCTGTGCCACAGCTCTACCTGATTATTTTGCTGTGATCCACAGCTGATATGGGTTGTGCATAAACGTGGCAATGGTAATGACAGCTGCCACTGCTTGCACACTCATCACTAGTATCCCAGCACCCTCAATGATTTGCTGATCATTCGTGTTGCCTAGAAACTTCACAAAGCTCATGACGCGCCATTGTGGAGGATCATGACCCACAACTCCCTGCGATTATTAAAACTCCTGCAGGCGGCTATAATAATCACCGTTATGAAGAAATCTTCACGCTCCTGTTGCCACAGCTGTTTCTCCCTCACTGATCTCCCTCTGTTCCCACAGCTGTTCCTTCCTCACTGATCTCCCTCTGTTCCCACAGCTGTTCCTTCCTCACTGATCTCCCTCTGTTCCCACAGCTGTTTCTCCCTCACTGATCTCCCTCTGTTCCCACAGCTGTTCCTTCCTCACTGATCTCCCTCTGTTCCCACAGCTGTTTCTCCCTCACTGATCTCCCTCTTCCCACAGCTGTTTCTCCTTCACTGATCTCCCTTTGTTCCCACAGCTGTTTCTCCCTCAGTGATCTCCCTCTTCCCACAGCTGTTCCCCCCTCACTGATCTCCCTCTCTGTTCCCACAGTTGTTCCTCCTTCACTGAGCTACCTCTCTGTTCACACAGCTGTTCCTCCTTCACTGAGCTACCTCTCTGTTCTCACAGCTGTTCCTCCCTGAGCTCCCTCTCTATTCCCACAGCTGTTCCTCTCTCACTCATCTCCCTCCCTGTTCCCACAGCTGCTCCTCCCTCTGTTCCCACAGCTGTTCCTCCTTCACTGAGCTACCTCTCTGTTCCCACAGCTGTTCCTTCTTCACTGAGCTACCTCTCTGTTCTCACAGCTGTTCCTCCCTGAGCTCCCTCTCTATTCCCACAGCTGTTCCTCTCTCACTGAGCTCCATCTCTGTTCCCACAGTTCCTCCCTCTGTTCCCACAGCTGTTCCTCCCTCACTGATCTCCCTCTCTGTTCCCACAGCTGTTCCTCCCTCACTGATCTCCCTCTCTGTTCCCACAGCGCCGTAAGGAGGGAGCGGTTCCATCGTTGAAAGTGACTCTGCGAGCTGAGCACGTGAAGCCATGGCTACAGGTTCGTGCAGGAGTCGGGACCCGGGGCCATACGAGCCTTAACCTCAGAACCTGGTTCATGGGGTCATGAGCTTAGCCTCCTTACCACCGCCCCGTAGCTCTACCCTCTACACGCTGTGTGAATAGCCTTTGTACACGCATGGCCTGAGCACACAGCCGTGTACATGCATGGCCCTAAGGTACAAATCTCGACACGGACATGGCCTTCTGTACAAGGAGCCATGAGTCCAATGGTATAGATTTCAATATATCACATCACATTGTTATTATTATATTTTAATTCAATTATACCCAAAGTGCATGCATGTTTGAGCCACTACTCACTATAATGCGTGCGGGACCCTGCGTGCCGCGTCTGTGACCGTGGGAGCCACACGCACGCTGAGTCTCCATCCACAGGCATTGCCAAGCGGCGTGACAGACGCCGAGCGCCCCTCACAGCTCCCTCAGCGCTGGGCTCGGTGCTCATAACCCGCCCGGTCACTGGCGGGGTCTCTAGAGCAGCGCCACGCGGCCCGCTGTGGGTGGAGCTCTCTCTCCCTCCGTGCGGGACGCGCTGCTCACAGGCTCAGGGGGGTTGCGCTCGCGCCGCTCTCCTGCGGCTCCCGCGTCCCAGCGCGACGCGGTGTGTTGCAGTGGCGCTACCGGAAGCCGTGGGGAGGGCGCGGCCACCGCACGTGGAGTGCGCGCGTCTCGTACCGCATGGAGCTGTGGGGGGCGCGGAGCGACTCTGCTCCCTGTTGGCGTTAAAGCAGCGGCCGTCGTGTTGAGCTCTCAGGGCCCTGATCTGACCACCTCGAGTTTTGTAGCTGGAGCCTGGCTGGGACCCTTAGGCACAGGGATTGACAGTCGGTGCTATGGCAGAGAACACCACTCACAGTCAGAAGGTTGAAAGCTCAATCCTCATTGAGGGACTACTCAGCCCACTATCTCTGTTATCAGTAAAATGAGTTCTGTTCATTGGGAAGCATGGTGCTATGCTGTAGAGAATACGGTATCTGTCATGGCAATGTAGAATTTCCACCATGGGCTCAAGGCAATCAGTGGAGGGGACAGCTGTTCCATGCTCCTGGAACACAATAGTCGTGAGTCAATGGAGTCGAGTGGGACTCCAGCAATCCCCAGTAATTCGGCTTATTCTGCTGCTGTTGTGACAGACGAGAGATTCAAGAAGAAGATGGAGCAGGTGCGGATTCTACTGGACGACCTGAAGAAGCTCTCCAGGTGAGAGACATCCCTTCACCCACAATGAGGTACTCTGCTACTCTACGTTTTAAGTACAGACAAGAAAGCGATGTTATCTCAATTCAATGGTTAGAGTGAGGAGTGCAGCTGATACTTGAATCCAAAACGACTTCTCTCAGTGCAAAGGCCAAGACAGGGGACCTGGAGAGACCTAGGGGAGGTGAGGTGACACCGGGAATTGAGGCCATGGAATAAAAACAGGGAGAAGGGAAAGAAAATAGAGAGATGTGTTTGTTTAGATGTTTCCAGACAATTTATGAGCACCTGGAGATACCCACACTATCACCATACATATGGAAACAGATGTTGATTAGTCCACTTGCTGTACCGTAGTCTCATGGCAAGCCAGGGTATGCCATCTTGACGAACATGGGAAAGAAGTTTGACAACATTTGTGTGATCCACCAACCTTCGTCTCCAGTGCTCGATTACAGACCATGTGCATAGCCTCCATCGCCCAGCTGAGAGGTGAGTAAGAAAAGAGAGGGATTCTCACAGGGAGAATATAGAGAGATGAGTGAGCGAGAGAGGCGCGGGGGGACTCCTGAGCATTGCAGGGGACTGGAGGCCGCGTGCTCCGGGTGGCACTGGGCGAGGAGGGCTTCTCGTAGCCGCCCTGCGTGGCCCCGTGGCACACACCACCTGCTGTACAGTGGATGGTAAAGATCCCGTGGCGTCATTCACAAAAGTTGCCCATTATGTGCTGGTATCGCAGTGCACATTTGTTAAATTTTAAACAATTACAGAACCCGTAAAATACTCCATTGGAATTTAGAGTAGGACCCTTCTCAGAATAGTCAGTGAAGCTTTCTGGGCAAACACGCATAATGACAATAATACGATCTAGTAGTTAAGTCATATAATATTATCGGTATTTTATTTTTCATTGCTTTTACAGTGTGACTAGAAACATTTAATTAAATATTCACATATCATGTGGGCAGGTCTAATAGTCTATGATCTAACAGATCGATCTGCAAACATATCAAACAAATTCACAATATTCTGCATAAACATTCATAACATTGCTATCGATTACATTTGTGTATTAGCATTTTGTTCGATTTAAAAATAAAGTCATTCGAATCCTCAACTGTACCCCTTGTTTTACAGGTTTGACAAATCCACCATCTCAACCCTGCAGAGGATCGGTGTAATCTATGATCCATACAACTTGGAGGAGCAATCCGCCCTCGAAAGAGCCTTCCACAAGGAGGGCGGTATAGGTGGGTGCTGCTCCTCACTACACGGCACAGCGATTGCACTGCAACGATAAAATCTCCATCTCCCTGATGGACCTGGCTGTGCACATTGCAGTCCACAAGCCTCCAGTTACTGGGACATGAGTGGTCCCAGCGCCTCAGTGCCACAGCTAAGCAGCAGGGCCACGCTACCCTGGTTAGGGAACCGAGCTGCCCGGCCCAGCGCTCGGCCTGCAGGAGCTGCGGGCGAGAGCCGCGCTGCTCCTCACTGTGGCCTCGGTGCTTCAAGGTCCCATGCAGGGTGAGCTGTGACACTCACCCAGCGTCTGATTCTCAGCACCAAGAGCTGCTCGGAGATTCCATGTGTGTGCTGTGCCTGTGTGGTTTACTTGGCACATTCACCACTGCGCGATAATCTGAGTGTGAGACACTCACTCAGCTTGTAAACCGGGCCTCGTGGTATCTCTGTAGCTGAGCCTGGCACAGGGATAATCGCCGCACTAGGGTCAGGGCAGCCTCTGTGTGCAGCTTTAGAGGGTTTGTTGCTGTTGTACTCTGCTCCCCACCCAGCACTGTTGTGCCCCTCCACAAATGCATTAACCCTGCAGTGCCGCTGCCTCTCCCCACATTGAGTGTACAGAGAGAGCCACGTTAACCAGGCGCAATGCAAACTGTGAGCTTTCTTCTTACAGATCATGGGAGTTGATCAGAAACTTGTCAATGTCCGTCTCCAGATTGGTGAGCCAGTGGGTGGTTTTAGGACAAGCTCCAGGAACATCTGAAATGCTGCCAGCGATTGATCAAAGTGGGCAGTGATGGACAACGTGGTCCATTGTTTTGGAAATGGTGACCCCAATCGCACTCTGGACTTTTCTTTGTTGCCAATTGGTGCAGGAGATCGCTGATGTGCAATGTTTTGGTGCAGTTCAATACAGGCGACTGCGGGGTGAAGTAAAACCAGCAGGTCGAGAGAGCAAAGCTAACGCAGCCGAGTGCAGCACAGCCACAAGTTCCTGCGTGAGCACAGGGGCTGCGGATTCTCTGTACACAGCCAAGGAGAGTCACGTGGTCGATAGCACACGTGGACTATCAGCTGTGTTTGAGGCATGTTCATGCTGCGGTTGTGTATGCTCATTTTCACAACATTTAAAAGCTATCACGAGGAACAGCAAAATAAGACAGCCAAAGACAGCCGATTTCCAATTAACCGTACCACACCTACACCAGGGAATCTGTAGACACATCAAATATATTGAATGTTAAACGGATGACCCCGTGTAATGTTTCACATCATATACAGTGAGGGAAAAAAGTATTTGATCCCGTGCTGATTTTGTACGTTTGCCCACTGACAAAGAACTGATCAGTCTATAATTTTAATGGTAGGTTTATTTGAAGAGTGAGAGACAGAATAACAACAAATCCAGAAAAACGCATGTCAAAAATGTTATAAATTGATTTGCATTTTAATGAGGGAAATAAGTATTTGACCCCCTCTCAATCAGAAAGATTTTTGGCTCCCAGGTGTCTTTTATACAGGTAACGAGCTGAGATTAGGAGCACACTCTTAAAGGGAGTGCTCCTAATCTCAGTTTGTTACCTGTATAAAAGACACCTGTCCACAGAAGCAATCAATCAATCAGATTCCAAACTCTCCACCATGGCCAAGACCAAAGAGCTCTCCAAGGATGTCAGTGACAAGATTGTAGACCTACACAAGGCTGGAATGGGCTACAAGACCATTGCCAAGCAGCTTGGTGAGAAGGTGACAACAGTTGGTGCGATTATTCGCAAATGGAAGAAACACAAAATAACTGTCAATCTCCCTCGGCCTGGGTCTCCATGCAAGATCTCACCTCGTGGAGTTGCAATGATCATGAGAACGGTGAATCAGCCCAGAACTACACGGGAGGATCTTGTCAATGATCTCAAGGCAGCTGGGACCATGGTTACTAATTGGTAACACACTACGCCGTGAAGGACTGACATCCTGCAGCGCCCGCAAGGTCTCCCTGCTCAAGAAAGCACACATACATGCCCGTCTGAAGTTTGCCAATGCACATCTGAATGATTCAGAGGACAACTGGGTGAAAGTGTTGTGGTCAGATGAGACCAAAATAGAGCTCTTTGGCATCAATTCAACTCGCCCTGTTTGGAGGAGGAGGAATGCTGCCTCTGACCCCAAGAACACCATCCCCACCGTCAAACATGGAGGTGGAAACATTATGCTTTGGGGGTGTTTTTCTGCTAAGGGGACAGGACAACTTCACCGCATCAAAGGGACGATAGACAGGGCCATGTACCGTCAAATCTTGGATGAGAACCTCCTTCCCTCAGCCAGGGCATTGAAAATGGGTCGTGGATGGGTATTCCAGCATGACAATGACCAAAAACACACGGCCAAGGCAACAAAGGAGTGGCTCAAGAAGAATCACATTAAGGTCCTGGAGTGGCCTAGCCAGTCTCCAGACCTTAATCCCATAGAAAATCTGTGGAGGGAGCTGAAGGTTCGAGTTACCAAACGTCAGCCTCGAAACCTTAATGACTTGGAGAAGATCTGCAAAAAGAAGTGGGACAAAATCTCTCCTGAGATGTGTGCAAACCTGGTGGCCAACTACAAGAAACGTCGGACCTCTGTGATTGCCAACAAGGGTTTTGCCACCAAGTACTAAGTCATGTTTTGCAGAGGGGTCAAATACTTATTTCCCTCATTAAAATGCAAATCAATTTATACCATTTTTGACATGCGTTTTTCTGGATTTTGTTGTTATTCTGTCTCTCAGTGTTCAAATAAACCTACCATTAAAATTATAGACTGATCATTTATTTGTCAGTGGGCAAACGTACAGAATCAGCAGGGGATCAAATACTTTTTTCCCTCACTTTAGATGTAAATACTGTGCATGATATTGAGTTGTTGTCTGACATCTCTCACCGTCTCTCAGAGCTCTACATGAAGATGCTGACGTCCCTCTCGCCGGACGCCTCCAACGTCCCGGATTCCCTACAGAGACCCATGGAGTGGAGCACTCGCAGCCTGGTGGATTATGTTACGACGTCAGATCAGAGTCAGTATCGCACCATCACCAGGGATTCCCATGAACTGTACTGCACCATCACCAGGGATTTCCATGAACTGTACCACACCGGGGATTCTCATGAACCATACCGCACCCACACTGTGAGAGTACTGATATAAAGTTAGTACTGACAGTCAGTACTGATGTGTTAGTGAGAACTAACACACAGGGTGAGGACTGAGACATGGTAAGTACTAACCAGTTAGTAGAGGGTACTGACACACAGCGAGTACTGGAACACAGCGAATACAAACACATAAATTGAGTACTTACAGTAAGAGTACTTACACAACAAGTGCTGACAAGTGGTGAGTGCTGACACAGTAGAGGCACAGTGAGAGTACTGACACAGTGTGAGTACTGACTCACTGTGAGTAGTGATGCACAGGTAGTACAGTACTGACACAGTCAGTGGGTATTGACACACAGTAGGTACTGACAGTGTGAGTACTGACAAGAGTGGGCACTGATAGAGATTGGGTACTGATAGTGAGCATGATTACTGTGAGTACTCACACACATAGTGAGTAGTGACACAGTGAAGAGGACTGACACACTGAGATTATTGACACAGTGATAGAGGTGGAATTTGCATGTAAAGGTAAGATCTGTGGTGGGCCTCCACGCCGACGGCTCAGCTGTGGAGGTGGCCATTGTATTGTGAGAGATTAGCATGTCAATGCATCCTACCTAACAGTTATTTCTGACTCTCTAAGTTACATTACCAGTTAAATGTCTTTATATTAACGGACTAAATGTCTCACTAACACAGCCAACGCTGCTCCTTCCCCTCGATGGGGCGATGGCTCTCGTTTTTTAACCGACTATAACTGACTGTGATGTTTTTGTGTGTCTCTCTATTTGTGTGTCTCTCTCTGTCTCCCTGCATGTGTCCCTCTCTCTTTGTGTCTCTCTGTGTGTATGTGTGTCTCTCTGTGTGTCACTTTGTGTGTGTGTCTCTGTGTATTGGGTGTGTCTTTCTGTGTGTGTCTCTCTGTGTATGTCTCTGTATGTGTCTCTCTCTGTGTGTCTCTCTCTGTGTCTCTCTAGGTGTGTCTCTTTCTCTGTGTGTCTCTGTGTGTGTGTCTCTCTATATGTCTCTCTCTCTGAACGTGTCTCTCTGTATGTTTGTCTCTCCCTGTGTCTGAGTGTGTCTCTCAGTGTGTGCTCACAATGCAATGGCCACCTCCACAGCTGCGATCGTCATCGTGGAAGTACATCACTAATACAGCCACCGTTGCTCCTGTTCGTTTACATTGACATGCTAATCTCTCACAATACAATGTCCACCTCCACAACTGAGTCGTCGGCGTGGAGGCCCACCACCGATCTTACATTTACATGCAAATTCCACCTCTAGCACCGCCCACTTACCATAAAAAACTTCGTGTTTCAGCAGCTCTCGCTATATAAATTTTCACCTGAGGACGATTGCTTGTGTTGCGATCGAAACATCGTGATCTATTATATTTTTCTACTTACGTGACTTTACCGAACGAACCAAAGTGTATGGATTACTGCAGTCACGAAATCTTCAAATACAGATGTAATGGTTGTCCTGACACAGTCAGTACACACTGTGTGGATACTGACACAAAGTGCGGATTGACACCTTGAGTACTGGTACAGTGTGAGGACTCATTGTGTATTAACGCAGTGTAAGGACTGAAACACAGTAAAGACTAACACACAGGGTGACCATTGACATGGCGAGTAGTGGCACAGTTAGTAGAGGCACACAGTGAGAGTACTGACACAGAGTGAGGACTAGCACACAGCGAACACTGACACAGTCAATACTGACACAGTAAGAAATAAGACAGTGAATACTGACAGAGTACTGAAGCAGTGTAAGTACTGAAACACAACGAGGACTAATGACACTGTGAGGACTGACACACAGGGAGAGTACTGACAGTGTGAGTACTAACTCACGCAGTGGACATTGACACAGTGTGAGTACTGACACGCAGTGGGTATTGACACATACAGTGAGTTCTGCCAGCATGAGTACTGATTCACACAGCGGGTACTGACAGTGTGAGTACTCAAACACAGTGAGTACTGATATAGTGAGTACTGTCAGTGATAGTACGGACACAGTGAGAGTACTGACACACAGATGATTGACAGAGTGAGATGACTGACAACGTGTATACTTATACAGATTGAGTTCTGACACATAGTGTAAGTATGGACACTCATTGAGAGTACGGCCAGAGTGAGTACTGACACACAGTTGTCGTGAACTAAAACCAACCTATTTATTTACCAGGAATAGCCCACTGAGTTTCATAGCTCTTTTTCAGAAGTGATCTGCCTACAAATAATAGCTCAACGAAATAGCTTATGTGGAAATGTATAGCAGCCAAATAATCTTGTGAGGTAGAACTGAGACACACAGTACCAACACACACATTTAGTACCGACACACATTGAGGACTTACACAGTGACCACCATGAATAATCTGAGTACTGGCCCACACGGTTAGTGACACAGAGTGAGCACTGCCTTACAGTGAGAGTACTGACACACAGTGAGAGTACTGACACACAGTGAGGGTACTGACACAGTGAGAGTATTGCCACACAGTGAGGGAACTCACACAGTGAGAGTATTGCCACACAGGGTGAGTAATGACAAAGTGAGTACCGACAGTGTGAGCACTGACACAGCGCGAATATTGCCACACCATGAGTCCTAACACACACAGCGAGTGTAGTAGTAGTCGTAGGAGTCATAGTGTGCGTGAGCGCTAAGCGCGTGGTGGTCACCGGTAGGTGGTTTGGCGCACACAGAGCGGTGCCTGGAGCAGTGAGCACCACGTGGTGGTGCTCACGTGAGCAGCACCACGTGGTGGTGGTGGTGGTGCTCACGTGAGCAGCACCACGTGGTGGTGGCCTCGTCACCGCTACGCAGCGCAGGGGCTGCCGCGGTGCCGTGGTGAGGAGCCCCCTGGACTTGCCCCCTCCGCAGCTCTGCGTCTCCATTCCACCTCCCAGCCCCGCACTTGAGACGACTACTGGGGAACGATCCTCACAACAACAACCACTCACAATATCAAACACTCACAACAACAACCACCACTCCTAACAACTCACAACAACAACCACCACTCCTAACAACTCACAACAACAACCACCACTCACAACAACTCACAACAACAACCACCACTCACAACAACAACCACTCACGACAACAACAAACTCACAACTACAACAACCACTCACAACAACCACTCACAACAACAACCACTCATAACAACATAGTGAGTAGTGACAGTATTGACACACCGAGTAATCATTCGACCTCTTTTGCCAGTACCAAAATATAATAATAGGGTTTTTCCCCTTTTTTTCTGGCAACAAAACTGAAACCTTTTTACAAGGATTCATGTCTGCATTAACCACAATACCTGCAGTCAAAATGCAAACAAAAAACATACTATGATAATATATGCATTGTCCTTGAAACTGATTGGTCCACACCAAAGAAAGCCGTCCTTTGGTGTGGACCAATCAGTTTCAAAGACAATGCATCATATATTATCATAGTATTTTTTTGTTTGCATTTTGACTGCAGGTATTGTGGTTAATGCAGACATGAATCCTTGTAAAAAGGTTTCAGTTTTGTTGCCAGAAAAAAGGGGAAAAACCCTATTATTACACTGAGTAATCTTGATTTGAAGCTTTCGTGACTGCAGGAATCCATACTCTTTAGTTATTTCGGTAAAGTCACGTAGGTAGAAAAAAATATATCACGACGTTTCGATCGCAACACAAGCGTTCGTTCTCGATTTGAAGCTTGCGTGACTGCAAGGATTCATACTCTTTGTTTTTTTCGGTAAAGTTACGTAGGTAAAAATCAATAAAATTAAATAAATGAAAACTAAATTAAATCATGACGTTTCGGAGGCAACACAAGCCTCCGTCTTCAGGTGGAAACCGTCACAGCAAAATTGCTGTATCAAGTGAAGAAAGCTCCAAGACCCGAGATTATATACAGGTTAGGGGGGGGGGAGCCAGGAAGGTCCGTGGGGGGGGGGCTAAGTTAAGGCAACCAGTTTGTCAGCTTAAATGCTGCCTCCTGACTCTTGTTCATGTGTGTAATTTTCTTCAACCACTTGCCACCGCCTGCTCTCGTGGATCTCTCCGTCTCCCTAACCCCCTGCAGCATAACAAAAGGTGGCTTAACTTAGCCCCCCCCCCACGGCCCTTCCTGGCTCCCCCCCCCCCTTATCCTGTATATAATCTCGGGTCTGAGAGCTTTCTTCACTTGATACAGCAATTTTGCTGTGACGGTTTCCACCTGAAGACGGAGGCTTGTGTTGCCTCCGAAACGTCGTGATTTAATTTAGTTGTTTTCATTTATTTTATTTATTTTTACCTACGTGACTTTACCGAAAAAAACAAAGAGTAACAAGCGTTCGTCTTCAGGAAGCATTCGTGAGTGGTTATTGTTGCGATCAAAATGTCGTGATATATTCTTTTTATTTCTTCTACCTACGTGACTTTACCGAAAGAACCAAAGAGTAATTCTAGATTTAAAGCTTTCGTGACTGCAAGGATCCATACTCTTTGGTTCTATTCGGTAAAGTCAGTAGTCAGTGTGTCAGTACTCTCATTGAGTGTCAGTACTCACACTGTGTCAGTACTCTCACTGTCAGTACCCTCAGTCAGTACCCTGTCAGTCCTCATAGAACCAAACCAAACCAAAGAGTACACTGTGAGTAGTAATATACAGTGAGGGTACTGACACAGTGTGAGGACTGACAGTGAGGGTACTGACTGAGGGTACTGACAGTGAGAGTACTGACACAGTGTGAGTACTGACAGTCAGTGAGGGTACTGACTGTGAGAGTACTGACACGGTGAGGGTACTCACACTCAATGAGAGTACTGACACACTGACTACTGACACAGAATGAGTAGTGACATAGTGAGGGTGCTGACACAATGTGAGAACTTATACACCGAGTGACAGTATTGACACACTGTGAGTAGTGACACAGTGACAATACTGACAGTGAGTAGTGACACACAGCTTGATGAATACATCTGCAAGACAGGCTAGTTGTGCTCGCCATTCAGTGTTTGAATCATGGTGGCCAATGGAGATGTAAGCTCTGACAAAAAGCTGTGCACTTCAGTTTGTAGTTCAAAGTCTGTTCAGGATTCTCCCTCTAGACAGCCAGCGTACCTCTTGTGAAGTCATCGTTGCTCGTGTTCAGATCCCATGGTTTCGCACAGCTTGCAAAACAGTCGAGCATTAAGTGGCCTTGACTTGACCAAGTTGATTACTTTAACGTTTCCCGATGTATCATGCAGTGGGGCCACTGCACAACGCGATTTTCATTCCTAATCCATCCTGAGTCCTCTCACCCGCCCAGTCATTGACACAGCCGCGTCAACACAAACTTGGGTGCAGGGATTGCAGCTCAAAACGTGTTCAGAGATAAAGTGGTCGACAATGTTAAGAATGTCCTCTCTGGTTGTATCCCCCTTTACACTCTTGCAAAAGGGGATGTCCCTGTATCGTACACATGCAAGCAGCTGTGCCTCCCCACTGATACCTGTAGAATTATCCATTTTAAGTTTTTCCACAACTTGATCGACAACATCGGTGGCCATGTCATCCATCCTTCAGGACACTGTGTCACGTGACAAAGGAACGCTCTTAAATTCGTCCGCTGCTTGTGTGTCAAGCCTTGTCGCTGCCGGTACGACGGCTGTGGGCAACATTAGATCGTCAGCTACAAGCAACCACACTGTATAAGACGCCTCAAGTGCTTTGGCTGATGTTGTTGAGGCTGTTTTAATCGTGAATTGACACGACCTCAAATCGGAGAGCTTTCTCTGAAAACAACTCAGCTGGCTTAAAGACTTAAGGCATTGGGGTTTCCTGTTGAGATGCCGTTACAGATGGGCTGGCTTCATGCTCTTGTGAGCCACAATCTCTCTGCACGGGAAGCAGAGAGGTTGAGGAGGATCGGAGGTGGTGGAAGTAAATCCAAACATAGAATATTCTTCGCGAAATTGGCTGCATTTTGTGGGCTCTGTTCACCTTTCTTGTCGTTTCGGTTTCTGTGTCGTTGTTTTGGTCTTTTTTGCTGCTAGTATCGCATTTTAACCAATCGTCAATTTTGTGAGAGTGTCCTAACTAGCTGGTAACTGCAAGGGAATAAACAAATCATCAGACGCTCTGCATGCGTGACATAATTTGTTCGCACTCGCTGGCTACTCTTGGAAACCACATTGTTTACAATCAGTGAGTTTAGAAAGGTATTTTATATCGTTATAGGTTACCATATGGATTTAAATTGTGTCATTATTTTATATTGGCAGAATCAGACGTGATTATTTTCCAACGACTCTCGTGTATGATATAATTTCACACATTTATACATCACCTCACGTACCCCCAGCCGAGAACCACTGGTTGACTGTGTAGTTCTTAGTTTGGGTTGCATGGCCACAGTCACACTGTGACTTGTCTTTAGTTTTACATTTACGAAGGAGATGAAGCAGTGAAATGTTTCACCAGTGTCTTCAAGGACGAACGTCAAAGCCAGGTGGTGTGAGTTTTGGGTCTTAAATGACGTGTTTATTCTGGATATCCAATTAGCACTGGCACTTCCGATTAGCATGACTGGCTACGTACGTTGCGAAAGAAGTTCAACACAGTACATAGATTACTCTTTGTTTTTTTCGGTAAAGTCACGTATAAATAAGAAATAATAAAATAACATAATAGCGTACGACGTTTCGGTTGCGACACAAGCAGCCATCATCAGGTACAGAAGAGCTAAATTATGAGAGAGGGGAGAAACATAACCTCAGATGTATATACAGACACCCAAGTAGGGGGAACTGACACAGATACAACAGGGGACACAGAGAGAGAAGCATACCAGACAAACAGGGTTTAGCAAAATTTTTGGAAACCATGTAAAGCAACACAGACGGTCGGTCAAAACACAATTAACGCATAGTCCAGTTGATCACGCTATTTCAAAAGATTGCTAAATTGCAAGTAAAGTATGAAACTCAAAATACAGACCGCACACACACACAGACAACCAAGTAGAGCGAGCCAGCACAGAGACAAGCACACAGTAAAGTTGCCTTAAATAGGCAGAGAAGGTAAGGCTGAGTGACAATGGGACAAAATTAGCATGAGGTATGCATGGAGCAAAGTGGGGCGTGGCAGCACACAATGGGACAAATCAGCACGAGGTAAAGTGGGGATCGGCAGCACCCACTCGGAAGCAACAAGGCTCACACACAGGCAGAGACAGCACAGAGACACAAATCCAAGCCAAGACACAAAGGCAGATACACAAGCAGAGACAACACAAAGACACAGACCTCTTACCTCCCCGAAGAGGTGGTTCAGACTTGATTTGAAGCTTTCGTGACTGCAGTGATTACTCTTTGGTTTTTTCGGTAAAGTCACGTATAAATACGAAATAATGAAATAACATTATAGCGTACGACGTTTCGGTTGCAACACAAGCAGCCATCATCAGGTACAGAAGAGCTAAATTATGAGAGAGGGGAGACACATAACCTCAGATGTATATACAGACACCCAAGTAGGTTTAGCAATCTTTTGAAATAGCGTGATCAACTGGACTATGCGTTAATTGTGTTTTGACCGACCGTCTGTGTTGCTTTACATGGTTTCTAAAAATTTTGCTAAACCCTGTTTGTCTGGTGTGCTTCTCTCTCTGTGTCCCCTGTTGTATCTGTGTCAGTTCCCCCTACTTGGGTGTCTGTATATACATCTGAGGTTATGTGTCTCCGCTCTCTTATAATTTAGCTCTTCTGTACCTGATGATGGCTGCTTGTGTTGCAACCGAAACGTCGTACGCTATTACGTTATTTTATTATTTCTTATTTATACGTGACTTTACCGAAAAAACCAAAGAGTAATCCCTGCAGGCACGAAAGCTTCAAATCAAGTCTCGACAGTACATAGATGCCACATCGTTCCATCTGTTCACCAGAATTGTTCTGGATCTGGGTGAGATTCTAGGATGGAGAGAGCAGTGCGGTCCCAGAAGGACGATCGGGACTTGATTTGGTAACGAGGAACATTGTTGAGGTCTTGGTTGATGGGTCGGTGGTTGTCGTTGGCAAGAAGACGTGGGCCTTGCAGTTTGCGCAACGTCTCTGTGGATTATTGGTGGCAGAATGTTCACCAGAACAGGGAGCCAGGGGACTGGTTTCAGTGTTCCGGGTGAGTAGTGACACATTGAGTCATGACACAGTGAGCATTGACACCCACTGAGTACTGACAAAGAGTGATGACGCATAATAGGCGTTCAGATAAACCGAGGACTGACACATAATTAGTGTACAGATAGTCCCCGAGTTACGATGGTCCCCGACTTACGATATTTCGATCTTACGATGGCGATAGAGATACGACAAAATTGTAAAATATTTTACATTTCGCGCGGCAGGCACACGCAGCAGCGTACGAGGAATCTTGGTGAGTACAGTTAAATATGATACGTTACGATACGTTCAGTGCATGTATGATACGTAGCTTTAGGGTTACCATGATACGATACGTTCAATGCATGTTAAAAGTTTTTATGGCAGAGAGGATTTTTCATGAAAAAACTTTCTATTAAATTGCAGTTCGTATAGGTAGCCTAAGAACTCACCTTGTTTTTTTACTTTACATTTTACTGTGCAATACAGTATTGTAATTAATAAATGCATACAGTATATAGTTTATACAGTACGGTACTGTAAATTGATCTGTTTTGTTAAATTATCACAATTCTTCAAGACTCCTGGGTAGGCTAGGCTAGGCCATCTTCGACTTACGATATTTTAGACTTACGATGGGGTCGTCATAACACATCTCCATCGTAAGTAGAGGACTACCTGTACTGACACAATCTGAGTACTGACAGTGAGAGCGCTGACACGCAGTGAGAGTACTGACACACAGTGAGGGTAATGACACACAGTGAAAGCGCTGATACAGTGTGAGTACTGACACTGTGAGGATACTGACGGTCAGTGAGGGTGCTGACACAGTGAGAGTACTTACACACAGTGAGAGTACTGACACACAGTGACAGTACTGACACTCAATGAGAGTACTGGCACACAGTGAGTACTCATGCGCAGTTGGAGTACTGACACACTAAGTACTGACACAGAGTGACTAGTGACACAGTGAGAGTGCTGACACAACGTGAGTAATGAGACAGTGCAAGTAATGGCACAGTGAGTGTATTGACAGTGACACATTGAGGTTGCTGACACAGTACTGTACTGACACACTGATGGGACTGACACAGTGACATTATTGACATGAGTGTATGGACACACAGTACGTACTGAAACAGTAAGCACTGACATAGTTTGTAGTGACACAGTTTGTACAGAGTGAGTAGTGACCGAGTACTGACACAGTGGGTAGTGACACACGGAGTGATTAGTGACACTGAGTCTGTACACAGAGTAGTGACACACAGAGTGAGTAGTGACACAGAGTGAGTAGTGACACACAGATTCAGTAGTGACAGTGAGTAGTGACACAGATAGTGAGCAGTGACACACATTGAGCAGTGACACGCACAGTGAGAAGTGACACGCAGTGAGGAGTGACACAAAGAGAGTACTGACACAGCATTGACACACAGTAGTGACACACAGTGAGTAGGGATACACATAGGGAGTAGTGACACAGTAAGTAGTGACACGCAGAGTAGTGACATACACAGTGAGTAGTGACACACATAGCGAGTAGTGGCACACAGTGATTAGTGACACAGTGATTAGTGAGACAAGTTGTTACAAAGTGAGTAGTGATACAGAATGAGTAGTGACAGTGAACAGTGATAGTGAGTAGTAATACACAGAGAGAGTATTGACGCAGTGAGTAGTGACACACAGAGTAGTGACACAGTGAGTAGTGACACAGAGTGAATAGTGACACAGTGAGTAGTGACACAGAGTGAATAGTGACACACACAGAGTACTGACACAGAGTAGTGACCATGAGTAGTGACACAGTGAGAACTGACAGTGATTAGTGACACTGAGTGTACACAGAGTAGTGATACAGTAGTAACACAGTGAGTAGTGACATTGAGTATGTACACAGAGTAGTGACACACATAGTGAGTAGTGACACAGTCAGTAGTGACACATAGTGAGTAGTGACACAGATAGTGAGCAGTGACACAGATAGTGAGTAGTTAAACGCACAGTGAAAAGTGACACGCAGTGAGTAGTGACACTGATAAGTGACACACAAAGTAGTTACAGGAGTAGTGACACAAAGAGAGTACTGACACAGCACTGACACACAGTAGTGACACACAGTGAGTAGTGATACAGTGAGGAATAACACAGAGTACTGATACACAAACTACTGACACAGTAGTGACACTCAGTGAGTAGTGACACACATAGGGAGTAGTGACACTGAGTAGTGACACAAAGTAGTGACAGTGCGTAGTGATACAGAATGAGTAGTGCCAGTGAACAGTGATAGTGAGTACTGAAACACAGAGAGAGTAGTGACACAGAGTGAGTAGTGACACACACAGAGTGAGTAGTGATAGAGTACTGACACAGAGTAGTGACAGTGAGTAGTGACACAGTGAGAACTGACACAGAGTGAGTAGTGACACACGGAGTAGTGACACTCGGAGTGAGTAGTGACACAGTGAGTGTACACATTTTAGTGACACAGAAGTGACAGTGACTAGTGGCATTGAGTATGTACACAGTACTGGCACACACATAGTACTGACACACAGTAGGGACACAGTGAGTAGTGACACACAGTGGGTTGTGACACTGAGTAGTGACACAGTGAGTACTGACACAGTGACAGTGAGTAGTGACACAGTGAGAACTGACATAGAGTGAGTAGTGACACTCGGAGTGAGTAGTGACACAGTGAGTGTAAACATTTTAGTGACACAGTAGTGACAGTGAGTAGTGGCATTGAGTATGTACACAGAGTACTGACACACACATAGTACTGACACATAGTAGTGACACACAGTGGGTTGTGACACTGAGTAGTGACACAGTGAGAAGTGACACTGAGTAGTGACACTGAGTAGTGACGCTCAGTAGTGACACAGTGCGTAGTGACATTGAGTATGTACACAGAGTACTGACACACACATAGTTAGAAGTGACACTGAGTAGTGACGCTCAGTAGTGACAAAGTAGTTACAAAGTGGGGAGTGATACAGAATGAGAAGTGACACACATAGTGAGCAGTGATAGTGAGTAGTAACAAACAGAAAGAGTAGTGACGCAGTGAGTAGTGACACAGACAGAGTAGTGAAAGAGTAGTAATATAGTGAGTAGTGACATTGAATAGTGACACAGTGAGTAGTGACACAGTAATAACACAGTTAGTAGTGACAAACAGAGAGTAGTGACACACAACGTAGTTACACAGTGAGTAGTGATACAGAATGGGTACTGACACACACATAGTAAGTAGTGACAAAGTCAGTAGTGACTGAGTAGTAACACAGAGAGAGTAGTGACACAGTGAGTGGTGACAGTAGTGACACATAGAGTTGTGACACAGTGAGTAGTGAAACACAAAGTAGTGACACAGTGAGTACTGACACAGAGAGTGAGTACTGATACAGTGAGTGTATTAACAGTGGCACAGTGATATTGTTGACAGTACTGTACTGACACACTGATGGTACTGACACAGTGACAGTATTGATGCGAGAGTACGGACACAGTAAGCACTGACACAGTAAGCACTGACAGCGAGTAGTGAGTACCCACACGGTGTGAGTAGTGACACACAGAGTGAGTACCTACACAGAGTGAGTAGTGACACACAGAGTGAGTAGTGACACACACAGTGAGTAGTGAAACACCACAGTGTTGTGTTTACGACCGCCACGTACCCCGCGTGCTCGCTGTGCCATAGTCCTCAAGGACCGTGAGCGCCTTCTCTGGGACGCTGCTGTTGTAGTAGCTGCTGCTGCTGTTGCTGTAGCTGCTGTTGCTGTAGCTACTGTTGCTGTAGCTACTGTTGTTGTAGCTGCTGTTGTTGTTGTAGCTGCTGTTGTTGTTGTAGCTGCTGCTGTTGTTGTAGCTGCTGTTGTTGTTGTAGCTGCTGCTATTGTAGTTGTAGCTGCTGCTGTGCTCACGCAGCCCCACGGATCTCCCGTGTAGAGCAGCCGGGCAGCTGGCTACACGTGACCATCACCGCCGTGTCACAAATCAACATCGACTTGCACAGCGAGAGAGCTCACACACAGTGTGACTACTTACGGTGAGAGTACTCACTGAGCGCCAGTACTTACACAGTGACTACTGAGTGTGAGTACTGACACAGTGAGAGTACTGATAGTGCTTACTGACAGTGCGTAAGGCACAGTGTGAGAGTAATGGCAGTGTGAGTACTGACACACAGTGTGAGAGTACTGACACATTACTGCCACGCAGTGAGAGCGAGGCTACTGACATGCGGTGAGTGTACTAACTGTGTGAGTACTCAGTGAGTACTGGCACAGAGTGACGGTGTGACTAATGACACAGTGAGTACTAACACACACAGTGACAGTGTTACTAATGACACAGTGAGTACTAACACACACAGTGACAGTGTTACTAATCACACAGTGAGTACTAACACACACAGTGACAGTGTGACTAATGACACACGGCGAGTACTAACACACACAGTGACAGTGTTACTAATGACACAGTGAGTACTAACACCCACAGTGACAGTGTTACTAATGACACAGCGAGTACTAACACACACAGTGACAGTGTTTATAATGACACAGTGAGTACTAACACACACAGTGACAGTGTTACTAATGACACAGTGAGTACTAACACCCACAGTGACAGTGTTACTAATGACACAGTGAGTACTAACACCCACAGTGACAGTGTTACTAATGACACAGTGAGTACTAACACCCACAGTGACAGTGTTACTAATGACACAGTGAGTACTAACACACACAGTAACAGTGTTACTAATGACACAGTGAGTACTAACACACAGTGACAGTGTGACTAATGACACAGTGAGTACTAACACACACAGTGACAGTGTTACTAATGACACAGTGAGTACTAACACACACAGTGACCGTGTTACTAATGACACAGTGAGTACTAACACACACGTGACAGTGTTACTAATGACACAGGGAGTACTAACACACACAGTGACAGTGTTACTAATGACAGTGAGTACTAACACACACAGTGACAGTGTGACTAATGACAGCGAGTACTAACACACACAGTGACAGTGTGACTAATGACACAGTGAGTACTAACACACAGTGACAGTGTTACTAATGACACACGGCGAGTAGTGACACACAGAGTAGTGACACACAGTGAGTAGTGACACAGCGAGTAGTGACACACAGTGAGTAGTGACACAGTGAGTACTGACACAGAGTGAGTAGGGACACAGTGAGTAGTGACACACAGTGAGTAGTGACACATAGCGAGTAGTGACACACAGCGAGTAGTGACACAGTGAGTAGTGACACACAGGGTGAGTAGTGACACACAGTGAGTAGTGACACAGTGAGTAGTGACACACAGTGAGTAGTGACACACAGCGAGTAGTGACACACAGTGAGTAGTGACACACAGAGTGAGTAGTGACACACAGAGTGAGTAGTGAGACAGTGAGTAGTGACACAGTGAGTAGTGACACACAGTGAGTAGTGACACACAGCGAGTAGTGACACACAGAGTAGTGACACACAGAGTAGTGACACACAGTGAGTAGTAACACACAGTGAGTAGTGACACACAGTGAGTAGTGACACACAGTGAATAGTGACACAGTGAGTAGTGACACAGTGAGTAGTGACACACAGTGAGTAGTGACACAGCGAGTAGTGACACAGTGAGTAGTGACACAGCGAGTAGTGACACACAGTGAGTAGTGACACAGCGAGTAGTGACACAGTGAGTAGTAACACACATAGTAGTGACACACAGAGTAGTGACACACACAGCGAGTAGTGACACACAGAGTGAGTAGTGACACAGTGAGTAGTAACACAGTGAGTAGTAACACAGTGAGTAGTGACACACAGTGAGTAGTGACACAGCGAGTAGTGACACACAGCGAGTAGTGACACAGTGAGTAGTGACACACAGTGAGTAGTGACACAGTGAGTAGTGACACAGCGAGTAGTGACACAGTGAGTAGTGACACAGTGAATAGTGACACACAGTGAGTAGTGACACACAGTGACTAGTGACACTCAGCGAGTAGTGACACACAGTGAGTAGTGACACACAGTGAGTAGTGACACAGCAAGTAGTGACACACAGCGAGTAGTGACACATAGTGAGTAGTGACACACATAGTAGTGACACACAGTGAGTAGTGACACAGTGAGTAGTGACACAGCGAGTAGTGACACAGTGAATAGTGACACACAGTGAGTAGTGACACACAGTGACTAGTGACACTCAGCGAGTAGTGACACAGTGAGTAGTGACACACAGTGAGTAGTGACAGTGAGTAGTGACACAGCGAGTAGTGACACAGTGAGTAGTGACACAGTGAATAGTGACACACAGTGAGTAGTGACACATAGCGAGTAGTGACACACAGTGAGTAGTGACACACATAGTAGTGACACAGTGAGTAGTGACACAGCGAGTAGTGACACAGCGAGTAGTGACACACAGTGAGTAGTGACACACAGTGAGTAGTGACACACAGATAGTAGTGACACACAGATAGTAGTGACACAGAGTAGTGACACACAGAGTAGTGACACACAGAGTGAGTAGTAACACAGTGAGTAGTGACACAGCGAGTAGTGACACACAGTGAGTAGTGACACACAGTGAGTAGTGACACACAGTGAGTAGTGACACACAGCAAGTAGTGACACACACTGAGTAGTGACACAGTGAGTAGTGACACAGTGAGTAGTGACACAGTGAGTAGTGACACACAGCGAGTAGTGACACACAGTGAGTAGTGACACAGCGAGTAGTGACACAGCGAGTAGTGACACAGTGAGTACTGACACACAGAGTGAGTAGTGACACACATAGTAGTGACACACAGAGTAGTGACACACAGAGTGAGTAGTGACACAGTGAGTAGTGACACAGTGAGTAGTGACACACAGCGAGTAGTAACACAGTGAGTAGTGACACACAGCGAGTAGTGACACACAGAGTAGTGACACACAGTGAGTAGTGACACACAGTGAGTATTGACACAGTGAGTAGTGACACACAGCGAGTAGTGAAACACAGTGAGTAGTGACACATAGCGAGTAGTGACACACAGCGAGTAGTGACACACAGTGAGTAGTGACACAGTAGTGACACAGTGAGTAGTGACACACAGTGAGTAGTGACACACAGCGAGTAGTAACACAGTGAGTAGTGACACATAGCGAGTAGTGACACAGCGAGTAGTGACACACAGTGAGTATTGACACAGTGAGTAGTGACACACAGTGAGTAGTGACACACAGCGAGTAGTGACACACAGTGAGTAGTGACACACAGTGAGTGGTGACACAGTGAGTAGTGACACACAGTGAGTAGTGACAAAGTGAGTAGTGACACACAGTGAGTAGTGACACAGCGAGTAGGGACACACAGCGAGTAGTGACACACAGTGAGTATTGACACATACAGTAGTGACACACAGTGGGTAGTGACACACTGCGAGTAGTGACACACAGCGAGTAGTGACACAGCGAGTGTAGTAGTCGTAGTATTTGCGGTGTGCGTGTTACAATAATGTCTAATAGTGTGTTGTATTACATTGCATGAAATAAATATGATCAGTAAAGAAGTGGTGTTTCTTGCCATGATGTTCAGGAATGGATTAATAACAATTTATGATCTGAATGGCAATTATTATGATTATATCGAGAAACATTAACTCATCTCTTGTACTACTGTATACTTCTATCATCTGACTGGAACTCATTTTCTCACTGCTCTCAACTTTTCTTCTTTCCTGAGGCTGCCCAAAAAACTTACGAATGTCACTGCCACCCTTGCTCGTGATGACACTCACTGTGAATGCCACTGCCACCCTTCCTCTTGCTCGTGATGACACTCACTGTGAATGTCACTGCCACCCTTCCTCTTGCTCGTGATGACACTCACGAATGTCACTGCCACCCTTCCTCTTGCTCATGATGACACTCACTGTGAATGAATGCTGACTGTAATAAAATTGCGTGCACTTTAATCAAAGAAACACTAATAATGACGTTAATATTTCGATTTAAAGCTTTCGTGACTGCAAGGATTCGTCTTCTTTGGTTCTTTCGGTAAAGTCACGTAGAATAAGAATAAAATAATAAATTGATAAAATAACGAAATAAAATTCTCACGACGTTTCGGCCACAACACAAGCGGCCTTCATCAGGTGAAGGGACGAGACTGTCTGGAGGACAGCGCTGGAGTGAAAAAGCCACGCTCAGATCGCGACCTTTAAGCTGTGTGAGAAGAAACAAAGCGCCTTGACAAAGGAATTAGCATAGAATTTAGCATTGAAATAGCTGAGTGATTAGCTTGTGACTGGTCACAGAAATGGCTATGTTAAAGTTAAAGCATACACATCCACAGAGGCACCCCTTGACAAAGGAATTAGCATTGAATTTAGCATTGAAATAGCTGAGTGATTAGCTTGTGACTGGTCGCAGAAATAGCTATGTTAAAGTCAGAGCATACACATTGACAGAGGCACCTAGTACAAATCAAACAGGAGTATTTAGCATTGAAATAACTAGCAGAATTTAGCATTGAAATAACTGAGTGATTAGCTTGTGACTGGTCACAGAAATGGCTATGTTGAAGTCGCAGCCTACACATCTGAGCTATTCACAGTAACTGGGTATACACTACAATATATAATGAATACTACATAGTGAACCAATAAAAAACTAAAATATAAATTACCTCAATGTATCAATAAACTCTATATACTCTCCAATCAGCTAAGCTACCAACAATAAGTCGTTATATATCACAATGCTATATGGCGAAAAAATGGGTGGATTCTTACCCTCAACTTTAGCAACACGGATAGCTACGGGCCCCGTTCAGACGGACGAGTTCATCCATGGTCGGAACAGAGGAAGGGGAGAGAGACAGCTGCGAGGCGCTGTTATACTCCATGTTGTAAACCCTACCATTAACCGTGGTGTGAGAGGTATTAAGAGTCAATGCCAGCGAAAGAGCTGCGGTCTGAAGGTCATCGTAAAATACAATTAATTAAGAACGGAAATGGTTTAAAACATATTTCCAATGGTTACTAAGCCAGAATCCATCTTCTCGGTTGAAATTGTCTCTGTGCTTGTATATGTGAATGGCCTCATGAACGAATCTCTCATGGTAGCCAGTTGGTTTGCAAAGAACCTCCGTCTTGGAGAAGTCAATGTCATGTGAGCCCACTGAATTGTAACAGTGATCTGCCACGGCAGAGGAGTTCGTTCTACCGTGTTTCAAGGCTGCTTTATGTTCGCGGATGCTGTCCGAGATATGTCGTTTGGTTTCTCCAATGTAGCTACTACCACAGAGGCACTTTAGTTTGTAAACGCCCGGGTACTGTATGTCTGGAACAGCATCTTTTACAGATGGAACTAGATCACGGATTTTATGTACTGTGTTGAATCGGACCTGGATCTTGTGTTTATTCAAGATTTTGGAGATCTTTTTAGTGACCCCTGCAATGTAGCGTAAGGTGATGGTTTTGAGTGGCTCCACAAGAGGATCCTTCTTCATGACTGGAGTGATGGCGTTGCGGATTGTGTAGTCGGAGTAACCATTAGCCCTGAGAGCCTGGTGTACGTGCTTGAGTTCACTGGTAATGTGTTCCTGGTCGGAAATGCATTGGGCTCTATGGTATAGAGTCTTGATGAGGGAGTTCTTCTGGGATGGATGGTGGTGGGAGTCCGGTTTCAAGTAAGCATCTGTATGGGTAGCTTTCCTGGATACAGAGTGGCTCATTGAACCATCATGTCTCCTTTTAATTAATCCATCCAAAAAGGGTAGTTTGCCATCTTTTTCGACCTCCATGGTAAATCTGATGGCTGGGTGTATGGAATTGATGTGGTCGCGGAATTGGTCTAGAGCAGGCTGGCCATGTGGCCAGATGACAAAGGTGTCATCCACGTACCTCTTCCATAAGGTCGGGCGTAGAGTGGCAGTCTGGATGGCGTCAGTTTCAATTTTTTCCATGAATACGTTGGCTACAACCGGAGATAGGGGGGAGCCCATTGGGGTGCCCTCAGTTTGTTTGTAGAAAGTTCCATTCCAGGTGAAGTATGTGTTGGTTAAGCAATGTCTCACCAGGGGGGGTACATCAGTATGCAGTCCTTGATGAACCAGGTCTTCAATGATAGCGATGGTGTCAGGTACCGGGACTTTGGTGAACAAGGACACCACATCAAAACTGACAAGCAGGTCGTCTGGGGACAGGGAAATGTCTTTGATTGTTGATACCAGGTGAGTAGAATTTAGTACCGCAGAGGTGTTTTTTCCAATGAAAGGTCGCAGTATATCAGCAAGAAAACGTGCCAGTTTATAGGTGGGGGATTTGATAGTAGAGACGATGGGACAAAGGGGTGTATCTTCTTTGTTCATCTTTGGAAGGCCATATAATCTTGGTGGTCTGGCAGCAGAGGGTTTCAACGAGAACTGTTTGGTCTGATCAATTAATGCTGTTGAATCAGAGATGATTTTGTTCGTTTTGGTAACCAGGCTGTTGGTGGGATCTCTTTTTATTTTTGTATAGCTGCCATCGTTGAGTAGTTCTTGAATGTTGTTGTTATATTCTGTTTTGTCCATGATGACAGTGGCATTGCCCTTGTCGGCTGAGAGGACGACAATATCATCTCTCTTTTTTAATTGAGATAATTCAAAGCGTTCGTCTTTGCTGATGTTGCTGGGTGGCAACTGAGCGTTTTTGAGGGTTGCAGCGATTTCAGATCTTGCTACGTCTGCAGAGATGTGACTCAAGCCCTTGAGTGCAACGTCGACATGGGAAATGATATCATTAACCGGTATGTGTCTCGGTGTGACAGCAAAGTTTAGACCTTTAGCTAAAACGGATTTCAGACCATCAGAAATGGAACTGTTACTGCGATTAATTACGACTTTGTTGACGTCTATCTTTTCAGTGTGTGGATCCGATCTAGTTCCATCTGTAAAAGATGCTGTTGCAGACATACAGTACCCGGGCGTTTACAAACTAAAGTGCCTCTGTGGTAGTAGCTACATTGGAGAAACCAAACGACATATCTCGGACCGCATCTGCAAACATAAAGCAGACTTGAAACACGGTAGAACGAACTCCTCTGCCGTGGCAGATCACTGTTATAATTCAGTGGGCTCACATGACATTGACTTCTCCAAGACGGAGGTTCTTTGCAAACCAACCGGCTACCATGAGAGATTCGTTCATGAGGCCATTCACATATACCAGCACAGAGACAATTTCAACCGAGAAGATGGAATCTGGCTTAGTAACCATTGGAAAGATGTTTTAAACAATTTCCGTTCTTAATTAATTGTATTTTACGATGACCTTCAGACCGCAGCTCTTTCGCTGGCATTGACTCTTAATACCTCTCACACCACGGTTAATGGTAGGGTTTACCACATGGAGTATAACAGCGCCTCGTAGCTGTCTCTCTCCCCCTCCTCTGTTCCGACCACGGATGAACTCGTCCGTCTGAACGGGGCCCGTAGCTATCCGTGTTGCTAAAGTTGAGGGTAAGAATCCACCTATTTTTTCGCCATATAGCATTGTGATATATAACGACTTATAGTTGGTAGCTTAGCTGATTGGAGAATATATATAGTTTATTGATAACATTGAGGTAATTTATATTTTAGTTTTTTATTGGTTCACTGTATAGTATTCACTATATATTGTAGTGTATACCCAGTTACTGTGAATAGCTCAGATGTGTAGTCTGCGACTTTAACATAGCCATTTCTGTGACCAGTCACAAGCTAATCACTCAGTTATTTCAATGCTAAATTCTGCTAGTTATTTCAATGCTAAATTCTCCTGTTTGATTTGTACTAGGTGCCTCTGTGAATGTGTATGCTCTGACTTTAACATAGCTATTTCTGCGACCAGTCACAAGCTAATCACTCAGCTATTTCAATGCTAAATTCAATGCTAATTCCTTTGTCAAGGGGTGCCTCTGTGGATGTGTATGCTTTAACTTTAACATAGCCATTTCTGTGACCAGTCACAAGCTAATCACTCAGCTATTTCAATGCTAAATTCTATGCTAATTCCTTTGTCAAGGCGCTTTGTTTCTTCTCACACAGCTTAAAGGTCGCGATCTGAGCGTGGCTTTTTCACTCCAGCGCTGTCCTCCAGACAGTCTCGTCCCTTCACCTGATGAAGGCCGCTTGTGTTGTGGCCGAAACGTCGTGAGAATTTTATTTCGTTATTTTATTTTATCAATTTATTATTTTATTCTCATTCTACGTGACTTTACCGAAAGAACCAAAGAAAATGACATTTATCATAATCAAGTACAGCTATACACTCTACTATACGAATATGCAATAAATGAAAGCGACGACTGTCTACATATATGACACATGCAGCGCAACATAAATTATTGACACTTTACTCAGACTTCACGTGGGCTTTCTGACAAATATAACGTAATAGAGACATTCCCGTTAGTTACATACGCCCGTGAGCGCCACTGTTGGTCGCTGGGTGAATGTGTGGCTAATTCACTTTCCAAGTAAATTACTTAGCTATGATAGCTAATGTTACTGATGGTTGATTGATTAGCAATCGTAAATCGGCCCGTTTTCACCAAAAATGTTTGTTTTCACTTGACAGTGATATAGCCCACGTAACACTCATATAACTTTCTAGTTTTCCACTTTTTAATACATTTTAAAGTAATGAAATGGAGAGACAGTACAGTGCGTGACATTGATTGTACCTACCCACAGCAGTCGAGCAACGGCTGCTGCTGGGGTACAGCAACACCACGTGGACAAACCACCACACGCAGAACTGCAGTACACCGTAATACTAGAACCGGTGGTAATAATGATGGCAACTTGTTAAGTTTGGTTATGATTATGATTACAGTTGGCCATGATTATTTCGTACGGCGGTGCGTGATTTGCTTGTCGTAGCATAGCATTTTTTAATGTTTTATAACAATATATTGGGGGGGGACTGAGCATATTTGAATATTGGGGGGGGGGGAGGGGGATGTATCCCCCTCCCCCCCCCCCCATATATATTATAATTACGGCCTTGGTTTAAAGCGATTTGAAGCATGTTTTATTTTTAAAATGAAAATATGGTTTTGGGGGGGGGGGGGGCAGAGCTTTGTGACATCATATTTGAGGGGGGTAAGATTTTTTTCGTGTAACGAGGGAGATGGGGTCAAAAATCGTCCAAAATCACGTGACGTCATTTATGGACGGCCCCTAACCACTAAACTCAAATTCACCACTGAACAGCTCACCCCTCCCATCTCATTCACCCCCCTCCTCCACCCCTTCTTCACTCTACACTCACATCTTACTCAGCCACTCACCACCCCTCACTCACCACCCCCTCACCCTCTACCTCACTCACCATGCAGTGTCCACTCACTCAACACTCACCTCTTACTCAGCCACTCACCACCCATCACTCACCACCCCCTCACCCGCTACCTCACTCACCGTGCAGTGTCCACTCACTCAACACTCACCTCTTACTCAGCCACTCACAACCCCTCACTCACCACCTCCACTTCCTCTTCATTCATGGACACGTGAACAAAGACAAAGATCCCCCATGTAGCCTCAGCAGGCCGTTGGGGCAAGTGCTGTTTGCGAGCACCAATCAAGGGCGGCACTGTGCACAATGGGGTGGGTGGCCAGCACCACGCCCGACCGCCTTTGTCTCCCTAGAGGCGATGTTCACACTTCGCATCAGGGAATCGTTTCAAGCTGACTCGACCTAGGGGAAGCCCAGAACCGGTTTAGATAATCGCCACTGGTGGTGGCCGTGAGTGGGAATCGAATTTGGGTTGTCGGCTTCATAGTGCAGCTGCACTCCCACTCATCACTACCACAACCACCATCACCTAACTACTATAACTACCACTACAACCACTACCACCAACATTATCTAACTACTATAACTACCACTACAACCACAACCACCATTACCTAACTACTATAACTACCACTACAACCACAACCACCACTACCTAACTACTATAACTACCACTACAACCACTACCACCACCAACATTACCTAACTACTATAACTACCACTACAACCACAACCACCATTACCTAACTACTATCACTACCACTACAACAACTACCACAACCACCATCACCTAACTACTATAACTACCACTACCACCACCAACATTACCTAACTACTATAACTACCACTACAACCACTACCACCACTAACATTACCTAACTACTATAACTACCACTACTACTACCACCACCATTACCTAACTACTATAACTACCACTACTTCCACAACCACTATTACCTAAATACTATAACTACCACTACAACCACTACCACAACCACCACTACCTAACTACTATAACTACCACTACTACTACCACCACCATTACCTAACTACTATAACTACCACTACAACCACTACCACAACCACCATTACCTAACTACTATAACTACCACTACTACCACAACCACCACTACCTAACTACTATAACTACCACTATGACCAGCACCACCATTACCTAACTACTATGACTACCACTACAAACACTACCACCATTACCCAACTACTATAACTACCACTACAACCACTACTACTACCACCATTACTTAACTACCATAACTACCACTACAATCACTACCACAACCATTACCTAACTACTATAACTACCACTACAACCACTACCACAACCACCATTACCTAACTACTATAACTACCACTACAACCACTACCAACACTACCTAACTACTATAACTACCACTACTACCAAGCACAACCATTACCTAACTACTATAACTACCACTACAAAAACTACCACAACCACGATTACCTAACTACTATAACTACCACTACCACCACCAACATTACCTAACTACTATAACTACCAATACAACCAGTACCACCACTAACATTACCTAACTACGATAACTACCACTACTAGCACAACCACCACTAGCTAACTACTATAACTAGCACTACAACCACCATTACCTAACTGCTATAACTACCACTACAACCACTACCACAACCACCACTAGCTAACTGCTATAACTACCACTACCACAACTACTATTACCTAACTACTATAACTACCACTACAACCACTACCACAACCACCACTACCTAACTACTTTAACTACCACTACAACCACTACCACAACCACCATTACCTAACTACTATAACTAACACTACAACCACTACCACCATTACCTAACTACTATAACTACCACTACAACCACTACCACAACCCCCACTACGTAACTACTATAACTACTACCACAACCACCATCACCTAACTACTATAACTTCCACTACAACCACCATTACCTAACTACTATAACTCCACTACAACCGCTACCACAACCACCATTACCTAACTACTATAACTACCACTACTACCACTACGACCACCATTACCTAACTACTATAACTACCACTACTACCACAACCACTATTACCTAACTACTATAACTACCACTACAGCCACTACCACAACCACCACTACCTAACTACTATAACTACCACTACTACCACCACCACCATTACCTAACTACTATAACTACCACTACTTCCACAACCACTATTACCTAAATACTATAACTACCACTACAACCACTACCACAACCACCACTACCTAACTACTATAACTACCACTACTACCACCACCACCATTACCTAACTACTATAACTACCACTACAACCACTACCACAACCACCATTACCTAACTACTATAACTACCACTACTACCACAACCACCACTACCTAACTACTATAACTACCACTATGACCAGCACCACCATTACCTAACTACTATAACTACCACTACAAACACTACCACCATTACCCAACTACTATAACTACCACTACAACCACTACTACTACCACCATTACTTAACTACTATAACTACCACTACAATCACTACCACAATCATTACCTAACTACTATAACTACCACTACAACCACTACCACAACCACCATTACCTAACTACTATAACTACCACTACAACCACTACCACAACCACCACTACCTAACTACTATAACTACCACTACTACCAAAAGCACAACCATTACCTAACTACTATAACTACCACTACAAAAACTACCACAACCACCATTACCTAACTACTATAACTACCACTACCACCACTACCACCAAAATTACCTAACTACTATAACTACCAATACAACCAGTACCACCACTAACATTACCTAAATACGATAACTACCACTACTAGCACAACCACCACTACCTAACTACTATAACTAGCACTACAACCACCATTACCTAACTGCTATAACTACCACTACAACCACTACCACAACCACCATTACCTAACTACTATAACTACCACCACTACCACCACCAAAATTACCTAACTACTATAACTACCAATACAACCAGTACCACCACTAACATTACCTAAATACGATAACTACCACTACTAGCACAACCACCACTAGCTAACTACTATAACTAGCACTACAACCACTATTACCTAACTACTATAACTACCACTACAACCACTACCACAACCACCACTACCTAACTACTTTAACTACCACTACAACCACTACCACAACCACCATTACCTAACTACTATAACTACCACTACAACCACTACCACCATTACCTAACTACTATAACTACCACTACAACCACTACCACAACCGCCACTACGTAACTACTATAACTACTACCACTACCACAACCACCATCACCTAACTACTATAACTTCCACTACAACCACCATTACATAACTAGTATAACTCCACTACAACCGCTACCACAACCACCATTACCTAACTACTATAACTACCACTACTACCACTACCATTACCTAACTACTATAACTACCACTACTACCACAACCACTATTACCTAACTACTGTAACTATCATTACAACCACTACCACAACCACCACTACCTAACTACTATAACTACCACTACAAGCACTACCACAACCACCATTACCTAACTACTATAACTACCACTACAACCACTACCACAACCACCATTACCTAACTACTATAACTACCACTACAACTACTACCGCCACCATTACCTAACTACCATAACTACCACTACAACCACTACCACAACCACCATCACCTAACTACTATAACTACCACTACAACCACTACCACCACCATTACCTAAGTACTATAACTACCACTACCACCACTACCACAAGCACCATTACCTAACGACTATAACTACCACTACAACCACTACGACAACCACCATCCCCTAACTACTATAACTACCACTACAACCACTACCACAACCACCATTACCTAACTACTATAACTACCACTACAACCACTACGACAATCATTACCTAACTACTATAACTACCACTACAACCACTACCACCATTACCTAACTACTATAACTACCACTACAACCACTACCACAACCATTACCTAACTACTATAACTACCACTACCACCACTACCACAACCACCATTACCTAACTACTATAACTACCACTACAACCACTACCACAACCACCATTACCTAACTACTATAACTACCACTACAACCACTACCGCCACCATTACCTAACTACTATAACTACCACTACAACCACTACCACAACCACCATCCCCTAACTACTATAACTACCACTACAATCACTACCACAAACACCATTACCTAACTACTATAACTACCACTACAACCACTACCACAACCACCATTACCTAACTACTATAACTACCACTACAACCACTACCACAACCATTACCTAACTACTATAACTACCACTACAACCACTACCACCATTACCTAACTACTATAACTACCACCACTACCACCACTACCACCATTACCTAACTACTATAACTACCACTACAACCACTACCACCATTACCTAACTACTATAACTACCACTACCACCAGTACCGCCACCAGCAGCAGCAGCGCGGTCGCTCCTCACACGCGGGGTGGAGGGGGAGACGGATTCCGTCTTGTGGCCACTCAGCCACTGGGGACATTCACTGTCTCCACTCAGCCAGTGGGGACATTCACTGTCTCCACTCAGCCAGTGGGGACATTCACTGTCTCCACTCAGCCACTGGGGGACATTCACTGTCTCCACTCAGCCACTCGGGGACATTCACTGTGTCTACTCAGCCAGTGGGGACATTCACTGTCTCCACTCAGCCAGTGGGGACATTCACTGTCTCCACTCAGCCACTGGGGGACATTCACTGTCTCCACTCAGCCAGTGGGGACATTCACTGTCTCCACTCAGCCACTGGGGGACATTCACTGTCTCCACTCAGTCAGTGGGGACATTCACTGTCTCCACTCAGCCACTGGGGGACATTCACTGTCTCCACTCAGGCAGTGGGGGACATTCACTGTCTCCACTCAGCCACTGGGGGACATTCACTGTCTCCACTCAGCCACTGGGGACATTCACTGTCTCTATTCAGCCACTGGGGACATTCACTGTCTCCACTCAGAGGGAAACACTGAGATTCACTCTACCCAGAGTGGCCTCAGCGTGCTAAATTGGAGCCCCTGAGATCATTCCTAGCGAATTAATTAATTATTTGGCCAGGTGGGAGTTATTTAGATGAACTGTCTCTATTGAGCGATTCCTTTATTTACCCTTTAACATTCACTATCTTTAGTGAATAGTTAATGTTTTTAACCATGCGAGAGATGTTGAGATTCACACTCTACTGATATGGGCCATTAAGATTTACTGTCCAGATTGAATGACTCCTTTATTTAACCAGTTAAGAGCCATTGCGATTCACCATCTTTCGTGAGTAACTCCGTTATGTAATCCTGCGAGAGCCATTGAGATTCACTCGATGCAGTGAATTACTTCTTTAACCAGGCGGGAGCTATTTAGATTCGCTATCTCTACTGAGAGTAGTCTCCTTTATTTCACCAGGTGGGAACCATTTACCTCACTACATCTAGTGAGTGAATCCTTTATTCAACCAGGTGAGAGCCATTGAGATTCACTCTCTCTAGTGAGGGGGCGGTGGTGAGGGGGTGAGGTGGTGAGGTGGTGAGGGGGGCGGTGGTGAGGGGAGCGGTGGTGAGAGTGGTGAGGGGGAGGCGGTGGTAAGGGGTTGAGGGGTGAGGGGGTGAGGTGGTGTGTGTACGCGGTTTGTGTGTGTACATGGTTTTTGTGTGTACATGGTGTGTGTGCATATGGTGTGTTTGTGTTTACATGGTGTGTGTGTACATGGTGTGTGTACATGGTGTGTGTATATGGTGTGTGTGTGTATGTACGTGGTGTGTGTAGGGGTATCGTGGTTTGTGTGTACATGGTGTGTATGTGTACATGGTGTGTGTGTATATGGTGTGTGTGTGTAGTGGTGTGTGTAGCGGTATCGTGGTGTGTGTGTGTACATGGTGTGTGTGTGTATATGATGTGTGTCTGTGTACATGGTGTGTGTACATGGTGTGTGTACGTGGTGTGTGTGTCTGTGTACGTGGTGTGTGTGTATATGGTGTATGTGTCTGTGTAGTGGTGTGTGTAGGGCTATCGTGGTGTGTGTAGGGCTATCGTGGTGTGTGTGTACATGGTGTGTGTGTACATGGTGTGTATGTGTACATGGTGTGTGCGTGTACATGGTGTGTGTACATGGTATGTATGTGTACATGGTGTGTTTGTGTGTACATGGTGTGCGTGTATATGGTGTATGTGTCTGTGTAAGTGGTGTGTGGAGGGGTACCACGGTGCGTGTATCGGGTGGATTGGAGGAACCTCTGAGTCTGATTCTCCTCTCTCTCTGGTCACAGGTCAGACCTTCGTGGACTGTGGAGGCCTCAAGTTCCTGCTGAGCCTGCTGAAGCACCACGCCTGCCAGGGCCTCGTGCTGCGCTTTGTGAGTCACGCGGAGAGGGGGGGGGGGGTGAGAGACAGAGAGAGTTAGAGAGAGTGTTAGTTAGTGAGTGAGAGAGTTAGAGAGGGAGTTAGTTAGTGAGTGAGAGAGTTAGTGAGAGAGTTTGTGAGTTAGAGAGAGAGTTAGAGAGAGAGTTAGTGAGTTATAGAGTTAGTGAGTGAGAGAGTTAGTGAGAGAGATAGAGAGAGAGTTAGTGAGTGAGAGAGAGAGTTAGAGAGAGAGAGTTAGAGAGAGAGTTAGTGAGTGAGTGAGAGAGTTAGAGAGATAGAGCAAGAGTTAGTGAGTGAGAGAGATAGAGAGAGAGCGTTAGCGAGTGAGTTAGAGAGAGAGAGTTAGTGAGTGAGTGAGAGAGTTAGTGAGTGAGTTAGTGAGTGAGAGAGAGAGAGTTAGTGAGTGAGTGAGAGAGTTAGTGAGTGAGTTAGCGAGTGAGTTAGAGAGAGAGAGTTAGTGAGAGCGTTAGAGAGAGAGAGTTAGCGAGCGAGTTAGAGAGAGAGATAGAGAGAGAGTTAGTTAGTGAGTGAGAGTTAGCGAGTGAGTTAGAGAGAGAGTGATGGGTTAGAGACATTACTCCACGTTATTGACGTCCTAACAGACGAACCTTACAGCTCACAATGAGGGAGACAGACTTAGAAGACAAATGTCAATGTGGAGTGGGAGCGATCTCAGGGTGTCTTGTCGAGTGCTTGTAGAATCGCCAGTGTGAATGGGGCCGTCCATAAATGACGTCACGCACCTGGGGGGGGGGGGTCAGACATTTGTGACGATGTGTGACGAGGGGGGGGGGGGGTGAGAAATGTGACGTCACATCAAAATGCGCAACTTTAAATATAGACAACACGTTCTACTTAATTAAATAGACTTTTTAATAAATGTTGTCTCCTACAACATCAGAGTGCAGCGCCACATTAAATACGCACAACAATGACAATAGTTTAAAGCGATTTGAAGCATGTTTTATTTTCAAAATGGAAATATCGTTGGGGGGGGGGGGCAGAGCTTTGTGACGTCATATTTGAAGGGGGGGGTCTGACTTTTTGTGACGCCCTGTGACGAGGGGGGGGGGGTAAAAAAAATCGTCCAAAATCGCGTGACGTCATTTATGGACGGCCCCAATCATCCTGCCGGATAAGCCTGCTGTTTGTGTACTCTGTGTACATTCTTGTGTTTGTACCTCAGATGTGTGCGCCGTGTTGTTGGCGTCTTGCCTAGCAAGTCCGTCCTGCGCCGTGCAATGTTGCTGTGCCGTGTGTGCCCTGAGCGTCTCTCGCTTCTCTGCACTTCACCGCCTCTACTACAAGTTGTCACTTGGGGATTGCGTCTTCAGGTGCGGCAGCGATCTCGCATGCGGTCCGTTCTGCCTCCTCCTCCCGCTTGTGCCGCTCCTCCTCCTCTATCCGCCGCTCCTCCTCTAGCGCGATGAGCTTCAGCCGTGCCAATCTGACGGAGTCGTAGACACGAGACAAAGTCCCAGTGCAGAGTGGTGCCGTCTTACACAGTGGAGACGCTTGCACCGGGGGCACCATCTTGCTGGCCTGCTGCTGCTGGACGTCTCGAGAGAGAGTTAGAGAACGAGGTAGAGAACGAGGTAGAGAACGAGGTAGAGAGAGTTAGAGAGAGAGAGGTAGAGAGGTAGAGAACGAGGTAGAGAGAGAGGTAGAGAACGAGGTAGAGAACGAGGTAGAGAGCGAGGTAGAGAACGAGGTAGAGAACGAGGTAGAGAGAGAGGTAGAGAACGAGGTAGAGAGAGAGGTAGAGAACGAGGTAGAGAACGAGGTAGAGAGAGAGGTAGAGAACGAGGTAGAGAACGAGGTAGAGAGAGAGGTAGAGAACGAGGTAGAGAGGTAGAGAACGAGGTAGAGAGCGAGGTAGAGAGGTAGAGAACGAGGTAGAGAACGAGGTAGAGAGAGAGGTAGAGAACTGGGTAGAGAACGAGGTAGAGAGAGAGGTAGAGAGAGAGGTAGAGAACGAGGTAGAGAACGAGGTAGAGAACGAGGTAGAGAGAGAGGTAGAGAAGGAGGTAGAGAACGAGGTAGAGAGAAGTAGAGAACGAGGTAGAGAAGGAGGTAGATAACGAGGTAGAGAGAGAGGTAGAGAGACAGGTAGAGAACGAGGTAGAGAGAGAGGTAGAGAACGAGGTAGAGAACGAGGTAGAGAGAGGTAGAGAGAGAGGTAGAGAACGAGGTAGAGAACGAGGTAGAGAGAAGTAGAGAACGAGGTAGAGAAGGAGGTAGAGAGAGGTAGAGAACGAGGTAGAGAGAGGTAGAGAACGAGGTTGAGAACGAGGTAGAGAGAAGTAGAGAACGAGGTAGAGAAGGAGGTAGAGAACGAGGTAGAGAGAGGTAGAGAACGAGGTTGAGAACGAGGTAGAGAGAAGTAGAGAACGAGGTAGAGAGAGAGGTAGAGAACGAGGTAGAGAGAGAGGTAGAGAGAAGTAGAGAACGAGGTAGAGAGGTAGAGAGAGGGGTAGAGAACAAGGTAGAGAGAGAGGTAGAGAACGAGGTAGAGAACGAGGTAGAGAACGAGGTAGAGAGAAGTAGAGAACGAGGTAGAGAAGGAGGTGGAGAGAGAGGTAGAGAACGAGGTAGAGAGAGAGAGGTAGAGAACGAGGTAGAGAACGAGGTAGAGAACGAGGTAGAGAGAGGTAGAGAGAGAGGTAGAGAAGGAGGTAGAGAACGAGGTAGAGAGAGAGGTAGAGAAGGAGGTAGAGAACGAGGCAGAGAACGAGGTAGAGAGAGAGGTAGAGAACGAGGTAGAGAGAGAGAGGTAGAGAACGAGGTAGAGAGAGAGAGGTAGAGAACGAGGTAGAGAGAGAGGTAGAGAACGAGGTAGAGAACGAGGTAGAGAACGAGGTAGAGAGAGAGGTAGAGAGCGAGGTAGATAATGAGGTAGAGAGAAGTAGAGAACGAGGTAGAGAATGAGGTAGAGAGGTAGAGAACGAGGTAGAGAGAGAGGTAGAGAACGAGGTAGAGAACGAGGTAGAGAACGAGGTAGAGAGAGAGGTAGAGAGAGAGGTAGAGAGAGAGGTAGAGAACGAGGTAGAGAACGAGGTGGAGAACGAGGTAGAGAGAGAGGTAGAGAACGAGGTAGAGAACGAGGTAGAGAAAAGTAGAGAACGAGGTAGAGAAGGAGGTAGAGAGAGGTAGAGAACGAGGTAGAGAGAGAGGTAGAGAACGAGGTAGAGAGAGTTTCGATTTAAAGCTTTCGTGACTGCAAGGATTCATCTTCTTTGGTTCTTTCGGTAAAGTCACGTAGAATGAGAATAAAATAATGAATTGATAAAATAAAATAACACAATAAAATTCTCACGACGTTTCGGCCACAACACAAGCGGCCTTCATCAGGTGAAGGGGCGAGACTAGAGGACAGCGCTGGAGCGAAAAAGCCATGCTCAGATCGCGACCTTTAAGCTGTGTGAGAAGAAACAAAGCGCCTTGACAAAGGCATTAGCATAGAATTTAGCATTGAAATAGCTGAGTGATTAGCTTGTGACTGGTCACAGAAATGGCTATGTTAAAGTTAAAGCATACACATTCACAGAGGCACCTAGTACAAATCAAACAGGAGAATTTAGCATTGAAATAACTAGGAAAATCTAACATTGAAATAACTGAGTGATTAGCTTGTGACTCGTCACAGAAATGGTTATGTTGGAGTCATAGCCTACACATCTGAGCTATTCACAGTAACTGGGTATACACTACAATACTATATACAATACTATATAGTGAACCAATAAAAAACTAAAATATAAATTACCTCAATGTTATCAATAAAATCTATATATTCTCCAATCAGCTAAGCTGCCAACAATAAGTCGTTATATATCACAATGCTATATGGCGAAAAAATGGGTGGATTCTTACCCTCAACTTTAGCAACACGGATAGCTACGGGCCCCGTTCAGACGGACGAGTTCATCCATGGTCGGAACAGAGGAGGGGGAGAGAGACAGCTGCGAGGCGCTGTTATACTCCATGTTGTAAACCATACCATTAACCGTGGTGTGAGAGGTATTAAGAGTCAATGCCAGCGAAAGAGCTGCGGTCTGAAGGTCATCGTAAAATACAATTAATTAAGAACGGAAATGGTTTAAAACATCTTTCCAATGGTTACTAAGCCAGAATCCATCTTCTCGGTTGAAATTGTCTCTGTGCTTGTATATGTGAATGGCCTCATGAACGAATCTCTCATGGTAGCCGGTTGGTTTGCAAAGAACCTCCGTCTTGGAGAAGTCAATGTCATGTGAGCCCACTGAATTATAACAGTGATCTGCCACGGCAGAGGAGTTTGTTCTACCGTGTTTCAAGTCTGCTTTATATTCGCGGATGCGGTCTGAGATATGTCGTTTGGTTTCTCCAATGTAGCTACTACCACAGAGGCACTTTAGTTTGTAAACGCCCGGGTACTGTATGTCTGGAACAGCATCTTTTACAGATGGAACTAGATCACGGATTTTATGTACTGTGTTGAATCGGACCTGGATCTTGTGTTTATTCAGGATTTTGGAGATCTTTTTAGTGACCCCTGCAATGTAGGGTAAGGTGATGGTTTTGAGTGGCTCCACAAGAGGATCCTTCTTCATGACTGGAGTGATGGCTTTGCGGATTGTGTAGTCGGAGTAACCATTAGCCCTGAGAGCCTGGTGTACGTGCTTGAGTTCACTGGTAATGTGTTCCTGGTCGGAAATGCATTGGGCTCTATGGTATGGGGTCTTGATGAGGGAGTTCTTCTGGGATGGATGGTGGTGGGAATCCGGTTTCAAGTAAGCATCTGTATGGGTAGCTTTCCTGTAGACAGAGTGGCTCATTGAACCATCATGTCTCCTTTTAATTAAGACATCCAAAAAGGGTAGTTTGCCATCTTTTTCGACCTCCATGGTAAATCTGATGGCTGGGTGTATGGAATTGATATAGTCGTGGAATTGGTCTAGAGCAGGCTGGCCATGTGGCCAGATGACAAAGGTGTCATCCACGTACCTCTTCCATAAGGTCGGGCGTAGAGTGGCAGTCTGGATGGCGTCAGTTTCAAATTTTTCCATGAATACGTTGGTTACAACCGGGGTGCCCTCAGTTTGTTTGTAGAAAGTTCCATTCCAGGTGAAGTATGTGTTGGTTAAGCAATGTCTCACCAGGGGGGTACATGAGTATGCAGTCCTTGATGAACCAGGTCTTCAATGATAGCGATGGTGTCAGGTACCAGGACTTTGGTGAACAAGGACACCACATCAAAACTGACAAGCAGGTCGTCTGGGGACAGGGAAATGCCTTTGATTGTCGATACCGGGTGAGTAGAATTTAGTACTGCAGAGGTTGTTTTTCCAGTGAAAGGTCGCAGTATATCAGCAAGAAAACGTGCCAGTTTATAGGTGGGGGAGTTGATAGTAGAGACGATGGGACGAAGGGGTGTATCTTCTTTGTGTATCTTTGGAAGGCCATATAATCTTGGTGCTCTGGCAGCAGAGGGTTTCAACGAGAACTGTTTGGTCTGATCAATTAATGCTGTTGAATCAGAGATGATTTTGTTCGTTTTGGTAACCAGGCTGTTAGTGGGATCTCTTTATTTTTGTATAGCTGCCATCGTTGAGTAGTTCTTGAATTTTGTTGTTATATTCTGTTTTGTCCATGATGACAGTGGCATTGCCCTTGTCGCCAGACCACCAAGATTATATGGCCTTCCAAAGATACACAAAGAAGATACACCCCTTCGTCCCATCGTCTCTACTATCAACTCCCCCACCTATAAACTGGCACGTTTTCTTGCTGATATACTGCGACCTTTCACTGGCAAAACCACCTCTGCGGTACTAAATTCTACTCACCTGGTATCGACAATCAAAGGCATTTCCCTGTCCCCAGACGACCTGCTTGTCAGTTTTGACGTGGTGTCCTTGTTCACCAAAGTCCCGGTACCTGACACCATCGCTATCATTGAAGACCTGGTTCATCAAAGACTGCATACTGATGTACTTCTCCTGGTGAGACATTGCTTAACCAACACATACTTCACCTGGAATGGAACTTTCTACAAACAAACTGAGGGCACCCGCATGGGCTCCCCCATATCTCCGGTTGTAGCCAACGTATTCATGGAAAAATTTGAAACTGATGCCATCCAGACTGCCACTCTATGCCCGACCTTATGGAAGAGGTACGTGGATGACACCTTTGTCATCTGGCCACATGGCCAGCCTGCTCTAGACCAATTCCACGACCACATCAATTCCATACACCCAGCCATCAGATTTACCATGGAGGTCGAAAAAGATGGCAAACTACCCTTTTTGGATGTCTTAATTAAAAGGAGACATGATGGTTCAATGAGCCACTCTGTCTACAGGAAAGCTACCCATACAGATGCTTACTTGAAACCGGATTCCCACCACCATCCATCCCAGAAGAACTCCCTCATCAAGACCCTATACCATAGAGCCCAATGCATTTCCGACCAGGAACACATTACCAGTGAACTCAAGCACGTACACCAGGCTCTCAGGGCTAATGGTTACTCCGACTACACAATCCGCAAAGCCATCACTCCAGTCATGAAGAAGGATCCTCTTGTGGAGCCACTCAAAACCATCACCTTACCCTACATTGCAGGGGTCACTAAAAAGATCTCCAAAATCCTGAATAAACACAAGATCCAGGTCCGATTCAACACAGTACATAAAATCCGTGATCTAGTTCCATCTGTAAAAGATGCTGTTCCAGACATACAGTACCCGGGCGTTTACAAACTAAGTGCCTCTGTGGTAGTAGCTACATTGGAGAAACCAAACGACATCTCGGATCGCATCCGCGAACATAAAGCAGACTTGAAACACGGTAGAACGAACTCCTCTGCCGTGGCAGATCACTGTTATAATTCAGTGGGCTCACATGACATTGACTTCTCCAAGACGGAGGTTCTTTGCAAACCAACCGGCTACCATGAGAGATTCGTTCATGAGGCCATTCACATATACAAGCACAGAGACAATTTCAACCGAAAAGATGGATTCTGGCTTAGTAACCATTGGAAAGATGTTTTAAACCATTTCCGTTCTTAATTAATTGTATTTTACAATGACCTTCAGACCACAGCTCTTTCGCTGGCATTGACTCTTAATACCTCTCACACCACGGTTAATGGTATGGTTTACAACATGGAGTATAACAGCGCCTCGCAGCTGTCTCTCTCCCCCTCCTCTGTTCCGACCATGGATGAACTCGTCCGTCTGAACGGGGCCGTAGCTATCCGTGTTGCTAAAGTTGAGGGTAAGAATCCACCCATTTTTTCGCCATATAGCATTGTGATATATAACGACTTATTGTTGGTAGCTTAGCTGATTGGAGAATATATAGAGTTTATTGATAACATTGAGGTAATTTATATTTTAGTTTATTGGTTCACTATATAGTATTCATTATATATTGTAGTGTATACCCAGTTACTGTGAATAGCTCAGATGTGTAGGCTATGACTCCAACATAGCCATTTCTGTGACGAGTCACAAGCTAATCACTCAGTTATTTCAATGCTAGATTCTCCTAGTTATTTCAATGCTAAATTCTCCTGTTTGATTTGTACTAGGTGCCTCTGCGCATGTGTATGCTTTAACTTTAAAATAGCCATTTCTGCGACCAGTCACAAGCTAATCACTCAGCTATTTCAATGCTAAATTCTATGCTAATTCCTTTGTCAAGGGGTACCTCTGCGGATGTGTATACTTTAACTTAGCTATTTCAATGAGCCATTTCAATGCTAAATTATATGCTAATTCCTTTGTCAAGGCGCTTTGTTTCTTCTCACACAGCTTAAAGGTCGCGATCTGAGCGTGGCTTTTTCACTCCAGCGCTGTCCTCCAGACAGTCTCGTCCCTTCACCTGATGGAGGCCGCTTGTGTTGTGGCCGAAACGTCGTGAGAATTTTATTGTGTTATTTTATTTTATCAATTTATTATTTTATTCTCATTCTAAGTGACTTTACCGAAAGAACCTAATAAGAGGTAGAGAGAGGTAGAGAACGAGGTAGAGAGGTAGAGAGAGAGGTAGAGAACGAGGTAGAGAGAGAGGTAGAGTGAGGTAGAGAACGAGGTAGAGAGAGGTAGAGAACGAGGTAGAGAGAGAGAGGTAGAGAACGAGGTAGAGAGAGAGGTAGAGAACGAGGTAGAGAGAGAGGTAGAGAACGAGGTAGAGAACGAGGTAGAGAACGAGGTGGAGATAGAGAGAGGTAGAGAACGAGGTGGAGAGAGGTAGAGAACGAGGTAGAGAACGAGTTAGAGAGAGGTAGAGAGCGAGGTAGAGAACGAGGTAGAGAGGTACAGAACGAGGTAGAGAACGAGGTAGAGATAGAGAGGTAGAGAGAGAGGTAGAGAACGAGGTAGAGAGAGAGGTAGAGAGCGAAGTAGAGAGGTAGAGAGAGAGACGTAGAGAACGAGGTAGAGAACGAGGTAGAGAGAGAGGTAGAGAACGAGGTAGAGAGCGAGGTAGAGAACGAGGTGGAGAACGAGGTAGAGAGAGAGGTAGAGAACGAGGTGGAGAACGAGGTGGAGAACGAGGTAGAGAACGAGGTAGAGAGTTGGTGACTGTATCGCTGTGTGAGAGTAGTGGGGAGCGGTAGTGTAGTGACCTGCGCGCTGCGCTACGAACCCGGCGACCCGGGATCCATTCCCACTCACGACCAACACCAGTGACGACTATAGAAGCCGGACTCCCCTAGGTTGACTCAGCCTCAAAAGAGCAGCTGGTGCAGAGTGTGAACATCGCCACTAGGGGGACAAAGGCGACCGGGTGTGGTGCGGTCAATCGCCTCCTCGCGTGCCGTGCCGGCATTCACAGGTGCTCGTTTACAGCACTTGCCACGACAGTACGTTAAGACTATGCAGGGGAACTTTGTCTTTGTATGTTTGAGAGTGTGGCTGAGTGTGTGAGAGTGTGGGTGAGTGTGTGAGAGTGTATGAGACTGTGGGAGAGTGTGGGTGAGTGTGGGTGAGTGTGTGAGAGTGTGTGAGGGTGAGTGTGAGAGAGTGTGTGAGAGAGTGTGGTTGAGTGTGTGAGAGGGTGGGTGAGAGTGTGTGTGAGTGTGTGAGAGGGTGGGTGAGTGTGTGAGAGTGTGTGTGAGAGTGTGGGTGAGTGTGTGTGAGTGTGGGTGAGTTTGTGAGAGTGTGGGTGAGTGTGTGAGAGAGTGTGGGTGAGTGGGTGAGAGTTAGTGTGTGTGTGTGAGAGTGTGATAGTAACTGTGTTTGTATGGGGATGAGTGTGAGTGTGTATATGAGAGTGAGTGTATGTGAGTGAGTGACTGTATGGGGATGAGTGAGTGTGTATAGAAGAGTGAGAGTGTGTATGATAGTGGCTGTATGGGGATGAGTGTGAGTGTGTATATGAGAGTGAGGAGCGGTGGTGCAGCGGTTAGCTCACTGCACCACGAACCCAGGGACCCGGGTTTGATTCCCGCTCACGGCCAAAGCCAGTGACGATTATCTGAACCGGTCCTGGGGCTCCTCTAGGTCCACTCAGCCTCAAACTGGTATCCGGTGCGGTGTGTAAACATCACCACAAGGGAGACAAAGGCGGCCGGGGCTGGTGCCGGCCACCCCCTTGTGCGCCGTGCCGCCCTTCACAGACGCCGCTCGCTACCGACGCTTGCCCCGACAGCTGCTGAAGGCTGTCGGGGCGACCTTTGTCTTTGTTGGTGAGCGTGGGGAGAGAGGGAGCGAGGCAGAGCGAGCGAGCGACGTCATCACCGAGGGGTGCGAGTGGCAGTGAGTGACAGTGAGTGAGTGACAGTGAGTGACAGTGAGTGACAGTGAGTGACAGTGAGTGACAGTGAGTGAGTGACAGTGAGTGACAGTGAGTGACAATGAGTGACAGTGAGTGACAGTGAGTGACAATGAGTGACAGTGAGTGAGTGACAGTGAGTGACAGTGAGTGACAGTGAGTGAGTGACTGTGAGTGAGTGACTGTGAGTGAGTGACAGTGAGTGACAGTGAGTGAGTGACAGTGAGTGACAGTGAGTGACAGTGAGTGAGTTACAGTGAGTGAGTGATAGTGAGTGACATTGAGTGACAGTGAGTGAGTGACAGTGAGTCACAGTGAGTGACAGTAAATGAGTGACAGTAAATGAGTGACAGTGGGTGACAGTGAGTGAGTGAGTGACAGTGAGTGACAGTGAGTGACAGTAAATGAGTGACAGTAAATGAGTGACAGTGGGTGACAGTGAGTGAGTGAGTGACAGTGAGTGACTGTGAGTGAGTGACAGTGAGTGAGTGACAGTGAGTGAGTGACTGCGAGTGAGTGACAGTGACAGTGAGTGACTGCGAGTGAGTGACAGTGACAGTGAGTGACAGTGAGTGAGTGACAGTGAGTGACAGTGAGTGACAGTGAGTGAGTGACAGTGAGTGAGTGACAGTGAGTGACAGTGAGTTACATTGAGTGAGTGAGTGACAGTGAGTGACAGTGAGTGAGTGACAGTGAGTTACAGTGAGTGTGTGACAGTGAGTGACAGTGAGTGACCGTGAGTGAGTGACTGTGAGTGACCGTGAGTGAGTGACCGTGAGTAAGTGACTGTGAGTGACAGTCAGTGAGTGACATTGAGTTACAGCGAGTTACAGTGAGTGACAATGAGTGAGTGACAGTGAGTGAGTGACAGTGAGTGTGATTGAGTGTGAGTGAGTGAGTGACAGTGAGTGACAATGAGTGAGTGACAGTAAATGAGTGACAGTGAGTGACAGTGAGTGACAGTAAATGAGTGGCAGTGATTGAGTGACAGTGATTGTGACAATGAGTGAGTGACAGTAAATGAGTGACAGTGAGTGACAGTGAGTGACAGTAAATGAGTGGCAGTGATTGAGTGACAGTGATTGTGACAGTTAGTGATTGACAGTGAATGAGTGACTGTGAGTGACAGTGAGTGACTGAGTGACAGTGAGTGACAGCGAGTTACAGCGAGTTACAGTGAGTGACAATGAGTGAGTGACAGTGAGTGACAGTGAGTGAGTGACAGTGAATGAGTGACAGTGAGTGTGAGTGACAGTGAGTGACAGTGAGTGAGTGACAGTGAGTGAGTGGCTGTGAGTGACAGTGAGTGAGTGAGTGACAGTGAGTGAGTGACAGTGACAATGAGTGAGTGACAGTGAGTGACAGCGAGTGACAGTAAATGAGTGACAGTGAGTGAGTGACAGTGAGTGTGAGTGAGTGACAGTGAGTGACAGTAAATGAGTAACAGTGAGTGAGTGACAGTGAGTGACAGTGAGTAAGTGACTGACAGTGAGTGATAGTGAGTGACAGTGACAGCTACTGAAGCAGCTGAATCAGCAACTGAAGAAGATGAATCAGCAACTGACAGTGACAGTGAGTGAATGACAATGAGTGAGTGATAGTGAGTGACAGTGAGTGAGTGACAGTGAGTTACAGTGAGTGCCTTAGTGAGTGACAGTGAGTGAGTGACAGTGAGTGAGTGACAGTGAGTGACAGTGAGTGGCAGTGAGTGAGTGACAGTGAGTGAATGACAGTGAGTAACAGTGAGTGAGTGACAGTGAGTAACAGTGAGTGAGTGACAGTGAGTGACAGTGACTGACAGTGAGAGACAGTGAGTGAGAGTGACAGTGAGTGAGATTGAGTGACAGTGAGTGAGTGAGTGACTGCGAGTGAGTGACAGTGAGTGACTGAGTGAGTGACAGTGAGTGAGTGACAGTGAGTGACTGAGTGAGTGACAGTGAATGACAGTGAGTGACAGTGAATGAGTGGCAGCGAGTGACAGCGAGTGAGTGACAGCGAGTGATAGTGAGTGACAGCGAGTAACTGAGTGAGTGACAGTGAGTGAGTTACAGTGAGTGACAGTGAGTGTGAGTGACAGTGAGTGACAGAGTGAGTGAGTGACAGTGAGTGACTGAGTGACAGTGAGTGACAGCGAGTTACAGTGAGTGACAATGAGTGAGTGACAGTGAGTGACAGTGAGAGTGACAGTGAGTGAGTGAAAGTGAGTGAGTGAGTGCCAGTGAGTGACAGTGAGTGAGTGAGTGACAGTGAGTGAGTGGCTGTGAGTGAGTGGCTGTGAGTGACAGTGAGTTACAGTGAGTGCCTTAGTGAGTGACAGTGAGTGAGTGACAGTGAGTGACAGTGAGTGGGTGACAGTGAGTGACAGTGAGTGAGTGACAGTAAATGAGTGACAGTGAGTGAGTGACAGTGAGTGAGTGACAGTGAGTGACAGTGAGTGAGTGACAGTGAGTGAGTGATAGTGAGTGACAGTGAGTGACAGTGAGTGACAGTGAGTGAGTGATAGTGAGTGAGTGACAGTGAGTGAGTGATAGTGAGTGAGTGACAGTGAGTTACAGTGAGTAACAGTTAGTCAGTGACAGTGAGTGAGTGACAGTGAGTGAGTGACAGTGAGTGACAGTGAGTAACAGTGAGTGAGTGACAGTGACAGCTACTGAAGCAGCTGAATCAGCAACTGAAGTAGCTAATTTAGCAACTGAAGCAGCTGAATCAGCTACTGAAGCAGCTGAATCAGCTCCTGAAGCAGCTGAATCAGCTACTGAAGCAGCTGAATCAGCAACTGAAGCAGCTGAATCAGCTACTGAAGCACCTGAATCAGCTACTGAAGCAGCTGAATCAGCCACTGAAGCAGCTGAATCAGCTACTGACAGTGAGTGACAGTGAGTGAGTGACAGTGAGTCACAGTGAGTGAGTGACAGTTAGTGACAGTGGGTGACAGTGAGTGAGTGACTGTGAGTGACAGTGAGTGAGTGACAGTGAGTGAGTGACTGTGAGTGACAGTGAGTGACAGCGAGTTACAGTGAGTGACAATGAGTGAGTGACAGTGAGTTACAGTGAGAGTGACAGTGAGTGAGTGAAAGTGAGTGTGAGTGAGTGAGTGCCAGTGAGTGACAGTGAGTGTGAGTGAGTGACAGTGAGTGACAGTGAGTGAGTGACAGTGAGTTATAGTGAGAGTGACAGTGAGTGAGTGAAAGTGAGTGTGAGTGAGTGCCAGTGAGTGACAGTGAGTGTGAGTGAGTGAGTGACAGTGAGTGACAGTGAGTGAGTGACAGTGAGTGACAGTGAGTGAGTGACAGTGAGTGAGTGGCTGTGAGTGACAGTGAGTTACAGTGAGTGCCTTAGCGAGTGACAGTGAGTGAGTGACAGTGAGTGAGTGACAGTGAGTGGGTGACAGTGAGTGACAGTGAGTGAGTGACAGTGAGTGAGTGACAGTGAGTGACAGTGAGTGACAGTGAGTGAGTGACAGTGAGTGAGTGACATTGAGTGAGAGTGAGTGAGTGACAGTGAGTGACAGTGAGTGACAGAGTGAGTGACAGTGAGTGAGTGTGAGTGACAGTGAGTGACAGTGAGTGAGTGACAGTAAGTGACAGTGAGTGAGTGACAGCGAGTGACTGAGTGAGTGACAGTGAGTGACAGTGAGTGACAATGAGTGAGTGACAGTGAGTGACAGTGAATGAGTGACAGTGAGTGACAGTGACAATGAGTGACAGTGAGTGAGTGATAGTGAGTGACAGTAAGTGACAGTGAGTGAGTGACAGTGAGTGAGAATGAGCGACGGTAAGTGGCATTGAGTGAGTGACAGTGAGTGAGTGAAAGTGAGTGAGTGACAGTGAGTGACAGTGAGTGAGTGACAGTGAGTGAGTGACAGTGAGTGACAGTGAGTGAGTGGCAGTGAGTGAGTGACAGTGAGTGGCAGTGAGTGAGTGACAGTGAGTGACAGTGAGTGAGTGACAGTGAGTGACAGTGAGTGAGTGAGTGACAGTGAGTGACAGTTAGTGAGTAACAGTGAGTGACAGTGAGTGACAGTGCGTGAGTGACAGTGAGTGGCAGTGAGTGACAGTGAGTGAGTGACAGTGAGTGACAGTGAGTGAGTGACAGTGAGTGACAGTGAGTGAGTGACAGTGAGTGAGTGACAGTGAGTGACTGCGTGAGTGACAGTGAGTGAGTGGCAGTGAGTGACAGTGAGTGACAGTGAGTGAGTGACAGTGGCAGTGAGTGAGTTACAGTGAGTGGCAGTGAGTAACAGTGAGTGAGTGACAGTGAGTGACAGTGAGTGAGTGACAGTGAGTGACAGTGAGTGACAGTGAGTGAGTGACAGTGAGTGAGTGACATTGAGTGAGAGTGAGTGAGTGACAGTGAGTGACAGTGAGTGACAGAGTGAGTGACAGTGAGTGAGTGTGAGTGACAGTGAGTGACAGTGAGTGAGTGACAGTAAGTGACAGTGAGTGAGTGACAGCGAGTAACTAAGTGAGTGACAGTGAGTGAGAGAGTGACAGTGAGTGAGTGACAGTGAGTGGCAGTGAGTGAGTGACAGTGAGTGACAGTGAGTGAGTGATAGTGGGTGAGTGAGTGACAGTGAGTGACAGTGAGTGAGTGACAGTGAGTGACAGTGAGTGAGTGAGTGACAGTGAGTGGCAGTGAGTGAGTGACAGTGAGTGACAATGAGTGAGTGACAGTGAGTGACAGTGAGTGTGTGACAGTGAGTGACAGTGAGTGACAGTGCGTGAGTGACAGTGAGTGAATGGCAGTGAGTGACAGTTAGTGAGTGACAGTGAGTGAGTGACAGTGAGTGACAGTGAGTGACAGTGAGTGACAGAGTGAGTGACAGTGAGTGGTGACAGTGAGTGAGTGTGAGTGACAGTGAGTGAGTGACAGTAAGTGGCAGTGAGTGAGTGACAGTGAGTGACAGTGAGTGAGTGACAGTGAGTGACAGTGAGTGAGTGACAGTGAATGACAGTGAGTGACAGTGAATGACAGTGAGTGACAGTGAGTGACAGTGAGTGAGTGACAGTGAGTGACAGTGAGTGAGTGACAGTGAGTGAGTGGCAGTAAGTGACAGTGAGTGAGTGACAGTGAGTGAGTGACAGTGAGTGACAGTGAGTGACAGTGAGTGAGTGAGTGACAGTGAGTGAGTGGAAGTGAGTGACAGTGAGTGACAGTGAGTGAGTGACACTGAGTGAGTGACAGTGAGTGACAGTGAGTGAGTGACAGTGAGTGAGTGACAGTGAGTGAGTGACAATGAGTGACAGTGAGTGACAGTGAGTGAGTGACAGTGAGTGAGTGACATTGAGTGACAGTGAGTGAGTGACAGTGAGTGACAGTGAGTGAGAGAGAGTGGTGACAGTGAGTGAGTGTGAGTGACAGTGAGTGACAGTGAGTGAGTGACAGTGAGTGACAGTGAGTGAGTGACAGCGAGTGACTGAGTGAGTGAAAGTGAGTAAGTGACAGTGAGTGACAGTGAGTGACAATGAGTGAGTGACAGTGAATGAGTGACAGTGAGTGACAATGAGTGGCAGTGAGTGAGTGATAGTGAGTGACAGTAAGTGACAGTGAGTGAGAATGAGCGACGGTAAGTGGCATTGAGTGAGTGACAGTGAGTGAGTGACAGTGAGTGAGTGACAGTGAGTGACAGTGAGTGAGTGACAGTGAGTGACAGTGAGTGAGTGGCAGTGAGTGACAGTGAGTGAGTGACAGTGAGTGGCAGTGAGTGAGTGACAGTGAGTGACAGTGAGTGAGTGAGTGACAGTGAGTGAGTGAGTGACAGTGAGTGACCGTGAGTGACAGTGAGTAAGTAACAGTGAGTGACAGTGAGTGACAGTGCGTGAGTGACAGTGAGTGGCAGTGAGTGACAGTGAGTGACAGTGAGTGAGTGACAGTGAGTGACAGTGAGAGAGTGACAGTGAGTGACAGTGAGTGAGTGACAATGAGTGACTGCGTGAGTGACAGTGAGTGAGTGGCAGTGAGTGACAGTGAGTTAGTGACAGTGGCAGTGAGTGAGTTACAGTGAGTGGCAGTGAGTGACAGTGAGTAACAGTGAGTGAGTGACAGTGAGTGACAGTGAGTGAGTGACAGTGAGTGAGTGACAGTGAGTGACAGTGAGTGAGTGACAGTGAGTGAGTGACATTGAGTGAGTGACAGTGAGTGACAGTGAGTGACAGTGAGTGACAGAGTGAGTGACAGTGAGTGAGTGTGAGTGACAGTGAGTGACAGTGAGTGAGTGACAGTAAGTGACAGTGAGTGAGTGACAGCGAGTAACTAAGTGAGTGACAGTGAGTGAGTGAGTGACAGTGAGTGAGTGACAGTGAGTGGCAGTGAGTGAGTGACAGTGAGTGACAGTGAGTGAGTGATAGTGGGTGATTGAGTGACAGTGAGTGACAGTGAGTGAGTGACAGTGAGTGACAGTGAGTGAGTGAGTGACAGTGAGTGGCAGTAAGTGAGTGACAGTGAGTGAGTGACAGTGAGTGACAGTGAGTGTGTGACAGTGAGTGACAGTGAGTGACAGTGCGTGAGTGACAGTGAGTGAATGGCAGTGAGTGACAGTGAGTGAGTGACAGTGAGTGACAGTGAGTTAGTGACACTGAGTGACAGTGAGTGAGTGACAGTGAGTGACAGTGAGTGACAGTGAGTGACAGAGTGAGTGACAGTGAGTGGTGACAGTGAGTGAGTGTGAGTGAGTGTGAGTGAGTGACAGTAAGTGGCAGTGAGTGAGTGACAGTGAGTGACAGTGAGTGACAGTGAGTGAGTGACAGTGAGTGACAGTGAGTGAGTGACAGTGAGTGAGTGACAGTGAATGAGTGACAGTGAGTGACAGTGAATGACAGTGAGTGACAGTGAGTGACAGTGAGTGAGTGACAGTGAGTGACAGTGAGTGACAGTGAGTGAGTGACAGTGAGTGAGTGGCAGTGAGTGACAGTGAGTGAGTGACAGTGAGTGAGTGACAGTGAGTGACAGTGAGTGACAGTGAGTGAGTGACAGTGAGTGAGTGACAGTGAGTGAGTGGAAGTGAGTGACAGTGAGTGACAGTGAGTGAGTGACACTGAGTGAGTGACAGTGAGTGACAGTGAGTGAGTGACAGTGAGTGACAGTGAGTGAGTGACAGTGAGTGAGTTACAATGAGTGACAGTGAGTGACAGTGAGTGAGTAACAGTGAGTGAGTGACATTGAGTGACAGTGAGTGAGTGACAGTGAGTGACAGAGTGAGTGAGAGAGAGTGGTGACAGTGAGTGAGTGTGAGTGACAGTGAGTGACAGTGAGTGAGTGACAGTGAGTGAGTGACAGCGAGTGACTGAGTGAGTGACAGTGAGTGAGTGACAGTGAGTGACAGTGAGTGACAATGAGTGAGTGACAGTGAGTGAGTGACAGTGAGTGATAGTGAATGAGTGACAGTGAGTGACAGTGACAATGAGTGACAGTGAGTGAGTGATAGTGAGTGACAGTAAGTGACAGTGAGTGAGTGACAGTGAGTGAGAATGAGCGACGGTAAGTGGCATTGAGTGAGTGACAGTGAGTGAGTGAAAGTGAGTGAGTGACAGTGAGTGACAGTGAGTGAGTGACAGTGAGTGACAGTGAGTGAGTGACAGTGAGTGACAGTGAGTGAGTGGCAGTGAGTGACAGTAAGTGAGTGACAGTGAGTGGCAGTGAGTGAGTGACAGTGAGTGACAGTGAGTGAGTGAGTGACAGTGAGTGACAGTGAGTGAGTGACAGTGAGTGAGTAACAGTGAGTGACAGTGAGTGACAGTGCGTGAGTGACAGTGAGTGGCAGTGAGTGACAGTGAGTGACAGTGAGTGAGTGACAGTGAGTGACAGTGAGTGAGTGCAGTGAGTGACAGTGAGTGAGTGACAGTGAGTGAGTGACAGTGAGTGACTGCGTGAGTGACAGTGAGTGAGTGGCAGTGAGTGACAGTGAGTGACAGTGAGTGAGTGGCAGTGAGTGAGTTACAGTGAGTGGCAGTGAGTGACAGTGAGTAACAGTGAGTGAGTGACAGTGAGTGACAGTGAGTGAGTGACAGTGAGTGAGTGACAGTGAGTGACAGTGAGTGAGTGACAGTGAGTGAGTGACATTGAGTGAGAGTGAGTGAGTGACAGTGAGTGACAGTGAGTGACAGAGTGAGTGACAGTGAGTGAGTGTGAGTGACAGTGAGTGACAGTGAGTGAGTGACAGTAAGTGACAGTGAGTGAGTGACAGCGAGTAACTAAGTGAGTGACAGTGAGTGAGTGACAGTGAGTGAGTGACATTGAGTGACAGTGAGTGAGTGACAGTGAGTGACAGTGAGTGACAGAGTGAGTGACAGTGAGTGGTGACAGTGAGTGAGTGTGAGTGACAGTGAGTGACAGTGAGTGAGTGACAGCGAGTAACTGAGTGAGTGACAGTGAGTGAGTGAGTGACAGTGAGTCACAGTGAGTGACAATGAGTGAGTGACAGTGAGTGACAGTGAATGAGTGACAGTGAATGAGTGACAGTGACAATGAGTGACAGTGAGTGAGTGATAGTGAGTGACAGTAAGTGACAGTGAGTGACTGTGAGTGAGTGACAGTGAGTGAGAATGAGTGACGGTAAGTGGCATTGAGTGACTGACAGTGAGTGAGTGAAAGTGAGTGAGTGACAGTGAGTGAGTGACAGTGAGTGACAGTGAGTGACAGTGAGTGAGTGACAGTGAGTGACAGTGAGTGAGTGACAGTAAGTTAGTGACAGTGAGTGACAGTGAGTGACAGTGAATGAGTGACAGTGAGTGAGTGATAGTGAGTGACAGTGAGTGAGTGACAGTGAGTGAGTGATAGTGGGTGAGTGAGTGACAGTGAGTGACAGTGAGTGAGTGACAGTGAGTGACAGTGAGTGAGTAAGTGACAGTGAGTGGCAGTGAGTGAGTGACAGTGAGTGACAATGAGTGAGTGACAGTGAGTGACAGTGAGTGTGTGACAGTGAGTGACAGTGCGTGAGTGACAGTGAGTGAATGGCAGTGAGTGACAGTGAGTGAGTGACAGTGAGTGACAGTGAGTTAGTGACACTGAGTGACAGTGAGTGAGTGACAGTGAGTGACAGTGAGTGACAGTGAGTGGTGACAGTGAGTGAGTGTGAGTGACAGTGAGTGAGTGACAGTAAGTGGCAGTGAGTGAGTGACAGTGAGTGACAGTGAGTGACAGTGAGTGAGTGACAGTGAGTGACAGTGAGTGAGTGACAGTGAGTGACAGTGAATGACAGTGAGTGACAGTGAGTGAGTGACAGTGAGTGACAGTGAGTGACAGTGAGTGAGTGGCAGTGAGTGACAGTGAGTGAGTGACAGTGAGTGACAGTGAGTGAGTGAGTGACAGTGAGTGAGTGACAGTGAGTGAGTGGAAGTGAGTGACAGTGAGTGAGTGACACTGAGTGAGTGACAGTGAGTGAGTGACAGTGAGTGACAGTGAGTGAGTGACAGTGAGTGAGTTACAATGAGTGACAGTGAGTGACAGTGAGTGAGTGACAGTGAGTGAGTGACATTGAGTGACAGTGAGTGAGTGACAGTGAGTGACAGAGTGAGTGAGAGAGTGGTGACAGTGAGTGAGTGTGAGTGACAGTGAGTGACAGTGAGTGAGTGACAGTGAGTGACAGTGAGTGAGTGACAGCGAGTGACTGAGTGAGTGACAGTGAGTGACAATGAGTGAGTGGCAGTGAGTGAGTGACAGTGAGTGACAGTGAATGAGTGACAGTGAGTGACAGTGACAATGAGTGACAGTGAGTGAGTGATAGTGAGTGACAGTAAGTGACAGTGAGTGAGTGACATTGAGTGAGAATGAGCGACGGTAAGTGGCATTGAGTGAGTGACAGTGAGTGAGTGAAAGTGAGTGAGTGACAGTGAGTGGCAGTGAGTGAGTGACAGTGAGTGACAGTGAGTGAGTGACAGTGAGTGACAGTGAGTGAGTGGCAGTGAGTGACAGTAAGTGAGTGACAGTGAGTGGCAGTGAGTGAGTGACAGTGAGTGACAGTGAGTGAGTGAGTGACAGTGAGTGAGTGACAGTGAGTGACAGTGAGTGAGTGAGTAACAGTGAGTGACAGTGAGTGAGTAACAGTGAGTGACAGTGAGTGACAGTGCGTGAGTGACAGTGAGTGGCAGTGAGTGACAGTGAGTGACAGTGAGTGAGTGACAGTGAGTGACAGTGAGTGAGTGACAGTGAGTGACAGTGAGTGAGTGACAGTGAGTGACTGCGTGAGTGACAGTGAGTGAGTGGCAGTGAGTGACAGTGAGTGACAGTGAGTGAGTGGCAGTGAGTGAGTTACAGTGAGTGGCAGTGAGTGACAGTGAGTAACAGTGAGTGAGTGACAGTGAGTGAGTGACAGTGAGTGACAGTGAGTGACAGTGAGTGAGTGACAGTGAGTGAGTGACATTGAGTGAGAGTGAGTGAGTGACAGTGAGTGACAGAGTGAGTGACAGTGAGTGAGTGTGAGTGACAGTGAGTGACAGTGAGTGAGTGACAGTAAGTGACAGTGAGTAACTAAGTGAGTGACAGTGAGTGAGTGAGTGACAGTGAGTGAGTGACAGTGAGTGGCAGTGAGTGAGTGACAGTGAGTGACAGTGAGTGAGTGATAGTGGGTGAGTGAGTGACAGTGAGTGACAGTGAGTGACAGTGAGTGAGTGACAGTGAGTGACAGTGAGTGAGTGACAGTGAGTGACAGTGAGTGGCAGTGAGTGAGTGACAGTGAGTGACAATGAGTGAGTGACAGTGAGTAACAGTGAGTGTGTGACAGTGAGTGACAGTGAGTGACAGTGCGTGAGTGACAGTGAGTGAATGGCAGTGAGTGACAGTGAGTGAGTGACAGTGAGTGACAGTGAGTTAGTGACACTGAGTGACAGTGAGTGAGTGACAGTGAGTGACAGTGAGTGACAGAGTGAGTGACAGTGAGTGGTGACAGTGAGTGAGTGTGAGTGACAGTGAGTGACAGTGAGTGAGTGACAGCGAGTAACTGAGTGAGTGACAGTGAGTGAGTGAGTGACAGTGAGTGACAGTGAGTGACAATGAGTGAGTGACAGTGAGTGAGTGACAGTGAGTGACAGTGAATGAGTGACAGTGAGTGACAGTGACAGTGAGTGAGTGATAGTGAGTGACAGTAAGTGACAGTGAGTGACTGTGAGTGAGTGACAGTGAGTGAGAATGAGTGACGGTAAGTGGCATTGAGTGACTGACAGTGAGTGAGTGAAAGTGAGTGAGTGACAGTGAGTGAGTGACAGTGAGTGACAGTGAGTGACAGTGAGTGAGTGACAGTGAGTGACAATGAGTGACAGTGAGTGAGTGACAGTGAGTGACAGTGAATGAGTGACAGTGAGTGACAGTGACAATGAGTGACAGTGAGTGAGTGACAGTGAGTGACAGTGAGTGACAGTGAGTGAGTGACAGTGAGTGAGTGACATTGAGTGAGAGTGAGTGAGTGACAGTGAGTGACAGAGTGAGTGACAGTGAGTGAGTGTGAGTGACAGTGAGTGACAGTGAGTGAGTGACAGTAAGTGACAGTGAGTGAGTGACAGCGAGTAACTAAGTGAGTGACAGTGAGTGAGTGAGTGACAGTGAGTGAGTGACAGTGAGTGGCAGTGAGTGAGTGACAGTGAGTGACAGTGAGTGAGTGATAGTGGGTGAGTGAGCGACAGTGAGTGAGTGACAGTGAGTGACAGTGAGTGAGTGACAGTGAGTGGCAGTGAGTGGCAGTGAGTGAGTGACAGTGAGTGACAATGAGTGAGTGACAGTGAGTGACAGTGAGTGTGTGACAGTGAGTGACAGTGCGTGAGTGACAGTGAGTGAATGGAAGTGAGTGACAGTGAGTGAGTGACAGTGAGTGAGTGACAGTGAGTGAGTGACAGTGAGTTAGTGACACTGAGTGACAGTGAGTGAGTGACAGTGAGTGACAGTGAGTGACAGAGTGAGTGACAGTGAGTGGTGACAGTGAGTGAGTGTGAGTGACAGTGAGTGACAGTGAGTGAGTGACAGCGAGTAACTGAGTGAGTGACAGTGAGTGAGTGAGTGACAGTGAGTGACAGTGAGTGACAATGAGTGAGTGACAGTGAGTGAGTGACAGTGAGTGACAGTGAATGAGTGACAGTGAGTGACAGTGACAATGAGTGACAGTGAGTGAGTGATAGTGAGTGACAGTAAGTGACAGTGAGTGACTGTGAGTGAGTGACAGTGAGTGAGAATGAGTGACGGTAAGTGGCATTGAGTGACTGACAGTGAGTGAGTGAAAGTGAGTGAGTGACAGTGAGTGAGTGACAGTGAGTGACAGTGAGTGAGTGACAGTGAGTGACAGTGAGTGAGTGACAGTATGTTAGTGACAGTGAGTGACAGTGAGTGACAGTGAGTGAGTGACAGTGAGTGAGTGACAGTGAGTGACAGTGAGTGACAGTGAGTGAGTGACAGTGAGTGACAGTGAGTGAGTGACAATGGGTGAGTGAGTGACAGTGAGTGAGTGACAGTGAGTGACAGTGAGTGAGTGACAGTGAGTGACAGTGAGTGGCAGTGAGTGAGTGACAGTGAGTGAGTGACAGTGAGTGACAGTGAGTGTGTGAGAGTGAGTGACAGTGAGTGACAGTGCGTGAGTGACAGTGAGTGACAGTTAGTGAGTGACAGTGAGTGAGTTACAGTGAGTGACAGTGAGTGAGTGACAGTGAGTGACAGTGAGTGACAGTGCGTGAGTGACAGTGAGTGGCAGTGAGTGAGTGACAGTGAGTTAGTGACACTGAGTGAGTGACAGTGAGTGAGTGACAGTGAGTGACAGTGAGTGAGTGACAGTGAGTGACAGTGAGTGAGTGACAGTGAGTGAGTGACATTGAGTGACAGTGAGTGAGTGACAGTGAGTGAGTGACAGTGAGTGACAGTGAGTGACAGAGTGAGTGACAGTGAGTGGTGACAGTGAGTGAGTGTGAGTGACAGTGAGTGAGTGACAGTGAGTGAGTGACAGTGAGTGACAGTGAGTGACAGAGTGAGTGAGAGAGAGTGGTGACAGTGAGTGAGTGTGAGTGACAGTGAGTGACAGTGAGTGAGTGACAGTGAGTGACAGTGAGTGAGTGACAGCGAGTGACTGAGTGAGTGACAGTGAGTAAGTGACAGTGAGTGACAGTGAGTGACAATGAGTGAGTGACAGTGAGTGACAGTGAGTGACAGTGAATGAGTGACAGTGAGTGACAGTGACAATGAGTGACAGTGAGTGAGTGATAGTGAGTGACAGTAAGTGACAGTGAGTGAGTGACAGTGAGTGAGAATGAGCGACGGTAAGTGGCATTGAGTGAGTGACAGTGAGTGAGTGAAAGTGAGTGAGTGACAGTGAGTGACAGTGAGTGACAGTGAGTGAGTGGCAGTGAGTGACAGTGAGTGAGTGACAGTGAGTGGCAGTGAGTGAGTGACAGTGAGTGACAGTGAGTGAGTGAGTGACAGTGAGTGAGTGACAGTGAGTGAGTGACAGTGAGTGACAGTGAGTGAGTGAGTGACAGTGAGTGACAGTGAGTGAGTAACAGTGAGTGACAGTGAGTGAGAGTGCGTGAGTGACAGTGAGTGGCAGTGAGTGAGTGACAGTGAGTGACTGCGTGAGTGACAGTGAGTGAGTGGCAGTGAGTGACAGTGAGTGACAGTGAGTGAGTGACAGTGGCAGTGAGTGAGTTACAGTGAGTGGCAGTGAGTGAGTGACAGTGAGTGAGTGACAGTGAGTGACAGTGAGTGCCAGTGAGTGAGTGACAGTGAGTGAGTGACATTGAGTGAGAGTGAGTGAGTGACAGTGAGTGACAGTGAGTGAGTGACAGTGAGTGACAGTGAGTGACAGAGTGAGTGACAGTGAGTGAGTGTGAGTGACAGTGAGTGACAGTGAGTGAGTGACAGTAAGTGACAGTGAGTGAGTGACAGCGAGTAACTGAGTGAGTGACAGTGAGTGAGTGAGTGACAGTGAGTGAGTGACAGTGAGTGAGTGACAGTGAGTGACAGTGAGTGAGTGACAGTGAGTGACAGTGAGTGAGTGACAGTGAGTGGCAGTGAGTGAGTGACAGTGAGTGACAATGAGTGAGTGACAGTGAGTGACAGTGAGTGTGTGACAGTGAGTGACAGTGAGTGACAGTGCGTGAGTGACAGTGAGTGAGTGGCAGTGAGTGACAGTGAGTGACAGTGAGTGAGTTACAGTGAGTGAGTGACAGTGAGTGACAGTGAGTGAGTGACAGTGCGTGAGTGACAGTGAGTGAGTGACAGTGAGTGACAGTGAGTGACAATGAGTGAGTGACAGTGAGTGAGTGACAGTGAGTGACAGTGAATGAGTGACAGTGAGTGACAGTGACAATGAGTGACAGTGAGTGAGTGATAGTGAGTGACAGTAAGTGACAGTGAGTGAGTGACAGTGAGTGAGAATGAGCGACGGTAAGTGGCATTGAGTGAGTGAAAGTGAGTGAGTGACAGTGAGTGACAGTGAGTGAGTGACAGTGAGTGACAGTGAGTGAGTGGCAGTGAGTGACAGTGAGTGAGTGACAGTGAGTGGCAGTGAGTGAGTGATAGTGAGTGAAAGTGAGTGAGTGAGTGACAGTGAGTGAGTGACAGTGAGTGACAGTGAGTGAGTGACAGTGAGTGACAGTGAGTGGCAGTGAGTGGCAGTGAGTGACAGTGAGTGAGTGACAGTGAGTGACAGTGAGTGACAGTGAGTGAGTGACAGTGAGTGAGTGACAGTGAGTGACTGCGTGAGTGACAGTGAGTGAGTGGCAGTGCGTGACAGTGAGTGACAGTGAGTGAGTGACAGTGGCAGTGAGTGAGTTACAGTGAGTGGCAGTGAGTGACAGTGAGTGACAGTGAGTGAGTGACAGTGAGTGACAGTGAGTGAATGACAGTGAGTGACAGTGAGTGACAGTGAGTGAGTGACAGTGAGTGAGTGACATTGAGTGAGTGACAGTGAGTGACAGTGAGTGTGAGTGACAGTGAGTGACAGTGAGTGAGTGACAGTAAGTGACAGTGAGTGAGTGACAGTGAGTGACAGTGAGTGGCAATAAGTGAGTGACAGTGAGTGACAGTGAGTGAGTGACAGCGAGTAACTGAGTGAGTGACAGTGAGTGAGTGACAGTGAGTGACAGTAAGTGACAATGAGTGAGTGACAGTGAGTGAGTGACAGTGAGTGACAGTGAATGAGTGACAGTGAGTGACAGTGAGTGAGTGATAGTGAGTGACAGTAAGTGACAGTGAGTGACTGTGAGTGAGTGACAGTGAGTGAGTGACAGTGAGTGACAGTGAGTGACAGTGAGTGAGTGACAGTGAGTGACAGTAAGTGAGTGACAGTGAGTGACAGTGAGTGACAGTGAGTGAGTGGCAGTGAGTGACAGTGAGTGAGTGACAGTGAGTGACAGTGACAGTGAGTGACAGTGAGTGAGTGACAGTGAGTGACAGTGAGTGAGTGACAATGGGTGAGTGAGTGACAGTGAGTGAGTGACAGTGAGTGACAGTGAGTGAGTGACAGTGAGTGACAGTGAGTGGCAATAAGTGAGTGACAGTGAGTGACAGTGAGTGAGTGACAGCGAGTAACTGAGTGAGTGACAGTGAGTGAGTGACAGTGAGTGACAGTGAGTGACAATGAGTGAGTGACAGTGAGTGAGTGACAGTGAGTGACAGTGAATGAGTGACAGTGAGTGACAGTGAGTGAGTGATAGTGAGTGACAGTAAGTGACAGTGAGTGACTGTGAGTGAGTGACAGTGAGTGAGAATGAGTGACGGTAAGTGGCATTGAGTGACTGACAGTGAGTGAGTGAAAGTGAGTGAGTGACAGTGAGTGAGTGACAGTGAGTGACAGTGAGTGAGTGACAGTGAGTGACAGTGAGTGAGTGACAGTAAGTGAGTGACAGTGAGTGACAGTGAGTGAGTGGCAGTGAGTGACAGTGAGTGAGTGACAGTGAGTGACAGTGAGTGAGTGACAGTGAGTGACAGTGAGTGAGTGACAGTGAGTGACAGTGAGTGAGTGACAATGGGTGAGTGAGTGACAGTGAGTGAGTGACAGTGAGTGACAGTGAGTGAGTGACAGTGAGTGACAGTGAGTGGCAATGAGTGAGTGACAGTGAGTGAGAGTGAGTGAGTGACAATGAGTGACAGTGAGTGACAGTGAGTGACAGAGTGAGTGACAGTGAGTGAGTGTGAGTGACAGTGAGTGTGTGAGAGTGAGTGACAGTGAGTGACAGTGCGTGAGTGACAGTGAGTGACAGTTAGTGAGTGACAGTTAGTGAGTGACAGTGAGTGAGTTACAGTGAGTGACAGTGAGTGACAGTGAGTGAGTGTGAGTGACAGTGAGTGTGTGAGAGTGAGTGACAGTGAGTGACAGTGCGTGAGTGACAGTGAGTGACAGTTAGTGAGTGACAGTGAGTGAGTTACAGTGAGTGACAGTGAGTGACAGTGAGTGAGTGACAGTGAGTGACAGTGCGTGAGTGACAGTGAGTGAGTGGCAGTGAGTCAGTGACAGTGAGTTAGTGACACTGAGTGAGTGACAGTGAGTGAGTGACAGTGAGTGACAGTGAGTGAGTGACAGTGAGTGACAGTGAGTGACAGTGAGTGAGTGACAGTGAGTGAGTGACATTGAGTGACAGTGAGTGAGTGACAGTGAGTGAGTGACAGTGAGTGACAGTGAGTGACAGAGTGAGTGACAGTGAGTGGTGACAGTGAGTGAGTGTGACAGTGAGTGAGTGACAGTGAGTGACAGTGAGTGAGTGACAGTGAGTGACAGTGAGTGACAGAGTGAGTGAGAGAGAGTGGTGACAGTGAGTGAGTGTGAGTGACAGTGAGTGACAGTGAGTGAGTGACAGTGAGTGACAGTGAGTGAGTGACAGCGAGTGACTGAGTGAGTGACAGTGAGTGAGTGACAGTGAGTGACAATGAGTGAGTGACAGTGAGTGACAGTGAATGAGTGACAGTGAGTGACAGTGACAATGAGTGACAGTGAGTGAGTGATAGTGAGTGACAGTGAGTGAGTGACAGTGAGTGAGTGACAGTGAGTGACAGTGAGTGACAGTGAGTGAGTGACAGTGAGTGACAGTGAGTGAGTGACAATGGGTGAGTGAGTGACAGTGAGTGAGTGACAGTGAGTGACAGTGAGTGAGTGACAGTGAGTGACAGTGAGTGGCAGTGAGTGAGTGACAGTGAGTGAGTGACAGTGAGTGACAGTGAGTGTGTGAGAGTGAGTGACAGTGAGTGACAGTGCGTGAGTGACAGTGAGTGACAGTTAGTGAGTGACAGTGAGTGAGTTACAGTGAGTGACAGTGAGTGAGTGACAGTGAGTGACAGTGAGTGACAGTGCGTGAGTGACAGTGAGTGGCAGTGAGTGAGTGACAGTGAGTTAGTGACACTGAGTGAGTGACAGTGAGTGAGTGACAGTGAGTGACAGTGAGTGAGTGACAGTGAGTGACAGTGAGTGAGTGACAGTGAGTGAGTGACATTGAGTGACAGTGAGTGAGTGACAGTGAGTGAGTGACAGTGAGTGACAGTGAGTGACAGAGTGAGTGACAGTGAGTGGTGACAGTGAGTGAGTGTGAGTGACAGTGAGTGAGTGACAGTGAGTGAGTGACAGTGAGTGACAGTGAGTGACAGAGTGAGTGAGAGAGAGTGGTGACAGTGAGTGAGTGTGAGTGACAGTGAGTGACAGTGAGTGAGTGACAGTGAGTGACAGTGAGTGAGTGACAGCGAGTGACTGAGTGAGTGACAGTGAGTAAGTGACAGTGAGTGACAGTGAGTGACAATGAGTGAGTGACAGTGAGTGACAGTGAGTGACAGTGAATGAGTGACAGTGAGTGACAGTGACAATGAGTGACAGTGAGTGAGTGATAGTGAGTGACAGTAAGTGACAGTGAGTGAGTGACAGTGAGTGAGAATGAGCGACGGTAAGTGGCATTGAGTGAGTGACAGTGAGTGAGTGAAAGTGAGTGAGTGACAGTGAGTGACAGTGAGTGACAGTGAGTGAGTGGCAGTGAGTGACAGTGAGTGAGTGACAGTGAGTGGCAGTGAGTGAGTGACAGTGAGTGACAGTGAGTGAGTGAGTGACAGTGAGTGAGTGACAGTGAGTGAGTGACAGTGAGTGACAGTGAGTGAGTGAGTGACAGTGAGTGACAGTGAGTGAGTAACAGTGAGTGACAGTGAGTGAGAGTGCGTGAGTGACAGTGAGTGGCAGTGAGTGAGTGACAGTGAGTGACTGCGTGAGTGACAGTGAGTGAGTGGCAGTGAGTGACAGTGAGTGACAGTGAGTGAGTGACAGTGGCAGTGAGTGAGTTACAGTGAGTGGCAGTGAGTGAGTGACAGTGAGTGAGTGACAGTGAGTGACAGTGAGTGCCAGTGAGTGAGTGACAGTGAGTGAGTGACATTGAGTGAGAGTGAGTGAGTGACAGTGAGTGACAGTGAGTGAGTGACAGTGAGTGACAGTGAGTGACAGAGTGAGTGACAGTGAGTGAGTGTGAGTGACAGTGAGTGACAGTGAGTGAGTGACAGTAAGTGACAGTGAGTGAGTGACAGCGAGTAACTGAGTGAGTGACAGTGAGTGAGTGAGTGACAGTGAGTGAGTGACAGTGAGTGAGTGACAGTGAGTGACAGTGAGTGAGTGACAGTGAGTGACAGTGAGTGAGTGACAGTGAGTGGCAGTGAGTGAGTGACAGTGAGTGACAATGAGTGAGTGACAGTGAGTGACAGTGAGTGTGTGACAGTGAGTGACAGTGAGTGACAGTGCGTGAGTGACAGTGAGTGAGTGGCAGTGAGTGACAGTGAGTGACAGTGAGTGAGTTACAGTGAGTGAGTGACACTGAGTGACAGTGAGTGAGTGACAGTGAGTGACAGTGTGTGAGTGACAGTGAGTGAGTGACAGTGAGTGACAGTGAGTGACAATGAGTGAGTGACAGTGAGTGAGTGACAGTGAGTGACAGTGAATGAGTGACAGTGAGTGACAGTGACAATGAGTGACAGTGAGTGAGTGATAGTGAGTGACAGTAAGTGACAGTGAGTGAGTGACAGTGAGTGAGAATGAGCGACGGTAAGTGGCATTGAGTGAGTGAAAGTGAGTGAGTGACAGTGAGTGACAGTGAGTGAGTGACAGTGAGTGACAGTGAGTGAGTGGCAGTGAGTGACAGTGAGTGAGTGACAGTGAGTGGCAGTGAGTGAGTGATAGTGAGTGAAAGTGAGTGAGTGAGTGACAGTGAGTGAGTGACAGTGAGTGACAGCGAGTGAGTGACAGTGAGTGACAGTGAGTGGCAGTGAGTGGCAGTGAGTGACAGTGAGTGAGTGACAGTGAGTGACAGTGAGTGACAGTGAGTGAGTGACAGTGAGTGAGTGACAGTGAGTGACTGCGTGAGTGACAGTGAGTGAGTGGCAGTGCGTGACAGTGAGTGACAGTGAGTGAGTGACAGTGGCAGTGAGTGAGTTACAGTGAGTGGCAGTGAGTGACAGTGAGTGACAGTGAGTGAGTGACAGTGAGTGACAGTGAGTGAATGACAGTGAGTGACAGTGAGTGACAGTGAGTGAGTGACAGTGAGTGAGTGACATTGAGTGAGTGACAGTGAGTGACAGTGAGTGTGAGTGACAGTGAGTGACAGTGAGTGAGTGACAGTAAGTGACAGTGAGTGAGTGACAGTGAGTGACAGTGAGTGGCAATAAGTGAGTGACAGTGAGTGACAGTGAGTGAGTGACAGCGAGTAACTGAGTGAGTGACAGTGAGTGAGTGACAGTGAGTGACAGTAAGTGACAATGAGTGAGTGACAGTGAGTGAGTGACAGTGAGTGACAGTGAATGAGTGACAGTGAGTGACAGTGAGTGAGTGATAGTGAGTGACAGTAAGTGACAGTGAGTGACTGTGAGTGAGTGACAGTGAGTGAGTGACAGTGAGTGACAGTGAGTGACAGTGAGTGAGTGACAGTGAGTGACAGTAAGTGAGTGACAGTGAGTGACAGTGAGTGACAGTGAGTGAGTGGCAGTGAGTGACAGTGAGTGAGTGACAGTGAGTGACAGTGACAGTGAGTGACAGTGAGTGAGTGACAGTGAGTGACAGTGAGTGAGTGACAATGGGTGAGTGAGTGACAGTGAGTGAGTGACAGTGAGTGACAGTGAGTGAGTGACAGTGAGTGACAGTGAGTGGCAATAAGTGAGTGACAGTGAGTGACAGTGAGTGAGTGACAGCGAGTAACTGAGTGAGTGACAGTGAGTGAGTGACAGTGAGTGACAGTGAGTGACAATGAGTGAGTGACAGTGAGTGAGTGACAGTGAGTGACAGTGAATGAGTGACAGTGAGTGACAGTGAGTGAGTGATAGTGAGTGACAGTAAGTGACAGTGAGTGACTGTGAGTGAGTGACAGTGAGTGAGAATGAGTGACGGTAAGTGGCATTGAGTGACTGACAGTGAGTGAGTGAAAGTGAGTGAGTGACAGTGAGTGAGTGACAGTGAGTGACAGTGAGTGAGTGACAGTGAGTGACAGTGAGTGAGTGACAGTAAGTGAGTGACAGTGAGTGACAGTGAGTGAGTGGCAGTGAGTGACAGTGAGTGAGTGACAGTGAGTGACAGTGAGTGAGTGACAGTGAGTGACAGTGAGTGAGTGACAGTGAGTGACAGTGAGTGAGTGACAATGGGTGAGTGAGTGACAGTGAGTGAGTGACAGTGAGTGACAGTGAGTGAGTGACAGTGAGTGACAGTGAGTGGCAATGAGTGAGTGACAGTGAGTGAGAGTGAGTGAGTGACAATGAGTGACAGTGAGTGACAGTGAGTGACAGAGTGAGTGACAGTGAGTGAGTGTGAGTGACAGTGAGTGTGTGAGAGTGAGTGACAGTGAGTGACAGTGCGTGAGTGACAGTGAGTGACAGTTAGTGAGTGACAGTTAGTGAGTGACAGTGAGTGAGTTACAGTGAGTGACAGTGAGTGACAGTGAGTGAGTGTGAGTGACAGTGAGTGTGTGAGAGTGAGTGACAGTGAGTGACAGTGCGTGAGTGACAGTGAGTGACAGTTAGTGAGTGACAGTGAGTGAGTTACAGTGAGTGACAGTGAGTGACAGTGAGTGAGTGACAGTGAGTGACAGTGCGTGAGTGACAGTGAGTGAGTGGCAGTGAGTCAGTGACAGTGAGTTAGTGACACTGAGTGAGTGACAGTGAGTGAGTGACAGTGAGTGACAGTGAGTGAGTGACAGTGAGTGACAGTGAGTGACAGTGAGTGAGTGACAGTGAGTGAGTGACATTGAGTGACAGTGAGTGAGTGACAGTGAGTGAGTGACAGTGAGTGACAGTGAGTGACAGAGTGAGTGACAGTGAGTGGTGACAGTGAGTGAGTGTGACAGTGAGTGAGTGACAGTGAGTGACAGTGAGTGAGTGACAGTGAGTGACAGTGAGTGACAGAGTGAGTGAGAGAGAGTGGTGACAGTGAGTGAGTGTGAGTGACAGTGAGTGACAGTGAGTGAGTGACAGTGAGTGACAGTGAGTGAGTGACAGCGAGTGACTGAGTGAGTGACAGTGAGTGAGTGACAGTGAGTGACAATGAGTGAGTGACAGTGAGTGACAGTGAATGAGTGACAGTGAGTGACAGTGACAATGAGTGACAGTGAGTGAGTGATAGTGAGTGACAGTAAGTGACAGTGAGTGAGTGACAGTGAGTGAGAATGAGCGACGGTAAGTGGCATTGAGTGAGTGACAGTGAGTGAGTGAAAGTGAGTGAGTGACAGTGAGTGACAGTGAGTGAGTGACAGTGAGTGACAGTGAGTGAGTGGCAGTGAGTGACAGTGAGTGAGTGACAGTGAATGGCAGTGAGTGAGTGGCAGTGAGTGAGTGAGTGACAGTGAGTGAGTGACAGTGAGTGAGTGACAGTGAGTGAGTGAGTCACAGTGAGTGAGTAACAGTGAGTGACAGTGAGTGACAGTGCGTGAGTGACAGTGAGTGGCAGTGAGTGACAGTGAGTGACAGTGAGTGAGTGACAGTGAGTGAGTGACAGTGAGTGACTGCGTGAGTGACAGTGAGTGAGTGGCAGTGAGTGACAGTGAGTGACAGTGAGTGAGTGACAGTGGCAGTGAGTGAGTGAGTTACAGTGAGTGGCAGTGAGTGACAGTGAGTGACAGTGAGTGAGTGACAGTGAGTGACAGTGAGTGAGTGACAGTGAGTGACAGTGAGTGCCAGTGAGTGAGTGACATTGAGTGAGAGTGAGTGAGTGACAGTGAGTGACAGAGTGAGTGACAGTGAGTGACAGTGAGTGACAGTAAGTGACAGTGAGTGAGTGACAGCGAGTAACTGAGTGAGTGACAGTGAGTGACAGTGAGTGACAGTGAGTGGCAGTGAGTGAGTGACAGTGAGTGACAGTGAGTGAGTGACAGTGGGTGAGTGAGTGACAGTGAGTGACAGTGAGTGAGTGACAGTGAGTGACAGTGAGTGAGTGACAGTGAGTGACAGTGAGTGGCAGTGAGTGAGTGACAGTGAGTGACAATGAGTGAGTGACAGTGAGTGACAGTGAGTGTGTGACAGTGAGTGACAGTGAGTGACAGTGCGTGAGTGGCAGTGAGTGACAGTGAGTGAGTTACAGTGAGTGACAGTGAGTGAGTGACAGTGAGTGACAGTGAGTGAGTGACAGTGAGTGACAGTGCGTGAGTGACAATGAGTGAGTGGCAGTGAGTGACAGTGAGTGACAGTGAGTGAGTGACAGTGAGTTAGTGACACTGAGTGACAGTGAGTGAGTGACAGTGAGTGAGTGACAGTGAGTGACAGTGAGTGACAGTGAGTGACAGTGAGTGAGTGACATTGAGTGACAGTGAGTGACAGTGAGTGACAGTGAGTGGTGACAGTGAGTGAGTGTGAGTGACAGTGAGTGACAGTGAGTGAGTGACAGCGAGTAACTGAGCGAGTGACAGTGAGTGAGTGACAGTGAGTGACAGTGAGTGACAATGAGTGAGTGACAGTGAGTGAGTGACAGTGAGTGACAGTGAGTGACAGTGAACGAGTAACAGTGAGTGACAGTGACAATGAGTGACAGTGAGTGAGTGATAGTGAGTGACAGTAAGTGACAGTGAGTGACTGTGAGTGAGTGACAGTGAGTGAGAATGAGTGACGGTAAGTGGCATTGAGTGACTGACAGTGAGTGAGTGAAAGTGAGTGAGTGACAGTGAGTGAGTGACAGTGAGTGACAGTGAGTGACAGTGAGTGAGTGACAGTGAGTGACAGTGAGTGAGTGACAGTAAGTTAGTGACAGTGAGTGACAGTGAGTGACAGTGAGTGAGTGGCAGTGAGTGACAGTGAGTGAGTGACAGTGAGTGACAGTGAGTGAGTGACAGTGAGTGAGTGACAGTAAGTGAGTGACAGTGAGTGACAGTGAGTGAGTGGCAGTGAGTGACAGTGAGTGAGTGACAGTGAGTGAGTGACAGTGAGTGACAGTGAGTGACAGTGAGTGAGTGACAGTGAGTGACAGTGAGTGAGTGACAATGGGTGAGTGAGTGACAGTGAGTGAGTGACAGTGAGTGACAGTGAGTGAGTGACAGTGAGTGACAGTGAGTGGCAGTGAGTGAGTGACAGTGAGTGACAGTGAGTGAGTGACAGTGAGTGACAGTGAGTGTGTGAGAGTGAGTGACAGTGAGTGACAGTGCGTGAGTGACAGTGAGTGAGTGGCAGTGAGTGACAGTGAGTGACAGTTAGTGAGTGACAGTGAGTGAGTTACAGTGAGTGACAGTGAGTGAGTGACAGTGAGTGACAGTGAGTGAGTGACAGTGCGTGAGTGACAGTGAGTGAGTGGCAGTGAGTCAGTGACAGTGAGTTAGTGACACTGAGTGAGTGACAGTGAGTGAGTGACAGTGAGTGACAGTGAGTGAGTGACAGTGAGTGACAGTGAGTGAGTGACAGTGAGTGAGTGACATTGAGTGACAGTGAGTGAGTGACAGTGAGTGACAGTGAGTGACAGATTGAGTGACAGTGAGTGAGTGTGAGTGACAGTGAGTGAGTGACAGTGAGTGACAGTGAGTGAGTGACAGCGAGTAACTGAGTGAGTGACAGTGAGTGAATGAGTGAGTGACAGTGAGTGACAATGAGTGAGTGACAGTGAGTGACAGTGAGTGACAGTGAATGAGTGACAGTGAGTGACAGTGACAATGAGTGACAGTGAGTGAGTGATAGTGAGTGACAGTAAGTGACAGTGAGTGACTGTGAGTGAGTGACAGTGAGTGAGAATGAGTGACGGTAAGTGGCATTGAGTGACTGACAGTGAGTGAGTGAAAGTGAGTGAGTGACAGTGAGTGAGTGACAGTGAGTGACAGTGAGTGAGTGACAGTGAGTGAGTGGCAGTGAGTGACAGTGAGTGAGTGACAGTGAGTGGCAGTGAGTGAGTGACAGTGAGTGACAGTGCGTGAGTGACAGTGAGTGACAGTGAGTGACAGTGAGTGAGTGAGTGACAGTGAGTGACAGTGCGTTAGTGACAGTGAGTGAGTGGCAGTGAGTTACAGTGAGTGACATTGACAGTGAGTGAGTGACACTGAGTGAGTGACAGTGAGTGACAGTGAGTGAGTGACAGTGAGTGACAGTGAGTGAGTGACAATGAGTGACAGTGAGTGACAGTGAGTGAGTGACAGTGAGTGAGTGACATTGAGTGACAGTGAGTGAGTGACAGTGAGTGACAGTGAGTGAGTGACAGTGAGTGACAGTGAGTGACAGAGTGAGTGAGAGAGAGTGGTGACAGTGAGTGAGTGTGAGTGACAGTGAGTGACAGTGAGTGAGTGAGTGACAGTGAGTGAGTGACAGTGAGTGACAGTGAGTGACAATGAGTGAGTGACAGTGAGTGAGTGACAGTGAGTGACAGTGAGTGACAGTGAATGAGTGACAGTGAGTGACAGTGCCAATGAGTGACAGTGAGTGAGTGATAGTGAGTGACAGTAAGTGACAGTGAGTGACTGTGAGTGAGTGACAGTGAGTAAGAATGAGTGACGGTAAGTGGCATTGAGTGACTGACAGTGAGTGAGTGAAAGTGAGTGAGTGACAGTGAGTGAGTGACAGTGAGTGACAGTGAGTGACAGTGAGTGAGTGACAGTGGGTGAGTGAGTGACAGTGAGTGACAGTGAGTGAGTGACAGTGAGTGACAGTGAGTGCGTGACAGTGAGTGGCAGTGAGTGAGTGACAGTGAGTGACAGTGAGTGAGTGACAGTGAGTGTGTGACAGTGAGTGACAGTGAGTGACAGTGCGTTAGTGACAGTGAGTGAGTGGCAGTGAGTGACAGTTAGTGAGTGACAGTGAGTGAGTTACAGTGAGTGACAGTGAGTGAGTGACAGTGAGTGACAGTGAGTGAGTGACAGTGAGTTAGTGACACTGATTGAGTGACAGTGAGTGAGTGACAGTGAGTGAGTGACAGTGAGTGACAGTGAGTGAGTGACATTGAGTGACAGTAAGTGAGTGACAGTGAGTGAGTGACAGTGAGTGACAGAGTGAGTGACAGTGAGTGGTGACAGTGAGTGAGTGTGAGTGACAGTGAGTGACAGTGAGTGAGTGACAGTGAGTGACAGTGAGTGAGTGACAGCGAATAACTGAGTGACAGTGAGTGAGTGAGTGACAGTGAGTGACAGTGAGTGAGTGACAGTGAGTGACAGAGTGAGTGACAGTGAGTGAGTGTGAGTGACAGTGAGTGACAGTGAGTGAGTGACAGTAAGTGACAGTGAGTGAGTGACAGCGAGTAACTGAGTGAGTGACAGTGAGTGAGTGAGTGACAGTGAGTGAGTGACAGTGAGTGGCATTGAGTGAGTGACAGTGAGTGACAGTGAGTGACAGTGGGTGAGTGAGTGACAGTGAGTGACAGTGAGTGAGTGACAGTGAGTGACAGTGAGTGAGTGACAGTGAGTGACAGTGAGTGGCAGTGAGTGAGTGACAGTGAGTGACAATGAGTGAGTGACAGTGAGTGACAGTGAGTGTGTGACAGTGAGTGACAGTGAGTGACAGTGCGTGAGTGGCAGTGAGTGACAGTGAGTGAGTTACAGTGAGTGACAGTGAGTGAGTGACAGCGAGTGACAGTGAGTGAGTGACAGTGAGTGACAGTGCGTGAGTGACAGTGAGTGACAGTGAGTGACAGTGAGTGAGTGACAGTGAGTTAGTGACACTGAGTGACAGTGAGTGAGTGACAGTGAGTGAGTGACAGTGAGTGACAGTGAGTGAGTGACAGTGAGTGAGTGACATTGAGTGACAGTGAATGACAGTGAGTGACAGTGAGTGGTGACAGTGAGTGAGTGTGAGTGACAGTGAGTGAGTGACAGCGAGTAACTGAGCGAGTGACAGTGAGTGAGTGAGTGAGTGACATTGAGTGACAGTGAGTGACAATGAGTGAGTGACAGTGAGTGAGTGACAGTGAGTGACAGTGAGTGACAGTGAACGAGTGACAGTGAGTGACAGTGACAATGAGTGACAGTGAGTGAGTGATAGTGAGTGACAATAAGTGACAGTGAGTGACTGTGAGTGAGTGACAGTGAGTGACTGTGAGTGAGTGACAGTGAGTGACAGTGCGTGAGTGACAGTGAGTGGCAGTGAGTTACAGTGAGTGACAGTGAGTGAGTGACACTGAGTGAGTGACAGTGAGTGAGTGACAGTGAGTGACAGTGAGTGAGTGACAGTGAGTGACAGTGAGTGAGTGACATTGAGTGACAGTGAGTGAGTGACAGTGAGTGACAGTGAGTGAGTGACAGTGAGTGAGTGACAGTGAGTGACAGTGAGTGACAATGAGTGAGTGACAGTGAGTGAGTGACAGTGAGTGACAGTGAGTGACAGTGAATGAGTGACAGTGAGTGACAGTGCCAATGAGTGACAGTGAGTGAGTGATAGTGAGTGACAGTAAGTGACAGTGAGTGACTGTGAGTGAGTGACAGTGAGTAAGAATGAGTGATGGTAAGTGGCATTGAGTGACTGACAGTGAGTGAGTGAAAGTGAGTGAGTGACAGTGCGTGACAGTGAGTGACAGTGAGTGAGTGACAGTGAGTGACAGTGAGTGAGTGACAGTGAGTGACAGTGAGTGAGTGGCAGTGAGTGACAGTGAGTGAGTGACAGTGAGTGAGTGACAGTGAGTGACAGTGAGTGAGTGACAGTGAGTGACAGTGAGTGAGTGACAGTGAGTGACAGTGAGTGACAGTGAGTGAGTGACAGTGGGTGAGTGAGTGACAGTGAGTGACAGTGAGTGACAGTGAGTGAGTGACAGTGAGTGACAGTGAGTGCGTGACAGTGAGTGGCAGTGAGTGAGTGACAGTGAGTGACAGTGAGTGAGTGACAGTGAGTGCGTGACAGTGAGTGACAGTGAGTGACAGTGCGTTAGTGACAGTGAGTGAGTGGCAGTGAGTGACAGTTAGTGAGTGACAGTGAGTGAGTTACAGTGAGTGACAGTGAGTGACAGTGAGTGAGTGACAGTGAGTTAGTGACACTGATTGAGTGACAGTGAGTGAGTGACAGTGAGTGAGTGACAGTGAGTGACAGTGAGTGAGTGACATTGAGTGACAGTAAGTGAGTGACAGTGAGTGAGTGACAGTGAGTGACAGAGTGAGTGACAGTGAGTGGTGACAGTGAGTGAGTGTGAGTGACAGTGAGTGACAGTGAGTGAGTGACAGTGAGTGACAGTGAGTGAGTGACAGCGAATAACTGAGTGAGTGACAGTGAGTGAGTGAGTGACAGTGAGTGACAGTGAGTGAGTGACAGTGAGTGACAGAGTGAGTGACAGTGAGTGAGTGTGAGTGACAGTGAGTGACAGTGAGTGAGTGACAGTAAGTGACAGTGAGTGAGTGACAGCGAGTAACTGAGTGAGTGACAGTGAGTGAGTGAGTGACAGTGAGTGAGTGACAGTGAGTGGCAGTGAGTGAGTGACAGTGAGTGACAGTGAGTGACAGTGGGTGAGTGAGTGACAGTGAGTGACAGTGAGTGAGTGACAGTGAGTGACAGTGAGTGAGTGACAGTGAGTGACAGTGAGTGGCAGTGAGTGAGTGACAGTGAGTGACAATGAGTGAGTGACAGTGAGTGACAGTGAGTGTGTGACAGTGAGTGACAGTGAGTGACAGTGCGTGAGTGGCAGTGAGTGACAGTGAGTGAGTTACAGTGAGTGACAGTGAGTGAGTGACAGTGAGTGACAGTGAGTGAGTGACAGTGAGTGACAGTGCGTGAGTGACAGTGAGTGACAGTGAGTGACAGTGAGTGAGTGACAGTGAGTTAGTGACACTGAGTGACAGTGAGTGAGTGACAGTGAGTGAGTGACAGTGAGTGACAGTGAGTGAGTGACAGTGAGTGAGTGACATTGAGTGACAGTGAATGACAGTGAGTGACAGTGAGTGGTGACAGTGAGTGAGTGTGAGTGACAGTGAGTGAGTGACAGCGAGTAACTGAGCGAGTGACAGTGAGTGAGTGAGTGACATTGAGTGACAGTGAGTGACAATGAGTGAGTGACAGTGAGTGAGTGACAGTGAGTGACAGTGAGTGACAGTGAACGAGTGACAGTGAGTGACAGTGACAATGAGTGACAGTGAGTGAGTGATAGTGAGTGACAATAAGTGACAGTGAGTGACTGTGAGTGAGTGACAGTGAGTGAGAATGAGTGACGGTAAGTGGCATTGAGTGACTGACAGTGAGTGAGTGAAAGTGAGTGAGTGACAGTGAGTGACAGTGAGTGACAGTGAGTGAGTGACAGTGAGTGACTGTGAGTGAGTGACAGTGAGTGACAGTGCGTGAGTGACAGTGAGTGGCAGTGAGTTACAGTGAGTGACAGTGAGTGAGTGACACTGAGTGAGTGACAGTGAGTGAGTGACAGTGAGTGACAGTGAGTGAGTGACAGTGAGTGACAGTGAGTGAGTGACATTGAGTGACAGTGAGTGAGTGACAGTGAGTGACAGTGAGTGAGTGAGTGACAGTGAGTGAGTGACAGTGAGTGACAGTGAGTGACAATGAGTGAGTGACAGTGAGTGAGTGACAGTGAGTGACAGTGAGTGACAGTGAATGAGTGACAGTGAGTGACAGTGCCAATGAGTGACAGTGAGTGAGTGATAGTGAGTGACAGTAAGTGACAGTGAGTGACTGTGAGTGAGTGACAGTGAGTAAGAATGAGTGATGGTAAGTGGCATTGAGTGACTGACAGTGAGTGAGTGAAAGTGAGTGAGTGACAGTGCGTGACAGTGAGTGACAGTGAGTGAGTGACAGTGAGTGACAGTGAGTGAGTGACAGTGAGTGACAGTGAGTGAGTGGCAGTGAGTGACAGTGAGTGAGTGACAGTGAGTGAGTGACAGTGAGTGACAGTGAGTGAGTGACAGTGAGTGACAGTGAGTGAGTGACAGTGAGTGACAGTGAGTGACAGTGAGTGAGTGACAGTGGGTGAGTGAGTGACAGTGAGTGACAGTGAGTGACAGTGAGTGAGTGACAGTGAGTGACAGTGAGTGCGTGACAGTGAGTGGCAGTGAGTGAGTGACAGTGAGTGACAGTGAGTGAGTGACAGTGAGTGCGTGACAGTGAGTGACAGTGAGTGACAGTGCGTTAGTGACAGTGAGTGAGTGGCAGTGAGTGACAGTTAGTGAGTGACAGTGAGTGAGTTACAGTGAGTGACAGTGAGTGAGTGACAGTGAGTGACAGTGAGTGAGTGACAGTGAGTTAGTGACACTGATTGAGTGACAGTGAGTGAGTGACAGTGAGTGACAGTGAGTGAGTGACAGTGAGTGAGTGACATTGAGTGACAGTAAGTGAGTGACAGTGAGTGAGTGACAGTGAGTGACAGAGTGAGTGACAGTGAGTGGTGACAGTGAGTGAGTGTGAGTGACAGTGAGTGACAGTGAGTGAGTGACAGTGAGTGACAGTGAGTGAGTGACAGTGAGTGACAGTGAGTGAGTGACAGTGAGTGCGTGACAGTGAGTGACAGTGAGTGACAGTGCGTTAGTGACAGTGAGTGAGTGGCAGTGAGTGACAGTTAGTGAGTGACAGTGAGTGAGTTACAGTGAGTGACAGTGAGTGAGTGACAGTGAGTGACAGTGAGTGAGTGACAGTGAGTTAGTGACACTGATTGAGTGACAGTGAGTGAGTGACAGTGAGTGAGTGACAGTGAGTGACAGTGAGTGAGTGACATTGAGTGACAGTAAGTGAGTGACAGTGAGTGAGTGACAGTGAGTGACAGAGTGAGTGACAGTGAGTGGTGACAGTGAGTGAGTGTGAGTGACAGTGAGTGACAGTGAGTGAGTGACAGTGAGTGACAGTGAGTGAGTGACAGCGAATAACTGAGTGAGTGACAGTGAGTGAGTGAGTGACAGTGAGTGACAGTGAGTGAGTGACAGTGAGTGACAGAGTGAGTGACAGTGAGTGAGTGTGAGTGACAGTGAGTGACAGTGAGTGAGTGACAGTAAGTGACAGTGAGTGAGTGACAGCGAGTAACTGAGTGAGTGACAGTGAGTGAGTGAGTGACAGTGAGTGAGTGACAGTGAGTGGCAGTGAGTGAGTGACAGTGAGTGACAGTGAGTGACAGTGGGTGAGTGAGTGACAGTGAGTGACAGTGAGTGAGTGACAGTGAGTGACAGTGAGTGAGTGACAGTGAGTGACAGTGAGTGGCAGTGAGTGAGTGACAGTGAGTGACAATGAGTGAGTGACAGTGAGTGACAGTGAGTGTGTGACAGTGAGTGACAGTGAGTGACAGTGCGTGAGTGGCAGTGAGTGACAGTGAGTGAGTTACAGTGAGTGACAGTGAGTGAGTGACAGTGAGTGACAGTGAGTGAGTGACAGTGAGTGACAGTGCGTGAGTGACAGTGAGTGACAGTGAGTGACAGTGAGTGAGTGACAGTGAGTTAGTGACACTGAGTGACAGTGAGTGAGTGACAGTGAGTGAGTGACAGTGAGTGACAGTGAGTGAGTGACAGTGAGTGAGTGACATTGAGTGACAGTGAATGACAGTGAGTGACAGTGAGTGGTGACAGTGAGTGAGTGTGAGTGACAGTGAGTGAGTGACAGCGAGTAACTGAGCGAGTGACAGTGAGTGAGTGAGTGACATTGAGTGACAGTGAGTGACAATGAGTGAGTGACAGTGAGTGACAGTGAGTGACAGTGAACGAGTGACAGTGAGTGACAGTGAACGAGTGACAGTGAGTGACAGTGACAATGAGTGACAGTGAGTGAGTGATAGTGAGTGACAATAAGTGACAGTGAGTGACTGTGAGTGAGTGACAGTGAGTGAGAATGAGTGACGGTAAGTGGCATTGAGTGACTGACAGTGAGTGAGTGAAAGTGAGTGAGTGACAGTGAGTGACAGTGAGTGACAGTGAGTGAGTGACAGTGAGTGACTGTGAGTGAGTGACAGTGAGTGACAGTGCGTGAGTGACAGTGAGTGGCAGTGAGTTACAGTGAGTGACAGTGAGTGAGTGACACTGAGTGAGTGACAGTGAGTGAGTGACAGTGAGTGACAGTGAGTGAGTGACAGTGAGTGACAGTGAGTGAGTGACATTGAGTGACAGTGAGTGAGTGACAGTGAGTGACAGTGAGTGAGTGAGTGACAGTGAGTGAGTGACAGTGAGTGACAGTGAGTGACAATGAGTGAGTGACAGTGAGTGAGTGACAGTGAGTGACAGTGAGTGACAGTGAATGAGTGACAGTGAGTGACAGTGCCAATGAGTGACAGTGAGTGAGTGATAGTGAGTGACAGTAAGTGACAGTGAGTGACTGTGAGTGAGTGACAGTGAGTAAGAATGAGTGATGGTAAGTGGCATTGAGTGACTGACAGTGAGTGAGTGAAAGTGAGTGAGTGACAGTGCGTGACAGTGAGTGACAGTGAGTGAGTGACAGTGAGTGACAGTGAGTGAGTGACAGTGAGTGACAGTGAGTGAGTGGCAGTGAGTGACAGTGAGTGAGTGACAGTGAGTGAGTGACAGTGAGTGACAGTGAGTGAGTGACAGTGAGTGACAGTGAGTGAGTGACAGTGAGTGACAGTGAGTGACAGTGAGTGAGTGACAGTGGGTGAGTGAGTGACAGTGAGTGACAGTGAGTGACAGTGAGTGAGTGACAGTGAGTGACAGTGAGTGCGTGACAGTGAGTGGCAGTGAGTGAGTGACAGTGAGTGACAGTGAGTGAGTGACAGTGAGTGCGTGACAGTGAGTGACAGTGAGTGACAGTGCGTTAGTGACAGTGAGTGAGTGGCAGTGAGTGACAGTTAGTGAGTGACAGTGAGTGAGTTACAGTGAGTGACAGTGAGTGAGTGACAGTGAGTGACAGTGAGTGAGTGACAGTGAGTTAGTGACACTGATTGAGTGACAGTGAGTGAGTGACAGTGAGTGACAGTGAGTGAGTGACAGTGAGTGAGTGACATTGAGTGACAGTAAGTGAGTGACAGTGAGTGAGTGACAGTGAGTGACAGAGTGAGTGACAGTGAGTGGTGACAGTGAGTGAGTGTGAGTGACAGTGAGTGACAGTGAGTGAGTGACAGTGAGTGACAGTGAGTGAGTGACAGCGAGTAACTGAGTGAGTGACAGTGAGTGAGTGAGTGACAGTGAGTGAATGACAGTGAGTGACAGTGAGTGACAATGAGTGAGTGACAGTGAGTGACAGTGAGTTACAGTGAATGAGTGACAGTGAGTGACAGTGACAATGAGTGACAGTGAGTGAGTGATAGTGAGTGACAGTAAGTGACAGTGAGTGACTGTGAGTGAGTGACAGTGAGTGAGAATGAGTGACGGTAAGTGGCATTGAGTGACTGACAGTGAGTGAGTGAAAGTGAGTGAGTGACAGTGAGTGACAGTGAGTGAGTGACAGTGAGTGACAGTAAGTGAGTGACAGTGAGTGAGTGGCAGTGAGTGACAGTGAGTGAGTGACAGTGAGTGGCAGTGAGTGAGTGACAGTGAGTGAGTGACAGTGAGTGACAGTGAGTGAGTGACAGTGAGTGAGTGACAGTGAGTGAGAGTGAGTGACAGTGAGTGACAGTGAGTGAGTGACAGTGAGTGAGTGGCAGTGAGTGACAGTGAGTGACAGTGCGTGAGTGACAGTGAGTGAGTGGCAGTGAGTGACAGTGAGTGGCAGTGAGTGGCAGTGAGTGACAGTGAGTGAGTGACAGTGAGTGAGTGACACTGAGTGACTGACAGCGAGGGACAGTGAGTGAGTGACAGTGAGTGACAGTGAGTGAGTGACAGTGAGTGACAGTGAGTGACTGACAGTGAGTGACTGACAGTGAGTGACAGAGTGAGTGACAGTGAGTGAGTGTGAGTGACAGTGAGTGACAGTGAGTGAGTGACAGTGAGTGACAGTGAGTGAGTGACAGCGAGTAACTGAGTGAGTGACAGTGAGTGAGTGACAGTGAGTGACAGTGAGTGAGTGACAGTGAGTGACAATGATTGAATGACAGTGAGTGACAGTGAGTGAGTGACAGTGAGTGACAGTGAATGAATGACAGTGAGTGACAGTGACAATGAGTGACAGTGAGTGAGTGATAGTGAGTGACACTAAGTGACTGTGAGTGAGTGAGTGACAGTGAGTGAGAATGAGTGACGGTGAGTGACAGTGAGTGAGTGACAGTGAGTGACAGTGAGTGGGTGAGTGACAGTGAGTGAGTGACAGTGAGTGAGTGACAGTGAGTGACAGTGAGTGAGTGACAGTGAGTGACAGTGAGTGAGTGACAGTGACAGTCAGCGAGTGACAGTGAGTGACAATGAGTGAGTGACAGTGAGTGACAATGAGTGAGTGACAGTGAGTTACAGTGAATGAGTGACAGTGAGTGACAGTGACAATGAGTGACAGTGAGTGAGTGATAGTGAGTGACAGTAAGTGACAGTGAGTGACTGTGAGTGAGTGACAGTGAGTGAGAATGAGTGACGGTAAGTGGCATTGAGTGACTGACAGTGAGTGAGTGAAAGTGAGTGAGTGACAGTGAGTGACAGTGAGTGACAGTGAGTGAGTGACAGTGAGTGACAGTAAGTGAGTGACAGTGAGTGAGTGGCAGTGAGTGACAGTGAGTGAGTGACAGTGAGTGAGTGACAGTGAGTGACAGTGAGTGAGTGACAGTGAGTGACAGTGAGTGAGTGACAGTGAGTGAGTGACAGTGAGTGAGAGTGAGTGACAGTGAGTGACAGTGAGTGAGTGACAGTGAGTGAGTGGCAGTGAGTGACAGTGAGTGACAGTGCGTGAGTGACAGTGAGTGAGTGGCAGTGAGTGACAGTGAGTGGCAGTGAGTGGCAGTGAGTGACAGTGAGTGAGTGACAGTGAGTGAGTGACAGCGAGGGACAGTGAGTGAGTGACAGTGAGTGACAGTGAGTGAGTGACAGTGAGTGACAGTGAGTGACTGACAGTGAGTGACTGACAGTGAGTGACAGAGTGAGTGACAGTGAGTGAGTGTGAGTGACAGTGAGTGACAGTGAGTGAGTGACAGTGAGTGACAGTGAGTGAGTGACAGCGAGTAACTGAGTGAGTGACAGTGAGTGAGTGACAGTGAGTGACAGTGAGTGAGTGACAGTGAGTGACAATGATTGAATGACAGTGAGTGACAGTGAGTGAGTGACAGTGAGTGACAGTGAATGAATGACAGTGAGTGACAGTGACAATGAGTGACAGTGAGTGAGTGATAGTGAGTGACACTAAGTGACTGTGAGTGAGTGAGTGACAGTGAGTGAGAATGAGTGACGGTGAGTGACAGTGAGTGAGTGACAGTGAGTGACAGTGAGTGGGTGAGTGACAGTGAGTGAGTGACAGTGAGTGAGTGACAGTGAGTGACAGTGAGTGAGTGACAGTGAGTGACAGTGAGTGAGTGACAGTGACAGTCAGCGAGTGACAGTGAGTGACAATGAGTGAGTGACAGTGAGTGACAATGAGTGAGTGACAGTGAGTTACAGTGAATGAGTGACAGTGAGTGACAGTGACAATGAGTGACAGTGAGTGAGTGATAGTGAGTGACAGTAAGTGACAGTGAGTGACTGTGAGTGAGTGACAGTGAGTGAGAATGAGTGACGGTAAGTGGCATTGAGTGACTGACAGTGAGTGAGTGAAAGTGAGTGAGTGACAGTGAGTGACAGTGAGTGACAGTGAGTGAGTGACAGTGAGTGACAGTAAGTGAGTGACAGTGAGTGACAGTGAGTGAGTGACAGTGAGTGAGTGACAGTGAGTGACAGTGAGTGACAGTGAGTGACAGTGAGTGAGTGACAGTGAGTGAGTGACAGTGAGTGAGAGTGAGTGACAGTGAGTGACAGTGAGTGAGTGACAGTGAGTGACAGTGAGTGAGTGGCAGTGAGTGACAGTGAGTGACAGTGAGTGAGTGACAGTGAGTGATAGTGAGTGACAGTGCGTGAGTGACAGTGAGTGAGTGGCAGTGAGTGACAGTGAGTGGCAGTGAGTGGCAGTGAGTGACAGTGAGTGAGTGACACTGAGTGACTGACAGCGAGGGACAGTGAGTGAGTGACAGTGAGTGACAGTGAGTGAGTGACATTGAGTGACAGTGAGTGACTGACAGTGAGTGACTGACAGTGAGTGACAGAGTGAGTGACAGTGAGTGACAGTGAGTGACAGTGAGTGAGTGACAGTGAGTGACAGTGAGTGAGTGACAGCGAGTAACTGAGTGAGTGACAGTGAGTGACAGTGAGTGAGTGACAGTGTGTGACAATGATTGAATGACAGTGAGTGACAGTGAGTGAGTGACAGTGAGTGACAGTGAATGAATGACAGTGAGTGACAGTGACAATGAGTGACAGTGAGTGAGTGATAGTGAGTGACACTAAGTGACTGTGAGTGAGTGACAGTCAGTGAGAATGAGTGACGGTGAGTGACAGTGAGTGAGTGACAGTGAGTGACAGTGAGTGGGTGAGTGACAGTGAGTGAGTGACAGTGAGTGACAGTGAGTGACAGTGAGTGAGTGACAGTGAGTGACAGTGAGTGAGTGACAGTGACAGTGAGCGAGTGACAGTGAGTGACAATGAGTGAGTGAAAGTGAGAGACAGTGAGTGACATTGAGTGGCATTGAGCGAGTGACAGTGACTGAGTGACAGTGAGTGACAGTGAGTGATAGTGAGTGACAGTGAGTGAGTGACAGTGATTAACTGAGTGAGTGACAGTGAGTGACAGTGACAGTGAGTGAGTGACACTGACAGCTACTGAAGCAGCTGAATCAGCAACTGAAGCAGCTGAATCAGCTACTGAAGCAGCTGAATCAGCAGCTGAATCAGCTACTGAAGCAGCTGAATCAGCAACTGAAGTAGCTGAATCAGCAACTGACAGTGAGTGAGTGACAGTGAGTGAGCGACAGTGAGTGACAGTGAATAAGTGATAATGAGTGACAGTGAGTGTGTGACAGTGAGTGACAGTGAGTGACCGTGAGTGACAGTGAGTGACAGTGAGTGAGTGACAGTGAGTGACAGTGAGTGACAGTGAGTGACCGTGAGTGAGTGACAGTGAGTGACCTGAGTGAGTGACAGTGAGTGACAGTAAATGAGTGACAGTGAGTGACATACAGTGACAGCGAGTGAGTGACAGTGACAGAGTGACAGTGAGTGACAGTGAGTGACTGACAGTGAGTGACTGACAGTGAGTGACAGTGAGTGAGTGACAGTGAGTGACAGTGAGTGACAGTGAGTGAGTGACAGTGAGTGACAGTGAGTGAGTGACAGTGAGTGACAGCCTCTGGGATCCACTCACGGCCCTCGCTGGTGGGATTTAGTGTCACAGGGACAAGAGGGATTTCTGTTTATTCCAAACATCAACTTATTGTTTATAACAATGGTAAATTTTAAACAATTCCAGCTGGGAATCGAGCCCAGACCTTTGCAGTTCCACAGGTGTTGGTTATCTCGTTGTGCCAGAGCAACTGGGCCTCACTCTCGTGACGTCTTTGCTGGTTAACAACAATAGTTTTGTGTTTCAATAAACGTGGATTTATATTGCCTATACAGCAAGAGCGAGTGGCTGTCGTGTTGAGCAGCAGCAGCTGCTGTGGTTACGCAACAGAATTCGGTCTCCTGCAGCAGCTGATTGGGATCCCAATTTGCTGGCGGCCGATCAGATCCAGATTCCCAACACGCGGAGTGGATCTCAGCGGCTGGGATTCAGGGTCAGGCTGAGTGCGCCTCGTGACATCGGCTCCCATGGGCCCCGCACCGTGCAGTGCGATGTTGAAGTCAACACCACCATCACTCATCATCTCCATCACCACCACCATCATCATCACCACCACCATCATCGCCATCATCATCACCACCACCATCACTCATCATCACCATCATCTCCATCATCATCACCATCACCACCACCATCACCACCACCACCATCACCACCACCATCACCACCACCACCATCATCATCATCACCACCACCATCATCACCACCACTACCATCATCATCACCACTACCATCATCATCACCACCATCATTATCACTCATCATCACCACCATCATCATCACCACCATCATCGCCATCATCATCACCACCACCATCATCACCATCACCGCCATCACCACCATCTTCACTATCATCATCACCCATCATCACCACCATAATCATCACTCATTATCTTCACCACCATCACTCATCATCACCACCATCATCACCACCACTACCATCATCATCATTACCACCATCATTATCACTCATCATTATCACCACCATCATCATCACTACCATTATTACCACCATCACCACCATCATTATCACAACCATGAACATCATCATTTGCACCACCATCATCACCATTACCACCATCACCACCATCAGCCACTGTCCATCCACTGCTGGATGAAGGCCTCCCCAAACCGTCCCATGCATTGTTCAAAACAATCTGAAGCAAGTTGCAATGCAGCTACTCGCTTGGTCAGCCCCATCCCATGGCCCAGCCGCCTGGGAAGCTGAGTGGGAAGCTGAGTTGTCAGCTGAGTGGGCAGCTGAGTGGGCAGCTGAGTGGGAAGTTGAGTGGGCAGCTGATTGGGAAGCTGAGTGGGCAGCTGAGTGGGAAGCTGAGTGGGAAGTTGAGTGGGCAGCTGAGTGGGAAGCTGAGTAGGAAGCTGAGTGGTAAGCTGAGTGGGCAGCTGAGTGGGCAGCTGAGTGGGCAGCTGAGTGGGCAGCTGAGTGGGAAGCTGAGTGGGAAGCTGAGTGGGCAGCTGAGTGGGAACCTGAGTGGGCAGCTGAGTGGGCAGCTGCACGGAGCTCCGAGGGATCCCTGACAGAGCCAGGGGCAGGCCCCAGCCTCGTGCTGAGCTGCACTCCGCACGACGCTCATCGTCACAGCAGCAGCAGCAGGCGGTTGTTGTCACCGTTGCCGTGAACAGGAAACCCGCTTCCTCAGCGCGGTTCTCAGCGTCGCTTGCGCCGTTTGTCGCCGTCGATCCACACTGCTGCGTCGCATCAGGACGTGGTTTGTGTTGCCGTTCGAAACTTTTGTTACATTGAATTAGAAACTCAAACTCACCTCCTTGCCTGCAACTCGTTTATGTTGCATCAACACGTGAGTTGTTTCAACAGGAAGTACGTCTGTGTATCTTATTCGTTCTTATGCTTCATCAGGAATGTCATTTATTACATTTCATTGGTAGTTGATTTTCTAATTTAATTATGTGTATTGATGATATTAACAAGTCCAATGTAGCTGTAGAATGAACCTGACGCTCGCTGTGGTGACTCGTTGCAGGAATCCCGCAACACGCTGAGGTTTGCTGTTACAACTCTAAGAAACCTGAGCATGGAGCCGGAGCTGAAGTCGTGCTTCCATCAGGAGCGAGCGGCGGACGTGCTGGCCTGCTACCTGGACGTGCCCGACGCTCCCTGCAAGCTCTCCGCTCTGAACGCCCTGGCCGGGATCGCCACTGAGCAGGACCTGGACATCATCTGTAACGCACAGGGTGAGGAGGAGGAGTCTCACCACGGGCTGTGTGACCACCCTTGGTGTGAGGGGCACTGGGGACTGAGGTGTGTAGAGTCACGTGGCCATACAGCCCCCGAGTGGCCACTCAATGTGCCGGCGTCTCTCTGTGCGTGGCGATCGACCGCGACGGGGGGGAGCCACGCTCACCGCACTCCCCTGGGTAGAGTGCCGGTGACAAACCTCGTGATCGCGATCGGTTATACGGCATGCATAGCGCTGTTTGTGTGATGTGTAATCACTGTGCCACTCCACGGTGGTATAGATACGCCAAGAATATAATTCATATTATGTGGTATTATGATAGTTACAATGGCCAGGAATGGTTCAATGGGTATTTCACTTAATTTTCAGGAGGGTCCTGCTTGGGGATGTGTGGTCAGTTTTTTGAGCGTGTGACTTATCCTGTCTAGGTTGTAGAGATCACCTTTGTAAATGTTGTAAAGAGTGTGAATGCAATTCTTGCTGCTCAGTCTCACATGACTTACCCTTCATGCTCTCGCTCTGTGCTGCATGTACTGCATGTGCCATGTGTGCTGCATTTGTATGCTGTGTGTGCACTGTGTGCGCTGTGTGCTGTGTGTTGCTTGTGCTGTGTATGTGTGCTGCATGTGTTGCGTGTGCTGCTGTGTGCTTGCTAACAGCACATGTCCCAACAGTCTGTTAAGGTGCTGTGTGAACTGTGTGCTGCGTGTGCTGCCTGTGCTGCTGCTACTGCAGGAGCCATCTCCCTGCTGACGGACATGGTGAACCGGCCCTCATACAAGGACTACACGCTGCTGGAGAACATCCTGTACTCATCCAAGGGGCTGGTGGAGACTCTCACCATGGTCTCCATCACGGCCGGCATCCGCAGGAAGGTGAGGAGGCCTCGCGCTCCGTGCCGCGGGCTCCTGGCCAGGCGGCAGCGGCCGCTGTGCCGATGGCTCCTGGGGAGAGCCCCTTGGGGCAGCGTGGCGCTTGTAGAGAGATGGGGGGGGACGGGGGTGGGGGCGGTGGGGACGGGGGGTGGGGGCTGGGCAGACGGGGGGAGCTGAGCCCAGACACCAACTTGTGAGTGCACATTGAGCGTAACATGGCTGCAGGATAATGTACTGCGCTGATTTTGATGCTTGGATATTTACAAGACGCACGTTTGTCCATGAAAGGGCAGTTAGACAAGTCTACTGGGACACTCACGTCTACACAGCATCACAGCGTTCATACAAATCTGGTTACTGGGCTGTACCTGATCCCCACGTGGTTGGTGTGGCAGCTGTGAACATCCCAGATGCTCCACCCTGTGAGTCACTCCATGTGACTGGGTAGAGTGACTCTGTCCAGATTCTCACAGACAGCAGATCTATGTGTTTACTGTGTTTAGATGGGAGATTACTGTGTTTAGATGGGAGATTACTTTGTTTAGCAGGGCGATTACTTAGTTTAGATGTAGGATTACTTTGTATAGATGCAGGATTACTTTGTATAGATGGGAGATTACTTTGTTTAAATGGGAGATTACTTTGTTTATATGAGATATTACTTTGTTTAGATGTAGAATTACTTTATTTAGATGGGGGATTACTTTGTTTAGATGGTAGATTACTTTGTTTATATGAGACATTACTTTGTTTAGATGTAGGATAACTTTTTTAGATGGGAGATTTCTTTGTTTAAATGGGAGATTACTTTGTTTATATGAGAGATTACTTTGTATAGATGAGAGATTACTTTGTTTATATGAGAGATTTCTTTTGTTTAGATGTAGCAATACTTTCTTTAGATGGGAGATTACTTTATATGGGAGATTACTTTGTTTATATGTAGTATTACTTTGTTTATATGGGAGATTACTTTGTTTAGATGGGAGATTACTTTGTTTAGATGGGAGATTAATTTGTTAATATTAGATATTTGTTTTGTTTAGATGTAGGATTAATTTGTTTAGATGGGGGGTTACTTTGTTTAGATGGAGGATTACTTTGTTTAGATGGGAGATTACGTTGTTTAGATAATAGATTACTTTGTTTAGAGGGTGGTAACACTCATTCCCCGTACAGAAGGAACAGATGTAAATGAATCCACTTGTACCGCCATCTCTTGGCAAGCCAGGAGGTGGTGGCCTGGCTCCCGTGGGAGTTTCACAAATTTGTGCGATCCTCCAACCCTCGCATCCACGGCGCTGGGTCACGGTGCACAGAGCCCCGGCGCTACGTGGGGTCACTTGCGAGCGATGTTCAGAGTCGGACCGTGACGCCGGCCCGCATCGCCGCTGGTTTTCAACCGCGGATCTTTAACGTCCTCCGTGAAGCAGGCCGCGTGCACGTTTGGTGACTCCCCCCACGGTATTTACCAGGGCGGCCCCCTGGGAGAGTCTCTGTGGGGACTCGGTGGGGTGGTGGGGGGCCCGGTTGGTCTGGGCCCCCCTCACCGGGGGGAGCCCCATGGCACCAGACGTCTCCTCTAGCGGAGCAGAGCTGGGCGCGGCGACACAGGGGATGAGTCTACGCAGCTTCACAGCTTCTAGCAGCACAGTCAGTTTATCAGCTGTTCATGTTAAACAATATACATTAAATAACAACCACACATTGACAATAGCAGTACAGGAACAGTAAATAATAACGCAGTATAAACAATCCAACTATTTTAATTTCAGTTGTGGAAAGAAACACGAATCAACGGTAATTAGTTTCATGAATTCAGGATCACAACTCAACTCATCAGACACTGCAAGGGATCCGCGTGCAGGGGCCGCGTTGAAGCGCAGGAGAGAGGCGACGCCGCCCACGCACGAGGCCACCGCTAGCGGAGTCCAGACGCGGGCTGCCCCCTCCGGGACACGGCAGGGGGTGCCGAGGCTCGCGCCGCGGGGACTCGCGCGCGGAGTTCGTGCGGCGGAGAGACTCGTGGGCGACCGCCCAGGAAACAAACTCTCCCCGGCGGTGCCGTCTCCCCGTAGCGCGCGGTAGCGGCCACGCCGGTGGGCGGGGCGGTCCTCGCGCGGAGGGAAGCGCCGGAGGGAAACCCGGCCCGGACTCGGCGAGGCCGATCCGCTTACCGCCACCACCGTGCGTCCGCGCGCCGCGTGGCCGTGATCGGCGACGCGGCCGCAGGGGGCGGTGGCGCGCCGCTAGGGAGCGGTTCGCGACGAGCGTCGCTCGCTCTCTGGGAGGGAAGCTGCCGTGGGGTCGTGGCGAGGAGGGCGCTGGACTCGCTATCCACGGGTCGCCGGCTCGATTCGATCTCCCGGCGCGGCAGCTGAAACAGCGGGGCAAGCTTCTTAAACCCCCGCCTCTGTCCGCCCGTCAGTAGATTGCTCACTGCAGGGAGTTGATGAGGAGGCCGCGTGTGGTGGGGTACAGTGTGGGTACTCCCACGTCTTTCAAGATGTTTGAGCAGTGTGGAAGAGTAGACCAAATACCCTCTAGAGGGGCTGTCTATAGCTTCCTCTACAAGACACCCTTCTGCCAGCAGTGGCGTGAGCGGGCACTTGCAGGGCTGCACCTCTACTTAGTACTTGTGTACAAGACGCTCGTGTAGTTGAGTGTTGTGTACAGGGGGTGTATTTGTGTGCCAGCGTGCAGATGGATAAAGCCAAATATCAGGAGAGTTGAAGGATTTGACATTTACAAACACACAACATGGTTCATGATATTGCTTCATTTCATCTCTGCCTGCTCAAACATAAGACAGCTTTCAGAATATCCAATCCTGTTGAATGTTATTGAAGTCCAGGTGTACCGGTAATGTGGATGTTATTCTGATTCACAGTTGTGGCTGGCTTATCCAGTCCCATGTCAGTATAACAAGACCTGTCGTCGTGAGCCAAGTCTGAGCGTCGTTCTCTACATCTGTGAAGAGAACGGCAGCAGCAGCCACAGCACTGAGCCCGGAGGAACTCACTTGGGAACTGGGGAGGAACCTGAGGAGTGGCTTCCATGTTGAATGACTGTTCTCCCCCTCCCCTCTCCTCGTCCCTCTCCTCGTCCCTCTCCTCGTCCCTCTCCCCGTCCCCCTCCCCGTCCCCCTCCTCGTCCCCCTCCCCGTCCCCCTCCTCGTCCCCCTCCCCGTCCCCCTCCTCGTCCCCCTCCCCGTCCCCCTCCCCGTCCCCGTCCCCCTCCCCGTCCCCCTCCCCGTCCCTCTCCTCGTCCCCCTCCCCCTCCCCCCTCCTCGTCCCCCTCCTCGTCCCCCTCCTCGTCCCTCTCCTCGTCCCTCTCCCCGTCCCCCTCCCCGTCCCCCTCCTCGTCCCCCTCCCCGTCCCTCTCCTCGTCCCTCTCCCCGTTCCCCTCCTCGTCCCCCTCCTCGTCCCCCTCCTCGTCCCTCTCCTCGTCCCTCTCCTCGTCCCCCTCCCCGTCCCCCTCCCCGTCCCCCTCCCCCTCCCCGTCCCCCTCCCCGTCCTCCTCCTCGCCCCTCTCCTCGTCCCTCTCCTCGTCCCCCTCCCCCTCCTCGTCCCCCTCCTCGTCCCCCTCCTCGTCCCTCTCCTCGTCCCTCTCCTCGTCCCCCTCCTCGTCCCCCTCCTCGTCCCTCTCCCCCTCCCCGTCCCCCTCCTCGTCCCTCTCCTCGCCCCTCTCCCCGTCCTGTGGCTGCTCTTGTCGCTGGAGCTGTGGCCAGCAGGGAGAGTGCCGGGCCCAGGGCACACTCGGCCTCTGATGTATTTCCAGATCACAAACTCGCCGCCTCTTTTAAACAGAATGTTGGACAAAACACGTAGATTAAACGTTGGTCTCATTAAATGATTGGTGTTGTGTACAGCCGCTGGTGTCTATAAACGACGGGGGTCGGATAATTTTCAATGGTCGGCACTACCTGTGGTGAAATCGGTCGAGTCAAAAGTTGCCCAGCCTCGGCGGTAACGGCGCTCGACGCCGAGCGGATCTGCCGGACGGCGTTGAGGAGCGGCGGAGCTGCAGGGGCCGAGCGAGGCGAGGGCCTCCTCCGGTGAACAGAGACACCGCGTGAGCTGCAGGGCACTCGGTGCTGCTTGGTTGGTGCTGTGCTTGAACTATAGTCAAGGACATGGCTATTAAGGGGCCGTCCATAAATGACGTCACGCACCAATGGGGGGGGCGGGTGTCAGACATTTGTGACGATGTGTGACGAGGGGGGGAGGGGGGGGGGGTTCAGAAATGTGACGTCACGTTAAAATGTGCAACTTTAAATATATATAGAATTGTTAGAACAACACTAATTTTTTGATTTAAAGCTTTCGTGACTGCAGTAATTCATATTCTTAGTTTTTTCGGTAAAGTCACGTTTGTAAGCCATCTGGCTTCCATGAGAGATTCGTTCATGAGGCTATCCACATATACAAACACAGAGACAATTTCAACCGAGAAGATGGATTTTATCTTAGCAATCATTGGAAAGATTTGATAAATCATTTCAGTTCTTGATTGATTGTTCACGCTTACAGTGGCTTTCAGACAGCATACATAAAAACAAATTTCGTCTCCCCCCTCCTCTTTTCAAAAAATAGATGGACTAGTCCTGGCAAACAGCCAATCGTTGCGCCTGACGCAAACGTTATTTTTATATATATAAATAAATAACTATGCCGTTTTCAAAATAAATGTATGCAAACCGACACACCTGATGATGACCGTTTGAGTTATGGTCGAAACGTCGTGAGAAAATTTTTTATTGTTTTATATATATTTTGTTATTTTGTTGTTTCTCTTCAACGTGACTTTACCGAAAAAACTAAGAATATGAATTACTGCAGTCACGAAAGCTTTAAATCAAAATTTAATCGCCTCTACGGGGAGGGTTTTCACATAACTTTAAGATCCTTCAACAAACTCCGGGATAAGAAAGCTCAGCTGATCGAGTCTCTCACCTTCCTGAAGAGATGCCGCGACTCTGGGGTAATACCAATCGCATTTACACTCACCTCTGCTACTGTAACTTCTTCTAATGCGAAACGAATTCTTTTCAAAACTAGCTTAGCTCTTATCTCAGAAAAAATCAGACTTATACGCACAGAACTAGATCAGTTAGACAAGACACTCTGCAAATCACACTTATCATTGACGGCAATAATGTCCACATCGGATTGGGAACATGTAGACAATATGACTGCCTCTTCAGCTGCTACTATGTCGACCAAATGTAAGGAAAACCTGATTTCCAAATTTAACCTCCTCTTAAACAAAAGACCGGACCCACACACCAAAAAGTTAGACGTTAATAAAGTCGTAATTAATCGCAGTAACAGTTCTATTTCCGATGGTCTGAAATCCGTTTTAGCTAAAGGTCTAAACTTTGCAGTCACACCTAAACACATACCAGTTAATGATATAATTGCCCAAGTAGACGTTGCTCTCAGGGGCCTGGGTCACATCGCTGCAGACGTAGCAAGATCTGAAATCGCTGCAACCCTCAAAAACGCTAAGATGCCAGCTAGCAACCTCAGCAAAGATGAGCGTTTTGAATTATATAAATTAAAAAAGAGGAATGATATTGTAGTTCTCTCAGCTGACAAAGGCAATGCTACTGTTATCATGGATAAAATAGAATACAACAACAAAATTAAATAATTACTCGACGATGGTAGTTATACAAAAATAAAAAGAGATCCCACCAACAGCCTCGTCACACAAACCAACAAAATAATTTCTGATTCAACCGCATTAATTGATCAATCTAAACAGTTTTCGTTGAAACCTTCTGCTGCCAGGCCACCAAGATTATACGGCTTACCAAAAATACATAAAGTTGATACACCTCTTCGTCCCATAGTTTCTACTATCAGCTCCCCCACCTACAAACTAGCTCGTTTTTTGTCTGAAATCCTGCGTCCTTTCACTGGAAAGACCACCTCTGCGGTACAAAATTCTACTCACCTGGTATCAACAATCAAGGGTATTTCCCTGTCCCCAGACGACCTGCTTGTCAGTTTTGATGTAGTTTCCTTATTCACCAAGGTTCCTGTACCTGACACCATTGCAATCATTGAAGACTTGGTTCATCAAGGACTAAACACTGAGGTACCCCCCCTGGTGAGACACTGTTTAACCAATACATACTTCACTTGGAATGGAACTTTCTACAAACAAACTGAGGGCACCCCAATGGGCTCCCCCCTTTCTCCAGTTATAGCTAACATTTTCATGGAGAAATTTGAGACTGACGCCATCCAGACTGCCACTCTGCGCCCAACCTTATGGAAGAGGTACGTGGATGACACTTTTGTCATCTGGCCACATGGCCGGCCTGCTCTAGACCAATTCTTCGACCACATCAATTCCATACACCCAGCCATCAGATTTACCATGGAAGTCGAAATAGATGGCAAGATACCTTTTTTGGATGTCCTAATTAAAAAGAGACCTGATGGTTCAATGAGCCACTCTGTCTACAGGAAAGCTACCCATACGGATGCTTATCTGAAACCGGATTCCCACCACCATCCATCACAGAAGAATTCTCTCATCAAGACTCTGTATCATAGAGCCCAATGCATATCCGACCAGGAACACATAAGCAGTGAACTCAAGCACGTACACCAAGCTCTTAGGGCTAATGGTTACTCCGACTATACAATCCGCAAAGCTATCACTCAAACCATGAAGAAGAACCCTCTTGAGGAGCCTTTCAAAACCATCACTTTACCCTACATTGCTGGGATCACAAAAAAGATCTCCAAAATCTTGAATAAACACAAGATCCAGGTCCGTTTCAACACATTACATAAAATCCGTGATCTGGTTCCGTCTGTAAAAGATGTGATTCCGGACATACAATACCCTGGTGTCTACAAACTAAGTTGCCTCTGTGGTAGTAGTTACATTGGAGAAACCAAACGCCATATCTCGGACCGCATTCGTGAACATAAAGCAGACCTTAAACACGGTAGGACCAACACCTCGGCCGTAGCAGATCATTGTTCTAATTCAGTAGGCTCACATGCCATTGACTTTTCCAAGACGGAGGTTCTTTGTAAGCCATCTGGCTTCCATGAGAGATTCGTTCATGAGGCTATCCACATATACAAACACAGAGACAATTTCAACCGAGAAGATGGATTTTATCTTAGCAATCATTGGAAAGATTTGATAAATCATTTCAGTTCTTGATTGATTGTTCACGCTTACAGTGGCTTTCAGACAGCATACATAAAAACAAATTTCGTCTCCCCCCTCCTCTTTTCAAAAAATAGATGGACTAGTCCTGGCAAACAGCCAATCGTTGCGCGTGACGCAAACGTTATTTTTATATATATAAATAAATAACTATGCCGTTTTCAAAATACATTTATGCAAACCGACACACCTGATGATGACCGTTTGAGTTATGGTCGAAACGTCGTGAGAAATTTTTTTATTGTTTTATATATATTTTGTTATTTTGTTGTTTCTCTTCAACGTGACTTTACCGAAAAAACTAAAAACACTAATTTTGATTAATTTTCATTATTAATTAACTATTTGATTATTTAAATGTACTCAGGTCACCTTTTATTTATTCTATGAAGGAGCATTTTGCTTCTCCATGAGAGAATGGAGAAGCATACATTTTGAACATTTTTGTTAATGATTGTTACTAAACATTTTGATTCTAATGATTCTACCAGGGCTTTTCATTTTGTGAATTAATATATGATTGTTATAATTGTACTCTCCATTTGGCTTCGTTCTACTACAAAGTTTCAAGTATTTTTTTCTAGTTATATTTACTTTTAATATTTTATAATTATAAGATAATTTCAATATAATATTCCGAACATCTGCAGTTGTAGTTAGACGTTGAATATTTTAAAGTAAATTTTATGCTAAATTTAAGCTTTCCAACGCCTCCTTTTTAATAAATGTTTTCTCCTACAACAGAATGCAGCGCCACATTAAATACGCACTACAATGACAATTGTTTAAAGCGATTTGAAGCATGTTTTATTTTCAAAATGGGAATATGGTTTTGGGGGGGGGGTGGGGCAGAGCTCTGTGACGTCATATTTGAGGGGGGGTCTGAATTTTTGTGACGCCGTGTGACGAGGGGGGTCAAAAATCGTCCAAAATCGCGTGACGTCATTTATGGACGGCCTGTAAATAAAACCAAGCAGGTTCCACACACATAGCCCCTAAGACTTATTCTCAGTTTATATTTTATATTTCTGCAATCATTTTAAAATGGTCAAACGTTTCAAGCATCATCTTATATGCTTCCTGGAGAGAGTTATAATGTTTATCCAGATCTATTAGACCTTCCATGATAGCTATTCATGATTTCTAGATTACCCACACCGTATGTATGTAGAGGCTGTGATTAGCAACACATGTCAGCGTCCTGCAGCGCTGCACCAGGGCAAAGCGCAGCTGTGCAGCGGCGTCGCGTCTCTTTTGACACGACGCGTCTGGCACCGCCTGGCAGAGTCCGGCACCGCTTGGCACACAGCGTAGCAGGGCCCTGCCCCGCTCACCACGCAGCCCTCGCCGCACTCTCACCGGCGCAGGCGGCGGCACCGCTCGCGGTCTCCGCGTCGAGTGAAGCTCCCCGCCGTAGGCACCGGCGAGAGTCCACGCACGGTGGCTGGGCAGCCCCTGCGGGGCCCTCCGGGAGCGGCGTGGAGAGCGCCGTGCGGCTGAGAGGGCAGCCAGCTCACAGCGGCAGCGAGCGGCTCCTCTAATGGGGACTGCTGCAGCCGCACAGTCTCACTAAGAGATCCTTTACTCACGACTCGCAGAGAGCACTGAGCTAGACACGTGGACCAGTGAGTCACCCTGTGACTCATCTCTGTCTCCCATGGATCACTGAGACACAGGGTGACTCAACTTGGTCTTCCATGGATCACTGAGACACAGGGTGACTCATCTCTGTCTCCCATGGATTAGTGAGTCACTCTGTGTCTCATCTCTGTCTCCCATGGCTCACTAAGACACAGGGTGACTTATCTCTGCTCTGCTTCTAGACGGAGGGGGCGAGCTCAAGTCTGGACAAGAAGGTGCTGGAGGAGATCATCCCGAAGGTGAGGCCTAGCCAGGGAGACCTGGGAGTGCACAGTTTACAACATTCATTCACTTAGCACGTGCATAACGTTCATAGAATACTTGAATACAAACTGCACATGTTATACACTGCTCGTAACGATGACCATTTCACAACGGCCAGCCTGAGTAGGTGAATGCCATGAGCAAGCACCTATGAAGGTCAGTGCAGCATGGAGTCTGGCGGAGCCTGCGTCTTGCTCGCCGGCTCTTGCGCTGCATTGGCAGAGCCGTACGCGGTGCCCACTGTAGGAAGGCTCGCGTCAGAATCCGTGCAGCCCCCTGGTGTTGTCCATGCCGGGGAACAGGAGCTGTGTGGACGGCCATCCCACTGCTCACTGCTGCATCCCTCGGGGTCTCTGCCCAAGTGCAGCTCCATGGCTCAGGCTCCCTCCCTCCACCCCCCCTGCTCCCACTCCACCTCTTCACCCCACAGCACCGCACTATTTACCGGGGCTCTTGAGCCATGACGAGGGAGGCGTGGGTCACGTGGGCTCCCATTGTCTCCCTCCACCGTGTGATATCAGCGACACATCACCAATACCTCAGCATCAGGTCAACAATGCTGATATCAAGTCTAGAACAATCCCAATCTGACAAATGTATTGAGTGCAAAATTAATGTCAGAATTAACGTAAAGAGAAAATAACGTTGCAAAAGAACAGAAATATGACGAGGGAGTGCGGATGTGAAAACATGGCAATGGCAAAACAACGCAGCGAAGAGAGAACAATACAAATGTTGAGCTGCAGGAGAGTGCGGACGTTCAGAGCGTAACGGACGTTGATTGAAGACGCCGCCGTGGAGAGCAGGCGCTTGACCAAGGCCATCGCTGTGGCCGAGCGGGGGCGGATCGCAGGGGATGGCAGCGCGCTGGCCCGAGACTCGGCCCAAAACCATGGCTCTGTGGGGCCCGCGGCTATGGCCCACAGCGACGCTGTGAAAGCTGGGAGCTCCTCCAGAGCGATCTGAAGAGGAGACGTCAGCGTGCACCACCAGACCCTTCCACCTTTTCCAGTGCACAGCAGTGGATCCAACACTAAGGAGTCCCAGGGCCAGTCGTAGAAACGCATCGTGATGCCGTGGTGCTGCATGAACATCGTGATTGCCGTGTAGCTGTAGTGTACTTGTGTCACTGCTGTAGTGATGCACTCTGTGTCAGTGTGCATGAGTCACTGCTGTAGTGATGCACTCTGTCTAGTGTGCATGAGTCACTGCTGTAGTGATGCACTCTGTGTCAGTGTGCATGAGTCACTGCTGTAGCCATGCACTCTGTGTCAGTGTGCATGAGTCACTGCTGTAGTGATGCACTCTGTGTGAGTGTGCATGATTCACTGCTGTAGTGATGCACTCTGTTTGAGTGTGCATGAGTCACTGCTGTAGTGATGCACTCTGTCTAGTGTGCATGAGTCACTGCTGTAGTGATGCACTCTGTCTCAGTGTGCATGAGTCACTGCTGTAGTGATGCACTCTGTGTCAGTGTGCATGAGTCATTGCTGTAGTGATGCACTCTATCTAGTGTGCATGAGTCTCTCTCACTCTGCTCTCGCTGTGTTGTTCCGCTGTACAGCTCAGGGAGAAGCTGAAGGTGGAGGTGGAGAAACGAGGTGAGGAGTATTCCCATCATGCCCTGCCCCCACCTCACCATTAACACTCACCCTGCACACCTCACTGTGAACTCTGACCCTGCACACCTCACTGTGAACTCTGACCCTGCACACCTCACTGTGAACTCTGACCCAGCACACCTCACTGTGAACTCTGACCCTGCACACCTCACCATTAACACTCACCCTGCACACCTCACTGTGAACTCTGACCCTGCACACCTCACTGTGAACTCTGACCCAGCACACCTCACCATTAACACTCACCCTGCACACCTCACTGTGAACTCTGAGCCAGCACACCTCACTGTGAACTCTGACCCAGCACACCTCACCATTAACACTCACCCTGCACACCTCACTGTGAACTCTGACCCTGCACACCTCACTGTGAACTCTGACCCTGCACACCTCACTGTGAACTCTGACCCTGCACACCTCACTGTGAACTCTGACCCTACACACCTCACTGTGAACTCTGACCCTTCACACCTCACTGTGAACTAGTGGCCGACCGAAATTCGGTTTTGGCGCCGAAAGTTGTCAAATGGCCTCTTTCGGCATACTTTCGGTTTCGGCCGCAAAGTAAATTTTTACTTTCCTTCTGGTTTAGGTTTCGGCCGAAACTGATATTGACTTTCTGTCGTCAACCGAAGATCTATTTTTAGAATATAATGCTAGTGCTACGCCTATTGGCCGGTCAGTCAGCGCTAGGCAGTCCTATTCGATAGGCTGCACACACACACACGTATACAAACACACACACACGTACACACAAACACACACACGTACACACAAACACAAACGTATACACAAACACACACGTACACACAAACACACACGTACACATACACACACACGTACACACAAACACACACACGTACACACAAACACACACACGTACACACAAACACACACACACGTACACACAAACATACACACACGTACACACATACACACACACGTACACACAAACACGCACACGTCAGCAGCAGCAGCTTGGGAGCGAGGTTACAGCCGCAACCATGGGCTGCTAATGTCTATACGACCGGTCAACAGACGGCAGCCTATCTGGCTGAATGCAGAAAAACTTGTTTCTTAACTACAACATTCGTTTGTTTGGATATAATTACTAAGTAAGTAACACCGAAAGATTTCATATTTAGCGACTCTTACTGCAGGCTCTGAATGATTAGTTCTAGATTTAGTTTTAATTAAAGTAGCATTGCATCATGACATTTAATAAATCTTGTGTTTGGTAACTTCGGTTATACAGTGAGGGAAAAAAGTATGTGATCCCCTGCTGATTTTGTACGTTTGCCCACTGACATAGAAATGATCAGTCTATAATTTTAATGGTAGGTTTATTTGAACAGTGAGAGACAGAATAACAACAAAATCCAGAAAAACGCATATCAAAAATGTTATAAATTGAGTTGCATTTTAATGAGGGAAATAAGTATTTGACCCCCTCTCAATCAGAAAGATTTCTGGCTCCCAGGTGTCTTATACAGGTAACGAGCTGAGATTAGGAGCACACTCTTAAAGGGAGTGCTCCTAATCTCAGATTGTTACCTGTATAAAAGACACCTGTCCACAGAAGCAATCAATCAATCAGTTTCCAAGCTCTCCACCATGGCCAAGACCAAAGAGCTCTCCAAGGATGTCAGGGACAAGATTGTAAACCTACACAAGGCTGGAATGGGCTACAAGACCATTGCCAAGCAGCTTGGTGAGAAGGTGACAACAGTTGGTGCGATTAGTCGCAAATGGAAGAAACACAAAAGAACTGTCAATCTCCCTCGGCCTGGGGCTCCATGCAAGATCTCACCTCGTGGAGTTGCAATGATCATGAGAACGGTAAGGAATCAGCCCAGAACTACACGGGAGGATCTTGTCAATGATCTCAAGGCAGCTGGGACCATAGTCACCAAGAAAACAATTGGTAACACACTACGCCGTGAAGGACTGAAATCCTGCAACGCCCGCAAGGTCCCCCTGCTCAAGAAAGCACATATACATGCCCGTCTGAAGTTTGCCAATGAACATCTGAATGATTCAGAGGACAACTGGGTGAAAGTGTTGTGGTCAGATGAGACCAAAATGGAGCTCTTTGGCATCAACTCGCCGTGTTTGGAGGAGGAGGAATGCTGCCTATGACCCCAAGAACACCATCCCCACCGTCAAACATGGAGGTGGAAACATTATGCTTTGGGGGTGTTTTTCTGCTAAGGGGACAGGACAACTTCACTGCATCAAAGGGACGATGGACAGGGCCATGTACCGTCAAATGTTGAGTGAGAACCTCCTTCCCTCAGCCAGCGCATTGAAAATGGGTCGTGGATGGGTATTCCAGCGTGACAATGACCCAAAACACACGGCCAAGGCAACAAAGGAGTGGCTCAAGAAGAAGCACATTAAGGTCCTGGAGTGGCCTAGCCAGTCTCTAGACCTTAATCCCATAGAAAATCTGTGGAGGGAGCTGAAGGTTCGAGTTGCCAAACGTCAGCCTCGAAACCTTAATGACTTGGAGAAGATCTGCAAAGAGGAGTGGGACAAAATCCCTCCTGAGATGTGTGCAAACCTGGTGACCAACTACAAGAAACGTCTGACCTCTGTGATTGCCAACAAGGGTTTTTCCACCAAGTACTAAGTCATGTTTTGCAGAGGGGTCAAATACTTATTTCCTTCATTAAAATGCAAATCAATTGATAAAAAAAATTTACATGCGTTTTTCTGGATTTTTTTGTTGTTATTCTGTCTCTCACTGTTCAAATAAACCTACCATTAAAATTATAGACTGATAATTTCTTTGTCAGTGGGCAAATGTACAAAATCAGCAGGGGATCACTGCAAAATCAACAGGGGATCAAATACTTTTTTCCCTCACTGCATACCTTTCTGTTTGGGTCTCGGCCGAAAGTGGAGTTAAACTTTCGGTTTCGGCTTCAGTTTCGGCCGAAAGTAAATGTTTAACTTTTGGTCTGGTTTCCCTTTCGGCTGAAACCAGAAATTCAGTTTCGGTCGGCCACTACTGTGAACTCTCACCCTGTTCTCTTCACAGTAAACACTCAGTGTGCATGCACTCTGAGTGTGGTGTGTGTGCTGTGTGTTCTGGGCGCGTGCTGGGTGTGGTGTGCGTGCTGTGTGTGGTGTGCGTGCTGTGTGTGGTGTACACGTGGTGTGTGGTGTGTGTGCTGTGTGTGGTGTGCACGTGGTGTGTGTGGTGTGTGTGCTGTGTGTGGTGTGCACGCTGTGTGTGGTGTGCACGCTGTGTGTGGTGTGCGTGCTGTGTGTGGTGTGCACGTGGTGTGTGTGCTGTGTGTGGTGTGTGTGCTGTGTGTGGTGTGCACGTGGTGTGTGGTGTGCGTGCTGTGTGTGGTGTGCGTGCTGTGTGTGGTGCGTGCTGTGTATGGTGTGCACGCTGTGTATGGTGTTCACGCAGTGTGTGGTGTCCACGCTGTGTGTGGTGTACGTGCTGTGTATGGTGTGCACGCTGTGTGTTGTGCACGCTGTGTGTGGTGTGCACGCTGTGTGTGGTGTATGCGCTGTGTGTGGTGTGCACGCTGTGTGTGCTGTGTGGTGTTCACGCTGTGTGTGGTGTTCACGCTGTGTGTGGTGTTCACGCTGTGTGTGGTGTTCACGCTGTGTATGGTGTGCACGCTGTGTGTGGTGTGCACGCTGTGTATGGTGTGCACGCTGTGTGTGGTGTGCACGCTGTGTGCGTGCTGTGTATGGTGTTCACGCTGTGTGTGCTGTGTGTGGTGTTCACGCTGTGTGTGGTGTTCACGCTGTGTGTGGTGTACATGCTGTGTGTGGTGTGTGTGGTGTTTACGCTGTGTGTGGTGTGCACGCTGTGTGCGTGCTGTGTGTGGTGTTCACGCTGTGTTGTGCACGCTGTGTGTGCTGTGTGTGGTGTGTGTGGTGTTCACGCTGTGTGTGGTGTGCGTGCTGTGTGTGGTGTGCACGCTGTGTGTGGTGTACACGCTGTGTGTGGTGTTCACGCTGTGTATGGTGTACACGCTGTGTGTGGTGTTCACGCTGTGTATGGTGTTCACGCTGTGTGTGGTGTGCACGCTGTGTGCGTGCTGTGTATGGTGTTCACGCTGTGTGCGTGCTGTGTATGGTGTTCACGCTGTGTGTGGTGCACGCTGTGTGTGGTGTGCACGCTGTGTGCGGGTGTATGCGCTGTGTGTGCGTGCTGTGCGTCCTGTGCTGTGTGCGTGCAGTGCGTTAATTAATTTTAACCACTCTCCCGAAGGCCCCCATCCTCACCGTTTAATGTCTATAAAATGTTAATGATCAAATTAAATATCACCAGCATCATTTTAGAATATTTTTGATGCACCCAACATTACATCGCATCTTGAAGTGTCTGCGAAATTGTTTAATACCCACAGAGCAATCCACGCAGCAACAGCCAACACTGCACATTGAGAAACAATTATTACACAGCGCAGCACACAACGCCAGTCCAGTTGTAGTCACTCTTGATGCAACGAGCTTCCTCCTACAGTACAACAGTGCTCTCAGTTACACTCCCCTCAGTTACAATCCCCTCAGTTACAATCCCCTCGGTTACAATCTCCTCAGTTACAATCTCGTCAGTTACAATCCCCTCAGTTACAATCCCCTCAGTTACAATCTCCTCAGTTACAATCTCGTCAGTTACAATCCTCTCAGTTACAATTCCCTCAGTTACACTCCCCTCAGTTACAATCCCCTCAGTTACACTCCCCTCAGTTACACTCCCCTCAGTTACAATCCCCTCAGTTACAATCTCCTCAGTTACAATCCCCTCAGTTACAACTCAGTTACAATCCCCTCAGTTACAGACCCCTCAGTTACAACTCAGTTACAATCCCCTCAGTTACAGTCCCCTCAGTTACAATCCCCTCAGTTACAATCCCCTCAGTTACAACTCAGTTACAATCCCCTCAGTTACAATCCCCTCAGTTACAATAATCTCAGTTACAATCCCCTCAGTTACAATCCCCTCAGTTACAATCCCCTCAGTTACAATCCCCTCAGTTACAATCACCTCAGTTACAATCCCCTCAGTTACAATCCCCTCAGTTACAACTCAGTTACAATCCCCTCAGTTACAATCCCCTCAGTTACACTCCCCTCAATTACAATCCCCTCAGTTACAATGCCCTTAGTTACACTCCCCTCAGTTACAATCCCCTCAGTTACAATACCCTCAGTTACAATCCCCTCAGTTACAATCCCTCAGTTACAATCTCGTCAGTTACAATCCCCTCAGTTGCAATCTCCTCAGTTACAATCCCCGCAGTTACAATCCCCTCAGTTACAATCCCCTCAGTTACACTCCCCTCAGTTACAATCAGTTACAATCCCCTCAGTTACAATCCCCTCAGTTACACTCCCCTCAATTACAATCCCCTCAGTTACAATTCCCTTAGTTACACTCCCCTCAGTTACAATCCCCTCAGTTACAACTCAGTTACAATCCCCTCAGTTACAATCCCCTCAGTTACAATCTCGTCACTTACTTCCCCTCAGTTACAATCTCCTCAGTTACAATCCCCGCAGTTACAATCCCCTCAGTTACACTCCCCTCAGTTACAATCAGTTACAATCCCCTCAGTTACAATCCCCTCAGTTACAATCCCCTCAGTTACAATCCCCTCAGTTACAATCCCCTTAGTTACAACTCAGTTACAATCCCCTCAGTTACAGTCCCCTCAGATACAATCCCCTCAGTTACAATCCTCTCAGTTACAATCCCCTCAGTTACAATCTCGTCACTTACTTCCCCTCAGTTACAATCTCCTCAGTTACAATCCCCGCAGTTACAATCCCCTCAGTTACACTCCCTTGAGTTACAATCAGTTACAATCCCCTCAGTTACAACTCAGTTACAATCCCCTCAGTTACAGTCCCCTCAGTTACACTCCCCCCAGTTACAATCCCCTCAGTTACAATCCCCTCAGTTACAACTCAGTTACAATCCCCTCAGTTACAGTCCCCTCAGTTACAATCCCCTCAGTTACAATCCCCTCAGTTACAATCCCCTCAGTTACAATCACCTCAGTTACAATCCCCTCAGTTACAATAACCTCAGTTACAATCCCCTCAGTTACAATCCCCTCAGTTACAACTCATTTACAATCCCCTCAGTTACAATCCCGTCCGTTACAACTCAGTTACAATCCCCTCAGTTACAATCCCCTCAATTCTAGATTTAAAGCTTTCGTGACTGCAAGGATCCATACTCTTTGGTTCTATTCGGTAAAGTCACGTAGGTAAATAATAAAACAACAATAATCACGACGTTTCGGCCACAACACAAGCGGCCTTCATCAGGTGAAGGGACGAGCCTGTCTGGAGGACAGCGCTGGAGTGGAAGAAGCCACGCCTAGATCGCGACATTTAAGCTGTGTGAGAGGAAGAAGAAGAAGACCACGGGCTTTGACAAAAGAATTAGCATATAAATTAGCATTGAAATGGCTCATTGAAATAGCCAAGTCAAAGTATACACATCCGCAGAGGTGCCCCCCGACAAAGGAAATTAGCATAGGATTTAGCATTTAAATAGTTTAGTGATTAGCTAGTAACTGGTCACAGAAATAGCTATGTTAAAGTCAGAGCATATACATTCACCGAGGCACCCAGCACTCATCAAACAGGAGAATCCAGATTCATACAACAACAAAATCCAGAATCTGCTCAACGATGGAAGTTACTCAAAAATAAAAAATGACCCTACTAATAGCCTAGCGATAAAAACCAACAAGATCATCACAAGTTCGACCTCCCTAATCGACCCAACTAAACGTCCCTCCCTAAAACCTTCTGCTGCAAGACCCCCTAGATTCTATGGTCTTCCCAAGATTCATAAAGAAGGCACCCCACTACGACCCATCGTATCCACGATCAACTCCCCTACCTATAGACTAGCCCGTTTTCTGTCAGATACCTTGCTGCCTTTCACTGGCAAGACCGCCTCAGCAGTACTTAACTCAGCCCAATTGGTCTCTATGGTCAAAGACGTTGTACTGTCCCCTGACGATATCCTTGTCAGCTTCGATGTGGTCTCTTTGTTCACCAAGGTCCCAGTACCTGATACCATTGAAATAATTGAAAATTTGGTCCAACATGGACTAGACCCCGACACACCTGCACTGGTTAGGCACTGCCTCAACAATACCTACTTTACTTGGAATGGCTCCTTCTACAAACAAAATGAGGGTACCCCCATATGGGTTCCCCCTTGTCACCAGTGATAGCCAATATTTTCTTGGAGAAATTTGAATCAGACGCCATCCAGACTTCCACCCTCAGACCTTCCCTGTGGAAGAGATATGTGGATGACACTTTCGTCATTTGGCCACATGGCCTCCCAGCTCTGAACCTTTTCCTACACCACATCAATTCCAGACATCCCGCCATCAAATTCACCATGGAAGTGGAGAAAGATGGCAAGCTACCATTCTTAGACGTTCTGTTTGAGAGGAGACCTGATGGCTCATTGGGGCATTCTGTCTACAGGAAACCCACCCACACAGATTCCTACTTGAAACCTGATTCCCACCACCACCCAGCCCAAAAGAATTCTCTCATCAAAACTTTATACCATAGGGCTCATTGCATTTCGGACCAACACCACCTGACCAGTGAATTAAAACATGTACACCTGGCCCTCAAAAGGAATGGTTACTCTGACCGTACCATCCGCCAAGCTGTCTCTCCTTCCATACAGAAACAACCACTTGATACTCCGGTCAAAACCATCACACTTCCATATATAGCAGGCGTTACTAAAAAGATTTCCAAAATTCTAAACAAACACAAGATCCAGGTCCGGTTCAATACAGTACACAAAATTCGTGATCTGATCCCATCCGTGAAGGATGTCATTCCTGATTTACAGTACCCCGGGGTTTACAAATTGAGTTGTACCTGCGGTTATTGCTACATCGGTGAGACAAAGCGACATGTCTCTGACCGAATTCGCGAGCACAAATCAGATTTGAAACACGGCAAAACGAATTCTTCTGCCGTAGCTGATCACTGTTACAATGCTGTGGGGGATCACGATATAATTTTTTCCGATACCAAGGTTCTTTGCAAACCCACGGGCTTTTATCAGAGATTTGTTCATGAAGCAATTCAGATCTACAAACACAGACACAATTTCAACCGAGAGGATGGTTTCAAATTAAGCAACCATTGGAAAGATGTTCTAAATCGAACTAAACATTAAAGTAATTTCAATGGTACAGTATATTTTTCGAGTAGTGGTACCCCAAACTTTCGCAGCTCTTATAATTTCCCATTTTCACACCATCAATAGGTAAAATCCCCCTCCCCCCTTTCCCCCCTCCCCTCGCCAAACTGCAAGTCCACCGGCACGTACACCACCTCTCTGCTCGCACACAGGTCCGATGTCTGGGCGTGGTTGTGTTTCGCTGGATTCTCCTGTTTGATGAGTGCTGGGTGCCTCGGTGAATGTATATGCTCTGACTTTAACATAGCTATTTCTGTGACCAGTTACTAGCTAATCACTAAACTATTTAAATGCTAAATCCTATGCTAATTTCCTTTGTCGGGGGGCACCTCTGCGGATGTGTATACTTTGACTTGGCTATTTCAATGAGCCATTTCAATGCTAATTTATATGCTAATTCTTTTGTCAAAGCCCGTGGTCTTCTTCTTCTTCCTCTCACACAGCTTAAATGTCGCGATCTAGGCGTGGCTTCTTCCACTCCAGCGCTGTCCTCCAGACAGGCTCGTCCCTTCACCTGATGAAGGCCGCTTGTGTTGTGGCCGAAACGTCGTGATTATTGTTGTTTTATTATTTACCTACGTGACTTTACCGAATAGAACCAAAGAGTACAATCCCCTCAGTTACAATCCCCTCAGTTACAATCCCCTCAGTTACAATCACCTCAGTTACAATCCCCTTAGTTACACTCCCCTCAGTTACAATCCCCTCAGTTACAACTCAGTTACAATCCCCTCAGTTACAATCCCCTCAGTTACAATCTCCTCAGTTACAATACCCGCAGTTACAATCCCCTTAGTTACACTCCCCTCAGTTACAATCCCCTCAGTTACAATCCCCTCAGTTACAACTCAGTTACAATCCCCGCAGTTACAATCCCCTCAGTTACAATCCCCTCAGCTACAATCCCCTCGGTTACACTCCCCTCAGTTACAATCCCCTCAGTTACAATCCCCTCAGTTACAATCTCCTCAGTTACAATCCCCGCAGTTACAATCCCCTCAGGTACACTCCCCTCAGTTACAATCAGTTACAATCCCCTCAGTTACAATCCCCTCGGTTCCAATCCCCTCAGTTACAATCTCCTCAGTTACAATCCCCGCAGTTACAATCCCCTCAGTTACACTCCCCTCAGTTACAATCAGTTACAATCCCCTCAGTTACAATCCCCTCAGTTACAATCTCCTCAGTTACACTCCCCTCAGTTACAATCCCCTCAGTTACAATCCCCTCAGTTACAACTCAGTTACAATCCCCTCAGTTACAGTCCCCTCAGTTACAATCCCGTCAGTTACAATCCCCTCAGTTACAACTCAGTTACAATTCAGTTACAATCCCCTCAGTTACAATCCCCTCAGTTACAATCACCTCAGTTACAATCCCCTCAGTTACAATCACCTCAGTTACAATCCCCTCAGTTACAATACCCTCAGTTACAACTCAGTTACAATCCCCTCAGTTACAATCCCCTCAGTTACAATCCCCTCAGTTACAATCCCCTCAGTTACAACTCAGTTACAATCCCCTCAGTTACAATCCCCTCAGTTACACTCCCCTCAATTACAATCCCCTCAGTTACAATCCCCTTAGTTACACTCCCCTCAGTTACAATCCCCTCAGTTACAACTCAGTTACAATCCCCTCAGTTACAATCCCCTCAGTTACAATCTCCTCAGTTACAATACCCGCAGTTACAATCTCCTCGGTTACAATACCCGCAGTTACAATCCCCTTAGTTACACTCCCCTCAGTTACAATCCCCTCAGTTACAATCCCCTCAGTTACAATCCCCGCAGTTAGAATCCCCTCAGTTACAATCGCCTCAGCTACAATCCCCTCAGTTACAATCCTCTCAGTTACAATCCCCTCAGTTACAATACCCTCAGTTACAATACCCTCAGTTACAATCCCCGCAGTTACAACTCAGTTACAATCCCCTCAGTTATATTCCCCTCAGTTACAATCTCCTCAGTTACAATCCCCTCAGTTACAACTCAGTTACAATCCCCTCAGTTACAATCCCCTCAATTCTAGATTTGAAGCTTTCGTGACTGCAAGGATCCATACTCTTTGGTTCTATTCGGTAAAGTCACGTAGGTAAAAAAATAAAACAAAAATCACGACGTTTCGGCCCCAACACAAGTGGCCTTCATCAGGTGAAGGGACCAGACTGTCTCGAGGACAGCGCTGGAGTGAACACAGCCACGCTCAGACCGCGACCTTTAAGCTTGTGTGAGAGGAAAATTATATCATGATCACCCGATACCAAGGTTCTTTGCAAACCCACGGGTTTTTATCAGAGATTTGTTCACGAGGCAATTCAGATTTACAAACACAGACACAATTTCAACCGAGAAGATGGTTTCAAATTAAGCAACCATTGGAAAGATGTTCTAAATCATACCAAACATTAAACTAAGTTTCAATGGTACTTTATATTTTTTCAAGTAGTGGTATCCCAAACTTTCGCAGCTGCTTAAATTTCCTTTTCACACCATCAATATGTAAACTCCCCCTCCCACCCTCGCCGACCTGCACATGTTCACCCCTCTACACCGTTCACCATGCTAAGTCCGCCAATTGAATGCTAATTTTTTTTAATGCTAATTCCTTTGTCAAGGCACCTTAATTCCTCTCACACAAGCTTAAAGGTCGCGGTCTGAGCGTGGCTGTGTTCACTCCAGCGCTGTCCTCGAGACAGTCTGGTCCCTTCACCTGATGAAGGCCACTTGTGTTGTGGCCGAAACGTCGTGATTTTTGTTTTATTTTTTTACCTACGTGACTTTACCGAATAGAACCAAAGAGTACAATCCCCTCAGTTACAACTCAGTTACAATCCCCTCAGTTACAACTCAGTTACATTCCCCTCAGTTACAATCCCCTCAGTTACAAGTCAGTTACAATCCCCTCAGTTACATTCCCCTCAGTTACAATCCCCTCAGTTACAATCCCCTCAGTTACAATCCCCTCAGTTACAACTCAGTTACAATCCCCTCAGTTACACTCCCCTCAATTACAATCCCCTCAGTTACAATCCCCTTAGTTACACTTCCCTCAGTTACAATCCCCTCAGTTACAATCCCCTCAGTGGTGTGGTCCTCACTGCCCCGTGCTGGGGGGTCCCCCAGGGCCCCCCGCTGGGCCCCGTCTCTCCCTCTCCGTGGTGGCGGCACGCGGCCCTGCGCTGGCACGGACTCCCTGACCCCACCCCATCGCCCACTCTCACCCGCTGCCTTCACTCGCACCTTGGGGCAAATCGACGTTTCTCCAGGCAAATGTTCACGGTGAAGTCCTCCTCGGCGGGAAAGACTCCGCTGCGAGCGCGCTCCTCCTAACCAGTGACAAGGCACTGGGATAGAGGGGGCAGAGCCTTAGATCGCGTTCTGTTCTCTACACACAAAGCTCCACTCTGCCAGATGCCTTGCCTCCAACACTCCCTAACCCCAGTGGCTGCTGAGACACTCAACCACCTCCACCCATCCTCACCCACCGTCACCATCACCCACCCTCACCCATCCTCACCCACCATCACCCACCCTCACCCACCATCACTCACCCTCACCCACCTTCACCATCACCCACCCTCACCCATCACCCATCCTCACCCACCCTCACCCATCCTCACCCACTCCACCCACCATCACTCACCCTCACCCACCTTCACCATCACCCACCCTCACCCATCACCCATCCTCACCCACCCTCACCCATCCTCACCCACTCCACCCACCATCACTCACCCTCACCACCCTCCCTCACCCATCCTCACCCTCCCTCACCCATCCTCACTCTCACCCATCCTCACCCACCCTCACCCACTCTCACCCACCATCACCCTCACCCATCCTCACCCTCCCTCACCCATCCTCACCCATCCTCACCCACCCTCACCCACCATCACCCTCACCCACCATCACTCACCCTCACCCACCCTAATCCATCCTCACCCACCCTCACCCTTGTTCATGTTTTTTGTTTGTTGCAGTTGCACCCGATTCAAGAGCCGAATGGCTCACAGGGCTATACCAAAATAAATGAAACTGAAACACCCTCACCCACCCTCACCCTCTCCCACCCTCACCCACCCTCTCCCACCCTCACCCTCACCCACCCTCACCCACCCTCTCCCACCCTCACCCACGCCTTCACCGCTTCACGACTCGACTACTGCAACTCTCTCTACCTCCTTTCTGAACTCCTCATCCACCACACCGCTGGCTCCCAACCCAATCCCAGATCGATCTCCAGATCACACCCACTCTCTTCAAGATCCTCCATGGACTCACTCTTATAATCCTTGCCCCCCTCATCTCACTCTACTCCCAGTCACGCACTCTCTGCTCACCAACAAGGCCTTCCGTTGAAGCCCCCAGTCAACATTTGCAAAGTGGGAGGCTGCTCTGTCCTTTGCCCCAGGGTCTGGAACTGCGTTCCCCCAGACGTCCGTACTGTCAACCCCATGTCCAAGTCCTGGCTCCAGGCCCTCCTCTCTTTCTCTGCCCACGTGTGACGATCTCTTAGTCTATTAAACTCTACTCTCCCCATGATGCACACGAGCGCCACTTGGTTGTTAGCATCTGCAAGCCGTTACATGCAGGTGCCGTATACGGCGATCGTATTGCAGGGAGCGCGCAGACACCATCCGGACATTTGTAACACATTCACAGAACGTACCATTCCCCTGTGGAGGCCAGGCCTTCAAACAACTAATACATTCCTAGTCACACGGCCACCAGCACCAGTGACGATTATCTGAACCGGTCCTGGGCCTCCCCTAGGTCGACTCAAAATGAGTACTTGGTGCGGTGTGCGAACATCTCCACTAGGGAGACAAAGGCGGCCGGGCGTGGTGCTGGCACCACCCCCTCGCGTGCCATTCCAGCCTGCATAGGTGCTCGCAAACAGCACTTGCGCCAACAGTCTATTAAGGCTATACGGGGATCTTTGTCTTTGTGAGTACCAGTGAGTGAGTGTCAGTGAGTGGCTCTATCCCGTCTCACCCAGACTACACGCTCGAGTGGGGAGACATCGCTGTGAATCTCACAGTCACAGTGAGTGTCTCAGTGAGTGAGTGTGAGTGCCAGTGAGTGAGTGTGAGTGAGTGCCAGTGCATGAGTGTCAGTGAGTGAGTGACGCTGTCCCGTCTCACCCAGACTACACGCTGCAGAGGAGACATCGCTGTGAATCCCACTGTCACAATGAGTGTCTCAGTGAGTGAGTGTGAGTGCCAGTGAGTGAGTGTTACTGTCCCGTCTCACCCAGACTACACGCTTGAGTGGGGAGACATCGCCGTCCACCCCGCACGTCGCTCCGTGCAGAAGTGGCCCAAGGCCAGGGACGGCCTAATCTACATCCCCTACAAAGTGTCCGTCGCCTTCTGTGAGTGGCCTCGCCTCCTCCTCCCCCTACTCATTCCTTGTTCCACCTGTGCCTTGTTACACCTGTGCCTTGTTACACCTGTGCTTTGTTACACCTGTGCCTTGTTCCACCTGTGCCTTGTCCATCCTGTGCCTTGTTCCACCTGTGCCTTGTCCATCCTGTGCCTTGTTCCACCTGTGCCTTGTCCATCCTGTGCCTTGTTCATCTTGTGCCTTGTTCCACCTGTGCCTTGTCCATCCTGTGCCTTGTTCCACCTGTGCCTTGTTCATCCTGTGCCTTGTTCATCTTGTGCCTTGTTCATCTTGTGCCTTGTCCATCCTGTGCCTTGTTCCACCTGTGCCTTGTTCATCCTGTGACTGTAAGGTGACGAGATTGAGGGCAGAGTTCACATCAACAGAGTGGCTCTTGTCTAGAATTAAGCGCAGGGCCCAATGTAAATCAGGATGTAAATTATCATTCAGATCTGTGCTTTGTGTGGATTGATAATCACGTGACTGGGCATGGAGGTGGCTGTGGAAAACTGGTGGTGAGCGGAGAGTCAGGGGACAGGGTTTGACCCTGAAGAAGAACCCCAACTCGATGTCTTAGTCTCTGCGAGATGTCGCCTGGTTACTTGAATCAGCGTGAGAATCAAGCCACATTCCCCGAGTGCTGAATGATTTCGATTTAAAGCTTTCGTGACTGCAATGATTCATCTTCTTTGGTTCTTTCGGTAAAGTCACGTAGAATGAGAATAAAATAATAAATTGATAAAATAAAATAACACAATAATATTCCCATTGTTAAAACAATGGGTGCCTCTGCGGATGTGTATGCTTTAACTTTTAACATAGCTATTTCTGTGACCAGTCACAAGCTAATCATTCAGCCATTTCAATGCAAAATTTTATGCTAATTCCTTCGTCAAGGCTCTTTGTTCCTCTCACACAGCTTAAAAAGCCGTGATCTGAACGTGGCTCTCTCACTCCAGCGCTGTCCTACCAGACAGTCTCGCTCCCTTCACCTGATGAAGGCCGCTTGTGTTGTGGCCGAAACGTCGTGAGAATATTATTGTGTTATTTTATTTTATCAATTTATTATTTTATTCTCATTCTACGTGACTTTACCGAAAGAACCAAAGAAGATGCTGAATGATTGACGCTCCATTGAAATAGCTGCAGCAAAACGAGGTTGCTGATTGACATTTTACTAATGGTCATCCTAAGGGAGAAAGATGGAACCATAACTCATTATTGATACAGAATCTGAAGATTAGTGGAGGAATTCTCTGCAGCTCTCTATAGGAAATACATCCACATATCCCAGGAACCAGACCGACTCTCAGATGAAGAGGACACACAGATCTAAGTGTCTACATACACACGGCTTCATCACGCACAGAGGCCTGTAACCAGGCCTCGAGTCTTTGACTTAGATCGGTCGTGACTCGTGATACACGCATGGCACCGTGCGTGTAGAAGCCAGTGACGTGCAGCGCGTACCCAGCGTGCGTGACTGTGATGGGAACGCCGCATTGGGGCCAATGGAGCAGAGGAGGCGGTGCACATGACACGGAGAGCGCAGAGTGGCGCTAGGGAGCCTCGCGTCGCCACCGCGGATCGTGGAGATTCCTCGCGTCGCCAGGCGAGGGCCCGCGTTGCCGAGATTTCACTCACGCAGGGACTCCGCTCCGGACTTTATCTGGAGCAGTGCCGCTCACTAAACACAGCTTTATTAGACATTAGAAGGGATGCATACCTATGTTTGTTCTTTAGCTGCTGTCAGAAACATGTAGTGGGAACCAAGCGAATGAGTGTTAAGTCAATAAGCCACACGTGACAGATGCTATCCAGTCAAAGGCAGTGGTAACCGTGATGCTACTCTAGAACAACCAGTAGATTGCAGCACCTGACCCACAGTGGCCATGAAAGAGAAGCAGCTCTCGCAGAACGGGAAGTTACTCTATCAACTCAAATAAAGCGGCGCCGTGGTTTGAATGAGCGACGCCTCCTGCTGCTGAGTGGAAGCGCAGGGAGAGGCGGCGGTGGCGGCCGTGGGGTCGAGACGGCGGAGCGGCCCCCAGGCCCTCCCCAGGGAGCCCAGCGCTACCACCACTCACGCTCCACCCCACGCCGTGCCACCCACTGTGGCCCCCACTGTGCCACCCTCTATGACCCACGCTCCACCTCACGCCGTGTCACCCTCTGTGCCCCTGTTCATGCCCCACACTCCACCGCACGCCGTGCCCCACGCCGTTGGCTGTGCTTGGCTCTCGCCGTGAACTCCTCTCGGTCACGCCGGCCCCGCTTCTCACACCCGGCGAGTGACCTGCAGATAATGGCGACATCAAGAAGATCGAGGAGGCGGCTCTGGAGTTTGAGAAGAAAACGTGCGTCCGGTTCATCCCTCACTCTGAAGAGGCCGACTACATCTACATCCATGCACGGGAAGGGTGAGATACGGAGACACGGACACTACAGTGACACGGATACTACAGAGACGGATACTACAGAGATACGAACACAACAGAGACACAAACACTAAAGTGACATGAACACGACACGAACACGGACATTACTGAGACACGTACACTACAGAGACTCTGACAGGATAGAGATACGACCAACTACAGAGACACAGATAGGATAGATACATGGCTAGTATAGAGATACAGACACGACAGAGACACGGACACTGGAGAGACACTATAGAGACAAAGACACAGACAATACTCTGTGTGATGAGTGGTGAGTGAATGGGGCTCGGTGCTCAGGCTGGGGTTGTCTCTGAGTGGTGAGTGGTGAGTGAATGGGGCTCTGTACTCAGGCTGGGGTTGTCTCTGTGTGGTGAGTGGTGAGTGAATGGGGCTCGGTGCTCAGGCTGGGGTTGTCTCTGTGTGATGAGTGGTGAGTGAATGGGGCTCGGTGCTCAGGCTGGGGTTGTCTCTGAGTGGTGAGTGGTGAGTGAATGGGGCTCTGTACTCAGGCTGGGGTTGTCTCTGTGTGGTGAGTGAATGGGGCTCGGTGCTCAGGCTGGGGTTGTCTCTGTGTGATGAGTGGTGAGTGAATGGGGCTCGGTGCTCAGGCTGGGGTTGTCTCTGTGTGGTGAGTGGTGAGTAAATGGGGCTTGGTGCTCAGGCTGGGGTTGTCTCTGTGTGGTGAGTGGTGAGTGAATGGGGCTCGGTGCTCAGGCTGGGGTTGTCTCTGTGTGGTGAGTGGTGAGTAAATGGGGCTTGGTGCTCAGGCTGGGGTTGTCTCTGTGTGGTGAGTGGTGAGTAAATGGGGCTCGGTGCTCAGGCTGGGGTTGTCTCTGTGTGGTGAGTGGTGAGTGAATGGGGCTCGGTGCTCAGGCTGGGGTTGTCTTTACAGGAATTGGTCGTTCCTGGGCCGTCAGGGCGGGGACCAGGCAATGTCCCTGGAGCCCGGCAAGGTGACCAAGGGCGTCGTTCTGCACGAGTTGATGCACGCACTCGGCTTCCACCACGAGCACTGCCGCAGCGACCGCGACGACCACCTCTGGGTCCACAACCACAACATTAAGCCAGGTGCAATGTATGACCATACAAATTCAATTTAGTTACAGGTGCACGATGAATGTAGAGTTTGTTTTTACAGTTTTTTGGAATTCATTGGTCAGAAATTCTCCACAATGAATGCACCATATTCATAATATAGCTTTTGCATGATTTGCAATGCAAGTGTGTTGAGTGCCATTGGCTACACGTGATGATAATGCATAATGATTAATATAGATGTTTACAAATGCAGCTGATGATGAACCACGAACCCCCAGTCCACCAACCGCTCTAAACCCTCTGTCATTGCAAACCACCAGCCATGCGTCACTGTGTGCCTGCAGGTTACTCTGCATTATTCCAATGTGAAATGTTCAACTTAATGTGAGTGTAATTTAATGATATTAAAGGCACGTGTATATTTCATCTTATTTTCAGACTGGGTCGATGCAATTGTGAAAACAACAACAAATGGTCACAATTTAACCACCCCCTATGACTACAGCTCTATCCTTCACTATGGCGCGTAAGTGTTTAGTTTTCGCGTTTGAATTGCACTAACGTCTCACATTGACACCTGTGGATGATTTGCAAGATCTATGCATGTTTACTTGTGTTTGAATTGAAATCTTATTTTTGTGGTATTAAAGAAAACATTTACAACCGCGAGATACTATAGATATGAAGGTATTTACTTCTGTACTAACTTCAAATGACACGTGATGATGACAGCTTCGTGCTATACATGTAGCATGAGGTCATATAAATGTTTTACAGTATTACACTCCAGATGAATCATAAGAATTATAAATGTATCAATTGTTCATTATTAGCATTGTTCTTCTTGGTTATTTCGGTAAAGTCACGTGGAATGGAGATAAAATAATAAAAATAAAACGTAATAAAATAAAAAATAAAAAAATTCTCACGACGTTTCGGCCACAACACAAGTAGCCTTCTTCAGGTGAAGGAACAGGACTGTCTAGAAGACAGCGCTAGAGTGAGCACAGCCAAGCAAGGGCCGCGTCTTTTAAGTTGTGTGGACGGAATTAACATATGAATCGGGCGCCCCCCGCCCCCCTCTCATCACCTCCGGAGGTGGGGTTGGGCAATATGCCAATGCATATGTTAATTCCGTCCACACAGGTTAAAAGACGCGGCCCTTGCTTGGCTGTGCTCACTCTAGCGCTGTCTTCTAGACAGTCCTGTTCCTTCACCTGAAGAAGGCTACTTGTGTTGTGGCCGAAACGTCGAGATAATTTTTTTCATTTTTTATTTTATTATGTTTTATTTTTATTATTTTATCTCCATTCTACGTGACTTTACCAAAAGAACCAATAAGATTAATCCCTGCAGTCACGAAAGCTTTAAATCGAAATTTATTAGCATTGTTTTACACATTTTACTCTCACAATAGAAGAGCACTCTGGTTATTTTTTGTATTAAACAACCACTGAAAATAAATTATACTAATGTTGATTTTCTCTGGGGCTTTTATCCTTGTGATCACCTCAAAATTAATTTCTCCAGAACACAAAGGGACTCATAAGTGTACACTGCAAACATCCATGAAGTATAATTGAGATGAATGCCCAGAATATGTCGTTCAAATTAGACCATGGTTTTACACTGATGCTGTTTTTGGCAACTTGCCACCCACTACACATCAGAGGCTGCACTCTTTGAATTATTTTGTTTATTCAACAATTAAGATAAAAACATCACTTAAGCATGTGAACCGTGCTCATAGTCCTCAACAAGGCTTTGAAATTACGGCTGAGATGATGCACCAATGAAAATCGATGTTTGACTAAAATAATACCGACATCAATTGTCCTGCTCAATAATTTATTAATTTCGTTATGCAAATTGCATGTAAATTAATTGTGCAGGCATTACAGGGGTTTGCGGATAGCATAACCACTAAACCATTGGGTTGAATCCCTCTGTGTAAAGACATTTTATGAGCATGAGCCTTTGTTCTTCCAGAACTGCAGGTTCTAAAGATGGGCACAGCCCAACTTTGAGTCCCAAGGACACGAGGAACATGCATCGCTTTGGGGGTGGCCACACTCTGAGTGACGGGGACGTCTTGAAGATAATGAAAATGTACGACTGTGCCATGGCCCCACAACAATCTGTTATGGTACCAGTGCTATGGAACGGGCCGTCTTCTACAGGTATACAGAGTTTGAGTTTGAAAGTAAAAAAACTGTTTGTTAAATATTTGTCCAGAGGGAGGAAAAACATCTCATGAAATAAAAATGTTCCATTGCTCTTTTGAGCACTGGGTTTTGATCATCTTCAGTGCATGTAAAATGTGAAGTTTAATGGGCAGGGCCCAGTGATTCCATGGGGCAGCCATTGTTGTGGTACTCAGTTTGGGCACTCATTTGACGAAACCCATGCGTGTTGTCTGTGCAAACCCAGATGTAGATATTAATTTGTGTAGTGATAGTCTGGTTGTGTTGTGGAGGATTATGTGGTGATGGTCTGGTTTGTGTTGTAGAGGATTGTGTGGGGATGGTCTGGTTTGTGTTGTAGAGGATTGTGTGGTGATGGTCTGGTTTGTGTTGCAGAGGGTTGTGTGGGGATGGTCTGGTTTGTGTTGTAGAGGATTTTGTGGGGATGGTCTTTTTTGTGTTGTAGAGGATTGTGTAGTGATGGTCTGGTTTGTGTTGTAGAGGATTTTGTGGTGATGGTCTGGTTTGTGTTGTAGAGGATTGTGTAGTGATGGTCTGGTTTGTGTTGTAGAGAATTGTGTGGGGATGGTCTGGTTTGTGTTGTAGAGGATTGTGTGGGGATGGTCTGGTTTGTGTTGTAGAGGATTGTGTAGTGATGGTCTGGTTTATGTTGCAGAAGATTGTGTGGGGATGGTCTGGTTTGTGTTGTAGAGGATTTTGTGGGGATGGTCTTTTTTGTGTTGTAGAGGATTGTGTAGTGATGGTCTGGTTTGTGTTGCAGAGGATTGTGTGGGGATGGTCTGGTTTGTGTTGTAGAGGATTTTGTGGGGATGGTCTTTTTTGTGTTGTAGAGGATTGTGTAGTGATGGTCTGGTTTGTGTTGTAGAGGATTGTGTAGTGATGGTCTGGTTTGTGTTTTTTAGGACGGGCATTTAAGGAAGCAGGGATTTTCCACAGCCACACAGTAGACAGCCAGGTCGGGGTCTGGATGAAGGTAAGAATATTAACATACAGCAGCGTGCTCTAATTATGCATTTATTAGCAAATATGTGTGGCTTTTAAATGACTAATTATATTGAAGCATATCTTATTCCAATTCTAAAACATTCGAAATAGCATCCTTGTGCCCTGAAATGCGAGAATGCAGTAAATATGTATACAGTGAGGGAAAAAAGTATTTGATCCCCTGCTGATTTTGTACGTTTGCCCACTGACAAAGAAATGATCAGTCTATAATTTTAATGGTAGGTTTATTTGAACAGTGGGAGACAGAATAACAACAACAAAATCCAGAAAAACGCATGTCAAAAATGTTATAAATTGATTTGCATTTTAATGAGGGAAATAAGTATTTGACCCCTCTGCAAAACATGACTTAGTACTTGGTGGCAAAACCCTTGTTCGCAATCACAGAGGTCAGATGTTTCTTGTAGTTGGCCACCAGGTTTGCACACATCTCAGGAGGGATTTTGTCCCACTCCTCTTTGCAGATCTTCTCCAAGTCTCGATTTAAAGCTTTCGTGACTGCAAGGATTCATCTTTGGTTATTTCGGTAAAGTCACGTAGAATGAGAAGAAAATAATAAATTGATAAAATAAAATAACACAATAAAATTCTCACGACGTTTTGGCCACAACACAAGCGGCCTTCATCAGGTGAAGGGATGAGACTGTCTGGAGGACAGCGCTGGAGCTTGGCCGTGTGTTTTGGGTCATTGTCATGCTGGAATACCCATCCACGACCCATTTTCAATGTCCTGGCTGAGTGAAAGAGGTTCTCACCCAAGATTTGACGGTACATGGCCCCGTCCATCGTCCCTTTGATGCGGTGAAGTTGTCCCGTCGCCTTAACAGTAAAACACCCCCAAAGCTTAATGTTTCCACCTCCATGTTTGACGGTGGGGATGGTGTTCTTGGGGTCATGGGCAGCATTCCTCCTCCTCCAAACACGGCGAGTTGAGTTGATGCCAAAGAGCTCCATTTTGGTTTCATCTGACCACAACACTTTCACCCAGTTGTCCTCTGAATCATTCAGATGTTCATTGGCAAACTTCAGACGGGCATGTATATGTGCTTTCTTGAGCAGGGGGACCTTGCGGGCGCTGCAGGATTTCAGTCCTTCACGGCGTAGTGTGTTACCAATTGTTTTCTTGGTGACTATGGTCCCAGCTGCCTTGAGATCATTGACAAGATCCTCCCGTGTAGTTCTGGGCTGATTCCTCACCATTCTCATGATCATTGCAACTCCACGAGGTGAGATCTTGCATGGAGCCCAGGGCAAGGGAGATTGACAGTTATTTTGTGTTTCTTCCATTTGCAAATAATCGCACCAACTGTTGTCACCTTCTCACCAAGCTGCTTGGCAATGGTCTTGTAGCCCATTCCAGCCTTGTGTAGGTCTACAATCTTGTCCCTGACATCCTTGGAGAGCTCTTTGGTCTTGGCCATGGTGGAGAGTTTGGAATCTGATTGAATGATTACTTCTGTGGACAGGTGTCTTTTATACAGGTAACAAGCTGAGATTAGGAGCACTCCCTTTAAGAGTGTGCTCCTAATCTCAGCTCGTTACCTGTATAAAAGACACCTGGGAGCCAGAAATCTTTCTGAATGAGAGGGGGTCAAATACTTATTTCCCTCATTAAAATGCAAATCAATTTATAACATTTTTGACATGCATGTTTCTGGATTTTCTTGTTGCTATTCTGTCTCTCACTGTTCAAATAAACCTACCATTAAAATTATAGACTGATAATTTATTTGTCAGTGGGCAAACGTACAAAATCAGCAGGGGATCACATACTTTTTTCCCACACTGTACAATCAGTTAAGTTGTACACACAATTTGATGAAGGTCTCTTCTGCCGTGGCAAAAAACCTCTTGCCACAGCAGCTCTCTCGCCTACTTCAGCATGTTTTCTTGCTGTGGTTGTTCCACCTGATGAAGATTGCTTGTGTTGTGATCGAAACGTCGTGATTTGTTTTATTTAATTTTATTTCTACCTATGTGACTTTACCGAAATAACCAAAGAGTATGGATTCCTGCAGTCACGAAAGCTTCAAATCAACATTAAATGCTACCCAGTACACATACTCTGATAGGTTTTCCAATTTTGTCTGAGTAAGCTTCGACATTTTTGCAGCATAAATATTTATTCCTAATTGCATATTTATTACGTAAATTTTTACACGACCTTTGTTTTGCTAGTTTTTACATTGAGTCCCACTTTGCCAGCTTCCTTACGAAGTTCTATAATTTTCTGTAATACATTTTCATCGGTCACGGTATTTTGTCTGTTTTACATGATTATCCAAAGCCAAAAAATGGAGCGGAGAACAAAAGCAAAGGTATTATATTATTTTACTGATACGCCCTATTTTTTCAATACTTACTAATTTAGGGGCCTATTGCAATCTACTACTGGATGGAGTGATTGCCATGGGGGCTTGTTTGAATAATGCTGGTGAGTGTGGGATTTGCTCAGGACTGATTCAGATATGACTCACCGCTCATGGAAGCTTTTCTAAATGTGATTATTATCATAGTTGCAGAGTCCAGGCCTAAACTCATAATTCCAATTGATCAGGAACAAACAGAACCATTGAAGGTCTAATCAGTAATAGTTTATACATTTCTTGAATGGCGCAAAGTTAAATAGAACTTTGGGAAAGAGAGGGTGGGAGAGAATTCCCAATTTGAGCAGTGCGAGGGAAGTAGGAGAAAGAGAGTTGTTTTGCAGAGAGTGTGGATGGGACAATACGAGGAATGTGAGCAATGGTGATTGAAGCTCGTGGGAACAGGATCCATGGTAGGAGTGAAAGAAGAATGATGAGGTGACTAGGCACTGGTGAGCGAGTGACTGAAGTCATTCAGTGAGTGGTGGATGGATTCACAGCCCAGGACACAAATTATTGTGTCACTGCTCTGTTTGCTCAAATTATGAGATGCACTGTGGCAATTGGAGTGATGCTTCACGGTGCGGCTCCTTATGGCAGTATTTGCATGTGGCTGTAATTGTTCTGATCTTACTTCGTCACCACCATAGCCAAGATGAATGGAGATCTGTCAGTACAGCGTGAAGCTCTATTTCATTGTCTGTGCAGTGTGAAGTTGTCTCATTCTCCATGCAGTGTGAAGTTGTCTCATACTCTGTGCAGTGTGAAGTTGTCTCATTGTGCAGTGTGAAGTTGTCTCATTGTCTGTGCAGTGTGAAGTTGTCTCATTGTCTGTGCAGTGTGAAGTTGTCTCATTGTCTGTGCAGTGTGAAGTTGTCTCATACTCCGTGCAGTGTGAAGTTGTCTCATCATCGTGCAGTGTGAAGTTGTCTCATTGTCTGTGCAGTGTGAAGTTGTCTCATTGTCTGTGCAGTGTGAAGTTGTCTCATACTCCGTGCAGTGTGAAGTTGTCTCATCATCGTGCAGTGTGAAGTTGTCTCATTGTCTGTGCAGTGTGAAGTTGTCTCATTCTCTGTGCAGTGTGAAATTGTCTCATACTCCATGCAGTGTGAAGTTGTCTCATTCTTTGTGCACAGTGAAGTTGTCTCATTATCTGTGCAGTGTGAAGCTGTCTCATTCTCTGTGCACAGTGAAGTTGTCTCATTCTTTGTGCACTGTGAAGTTGTCTCATTCTTTGTGCACTGTGAAGTATTCTCTATCTTGTGCAGTGTAAAGCTGTCTTATTCTATCATCCAGGACCCACCATTCGTGGAGACGTCGCACTCAGTCGGTCGTGTCACAGAGTGATCCCATGGCCCAAGCACCACGATGGGAAGATATACATCCCCTACGAGGTATCTTCTGGCTTCTGTAAGTGATGCTTCCATCTGTGAGACTCTCGCATACACTAGGTTATGGGCCACATCGTGTGTATTACCTATGCTGATGACTGACGTATGAGTCAGATACTTAGTAAACTATGTGCTTTTTCTAATAACGTGTTCTTCCTCCTAGTGCAGTAGAGCAGAATGTCTGCTTATGAGGTTCGCACTGCACACTAGAGCCATTAGTCACATACATAGTGATGCAAGCATGACGATGCATGCAAACAATGAAGAAATTAGCATTTAAAGGCTCACATTTTGCACTGAACTAATTGAGAGACAGACTCCAAGGCTTAGGAACACATAAGTCACTAAACATTTCCATCCAGTACCGGCACTCAGGATGCCCTACAGAGTAGAGAATCCTGAGGGTCAGCATCTGAGTAAGTGGTGGCAGTGTCTGTAAGCCCAGAAAGTGCTTCCACTGAAATATATTATCCTGGGCACGGCCCCTCAGAAATCTGAGGATATAATCTCATATTAACAGTGCACTTTACTGTTAATGACAAGCAGGCAAGTGTCTCTTTGTTTCTGTTTTTATTCGTGTCTCTCCGTGATCGTCTCGCTTCATGTCTTTGTTTCTCTGTCTGCCTCCACGTTTCATTGTTTCTCTGTGTCTGTTTTTGTTTGTCTTTCTTGTCTTTGTTTTGTTTCTCTCCTTGCTTCACAGCGAACACCTGCAACTTCTCTGTGCCCACATCCAGCCCTTTCCCCACGCAGTTCCACTGGCCTCCCCCTCTGTAAAACCATTTTGTGCCACCCCCTGACAGTGTCTTCTCAAATGTCAGTACATCTGAGTATGTTCTCTAATGTGACTACAGACAGGCCCCGGTTACTTCTGGTAATGGCTATTGGGATTTCACCAGTAAGGCTTTATCATTATAAGAGTAAACAACAATGGCATTTCAAGCCGAGTGAAGATGCATTGTATGAAGTGTCAAGGAGATACTGAGGGGAAATGGCTGTGCTGTTCAGAAATGAATGAAGGATTCTACACTCCATGCTGCATGCTTGAAACCTGACATACACTGTTACTGATTAAAATGTTTCTACGAAATCACTAATCTCATTAGCATTGGAACAGTCCCAGTTTCTCTCTCATTGGGGGGCAGTAGAGCTGTTGGGTGGATGGCCTCCATAGCAGTGAAGGAGAGTGAACTGGGGTTGGCAAAGGGACATTTTGTGGTGCAGGGCCCACCTGAGGACCCCCGAGTGCTGGTCCTGCATGGGAATGTTTTGTGCAATGATGTGGTGCGACATTGTTTATCTGCTTGTAATTTACAATGTCTGTGGTGGTATACTAGTTCACGCAATGCATTATGAAACCAGCCACCGAGGTTCTGTTCCCAACCATGGCTAACATCAGTGGCTAGTGATATCTAAACAACTCTGACCTCCACGCTATTTCACCAACCCTCACTGACCAGCATGGTGAAGCATGGTGAAACAACCGCTATGACCATCATGGCATAGAGAGGCCTTCATCCAGTAGTGGATTATCAAAGAATTGTAAATATTATTTTATTTCAGTTGTTTACCTGTAAATTAACACATGACTGTACTATAGTTAATTAGTTGCACTTCAGATTCTGGAGTTTAATTGTTTATGATCAGCTTTATGAAGGTGCTTGAACACAGTGTCATTGGCCCTCATAGCAAAAGGTTTGGAATGCACCAGAACTTAGTGATGCAATTAACAAGCGCTGTTACCAGATCAATCACCTTCACGTGCCACCCCCATTCCACCTTGTCACAGACGCTCATGACAAAGAAGCCATCACAAAGGCAGTGCAGGAGTTTGAGAAGAAAACCCACATACGGTTCCACCCTCGTGGCAACGAAAGGGACTTTGTTCACATCCAAGCCTTGGATGGGTGAGATAAATACATGGCATCCACATTGATCCATTCACATGTCTTCAAACCCAATAATATCAGAGTGAAATGCTTGCTTTATAATGTACTGGGTGTTGTTTGGCTTCATGTCCAACGATTCGCTCTACATGCTGTGAGCTTCTTCAGAACATAATCGAGCAGCTCAAGTGACAAAGCAAATAATAGCACCACCAACAGCAGCAGCAGCCTGAGTTTTTAAATAATTGTGGGGGAACTTGAGCTGCTCCATTCAGTTCCTAAAGAGGCTCCCAACAACGCAATGGAGAGCCATACAGCACAACAGATATTGCTTATGTAGTTGTACATTTTAAGAAGCATTCACGTATACCATACCACCCATGTGTAATAAGTGGCTCCGTCACGGCAGAACTTTATTAAATATTTATTCAAGGTTCTTGCACAGTCACGAGGACTCTCGTTCCCGTGGATGCCGTTGTTCTCCGGCGTAGCTGCGCTTGCCCCGCGCCACGTGGCGTTCACCCCGCTCTCAACCGCACCGCTGACTGGCGGCTGGAGGTCGAGCCGCCACGTGGCTGGTGGAGATGGCGGGGCAGTAGTGACGGGGAGCTCCTCTTCGATCTTCAACCACCAACCCCTAGCCTTACGCTACCGCTGCTTATATTCTCTTTGGCGAGGCTAAGCCCCGCCTCTGGCCACGCCCCTCTTAGAACCTTCGAGAACGTTCCAGAGGCTTCCATGCTAGCTCTGCCCATTAACCTTTCCCCCAGATAAAACCCTACTACTGATAAGGTGTGGACTGTACGACAGTGTGTAAAGTATAACCCCTCAATTATGCAGGAGATGGCGCTCGCTTGTTACACATGTATGATGTGTATTGCTGTGGTGTACATTGCAGATGCAGCTAATAGGGCACAATATGATGTTCTTGTCTTTTGTAGTTTCGTGTGCTGTATTTTAGAATGATAATTTAATCTCGACACCCTGGGTTTTGAGAAATAAGGTGATTTTTAACCAATGTATAAAATATATATTTATAAAGGTGTACTATGTAAATGCATTAAACACATAGTAAAGCCCTCTCTATATCTGGCATTGCCTGCTAAAGTGCTGGGCGAGCTATTCTTTTGTCAATGTCTTGATTTCTTTTCATTTTCTCCCATTGGAAGATAATGTTATGATTGGCTATATATCAAGAGGCTCCACAACTACAAACATTGCCATTGTAAATGTGGTACCAAAGGTCTAGAAGTCTGATATAAACTCCACAAAAATCATATTCTTGGTTCTTTATTGTTTCCCTTCTACGTGACTTTACCGAAAGAACCAACAATATGAATCCCTGCAGTCACAAAAGCTTTAAATCAAAATTTGTAGATTTGTTTAAACTTACTTATAAACACTTTCTTAATCTCACTACATCCTTCAAGTATGAATTCTTCCCTTCCGCAATCACAGTGCATGAGCCCAGGCTGCCGGTAAAGTTACCCTCAGACAAAACACCTGTTCCAGGTGGCCTCCTGCTCAAACTTTACCAAGCACTTGGCCACCATCTGTTTCAGTGCTCCTAGAATGCTCAGTCAGTGCTGGCTCGCTTCCGATGGAGGAGGGCTTGTTATTTTGAATACTCAAACATGGAAGAGCCACCAACATGTCACAACCAATCACTACATCTCATTTATAAACACGGATCACAAAATATTCATGACATCCATAGCAATCCATCTCTACCAAATACTTCTGTCAATCATTCACGAGGAATTATTAAAGGGACGCACTCAACCAGCCACAACAGAAATCTCATTAACTCAATCGCATGAGTACAGCATTTCATTACCGAGGCATATGACATCACCCTTAGTAAAAAAACATTAATACCTACCATCTGATCACCCTGTTGGATCAATTTTGAAAGACCTTTGACTGTTATCCCTTCATATGTGGTATTTTCTTGTAACTTTTGTTTATTCCCATGTGCCAATTACTCAATACTCAAATTTTCTGAACATGCACATCTAAGACCTTCCTGATAATTCATATTGAGACTAATTGAGGCATTCGTGGGTTAAGGAACTTGGCGTTTTTTTTCTTATCAGGTGATAAGGCCTCCCTTTTTATCTGCCATGCGGCATCTAGACCCAGTAAACCTCTGTCAACTACTGTGCTCCTTTGCTAGAACAGCAGAAATTTCAATTAGCCTCGGCTCCCCCAAGATTAATATCTCACAAGGCACTTGACAAGGATAGCTGCTCTCAACCATCCAAAACCCAAGGGCTCCTTCCACCATGAAATAATCAGAATCATTACCATCATCAACCGTGATCAATTGACTGCTGATTGAAGGCCTCTCCAAGTCGCCAAGTCCTGCAATGTACATAAGCAGATTTAATCGCTCCATGTCTTGGGTGGTCCTTTCGTATGCATTTAAATTATTCGCCAACATCCTGCTATTATTCTCGGTGCTCAGGCTGGGGTTGTCTGTGTGATGAGTGGTGAGTGAATGGGGCTCGGTGCTCAGGCTGGGGTTGTCTCTGCAGGAATTGGTCATTCCTCGGCCGTCAGGGCGGGGACCAGGCACTGTCCCTGGAGCCCGGCAAGGTGACCAAGGGCACGGTGCTACACGAGTTGATGCACGCGCTCGGCTTCCATCACGAGCACTGCCGCAGCGACCGCGATCAACATGTCTGGGTGCTGAGTGACAATGTTAAAGAAGGTGCGACGACGTTTGCTCTACTTTAATAAGAGTGAAAAGACAGACATAATGGTAGAAATGCAGGAAGATGTAAAATATTTCCATCAGATACCGCAGATCACAAGTGAACCCAGGCAGGGTGGTGCATTGCGCTCACGATGTGTGTGCTTGTTTTTCACCACTTGTTTTGCACCACTTTAGTAGTTTGTTGCTTGCCAGTAGTTCCGTCAATAATTCCCTATTACTACATCAACACATTGCTTATCCTTGATAAATAAAATTGTCTGGAAAGCCCCTCAAGTGTTTTAGGAGGGTAACACTGCAGTTTTGACAGGATTGATAAAATCAATTTGGCACATTTAATGTATAGTAGACACTCGATTATCCACGCTAATGACGGGAAGGACGACCGAGGATAATTAAAAATCGTGGATAATCCAAAAATATAAGTCTACCGCAGATCTCTATGTCAAAACCCACTACCATATATAGGTATAAATTATGTTTAAGTTAAGACAATTGAGTTTGTTAATAAACAAAACTTATATTTGTAGTAAATAATGTATTGATCTTGTTTTATTGAAAAAGTCCATTAAAAAACACTCACTTTAACAGGTTTGGAAAATTACGTATAATATCCAGTTTCTGATTTAAAGTAAAAACAAGACACTTCCATTTCTCTGCCATCGCAAAGTTTCGTAAATTAAAACTCACAAAATGAATTATCGGATAAATCATTCAAAATGAAGCGCAACTGACGATTTAGATTGTTACTCTTTTGATTTAGAATGAATAATAATGATCGACCGATGCACGTGCTCAGTGATAACACTTTCCTGCTGCCGACCAATAAGTGGACAGCAGAGCCACACCAATCAAAATCAATTAAAATCTGCTCACTGTTGTAAAGATATGCAACGACTGAACTTTACTGTAAAGGCGATCACATGGGTTTCGGATTAACTGGAGCACATATTTGTTAGGTTGAAGCATATGACTTGTAATACACATTTCCAAGAATAGTAATGTATAAGTGTTTTTAGATTATTAATTTGGGCTTACGGGAAAATCCATGAGTTATTCATTTATGTAAAGACATCTCAGGTGGACGGTCAATTCGAAAATCATATAAACCGCACGTGGATAATTGAGTCTACTGTACTTTTTGACATTTTTACATCGATTAGACTTCATATTTTTATTATAATTTGTGTGTAATGTATTAGACTGTTGAACTTTACAATTGGAATTACATCTGCTGAATTAAACAATATCTTAAAAAGCACTCATTGTCAGAAAAAAGTGACATTTTTTTCATGGCGTGGCTGTCTCTACGGATGCAATTTTTGTGTTCCAGAATGGAAACATGCCATCGTGCCAAAAACATCAGCGGAGCATGACACAGTCACCCCCTACGACTACAGCTCCATAATGCACTACAGCATGTATGACAGCTCATCTTTCAGCACCAGCCATGATCTATCCACTGCTGGAAAAAGGCCTCCCTGAGATGCCGGCTTCTCTCACTACTTGTGATGTACCAATACATATATAGCTCCTGTACAAGAGCTGATTTAACCACTCCATCTCTACATTGGGCATGCTGTTGGGGGTGTTTTACTCCGTTTGATGACGCCGTGGTTAGCGTTATTACCCTTTGGGCCCACGCTCACTTACGTTGTCAATATGATGTCTCTATTTTGGGTTGTTCTCTGGGCCATTCATGCACCTCTCCTCACCAGTTCTGTTTTGTTTGATTTGTCATTGTCCGTGTTTCTGAACCATATGTCAGAGGAAGTTATGTGCACTGATTAAACCTTCCTTTCTTCGGAGCATTGCTATGTTGCTTTTCATGATCAAGTCTAGTTTTCAAGAAGCACTGAGCCTATGTCACCATTACAAATGTATTTCGAAATGATTGCTAAAAAACTTTACATTTGTAGTGGAACAATCCTATAGATATTACCTAACGTATAAGGGAATAGAGGGGCTATATGGTAAAGGATCTGGCACCACAACGGGGAACGACAGGGACGAGAACCCCGACTCATGGTGCTGAATGTGAACACCAACAGCACCACTGAGTGGGTAGAGGCCCGCCCCTACACCTCGTGGGTGCGACTTGAGCGTGATCAGTGGACAGACACAAGGCTGTCAGTTAAGTGAGTTGAAGGGCAGTGAAGGTGGTTGTGCATTCAAGGGCAGATCAAAGGGGTGGAAGGGCAGGTGAGGGTCAGTTAAGTCTGGAGAGGAAGAAAGAGCGGCTGGGTTGTGAGACCTCTACATCACGTTGTGTAATAATAACAGAAATGTCACAGTGAAGTAAACACGCTACCAATTGTTCCAAGTGTGGAACAGTATATGTTATTAAATTGTCATACCAATTTGGTGTCAAACGTACACTATTCTCTGAGCCTTCTCTTATAGTTTATATATAGTAAAATGTAGGTGACGTTACACATGCACGAAATGTAATAAACCGTATCATGGCAGAACATGTAGTGGAAGAGCCTCCATAAGACGTGTTTGTATGGAAGTGTGCTAAAAGGATGACAAAGAGGTGGACTAGAGCAGTGTGGAATGCTTTTGGAAAATTTGAACTTGATAATGAAGACTAACTTAACAATGTGCAGAGAGAAGATTGTTTCAAATCAGTGCATGCTACCTCCGATGACTTGGTTCAGACATATGGTCATTTACAAATAAAACAACAAAAAAGAAAAAGTGTGCAAGGTAGGATGGAGATATGCTTGCTGGGACTGATATTGAGAGGAAGAGGAGCGCATGGATTAGACAACATGTGTAAGCTAATTATATAATTGGAATGTTTAAGCCAGTGAGCAGGACACGTCATAAAGAATGGAATGCATCTGAGAGTACATCCACCGACGAGATGGAGAGATGAAATCAGCTCATGTGTTGGATTATTACATCGCAGAATTATGAGAGATGGCAGGGCTTGGAGAAGCTTTCAGTCATGATCAATGTAGCAGTGGATGGAACATGGCGGATGATGATTACTTTTCTTGTAACAGTTCAGCATTCAATGTTACATTTCATAATACAGTGGATATTTTAAAATTATATTTGTCATCACAGTATCGCTTATTTAAAGTGGGCATAAATATTACCCTTGGTTCAAATAAAAAAAATGTTTGAGGTGGCAGTTATGAATTGCTATATATCTGAATGTTATATAGAAAATATCAGAATTACTCGAAATCTGATGATTTGTTATGTAAAAGATATGATTGAGCTCCCAGAATAGTTTTCTATTTATCAACTGAAACTTTTGTCAAAGTGATTGGACAGGCCTATTTAATAAGGCGTTATATGATTGTGTACAGACAGTTCCTGTCTGTTTTTATAACTGTTCCTCGATAGCCTCTGCAATCAGAAGGCCAACCACCAGCGCTGTTTTTACTCATAGGCCTTAGGCCCTCATAAGTTGTAGGCCCTCTGCGGTATTCATATGCAACCTCACCACGCTGCACTATATGCGCTTACGTAACTAACGCAAACATTTCTGTGTACTGAAATGTATTTATATGATTTTTGGGAGCATTTCCGTGAGGTCAGATTTCCTTAAGTTGCGTCTTCCGCAACCCGGGGACTGTCTGTATACTGGATTGAAGTGGAGTGTGGTATATTAGAAAAAACACAGTCACGTCCTTATGAGAGACTATCGGACTATTTTTTGCAAGCATTCAATGTCTTAATATTGTTCTGTCTTGCTAACACACTGCATGCTGCTCTAAGCTCATGGTATTGGATCGATTGGACATGGGCTTCATCGTGTTTTGTCATGCAGTCCACTTTATGTTTTTTCCCAGGATGGCGGGCTCCGTGGATGACCACAGTCCAACCATCATCCCCAAGAACCCTGTGCACATGCTGCACGTGGGACACGGCAACTCTCTGAGCGCCTGGGACGTCAGGAAAGTGCAGATGCTGTACGGATATGAGATGGATGCACCGCTTCCTCCTTTACGGCAGACGGCGCGGCCTGATCACCCAGCCTCAGGTGTGGCACTGAGAGGGGCGGGTACCTTCCTAGGAGCTTACCTGACTTTTCAGAGCTTCAGGTATCCCATACATGGCTTATCATATGAGTGGAGATTGTTTGAAGAGTCATGATCTTGTTACAGTCATACCGTCTTTAATCAAATATGTTGGTTTCCATTATGAATATTTGTATACAGTGGCTACATTTTGCTTTCAAGAGCCTGTTTGTTGAATCAGTTGACACTGAAATGTATTGTGTTGCATTATTTAACAAACTATCGAACAACCACCTTCATGTGATGGGCCCAATTCATGACAAATATTGCATTACGATTTTCCCAAAAAATCCATCAGAGGTGAATCTCTAAAAAGGCCATTTCTCAACATGTAGAGAATTAGTTGCCAATTTAGCAGAATGAACGTGGCACCATTCCTCACCAAATACAATAGCAAATCATTAGCTAGGAGAGGATTGGTGTTATTGCATCATAATACAATCATCAGCGGAGAATGGAGCCCACTAAACAGGCTCCCTCTATACAACTTGCCCACACTCACACCCACAAACGCAAATGTGCGTGTGGGGGACTCCATCCCCTATGGGGGTTCGGACACAAAGCCCAAAGCCACAATGGCTTTGCGCTTTAATCACAGCACAAGCAATGATGAAGCTGCTGTAGCTGATTATGTTTATCATGAAAAATAGGCTGTTGATAATGGCTCAAATGATGACGTTAATAATGACAATACAACAACAGCCGCCATTCGTCACTAAGTTAGAGTGACATCACGACGGCACTTGTGCCAGGCTAGATGCACTACGAGGCCACATGAAGTAATGAAAGCTCACCGACAGGTCACGGGACAGACCCTGCTGCCATGAGTTGGCTGACTGAGATGGCTGGCAGATGTACCATCTGTGCTCCCTACCTTGCCAACTTGCCTTATTTTAGCCATCTGGCACTGTGCTCGTTGTTGTGAACATTGCTCCTCTGCCCTCCAATTGCCCAGTAACATCCTTCATGAGCCTCCTCCATTGAGGCTGATCTTGACACCGCTGGTGCCAGTCTCCAGCAAGTCCACTCAGCTCCATATCCTCTTATACTGCATCAGTCCATCTCTTCTCCAGCCCGTGCTATGCCCATTTAGCCCCTCTATCTGGCTGAACAGAAGCTGCTTTGGCATGGGGTGACTGGAAATGTGGGCTACATGACCCACCCAATGAGCCTTGCCTGCTAGTGGAGCTCATTGATGGGAATAATTATTTTTGAGCTCACACAATCCAGCCTGGTTAAACCCAGGATCATAGGCAGGCACGCCTGAATGTTAAAAACCGGCACAGATGTTCCATTAGAGCGGTCCACGATTTGCAAGCAAAGAGAAGGGAGGGCATGACTGGCCAAGAAGATCTGGAGCTTCATGTGGAGCAACAGACCAGCTTCCACACAGCGTTACACACCTGATGAAAAGATGATGCCACTTGGCCGATTTGGAGTGAAACCTCTGCTGCCAAAATGTAGTTTTTCATAGGCTCACTACCCAGGTATGGAAACTTCTTCACCTGCCACAACTGCCCCCTCACCAATTGGGAGTTGAAAGGGTGGAGTATTGGATCATACATAATACCCAGGCAGGTGCTTCGATTTGTTAAGGCTGATGGTAAGGCACTACCTCTTCGTGGCTTGCTCCAGCTACGGCAGCAGAACCTCCAACTTCTTATCAGAGTGCAGCAACTACCAGATCATCAGTGTACATAACATGGTTGACCAATAGGGAGCCATCCCTTGACCGCACCCAGGCATCGATCAGCCTCCAAATGCATCTGTACCAGATATAAATTCCACTTGTACAACCACGTAAAGCTTGTCGAACTACATGATAATAATTATAAAAAAAATCCCTATATAGCCTTAACAGACTGTAGGAGCAAATGTTGTAAGCGAGCACCTATGAAGGTCAGCACGGCACAATGTACAGTACATCTCTGCTTCGCTCACTCCACACATCACAATGTACATCTCTGCTTCTCTCACTCCACACATCTCCATATATTTCCAAGCTTGGGCAAGGCAGCAAAACAACAGCAACAACAGCAGCAACAAAGGCTTTGTCACCTATTCCAATTCTTGTTCTAGGGATAGTTAAAAGGCATTTAGATGGAAAGGTAATTAGATGGATGTCTTAGGTTTATTGGGAATAACAATGGGGTTAATTAATTGGCTAAACAGTGCACATTTGCCAATAAGGATTGTATTGATGATACATGCAGTGCAAATTGAAGAGCAGAGTAATGAAGTGGGTTTAGTCTGTTTAGTGATTCATAAAGTATCTGATCTGCAAGCAGGATCACCATAGTCGAAAAGTGGTCAAATGAAAGCTTAAACCATTTGCAGGTGCAATCAAATGGAAAACAATGTTTGTTTCTCTATGAAAACCAGGATGTTTTTTTCATTTTCTTAGACATGTGATCAAAATGTGCTTGGAATGTCAGTAAACCCAACTAATTGCAACACTGTTCAATGGTGAAGGGAATTAAACTGGATTTTTGTTTGAATAAAAGAGCATGCTCTTCGTTTTTTGGAATTCAGGAGCAACTTTAGTGATGACAGTTAATTCCTTTGTCAAGGCACGTGGTATTTTTCTTCTCACACAGCTTAAAGGTCGTGATCTAAGCGTGGCTTCCACTCCAGCGCTGTCCTCCAGACAGTCTCGTCCCTTCACCTGATGAATGCCGCTTGTGTTGTGGCCGAAACGTCGTGATTTTTTGTTATTTTATTTTCACCTACGTGACTTTACCCAATAGAACCAAAGAGTATGATGACAGTTAATATTGATTGAAGTTAAAATGGTGTTGGAGATTCTGTTTGACTTAGTTCGGAGATTTATCTGATACTAGCATGACAGTGTAATCAGCAAAGATATTTAATTCTGAGTGATTGAAGTTTAATCTAAGATTGGTTAAATATAATGAGAACAGAATTGGACCCAGCATAGAACCTTGTGGAACACCCTTTGTTTTTTAATATTTGGGGTCGAGATGTTGTCACTATGTACCTTTTGAGAACTGTCTGAGAGGTAGCTCTAAAATCTTTTATTGTACTGTGTGAAAGAATTTTGTTGACCAAGTCTTGTGACTAGATTATTATGGTCAATGGTGTCAAAGGCTCTGACAAGTCTAGGAATAGTACGCAGCAGCAGTGACCTGTATCCAGGTTACTGGAGACATTTAATGCATTCATCATTGTTGTGGTAGTGCAGTGATCCTCTTGAAAACCAGATTGTTTACTGTGCAGGAGATTAAGTTGTTAGGGAGCAGTTTATTCTTTACGTCAGTATTTTTTTTATAAATATTTGAGTTACTGGTGAAAGGATGTAGATTATTCTATAATTATAAGGGTCTTATTTTGAGCCATTTTTATATACTGGACGAATAAGAGTGGTTTTCTATTGAAGTGGAAATGTACCTTCGATAATTGAGAAGTTGAAAATGTGTGTGAGGAATTTATATAAACGCAAGTAACTCGTCTTCTCCCGTGGATGACGATGTCTTCATTGATGTCAGCTTATGCAGTACGTCCACTTCAGATATGGAACTAAACGAGAAGTAGGGCCGAAGACTTTCACTCACATTTTTAGGGTTGGTGCATGAGGAGGAAGAAGTGAGTGATGTGAATGGTCGTGTATTTGGAGAAATGCTACTCGTGTGTTTTGTCAAATATATGTCGTGCTGATCCAACTTGAGAATTACATCCATAGACCAAGTCTTGTTGTGTGAACAGTATTTTGCCATCCAGAATTTTTTTGGACGAACATTTTGCTTTCCTTTGTTTTCAAGTGAATTGAACGTTTGCCCGAAGAGTCTTGGGTTATTTTTTGTGAATTTAGAATAGTTTTATGATCGTATGAAAATGTAGCGTTTCCTACTTTACGCGTGCATATATTTCTTAGTGTTCTATAGGTAATCCAATCAGAGAGGTTATATTGTTTTTGCGTATTTCTAGGCTATTTCTCTAGTTTTCATTAATTCAGAAGTGTTCAGATCAAACCATGGGGGACAATCACCAGTAACGTGGTGCTATAAAATGTGTAGTTAAGATGATCCAATATAAAAAAAACATTTTACTTTAAAGTATTGTTCCTATCAGGGAATTGCTCTAAAGAAAATGTGGAAAAGACATCATAGGATTACCCAAAACTTAGCAACAAAAACCAGAGATAAATGTTTCCATGCATGCGCATAATGTTCTTCCTTGTTTGTGTATTATTTGCTTCTTTTCTGCATTTTGAATTGGTCAGTTTAACATGTAGGCTTTCACGACCAATATCATCCAAAATAAAGGATTTATTTTGGGTTAAATCGCATGAATATGAATGTATCATTAAGCCCGCCACCACCTGACACTGTCATATCAACATAACAGGAGGAATTCTTCACAATTCTGGCTATCGCCTGATGAAGCTGGTTGTAATCACCAGCAAAACGTCGTACTCGAATTGTAAATGTTGTGGGTTTACTCTGCAACACACCGGTGTGCTGAACTAGTAATTAATTGGCACGTTATTTTGAATTGGTTAAGATTTTATATTCATCATGACCTAGGTCTTTCTTTAACCAGAGACTCTTGACCTCAGTAGACTCTTACTGGTTTAAAGTAATGGCACTATCTACCTATCTCTGCACAATAAGACGCAACCCGCCAATGGCATTGAGCTGCATTTCATTGTGAAAGGTTGTTTAATTTGTCATAGGTAATGCACAGGAACAATCATGCTCTTGTCATTACAATCATGTCGGGATTAAATAATACTTTTCAGCATCAGACTACTGGCTTGAGTGTGATTTGTTTGTGTTCACTGTCACCAGCTGGAGATGAACGTGGACAGAGCAACAGCGCAGCAGAGAGAGCCGCTCCAGTAGGAGAGCTCATTGGTGCCTGGAGGAAAAAGGTAACAAGGTGCACGTGATCGAGCAGTGCTACTTTGTGATGCTGGGGTAGTTTTGTTCGACAGCAGAGTTCAATGCCCTGCATTTTTATTATGGTTTTATAATTATTTATTCCATTGTGCTAGTGGGGATGCACACTGGCTCACAGAAAATTAGTTTTGAGAACAGTAAACCACAACACCTCTTGTAAATTTCTCTCTTGAATACTTTTCAATAATCTAGTCCATCCAGCATGGCCTTGTCAAGTGGGATTTATGCGGACGTGCAGTCTGTTCTATCATGCCGCAGCATTGGCTTCATGGTGAGAAAGCCGAGCCATGCAGGCACAGCCCTGCAAGGAGCAGGCCTTGTCCCAGCACATGGATCCGTGGGCTTGGGCCCTCATCCCCTAGCTTTGACTTTTGCCGGGGTCAGCTTTTATTATTATTTTAGAGCAGCATATGTCTAAAGTGAATGCATCATGGAACAAATAGTCTGTATTTTCACATTTAAAGGTTTTTTTGTTCCCCTCTGCTCTGATAAGGTGTCATTGCCCAAAATGCTCATCTGCCACATATTTTTTTTTATTTCAGACAGTTTTAATGAATACATTGCTTCATTTATTTGGGGTCTTCAACACAAATACATCATGTTTTGTTTTTATATTGCGCTGTAAAATATCTTGTGATTATACAAGTGGCAGAAGAAAATGTCATAGGAATGATGTACATAGAAATGTTCAATGGCTTAGATATGTCTTTATTTATGACATGGCATTGTGTAAAGTGCAGATGAAAATAGCTGCTGTATAAAAAGATAAAGTGAGTGTGAGTCCTGGACATGCGATGAATGCCCTGCTTCACAAATGTTTTCACTGACCCTCATGGCACTACAAGCTCTCTGATGTATAACAGCAAGATGCCACTTGCTGACAAGTGCTTACACGCTTTGCCATGCACTTGTGTGTCCGTGTGCATTTGGTTGAATTCACAGACCAAAAAAGACGAGGACAGAATAAAGCAAAAAGGTACAGATTTTTACCCTAAAACCAAGTGGTTTCCTCTGTGCTGGCGAACATCGTACAATGCAGCATGTCTTCGAAACACCAGGATAATGCAGGGGTGGTGTGCACTAGCATATCAATAACAAAACCCTGCTATGTCCACAAATACTCAATATATTCCATTTACAGCTGGACATGGTACATTGCTTTTCATAACATAAAAGTACAAATTATATATTACAAATTCCATATGAAAGAATGGTTAAAAACACCACTGCTGATTCTGGATCGCACAGTCCAGTGCTCCAGTAGTTGGTGAGGCGCGTGACATGGCCCAGCGATGGTTTGTTTGGCACTCATTGCAGAGGTTTTCGAGTCAAGCTCATGGCTGCCCTGGTTAATTCTGCAGTTGTATTCACCATAAAATACGTGACATCTGCTTCCCTATGGATGTTAATGGGCCCATGACGTTATTCGAAAAAGAGTAGGCCATGTGGGCTGACGTCATGGTCCAAATTTGAAAAGTTATACATTATTTAATCGTGAGACGCAAAGAGCAAAATCGCCCACTAATGCGAAAACTTAGCAGGGCCTGAAAAGTGTTAAGACTGAGTGAGGCTTTCTTGGCTGAATAAATGTAATATGAATAACTGTAAAGTACTGGACTGGGACTGCTTGGCATGTAATATGTAGTGTAGAGACACTGCGAAAAAGTCTGATTTTCTTTGCACACTGTTCACTATTTGAGCTTCTGCAGGGCGATTCTTTTTTTATCATGAGTCTCCACATGGTATATTCGTCCACACTATTCAACATTAAACTGTGAGGTGCCAATTAACTTGCCAACATTGTATTTAGGACAATTATTCCAACATGTGTGGAAAGAGAAATATGACTTTCCTCAACTCACCATTTTATTTTATATTAAGAATGATCGATGCCTATTTTTCCTAATGCATAAGAAATATAACAGGAAAATAACTTACAATTGTGTTCTTAAATACGACAAAAGTATTTTTGACAAATTAACTAACAGGACGTTGGCCGGGTTTTCAGTGTCACATGCAAGAAGTTTAATTAAATGATCAGGAGTTTTAATAACTGTTCCTCGATAGTCTTTCCAGTCAGAAGGCCAACCACCAGGGCTGTTTGTACTCATAGGTCTTAGGCCATCATAAGTTGTAGGCCCTGCTTTAGGCCCTCCATTCCGTATTGATGTAACAGCTGAGCTACGGTAGCACGGCCATCAGAATGTTTTTGTCTCATTAGATATTGCTCTGTACAAATTGACATAATCGACACATTGTAGCACCCTAATGGTCAGTTAACAATCTACTCACTTATGCTTCAGCCTTCACTAGTTGAACACTTAGCGACCCATTTTTCAAGCCGTTTCAATCTTGAGTCCGAACATCAGTTCGAAGCTCATGAAAATATTGCAAAACCTTTATTGTCCTGACACATTTTTCACTTAAAATGTCAAGTTCCGAAGTCAGTGCAGGTATCAAAAGTCTGTGTCAGAAATACGGAGGCGATCTTCTATGAGATTTTGATTAATAATTTTACAATTTGTTGAATTATCGCTGAATCCCATATGATGAAATGTTGCCTAACTGTTGAAACTGCATTATAGCTGTATGTCACTTATGATAACTAATTGTAGTGGTGAACGATCATTCTCTCTTCTAAAAATAGTAAAAACAATATCCTCTGATCCACCATGACTCAAGAACTCCTCACTGTGTTGTCCCTCTTGAGCATTGCGAATTAAATCATCAGGTCATTTAATTATGATGACATTGTTTATGACTTTGCCACAGCTATAGCTAGAAAAAAAATGTTGCTTGAAGAAATTAGTGTAGTGAGTGATTTGTGTTTGATGTATTTACCTCGAGTCGAATAAATGTGCTAATTTTACATAGGTAAATACATGTTTAAAGACTTGAAAATTGTAACACATACTTAGGCACTTCCCTCCTCGTGGCTTTAGGCCCCTCATAACTTTAATCTTGCCCTGCCAACCACTGCAAGTTTGGTACCTAAATAAAGATATTGATAGCAGTTCGAATCTCCCCAAGTTTCAAACGGTTAGCTTATATATTATTGAAAATATCCTGGTTTTAGTATTTGTTTAATGTGGCAGTGAGATGTCGAGGGCTGTGCGGCATTGGCACATCATACTCAAAGGGCAGCTAAACACCTGTTGGTGCTGCCCCTGAGCTTAGTAATATTGATGTTATAACATAACATTACATACTCTTTGGTTCTTTCGGTAAAAGCCACCTGATGACGGACACTTGTGTTGTGCCCGAAACGTCGTGATTTATTTTTTCTACCTACGTGACTTTACCGAAAGAACCAAAGAGTATGGATTCCTGCATTCACGAAAACTCCAAATCAAGACGTAACATTACATATATACAATTGGCATTTTGCATTATTAATACATTTTCCAAAAGTACTCGATGCAGCTCTTGTCTGCCTTTTATATCACCATTATGATCCCAGTTTACCTTCAATATTTTTTTTTCCAGTTGTGCCCCTCTGACAAATATCTTCAATTCACATGTTTTTTAAAGAATACAGATTTCAATCGGTGCATATTACTTGCTATGTCAATGTATCAAATAAATGGACATGAATGAAGGAAATTCAATAAAAAAAATGTGCAAAGCAGCATTTACATGTGTAGCGCTGTAAAATGGGCTGTGTACACTTACCTGCAGGGGCAGACACGGTCCAGCAGGGGTGGTCGCTATATTCCCAGCCCCAAAGCAGGAGAGGGCTGCGGGGTGTCCTAGGATCCCCCGGGACCCCTCCCAACAGGAGGGGGCTGCGGGGTGTCCTGGGATCCCCTGAAACCCCCCCTGGAACTCTTTGGAAGGTAGGCGGGGCCAGGGCCTGATACAGCGGGAGGTGTATAAAAGCCGGACCTCTGGAAGGGTCCGGGGCCAGTCCAAGACAGAAGCTAGACCAGCTAGCTAGTTCCCTGGGACCCCTAGCCCCGCTGCCCTTGTAAGGGCCGGGTCTGAGTGGGCCAGTGGTCGGGACCCGTACCTTGGCTGGGTCGGGTCAGTGCAGCCTCCCCTTGGGCACCCGTAGCCGGAGGACCCAGATCCTGTAGCCCCGTGATAGGGCACACTAGCCCGGAGGCAGTACCTCCCTAGGCGGTGGTCAGAAAGGGCCGTTGCCCTCGTGAAAGACTGTTGCTGTACTGCAGCGTTCATTGGAATAATGTGTTGCCTCTGAAGATTCGTCTCCGCCTTCCATAAAACCCACTACACATGAATTAAACTAAAAGGCAGAAAGCGGAACGTGGATTTGAGAACAAACTGAAGTGAAATATTATTTTGACTGTAACGCCAAGTGGTGTTAGGCAGGACACATACTTAAGGTGACGTCCACCATAGAGGTGGAGTGATAAAATCAGACATGGAGGAACTAGATTACTAAATCATAAAACCATGAGAGGTGATTATGCTTGGGGAGGCCTTCAATCAGTGTATCGATCCTGACCATTGATTTTCATTATAAGTACATTACCTTTCGATTTAAAGCTTTCGTGACTGCAATGATTAATCTTCTTTGGTTCTTTCGGGACGACAGTGCTCCAATGAGCGTTGTTAAGATTCGTAGCGTCCTCTCACCGAGCTTAAAAAGACGCTACGAATCTTAACAACGCTCATTGGAGCACTGTCGTCCCGACAGTTCTGTTCTTTCACCTGATGAAGGCTGCTTATGTTGTGACCGAAACGTCGTGAGAATTTTATTGTCTTATTTTATTTTATTATTTTATTCTCATTCTACGTGACCTTACCGAAAGAACCAAAGAAGAAGTACATTACCGTATAGGTGCATATCATGGATTAATAATATATGACTATTTCATTATTATCTTAACATAAAGCATTGTAATTTAAAGCTTTCGTGACTGCAGTAATTCATATTCTTAGCTCTTTCGGTAAAGTCACGTTGAAGGGAAACAATAAAATAATAAGATATATATTGTTTCCCTTCAACGTGACTTTACCGAAAGAGCTAAGAATATAAAGCATTGTAGGCTTTGTAATTTCGTAACATTCATACTTAAGGGATTAATAGGCCACACAAGGCATCTTTAATAATCCTTTGATTTAATGGAAGGGCTCAAGACTCAATGGACCGAACTGAGGTTTCACTGCCCCTGGATTGCAGTGCTATAAAAAAGGCCTATAGTATTTAGCGTTATTATAGGCGCTTCCCACAGAAGTGGAGCCTCATGAAAGCATGATTGATATTCTCAGGATGCAATAGACCTCTGATTATCATGGTTGGCTACGTACGGTGCGAAAAAAGTTCAACATTCATACATATAATGGGCACTTCTCAGACTTGGCGCTAAACTAAGGCTAGTTTATGATTTTAGGCTGCAGCAGAAGCACCGGTATCCAATTGATGACAACCAATTGAGAATTAGCAAAATATTGTAGCTTAATAAATGTCCCATGCTGACCTGTGTGGCGCCTTTGCTATTACTGTAACACTTTCCAAATAAGTTTGAAAGTGCTCTGTCCGTCTATCTTTAATATGGGGTCACAACAACTCTTGTAAAGATGTTTCAATGAATGAAATGTAAGTCATGATGCTATCAGAGATTTGCCCTCGAGAAAACTGTCCAAGTTGATGAAAGGGTTGTCAGAACTCGGAACTAAATAAACAACAACGCTAAATATAAAAGCCCATTCAGTCAAGTAACCTGATGACGTCATTACTCGCAACGTTTTCGGGAGACGGTCAGATGGCGTGTAACGTCATGCAGCATGTGACGTCGTCCCGTATGACTCATCAGCCATAATTATCAATCCACTGCTAGATGAAGGCCACCATAATCCTACGATGTAACAATTCACCCAGCACCTGCGCACAAGTGGATGTAATCACTCCATCTCCACGGTGCTTGTACTCTTAGGCGCGTTCCCTTCTTTGTCTGCCACAATGCCATTTTCGACCGCTGGCCATCATACCCTCAAGCATCGTGTGTCGAACGAGTATTTCTTGATCGTCAACATTGTCTTTAACCTCTATATACGCTCTCTCATGTAATTTCGAGTGTGCATCTTTCTCCAAGCTTAAATAAACACTTTTCAGTTTTACACACTTTCCATTCTTTGCAGAATTTTTATTTCTATGTCAATGTCTATGCAGGTAGTGTGTATCAAATATCCGTAGATAACGCATGTTTATTCCTTGTTTTTACTCAGGCAGGTGACATCCCGAGCTCCAACATCGTATCACAATATGCCAATGCGGTTTTCATTGGTTTGAACAAACTGGGGCAGTGCCACCTTAAATGCAGGCTCCAGTGTTTTTCAGGTTCCTGATGAAGATCCAACATAGCACTGATGCCTCGTGCTTAACCTATAGACCTTGCAATGCCATCATCCAGGTTCTCGTAATGTTCATTCACACTTCCACCTTTTTGTTCTGTGTAATTTCTGGTGGAAATATACAACACACAAGCCTCCTCAGGAACCTGATTTTGTTTTATATCTAAGTCGAATGTGCATGTTAACAAGAAAACATTAAATGTTGTGCGAGTTCTTTATCATCGAGTTATTGCAAAGAACCAACTAATTTTATTGTGCAATGGTTGGCAGAGGAAAATCACGAAAAAACGAAGGATCCAGTGAGGAAGGTCTTGCGTGAACTGAAGAAGTTCTCCAGGTAGGAAGATATTTTTTGCACCGCCTGTCCCACGCACTGGTCTCGGGTCTCCCTGACTTGTGACAAGCAATCGTGAGAACCATTGTGAGAACACGATGTCATGTAAACAGACGGGTGCCCTCTGCTGTGTGCGTGCGCAACGTGATTCACTCCGCGCACCTCCTGCTCAGTGCACTGGGCGTGCAGTGACCTTCCCATGCTGGCAGGTTTGACGGTGCAGCAGTGCTGACCCTGGAGTGTCTCTTGGAAGAGCTGACTGCTGAATGCTCAAAGGAGGAAAAGATGTTGCGGCACTCGGCCTACAAGGATGAGGGAGGGCCAGGTGCGTTGTAGCTGAACAAAGTTCATCTATACACTTTACAACGCTGTGGACAATGTGTTGGTGATTGTAAACAAATCCAGACAAAGAGTAGAAATTATGTATTAATGCTATCTGACAGAAATATATCTTTGTCCTAGATCTTCTTAAGAAGATCCTTGATTCTCCCAAATCGGAAGATGTGAGAATCCCTCTTCTGGAAATGTTGAGCAAGATTTTCAATGCTGTTGCAGTTCAAACGTCAGACGAAAGTAAGACTGCCAATTACCTGCACCTCCCTATCCTCCTTGACTCTTTTTGCCCATACACTCTCAATATCCCTGCACCCACTTTTTTATTTTGCTTGTGCTCCACTGGCAATGCAGCATCACCAAATTATATAGGTAGCAATGGTAGTGTTTCATTATTTTGTTTAAAATAGTTTAGACAAATGTTTTAAAACAAGTTTGAGATCAACAGGCATGAGATGCTTTGTGGCATTGCGGCCCGTTTGGGATGGCAATGGTGTCGGGAGGCCTTCATCCAGCAGTGGATATAGAACGGCCAATTATTATGATGACAGCATACAGCTTTTATTAATGTCATATTCGATTACATCAAGGAGATGGTTGTCATCATTTGTCTGAAATGTCTGCACTGCTGTGATAGGCTTGCCGAGACACATAGCCCATTATGAGCAGGGCAAGGGGAGATGGCGTGGACACTCATGCGTACCGCCCAATGTCCAATCCCTACCAAGATCATGCAACTTTGCAGACACCTGGATGCAGATCACCATGAGAATTAGCATTTTCAAGGTTCAGGTCCAGGGTGGCTGACATGACTCACTGTTATGCTTATTTAATCATGCGAAAGTCACTCCTCAAATGACCAACTGAGTGGCATGATCTGTATTTGCAACCCAGAGCAAGTGATGGAAATTCCACATCCTATTGGTAGTGGCCACCTTTTCAAAGGACAAGCAACTATGACGTTTCTAGTTTTAATTCACAAACAGGTTTAGGTAAGCGGCAGTCAAGATTCGAACTCGTGAGAGTGCTCATAATAAAGGTTTTTGGGTTAGATCGCGTTTATTTATAAATGTATCGTAACCCTCCACCACCCGACACGGCCAATCAGCAAAAAAAGTGTCACGTTGACAAAAGACAAATAATTCACTACTTTAGCCCACCGGTGTGTTGAAGAGTGAATCCACATTTACAGTTTGAGTACGACGTTTCGCTGGTAAATACATCCAGCATCATCGGGCAATTCGCCAGAATGGTAAAGCCCTCGCTTGCTCCCGGTTTTATATAGAGCAGCAGGGTGACGTCATCACTTAACTCATATCAGGTGCAGTGATTAGAGGAGGAGGGGGGGGTATTGTAATTATATAATCGATTAGTAATCAGTCATTGGTTTTGATTAGTAATGAGTTGTAAATTAGTAATTATTTAATCAAAATGTAATGTGTATTATTTAATAATACGCTTGCAGGCCGCACTAAGCCTGTAGCTGTCAGAGCGATTAAAGTTATTCTTGTTCCTCTCAATTTCAATGGATTCTCTAATTAGTCTTTGCCAGTAATAATTAGTTTTACACACCACTGCAACATTGTCAAAATCAATTGAGTGTCCTTGTTGACATGCATGTTCTGCCACTGCCGACAGTTGTGTTTGAGATAATTTAATATTTCTCTGATGTTCTTTTAGTCTTACACTGATGTTACGTCCCGTCTGCCCAATGTAGCAGCTGCCACATAAACAATTAATCCGATATACACCTTCTGTTGATAATTTAGGTAATGCGTCTTTAGTGCAAGATACTAGTTTTTGAATTTTGTGTACTGTACCAAATCTTACTGTAATGTTTTGCTTTTGCAAAACACGGGCTAATTTGTCAGTTACTCCTGAGATATATGGATTTTTTATTGTTTTAACAATCTGGTCGCTTTCAGCAGTATTGCTTTGCGATCGTGATTTGGCATTCAGTGCTCTGTTAATTTGAGCATTATTGTAGCCATTCTGTCGTAGTGCGTCTTTAACGTGCTTAATCTCTCTCACTAGACTCTCACCATCTGACACTGTTTTAGCCCGATGTATGAGCGTCTTGATAAGAGAGGATTTCTGAGCTGGATGATGATGTGATTCTGCATTCAGATAGGCATCAGTGTGCGTTTGCTTTCTGTAAACGCTGTGTGTTATTTTACCGTTTAGGCCATGTCCAAGCAAAATATCTAGGAATGGGAGTGTGTTATTCACCTCCATTTCCATGGTGAACTGGATGGCCGGGTTTTGTGCATTGAGATGATTTAGAAAATCATTAAGTGTATCTTTACCATGTGGCCAGACAACCAAAGTGTCATCCACATATCTAAACCAAAAGGATGGTTTTAATGTGCTCGAGGCAAGTGCTCTTATTTCAAAGTTTTCCATGTACAAATTTGCTATAGCAGGGGATAAAGGAGAACCCATTGCTGCTCCTTCCTTTTGTTTAAAGAAATCCCCTCTCCATAAGAAGTAAGTGTTATTTAAACAATGGCCAGCAAGTTTCGGAATATCTTTTGGTAAACCGGTATTCTTTACTAGTGTATCAAGTAATTTAAGCGATTCGTCCACTGGAACCTTAGTGAATAGAGAAATCACATCAAAACTTACCAGAATATCATCAGGAGTAAGTTTAATATCTTTAATTACATTCACAAGATGTTCTGAATTTTTTATGAATGAATATGTCCTACCGATGTAGGGCTGTATTTGTTTGGTTATATATTTTGCTAATTGATATGTGGCAGAGCCAATTGTACTGACTATGGGTCGTAATGGGATGCCGATTTTATGAATCTTTGGTAGCCCATAGAGTCTAGGTGGTTTTGAGGTCCTTGGCTTAATTTGGTATTGCTCATTTTTAGGGATTAATGAATTTGCAATTATTGCAGTGGTCTTACGTTCTAAAATATTAGTTGGATCTCGTTTAATTTTAATGTAGGTACTTTCCTCTAGTAAATTTCTAATTTTATTATCATAATCGGCTCGTGCACTCTCTCTCTCTCGTGAGAGTGCACTGGTAGGCAAAACGCTTTAACCACAGCACCACTGCCAAATATCCTGTCATATATTCTAATAAAATAATTTTTTTACATTGTTCAAAAATGTTGACTTTTTATAAAATAATGTCACTTATCCAGGTCAAGCTGCAATATGGTTATTGGTAACATATAGTGGTATTAACACTGTCATATTAACATGTATATATGGTAATATTCACTTTTTATTCATTATTGTTACGTTACAGATGTGCGATATATATGAGATGGATGTATGTCCATGTGAATATGTTGTGAATGTAGAATGTTACATTTTCAGAATCAAAAGTCCACAAATCTGGAGACATTGCAGGTGACCCTTCAGAGGAAGTTGTGCAGTGGCCCAAACACAAGGATGGCAATGTGTACATCCCCTACAATGTCTCTATCGCATTCAGTGAGTGCAACGCGTGACACTTGATTTATACTGGGTTACGTTACCTGTGTCTGCTGGTGCCATGCTGTGTTACGTTACCTGTGTCTGCTGGTGTTGGGGTGGGTTATGTTCCCTGTATCTGCTGGTGCTAGGCTGGGTTACGTTACCTGTGTCTGCTGGTGCTAGGCTGTGTTACGTTAGCTGTGTCTGCTGGTGTTGGGGTGGGTTATGTTCCCTGTGTCTGCTGGTGTTGGGGTTGGTTACGTTCCCTGTGTCAGCTGGTGCTAGGCTCAAGTGACATAAAGAGGAACACATGGAGCACGGCACAAGCACAAAATAGACATCTCATTTACTCTTCTTTGATTCTTTCGGTAAAGTCACGTAGAATGAGAATAAAATAATAAAATAACACAATAAAATTATCACGACGTTTCGGCCACAACGCAAGCGGCCGTCTTCAGGTGAAAGGTACAGACCTGTCATCCACGGGCGCTTGCGTTGTGGCCGAAACGTCCTTAGAATTTTATTGTGTTATTTTATTATTTTATTCTCATTCTATGTGACTTTACCGAAAGAACCAAAGAAGATAAATCCTTGCAGTCACGAAAGCTTTAAACCTCATTTACTGTTAACAAAGATAAGTGGGCTTGGGTAGGACACATCATGGCTAAAACAGATGAAGGTCAATGGAAGGGACTGGTGAGTGCCAGCCAAAGAAGGGAACGAGATTATTACCAATGCGGCGAATGAGCGATAAGATCAGCTTGTGCAGGAAGGGTATCGATTGTGTCATAGCAGGACCATTTGGGATGGTATCTGCATGGAACCTTCATCTAACAGTGGATCTGTTATGGCTGATTATTATGAAACTTCGATTAAACATGTATTTAAATATTGAATTACTGCTTTGTGTTTGAATGCATGTAAAATGTGATTACCTAATATATACATCAATGTCATTACATTTCAGATCGCTCTGAAAAAAATGTAATTGAAAATGCCATCCAGGAGTTTCAGCGGAAGACGTGTGTACACTTTATTCCAAGAATTCGGGAGCTGGATTACATCAACTTTCAGGCACTGGATGGGTGAGTGGATGTGCATTAGTCCTGTGAGTGAATATGTAGCCTGTGTGCGTCCATGGTAAGTGGTGCTCCTAGTAGCACAGTTGGCTAGGTACAGTGTGAAAGAAGTTCAACATACATACATCTGCATGCAAGCATGTGTGCTTTAAGGGTGAGTGTAATTACATCTGTCCAAGCACTTGCATAAAAACAAAGATATGAAAATAATGACCCGATACAATTAGTGTATGCTTATGTCACCGAGCACCAAGTGTTATATTTTATAATTTTGATGATTGATGTTACTGATCATAGTTCAAATTTAAAAATATTATTAGACTATATAATCTTGGATGTGGCTGTATGAACCGTGAGATACCGGAATCAAGTGAGAAGTGAAAGTGGATCTATAGTTAGAGTTTAGAGTTTATTTTAAATTGTGACATGGATGGCTGTGTAGCCAATTTTCTGGCTGTTTTAAACGTGAGATACATGGTACTGCGGGACTATCGCAGCAGCTACAACAAAGCAAAACAAAACGTCAACGTTGCAGAAAACGAGTACAGGGTCCTTAAGGAATATTGCACAACTTGCAAACAAGGTATTTCACATTATTGGTTCTTTCGGTAAAGTCATGTAGAAGGGAAATAATAAAATAATAAAAAATAAAACAATAACATTCTCACGTTTCTATTGCAACACAAGCAATCATCATCAGGTGTGAAAACCACAGCAAGAAAATTCGAAAAAAGTATTTCACGGTTGCAAACGAGACACACGCAGATAAAAACTGTAAATGTAATATAAGTCTAACAGTAACATAAACACACACACATCGAAAAAGACCATACAAACATGTGGGAGCCAGAGATTCCAGAAAAAATTATATACATGTGCAGGTAACTGCTGTATTTTGGTATACCTGAAGCAGAAAGTTTAACTTTGGTACTTATCAGCTATGTGATAAGTGCAGAAACAACGCCTTTTGTTAAGTGATGTTTCATCTTCAGGACTGAGGAAACCTGAGATTATTCTTGTTTATCCATTGGTCCCCAAGAAATATTGAGCAAAATATGACATTTATTAATTTGAGGTCACATACAAAGGAACTATGTTGGGTATTACCTCACTATACGTCACAATGGGTTTAAGAGTTCAAGACAAAATGCTATTTTAAGTTCTATGTTAAACAAAAATTACATGGAAAGTAGGTGATGTGCCATTCTTTTTTTTATTGAAAAGGCCACAGTTCTCAGCGAGTGCGGCATTGTGGGAAAGTTACGCTGTACTATATAATGCTGCACAACGAAATGACTCTCCGTGTCTCTTTAGTGTAATGTAGTGGCTGTGTGTTGTTTACAAGACATCCCGGGTGCTGTGTGAGCAGGAGCTGGTCGTTTCTGGGCAAGAAGGGAGGGGCTCAGTCTGTGTCGCTGGAGCCCGGCAAGGTGACCAAGGGCACGGTTCTGCACGAGTTGATGCACGCGCTCGGCTTCCACCACGAGCACTGCCGCAGCGACCGTGACCAGCACATCAAGGTCCACGAGGACAACGTCGAGGAAGGTGGGGAATAAACTAGACTAGAGAGTGAGTTTAAAGGATGACAGAATAATAGGAGAGACCAGCAGGGATAAGATGATGAAACACAATGGAGGCAGTTGATTGAAGAAGTTACAGAAATTAGGAGTGTAAGCGTAAACAACAAAGTACATGTTTGCGTACATATGAAAACAATGTCTGTCTGGCGATACTAGAATAAGTCTAGGTCTGATTTATTTTAAAATATGACCTATGCTTAGACAACTCTTAATCATTTACTTTTAACAGTTTGAGAGTCCATAGAGATGAATGTTCTCATTTTAATAATGCTTTCTGACTGTTTGATGTGGGGGTCACAATCTCTCCCATATCAATTACCTTCTATCAATAAGGGGTATTATAAACTTGTGTTACTCTAAAGGAATTACCCTACAGAAGACCTGGTAATTTATCAAAGGGTTGTCTAAAATTCTGGAAAGAAATCTTATCAGTAATTACTTCGCCTAGTGGACCTTTGCATGATATCACATACCACGGCTGATGACATCATATGCTCATGATGACCACGCAGGTGACATCAAGTAGCTATGTGTGACAATCTTGTTTATCATTCACTTGTTAACTTTAAACATAAATAGAGTTGAGGCCTAGTGCCTCCGTGGCAAGGTCTGCCTTGCCTGGTTTTCCTGCCCAAGTCCTCTCCCTTATCTGGAAACAGGTATCAGGATGAGATCACGGTAGGCACATGTCACTCATTGTAAGTGGCATCCGCAGTGGTGTGTGACTTCACACAGTAGCCAAAGAGACCCATGTAATTAATGGTGAGGTTTCTTTCCACTCAGTTTTCGCCCTTAATAGCAACACAACTGTATAATAACCCCTTTTCGTAATAAGTTATGAACACTGATAAATTCAGGCATTATAAGATTGGAATATTTTGAGATGTTGGTGTCTTGTTAAATGAAGAAAAATAGTTGATGAAAATTAAGAGTCACAATAAAGTGCTCGAGAAAGTTCAGGAAAGAAATTTGAATGGAATAACTCAGAGAAATATGGACTAATTAAGGGTGGTGGAAAGGCTTGTTGAACAAAGCTCGAAGAAAGATGTTGTGCCAAAGGCTAAGAGGTAGAAAAGGAAGGCACCGCTCAGTTACTTGAAGAAAGGAGAACAGAGAACAAGATGAGAAAAGTGAACCATTACAAGGAGGGAACTTAAATTATGAACTCAAGAGAGTGATGGACATAATGTGTATCAGTGTCTTCTCCGAGCACTGTTAAGGGGGCAGGCTATGTAGGAGTGGTTAACTGCATCTGCTCAGATCCACTTGCGCCTCACAGCTGCCTGGTAACACTGAGTGATCCTTCACAAGGTCTCCGAAGGCTTCAAAACAAATGAGAGATACATTTCAGTTGCATACATTATGCCAGTGATACACCAGTGATACGTGTCATGAGTTAACAATTGTCCTGCGTGGCATCTGGTGCAGCTGATCTCTGTCAGTTCAAGCGGCTGGAGTCCAGTGACCGAGTCTACGGGCTGCCCTATGACTTTGACTCCATCTTGCATTACAGCAGGTGAGCAGTGCACCCCTTCCATGACGGGGACCCGTAGCCAACTCGTCTGATGAGCATTTGAAACTGAATTTGTCTTATGTTTGGTAACATTGCAGAAATATTATTCAACTCGGAAATACTCATATATTATATATCAATTATCCTTAACACGTGACACTCGGAGATAAATTAAATGTTGCTGCCCCTATTCCTGTGTTTTTGATTGTGATACATTTGTGAGGAATTTAATAAAAGCCCACTTTTTCTGTTTATAATACTGTTTAGTTGATAAATTGGCCGAACAACTCCCCGTAATGTTCATGTTGGCAATTTACATGGGTCAATACGCATTTTACTAGACAAAAGGGGACATAACTGACCAGGGCCTGGTCCACTGTGGCAGCAGTGAGTGGTGTTTTACCCATGTTGATAGTTTTCTTGCCATTCCCAAGTAAAATAAAGTGGGCAGACCCTGGGGCATGGCAGTGAAACGATGGCCACCAGCGCATTGCCACCCTGCTCTGGCAAGTGAATCAGCTGGTTAAAGTGTAGAGCGCACACACAAGCTGTGTGCGCCTGCACTTGGGTATGCCTATGGTGCCACAATTCACTGTCATAACGATCCCATAAATACACCAGCAACTTGAGCAATGGGTTAAGGACAAAGATATGATTATATGCCCAATATCAAAGCACCAAGAGGAAGAGGTTAAAAATCTACGGCAAACAGACAAAAAGAGAAACAAATTTAGATCGCCGGACAAGGAAATTATGTCGCATGCTCACAACATACACACACAAGGGGCGTAACAGCCATTGAAGTCCAGAAACCAACATAGACCAAGGAGAAAATCCAACATCACAAGACCCAGTCGACCATCCACCCAATCACAGCAGCCTTGATGCCACCAACCACATCACGGTCAACACAACTGCCAATACAGTTGCAAAGGATCCCCCATAAATGCAACACTGGGAAAGGCCCCCTATGTCAACACACATTAGCTGAGGCAAGCCCCAAGAGAAGGCTCACGATACACTTGGGCTCACTCAGAAAGTGCCACCCAGGAAGGCATTTCGCAATAGGGAGAATATCTTAATGTCAGCCTCACACTTCCCCACTCTTGCGATAGGCAATAGGGGGTGGACTCAGGAATGAAGTGGCAGTGGGCAGACTTCACGCTGAGCTGTACACATACTTGTCCGCTCTGGCCCCACGCCCCGCCTCTACTCACTGGTGCCTGCAGCTTAAACCCATTGCCACGGTGCAGGGGAAATGTGTGTCAGATTTGTTGTCCCGTGTATTCATGTTCCCAGCCGCCCTACCATTGATTTATTATTCACTTTGTGAGATGTGTATATTCACATAGTGTTTATTTACATACTTCATCTGACTTGCAGGTTCCTTGGGAATTAAAACATCAATAAGACTGGGAAGGATGTAATTTGATAATGGATTATAAATTTAAATCATGTATTTTTATTTTCAGATGTGCATCCTCCATTGATGGAGTCAGTCCAACAATTGTCCCCATTAAGGAGACTAAAACTTCGTTTGGCCAGAGAGACCACCTCAGTACAAATGACGTGTTGAAAGTGCAGAGGATGTATGAAGAGGTATGTAACTGAAAGCAGGGTTTGTTTTGTCAATAAAATACAATTTCGGTAAAGTCACGTATAAATATAAAATAATAAATTACATAATAACATACGACGTTTCGATTGCAAAGCAAGCAATCATCAGGTACAAATGAACGAGAAACACACCTAGTAAACTTAGAAATATAATGCAACACAGCGCAGAAAGTCGGCTGACACAACAGTCAACACCCTACCTGGTTGATTACGTCCAAGAGAGAAACAAGACACAGAACCGGAGACACATACACAGACACACAAGCGGAAAGAGTTAACACAGAGACACAGAGAGAGAGACACACGCATGGGCACACAGAGAAACAACGTCTCTGTGTCGAGGCCTTAGGGGGGGGGGGGGGTTAGAATAATTAATTAGAATAATTAGCATGTCAATGTGAGATCCCACAATGAGAGAACCACCGCCAACGCTGCAAAAACCGAGGGGGAGACAGAGAAGAAGGCAATACTGAATCAAACTAACTTAGTAAAATTTGGAAATGTAATGTAATGCGACACAGAGCCGGTCAACACACAATTAACACATGGTCTGGTCAATTACTCCACTCCAAAGATTGCTCAATTAGAAGTTAAGTGTGAAATTTGGGAGATAGACAAGGCACAGACATGGAGACAAAGACAGACACACAAGCAGAGAGAGACAACAACGAGACACAGAGAAATTTGGGAGAGAGACAAGGCACAGACATGGAGATACAATAGAACCAAAGAATAATTCCTGCAGTCACGAAAGCACCTAATCGAGTTTGAATCGCCTCTACGGGGAGGTTTTAAGTTTGTTTTTTCCTCTCTCTGTCTCGTTGTTGTCTCTCTGTGCTTGTGTCTTTGTGTCTCCATGTCTGTGCCTTGTCTCTCCCAAATTTCTCTGTCTCGTTGTTGTCTCTCTCTGCTTGTGTGTCTGTCTTTGTCTCCATGTCTGTGCCTTGTCTATCTCCCAAATTTCACACTTAACTTCTAATTGAGCAATCTTTGGAGTGGCGTAATCGACCAGACCATGTGTTAATTGTGTGTTGACCAACTCTGTGTCGCATTACATTACATTTCCAAATTTTACTAAGTTAGTTTGATTCAATGTTGCCTTCTTCTCCGTCTCCCCCTCAGTTTTTGCAGCGTTGGCGGTGGTTCTCTCATTGTGGGATCTCCCATTGACATGCTAATTCTTCTAACCCCCCCCTCTCTCCCCCTCTCTAACTATTTAAGGCCTCGACACAGAGACGTTGTTTCTCTGTGTGCCCATGCGTGTGTCTCTCTCTCTCTGTGTCTCTGTGTTAACTCTTTTCGCTTGTGTGTCTGTGTATGTCTCCGGTTCTGTGTCTTGTTTCTCTCTTGGACGTAATCAACCAGGTAGGGTGTTGACTGTTGTGTCAGCCGACTTTCTGCGCTGTGTTGCATTATATTTCTAAGTTCACTAGGTGTGTTTCTCGTTCATTTGTACCTGATGATGATTGCTTGCTTTGCAATCGAAACGTCGTATGTTATTACGTTATTTATTATTTTATATTTATACGTGACTTTACCGAAAGAACCAAAGAATAATTCCTGCAGTCACGAAAGCACCTAATCGAGTTTAAAACACAATTTGTACCAAAAAGTTAATGAGCATTATCAATGATGTGGCACCTAAGAATCTTAGGGTCCATAACCAACCTTTTGCTTAATGTTGCAATATATGCACCCTTAACACAGTGTAACCAGAGAATAGCACGTGAAGTCATACTTAAATATATAGTTTTCTAGGGGTAGACAGCAAAGGCTGACTATACCTGATTAGATCAAAGCTGATCGACTTATAATCCTATCAGGTATGTTTTTATGTTTTCGAATGTGATCACCTTGTGCCAATGTTTAGTTGAATAATAACTTTTTACTCAACACTGACTGAAATATTAAATTGTTATTCTCTGTACAGCGCAGTGGGTAAATAAATAGCAGAGCTCAGTTACTACTGCTAAAGTGCAATGGGTTCAATGTCAAGAGGTCATCGTGGCCAATGCTGGAGAAGCCACCACATTCCGGCTTCGCTAATGTTGCTTCATCACGCAGTTTTGGCAAAGCCGACAGGCAAACACATGGGTCACCTTTTCCTTTCTGGCATAGTTACGCGGATTTCATAGGGCTAGAACACCACATGAATGGCACGCACTGATTCTACACAACCCCGACATCTACAGCATAGCATGACTGTATCCCTGTGCTTCCGCAACCCCGCCTACTTCAGCTCATTCCACAGCTCGACTGGGGCATACCAAGATGCCATACCCACGTGGCAAAAGGACCCTTTTCTAGTATTGCACAAAGCAGAACTTGCATGAGTCTGCTAAAAGGCTATCATTTTATCAATAGTAGATGTAATGACAGACAAACATTGTTCATGAGTTGGACCCATGAACTCTGGGATTTAGATATAAATTAGCTAAATAAACTGCTCATGTTTTAACGTGAGCTAGTTGTGGCTTCTGCTCAAAGGATATGATGCACACTACATGATGAATGTCCTACCCTAATAGTATATCTGTATTTGCCTCAGTGGCAGATGTATAAAGCTCTTTATTGAGCCAGGCTGTCCCTGAACGTCCTGTCTCTGTGTAGACAAGAGAGAAGCTGAAGATGGAGACCGAGAGACAAGGTGAGTTGAGTGTCATTGTTCATATATTTATGGTGTAAATGTTTAAAATTACACAGCACAGAGATGCGTGGAGTGGGAGACGTGGGGACACAGCACAGAGATATGTAGAGTGAGAGACGTGGGGACAGCACAGAGATGGGTGGAGTGAGAGACGTGGGGACAGCACAGAGATGGGTGGAGTGAGAGACGTGGGGACAGCACAGAGATGCGTGGAGTGAGAGAATTGGGGACAGCACAGAGATGGGTTGGACACAACACAGATGGATGGAGTGAGCAGAAGCCTTGTGTTGCTATGATGCACGGAGTGAGTAACTAAGGTGCAGCTCGTACCACCACATCAGAGCACAACATTGTCGTTTCCACAACCTCCCAATGTAAGAAATAGGAAGATAATGTGCCAAGTCAAGTTTATTTGTTTAAGCAGGAGTGAACTCGAGTGGCCAGGATGGCTTCATTTACAGGAGTGACTTGGGTCACCAAAATTATGAAAGCAAAATAAATAACAACGTATAGCAATTAAATTAATAGAAATCAGAGAAAAATCAACTTTGTTATGTGAGAAATCGAAAATATTGCACGAAGATGCAACACTGTTAAATAATACATTTCCTTTACCCAAAGTTGGCTCGGGGATATTATTTTCAGATTGATCATAGTACAATTAAGTTATGGTAAAGCTCAATAACTATATGACTGTTGTAATACTGTGTAAACAGACAAGGGATATATGAGTGGCATGCAATTGCAAGTTACAAAGAATCATCAGTTGGGAAACAAATTGTGATTTCAGAATATTTAATCAGAATCAGAATATGTATTGATACTGGAGGAATCCGATGATCTATAAAGCTTTTTCACAGATGTCCATATGTAGCTGGAAGAGTAACCGAGAACGTACTCTGAAGCAATTTAATTCCAGGTGTTCGGGGCGTTAACAGAGAATGAGTGAGGACCATGCGAGTTTGTTGTTATTCCCACAATGCACTTGAGTGTTGTGGGGCATCTTGGGTTTCGAGCATTAGGTTAATGAATGAACACTCGGGAAAGGTAAGAGACTTATCCAGTGTGGTAGGAACACACTTTAACGTAGCATTCAATCACCATTCTAAGGGGGTGAAGGATTCATTCGGCCTCCTTGAGCATTTGCATTTGGGTTCCACTTTTCACTGGTAGTAGAGAAGACATTGTTTTTCGATTTCCAGGTGAAGCAAATGTGATTGATCATTCTCAGCCAGGCGTTTTGTGACCTTTGGAGCCAGTAGAATGACAATATAACAATCATATCTATTTTGTATACTATATATACACAATTATAAATATGAATAAAGATGTTTTAAATATCTCTGTTATATTCCCATCCGAAGATGCTCAGCTAAGAGGCCGAGGACCCGGTTTCCTGAGAAAAGTGGAGACCAGTGCTCAGGCCAACAGCAAGGTGGGAGCGCAATTCACTGCTCCACCCCCGCAGTCTCCCACCCCACTAACCCCACTTCACTACTTACACTCACTGCTCCACCCCGCAGTCTCCCACCCCACTAACCCCACTTCACTACTTACACTCACTGCTCCACCCCGCAGTTTCCCACCCCACTAACCCCACCTCACTGCTTACACTCACTGCTCCACCCCGCAGTCTGCCACCCCACCAACCCCACTTCACTACTTATACTCACTGCTCCACCACGCAGTTTCCCACCCGAACAACCCCACCTCACTGCTTACACTCACTGCTCCACCCCGCAGTCTTCCACCCCACCAACCCCACTTCACTGCTTACACTCACTGCTCCACCCCGGAGTTTCCCACCCCACCAACCCCACCGCACTGCTTACACTCACTGCTCCACCCTGCAGTCTGCCACCCCACCAACCCCACTTCACTGCTTACACTCACTGCTCCACCCTGCAGTGTCATCATATGGGTGATGTCACTTCCCTTTTCGGAATCATCAGAAACAAAAACAAATTTAGATTGTCAGAAATGTTGTATCTCGTCCTGATTTTTGGTTTTGTCACATTCATACATAAATCTGTAACACATTCCAATACCCGAATGAACACCATGATCGTAAAGTCCCTATGCAGTTTAAATGAATGATTTTCACACAAAAAAGTTACACATTTAAATGACTCGTGCATTCCTGCACGTCAACATTTCCAATTATTCACACTTGTGTAGTTTCTCTTAAACATTTTGCCACACATCTTGAAATTTCTTTAATAAATCTTAAAGCTGAATGGTTTTATTTTCTTTGAGTTCTCCCCCAATTCGTGGCTCAGTGTTGTACTTATCCACAAAAGAAGAAATCAAGGGCTGTCAAGTATGGGGACATTTTACCAGTTTCTTTAAACTTAGTCACCCATGCTGTAATGTCCTCTCAGATGGAGCCTCAGACACCGTAGACCTAATCCACTGTCTCTTAAAAGTCACTGATCTTAGCTCTGCAATCTCTGGACCCGAGCCCACTGTCTTGTAACACATTCACGAATTAATTTTGGGACAAACCACTGAGCTTTCTGCTGCATTGTCTCTATCTTGAAATTACCTAAGCACAGTACTACACTTGGATGGTAAGGGCTGAAATTACTTAAAAAATAAACAAAGTTTTAAATTGTCTCATCTAAATTGCTCAACTTTGCTTGCAATGTGGATGAATTTAGAACATTTCTTGAAAGCATCTTTGACCCTATGTAGGCAATGGCCCTCCATTTAACAAGATACCATACTGCAACTTGGTTACCCAGGATGCAATGTGCCAGCAACATTTGGTAATTTAGCTTGTAATACAAATTGGTTTATGCTATACTTTTTATTCTTTAAGGGAGTGTCTATCATAAAGTACCTACTTATGGGTAACTAATCATATACAAATGAAGGACTGGTCATCTGTAAACATTCTTAAAATGTTATTCTTATCAGCCCTCAATATATGTACTACAAAGGCGGGCCATTGCCTAAAAATCCACATATTATATGTATATATATTCCTTTTCAGAGCTAGTGTTATTGACGAATATCTGAACTCTTTGGTATAAGCACAGTACTGCCACTTGAGCAAATACGATCCCAATAATAAACTTTACATTTTAAAATGGAACTAACGTTTGTATGGGACTCTCAATAAATGTTTTCGCAAAATGGGAGATTTTTTGCCAGTATCAAAGTATGAAAAAATAAGAATAGGTTTTACCCTTTCTGGCAATAAAACAGTTCGCCTTTTGGCATTCTCTGGTCTAACATTGGTTTCAGTTTCAGTTGATTTATTTTGGTATAGCCCTGTGAGCCATTCGGCTCTTGAATCGTGTGCAACCACAACAAACAAAAACACAAAAACACGAACAAGAAAACATCTTAAAGTGACTATGTGACTGTGCAAACAGAGAATCCATGAAAAAACAGCAAAATATTCCTGAAAAAAGCACCGTACACCAACGCTGTGTGAAAAAAATTCCCAGTGGGATGCAAGTCAAACAACAACAACCACAAGAAAACTTCGATTAAGGCCATCAGTCTAACTCCGTACTACAACAAAACAAACATGTCCAAATCAAAAAACGTTTTCGAAATCACCAACAAATAAAGCCATAATTGCAACGTAATAGTGATCATAGGGACTGTGACCGAATTTTTACAATAAACTACATAAATAACATGTAACACCAAATCCTAGAGCCATAGCTGGCTGCATGAGTTACTCCACAACAACAGAAGCATCAGTCGGAGTATCACATTTTTCAATGCACCTTTAAGATCAGCACGATAAATCAAAATACAGATAATACTTTGCAGGCCCTAAAGAAGGCTGTCTAGTGTAGGCCAATCAGTTCAAAGACAATGCATATATTACCAGAACATGTTTGTTTGCATGGTCACCACAAGTATATGTGGTTAATGTAGCCATGATTCCTTGCAAAAGGTTTATATTTGGTGTTTGGACATCTTAACACCTGCTTTATTGCCAGAAAGGGTAAAGCCTATTATTATTTTCAAACAAATATGTATTCGTTTCGAAACTATAGCACGCTGGAGAGGGACTATGGTCGCATTGTATATTTTCCGTTGTACGTCAGGGTTAAGCAATTATGGCAGTAAGATGGGGGTTTGTTTAACATAGGACAATGTTAATTTTTTTCGGATATTCCATGTTTTATGGGACTTTGGCCATTAACGTTGGACTTTGGCCATTAACGTTGGACGCAGTTTGACCATTCAGACGTCTCTTCTGATGCAATCCCAACATTTTCAGGTGGTGCTAGCAGCTGCATCAGCAGATAATGCAGCCTGGTCAAGTGTCATCTCCCAGGTGGGTGCCTTATCTGGTGTGGTCACAGTGGAGGGTGCACACCCCGCAACACAGGGTGGCACAAGGCCACAGTTATAAGCGTGTGTGTGCGTATCTGTGTGTATTTAGAGGTCTCACTCCGCATCAGTCGAGCGGCATTATCTTTTCATCAGCTGCATAACGCTGTGTGGAAGCCACCTGATCTATTGCTACACACAAAGATGCGGGTCTTCTCGGCCACGGTCATGCCCTTCAGTCTCTATGCTTGCGAAACATGGGCGCCCCCCTAATGGAACATCTTTGCCAATTAGCAACATTCAAGGCTGGCCTGTCTACGATCCATTTCAGGTTTAACCAGGCTGGGTTGTGTGAGGACCTCACAAATCCTTTAAAAATCTGGACAAAGTCCCATCAGTGAGCTCCTCCAGCAGGCAACACTGCATTGACTGGGGCATGTAGCCTGCATGCCCAGCTACTGCATGCCTAAACAGCTTTTGTTCGGCCGGATAGAAGTAGCTCTACCGGGCATGGCATGGGCTAGAGAAGAGATGGAATGATGTGGTACAAGAGGATGTGGAGCTGAGTGGACTTGCTGATGACTGGCACCAGCAGTATCAAGATTGACCTCTGTGGAGGTGAATGGGGAAGGATGCTACTGAACATTTGGAGGCAGCCACCTTCCAGCAACAACGGAGGGCAGAGGTGTGATGCTCACAATAACGAGTGGAGTGCCAGGGAGCTAAACGACAGCAAGTTGCACAGTAGGAAGCACAGGTGGTGCATCGGCCAGTCATCTCAGTCAACCCATGGCACCTGGGTCGGTCCCATAACCTCCTGCCAGCAGGCGTTCAATACTTTACGTGACCTTAAAGTAGACCTAGCCTGGCACAAGCACCTTGGTGTCATCACTGCCACTTAGTGGCAAATGGCGGTTGTTGTTGCTGCTGTACCTTTACATTTCTCTTGGCACATTTTCACTTAACTTGTTGGTATTTTGTGCATTATTTTCCAATTTACACAGTTCTGTATGGAATGAACATTCCGTTACTTTCTAATGCCGTGTTAAGACACTTACTAACTGGCTCTCGGTGTCGGTAAAAGCACAGAGCAGACAACACTCTTGCTCGAACAGAATTTGTACCCAGGTCTTGTGTTAACATCATTGTTTTAATTTATTTAATCATGATTCATGGTGTGTTTTATAGATCAAGTCAAAACAAGGGAATACAACAAGCCAGGTGAGGCAATGGGTTTCGTGTCAAAGTTTCATTTACATGGACCAGGCAATTAAGTGTTTTGAATTGTTACCAACACACACATTCACTATTTTCCCGGGTTAGACTGCACGTGGCTGTCGGTGAACATCTGTTTAGGCTGGTAGGGCACACAGTGCAGTCATTGGAGCACCAATGACTATTTTTGCAGGTGTCTCTTTGCATTGCCACACAATATTCTTTTAGGCAGTGTTAACTTGTAGGGGAGGCCAGAGCCCCAAATATATAATTTCCATGAATCTGTATGCTTTGGAATGTACCAAAGTTAAATGTTAATAAAAGCTGAGGGTCTCAAAATTTCATTGAGTTATTTTGTGTCCTTTCCACAGATAATGATAATACAATTTCGCTCATAATAAACGTTTTTGGGTTAGATCGCGTTACTTATAAATGTGGCGTAACTCTCCACCACCCGACATGGCTAATCAGTAAAAAAGTGTCACGTTGACAAAAGACAAATAGTTCACTACTTTAGCCCACCAGTGTGTTGAAGAGTGTATCCCCACAGGGAAATACATATTCCATTCATTAAATGACCTCCAGTGCACATTCCACCATACAAATGCAATTGCAATGAAGTCCACAGCAATATGCTAATGCTCACATTGTGTATCTATCACACTGGAGGTTAGAAAATAATGTGCCTTGTAGTTAATGCTAGAAATCATTTAATATGCTGTCATTAAACATGCACCATTGAATCGTTTGTAGAATAGCTTTTCTCATACAGACTGTGAAGTATCTGACTGAATGTTTGATGCTGCTATCTCCCTTCAGCCAAGAAGAAAATTCCCCCTCTTCAACTACAGTCACCACTGCTGAGTCCCTCTGGAGAATGACAATGCTCATATCTAGGGGGATCCTGGATGTCAACTCGCCTGGTGCTCAATCGGCATCTTCCGCAATCAAATTCGCTTTGCCCCCATGTTTAATATATACTGTGGACACTTCCTGGAAAATTATATGTTGTCTATATAAATTATCAAAATTCTAATCTTTATTTATACTGCAGGAATCCGATGAGCTATGAAGCTCTTTTCAGAGATGTACACTTGGGGAGGGTGGGGGTGCAGCATACTGTTGTATAAAGTACGGTATACTGTAACAGTTGTCACAATTGTCGGAATGTATTTTGACGAGACTGCATTTAAAATTAGAACTCACCAAGATGTACCAGTAGTTACAATTAACCAGACTGCTTTGACAAAATTAAGATTTTTGTTACACCAACATATATCCCACAGCTGTTTAAACACTAGCTTCCTGAAAATACCACTCCTCAATTGTTTGACTTTGTTGGTGAAAAACAGATACTTTTCATAAACGCCACAGCATCCGAAGAGTTGAATTGAGCACCCATGAACCCAGATTCCCGTACAATTCTTATTTTATTTTTAAACTAAACTATTTTTTTTATTTTACCAGGTAAGGCCCACTGAGCTATGTAGCTCTTTTTCAGAAGCGACCTGACCACAAATGATAGCTCAAAGAAGGGCCTCATCAAGTGTAAATATATTCAGCCAAAAACAGTACTCTAAATGATCAGCAAAGCAAAGCCTTCAGTTTAGCCTGTGGATACAGAGGACGTGTGCTGGTTTATCTGTCCAGAACTGCCAGTTATGGACAATAACTTTGGTGAAATATCCCCCAATCTTATTAGTTTATGTTGCAAAGTTACAGCTCCACTCTAGATTGGCGATCAGCTCTGGCATTGACTCGGGGCTGTTTCAACTCATTCTGCAGGTGGCTGACACAAAGATAGGGCAGTGTGGTGGAGACTGTTGGTAGATTGTAGCAAGTTAATAATTTTCCATAATTTGTGTTGTATTTGCTATGACAAGGAGTGTTGGTTGTCCAATTATTGTTGCAATTGATGATGTACCATAAATGTAGTGATGAAATGTGTCCATGCCCATTTGAAAATGTATTAACAGCAATATTCACAATTTATCACCTTTACAGGTTGTTATTTGGAGTAATTATTTGAAGTGCAATGATTATATGAAATGTGTATATGTATTGAGGAGCTCGCACATGGCTTGCAATGAGGGCCAAGGATTAGGTGCGTGACTTCTGGACACACATGGGATGAGATATTCCACATTTCAGCACATGAGACATCCCTCCAAATATCAGAGCTAGCCTGATGCTGCTGATGTAACAATGTCCAAAGACCAAAAATGTCTCGCGTAGATTTGACACTGGACGGCCAAGTCACGCTCCATAATGGTGTGGGATGTAAATGTACGCATTGCAACACACATGAGCTTTTAAAACAGAATTACAGAAGATATTGTACAACAAACAGCGCATATCAGGAACCAATTTAGCCCATTGCACAGTCTATTGATAGAATAAAATGTAAGCTGCGTGGGTGAATGACGTCGGCAGCACTGGGAAAGTATTTGGATCGTGTGAGCTCCGTTCCAGCAGGTTTCCCTCTATGATTAGAGGGAAACTTGGCCAGAATTACATTTTCCTGGGAAGCTCTCATGACCAGCGACTGTAGAGCAGTCAAGGTACTCGGCTAACATGCCACACGAACCCAGCAGCCAGCGAACGAAAAACGACATCTGTGCAAAGCTCACCTCTCAAAACAAGTACATCATTGGTCCCATCGTTACTCCCTACACTGCAGAGCTCCACTCTCTAGTATGGGTTCTGTAGAGCACGCTCGTGAGACTTTTATCTCATGCCAAGCCAGTGGATGTCCGAGTGGTGCAGAACAGGAGCTCATGGCTCTGGCCATGGCTGTAGCAGCACCACCAATCGTCACCACGGACCGCAGGCGCCCTCTGCTCGTCCCTCATGCCACAGCTGCAGCACCGTGCGGGCCACGTCTGTCTGTGTGCACGGGGCCGTCGGGGCGATGTGGAATCGTGCGCCTGCTGCCCGTGTCATTGTCAGCCGACATGACGAGTGGCCCATGATGGGTTTTGTCATTCTTTATTTTACTGCTAATTTGGGGGTATAAAGGTCTAAATATGCACGGCAATATGAATATATTAGTCTTTGTTTAACGTTCGTAAGCTTCATGTAAAACGTTTACCTCCAATGGGCGTGTGACAATTACAGAGGTTACAGTAAAGTTTACTGGGACCTCTGTGAACCACCCGATTAAGCTGCGCCCTTGTGTAGGCATATGCCTTGATCTTTATCACTCTGTGCCCAGTGCCCTTGAACTGATGGGAGCCGTAGGAGTGAAGGACTCACCTGCAGGTGGTGTACTCGCTTGTAGCGCGATCTGGGTAAAGGAGGAACTTGCCTACAGGTGGTGTACTCAGGGCTTTCTCACCTGCAAGTGTGCTCGGGGTTCTGCATAAAGGAGAAACTCACCTACAGGTGAACTCCCTCAGGGTTCTGGGTAAAGGAGAGACTCACCTGCAGGTTTACTCTCTCAGGGTTCTGGGTAAAGGAGGGACTCACCTGCCGGTGTAATCCCTCAAGGCTGCATCTGTCTGGGTAATGAAGAAGGGACTCACCTGCAGGTGTACTCAAAGCTCTGGGTAAAGGACTCACCTGGCATGTGTTCTGATTTAAGGATTTTCTCACCACATATTGCATGTTTTATAATTATGTACACAGGCAACTTTAGCTAATTATGTTTCTTTTCTGGATTGTGATTCTTTATGTGAATACAATGTGTGTGGTGGCCGAATCACTTCTAGAGGTTATGCAGGTTAACATAGTTATGGTAGATCAAGTTAACATCGCTGGAATGTCTCTTTTCTAACTCGCTACGAATTACTTTGCAGCTATAGCACAACTTCTGCAGTGGGTTAGATTCCAGCCAACCAAAATAAACAACTACATTTGAAAGATAATTTAGAACGGCTACACGTAAGAATGTAGAGTACCATAAGACAATAGCAATGCTTTATTGATCAGATGTGAGCTCGTTGAGATAACGAATGTCTTGTGAGCCTGTAAGAAAGTCGCTCCATCACAAGGAGCAGGACAAAGGGACAAACACGCGAGACACGGAAGGTCGATGTCTGCGGATCCTCTACGTTGTATAACTCGCACCGCCACCACTGTGTTACTACTCAGGGATTGTAATGGGGGAGATCTGTATGCTGGAATTGTATATTTTGTATCAAAGCATGAATAATTGATTAAAGTGGAGGCGGCATCATTGTGATGTTGGGTTCCAGTGTTGAAGGGCTGGCTGCATGCACGGACGTGTTTTCGTTTTTGTCACTTTCGTCGACACCAGTTCCTTAAGTCGTCCACCATTTACCATTCCACAGTTCCTGTGAAGGCAATCACAAGCACCACTGCAATCCGTCGCTCATGAGCAGCGACCATGTACCCCGACTCCCGACCTCCATCCCTGGATTCCCCGCCCCTGCACCCCGTAAAGCCACCACTCTTGTAGGCAGGGCGACCACTGCGAGAGGCACTCACCCAGAGGCTACAAAGGCGCATCCCTCTATTGTGGTGGGGTTTGTCATTATTGATAGAACATGTTGCAGTTGAATGACTGTTCCCTTTAAGAGAGTGTTCACAGGATCTCAATATTGTAGCATGTATGGACTCCCAGAGGCATAGAGCAGCAGCGAATATTGATGATTGTAATATACTGACGAGTCCTAGTGAGAACGAAACCGGTCGACAGCTCGCAGTTGCAATGGGCGCATTTGTATCTCTTAATTGGAGGCCTAAACATTAACACGGCCACGCATCGATCTCTTGAGCTGGTGGTCTGTACAAGGATGAGAGCATTCCGCGTGCACTGCGGTGGTCACCTGACCCGCGTGCAAGGCACCATGGGAGTCGTGCCCTGGTGCTGTTGCACCGAGTGGAGTGGCGCCGCGGGGCGAGGCGAGGCCGCTCCGCGTGTCGTCGCACTGTTTACACACCAAGAGGGGGCCTCGTGCGAGCCTCTACCGCCTGGCTTCATCCTCGCTATTCGCGTCTCCGCGAGGCCTCAGAGTGCACCCAGCCTGGCACAAGCTCCGCAGTGATGTCACTCCTTAATGAAACGTCGCAAACTTTTCCACGGACCGAGCAGCCCCCCACCCTGGTGACAAAACCCATTCACTGCTCTCTAAACACCAGTCGTGCAACATCATATTACCGGAACATAAAACAAGTTGTTTTTTAAACGCAGCTGTGTACTTTTTGGCATTTAGATCTTAGGGTGAGAGGGTAGTTTAATCAGAGTAGTTTACGTAACTTACATTTTTTATTTTTTTATTTAAAGCTTTCGTGACTGCAAGGATTCATCTTCTTTGGTTCTTTCGGTAAAGTCACGTAGAATGAGAATAAAATAATCATCATGGACAAAACAGAATATAACAACACAATTCAAGAACTACTCAACGATGGCAGCTATACAAAAATAAAAAGAGATCCCACCAACAGCCTGGTTACCAAAACGAACAAAACCATCTCTGATTCAACAGAATTAATTGATCAGACCAAACAGTTCTCGTTGAAACCCTCTGCTGCCAGACCACCAAGATTATATGGCCTTCCAAAGATACACAAAGAAGATACACCCCTTCGTCCCATCGTCTCTACTATCAACTCCCCCACCTATAAACTGCCACGTTTTCTTGCTGATATACTACAACCTTTCACTGGAAAAACCACCTCAGCGGTACTAAATTCTACTCACCTGGTATCGACAATCAAAGACATTTCCCTGTCCCCAGACGACCTGCTTGTCAGTTTTGATGTGGTGTCCTTGTTCACCAAAGTCCCGGTACCTGACACCATCGCTATCATTGAAGACCTGGTTCATCAAGGACTGCATACTGATGTACCCCCCCTGGTGAGACATTGCTTAACCAACACATACTTCACCTGGAATGGAACTTTCTACAAACAAACTGAGGGCACCCCAATGGGCTCCCCCCTATCTCCGGTTGTAGCCAACGTATTCATGGAAAAATTTGAAACTGACACCATCCAGACTGCCACTCTACGCCCGACCTTATGGAAGAGGTACGTGAATGACACTTTTGTCATCTGGCCACATGACCAGCCTGCTCTAGACCAATTCCGCGACCACATCAATTCCATACAACCAGCCATCATATTTACCATGGAGGTCGAAAAAGATGGCAAACTACCCTTTTTGGATGTCTTAATTAAAAGGAGACATGATGGTTCAATGAGCCACTCTGTCTACAGGAAAGCTACCCATACAGATGCTTACTTGAAACCGGATTCCCACCACCATCCATCCCAGAAGAACTCCCTCATCAAGACTCTATACCATAGAGCCCAATGCATTTCCGACCAGGAACACATTACCAGTGGACTCAAGCACGTACACCAGGCTCTCAGGGCTAATGGTTACTCCGACTACACAATCCGCAAAGCCATCACTCCAGTCATGAAGAAGGATCCTCTTGTGGAGCCACTCAAAACCATCACCTTACCCTACATTGCAGGGGTCACTAAAAATATCTCCAAAATCCTGAATAAACACAAGATCCAGGTCCGATTCAACAAAGTACATACAATCCGTGATCTGGTTCCATCTGTAAAAGATGTTGTTCCAGACATACAGTACCCGGGCATTTACAAACTAAAGTGCCTCTGTGGTAGTAGCTACATTGGAGAAACCAAACAACATATTTCGATTTAAAGCTTTCGTGACTGCAAGGATTCATCTTCTTTGGTTCTTTCGGTAAAGTCACGTAGAATGAGAATAAAATAATAAATTGATAAAATAAAATAACGCAATAATATTCTCTGTCTGGTAGGACAGTCTCGTCCCTTCACCTGATGAAGGCCGCTTGTGTTGTGGCTGAAACGTCGTGAGAATATTGCGTTATTTTATTTTATTTTATCAATTTATTATTTTATTCTCATTCTACGTGACTTTACCGAAAGAACCAAAGAAGACAAACAACATATCTCGGACCGCATCCGCGAACATAAAGCAGACTTGAAACACGGTAGAACGAACTCCTCTGTCCGTGGCAGACCACTGTTATAATTCAGTGGGCTCACATGACATTGACTTCGCCAAGACGGAGGTTCTTTGAAAACCAACCGGCTACCATGAGAGATTCGTTCATGAGGCCATTCACATTTACAAGCACAGAGACAATTTCAACCGAAAGATGGATTCTGGCTTAGTAACCATTGGAAAGATGTCTTAAACCATTTCGGTTATTAATTAATTGTATTTTACGATAAACCTTCAGACCGCAGCTCTTTTGCTGGCATTGACTCTTAATACCTCTCACACCACGGTTAATGGTATGGTTTACAACATGGAGTATAACAGCGCCTCGCAGCTGTCTCTCTCCCCCTCCTCCGTTCCGACCATGGATGAACTCGTCCGTCTGAACGGGGCTCGTAGCTATCCGTGGTGCTGAAGTAGAGGGTAAGAATCCACCCATTTTTTTCACCATATAGCATTGTGATATATAACGACTTATTGTTGGTAGCTTAGCTGATTGGAGAAAACCAACACACCTGAAGACGACCGTTTGTGTTATGGTCGAAACGTCGTGAGAATTATTATTGTTTTATATATATTTTATTATTTTGTTGTTTCCCTTCAACGTGACTTTACCGAAAAAACTAAGAATATGAATTACTGCAGTGACGAAAGCTTTAAATCAAAACATTGAGGTAGTTTATATTTTAGTTTTTATTGGTTTACTATATGGTATTCATTATATAGTGTAGTGTATACCCAGTTACTGTTAATAGCTCAGCTTATTGAAGAATATATTGAGTACATTTATTATATTGATGTAATTTAGACTTAGGTTTTTTCACATCTTTAACATAGCTATTTCTGTGACCAGTCACAAGCTAATCCCTCAGTTATTTCAATGCTAAATTATCCTGTTTGATTTGTACTAGGTGCCTCTGTGGATGTGTAGGCTTTGACTTTAACATAGCCATTTCTGTGACCAGTCACAAGCTAATCACTCAGCTATTTCAATGCTAAATTCTCCTGTTTGATTTGTACTAGGTACCTCTGTGGATGTGTAGGCTTTGACTTTAACATAGCTATTTCTATGACCAGTCACAAGCTAATCACTCAGTTATTTCAATGCTAAATTATCCTGTTTGATTTGTACAAGGTGCTTTGTGGATGTGTAGGCTTTGACTTTAACATAGCTATTTCTATGCCCAGTCACAAGCTGATCACTCAGTTATTTCAATGCTAAATTATCCTGTTTGATTTGTACTAGGTGCTCTGTGGATGTGTAGGCTTTGACTTTAACATAGTTATTTCTATCACTTCTCTAAACCAGCTTAAAAGACGCTACGAATCTTAACAACGTTCATTGAAGCTCTGTCGTCCCGAGAGGTCTGTTCCTTTCACCAGAAGAAGGCCACTTGTGTTGTGGCCGAAACGTCGTGAGAATTTCATTGTTATTTTATTATTTTATTCTCATTCTACGTGACTTTACCGAAAGAACCAAAGAAGATTACATTTTTTAAATTAAACATCATGAGTACAATAGAGGGTGCTTCATAGAAATGTAAACACTTCAGAGAATTTGCAACAATACCACAAGAAAAGTGCCTCTCTGGAGAGCACCTGGAGAAGATTTCAGGCACGTGTTGACATAGATGGCGAACAAGTGGAGACTGACTTTTTTAAGCGATTAACATTACATTTGTTATCATGCTACAGTGTATTATTATCCGTGCTTTTTACATTAAAAACGATAGTCCCATACAAGTGTTACCATTCTGTTTGAAGCATCCTGTATATTAATCGATGTACGATACAAGGCGCGTGTCGTCCACGTTGTCACGAACCCGCAGTGGCATTGCAGCCCGCGGAGCAGCTGGAGGGGCGCGGCTGAGGCGGAGTTGTGGGCGTCACCATGCGCCGCGTCACTGCCTCGCAGCCAACGAGTGACGGAGCGCAGCCCACAGGAGGCGGGGCTGTAACAGGCCCCGCGCCCTATTTGTATCAGCAGGAAGTGGGCGTGGCCTTAACCGAGTGGGCTTGTCTGTCCAAATATGGTCGTCGTGGATCGTGACTCGCAGCTCAATGTATCGATTCCGCTCGGTCGATCCGGCACCCAGCTCAAAGTCGAACTAGCGGCCATCTGGAGAATGTTTCCGATTTGTGTCTTCAGTGAAACTCCGCGGTTCACGGATCAAATTAAACGACACCCATTGAGTGGGCACCGTGAATCCGCAACGTCGATCGTCTTCCCGCGGATAATCGAGAGTTGATTTGTACGTTTCTCTGTACAGCAACGTGCGGCTGTGGTGTTTGTAGATGGGGGGGGGGGGCATTTGGTGCACGTGGTAAAACAATTTGCATGCGCCTCGTGATGTAGTGACGTGCCAGGTGCGACACAATGATCACGGTGGCGATGACGGGCAGCGGTGGTGCAGTAGCTCGCTCACTGCGCTTCGAACCTGGCACCCCACCATTGATTTCCGGCCACGGCAAATACTGTACCAGTTGAGCCTGTGTCGAGCCACTCTTATTGCGACTCAGCCTGAGACGAGTCCCTCATGCAGTATGCACTTTGGAGATGAGCAATGGTGGATTAACAGGGGATGGGGGCGGTGGTGTTTGTGGATTGGGGTTGCTGGATGATGAGCAGTTGTAGCTGCAGATTCATTCTTGTTATATTTTCATTAATCTATTTCTACAATAATTTTCATCCATCTACCATAATCACTATATTTCTCATACGTTACCATTTCTAAACACTATGATTGTCATATCACCATCTTTAACATCGTCTTCATCACCCCATCATTGTTATTCTGCACTTGCTGTGGAATTATAGCGATCAGACCCAATGAGTGTGAAGAGCTCATAGAAGCATTTTTCGATTTAAAGCTTTCGTGACTGCAGGGATTCATCTTCTTGGTTCTTTCGGTAAAGTCACGTAAAATGGAAATAAAATAATAAAAATTAAACATAATAAAATAAAATTCTCACGACGTTTCGGCCACAACACAAGTAGCTTTCTTCAGGTGAAGAAACAGGACTGTCCAGAAGACAGCGCTAGAGTGAACACTGCCAAGCATGGACAGCGTCTTTTAAGCTGTGTGGACAGAATTAACATGAATTGGCATGTTGCCCAGCACCACCTCCACGACGGTCAATGGTATGGTGTATAGCATGTGGTATAATAATAAATAGTATAACATTGTAATGTTTAACATAATTCATAAGGCAATATATAGTATCGCAATTGTATAGAGAATATACAGCAGTGTCATACAGTAGGGTTGATAGAATAAGACAGTGTAATATTACGTCTAATATTTTATAGTCTAAAGTATAGGGTAGTGTATAGTAACGCAGTGTATAATTAAAAGGTGGAATTTTTCTATGGATATGATATTATACCATGTAGTTTAGATTGGAAGGTATAATATTGTATTGTATAGCAGTCTAGTTATATAGCATAATTATATCGCAACACAGGACAGAGCAGCGCACCTTGGCTGTCCTACTCCTTTTCTTTTTTCTGTGGTCCTCAGCCCCCCCCTCATCCACTCCGGAGGTGGGGCTGGGTAACATGCTAATTCATGTTAATTCCGTCCACATAGCTTAAAAGACGCGGTCCATGCTTGGCAGTGTTCACTCTAGCGCTTTCTTCTGGACAGTCCTGTTTCTTCACCTGAAGAAAGCTACTTGTGTTGTGGCCGAAACGTCGTGAGAATTTTATTTTATTGTTTTATTTTTATTATTTTATTTCCATTCTACGTGACTTTACCGAAAGAACCAAGAAGACTCATAGAAGCAGTTTAACTCACAAGAAATTAGTCACGCATTTTTCATGCAACGTTTTATTTTATCGTATAAACCTGTGCCATGCAGATAACGCATCGAGACGCATGCGCGCTCGTCAGTGAATATTGTGAAGTGGAAGAGCTGTAACATGCTGCTGCACAGTGAATGTTGTGAAGTGGAAGAGCTGTAACATGCTGCTGCACAGTGAATGTAGTGAAGTGGAAGAGCTGTAACATGCTGCTGCACAGTCAATGTAGTGAAGTGGAAGAGCTGTAACATGCTGCTGCACAGTGAATGTTGTGAAGTGGAAGAGCTGTAACATGCTGCTGCACAGTCAATGTTGTGAAGTGGAAGAGCTGTAACATGCTGCTGCACAGCACCTTGAGGACGGCACTCGGGGCAAGGCGCCATCCCCGTGCCCGCCGCCCGTACAGCCCGCGGCTTGCCCCGCCCTCGCTACAGCGCTGCACATCTCTCACGGAGCTCAATATACCCGCGAGTACATCCACGTCTCGTACGAGAATAGAAACAAAGTTTGTCTGGCTGGATTCCTGTCTGGCTGGCGCGCGACCGGCACGTGGCCAAGTGGTGACATCATCGCGCACATCTGCGCGATGACGTCACTCGCATCGAACAGCGTTGAGCCGGGTTCGTGCGTGCTGACGTCATGTCCCCCCCCCCAACCACCCACCAGCCTGCTATCATAGTATCAGATTGTACGACATCAAACACAAGTTTTGCTGGCTGGCTGGCTGACTGGAGGGAGGGTGGACGGATGGGCACCTCCAATGGACATGTGGGTTAATACTTATGCAAAAACGAAACGTGTGTAGCCTATGGAATGTTTCATACATAAATATACTATAGGATATCCACAAAAGTAACTCGTATGACTCGTTTCAATAGTCAGTATATACAATGATCTTTGTGTGTGTGTATAATATATGCTGTTAATCAAATAAAATCAGGTTATTTAGACAGCTACAAGAAATCAATATCAGTAGATCAAACTATCAAATATGTAAAGTAAAAACACATTTTCCCTTAAAATATTTGATTAGAACGTGGTTAGTCAGCAAAATGCAGTTCAGTTAGGAAAAAAGATAATATATTTGGTAAAAATCGCAAATGGTATACGGTAGTTTTGACATATATTGTAATTCTATAAGTTATCACCTTTATTTTTCAGGTAATCAAAGCTGCTTGGAATAGAGGCCAGCTACCACAGCACTGGAAGGCATCGCATTCAATGACAGGGAGAGAAAGGAGAGCAGTAACTAGTGGGCCAAGCCTGCTGAGCACTCCACGTGAGGGATTTACTAAAAACTTGGTAAATGGGGTTCATAATCATAAAGAAAAGGACTCAAAGGAAAATCATGGATTTAGATCAAGGAGAGACTGCAGTGACCTGATCTTTACACAGAAGAGTTGGGGATATGGGGAGGACCTCTGCATTTGCTTCATCGATGTTAAGCAAGCGAATGACTGCGAGGTCGCAGGTAAGATAATTAAGTTGGCTGATTGAGCACCTGTATCGTAGTAGATAGGCCTGTGTATGAATAGGTGTCATCAGAATGGTTTGATGTTTGGACAAGCATTCATCACATTGTTTAACGTTGTGCTGGACTACGTGTTCAATGACAATTTGAATGGAGTTAGCACAGTAAAACACCCATAGATCAGTGCAGCTGAGATGAATGTGGGACTTGTGCAGACAGAAGCGAATTTGTTGGCGAGTACTGTGGCTGGAGCTGTCCAGCTGTTGGCAGTCGTGATGAACTGCAGCTGGGCATTAGGATCTTAAGGTGTAAACAATCACGAGACGAAGTTAATGGCTATCGTTAGACATGGGGCTCCTACAATAGGGTCGCAGGAGGAAATAAGGTTAAGGTGGTAGAGGACTTTGTGTTTTGGGCAATACCATCCACAATGCATGGGGTTTGTGAGAATTAGGTCAGGAGGCATATAGCTTTAGCAGGTCAGGTGTTTGAAGAGCTGGGGATATCACTTTGGTAAAGAAAGTAAACAAATCTGGCCGTAAAAAAGATGGTAATTTACGTAGAAGTGGTGTCTAAATTATTGCATAAGTCAAATAGATGGATTATATGCAGTTTAAAAATAAATTGTTCGCATTTGAGTACAGATATCCGAGACCAACATGATGAAATGTATGAGCAATGCAGCATTCCAGAAGAGAACATGCCAGGTCTATGTTGTAGATATGATCAGGCAAAAGCTAGATAGGACACGTGTACAGGAAGGAGGAGTCCTGGTTTCTGAGACAGAGCACTGGAGTGGTCTCCATACATCTGGCGACCAAGGGGAAGACCGAAGGCCAGGTGGTGCGATCCTGTTAAGGCAGATGTTGGAGGTATCGTGTCTACTTTACAGCGCCTTCAGGATCTGGCAGAAGGTATATAGGATTGGCAAAGTGCTGTGGCATCACTTGCTGTGCCCATGATAGTATCTTGATCTGGAGACAAAGTTATTTTGACAAAAGTACCTCTGAATTAAATAGTTGATTGTAAGATGGTTCATTGATATCCTCTGTTAAGATACCGTTTATAGCTGTAAACTAATTTTTACTTTTGATTTAAACCTTTCGTGACTGCAGTAATTCATATTCTTAGCTCTTTCGGTAAAGTCACGTTATATAAAAAAATATTGTATTATTTTATTGTTTCCCTTCAACGTGACTTTACCGAAAGAGCTAAGAATATAATTTTTACTTCTTCACTTAAGTTTGTATACTAGAGAACATAGAACATGTCCTTATCTTCTCAAAGTTTTACAGACATTGATTGCTTATGTAGATATATTTGTAATAATGTTAAAATTAACTGAAAACTTCCTGTACATTCAAGGATATAGTTTTGAATATTCAGAGGGCTGTATAACACAATCTATCTCAGAAGTCCTGTACAGGCTGTACGTCATAGGCAATGGGACCATCCATAGAAAATCCCACAAAGAATTTAACACGTTCAATGCTCTTGCCCTTCCGCAGCTGTCCAAGGTTTACTGGGCGCACAGGGATCTTGATCGCCTCATTCTTATCGTCTCCAACATTGAATTTGTGATCCAGAAATATATTTCCTTCATCGTTGGTTGATCCGTGCACTCTGAAAAGCGTTTCCTCAACCCGTCTCACTTTCAGAATATCTCCACTGAGCCATAATTGATGCAACGATTTCCCAGTTCCCTGCATCTCCGAAGTCTTGTCTATCTTCTGACGAGACACGATCCTGTTAAGTCCGGTGCCGTTTCCCAAGAAAAAGTTGGTCATAAACTGACGCTTACGGCTAATGAATTCATATTTCATTCGGAATGATCGCTTCATGGCCTCAATGCAACTTGCCAGGGTGCGCACATCACGCCTGTTGCTGTCTGCTTTGGGCCACAGGAGCAGCATTGCCAGAAAGTATGGTTCAGGAAATCGGTACTCCAACCCTATCTCAAGGACCATGTCTTTGACCATCAACTGCAGTTTTCCATGTGGAGAAATTCTTTTGGATGTCGGACTGACGCAATTTAAGACAAGGTTAGCAAAAATAAAATTCTGCTTTTCCTTAACATTGTTACCATTTCTGCTTTCAGCAAGTATATTTTCATAATTGCTAATTATACATTCAAGGCTTTTCATTTGGTTATTTTGAGGCGATAGATATCGTATTAGCCCTGTAAATCGATCGCCATGTTTTGCTTCAATCTCTGATCTGGCACTCAGTCGAGGGCATTTGGCGGCATCCACTTTGTTATCACCGTCCAAAATGTTTGAACAAAAAGCATCTGTGTACTGAGAATAGTAACGCAAGATTGTGTGACGGACTCTATTTTCAGTTTTTTCCTTTTCAGAATACCTGGCCTTAAAGAGCCAAAAGTAGTCTTCCAAAAACTCCAAAGAAATCTTCATTCGGTTTTTTAATTCTCGAAGGTACCATTCATTATTTTGTAAAACTTCCACTGTGGCTCTTAATTCCTCATCACTTGTGGGAATCCGTGACAAGTCTATCCTTCCATTTAGATATGCCACCTTCGTTTTTTTGTTAATTTCGTAGTTTTTGTCAAACAGTTTGGTAAGATCAAAAAGGTGCAATATGTATGAGGCCACTTCAACATCACCAAAGAATCCAGCAGTGTTGAAAACATCATCTTCCTTCTTAGCCAGTTCCTGTGCTTCCTTGAAAAAGTCAGATGCCCTTTTTGCCAGCTGCAGTGCTTTATTGAGATCTGATGGAAGGAGAAAGCCCCTGTTCTCAATTGCACGGAGGTCATATGTCTGCTTCAGCTCACACTTGTAAACTTGACCAATTGTATCTGTGATATACGAGTTACTTTTGGCCAATGATTTTGCAATCTCTGCCCAATGTTTAGCTTCGCCAAATGTTTTCTCTTTTAGGGAGTAATACCTTGCCAGAGCCTGAGCCATTACTGCATCTTTTGGGAATCTGGCTGCTGCACGAAGCAGCACATTCCTGGCCAATTCCATGCCGGTCACCACATGGCCTGACTGAGATGCACTGAATTTGTTTGAAATTACATCTTCAATGAGGGGTGCAAAGAGAGTATCTGTCTCATCACCCTGTTCTTTTCGATGGCGTGTGATGAACATGCTTCTCACATTTTTTACCAAGTATTCTCTCCCCATACCATCCGTGTAAAGTGAGTGTTCATCCAGGATATCATGTGCAATTTTACATCTTGATGGGCCACCAGTTGTTTCAAATTCTTTCAGCACTTGCTCTGCCACTAGTGGGTGTGACATTCTCACAGATTCATAAGTGCCATTCACTTCATCCATGGGGCATTTAATGAGCAGTAATTTAGCATGCTTGCTCAGCCCATCGTCAAGAGTTTGCTTTCTCCAAAATGTGGATTTTACGTGTGAGATTCCAAGAATCACCTCACACCGAGTCACCGGTATTGATGCGTTCTTTACGTAGCTGTTTAGCAATGCAATGTAACTGATAAGTTTACCATTTTCACTGTTGCAGTCAGCACCTTTCATCATATTCTTTACCATATTTGCGATGTAATTTGTATCAAAATTTTTCTTAATGATCATAAACGAAAGGAAGCTGTCACATTCTTTGTAATCATTTTCGATTTCTTTAAGCTTTTTTTCAAACCGTTCTTGCTCTGTTGGAGAAAGTTTGTGCTCTAAAATGACACTGTCAAAAACACTTGCCTTTCGACTTTCTTCCGGGGCCTGTGAGCGCATGCAGTTAATCATCACAATGAGTGGCTCATCAAATGGAACATCTGACAGCTCGGATATTATGCTGTGTTGCAGGTTTCTGAGGCTTTCTGCATCATCAGCATCATCAACGAGAAGAAGAACCGGGGTGTAGATATTAGGGTCAGCCTCTGCATACTTTAGCAGTGCTTTGACTTGAATGGCAATTTCTCTGTGATCATCATAGTTGTTTTTAATCACAGCACACCTAAACCTTTTCCTGAGCTCCCACAGGACATGCCATGCAAGTGTTGTTCCTCCACAGCCAGGATGGTGAAACAAATTCACCATTTGAAGGCATCGCTTTGACCTAAGTGCATCTTCAACATTCTGCTTTAAAGGACGAAACGGCTCACGTTTGATGAAAGGCTTTCTTCGCTTTTCAGAGAAATAAAAGTTCCACGGGCAGACTTTTCCTCCCTTGTAGTAGTTTTCCTCAATACTTCTTCGAAAGTCGTCAAAACCTTTCTCATCTTTTTCTACTTCAGTGCCTTCACATTCATTCTCACAAACAACCGTGAGGGAAGACATGCGCTCCTCCTGCACTTTGGTCAAACAGCAGGAGCCCCCCGTGGACGTACGCAGAAAGCGCTGTCTGCTTTTTGACGCAGCTTTGATCTTGAAAATAGTTGAGTTTACGTGCTCTAAACTCATAACACGAATTGATTTATGTCCCAAGTCAGTTTCGTCAACTTTTGTCTGTGCAAGGTTGGCCCAGCTCTCGTATGTTGCCACGTTTTCTGTTATCAACATAATATCAGCAAGGCCCTGCATTTCCTGATGAAAGTAGAAAAATGTTTCCATCATTGGGTCAATCAAATTGTCAACTTTCATGAGGGGCAGAAACACAACAAGAAATCTCCCACTTGGCAAAAGGTCCTTGTGGCACAACAAGCTAACCAGCCTGCTGTGGTTTCCACTCTGCTTTCTCTGAAACTCTTTTGCATCCATGGCTTTGTTATTGCCTATGTCTGCCCTTCCATTGCAGAATATCCAGCTGGTTTGCTTGTGAAGGTTAAGCTCCTTGGCTAATGTTTCAATGTCAGAATGTTCACGTTCTACAAACTGCCAAGGAAAATGCAGATTAAGTGATCTATCAGGACGGACACGGCTGCACAGTCCAGAGACGTTAGATTCAGGGTCAAAATCAAGGACAGCAAACCAATTTATTTCTTTCACAAATTCAAGATGTTGAAGTTGGCTTTTGTCTGCTTTGTTAACCACCAAAATGTAGGAACTAAAATACGAATCATCGAGTGTCCCTTTTCCTCCTGTTATCAGATGAGTTAGTTTTTTGCCTTCATCATCTGGCTTACGAACTATTTTTTGGTTGGTTTCGGCCAGTTTTCTCTGCTCATTCCACTTTTTCACATCTTCACAAACGCGTCTATACTCTTCTTTCCACTGTTCCGAATTCTGTGTTGCCAGAATATCCTTAGAAGATGCACCGTCTCGCTTATACACGTGGTTCTCTTTATCCGCTTGCCATTTTCCATTGACGTGTTTCATTTGCTTTATTTCATAAACATTGTCTTTGCATATTGTGCTCTTAGGGATAACATCGACTTCTATCACGTATGCACCAAGACTTGTATGTTCAGGCGAAATGACCTCCACAAATCTTGGAGGTCGTATGCATTCTTTAGCATCTTCGATCCTGTCTTTCTGGAAGTACTTTGAGATGTTGTTGTCGATTGTATCAACAAACTTGCTCTGGTCTTCTACGTGGACACCGTTAACTTCACCGTGCCTGTACCCGCTCTTCGTGTCTCCCACACCAAAGTGTATGGTGCCATTTGTCCTCCTGTTCATGCACCCAGCAGAGAACCTGAACACCTCATTACAGAATTTCTTCATCTTGGATTCTTCATCAACGTCGCCCTGACAGGCAAAAAGCTTAAACTCGTGAACCGGATCTATATAGTTTGTGATTCCTGTTTCACTAGGCAGCACACTTCCTCTGATATATCTGTGTGATGTGTAATGGTGATCAAATGGGCATGGTGAGCAAATATTCACCTGACTCTTGCTGGTGTTTTGTTGGCTTGAATCATCAACAGCGGAATGCTCCTGTGTCCCCACCTCTGCAGGTGGTTGTGAAGCTTCTTCATGTACCTGCTGTGCTATGTTCGTGTCATCACCATGAACCACATCACCTGGCTCTGTCTGCTTCTGATCCGCACACTTCTCTTGCTGTTGTTCTGTGCCCTTTTTATTTATTTTCTTGTTTTTATTCGGAGGGTTTTCTTCAGAGTTTGAGAACTTGGCTTGTGTGCTGCCAGGAACGAGTTGTGCCCCCTTTGTTTCACGGTGGCTCTGAGCATTCACAGAACCGCGTGCAGGTGTTGCTGCTATGTGGCTATGGGTGCTGGACGACTTGGGCTTGGACTTCAGGTATTCGTCACGCGAGTCTATGAGTAAGGATATTTGTAGCGACTTGAGACCAAACTCCTTGAGTTGTTCACGCTGCACCTTTACTAAAGAAGGCCCTGTTAACTCTTCCTCGTGTAATTTGTTGGCATGTTGCTCTTTCAATTTAACTTCGTGAACCAACCAGTAGCGAACATGGTCTTCATTCCAGTCTTGCATACTGGAAGGCAGCTTCACATTCTTGTCATCACCCTCACGTCCTAAATGTGAAATTGAAAAAAAAAAAACGTTGAAGATTAAAAACCTAAAACCTTTACATAAAAAAGAAATTGGGTACATTCAGGGTGTGAAGTAAAATTGCATCTGGCGATGGTGTCACCGAATTTAAAAGAGTTGAGGAAGGCTACAGGAAGCCACCTCAACCTTCCTTCCCTCGGTATGGCTCAAGAAGCCGAGTTGAGCGTGTGCTGCTGTCAGGTGACCAGGGTCAGTGGCATCTGAAAGAGATAAACTCGAGCCATGGACCTGCGAAGGGCCAAAGACGTTGAGGGGTGTATTTGGGTATTTTATTGCACTCAAGACTCGGTTTTATAAACTACTGTGAGCTATATACTGGATTTGTGTGTTTTGCCATTAGTCTATGATTAAATCATCACAATAGAAATGTAGTGCAGGCCGGAAAAAACGTAAATTTCCTAAACCATAGAAACATGCATCATGTAAAAACAACAGCTGTTCCTGAAGACCATTGGACACTGTACTGATGAGTCCTAAGAAGAACGAAACTGGTCTGCAGTTGTCTCTACCTCACTGCTACTGTCAGTCGCCACAGTGGTGAGATGTTAACTACCTCGCCTGGTATACAGGAGGTCGTTGGTTCGATCCAATCCCCGACGCCTGTATATTTGGAGTTTGCATGTTCTCCCCGGGGTCATGTGGATTTTTCTCTGGGTCCTCCGATTTTTCACCCCCCATTTAGAAACCTGCCTTTATAGTATTTGGCTGCTATCCATTTGCACGTGACAAGCTACTTCGTTGAGCACTCATATGTGACCAGGTTGCTTCTGAAAAAGAGCTCTATAGCTCAGTGGGCCTTACCTGGTAAAATAAAAATAGTTTAGTTTTTGTTTTTTACATTTGTAGTCACCATTGCAGTTCTTCAGGAACTGCTGATGGTGTTTTTACGTAACCTATAAAGGCCGATACATTTTTGTGTATATATCTGTGTGGTTAGAAACGTATGGCGTTGATTGCATTATAAATTTCATAATAATAAGCATCCAGCTCTTAATAATGAGCAACCGAAGCAACACATTGCCCATTTAAATGTTCACCTGAAATTGTGTTGGAAACAAGCTGTGTGCATCACACGTCCGCGTGTAACAGCGGCAGCGCATTCACTTTGTGGAGCCGTGCAGAGAGGCTGGGGATGGCGGTCAAGGGGAGTGCTTCACGTGGCACTGTTCAGGCTTCACTTCAGACACTCCTTATCTCTCCCAATCCCTTATCTCTTTCTATTATCTTTCCCCATTTATAATCTCTCACATCCATAATGTCTCCATGTTCACTATCTCTCCCCCTTCCTCAGTCGCTCTAAATAATTACGAGCTATGATCAGATGGCAATTTGAGCAAGCCTGCCGATATGTGACTCCACTTAAATAAACCCCGTATTTAAAAAATATGATTCCAGTGCAAAAAGCTCTAAAATCCTGGCCGTGTTCTACCAAACAATTGTTGGGATTCACGTTGCACCTGGATAACCCTTTCAAGCTATGCACACAAAAGGCCGTGTTTAGCTTTCTCTTATGAGGGTGCTATTGTGAAGGAGGGTGCTCATCAAGCACCGAGTGGTGCAAGCCTAGAACATTCCTGCAATACTTTGCCCACGTTTGAACTATGGAGTCCAAATGTTGTTGAGATACAAGTCTCCACTGTGTGGTGATACCTGTACGGACTGCATGGACATTTCCATTGGTCCCCCTGCTCTTTCTTTTCCCCCACAGCTGTAACGCAGCACTTGTTAGTGTGGGTATCGGTGGATCACTCGGAGACCATTACTTGCTTGAGACTCCCGATCTGCAGTTAGTTACTCTGCCTCTGGGTACTCTGGTTTGTGATAAAAACTGGAAATTAAGTAACTCGCCAAACTTATGAGGTTATAAACTTCCTGAGAGAGACACCCAGTCCCAGTATTTTAACCTCAGAGCTCAGTAGTGCATGCTCGTTGTCTCTCATTGCTTCTGACAAGGCTTGTAGCAGCCTTCCAAGCAGCTTGACAATATCCATGATCTTGAAGATTCATGATACTCAGATATAATTCAAAAGAGGCTCTTCTCTGCTGAAAACGCCCCGAACCTGAAGCAGTACATCGTCGTCATGCCCAAGCATCGTGAATGTGTTCGGTCTCGTAGATGTCAGACGTCAAGTGCATTCGGGCCTGGTTAGTGCTCGGATAGCAGACTGCCTGTAAATACCCAGTGTTGTTAGCTTGGGCCATAATGTGACTGGGTGATTGCTGTTACAGCAATGACTCAATTGATTATTGAATCCATCTGTGTAGAAATCAAGCGTGCTACCCTCTCGTATGCGTGATCTTTCTTAGTTGCACTCGTTTATAAACAGGACCTTGCTAAAATGACAGTCTTGACAATAGCACGGCCCAACAATCACCCTCACTGGCCCAGCATGGGAAAGCCAGAGCTCTGCCATGCGTGCACCGAGGTGAGCAGACCGGCCCGGGAGCGCCTCGCCTGGCGCGTGCGTCGCCTGGCGGGAGACCCGGTGGACGATGTCAGAGACGTCAGGGAAAGCGGTCCACACACCTGGAGAGCTGCCACCCCTCAGCGGGTACTGCACGTGCAGGTTGGCTTCGTGGAGGCCCCCGTGCGTAGACAGCCTCGTGGAGAGAGGCAGCTTAAAAAACAAACGAGGCAAGGTCATTCACTGATGCGCATAAGTGTATTTATCAACATACAACTCTCATGACCTACTGTAGGTTATCACGAGTGTGCACTGTTCAAGCATTGTAAGGGCTATTAAATCGTTCTGTCTCACATTTCCTCTGAACTGGTTCAATGTCTGTAAAGAGTCTCGATCTTCGTGCAGCGCCAGTCACCGCTGACCGCAACGCTGCCGGGTCCGCCGACACTCGGTGTCCAAGTGTGCGGAATGATCAGGGTCACCGTGAGCTGCCAAACAAAGATGGCGACGATTGACAATGGAGTGTACCGACACACACGTGATAATGCTGCACATGGAAACTACAATTGTGTGTTTTTCCTCTGAAAAACTATGAAGAACAATGTAAGGGATAACTGATCTCTTACAAAACTATTTCCATTTGTTAGCCTGTCAGAGTGCTACGCAAGGAGCATGTGGCAATAACTGATGATGAGTGACACAGTCACGGTCATGGATCAGGGAGTCGCGTTGCAGGCAGCTCGATGACCGAGTTGGCTCGCGCTGCACTGCGCCCCAGTCCCCTCCATCGCCTCCCACCACCCTCACGGCAATCCGCCCTTTGCTGCAGTACTCCCCTGCTGCTGCTTGTTGGGGGTTCAACCCCTGGATACAGCGTAGACGCACTTTTTGGTGTAAGACTTCCGCAGTGACATGACAATCATGGATGATGTACACGCAAATATAAATACAGACGCCTTTCAAGATTGCCAAGTCGCTAAGCTGAGTCAGAGGGGTAGGCGCACCGGAGCCCTCGTGCTGAGTATCCACGACCAATTGGAGGGGCGCTGCTCTGCTCGCAGGCTCAGCCCAGATTCCCCAGCGCTGAGCGCGCTCGCTCGTGGCCTCCGGAGCTCTCCGTGACGAGGGGGCTGCGCACGCTCTGCTCCTCGGCGGCGCACGGTGCCGGGCTCCCCGTCACGGGGTCATCGCGGAGCGCGACGAGGCGTCAACCTCCCCCCTCACTTCATCTCCAGATCCACGGTTTTCATTTTCAAAATGCGTAGTGGCAGATCGTGAATATTTTCGGTTTTACCTTGGGACGGTCTCACCTAGTCCTGGCTTAACCGCGCCGAATGGAGTTTGAACGCAGTGTCACTGTGGCATCATTGTAGCCGTGGGAGGTAGGGGAGGGGCCACTAAGAGTAGAGGCCGACCGAAATTGAATTTCTGGTTTCAATTCTGGTAAATTTGACCGTGGCTGTGTTTCAGTCGAAACCAGATCGAAAGTAAAAAATTGACTTTCTGCTGAAACCGAAGCCGAAACCGAAACTTTAACTACACTTTCGACTGAGACCGAAACAGAAAGGTATATAACCGAAGTTACTGAACACAAGATTTATTAAATATGTCATGATGCAATGCTACTTTAATTAAAAATAAATCTAGAACTAATCATTCAGAGCCTGCAGTAAAAGTCGCTAAATATAAAATCTTTAGGTGTTACTTACTTAGTAATTATATCCAAACAAAGAAATGTTGTAGTTAAGAAACAACAGTTTTTCCGCATTCAGCCAGACAGGCTGCTGTCTGTTGACCGGTTGTATAGACATTAGCAGCCCATGGTTGTGCCTGTAATCTCGCTCCCAAGATGCTGCTGCTGACGTGTGTGTGTGTCAGCCTATCGCATAAGATTGCTTAGCGCTGACTGACCGGCCGATAGGCAAAGTGATAGATGTAGCACTAGCATTATATTCAAAAAGTAGATCTTTGGTTCACAAATGACCGAAAGTCAATATCAGTTTCGGCCAAAGCCGAAACCAGAACGAAAGTTTAAAATTGACTTTCCACCGAAACCGAAAGTGTGCTGAAAGAGGCCATTTGCCAACTTTCGGCGCCGAAACCGAAGCCAAATTTCGGTCGGCCTCTAATGCCAAGTGGCTTTCAGTATAATACATGATGTGTATAATACTTTATGTGTATCATACATTATCTGTATAATAAATTATGTGTATAATACATTGTGTAAAAGACTTCGATTTAAAGCTTTCGTGACTGCAGGGATTCATCTTCTTAGTTCTTTCGGTAAAGTGACGTAGAAGGGAAATAACAAAATAATAAAAATAAAACATAATAAAATAAAATTCTCATGACGTTTTAGGCACAACGCAAGCAGCCATCCTCAGGTGAAGAAACAGAGCTGTCGGAAAGACAGCATCTTAATGAACACTAAGCTTGGCAGCGTATTTTAAGCTGGGTGGGAGGAGGAGAGAGCCTTGACAAAGGAGTTTACATATCAACAGCGGAATTTAGCATATTGATGACAAATGCAGATATGGGGTTAGTCACTCCTTTCGGAATGTGTAGGCGGTGGGGGGTCTCAAAGTCATATTATGCTAGTGTATTATGTAGGATTAGCAGTAATAAAGGGAGGGAAATTTTAATAATAAAGAACTGCAGCAGTTCTTTGGCTAACCCCATATCTGCATTTGTCATCAATATGCTAAATTCCTCTGTTGATATGTAAACTCCTTTGTCAAGGCTCTCTCCTCCCACCCAGCTTAAAATATGCTGCCAAGCTTAGCAGTGTTCATTAAGACGCTGTCTTTCCGACAGCTCTGTTTCTTCACCTGAGGACGGCTGCTTGCGTTGTGGCCGAAACGTCGTGAGAATTTAATTATGCTTTATTTTTATTATTTTTTTATTTCCCTTCTACGTGACTTTACCGAAAGAACCAAGAAGATGTGTAAAAGACATTATACATATAACACAATGTATCATAACTAATCATTCATCTGTATTATGAAATCACGATCACCCATAACTCTTCTGCATATATCCTATCTCTCATATCCCTTCTCTCTCCCTCTCTGTATTTGTTTGTTTCATTGCTGTGCCCCACTGCTCTCTGCTCATTCGTCAACGCGGCCCTTGAGGCAACGTCGGGACACCCCTGGGGCTCGACGGCAGGGATGGACTTCTGCCTCGGTGGCTCTGGTCGGGCAGTCACCAACTTGGGGCGTTCACCTTCTTCTGCGTTGTGGTGACAATACCACGAGAAGGGACGATGGCCGTGGTCGAGACGAATGACAGCCAAGAAGGGGCTCGCACCCTTGATTATGTCCACATTAGAGATGGAGCGATGGAATCAGCTTGCCTGCAGGCGCTGGATGAATTATTACAGTGCAGGACAGTGACAGAGAGTGATGGCTTGGGAAGACCTTCACCCAGCGGTGGATTGATCACCGCTGATGATGATGAGCCATGGCGGCTTTTAGTCAGCAGCACTACCGGCTGTCCAGCTCACGTGATATGTCTTCTCCTAGGTAGTGCCTTTCATTTGTTAGGCACCATACGTGGTTCACGCGTGCAAACGGACTGCAGCTTCAAGAGACAGGCTTCGTTGCAACACTGGGAGCGACATCGGCGCGCGATTGATTCAGATAAACATTACAACGGCAGCTGCACCACAACACAGACCGCTGTGGCCTTCAGTGTGATCATTATCGTGTGCGTGTTTGAGTGACTGTGGGCGTCTGGGTTACACTGCCTGGCCTGAGTTGACCTGCAAGGACTTTGCACCTCAGTACACAACCCTTCACCGTGGCAGCCACGGTGGCACACGGGCAGCCGCGTGTCACTGACGAGAACAGCGCCGCGGTCAGCCATAGAGGCTGCCTCCCAGTGCACGCCACTCTGTCTACGTCTCTACTACTCAGCTGACTTTGTCTGCAGTACGGTTGGATATGTATGATTAGCATGGGTAGCAATGTACGGTTTGATAAAAGTTCAACATACATACATGCAGTAAGGCATGTGGGTGTTGTAACAAGCAGGAGATTATGACAATTTTTAATTGTTAAAGTCTTGTTCCATGGCCATATTCTAGAAACAAGCAACTTGCATAGTAGTAGCAGTGCACAGACAGCCCAATCTGTGCACCGGCTCTCACACTCAGCCTGGCCCCGCCGACTGCCCTGCCCGCCTCCCTGGTGAGGCTGCCTGCCGGGCTGCCTACTCAGAGGGCAGTAGGGGCTCAGAGGGCAGATATGAGGGTGCTTGATCTGGGATGCGCAATGAATGGCCCACGGCCCACCCACACTCAGCAAGCAGCTGTGGCACATTAGGAATGGACCACTCTTTTAATTATTTCCTCGTGCAGCAAGGGAGTAAAGTGTGGTTTTGTGAAAGTCCTTATGTGCTGTGCAGTACATCAATGCACTTGTACACCAGCATGTGATAACTAAATTGGGCCTGTGGGTGGCTGGCAGGGTTGTTGATTAACCAGACTTGTACACCAGTCAGGTGGTTAATGGCGACTCGGCTGAGAATTGTTGTGTGACACACGTGCTGTTGTATTCTACAGGTAAAGGACCCAAAGGTTGTTTTTGATCGTTATATAAATGTTCTAGACTTGTTCTAGACTTCAAGCTTGGCTTCGAATTGTTAGTTTGTGATATATTCAATAGGAGGGGTTTTAGCACTGTGCACTGTAAAGGATGACGTACTGTAGTTAATACTTGTAATTCTCTAACCCTAATACTGTTAATTCTATAATCATGCCCATGCACCCAGAGTATGACTACTTGCAATGCTATTACGAATAGAACACATGTACAGTAGTAAGTTGTACAATGGTGACAAGTAGTCCGTATACTGTACACATACAGTACAGATAATGGGTGTAAGATATCGATATAAGTGGATGGTAAAGATAGACATACAGCTTAGGATGAAAGTAATATTCGAATAGTGAAGTCCAAGGGTTATTGTCAAAGACAAAGATGGTTTATCAGTAGTAGAATTGGGTTTAAGAGAAACTGTTATTGATTAACCGGACTTGTACACCAGTCAGGTGATTAATTGCGACTCGGTTGAGGATTGCTGTGTGACACAACGTGCTGTTGTATTTTACAAATTTACCACAATAAATGTGTTTGCCCTCGATTTGGAGCACCTGCCCACGTCCTTCATTTCGAGTGTGCAACACAGCCCCTCATGACGAAGGGCTCCACCATCCCGCTGCTGTTCATGGTAAACCAACAATTGATACACGACAAATGTGAAGCAGTTCACAGAGAGCAATTGAGAGGCATCATAGGAGGCGACAGTGCTGGGGCACGCCTCGTGGTGTGGAGAGGCCGGCTACCCAGCAGCAGCAGCACAGCGAGTGAGTGCATCGTCTGCAGTGCGTGGCTGCACTCACCCGCCTGCCTTGGTGGTGCAAGGTCGCCACGCTCGGCACCAGGGGCCCGTGGCGCTCGTTGGCTCGGCTCACCACGTCGCTCACCCGGTCGCACTCGTTCACCTCGACCGTGTAGACGCCACCGAAGGGCAGCAGCAGGAACACGCAGCCGGCCCTACGGCATACAGAGAGACGCGTGAGCAGCGTGCCACCGTGACGCACACAGAGACGGGAGCAGCGTCCCACTGGCACTCCCTTCCCCCACTCACTTTACCCCACTCACTTTACCAACAGTGACCAGTGTGGTGAAGTATGGTCACACAATCCCCATGACTGACACGGCATGCGGATTCCTTCATTCAGCTGCAGATTGGCAAAGTACGGTGCATGAGTTTTAATAAACCGGTGTCAATGGGCAATCTGAGCGCACAGCGCTTCCGGCTTTTATACGACAGTCAACACGAGAGAGAACCCCGTGTCGAGACGCCTTCCTGTTGCCTTCATCTTCAATACTACATCCTTCGTTGGTCTTTACAAAGGCCGACCGCAGTTGACCTTCCAGTTGACAGTTGCTTCAGCAACCATCGAGTGATGATGGGCTGAGGTATGTGAGCTGGCTGCTGCAGTGCCACCCAGCCTAACATAAGCTACCAGGTAATAATTACAATTATTAATTACAATGACTGATGTATTCACTTCATTATTATCGCGTCAGACACACAGATGAATGATGAGCTGCGTCATCCTCACACTGGGACCAGCACCCTGAGGCTGGTGTTTGTAAGGGGAGTGGTGCTCTGGCACAGCGCCTCCCAGCTGGGTCATCTGTGTGCGTCATCGAACACAGAGAGACGGCCATGGCTGAGCCAATGAGGGACTGCTGTTAATTATATTTGTGCTTATTGAAGGGTAAGAGAGCTGAACTTTGCCACACATTCAGTGAAAACTACGCTTATCAAGTGTTTGTGTCGACTACCTGCTGTGACACAGATCACAAACAGGGACACTGACGAAGAGGATGGAACAGAAGCTCAAAAGTGCTCAAAGACGCCTGGAGAGCTGCATGCTGGGTACTGCACTGAGAAACAAAGAGGACCACGCGGATCAGAGACCACATGCAGGTCAAGATGCACTTTTGGCTGTTAGTGAGCAGGCTGGGGCAGCATGCGTCGCTAGACGGGACGATGGCCGCCGGTGGAGGTTCGTGATTGGGCAGCAGCCAAGGGAGGGAAAGAGCCGCGGACGGCGTCTGCCGTGGAGGTGCAGCGATGAGGTCGCCTCGCGTGCAGCTGCTGGGTGCACCGCTGCATCGCGGGACCATACGGATGGTGGCGTCTTGGGAGGCCTTCGTCCAGCAGTGGATTGATCATGGCTGGTGATAATGATGCTCGAAAATAGAAACATTCAAAAAATCGAAGCCCTTCAATTTGGCTCCTCCAAAACGACAACCCGGAGGGTGATTCGTGTTGCGCATCGGGCAGGGCCAGCCTCGCTCTGCTTTGCTCTACGCCTCACGCTCCACACTTACAAACCAACGGTCCCCAGCACCAGTGAACCCAGCACGTTGTCTTCAGTAAATCGCGCCATCATTGTCGAATCCGGCGTGTCCACTCACACCAACACAACGCACTGTAGATGTGGGCCAATAAGCAGCATCGACCACTTAGACCGTGCAGTAGAGCGAGGTAACACGGCTGACAGTTCCACAACTGCGTGTGGTGTACACCCAACATGTTGAGATATTTCAGTCCCGCATTAAAGGTGTGCCCCAGAAAAACCTGACAGCCCACATTGTTGCACGTGTTCATGAAACAAACAGTGGCTTTAATGAAATACACGGCGAAATAGCTGTGATAGTCTAATCAAGTAACGCCACATTAAATGACAGCATCATGGACTTCATCTACTTTCTCGATCACCTCATCAATTTGTTGCACTTTTTGTGTTTTATTTTACCAGGTAAGCCCCACTAAGCTGTATAGCTCTTTTTTAGAAGTGACCTGGCCATGAATGATAACTCAACAAAGTGGCTTATCAGGTGGAAATTTATAGCAGCCAAATATTAATCGCATGTTTCTAAATGTGGGGGGAAAAACCGGAGGACCCGGGGAAAAATCCACGCGACCATGGGGAGAGAGCGTGAACACTCCAAATATACAGCAGGCGTTAGGGTCGGGATCGAAACCACGACCTCCGGTATCGCAGGCAAGGTAGTTAACATCTCATCAACAAATTCAAGGGCTTTGATTTTTTTGATGTTCTATAATATAGCTGCATTCAGGAGGGGCGTGAATTGGGCTGTTTGACCAACTCGTCTAATGAGAGTTTTATCCTGTAGGAAGAAACCGGAGTAGAAAGAGAAAACACCGAAATACGGGGGGATAATTCTCAGAACTCCGCACAGATGGATTCAAAACAGTTTACTTAATTTGCTATCTCCTCACCTCCACGCAGCTCGGAGAATTTGTGAGTTTCACAAGCGTGCATGATCCACCAACCCTCGCCTCCAAAGCCATGGATCAAAGGTGTGCAGCAATAACACTCCGTGTCCCAGCACTCGCTGACCACAAACCACCAACTTGGCTGCTGGCTGCCATGCTTTTTGCTTACCAGCAGAAAAGTGCTTGCTCAGTAATGTTACTGGCTATTTAACATAGCCGCATTCACTCAAATATCTTAATTATGAATGTCCTGCATGAAGTCAAAGACAAACATTTCAGAGTATCTACATGTACCCGGAATGAAACCGGCAACCTGAGTTCGACTCCTGGCCATGACCAACATCAGTGGTGATGTCTGAACTGGTCCTGGGTAAACATGCACCAACCCACAGTGACCACGGCGGTGAAGAAAGTTCAAACAGCCGCCATGACCGGCACGACGTGGGGAGGCCTTCATCCAGCAGCAGTGACAAAGGGCCGTCTATTACCACCGCCACCACTACGTCTATACTACGTGCACCGCAGTAAACTGCAGGGTGCAGTGCTGGGGGCTGATTGACGTTAAAGAGATGATGCCTCTATGGACAGCCTGTCCCGTGGGGCTTATCGGCGTGTAGCCGATTGTTCATCACTGTGCGGGGTTTGGCGACTCTCCCCGACGTCTCCCCCACTGAGGAGATCCGCACGCTGCTTCTCTGCGACGTGAACTGGGCCCCGTGTCCCCGGCGGCGGCGCGTCTGCTAACCCGTGCCGGATTGCGATGCTGCCCGGTGCCCTCGCCTTACCGTGGCTCGTGCCGCACTGCATCTGACATCATCCCCGTGTCGACGCCCACGCCGGCGAGCTGCATCTCCACCGCGGGGCAGGGCGGCGGGGGGGTCCACACGGCCACGTACGGCCTGCGAGACGAGCAATGGCACGCGCGAGAAGTCATCGCTGGGGAAGCTGCTCGGAGCCAAAGTGATACCTGAAATGAAGACTGGCGCTGCTGATGTGTTGCTGTCATGCGTGGTAAGTCATGCTATGTATGTTGAACATCTTTTGCGCTGTACGTAGCCAACTGTGATAATCGGAGATGCGGGGGAAGGACAACAAACTAAACACAAAACACAGTTCTAAGGAAATGAGTTTTCAATCGAAATGTAAAAGTGCACATTTCCAGCGGCTTCCTAATATCGGAAGAACGTTCCAGACGGCCGCAGCTCATCTGAAAACGCGCAACGCAGTGGCCCTCTTTGTTCAATGACCAGCCAAAGGCCGCTGTGAGGATGACCGGAATTCCCGTGATGGATTATGCTCATAGACGAGATCAGCAAGGTATTGTGGTTCATTTGTGGCAAGCACGTTTTGTATGAGTGCGACCTTAAAAAAATATGTTCATGATTCTCAGGCCCGCATCTATCCACTGCTGAATGAAGGTCTCCCAACACCGTGATGGTCATGAGGATTGTTTGACCATACTTCACCACGCTGGTGAGAGTGTGTCGGTGAATGACGAGTGATGGCCAGAACCGGCTCAGATGTCAATCACCTTTGATGTTGGCAGAGGCCGGGAATTGAACTCAGGACACCGCGTTCATCGTGCGGCACGCAAGCCATGTCTCAATGCTACCCCCCCCCCCCCCCAATGTGAGTGTCTGCACGGGACACGCCTGGGCAATTAGCTCGAGGGAAAGAGCAGTGTCAGCAAAACTCGCTCGGCCAGGGAGGAGAGGGCGTGGAGCAGGTGGCTCAGGCACGCACTCGGCGACGCTGAGTGGGTGGACCGCACTGGGAATGGGACGCTGGAATTTCCAGCAGTGGCTCAGGAAAGGCTCGGTCCTTTCAGAGAACCCATTCCCGTGCACCGATTAAGCCACAGCTTTAGGGGGCCTCCTCCTAGAATCAATGTTAAGTAGGGGGCACGGTAGATCAGCTCATGCTCTCTGCAGGATACACCACCGTGCTCCCCACTGGCATAAGCCATGGCCGGGAATAGAACTCTGGTTGGCAGATTCGCGCAGTCTGCCATGCTTACCATCTCTCCAAGGCCAATTATACAGACGCATTCTGTGTGTGCTCGTGCCCGAACAGCACCTGCCCCAAGTATGTTAAGGCTATATGGGTTATCTTTGTATTTGTTATCTCATGCGCGGAGCGGTGGATCAGTGGTTAGCACGCTCCGCTATGAACCCTGTCACCTGAGTTCGAGTCCCGCTCACGATCAATAACAGCGGAAACTATTTGACCCAGTTCTGGTCCTCCCCTAGGTCGACTCAGCCTTAAATTAATACCAGGTGTGATGTGTAAACATCAGCAATGAGGAGGCGTGGTGCTAGCCCCCCCCCCCCCGCCCCCGTGTTCTGTGCCCGACTTCATTGGTGTTCTCTAACACCACTTGCCCCAACAGTCAGTTCAGGCTATACGGGGAATCTTTATATTTGCTGTTTGTATTCTCATGCTCAAGCAATACAGTCTCGCCGCGGTGTGACCCTGCAGAGCGGGGTGCACGTGCTGTGTCTCCTTGCACACGCGTGGTGTGTGTTGATTGTGAATGGGTGAGTTGTGTTGTTAGTCGTACTTGTGAACCACAACCTCTAAACATTTTATTCCATTTCACATGGAATTCCATGAAAAATAAATTGGTCGAATATTCATCAGCTCTGTAAACATCAATTCGAGATGGAAAAAACGTCGTCATTAATCGTTGGATTTTGTATCCTTAACACTGGCGTCTCGTGTCGGTGCCTTCAATCCGGTGCACTGCGGTTCCCTCCCACGCGCGCATTTCCCATAGAGGAAATGACTCGGCCATCCGGTGTAGGGCTCTCGTAAAAACAACGCCTGTGATGCGTCTCTGCCTAACTGTGGGTCTGCAGACATTGACACCTGCAGGGCAGGCGTCCTGATGGCTGAGTCGCACTTCTCTGAATGTCCTTTTGGCTGTTCCCCGTGCGACACTGAGCGGCACGCGGTGGGCCATGCCTGTGACCACACGCAGCGTGGGAAGAGGCTAGGGTTGGTGCATTACGTAGAGATTGATCAAACTCCCAAAACCCTGCGCCGCGAGAGATGTTAGTGCAGCAAATGGGTTCATGAACCCATCCGTGCAGACCTGCGAGTGTTATCGGCTGTATGCGTTGGGGTTTCTCGGGGTGTTTTGAAGCCAAACCACTCCCCAAAAGCGAATTTGCCAATCACCACATGCAAGCCTCTCCTGAAAAAAATATCTTGAGACTCAGCTTTTCATGGACAAATTACATGATTTTTGTTGTTTTTTCATGTCCTAATAGTACACTGTATCATCTGTTGGAAAACACCATGTGTAATAACACAATGCTATATTACAATACACTGTATACTCTTTCAGAATACACCATGTGTAATAACACAATGCTATATTAGAATACACTGTATACAGTGTTAGAATATGCTATACATTGTGTTATCTCCCACTGCATACTGTGTTACCATAACCATGACTTTGACGTATAATGAACTCGTCTTGAACCGGCTTTGCCCGGTTTCTGTCGGCTTTATCGTCACACCCCTCGGCAGGCGAAACAATATAGAACTTTAAATATTGTAGCACTCTAAACAGTGTAGAACTCAAAACAGTGCAGAACTTTAAACAGTATAGAACTTTAAACTGACCCTGCTCATTGGACTGGAACCCATCTACCTCGAGTCTGTCATTTTTGGCAGGCGAATCTCGAAATGTGTTGAGCTTGATTGACAGTTTAAAGCAAACTCGCCTGTGTTTGTGCCAAATCCCGGCTCCATAACCCTTCGAGGACATCTTTTGGATTCACATCACAATCCCCGTTGTGTCCTGTACTCATGACTGGCAGTGGACTTCACGTGCTCTCCACTGGCGTGATGAAAAGCGCCAGGCAATAGTTGCGTAACACGTGAAGTTAGAATTGGATTAATCGCCCGTTAAACCCACGGCGTGATAAAGGCTCCTCGGCCGAGGTTTAACACAGAAGATGTTCATCAGCTCGTTCTACGCGTGGACTTGACGAGGTGTGCGCCAGTGGCGGCTCTCTGGCCCTCCTCACCCCCTCGCTCCCAGCCGGCCGCGCCAGTGCCAGCGTCGCGACCGTCCGCACAAGCGACGCCTCGCGCGCGTTCTTACCTCGGCCGATAGCCCGGCGGGGTCGTGGACTGCCGCCCCTCCAGCAGCACCCCCACGAGGCGTGCGCAGTGCGATGCTGCTGCTGCCGCCTTGTAGGGCCCAGCCGTGGGAAGGCTTCCGTGACCGGCACCGCCCCGCGTCTGTGGTGGCGCCTGCGTATCCAGGAAGCCGCTCGGCGCGCCGCGCGGTCGCCGTCTCCGATTGCGCAACAGCGCCGGGCAGCAGCGGCCCGCGCCTCACGGCGTGGGAGGGAGAGAGGGAGGGGGCTGCCCCTGTAGAGCCGTCACGCAGTCACTGCGGAGGCTCAGACACGAACACGGCGGAGTTCGTCGTCGAAGCTAAGAGGCGACCTTCTGAAACAAGGGTTGATGGATCACACAGATTGGTGAACCTCCAAAACCCTCCAGGACATTGTAATATCGCAAGTGGGTTAGTGAACGCGTCTGTGTGGACTTTTGAGGGTTATCCCCACCTGTGCGTGTGGTTTTTACTCACAAAACATTCATTCTCGAGGGGTTGGTTAAGCATCCCAGTCGAAGACCCTCTTGGTAAATCATCTTGAGACTCGGTGAGGCCATCGTAACTAAGTAGCAGTGCTCTTACGGTATCAACATCGTGATTATTAATGCGGAACTTCGCACCGCGCCAGGGAATGTTCCTGGGGCAATGGCAGCACGGGAGCCCCCAGCACCACGTGGCGCTCCGTGACCAACAGAGGCTGCTGGGATCAGCCAAATAGAAATCACAGCGTTTGTGATTTGCGCAGAGACGGCGGAGTCCGTCGCCACTCCGGCGCCGCGTTTCGTTTCGCCGGGCGCGCTCCGGGCAAACCCGGGGCGTCACGTGGCCTGCCACGCGCGAGGTTCTCCCGGAGGAACGAGGGGAGTCGTCGTGACGACCTGGCGTGTGGACGCGCGGTGTCGGTCCGCTGTCTGATGAGGGGGTTACTTTGACCATACTTCACCACGCCGGTCAGTGTGGGGAGCATAGCCGCTGGAGCATAGCACGGTACGGATATTGATTGTGCTGCACTGGCACATGTCGACAATGTACGGCCGCAGACGTTGGCGACTGTGTGCCGCGCGGCATTTATCACGAGACCCGGACTGCTTTTCGTAAACTCGACCTGCCAGTGTTATGGATACAAAATGCTCCGATTAGTGACGCCGCGTTGAGCCTCACTGAGTGTGATGGATCGATTTTTACGAAGCTGCTGAATATTCGGCAAATTTCTTTTTCATGGAATTCCATGTGAAATGGAATAAAATGTTTAGAGGTTGTGGTTCACAAGCACGACTAACAACACAACTCACCCATTCACAATCAACACACACCACGCGTGTGCAAGGAGACACAGCACGTGCACCCCGCTCTGCAGGGTCACACCGCGGCGAGACTGCATTGCTTGAGCATGAGATTACAAACAGCAAATATAAAGATTCCCCGTATAGCCTTCAATGACTGTGGTGTTAGCGAGCACCTATGAAGGCGGGCACAGAACACGGGGTCGGGGGGGGGGGTAGCGCCACGCCTCCTCATTGCTGATGTTTACACATCGCACCTGGTATTCATTTAAGTCTGAGTCGACCTAAGGGAGGACTAGAACTGGTTCAATTAGTTTCCACTGTTATTAATCATGAACGGGAATCGAACTCAGGTCACCGGGTTCATAGCGGAGTGTGCTAACCACTGTGCCACCACTCCGCGCATGAGATAACAAATACAAAGATAACCCATATAGCCTTAACAGACTTGGGGCAAGTGCTGTTCAGGCACACACACATAGAATGCGTCTGTATAATTTGTCATGGAGAGATTGTAAGCATGGCAGACTGCGCCAATCTGCTAACCAGAGTTCGATTCCCGGCTATGGCTTATGCCAGTGGGGAGCACGGTGGTGTATCCTGCAGACAGCATGAGCTGATCTACCGTGCCCCCTACGTTGATTCTAGGTGGAGGCCCCCTAAAGCTGTGGCTTAATCGGTGCACGGGAATGGGTTCTCTGAAAGGACCGAGCCTTTCCTGAGCCACTGCTGGAAATTCCAGCGTCCCATTCCCAGTGCGGTCTACCCACTCAGCGTCGCCGAGTGCGCGCCTGGGCCATCCGCTCCACGCCCTCTCCTCCCTGGCCGAGCGAGTTTTGCTGACACCGCTCACTCGCCCTCGAGCTAATTGTCTAGACGTGTCCCGTGCAGACACTCACATTGGTGGGGGGGGGGGGGGTAGCCTTGAGGCGTGGCTCGCGTGCCGCACGATGAACGCGGTGTCCTGAGTTCAATTCCCGGCCTCTGCCAACATCAAAGGTGATTGATATCTGAGCCGGTTCTGGCCATCCCCAGTCTTTCACCGACCCACTCTGACCAGCGTGGTGAAGTATGGTCAAACAATCCTCATGATCATCACGGTGTTGGGAGACCTTCATCCAGCAGTGGATAGATGCGGGCCTGTGAATCATGAACATATTTTTTTAAGGTCGCACTCATTATACACAACGTGCTTGCCACAAATGAACCACAATACCTTGCTGATCTCGTCTATGAGCATAATCCATCACGGGAATTCCGGTCATCCTCACAGCGGCCTTTGGCTGGCCATTGAACAAAGAGGGCCACTGGGTTGCGCGCTTTCAGATGAGCTTCTGCGGCCGTCTGGAATGTTCTTCCGATATTAGGAAGCCGCTGGAAATGTGCACTTTTACATATCGATTGAAAACTCATTTCCTTAGAACTGTGTTTTGTGTTTAGTTTGTTGTCCTTCCCCCGCATCTCCGATTATCACAGTTGGCTACGTACAGCGCGAAAGACGTTCAACATACATAGCATGACTTACCACGCATGACAGCAACACATCAGCAGCGCCAGTCTTCATTTCAGGTATCACTTTGGCTCCGAGCAGCTTCCCCAGCGATGACTTCTCGCGCGTGCCATTGCTCGTCTCGCAGGCCATACGTAGCCGTGTGGACCCCCCCGCCGCCTCGCTCCGTGGTGGAGATGGAGCTTGCCGGCTCGGGCGTCGACACGGGGATGATGTCAGATGCGGCACGAGCCACGGTAAGGCGAGGGCACAGGGCATCATCGCATTTCGGCACGGGTTACGCGGACGCGCCACCCCCGGGGACACGGGGCCCGGTTCACATCGCAGAGAAGTGGCATGCGGATCCCCTCGGTGGGGGAGACGTCGGAGAGAGTCGCCAAACCCCGCACAGTGATGAACAATCGGCTACACGCCGATAAGCCCCACGGGACAGGCTGTCCATAGAAGCATCGTCTCTTTGATGTCAATCAGCCCCCAGTACTGCACCCTGCAGTTTACTGCGGTGCACGTAGTATAGACGTAGTGGTGGCGGTGGTGGTAATGCACGGCCCTTTGTCACTGCTGCTGGATGAAGGCCTCCCCACGTCGTACCGGTCATGGCGGCTGTTTAAACTTTCTTCATCACCGTGGTCAGTGTGGGTTGGTGCATGGGAACCCAGGACCAGTCCAGACATCACCACTTATGTTGGTCATGGCCAGGAGTCGAACTCAGGTTGCCGTTTACATTCCGGGTACACGTAGATACTCTGAAATGTTTGTCTTTGACTTCATGCAGGACATTCATAATTAATTAAGCTATTTGATCGAATGTGGCTATGTTAAATAGCCAAGTAACATTACTGAGCAAGCACTTTGCTGCTCGCAAGCGATAAGCATGGCAGCCAGCCAGCAGCCAAGTTGGTGGTTTGTGGTCAGCGAGTGCTGGGACACGGAGAGTTATTGCCGCACACCTTAGATCCATGGCTTTGGAGGCGAGGGTTGGTGGATCACGCACGCTTGTGAAACTCACAAATTCTCCGAGCTGCGTGAGAGCGAGGAGATAGCAAATCAAGTAAACTGTTTTGAATCCATCTGTGCGGAGCTCTGAGAATTATCCCCTCGTATTTCGGTGTTTTCTCTGTCTACTCCGGTTTCTCCCACAGGATAAAACTCTCATTAGACGAGTTGGTCAAACAGCCCAATTCACGCCCCTCCTGGATGCAGATATATTATAGAACATCAAAAAAAATCAAAGCCCTTGAATTTGTTGGTGAGATGTTAACTACCTTGCCTGATATACAGGAGGTCGTGGTTTCGATCCCGACCCTAACGCCTGCTGTATATTTGGAGTGTTCACGCTCTCTCCCCATGGTCGCGTGGATTTTCCCCCGGGTCCTGCGGTTTTTCCCTCCACATTAAGAAACATGCGATATAAATTTCCACCTGATAAGCCACTTCGTTGAGTTATCATTCATGGCCAGGTCACTTCTAAAAAAGAGCTATGCAGCTTAGTGGGGCTTACCTGGTAAAATAAAACACAAAAAGTGCAACAAATTGATGAGGTGATCGAGAAAGTAGATGAAGTCCATGATGCTGTCATTTAATGTGGCATTACTTGATTAGACTATCACACCTATTTCACCGTGTATTTCATTAAAGCCACTGTTTGTTTCATGAACACGTGCAACAATGTGGGCTGTCAGGTTTTTCTGGGGCACACCTTTAATGCGGGACTGAAATATCTCAACATGTTGGGTGTACACCACACGCAGTTGTGGAACTGTCAGCCGTGTTACGTCGCTCTACTGCACGGTCTAAGTGGTCGATGCTGCTTATTGGCCCACATCTACAGTGCGTTGTGTTGGTGTGAGTGGACACGCCGGATTCGACAATGATGGCGCGATTCACTTTCTATCAGCGTCACACTCCCCTGAAGACAACGTGCTGGGTTCACTGGTGCTGGGGACCGTTGGTTTGTAAGCGTGGAGCGTGAGGCGTAGAGCAAAGCAGAGCGAGGCTGGCCCTGCCCGATGAGCAACACGAATCACCCTCCGGGTTGTCGTTTTGGAGGAGCCAAATTGAAGGGCTTCGATCTTTTGAATGTTTCTATTTTCGAGCATCATCACCAGCCATGATCAATCCACTGCTGGACGAAGGCCTCCCAATACGCCGCCATCCGTATGGTCCCGCGATGCAGCGGTCCACCCAGCAGCTGCACGCGAGGCGACCTCATCGCTGCACCTCCACGGCAGACGCCGTCCGCGGCTCTTTCCCTCCCTTGGCTGCTGCCCAATCACGAACCTCCACCGGCGGCCATCGTCCCGTCTAGCGACGCATGCTGCCCCAGCCTGCTCATTAACAGCCAAAAGTGCATCTTGACCTGCATGTGGTCTCTGATCCGCGTGGTCCTCTTTGTTTCTCAGTGCAGTACCCAGCATGCAGCTCTCCAGGCGTCTTTGAGCACTTTTGAGCTTCTGTTCCATCCTCTTCGTCAGTGTCCCTGTTTGTGATCTGTGTCACAGCAGGTAGTCGACACAAACACTTGATAAGCGTAGTTTTCACTGAATGTGTGGCAAAGTTCAGCTCTCTTACCCTTCAATAAGCACAAAATAATTAACAGCAGTCCTTCATTGGCTCAGCCATGGCCGTCTCTCTGTGTTCGATGATGCACACAGATGACCCAGCTGGGAGGCGCTGTGCCAGAGCACCACTCCCCTTACAAGCACCAGCCTCAGGGTGCTGGTCCCAGTGTGAGGATGACGCAGCTCATCATTCATCTGTGTGTCTGACGCGATAATAATGAAGTGAATACATCAGTCATTGTAATTAATAATTGTAATTATTACCTGGTAGCTTATGTTAGGCTGGGTGGCACTGCAGCAGCCAGCTCACATACCTCAGCCCATCATCACTCGATGGTTGCTGAAACAATTGTCAACTGGAAGGTCAACTGCGGTCGGCCTTTGTAAAGACCAACGAAGGATGTAGAATTGAAGATGAAGGCAACAGGAAGGCGTCTCGACACGGGGTTCTCTCTCGTGTTGACTGTCGTATAAAAGCCGGAAGCGCTGTGCGCTCAGATTGCCCATTGACACCGGTTTATTAACACTCATGCACCGTACTTTGTCAATCTGCAGCTGAACGACGGAATCCGCATGCCGTGTCAGTCATGGGGATTGTGTGACCATACTTCACCACACTGGTCACTGTGGGTAAAGTGAGTGGGGTAAAGTGAGTGGGGGAAGGGAGTGCCGGTGGGACGCTGCTCCCGTCTCTGTGTGCGTCACGGTGGCACGCTGCTCACGCGTCTCTCTGTATGCCGTAGGGCCGGCTGCGTGTTCCTGCTGCTGCCCTGCGGTGGCGTCTACACGGTCGAGGTGAACGAGTGCGACCGGGTGAGCGACGTTTATTGCGGTAAATCTGTAAAATGCAACAGCACGTGTGTCACAACAATTCTCAGCCGAGTCGCCATTAACCACCTGACTGGTGTACACGTCTGGTTAATCAATAACCCTGCCAGCCACCCACAGGCCCAATTTAGTTATCACATGCTAGTGCATTGATGTACTGCACAGCACATAAGGACTTTCACAAAACCACACTTTACTCACTTGCTGCACGAGGAAATAATTTAAAGAGTGGTCCATTCCTAATGTGCCACAGCTGCTTGCTGAGTGTGGGTGGGCCGTACTTCAACATTCATTGCGCATATTGATGACATGCAGATATGGGGTTAGCCAAAGCACTGCTGCAGTTCTTTATTATTAAAAATTCCCTCCCTTTATTACTGCTAATCCTAGCAGTAATACACTACAGCATAATATGGCTTTGAGACCACCCCACCGCCTACACATTCCGCAAGAAGTGACTAACCCCATATCTGCATTTGTCATAAATATGTTCTCTCCTCCTCCCAGCCAGCTTAAAATACGCTGCCAAGCTGAGTGTTCATTAAGATGCTGTCTTTCCGACAGCTCTGTTTCATCACCTGAAGATGGCTGCTTGCGTTGTGCCTAAAACGTCATGAGAATTTTATTTTATTATGTTTTATTTTTATTATTTTGTTATTTCCCTTCTACGTGACTTTACCGAAAGAACCATGAAGATGAATCCCTGCAGTCACGAAAGCTTTAAATCGAAGTCTTTTACACAATGTATTATACACATAATGTATTATACAGATAATGTATGATATACATAATGTATTATACACATCATGTCTTATACTGAAGGCCACTTGGCATTAGAGGTTTCGGCGCCGAAAGTTGGCAAAAGGCCTCTTTCGGCACACTTTCGGTTTCGGTCGAAAGTCAATTTTAAACTTTCGGTCTGGTTTCGGTTTTGGCCGAAACTGATATTGACTTTTGGTCATTCGTCAACCGAAGATCTACTTTTAGAATATAATGCTAGTGCTACATCTATCACTTTGCCTATCGGCCGGTCAGTCGGCGCTAAGCAATCCTATGCGATAGGCTGCAAACACATACACATCAGCAGCAGCTTGGGAGCGAGGTTACAGCCGCAACCATGGGCTGCTAATGTAGATACAACCGGTCAACAGACGGCAGCCTGTCTGGCTGAATGCGGAAAAACTGTTGTTTCTTAACTACAACATTCGTTTGTTTGGATATAATTACTAAGTAAGTAACACCGAAAGATTTGATATTTAGCGACTCTTACTGCAGGCTCTGAATGATTAGTTCTAGATTTATTTTTAATTAAAGTAGCATTGCATCATGACATATTTAATAAATCTTGTGTTCAGTAACTTCGGTTATATACCTTTCTGTTTGGGTCTCGGTTGAAAGTGTAGTTAAAGTTTCGGTTTCGGCTTCGGTTTCAGCAGAAAGTTATTTTTTTTACTTTCGACTGAAACCAGATTGAAAGTAAAAAATTTACCAGAATTTAAACCAGAAATTCAATTTCAGTCGGCCTCTACTCTTAGTGGCCCCTCCCCTACCTCCCACGGCCACAGTGACGCCACAGTGACACTGCGTTCAAACTCCATTCGGCGCGGTTAAGCCAGGACTAGGTGCGCATTTTGAAAATGAAAACCGTGGATCTGGAGATGAAGTGAGGGGGGAGGTTGATGCCTCGTCGCGCTCCGCGATGACCCCGTGACGCGGAGCCCGGCACCGAGCGCCGCCGAGGAGCAGAGAGCGCGTGGCCCCCTCGTCACGGAGAGCTCCGGAGGCCACGAGCGAGCGCGCTCAGCGCTGGGGAATCTTGGCTGAGCCTGCGAGCAGAGCAGCGCCCCTCCAATTGGTCGTGGATACTCAGCACGAGGGCCCCGGTGCGCCTGCCCCTCTGACTCAGCTTAGCGACTTGGCAATCTTGAAAGGCGTCTGTATTTATATTTGCGTGTACAGCATCCATGATCGTCGTGTCACTGTGGAAGTCTTACACCAAAAAGTGCATCTACGCTGTATCCAGGGGTTGAACCCCCAACAAGCAGCAGCAGGGGAGTACTGCAGCAAAGGGCGGATTGCCGTGAGGCTGGTGGGAGGCGATGGAGGGGACTGGGGCGCAGTGCAGCGCGAGCCAACTCGGTCATCAAGCTGCCCTGCAGCGTGACTCCCTGATCCATGACCGTGACTTTGTCACTCATCATCAGTTATTGCCACTTGCTCCTTGCGTAGCACTCTGACAGGCTAACAAATGGAAATAGTTTTGTAAGAGATCAGTTTTCCCTTACATTGTTCTTCTACATAGTTTTTCAGAGGAAAAACACAAATTGTAGTTTCCATGTGCAGCATTATCACGTGTGTGTCGGTACACTCCGTTGTCAATCGTCGCCATCTTCGTTTGGCAGCTCACGGTGACCCTGATCATTCCGCTCACTTGGACACCGAGTGTCGGCGGACCCGGCAGCGTTGCGGTCAGCGGTGACTGGCGCTGCACGAAGATCGAGACTCTTTACAGACATTTAACCAGTTCAGAGGAAATGTGAGACAGAACGATTTAATAGCCCTTACAATGCTTGAATAGTGCACACTCGTGATAACCTACAGTAGGTCATGAGAGTTGCACGTTGATAAATGCACTTATGCGCATCAGTGAATGACCTTGCCTCGTTTGTTTTTCAAGTTGCCTCTCTCCACGAGGCTGTCTACACACGGGGGCCTCCACGAAGCCAACCTGCACGTGCAGTACCCGCTGAGGGGTGGCAGCTCTCCAGGTGTGTGGACCGCTTTCCCTGACGTCTCTGACATCGTCCACCGGGTCTCCCGCCAGGCGACGCACGCGCCAGGCGAGGCGCTCCCGGGCCGGGCTGCTCACCTCGGTGCACGCATGGCAGAGCTCCGGCTTTCCCATGCTGGGCCAGTGAGGGTGATTGTTGGGCCGTGCTAGTGTCAAGACTGTCATTTTAGCAAGGTCCTGTTTATAAACGAGTGCAACTAAGAAAGCCCACGCATACGAGAGGGTAGCACGCTTGATCTCTACACAGATGGATTCAATAATCAATTGAGTCATTGCTGTAACAGCAATCTCCCAGTCACATTATGGCCCAAGCTAACAACACTGGGTATTCACAGGCAGTCTGCTATCCGAGCACTAACCAGGCCTGAACGCACTTGACGTCTGACATCTACGAGACTGAACACATTCACGATGCTTGGGTATGACGACGATTGTACTGCTTCAGGTTGGGGGCGTTTTGAGCAGAGAAGAGCCTCTTTTGAATTATATCTGAGTATCATGAATCTTCAAGGTCATGGATATTGTCAAGCTGCTTGGAAGGCTGCTACAAGCCTTGTCAGAAGCAATGAGAGACATCGAGCATGCACTACTGAGCTCTGAGGTTAAAATACTGGGACTGGGTGTCTCTCTCAGGAAGTTTATAACCTCATAAGTTTGGCGAGTTACTTAATTTCCAGTTTTTATCACAATCCAGAGTACCCAGAGGCAGAGTAACCAACTGCAGATCGGGAGACTCAAGCAAGTAATGGTCTCCGAATGATCCACCGATACCCACACTAACAAGTGCTGCATTACAGCTGTGGGGGAAAAGAAAGAGCAGGGGGACCAATGGGAATGTCCATGCAGTCCGTACAGGTATCACCACACAGTGGAGACTTGTAACTCAACAACATTTGGACTCCATAGTTGAAACGTGGGCAAAGTATTGCAGGAATGTTCTAGGTTTGCACCACTCGGTGCTTGATGAGCACCCTCCTTCACAATAGCACTCTCATAAGAGAAAGCTAAACACGGCCTTTTGTGTGCATAGCTTGAAAGGGTTATCCAGGTGCAACGTGAATCCCAACAATTGTTTGGTAGAACACGGCCAGGATTTTAGAGCTTTTTGCACTGGAATCATATTTTTTAAATACGGGGTTTATTTAAGTGGAGTCACATATCGGCAGGCTTGCTCAAATTGCCATCTGATCATAGCTCGTAATTATTTAGAGCGACTGAGGAAGGGGGAGAGATAGTGAACATGGAGACATTTTGGATGTGAGAAATTATAAATGGGGAAAGATAATAGAAAGAGATAAGGGATGGGGAGAGATAAGGAGAGTCTGAAGTGAAGCCTGGACAGTGCCACGTGAAGCACTCCCCTTGACCGCCATCCCCAGCCTCTCTGCACGGCTCCACAAAGTGAACGCACTGCCGCTGTTACACGCGCACGTGTGATGCACACCGCTTGTTTCCAACGCAATTTCAGGTGAACATTTAAATGGGCAATGTGTTGCTTCGGTTGCTCATTATAAACAGTTGGATGCTTATTATTATTATGAAATTCATAATGCAATCAACGCCATACGTTTCTAACCACAGAGATATATACACAGAAATGTATCGGCCTTTATAGGTTACGTAAAAGCACCATCAGCAGTTCCTGAAGAACTGCGATGACCACAAATGTAAAAAACTAAACTATTTTTATTTTACCAGGTAAGGCCCACTGAGCTACAGAGCTCTTTTTCAGAAGCGACCTGGTCATATATGAGTGCTCAACGAAGCAGCTTGTCACGTGCAAATGGATAGCAGCCAAATACTATAAAGGCATGTTTTAAATTTGGAGGGAAAAATCGGAGGACCCGGAGAAAAATCCACATGACCACGGGGAGAACATGCAAACTCCAAATATACAGGCGTAGGGGATTGGATCGAACCAACGACCTGTATACTTGGCGAGGTAGTTAACATCTCACCACTGTGGCGACTGACAGTAGCAGTGAGGCAGAGACAACAGCAAACCAGTTTCGTTCTTCTTAGGAATCATCAGTACAGTGTCCAATGTTGTTCAGGAACAGCTGATGTTTTTGCATGATGCATGTTTCTATAGTTTGTAAAATTTATGGTTTTCTGGCCTGCACTACATTTCTGTTGTGGCGATTTAATCAAAGACTAATTGCAAAACACACAATCCAGTATTTAGCTCACAGTAGTTTATAAAACCGAGTCTTGAGTGCAATAAAATACCCAAATGCACCCCTCAACGTCTGTGGTCCAGGGTAGGTCCATGGCTTGAGTTGTCTCTTTCAGATGCCACTGCCCCTGGTCACCTGACAGCAGCACATGCTCCACTCGGCTTCTTGAGCCATACCGAGGGAAGGTTCAGGTGGCTTCCTGTGGCCTTCCTCAACTCTCTTGAATTCGGTGACACCATCGCCAAATGCAATTTTACAGAATGTACCAGATTTCTATTTTATGTAAAGGTTTAATGTTTTTTTTTTTCAATTTCACATTTAGGACGTGAGGGTGATGACAAGAATGTGAAGCTGCCTTCCAGTATGCAAGACTGGAATGAAGACCATGTTTGCCACTGGTTGGTTCACGAAGTTAAATTGAAAGAGCAACATGCCAACAAATTACACGAGGAAGCGTTAACAGGGCCTTCTTTAGTAAAGCTGCAGCGTGAACAACTCAAGGAGTTTGGTCTCAAGTCGCTACAAATATCCTTACTCATAGACTCGCGTGATGAATACCTGAAGAAGTCCAAGCCCAAGTCGTCCAGTACTCATAGCCACGTAGTGACAACACCTGCACGCGGTGATGAAGCCTCGGAGAAGACTCAGAGCCACTGTGAAACAAAGGGGGCACAACTCGTTCCTGGCAGCACACAAGCCGAGTTCTTAAACTCTGAAGAAAACCCTCCGAAGAAAAACAAGAAAATAAATAAAAAGGGCACAGGACAACAGCAAGAGAAGAGTGTGCATCAGAAGCAGGCAGAGCCAGGTGATGTGGTTGATGTGGATGCCACGAACATATCACAGCAGGTACATGGAAAAGCTTCACAACCACCTGCAGAGCTGGGGACACAGGAGCATTCCGCTGTTGATGATTCAAGCCAACAAAACACCAGCAAGAGTCAGGTGAATATTTGCTCACCATGCCCATTTGATCACCATTACACTTCACACAGATATATCAGAGGAAGTGTACTGCCTAGTGAAACGGGAATCACAAACTATATAGATCCGGTTCGCGAGTTTAAACTTTTCGCCTGTGAGGGCGATGTTGATGAAGAATCCAAGATGAAGAAATTCTGTAATGAGGTGTTCAGGTTTTCTGCTGGTTGCATGAACAGGAGGACAAACGGCACCATACACTTTGGTGTGGGAGACACGAAGAGCGGGTACAGGCACGGTGAAGTTACCGGTGTCCACATAGAAGACCAGAGCAAGTTTGTTGATACGATCGACAACAACATATCAAAGTACTTCCAGAAAGACAGGATCGAAGATGCTAAAGAATGCATACGACCTCCAAGATTTGTGGAGGTAATTTCGCCTGAACATACAAGTCTTGGTGCGTATGTGATAGAAGTCGATGTTAGCTCTAAGAGCACAATATGCAAAGACAATGTTTATTAAATGAAGCACGTCAATGGAAAATGGCAAGCGGGTAAAGAGAACCACGTATATAAGCGAGATGGTGCATCTTCTAAGGATATTCTGGCAACACAAAATTCTGAACAGTGGAAAGAAGAGTACAGACGCATTTGTGAAGATGTGAAAAAGTGGAATGAGCAAAGAAAATTGGCCGAAACGAGCTACAAAATCGATCGTTGAATGGATGATGGAAAGAAGCTAACTACATTAATTACCAGGGGGAAAGGGACACTTGATGATTCCTATTACAAAAAGTACATATTGGTGGTAAACAAGGCGGACCAAAGCCAATTGCCCCACCTTGACTTTGTAAAAGAAATAAATTGGTTTGCAGTCCTTGACTTTGATCCTGAATACGCCATTTCTGGGCTGTGTAGCCTTGTCCGTGCTGAAAGGTCACCCAACCTGCATTTTCCCCGACAGTTTGTAGAACGTGAAAATAATGACATTGAGACCATTGCCAAGAATCTAAACCTACACAAGCAAACCAGCTGGATCTTCTGTAATGGAAGAGCAAACATTGATGAGGAAAAGCCGATGGAATCCAAAGAGTTTCAGAAAAAACGCAGTGATAACCATAGCAAACTTGTAAGCTTGTTGTGCAACAACGACCTCATGCCCAGTGGAAGGTTTCTTGTTGTTTTTCTTTTACTTATGAACATTGATGACCCAATTGATCCAATGATGGAAACATTTTTCTATTTTTATCAAAAACTAAACGGACTTTCTGATATGATGCTCATAACAGAACGTCTAGAATCATATGAAAGTTGGGCGACACTTGCACACACGAGGGTGGACGAAGATGAATTGGCGTACAGGTCAATACGCAGTATGAGCTTGGATCATCTCAATTCCACAATTTACAAGATTAAATCGGCGACTAAGAGTCGGAAACGGTTTCTGCGTACATCAGTTGGAGGATCATGCTCTTTAACAGCAGTGCAGGAGGAACGGATGTCTTCACTGACGATTGTGTGTGAGAATGAGTGTGAAGATACAGGAATAGAGGCAGATGACACAGCGTTTGATGAATTGAGGCGAAGTATCGAGGAAAACTACTACAAAGGAGGCAAAGTCTGCCCATGGAACTTCTATTTCTCCGAGAAACGAGGAAAACCTTTCATCAAACGTGAACCATTTAACAATCTAAAGGAGAATATCGAAGATGCACTGAAGTCAAACCGATGCCTTGAATCTGTAAACTTGTTTCACCACCCTGGCTGTGGAGGAACAACACTTGCATGGCATGTCCTATGGGAGCTCAGAAAAAAATTCAGGTGTGCTGTGATCAAAAGTAACAGTGATGACCAGAAGGAAATTTCGGTTCAAGTTAAAGAACTACTGAAGTATGCAGAAAACGATGCTAAGGTCTACACCCCAGTGCTACTGCTGGCTGACGACATTGACGACACAGAGATCCTTAAACAACTTCAACACAGCATCATTTCTGAGCTGTCAAACGTCGTATTTGACAGACCTCTTGTTGTCATGGTAAACTGCATGCGGTCTCAAGCCCTTGAGGAAAGTCAGAAAAACCATTTAATGACCAGTGTCATTTTGGAACAAAAGCTCTCTTCTTCTGAGCAACACCTGTTTGAAGAAAAGCTTAAAGAAATAAAAAATGAGTATGAGAAATGCAACAACTTCCTTTCTTTCATGATAATTAAAGAAAATTTTGATTCAAATTATATTAAAAATACCGTGAAAAATATGCTCAAAGGTTTAGACTACAGTAGCAATAGGCCCAATGCTAAATTGATCAGTTACGTTGCATTGTTGAACAACTATGTAAAAAACACATCAATTCCAGTGTCTAGATGTGAAGCAATCCTCGGAATTTCACAAGTAAAATCCACTTTTTGGAGGAAAGAAACTCTTGAAGATGGCTTGAGTCAGCACGCCAAATTGCTGCTCATTAAATGCCCCATGGACGAAGTGAATGGCACTTATGAATCAGTCCGAATGATACATCCACTCGTGGCGAAACAAGTGCTGGAAGAATTTGAAACAACGAATCGCTCTTCAAGATTTAGCATTGCTAAAGAACTGCTTGCTGAAGATATCCTTTTTAATAATGGCATGGGAAGAGAGCACTTGGTTAAAAATGTCAGGAATATGTTTGTCATCCACCATCGCAAAGAGCAGGGCGATGAAACAGACAGTCTCTTTGCACCTCTTATTTAAGACATCATTAAACAGAAATACAGTACATTAAGCCACTCAAGTAAGTTGGAATCGGGCATGCAAAATGCTAAAGAATTAATGTGCTGTGCTACAGATAGATTTTCAAAAGATGCGATATTGGCCCAGGCTCTTGCAAGGTTTTGCTACCTTAAAGACAACAACTTTGATGAAGCCAAAAAATGGGCAGAGCATGCAAAAAAATTGGTCAAAAATAGTTCTTACAATACAGACACAATTGGTCAGATTTATAAGCATGAACTGAAGCAGAAATTTGATGTTAGCGCCATAGAGAAAAAAGGGTTCCTTCCTCCATCAGATCTTAATAAAGCACTACAGCTTGCAAAAAGTGCTTCTGACTTTTTTTAGAGAAGCACAGGAGTTGGTTAAAACAGAGGATGGTGCCTTTAACACAGCTGGATTCTTCGGCGATATTGAGGTTGCCACACATATGTTGCAACTGTTTGAGCTGACCAAAGTATTTTACAAAACTGGTGAAATCCACAAGAGAACCCTGGTGGCCTATTTAAATGGAAGGATTGACTTGTCACGAATACCTACAGATGACGAAGAAGAAAAAGCAACAGTGGAGGTTTTACAAAACAATGAGTTATATCTTAGAGAATTAAAAAAGAGAATGAAGTATTCCTTAGAAGTTTTGGAAGCCTATTTTTGGCTGTTTAAGCCAAGGTATGCCGAATCACAAATACAAGACAAGCATCGTTACACCGTAGAACAGTTTTACAACCAATATACAACGATATTTTGTTCAGAGAAGTCAGAAAAACTGGATGCGAAACAATTCCCAAAATTAAGTGCTACGAATGAAATTGAGTCAGAACACGGTGATAGACTTCCAGGACTTATACGCTATCTTGCTGAACGAAATGCTGAAAAATCTCTGGAGGTTATTGTCAGCAGCTATAAAAGTATACTTTGTAATTCTAAAAATATCAATAACATTAAGGAAAAACAAAATTTAATTTTTGCTAACGTTATCCTAAATTGTGTAAATAACAAATCCAAAACGGTTTCCCCCTATAGTGAACTGGTGACTATGCTGAACAATATCCTCCACGAAATAGGAACACAACACAGATTTCCAGAACCATACTTTCTGGCTTTACGTTTACTGTGGCTCAATGAAGAAAGCAAAAGAACTGACGTGAATCAGCTGGCAGAATACATTGAGGCAATGAAACGATCCTTCCGAGCAAAATATGTATACATGAGCTGCAGACAACAATTAACAACCAATTTCTTTTTGGGGAAGGGAAATGGATTGGAAAGAATAGTGTCTCGAACAAAAATTGACAAAACTGCAGACATGCAGAGAACTGGGAAATCCTTGCATCTATTATGGCTCAGTGGGGAGATTTTCAAGGAAAAAAAAGTTCAACAAATCGTCCTTAGAGTTCGGGGATCAACTACTGATGAAGGAGACATTTACCTTGACCATAGGTTCAGTGCTGGTGATGGGAAAAATAAGGCCATCAAGATTCCTGTGCACCCAGTAAACCTGGGACCACTGAGGACGGGCAAGAGCATCGAGTCTGTCACCTTTTTTGTAGGGTTCACTATGGAAGGCCCGATTGCCTATGACATTCAGCCTGTGTAGGATAAATAAAAATAAGGCATGGGTCATAAGGTGCTGTAGCCATGTAAATAAAACGTAGGGGACTGCATTGGCATCAATCTACTACACATATCAAAATAGGACCATCTGTTTTGTAACCACTCTTCTACCACCAATTCCACTTTTCCACCACTAATTACTCAACAACTACTCCACCAATATTGAGGGCTCAGTGTATCAGACTGTGTCATCTCTTCCAACAGCTGTTCGACCATGATACTGCAGGTCAAAACGTATCTCTGTCTGCTTCTTCCCTTGCACCGCTCGACTTTTACAACCCAGCTCGATTCAAGCAATGCGACAATTCTCGACAGTGCTGTTTGTTTTTGATCGCTTTGTTGTATATGTGCCTTTTGCAATATATTTTTTTACATATTGTCTATTTTGAATGTCATAGTTCTTTGTACAGATATAGGTGGGTTGATTGCATTCCGAGGGTTGAGGGTAACCATGGAGGAGTAAAAATGTAACATTAGAATGAGAAGTTGATAATGAGGCTTTAATCAAAGGGGACCACAAAAGCCAATGTTCAGAATGACAACCACCACATATTAATATTATTAATACATCAAGGTATGAAACGTTACTCTATGAAACATTAACCTTGATGATAGGGTGTGCCGTTATATGATAATGCAGCTCAGGGGAAAACGGTTACAATATGACTATTTTGCATAATCTTATTCACAATCACTTATTTGTACGTAATTATCCATACGGTCTGGATACGCATGTGAGACTTTATTATAATTGAATTATGGAAGTTCGTGTTGAAGTACTGACCTTAAAAGATCATTCAGAACAAGACACATTTATATATTATAATTGTCAATTCTCGACAACCAAAATGTATATGTAGTCAAGGGTGTATAATCTGGGCGACGCCCAACCACCTTTGTCTTCCCATTGGCGATCTTTACATGCCATACCAGTCATTCATATTAATGCTGAGCCCACGTAAGGGGGGAACCAGGACCAGTGCAGATAAACGCCACTGTATTTACTGAGGGGGAATCGAACTCGGCGAAGCAGCCTCAGTCGGAGAGGGGACAAAGATACCCAGAGAGGGAGGCCATTTTTATTATTACACGCTTTTATTTAACTGTCTGTTGTCGTATCCTCAAATCTTGTAACTCAATTTTAACCCACTTGCCAATGTACTATCGACTGAAAACTTGGTATACTTATGTCATACTGATGACAATACTATATTCTATCATTAAAATTTTAAACCATCTTTTTATGTTATATTTCGGCTTGGGTCTAATTGTTCACGCTCAACTGACGTTAGCTGTAAATCACCACGGTCCCTTACGTTATGGCAAGCCTCGGGGCCACTTCCTGGAGTCGTGGAGTTATGCCATTACTCGGCGGGACATTTAATTAAAGCGTGTTTTAAAGAAAGTATTTTAAAATATTACTTATTTTTACCCTGCAACATGGGCCACTGACACACACATACACCATGTCTGGGTGGCCAGCTTTCACAAGTTAAGTAAACACCACCAGGGGCAGCTAAGTACATCAGAGTTCACACCGTCTTGGGATGACCTCCAAAGGAGGTATAACCCCTGACGCCAGGGTATCCAGAAAGCCAAAAAAAAGGTGGGAGGAGCTTTGGGCTTTTTTATATATAACTTAGGAAATCAATTATACATTCCTAATCAAACGACACAGCATCATACAAAGCAGTCCTGAAGGGACAGGCTCTGGGATTTGCCCACGTGACTTGCAGTAGAGTTGGGTTCTTGCTAAGGCAGACTCTAAGTATCACTGAACATTTTATTTTCCGTTTTTCTTCATATTTTGAGTAACTTGTAGAGTAAAGGACTTCGATAAGTTGTACTGTACTAAGCTAAGAGGTGTGATAAGTTACGTGGTTGAGGAAAATTCTTGATTGATAAGAGTTTATGGTGGCAAGAGACCTGAAACTGCATTCTTCATGCCGTTGTTATTAAAAAGAAAAATATATTTTTCTAGATAATAATGTACTAAGTTAAGAGTTGTCAGGGAATCCTTGGCAAAACGCCCATGGTGGCGTGAAGCAACTTTCCCAAGTGGAGACTTGAGTCATCCACCAATATCGAGTGTGCATGAAATATTGTCCTACTGTAGGCTGGAAAAATGACGTCTGTTGTCAAGTCAACCTGACATTGTATGAGGTGGAGAGGCCGGGAGTGTGTGAGCGATTGTCACGTGCAGGCTGCTGCTGCACAGCGTGAGATCTCTGAGGGCGAGCAGCCCAGGGGGTGCTCGCGAACCAAAGCCACTCCCAAGGCTGCTGACAGGCAACGTGCTGGGCCAGCGTGGCGGCAGCGCACTCCAGCTGCAGATCGAGCCTGGCGTGCAATCAGTGAGCGTGCATTGAGCAGCGTGGCCACGAGCGCACTCCAGCTGTGGACCCAGCCTGGCGTTCTCCACATCCTTGTGGGACTGGAGGTATTTTTGGGGAAGAAAGAAGACAAAAGATGGAAGAACATTAACTTCACACCATTTACATGTGCCTTATACACGATTGCGGGCTAATAAGAACCCCAGCTTGCATGCATCACACACCCCAACAAACGAATTGTGCATTGTCGCGTTACCTTGAAACAGCCGGGTTGTTTTCTTTAAATCACGTGATTGTGAGATCCGATCGTTGAAGTTTTCTAAGCATTTGATGCGCATTTGAGCACGAATTACGTACGACTATCGCCATGTTGAGGTGTTTGTCTATTGTTCTCTTTTAATCACGTGATCGTGAGATTGACCGTTGATGCTTTTATGATTATTCAGTACGGGTTGATGAGTACGTATATTTGCATGTGTACTGTTATTGGTATTCTGATAATGAGTGTTGTTGGATGTTAGGGTAAGTGCTATTAAAGTTGTTTAGATTGAGAAGGGCCCGAGTGCTTCATTCTATCTCAATTGCGAGAACTGTATCCTGTATACACGTAACACACATTTTTGATTTAAAGCTTTCGTGACTGCAGTAATTCATATTCTTAGTTTTTTCGGTAAAGTCACGTTGAAGAGAAACAACAAAATAACAAAATATATATAAAACAATAAAAAAATTCTCACGACGTTTCGACCATAACTCAAACGGTCATCATCAGGTGTGTTGGTTTGCATAAATTTATTTTTAAACGGCACATTTATTTATTTATAAAAAAAAACGTTGGCGTCACGCGCAGCGATTTGGCAGTTTGCCCAGGACTAGTCCATCTATTTTTTTTTTAAAAGAGGAGGGGGGAGACGAATTTTTTTATAATGTATGCTGTCTGAAAGCCACTGTAAGCGTGAACAATCAATTAAGAACTGAAATGGTTTATCAAATCTTTCCAATGATTGCTAAGATAGAATCCATCTTCTCGGTTGAAATTGTCTCTGTGCTTGTAAATTTAACCTCTTCAACAAAAGACCGGACCCACACACCAAAAAGTTAGACGTTAATAAAGTCGTAATTAATCGCAGTAACAGTTCTATTTCCGATGGTCTGAAATCCGTTTTAGCTAAAGGTCTAAACTTTGCAGTCACACCTAAACACATACCAGTTAATGATATAATTGCCCAAGTAGACGTTGCTCTCAGGGGCCTGGGTCACATCGCTGCAGACGTAGCAAGATCTGAAATCGCTGCAACCCTCAAAAACGCTAAGATGCCAGCTAGCAACCTCAGCAAAGATGAGCGTTTTGAATTATATAAATTAAAAAAGAGGAATGATATTGTAGTCCTCTCAGCTGACAAAGGCAATGCTACTGTCATCATGGATAAAATAGAATACAACAACAAAATTAAAGAATTACTCGACGATGGTAGTTATACAAAAATAAAAAGAGATCCCACCAACAGCCTCGTCACACAAACCAACAAAATAATTTCTGATTCAACCGCATTAATTGATCAATCTAAACAGTTTTCGTTGAAACCTTCTGCTGCCAGACCACCAAGATTATACGGCTTACCAAAAATACATAAAGTTGATACACCTCTTCGTCCCATAGTCTCTACTATCAGCTCCCCCACCTACAAACTAGCTCGTTTTTTGTCTGAAATCCTGCGTCCTTTCACTGGAAAGACCACCTCTGCGGTACAAAATTCTACTCACCTGGTATCGACAATCAAGGGCATTTCCCTGTCCCCAGACGACCTGCTTGTCAGTTTTGATGTAGTTTCCTTATTCACCAAGGTTCCTGTACCTGACACCATTGCAATCATTGAAGACTTGGTTCATCAAGGACTAAACACTGAGGTACCCCCCCTGGTGAGACACTGTTTAACCAATACATACTTCACTTGGAATGGAACTTTCTACAAACAAACTGAGGGCACCCCAATGGGCTCCCCCCTCTCTCCAGTTATAGCTAACATTTTCATGGAGAAATTTGAGACTGACGCCATCCAGACTGCCACTCTGCGCCCAACCTTATGGAAGAGGTACGTGGATGACACTTTTGTCATCTGGCCACATGGCCGGCCTGCTCTAGACCAATTCTTCGACCACATCAATTCCATACACCCAGCCATCAGATTTACCATGGAAGTCGAAATAGATGGCAAGATACCTTTTTTGGATGTCCTAATTAAAAAGAGACCTGATGGTTCAATGAGCCACTCTGTCTACAGGAAAGCTACCCATACGGATGCTTATCTGAAACCGGATTCCCACCACCATCCATCACAGAAGAATTCTCTCATCAAGACTCTGTATCATAGAGCCCAATGCATATCCGACCAGGAACACATAAGCAGTGAACTCAAGCACGTACACCAAGCTCTTAGGGCTAATGGTTACTCCGACTATACAATCCGCAAAGCTATCACTCAAACCATGAAGAAGAACCCTCTTGAGGAGCCTTTCAAAACCATCACTTTACCCTACATTGCTGGGATCACAAAAAAGATCTCCAAAATCTTGAATAAACACAAGATCCAGGTCCGTTTCAACACATTACATAAAATCCGTGATCTGGTTCCGTCTGTAAAAGATGTGATTCCGGACATACAATACCCTGGTGTCTACAAACTAAGTTGCCTCTGTGGTAGTAGTTACATTGGAGAAACCAAACGCCATGTCTCGGACCGCATTCGTGAACATAAAGCAGACCTTAAACACGGTAGGACCAACACCTCGGCCGTAGCAGATCATTGTTCTAATTCAGTAGGCTCACATGCCATTGACTTTTCCAAGACGGAGGTTCTTTGTAAGCCATCTGGCTTCCATGAGAGATTCGTTCATGAGGCTATCCACATATACAAGCACAGAGACAATTTCAACCGAGAAGATGGATTCTATCTTAGCAATCATTGGAAAGATTTGATAAACCATTTCAGTTCTTAATTGATTGTTCACGCTTACAGTGGCTTTCAGACAGCATACATTATAAAAAAATTTCGTCTCCCCCCTCCTCTTTAAAAAAAAAATAGATGGACTAGTCCTGGGCAAACTGCCAAATCGCTGCGCGTGACGCCAACGTTTTTTATAAATAAATAAATGTGCCGTTTAAAAATAAATTTATGCAAACCAACACACCTAATGATGACCGTTTGAGTTATGGTCGAAACGTCGTGAGAATTTTTTATTGTTTTATATATATTTTGTTATTTTGTTGTTTCTCTTCAACGTGACTTTACCGAAAAAAACTAAGAATATGTAACACACATTGTTAATTACACTTAAACACGCATTTAATTACGTGTACGCCTAATTATATTAGAATTAGAGCAATTAACATATTCACATTCTACATAATTTCATATTTTAATAGTTTACTTTTTTTTAAACAACACAATATACACAACAGCTTGTCGTCTTTGGTCTATGGGCATGCCCTTAGCCAATGTGTTAAATGGATTCAACCAGGCTTGCGCACTTACATTAATCTGACTTCCAAAGGCAGCCGTGAGCATGCACCACTCTTGACGTGCACACCCAACAACACGCACATCCAAGGCGCGCGGGGGACCCAGACACCACCACCACCAATCTCACCGTGAGATTGGTGGTGGTGGTGCGGCACTTGGCGTGTGGTCCCACGTGGGCGACCACGCGGAGATTCCTCTGCCCGCTGCGCTGACGCCTCCCCACGATCGTCCAGGCCCTACCCCACAACGTCCGTGCGGAAGCAGCGAACATTTCTGGGCGGCGTCGGCTATGAATCTAAGACGCAAATCTGAGAGTGTCTGGGTACGAGCGGAACGTCGCGTGACCCAACCTGGTTGGTTCTCGCACCCTACGGGGATTGAGCAGCACCCTGCGCGTGTGTTGGCGTTGTTAAATTTGTGGTAATGCCGAGACGTGGACCACGGGTTCAGAGGGCAAGACGGCTGCCGCTAGTAAACAACACTCAAACATAGCACTATACGGCTGTGTTGCACAGTTTTACATGATAACTTAAAATAACGATGATGGCTGTAACTGCACTCACGTTCATGAGCGATGCTGTCTCTCGTCCTACCATGATGCATTTCTGTAGTTTCCAATCGGTATATTTGTAAAAAAAAACATTACTCTTCAATAATTTTACTAAATTAGTTTGCTATTCCACATTTGGTTACAACTGTTCATATTTTTTTTGGTTCTTTCGGTAAAGTCACGTAGGTATAAAACAAAATAAAATAAATCACGACGCTTCGATCGCAACACAAGCAATCATCATCAGGTGGGAAAACCACAGCAAGAACATTTTTTTGCTGAAGTGGGAGAGAGATACCGTCGTAAGAGGTTATATAGGTAAGAGAGGGGGGAGGGGGGGCAAGGAAGGGAGGGGGCGTGGACGCTAGGAGAGGGAGATGCGGAGCTAGGACGGGGGGGGGGGAAGTGGGCGGGGCTGGAAGTGGACGGGGCTGGAAGTGGGAGGCTGAGAGAGCTGGGGATGCGCGGGGGGGGGGCTACAACAGAGCCGCTGCAGTACCAATAAAGCAACAACACCAATGCAGCAGCAATTACAAACGCTAGGGATGCAATTAACTCGGCAAAATAGACTAGGGCCCGGTAAATATGATGGAACAACCATAAAGTATATAAAGGTTTTACCTAGTTAATAACATCCTTCCAATGATTGCTCAATTTGTATCCATCTTCTCGGTTGAAGTTATGTCTATGTTTATATATCTGGATGGCTTCATGAACAAACCTTTGATAGTAGCCCGAAGGTTTGCAGAGCACCTTGGTCTCGGAAAAAAAAACAATATCATGAGAGCCTACAGCGTTATAGCAATGATCAGCTACGGCGGAGGTATTGGTTCTGCCGTGTTTAAAATCTGCCTTGTGCTCGTGAACACGGTCCGAGACATGCCGTTTCGTTTCCCCAATATAACAATCACCACAGGAGCAACTTAGTTTGTAAACTCCCGGATATTGCATGACAGGAATGACATCCTTCACAGCTAGGATTAGATCACGAATTTTGTGTACTGTACTGAATCGAACCTGGATCTTGTGTTTGTGTAAGATTTTGGCAATCTGTTTGGTAACGCCTGCTAGGTATGGTAACGTGATGGTTTTGATCGGCGTCTCAGGGGGTTGTTTCTCCATGGTTGGAGAGACCGCTTTGTGGATAATGCGGTCTGAATATCCATTCATGTTAAGGGCCTGGTGTACGTGTTCCAGTTCATTGGCTAGGTGGTGTTGGTCAGAAATGCAGTGGGCCCTATAGTGTAGTGTTTTGATGAGGGAATTCTTCTGTGCCGGATGGTGGTGGGAATCAGGTTTCAGATAGGAATCTGTGTGGGTGGCTTTCCTGTAGACAGAGTGTCCCAAACAGCCATCAGGTTTCTTCTCAAACAAAACATCCAGGAATGGTAGCTTACCATCCTTCTCCACTTCCATGGTGAATTTGATGGATGGGTGTATGGAATTAATGTGGTTGCGAAATTGGTTCAATGCTGGCAGGCCATGTGGCCAAATGACGAAGGTGTCATCCACATATCTCTTCCACAAGGAAGGACGTAGGGTGGATGTCTGGATGGTATCTGTTTCAAATTTATCCATTAAAACATTCGCTATCACTGGTGATAAGAGGGAACCCATGGGGGTACCTTCATTTTGTTTGTAGAAAGTACCATTTCAGGTGAAGTAAGTGTTGGTAAGGCAGTGCCTAACCAAAGTAGGAATATCAGGGTTCAGTCCCAGTTGGACTAAATCTTCAATTATTGCTAAGGTGGCAGGCACTGGAACCTTGGTGAACAGAGAAACCACATCAAAACTGACGAGACGATCATCTGGGGACAGTGAAATGCCCTTGATTAGAGAGACCAAGTGAGCTGAGTTACGTACTGCTGCGGTAGTCTTGCCAGTGAATGGAAGCAAGGTATCAGACCAAAAACGGGCCAGTTTGTAGGTAGGTGAGTTGATAGTGGAAACGATGGGCCGGGGTGGAGTGCCTTCTTTATGGATCTTAGGAAGACCATAGAATCTGGGTGGTCTAGAAGCAGAAGGTTTTAGGGAGAGCCGTTTGACTGGTTCGATAAGAGAAGTCGAACTGGTAATGATATTGTTGTTTTTTGTAGTCAGGCTGTTAGTAGGATCTTTGTTAATTTTGGTGTAGCTGCCATTTGGTATTGCTGCTGCATTGGTGTTGTTGCTTTATTGGTACTGCAGCTGCTTTGTTGTAGCCCCCCCCCCCGCGCATCCCCAGCTCACTCAGCCTCCCACTTACAGCCCCGCCCACTTCCCCCCGTCCTAGCTCAGCGTCCCCCTCTTCGAGCGTCCACGCAACGCCCTCCCTCCCTTGCCCCCCCCTCCCTTGCCCCCCTCCCCCCTCTCTCTTACCTATATAACCTCTTACCACGGTATATCTCTCCCACGAGTCCCACTTCAGCAAAAAAATATATTGCTGTGGTTTTCCCACCTGATGATGATTGCTTGTGTTGCAATCGAAACGTCGTGATTTATTTTATTTTGTTTTATACCTACCACGTGACTTTACCGAAAGAACCAAAGAGTATGGATCCCTGCAGTCACGGAAACTTCAAATTTAGATTCATATTTTTTTCCAAATTGTTTAGGGTTCCAAAGCACCGTAGGCATGAGTGATAATTGGGACAGAAAATGAATATTCAGTGTTACACGCACAAACCACGTGTTTGGAATGTATGCTACGTTTGTTGGTGCCATTCTTATCGGCGTGCTGGGCAAGGTGCACGTTCTAGATTAAGGTGCACGTTGACTTCACACAGCCAAGACTCCGTTATGCTGAACAACCAGAATTAGAATGCATTTAAATGCATCACCCCTACTCATGTTTTCCAGGTTTCCTTGTAGGCTGCCGATAAGCCGTGGTTATGCTCTGTCACGCTTCAGCCTATAAACACCTCCCGCCCCGTGGTGTGGTTATTCTCTGTCACGCATCAGCCTGTAAACAACTCCCACCTCGTGGTGTGGTTATTCTCTGTCACGCATCAGCCTATAAACATCTCCCACCCCGTGGAGTGGTTAACCAGCGGCATCACTCCCGAGTGTTCAGGCGGCGTCACCGCACCGCGGCCCACGGGCCGGAGGGGCACAGGTGCCGGGCCATGAAGAGGGGAGACATTCCTCTCAACAAGTCCCGTGCCCCCACTCTTAATAAGCCACTGTCTTTATCGCCGCTTGGCAATGCCCACACTGACAACTGAGAATCTGCTGACTCAAAGACCCACCCATCACGCTCTGTATATATTCCCGTTTCCACGTGGGAACGTCACGATGCACTCGCTAAACACACACCTGGCGCTGCTGCTTCAAGAGTAGCTCCTTACCATAACACATCTGTGAAGCAACAATTACATTCATGGTGAATTTCTCAAGAAAAGTATGAATAACTAAATTCTAAACAAAGTCTAATGGGAAATTAATGGTACTGATTATATAACATTACATTTTTATTGTAAAAGGCATAGATTCAAAACGTATCCATATCATGAGAATTGATTGCCCTGGTACTGATATGCGCACTCGTGTGTCCACCTTCATCTCATTTGCTTTTTGGTGGCCGATATCCGACTGTATCACAACAAAGCGATGCCGGGTAATGCTGTGAATAATCTCTATTGCACTCGGATGTCCATTCAACATTACACTTCCATCCCCATGCACCTCATCTGACACACGCCTGAAAGTACAAATGGCATACGCTTGTACCATATTTATTCTGAGAGATAGCAATGCGATCATCGGCACATTCTTGTTCTGTATGAACGCTCCTGTTTTGGAGTGTTACGTTGGAAAAATAAATAGATATGAAAAATATGTAAAACTATAAATGTAGAAACAAAATTGAATCTTATTCATTAAACATTGGGGTTTTATTGTGCAAACATGCACAGATAAATCTCTGTTATCCGGCACTTTACCACCGGGGATGCTCTATTTATCACCATCTGTCAGACTGCAATACAAATATTCCTTCACGTATCCGCGAAAATTCCGGCAGCCATCTGGCATCTTGCTGTGTGCTTATTAAAGATCTGTACATGCAACCCTGTACTGCTGTATATACTGTGCTCTAAACGGCCTCACTGCTTATCTACAATCAACTTAGAATGATCTACACCTGACTGGTGAGTACCTCTGTAAGAGAGTATTTTATTTCTGATATCATAGTTAAAATGTCGACTTAGTTTATTTCTTGAAAAGTTGAATGAACTTGGAAATTTGGTGAAGCATACGTATAACTCTCAGATAACCGGCATCTTTGATTAACCGGCACCCTCCATTCCCCATGGATGCCGGATAACAGAGATGTTGCTTAATTTGCATTGTTTAAATTTGCATGTGAAAAATGTCAAATACTAAGTATACAGTCTTCATGTTGAACCGTGTTTAATCATCCATACAAATAACGGAACAGTGCACGTGCTATATTTGCTTTTTTTAAACGACTCGGTGTGGAGCTGCAAATGATCGTGTTCTATTCTCTCAGATCCAATTATACATTGAGTAGATTTTCCAGTTGTCTTTAACACATTTTTTCGCTATAAGTAGGAGTGTGTGTTTATCTTGGTCTTGGTGAGATCATTGTTTTAAAAGCGTTACAATGTTCTAAATCTGTTTCGCACACGTTTTATTTCAGCGAAAATGTATATTGAAAGCTCAGGGCATGTGATAGTGTCTGCCTGAGATTGGTGTTTTTGCTATACAGTGTACCTTCGTATATCAGGGAAATTTATGTACATGGAATGTACTGACAAAGGAACACTTGCGTTAACGGAACATTCAGTGCGCATATGTCGAATTACACAGGAACAACTTTATTGCATGAAGCATCATTTGGGCTTTCATTGCCGTGACTGACACAGTATACCGGAATGTTTCGTGTAAATCTTTCGCCGTGGAATCACTAATTTTGACCATGAGCCCAGATGAAATATTCAACGTGTCGGTATCACCAGACTTGACATCACTTTAGCAGGTTCAATTTCTTCACGTGGCCAATAACAGTGAATTGTACGACGACCATTTGAAATGAGTGGGTTATTAAATAATACACTTTTACTTGCCAAAGAAATACATATATGACCACATCATTGTTACCTTAAGTAGCATCAATATTTGACAGCCTGCGCACTGGGAAGTGCCAGACGCTGCCAAAACGTGTCGTGATGCGGTTAACGTGTCTGGGCACTGAGGTGCAAAAACCGGACTGCTGCTCTGAGATGAGAAATGCTGCTGCAGCCAATCAGTAGACCGAACCGTAACCCTCACCCCCAAACCTCCCCATCTCCATTTACACACCCGCGGTTATGTCACGCCCATTCACCCGTGGCCAAGCCTCGTGAGCCCCAAACCGATTCTGATTGGTGGCAGCAGTCGATTTCAGAGAAGCAGTACGTTGCATGAAACTGTCTGCCACATTCCTGGGTGCATCTCCTCTGCTAGCCACGCTCAAAGCAGGAGGGGAGCGTGACATTCCGTTGAAACTCAAATTCTGAACTGTGCGGGCGGCACCAGAGCGGGGCATGGTGCACTGAGGAACGAAGAAGCGCGCCGCAACGCAGCACGGGAGTCGTGAAGAGGCGGAGCGAGGAGAGGAGCACGCGCAGCACACAAACATGCAGACACACACGGCCCTGAGCATGCGCGATGTGACGTGGAGAGGCACGTTCAATAAGAGCAGGCAATGTCTGGCACTGACAAATGAAATCAACGCATTTTAAGCAATCTGGTTAACTGACGCTATAAGCGTGTGTGTTGCTGTACATAATTGGTATTGTTTTAAAATTGCGTGCTGTTTGGTCATGATACCATTTAGAGTCAAATTATTTGTTATTGATGCAGCGGGACGGTATGATTCAGGAAGGACACGGTTTATTTATGCTCATAATTTATGATGCAACTTATGATGAATGCATCACATCCTGTATTGCAAAAGTGTTATTTCCGATTCCTATATGTTGCATGTCATCTCTCAGACACGAGGTTCAGCATGCTCCATAGATCCCGCGTGTGCACGGTATCCTAACATCTGGCGTTGGGTCTTTCCCTTGGTCACTGACCTCTTGGGGCCACTGCATTAACGTCTCTGTGACCTGCCCTCCATCTGACAAATGTGCTCCACCACGTGCCGTGTTCTATTACGAAGGTCCTCTCCTACCATATGTTCCAATCGCTACGTTAACGTGCAAATGTCTGACTCATACAGTAAGACACTTATTACTCCTGCATCAAGCATGACTTTTGCATTTGGCACGTGTATACTTGCTACGTGCTGTTTCTATTGCAAACAAGAAAGCAATGGGAAATATCGCTCATCAAGCGAAGTAAACACATACATAGTACTTGTACGTGTGTGTTCTCTAGATGGGGAACAGTAGTGTAGTGGTTAGCGCGCTGCGCCACGAACCTGGCAACCAGAGTTCGATTCCCGCTCACGGCCAACACTAGTGGTGACGATTATCTGAACCGGTCCTGGGCCTCCCCTAGGTACCCAATTGAGGTTGAGCCTCCCCTAGGTCGACTCAACCTCAATTGAGTACCTAGGGGTATGTGTAAAAAAACATCGCCACTAGGGAGACAAAGGCGGCCGGGCGTGTTGTTGGCCACCCACCCCCTCGTGTGCCGTGCCGGTCTTCATAGGCGCTCGCTTTGTGTGTTCTCTAAGCCTCCCCGCTGCAATATCCCAACCACAGGACGCGCGTCTACGGCGTAAGCCCCCACAGGTGACGACGTCGACACCGACAGAGGCCGCTGTGGAGCGGTAGAATGAGACCGTGACACATGGGAGGGTAAATCACGACGCTGGTAGCTGCGTCGTGCCCACACGAGGTGACCCTGTGCGTGAGGCTCATGGATGCACAGCGCCCCCACGTTCCTGGGACTCCTCCTCCTCCTCTCCCCCTCCAGTCGCGCTCCTTCCGTCCACGACGCCACGGGCGATTCTTTGTTACACTGGTCCACATAATATTCATCAGCATAGTTGATGTTCTGTGTATTTGACTTGCATAAGGTACACACGGGGAGCGATCCTTAAATTTGCACCGCCCCTGCAGTTGGCAGCACCTGCCGTCCAGAGATTACAAACTTCGACCACGAGTCTGGCGTTGTCTCCAAGATAGAGAGATGGACGACGGTGCAGAGGGCCCTACGGAGATAGACAAAGACAGGGAGAGACAAACACCAGGCAAAGAGACGTAGATACCGATAGAGATGCATAGAAACATATAGAGGCAGGGAGATACAAACACAGCGAACATGAAAATACACGGAGATGCAGAGACAAGCGGATATAGAGAGGCAGATAAGATACAGAGATACAGGCGGAGATGTCGACACACATGGAGACAGAGACAGACGCAGATAGAGTTAAGGAGTTTCAGAGAAACGAGGACACAGTCACTGAGACACACGGAGATACGTGCATTGATCGATCTACTGCTGGATAAGAGCCTCTCGATGCCTGTGATACAACCAACCATCTTCTGCTTATGATCTGATGTCTTCATCGCAGGTAACACACTGATGATATAGGTTTTTGTTGTTTCGTTATTACGTCCAGTTTTCTGTCGTCTGTGTCTGTGGGTCTCCGTGTCTTCGAATTTCTTCGCCATCTCTGTGTATCTGTCATCGTTTCTGTGCCTCCGCCTGCAACACTCACTACACTCGCTGTGAGAAACTCACCACGAGATACTTCACTCACGACGCAAAGATTCTTAAGCTGGAATCAAAGATCCGTAAGCTGGAACCGTATCGCCTTTAACGACTGCTGGTGCAAGCGCTGTTCGCAAACGCGCATGCCTTTGTCTCCCAGTGCTGATGTGTACACACCAGGTACAGATAGTCCCCGAGTTACGATGGTCCGACTTACGATATTTCGATCTTACAATGGCGATACGACAAAATTGTAAAATATTTTAAATTTCGCGCGGCAGGCAAACGCAGGAGCGTACGAGGTACGATCCTGCACGTTGGGACGCTGCCGGGATGTACGCACCTTCCGCCTTTATATTAAATTGCAGTTCATATTGGTAGGCTAAGAATTTACCTTGTTTTTTTACTTTAAATTTTACTGTGCAATACAGTATTGCGATTAATAAATACATACAGTATATAGTTTATACAGTACGGTACTGTAAATTGCTCTGCTTTGCTAAATTATCACCATTCTTTAAGACTCCTGGGTAGGCTAGGCCAGGCCATCTTCGACTTACGATATTTTAGACTTATGATGGGGTCGTCATAACGCATCTCCATCGTAAGTAGAGACCTGTACTCATTTAAAGGACTGATTCAATTATTCTCAGATTGTATTGGTCGTGAGCGGGAATTAAACTGGGGTTCGTATCACAGTGCACCAACCACTACACTCCTGCTCTACATACACCCTGAGACACTCGCCAACTTGTAAGCAAAGTAAATTAAGGGTGGTGGTTGTGGATTTGGGGCGGTGATTGGAATGTGAGTAGAGCGTGACTTGTTTTTGTAACGTTAGTGGGTTATTGGTGGTGGTTGTGAATTGACGGTGGTTGTGAATTTGAGATTGTGGTTGAGCGATACCGCTTATCCATGTCAGAGCCACAGAACTCGACTTCTTACTCCAGTTACAACCCCCACCCCGCATCAACATATTCACAGTCTACTCCAGTTGATTGCCATTTTGGGCTGGAGCGTGTTGCTACGACATGGAACATACACAATGAAACTAACAAAGAATAATAAACATCTGAACATGCAAGAAAGCATGGAGAGGTGCATGCGTAGACCAGCAGCGAGATACTGAGGTACACGTGGCTTAAAAGAACACGAGCTTCAGACACCATATTGATGGTTATTCAAATGGGCATGTGCAGGAAACGGACGGGACGGGTGGCTGAGACGATTAGGGAAGTGGCAGCCAAGGAGGGAACACGGCCGAGAGGTTGTCCAGCACACAGGCGGGGCGAGGAACTCGGCTCGGGTGCAGTGGCGAGACGGATTGTCGCATCGCAGAACCAAGGTGAAGGTAGTTTGGGGAAACTTTCATCCAGCAGTGGAGTGTTCATAGCTCGAATGATGTCATACTATCCAATAGTTTAATGAATGCGTATATTTTATGCATAGATACTATTAAACATAACCATTAAATGAATTGTGAACTCAAGATATGTATTTTTAATTGTAAAGACGACTGGAGGTAAACGAGGCTGCTAAAGCTGCGTTTGCATGTGGGCCCTGTCTGGCCATGGCAGAGTGCAGGCGCGCTGCATCATCATCCACCGGTGCGTTTAGTGCACTGTGCTCGTTTCAGATTAATGTGGAAACTGTTACTTCTTCATAGAGATAATGTAAATGGTCACGTGCCATTGTTTTAACTCGCGTTCCTAATTTCTCACAATGCCATGAAAAAGAACAGGATATTGCAGTCTAATGTTTTTTGTGTACTTCTTGAGTCTTGTAAAGCCGGCATTAACTGCTTTTATAAGGTGTAGAATCCTCAAAATTGTGAAACTAAATTGTACAGGAATTGGCCCCTGAGTGTCCAGTGAGGGTGAAAGTATTGCAGAGGTTTGTGGTTCGAGCCCAGTCGCCTTCCTGGATAATACTTTGGATGTATTAACCATACGTAAGCGCCATCTCCTTCACAGTGGATGCTAAAGATCCCCGGTTTTTACTTGGCAAGAGCAGGCCACTGTGCTGGCATAAGGATTCAGATTTGGCAAACTAGCAAATTACCATGGAAATTACTCAATTTGGATTAAACAGCGATCATCACCCCCACTGGCAGACGAATGCCCCTGGTCACTTTTGCAAATGCCACTATCCTTGTCTTTTGAGTTCTCACCTGGCTAAACAAAATAAATGTAGAAACCTGTTACACCACGCGCAAAACAGTGAAATCTGCACTGAGGTAGGAGAGAGAGGAAGTGAGGTAAACACTGGGATAATGAACGCTCTCGTCATGCAACCCCGAAATAGCCGAGTCGACCTGAGACATGAGACCATGTCAATTCCACAACACTTGGCGTCACAAACAGGATTTCCACAACAACATTGGAAACATTGTATATTGTTTATTGTTGTATTATATCCATATGGTCGTACACTGAATTATTCGATATCTGGATGTGCTTGCATAATTCCGAGCACATTTTGATGCGGTTAACAGATTACAAGGTTAACACAAGGCACTGATCCGGTTTGAATTAGATTCCCAAGAGCAGTGGTTCCCAGCCGTGGACCACAAGGCCGTGGGCGGTCCACGGAACCGTCACAGACACGGCGATCCCTTTCACAAACCCTCTATTTTGTACTTATAGTTTGTACTGCCAGTTGTAAAACTTTATTTAGATTATTATTGAATAAAAATCTAATTCATTGTTGTGTTTTTTAAATTAACATTTCACAATTATTTTACAGTAGTGAAAGCTATGCAATCGGTGTACAAGGTGATCTGCGAAAGAGTTTTGAGGGTTAAGGGTCTGTGGGTCCAAAAACGATGAGAACCACTACCCTAGACAGACCAAGATAATACAAGGAGCACGGTGTCTTCCTGCTTATACGGACTTAAAAAAAACCCAAAACCAACAATGAAATATTGTCTACATGTGACATATTTTTCAAAGATACTGTCTGAATTGGCTGAAATGTTGTAGCACCAATCAATAACACAGGAGAGTTATGAGAACATACATGAACCATTATACTGGTAGGAAACGTAGTGGACTGGAAGCCCAACCGGGATTAATTCACAGGAGGCAGGGGATTAATTGTGTATGTCTGTGAATGTCTGTCCATGTCGGAGGGGTGGGGCTGGGTGGAGAGGGGAGGGTAGGGAGGGGCTGGGTGGGGAGGGGCTGGGTGGGGTGGGGAGGGCTGGGTGGGGGGTGGGATGGGGCTGGGTGGGGTGGGGCTGGGTGGGGAGGGGCTGGTCACCCCGTGGTGCCCTTATATGGACTGGAAGCCCAACCGGGATTAATTAACAGGAGGCAGGGGATTGTACACTGCACTTTCTGGTGCGACCTCTTTTACACTGCACTTTCTGGCGTCGTTTTATAATTCTGCTCACTTTTCATTTTGCTTTCTTCTGCGCACGACCCTAACAAGTTTGGCTTAAATATCCGTACATAATTACTTCATAATTACTTAAAAATTTCCTACCAGCCCCCTCCGCAGGAATGTGTTCGAGGTCTTTGTTCACTATCACCCTTTTCACTAATTTCCTATCCATGACAAGAAGCTTGAACGAAGACTGAGATGAGATAAACAGCAACACAATTCTCAAGCCCCCTGTTCCAGCGAGCCTTTCCAAGAGTATCGGCAGTGCAATGGGCACGACACCGTACTCCTGTCCCTGCAGTTTCTTGGGCTGTGACCTCCCTCTCAGCATTGCACTTTGCTCGACCAGCTCGCCGCTTCATTCTCTGCCTGCATATCTCAATGTGCCTTTTGCTGTGCATAAACCAAGGTCACCACAGAACTCTGCAGGTAAGGATCGTGTTGTATCCTACTGTATATAGTGCCCTTTCACATGAGAATACACATCCCATCATGTTTAGAAGGGCTCAACCATATTCCCAAGAAGGTAAAAACAGTCATCCATGAGATATATTATTTTTATTTTGTTATTTTTTTCCATCTACGTGGCTTTACCGAAAGACCCAAAGAATATGAATACACATTACCCTATTAAACATAAGAGTATCGAAAACATTATTAATCAGTATTATTACGTAACTCCTCTTATCGATTTTCATATGGGGGACCCATATCACGGATCCTAACCGTGGGTTTACTCCACTTATCCGCAGGGATAAAATTGCAGATAATCGCAAAAAATATTAATTTGCCACGCAATTCCACTTATCCATGAAAACACCATGGATAATGATCTGCAGTGCAGTGCATGTTGGGAAACAGGGTGGTCAATGCTTGCAGATAACCCATGGATATCCACAGGTATTGACATATAATTATATTTCATTTATTGAAATGTTTAGCATGAGTTACAATAGTTATTGAGCATCGTGTTTCAGTAACTGTGGGAATTTGGGGAGGGGTCAGTCTTTTAAGCACAGCAGAAGTTGACAATAAAATGCACGATGAAAATGCATGAGCAACATTTTAAGAAAAATAAAAACCTGGGGCTTATTTTGGCACAAGAATTATGTTTTGTTTGTCGTGCCGTACAGCATGTAAAATAGTATGGATAAGGATGAATTGCCATTACTCCATTTATCTACGAAGAATCTAGGGTAATAGGAAGGAATTATGATGGATAATAGGAAGAAGATTATTGCGGATAATAAGAAGAGGGCTTGGATAATAGGAGTTTTCGCAGATGCTACAGCTGCCATGGATAATAGAAGTAATAGGGTAACGTATGTGTGTCCGTGTGTGCATGTCAGTATGTGTGTCAGTGTGTGCATGTCAGTGTCTGAGGCTCGTGAAGGAAGCTACTGAGCAGTTGGAGGCAGTCGCCCTCCAACAACAACTGATGGCAGAGAAGCGACGCTCACAACAACGAGCGGAGCGCCGGGCAGCTAAAATACACCAAGTTGGCACAGTAGGATTTAAAGCTGGTCATTTCACTCAGTCATTTCACTCAGCCAACCCATGGCACCCGAGTCTGTCCCGTGACCTGTCAGCGATCCTTCGACACTTCGTGGCCTCAAAGTGCACCTGGCCTGGCACAGGTGCCGTAGTGACGTCACCATCACTTAGTGACGAATGGCAGGTATTGGTATCGTGTCAGTGTGTGCATGTCAATGTCTGTGTGGGCCAGTGTGTGCATGTCAGTGTCTGTGTGTCAGTGTCCATGTGTGTTTGGGTGTGCGTGTTAGTATCTGCGCGTGTCAGTGTGTGGGTGTCAGTGCCTATGTGTTCCAGTGTGTGCGTGTCAGTGTCTATTGTCAGTGTGTACGTGTCAGTGTCTGTATCAGCGTGTGCGTGTCAGTGTCTGTGTGTGTCAGGGTGTGCGTGAAACGCGCAAGTACAGAGCACATGGCACCTGCAGTGGGTGCTCTGAACTTGAGTTTTTGTAATTTTATAACTCCTAAAGTTCACATTTCAGGGTTTATTTTCAGCCACGTTCCTGAATGTTTCTAATATTCGCGAATTTGTCACGGATGTTTGGAGTCTCGCAGCTCAAAACTCATCAAACGTCGAACACTCAGAATTTTAGGAGTTATTACATCAGGGATTTTAGGGTCCGCAAAACCCATCCGCCATATCACCACAAATTATTTATGTAACTGTATTTGCATAGACACTGAATGGGCACTACCAATTTGCACACGTGGCATAAAACACTCGAATATCCATTAGATTAGTGGCTTAATTTTTTAAATCACAATCACGTTAACTTTGTCTATAAAAAAATAATCACCAATGGGAAACCTGCATAAATAAAGCTACATAGCAATGGTTATTAAGTAATTAAGATTAAGCAATCGTAATTAAGTAATGTATATGAAGTAATGTATATGAATTAATGGATATTAAGACATGGTTATTCAGCAATGGTAATTTACTCTGAATACGACTTTGTCTGTGGCCGTCCTTGAGGTCGCACCGCGGTGCCTGCGTGGTGATGGTTGAGGCACTCGGTGGGCAACGTCTTGAATCACATGACGGCACACGAGGAGTTTCTCTGAGCTGAAGTACAGAGATGTACTTATAGGTAATTTATTAACAGCACATCCAGATGTGTCGTGCAATTGAACACTATGGTTGGAGAGAATGTTATGCACGCCAATGTGTGTTGTGAGGAGGAAGTGCCAGCCGAAAAATATTTATTTCCTATCATTGTATTTCTGCATGTCATAATTCTATTGTTAAAATAATAAATTATGGTATTTTTGTTCAGCAGCAAATACAAATGATTTTTTTTGAAAGAATTACTGCGGGAATTCATACTCTTTGTTTCTTGCAGTCACGAAAGCTTCAAATCAAGATTGAACCGCCTCTACGGGGAGGGTTTCCACGCAACTCAGACATAGCTTCAACCGAGAAGATGGACACAAACTGAGTAATCATTGGAAGGACGTGATCAACCAGGTAAAGTTTTAACTGTTGTGTTAGTCGACTCTTTGAGTTGCATTGCATTGCTAAGTTTGATGCCTCAGCTTCTTTTCTCTCTCTCTCACCTAAGACAATTGCTTGTGTGGCAATCGGAACACCTCTCTCTCTTCCGCACGTTCCCTCTTTGGATTTCACCCCCACCCTCTTGCCCAATGCGGCACCCCCTCCCTCCCCCTCTCGGATCTATATAATACCTCGTCACAGCATCTTGTTTCTCTATCTCACCTGAATACGATTGCTTGTTGCGATCGAAACGTCGTGATCTATTATTTTTCTATCTACGAGACTTTACCAAAAGAACCAAGGAGTATGAATTCCTGCAGTCACGTAAGCTTCAAATCAAGATTGCATTCCTGCAGTCACGAAAGTTTTAAGTCTAAATAAATGTATTTCCTCTTGGTGAGCATGGGAAGGGCCCGAGAACATCAAGGGTGACTAGCTCAGTCATCCTAGAGACTCTGATGAACTGCAAGGGAGGCTGTGACTTGTGAGCTGGCGGTTTTTGACGTGCATGCTCCATACAACCCACGACCAAATCATACACATCGGCAAACATACGTGGCCAGTGTTTTTCGGCACCCCAGATGCAGTAATTTATTTGCGTGCACCTCACGCATTAGCCTGCCCCACAGGGATATGGGCACCACCAGACGTCATTGAGCGATCCCGTCCAACCCCATCAGCAATCCCTCATACAGCATGAACCAAGATCCTGACGGGGAGACTGGTGGAAAATGCATCCATTTTTAGCCGTTGTCATAGGGGCAGCAGGCTGGCATCATCAACTTGTAGCTGCCCCCATTCCCTATAGGTGAGATCTAATGTATTTTATCTCCGTGGTGTGTCCATTGGTGGCTCTGCAGGCTGCACAGAAGCAACTGCCATCAGTGCTTCCTCGCTCATGGGTTTGCATCGGCTACCACCCGATGCACATGAACACAGTTCCCTGCGAGGTAACCGAGATAACGCATCAGCATTTGCATGTTTTAGATCCTTGCGGTGTACGATCTGGTAATATTCTTGCTACTTTTCAAGCCAGCATGCTAACTGGCCCGATGGTTCATCTATCTGTAAGGAGTATTGCAAAGCAGCATGATCGGTGTGAACCATAAATTTCCTTCCATATAGGTCGGGTCTATATAATTGTACAAAGTATACAATTGCAAGCAACTCTCGACGGGTCACACAGGAATGCTGCTCAGCCAACGAAAGGATGCGATTACCATAGGTGATCACGACCTCGATCCCGCCCCTCACTGGCATCCGTGTCGAGGAATAAGAGTAGGGAGAAGTCGGGGTATTCCAGGGGCGGAGCTTCCATCAGCCGATCACGCAGTGTCATTTTTAGCAGTTAACGCATGTGTCCTAAAACTAACCACATGGAGACGTCTGCTGGAGGCAACACGTTTATTATAACAACTCTTAACACTCTGGTTATACACTACTGCACACGCCGGGCTACGCTACACACCGAGCTCCGCCTCAAACCGGCTTATCGAGAGCCTCGGGGAGGGTCCCAGGGTGTCCTGTGCTACCTCGGGTCCACTCCAACCGGCTCTAACGAGAGCCTCGGTTGAGCGTCCCCGGGTGTTGGTCCAGTCTTCAGGTCTTCAGATGTCTTCAAGCTTGAGTTGGTGAACACTGCCACGACCATCCCAAGGGCTGGCCTTTTATCCCCAGGTCGGAGTTACCCCTCCCCTCATGACCCCCCCTCCAGAACCTTCTGGAAGGTCTTAGGAGGTCTTAATTCTTAAGGGGTCTTAGGAAGTGGAGGGGGGCCATCATTTCCCTCAGCCCCTGGGGGGTCACGGAGGGGCGGGGGTTTTACTTTCGGTCAACCCCTACCCACCTCGCTCTCTCTCGGCTGCTCCCTGTCGACCCGTGAGCGTGGCGACAGGTGAGCTGCCTACAGCGCCTTATTATGGCTTTGCAATTGTAGCAAATTGTGAAAAGAATAGGCAGTAATATGAGGTAAATCCGATAAAACTCTGGACATCACCCACGGATTTGGGGATTAGCCAATTACGCACACACGTGGTTGTTTTTAGGATCCGTAGCAACACCCGAGGCGCTCACCACATGACCCAAATATCGCACAGAGGTTTGCATCAAATGACATTTAGATGGTTTTAGTTTTAAGTTGGCTGACCGGACCCTGGATAATACCGCGCACAATTGCTGAAAATGTACATCAAACGTGGGACCAAAGACAATGACGTAATCAAGATATATAAGGCACAAATCCCATTGCAATCCCGCTAAAACCAATTCCATCAGCCTGTGAAATTTGGCTGGCACTGATTGAATACCCATCGGGAGACAATTAAATTGGTAGAGCCCTTGAGGTGTATGGAACACTGTCTTGGGTTTGGAAGCCTCGTTCAGGGGCAACTGCCAAAATCCAGAGAGCAAATTCAGCATGGAAAAAAAAATCCCCTGATAATGCATCTAATGAGTCATCGATACATGTGTAATGAGTCCACCAAACGAAGATTGAGATGACACACTCTTTTTTATTTTCCGCGCGAGCTCACGCCGCACGCATCCACTCCACTCAGAATCCCTCCAGGAAGTGTGCCGATCACCCTGCCTCATCCAGTAACGTCCCCTCTCTCGCCCTGGGCGTTCCCTCTCTCACCCCGCCTTCTAATTCCATTCCCTCGTAACATAATCCTAACTGTAACCTGGGATCCCGTGAGTATTTCTACCCACGGATCACGTAAGTACAGTAAGGGAAAAAAGTATTTGATCCCCTGCTGATTTTGTACGTTTACCCAATGACAAAGAAATGATCAATCTATAATTTTAATGGTAGGTTTATTTGAACAGTGAGAGACAGAATAACAACAAGAAAATCCAGAGAAACGCATGTCAAAAATTATATAAATTGATTTGCATTTTAACGAGGGAAATAAGCATTTGACCTCCTCTCAATCAGAAAGATATCTGGCTCCCAGGTGTCTTTTATACAGGTAACGAGCACACTCTTAAAGGGAGTGCTCCTAATCTCAGCTTGTTACCTGTATAAAAGACACCTGTCCACAGAAGCAATCAATCAGATTCCCAACTCTCCACCATGGCCAAGACCAAAGAGCTCTCCAAGGATGTCAAGGACAAGATTGTAGACCTACACAAGGCTGGAATGGGCTACAAGACCATTGTCAAGCAACTTGGTGAGAAGGTGACAACAGTTGGTGCGATTATTCGCAAATGGAAGAAACACAAAAGAACTTTCAATCTCCCTCGGCCTGGGGCTCCATGCAAGATCTCACCTCGTGGAGTTGTAATGATCATGAGAACGGTGAGGAATCAGCCCAGAACTACACGGGAGGATCTTGTCAATGATCTCAAGGCAGCTGGGACCATAGTCACCAAAAAAACAATTGGTAACACACTACGCCGTGAAGGACTGAAATCCTGCAGCACCCGCAAGGTCCCTCTGCTCAAGAAAGCACATATACATGCCCGTCTGAAGTTTGCCAATGAACATCTTAATGATTCAGAGGACAACTGGGTGAAAGTGTTGTGGTCAGATGAGACCAAAATGGGGCTCTTTGGCATCAACTCAACTCGCTGTATTTGGAGGAGGAGGAATGCTGCCTATGACCTCAAGAACACCATCCCCACCGTCAAACATGGAGGTGGAAACATTATGCTTTGGGGGTGTTTTTCTGCTAAGGGGACAGGACAACTTTACCGCATCAAAGGGACCATGGACGGGGCCATGTACCGTCAAATCTTGGGTGAGAACCTCCTTCCCTCAGCCAGGGAATTGAAAATAGGTCGTGGATGGGTATTCCAGCATGACAATGACCCAAAACACACGGCCAAGGCAACAAAGGAGTGGCTCAAGAAGAAGCACATTAAGGTCCTGGAGTGGCCTAGCCAGTCTCCAGGCCTTAATCGCATAGAAAATCTGTGGAGGGAGCTGAAGGTTCAAGTTGCCAAACGTCAGCTTCGAAACCTTAATGACTTGGAGAAGATCTGCAAAGAGGAGTGGGACAAAATCCCTCTGAGATGTGTGCAAACCCGGTGGCCAACTACAAGAAACGTCTGACCTCTGTGATTGCCAACAAGGGTTTTGCCACCAAGTACTAAGTCATGTTTTGCAGAGGGGTCAAATACTTATTTCCCTCATTAAAATGCAAATCAATTTATAACATTTTTGACATGCCTTTTTCCGGATTTTGTTGTTGTTATTCTGTCTCTCACTGTTCAAATAAACATACCATTAAAATTATAGACTGATCATTTCTTTGTCAGTGGGCAAACGTACAAAATCAGCAGGGGATCAAATACTTTTTTCCCTCACTGTAGGGCCCCCCAACCTCACTCCTGAATATCTACCTAATTATTTAAACACCTGATCCTAATTATTCCATGAATTGAGCTAATGAAACCAGGGGTTCACTTACTTATTCACATACCCTGAACCTTAATTATTCATTGTTTAATTTATACATCATAAACCCTGTTGGATGTTCAATAAAAGACCGGCTTTGATTCAAGAAGGCTATCATGGTAAAACTATGGAAGTTCCATAATTATCATTGGTGTTCACAAACTTTTTCTGGGCACAGTATAATTACACTCAATGACTTTAAGTGTTTTCAAATATTTATTGTTACTACAGCCATAAAAAGTAACACACTTAATGTGTGTTCATAGAAATAGAACCATGTCAAACACTGTTTCAATATACATTTTGTGATTTAAAAATATATGAGCAGTAATCTCACTTGTCATGAATGCACCAGTAAAATGATAATCATGTGACCTCTAAGATCACATGAGTAGGAACATACATTGTCATGACAATACTCCAGGCATGATACACGACAACCTGCGTGGAAATTTTCAACACAGCAAGCTCACGGTCATCGCCAGTGCAAGGGACACAACAAAAGGCCCAGCATATACTGCACACGTTGCCGTATCCATATCTGGCTGGGTGGCACTGTGGATGAATGCTTAAACCACGTGCATAGTTTTGTGAGTTCAAATCAAGGTCAGGTGGTCAACTCGACCTATCAACTCTCTGTGGTCTATAAAATAGGTACGACTTTGTGGGTAGTCACCAGTGGCTATACTACTGAGGGATTGTCCTCATCATAGGCGTGTGGAATTTTCACCACTGGCTCAGGCATGTTAAAAAAGACCTAAAGTCAACAATGTCCCTAGACAATACAAAAATAATTGTTTTGTTTTATGAGTGCCTTTTACACTGCGGCATCTAAGAGCGCTTTCAGCGTGACAAGCAACTAAACCATTTTAAAGGGCACCCGCAATGGCATCTGCCCCTGTGTTAGTCCGTACATCTACTCCACCATGCGTGACCTGCCGATTTACTGTTGTCACCCATTTATACTGATGGGTAGCCAGTGGCGCGGGGGTGGAGGGGGGGGATTTGAGAAACTTGCTCATTATTTCAACTGCCATGTCAGGATATGGAATTTAACCAGTATCCCAGCCCAGGGTAAAATTACCCACAAGGCAAATTGTAAACCCTTAAGACGCCCTCTGCTTCCCACATTCAAAAAAGTGTCAGGGTCTTCCATGGTAGCCCAACGAGAGAACACCCCCGAGAGGACGACCACCATGGAGGTGGGGTGAAGAGATCAGCTCATGTCCAGCAGCTAGATGGATTGTTGCATCAAGTAGTGCAGAGAGCATGGCTGATGAAGGTAATTGATCAGGCAGGATTTAATTCAGATATAATGCTTGAATGTTTATTGAAGGTTAATTATGCAAAACATTTAAATCACTAAGTATAATTTGCAAGTATTGATAATTCAGCATTCATGACAATCATCCCAATTAAAGTATGCCCCAAATTACTAAAATTTCCCGATTGTTACTAATGCATTTTATACAGGCAACACATTCACATTTACTTGGTATACTTAACATGTGAAATGAAGCCTATAAGCACACAACTCTAACACCATCTAAATAACTTTATTAACAACACCACAATCACGATCAATATGTTAAACGCAGTGATTAAAATTGACACAATAGAACCTGACCTTGCAGCTTACATTTGAAATTATTGTATTGAGCTTAAAAATAATCAGAAAGCTTACAATACCCCTGCAAATACCCCTTTGAATTACATAACTAGTCCTTAGATATGTTTTCATTGTCACTAAATTTGTATTTTGCTATCACAGATACAGCGTTATGGATATACAGAGTGGACCACAATGTTTCACTGCCTCAACTTGCACCAGACTAAAGTATGCACAATATGAAAAAACAACCCTCACTCGTGCACAATGAAGTGTGTGCAGTCATATCATGCATAATAATTGTGGTTTTACTTGTGTATTCCTTATTTACTGTAGATTAGATATGTTTCGAAATGATCACAGGAATTCTAAAAGTAAGCCATCGAATGAAGTTCTAAATATGAGAATAGGTTTTCCCCTTTTTTCTGGCAATAAAACATGTGTTAAGATGTTAAAACACCAAACTGAAACCTTTTACAAGGAATCATGTCTGCATTAACCACTGACTTGATTCCTGTCTCTAGTGTGGATCAATCAGTTTCAAAGACTGCATATATTATCATAGTGTTTTTTGTTTGCATTCTGACCACAAGTATTGTGGTTAATGCAGACATGGTTCTTTGTAAAAGGTTTCAGTTTGGTGTTTTAACATCTTAACTCCTGTTTTGTTGCCAGAAAAAAAGGGGAAAATCTATTCTCATATTTTGGTACTGGCAAAGGAGGCCCCATGATAAAGTTCTAAACTTAAGGCATATGCAGTCAGGTACACTCACTCACTTACTCATAAACATTATACCATTACATTTTAAAATTGTCCAAAAGACAAAGAACTTAACTAAATTAATGTATAAGCCTAGTGAATGTATGATTAGACAAGCAGTACTTTTCTTCTATGCATACCTTTAAAGTTGTAAATATATTTTTTAAGCAATGTAAAGAAAAGCATGTAAATGTTACTTAATATAGTTGATGCACAAATTACCATTGACACTGGCAGGTGTGTTATTTAATTTGGTATCGAATATTAGCGGGCAATAAGGAATATATGCTTGACATAACTACTTAAAAGAGGCAGGTGTTACAACCGTTCTGCTGTATGGCATAGAGCATCGCGCTGCAATTTGGTTGTGAACCAGCAAACCAAGATGAGCATGCTTCCATCTGAGCCTCTTACACATTGCCAAGTGGTTACAATACATCGTGATATAGGTAGGGAAAAAAAGAGCATAAGAAGGGTTGGATAAAGCCAAACACACAACATATTAAATACTTCTACGGATATTTAAACACTGCCTACATAATGTAAATGTCATGTCGTATACAATGATGGCATGTATTTATGACCTCTATCATATATACTCACTTTATCCATTATCATATACTGATGAATCACAACTAATGAGCAGGATCAATCTCCACATACCCAATTTCACTTCCATATACTCTGGGTAATTTAGTGCTGTTAAAATAGGTTATTCTGCCAAGGTTAAAGTAACAAGCATGAATCTTTAAAAACAGCCAACTATAAAATTATAGAGTAGGCCAATTGGTGCCAAATGACATTAAAAGTATTTAATTTATGTTGCAGTTCCATTATAATTGTACAGAATAGGAAAAACATTAAGAAGAAAAGAGTATGCATTTAAAAAGAAAAAAAGCTAAACACTACTTATATGAATGTTTCAAATAATTCATTAAATGTATACGTATTTTTTTTCTCTGTGAAGATATTCAAATTGCAGCATGAGTATATTTTAACATGCAATGCAATATGATATCTTATTTCTGTTTACATTCTTCTCCAGGGTTGTCAGAAATCTCCGACGCATCTGAAAGGAGTTGTGAAATGCAGCAATTAGTTACATATCATGACTATATTCGTCTTTTTTCACGAGAGCTCAACACGAGTCCAATGGAGAGCACAAATTGCAGAAAAATAAGAGGGGTGCTCCTGTATTTAGATGGACAAAAATGGGCTCATTGCCCTACCTGATGTGAGGAACGCGAGCAAGGGTATGGATTTTTTTTTTATATAGGGAGGGAAAGTCAAGGGAGGAGGAACTAACTTAAAGAGATGGAGGGGATGGAAAGGAGGAAAAGGGGGGGGGGTACTACATTCTTTTTAATACCTTATCAAATAAAACCCCATTAAAAAGCAAAACAGGATATTTTTCCAAATAGAACTTAAGGACAAATTATGCCTTTTCACAACAGGAAATTTAACAATGTTAGAGTTCAATGACACTGTAAAGTTCAGTAAGTGTCATGGTATGAATAGTGAAACAAAATATACGGATTATTAAAGCTTTCGTGACTGCATAAAATTACTCATTGTTTTTTTTCGGTAAAGTCACATATATAGAAATACAATAAAATTATATTAAAACAAAACAATCACGACGTTTCGATCACAACACAAGTGATCTTCATCAGGTGTCAAGAACAAATCATGGAGGTAAATACAACAAAAAGGATGAGAGACGATAATTTAACAAACCTAAAAAACATTATGTGAATCACAACCAGTCAGGCCAACAACACAGTTATATATATGATTTGTTCTTGACACCTGATGAAGATCGCTTGTGTTGTGATCGAAACGTCGTGATTGTTTTGTTTTAATATAATTTTATTGTATTTATACATACGTGACTTTACCGAAAAAACCAATGAGTAATTTTAACACACTTCTACGGGGAAGTTACCGTTGCATTTCTGTCCTAAATGTACACCCCAAGCCTGTTCCCACCCCTCCCCCCCCGCTTCTGTGTATGTGCAAGATGTGCCTTTTTGAGCTGCCTGCAAGATGTTTTTTTATATTGGCAGGTGTCATTGGCATAGAAAAGATGATCGATGTTTAAGCTGGAAATAATTTTCCTTACAGGAGGAGATATATTGAGAATAGCAGTGGACCGAGAACGGAGCATTGTGGCACAGCATAGCACAAGGATTCTGAGTGGAGGGAAATCATTTGGAAATATAGAAGCCTGCGATGTAAGAGCAGAACCAGCAGATGTGTGAAGCAGATGCCTACATAGTTATGGAAGCACTCAGTTGATAATGGTGTTGAAAGCAGCAAAGTCGATGGGAACTAAGGGTAATGGGAACTAAGAAACTAAGGATCCATTTCGAACCATTATTCGTTAGGTGCAATGAAAAGATATATTGACATATAATTGAGCTTTTCATAAAAAAGATAAGAAGAGCATCTACAGTATATCATCTATTATCCAGCGGCAAGGGGGCGCCAGGTTTTCAAAAACACCGGATAATCACATCATTATTTTAAATAGCTTATTTTTGCACATTCTCGCACAACAGTATGTGTTTAGGTGTTGTGTATAGCATTTTTTGTGTTTTGTTCGCTAACGCAATCGAACACATTGCTTTTAAGGAGGAGCCTACTGTACGTACGGTCATGTTTGACGATCGCCGGACTGATGCAGCCTTTAGACCGCTACTTCGGCGAATGCCGAATTACACACACTTTTGTCGGATTGCACTGTATATTTTATGTTTGTATTTAGTAGTCATAAACATTTTATGTACGTGCAGTATTTTCATTGTTTAAGCTGTATGGAGTGTATAATGTACTGTATATAGTATTTGACACTGTAATCAAGCATAGCTACTTTTTTGTCACGCACATTGTGCCAATCTCCGGAATGGTATCGCCTTCGAGCAGTTTTCCGGCGATCGCCAGATTACATGCAGGTTTTGCCGGATAGATTTTGGACTGCAGGATAATGTTAGAAACTGGATAATCGCGCGCCGGATAATTGATGATCTACTATAAATTGATTTACTTCATTTCTTTAAACCCACGACTTTTGTGCTGAGGTCATGCGTTCGAATTTCATGTTTGTAAGATTTTATGATCACATGTCAAATTATATTAACGTCCATTAACACAGTTGAACAGTTTTTATTTGCTGACATAATTAAACATTAATTATATAAAACACAGGCTCACACTGCCATTTCAAAATATATCCCTTTTTAAATGTGCGATGTAATAATGAAATCACAGGCATTTTGTACTTGTGCAAATATACTAATGATCATAGTCCAGCCTCACGCAGTATGTTTCTTTATAACACGCGTTATTGTTTGTGTGTCATTAAACAAAGTTTAATTCAACATAAACTTGAGTCATGTCAAGCACAATAGCTTAACAGAACCGAATGAAATACCAGTACTTAGAAGTGAGACTTAACTCCAGATCACATACTGAGACAGACTGAGAACTAACCCTTGGTGATTTAGAGGCAAATGAGCACAGGACTATGACATTGACTATGATCTATGACACTGGTTAAGTGTAGGAGTAAGATGTCCAACACCAATGGAGACTGGGCTCTAAGAAAAGCTGTCTCGGGTGTGGACCAATCAAACTCAAGGACAGTGCATATTATTATCAGAGTTGTCTCTTTTGTTTGCATTTTGACTGCTTGTGTTGTGGTTATTGCAAACATGATGCCTTGAATAAAGGTGTCAGTTTTTGTGCCAGTTAAAAGGGTAAAACCTATTCCTATGTATAATACAATGTTTAAAAATGATTATTCGAAACTATCAAGCGTTTGTAAAATAACGACTACATTAAAATTTTATTTGCACTTCCTCTTCCTGACGAAGTATTATTCTCTATAAAGTGTGACGTAGTTTGACTTCCGCTTCTTATGTTTAACATTATAATATAATCTATACTATAAATAAAAGGTGCCCTTAATACATTTAAATAATCAAAAAAATAATAATGAAAATTAATAAAATTAGTGTTGTTATAATAATTGTATTTAATTAAGTAGAACGTGCTGTTTATATTTATTTAAAGTTGCGAATTTTGATGGGACGTCACATTTCTCAAACCCTCCCTCCCTCCCCTCGTCACACATCGTCACAAATGTCTGACCCCCCCCCCCCTCGGTGCGTGACGTCATTTATGGACGGCCCCTTTCCCTCTTTAACTTCAGATCTCGCTATACTTATTTCTGAAAGCAATACTACTGTCCAATCATGGAAGACGCTACATCACCTCTTCCTCAATCCCTTTAAGACAGAAATCTTATTTTTTCTTTCTTCCCGCTCCCCTCCTATCTGTCCCACTTTTAAATTTCCACCCGTTTCCCGCACTCCTGTCCCATTTGCTCACAACCTTCGTGTAACCTTTGATCCCTCTCTCTCCTTCACCAAACATTGCCACCGTAACCCACACATGCTGCTTTTATCTCCTCAATATCCCAAAAATTAGCCCCCTCATCTAATTTGCGCTGCTAAAATACTCATCCATTCCCTCATCTTTTCTTGTCTTGACTACTATAATTCCCTTCTTCTTGGTCTTTCTGTCTACGCCTTCACTCCTCTCCAGCACATTTAAAATACTTTGGCTTGGATTATTTTTCATCTTCCACATCACACCCATTCATCTGCTCTCCTTGTACAACTCTATTGGCTTCCCGTCTACCGCTGTTTATTCAAATTCCTCACCCTCGTTTACAAATCACTCCATGGTTCTGTCCCACCCTATCTAGCGTCTTTTATGTCTAATTATGTCCCATCTCGGCCCCTGCATTCACAATCTATATTATCCCTCACTAAGCCCCCCCCCCCTTCCTGTGCTCAGTCACGTTTCTGCTCCTTTTACCTCCTGGCTCCCTTCTATTGGAATAAACTCCCACCCCACCAAATAGGCAACTTCACTCACCATTTTTCGTTCCTCCCTTAAGACTAATTATATTTCAATAGCGTATCCCTCTATTACTAACTGTCCTTGTTCTTGAAATCTTTACCATCCTCCTTCATAACCTCACCCCTCTCTTTTCTTATCATCACACTTCCTTGCCATCACTTCCCCTTCCCAACACTCAAATCCCATACCTTTTCCCCACTAGCCAATAGTATTGTACCATTTTTAATTCTTGGAAAGCCCTTTGACATAAGGGCTAGATAAAATCATAGATAAGATAATATCCTCCCTAAGACTGTTTCAGTGCAATGACCATATCTAAAACCAAAGTGAAATGGATAGAGTAGATTATTTAAAAGCAGGTGTAAATGAAACTGTGAAGCAACAGACCGCTCAAGAATCTTACATAGAAAAGGTACATTTGAGATTGGGCATAAGTTACTAAGGATGGTTTAATCTAGACCAGGTTTCTTCATAAGCGGTGTTACTGAAACCATCTTAAACTATAAGAGACAATCCCAGTTTTTAGTGACATAAGACGATTTTGGACGAATGGAACCAGAGAAAAGAACAGGACAGGGGTAGAAAAATGATCAAGAGGACAAAAGGTGGGATGAGATTTGTAAGTTAATTAATTAAGTCAGATCAGAGACTGAAATTTCAGGGAACCCAGCAAATATGGTGCCATTAAAGATGGAGAAGGGAAGTCAGAAGGTAGAGGAATGATTGCGGAGAGGTGTAATTGAGACCAGATGGAGATATTTTTTAGGAAGAAATGTTTGAAGTGAATTACAGGGAATATCACAGAGTGGCTGGTCGAGTAGCTTAGGTGGGTTTAAAAGCTGGTTTATAGTGGCAAATACAACTTCTGGGTTTCTTTTAAGGAAGCAATTTGGTTGGGAAGGAAGAATTTGCGAGGAAGATTGCGTCCTTGTAAATGTAAAGTGAGGCTTTAAGCATTTGATAATGTATGGTTAACCAGATTTTCTCCAGGCACGTTCAGATTTGCGGATCATACTTTTAAGTAAACGAAATTGAGATGAGTACCAAGGTGAGGGTTTCATGGCTGAGATGTATATGGTCAGGGAATGTAGTGTTTGGTGAAGGGAAGAGTTATAGGTCAACGCTGCCTTGTCCACCGAAAAGTGAACAAGGCTTAGAGAGGGAATGAAGGGCAATAGATTGGACAATAGAAATAGGGGGGGATATACTTTACGCTGCAATGTGAGTAGATATGTAAGGGAACCAGATGGTAGAGGTGAGGGTAACTCAAAGATTATTGCAGAGTGATCTGAATGGCCTATATCAACAAAAGAAAAGTTTGAAGCTGAGAACTCAATAGAGCAGACTACGTCTAAGGTGTGTCTACCTGGGTGAGTAGGCCCTGAACATGCTGTGAAAAACCAAATGAGTCTAAGATGGCTACGAAGTCTCTAACTGGGGTGGTAGATGGGGAGTCTACATGAATGTTAAAGTCCCCACATTGCAGAATCCAGTTGAATTTAGAGCAAACCATTGAGAGGAGCTCGGGGAAGTCAGTGAGGAAGGTAGTGGTTGGACCAGGTGGACGGTTAAGCAAGTCATAGCAGAGGTTGAAATGTTTTTCAACATACAGCTAAGCAATCCAGGATACAATCCATTTTCATTTAATAATAGGATGAACACACAATACAATATACAATAATACATTTTATCCATATTTTTTTCTCATTCATGGTTCCCTTTTATCTCCTTTTCATTGATAATGGTGTTTTCCATATATTGATATAAATGTATTTATTTGGATCACACTGCATCGCAGCTTGCACATAACATGGCACAGGGAAATCTAGGGATGCCACATTACCGATAACATCACCATAAATACAATATAAAGGCCACTTCTTCTACGCTTGAATTTTATTTTCTGTGACATCATCCCCTTAGATTATCACATGTTTAATTATTCTTCCTGTATATTTCTGAAAAAAAAATACCTAACGTAAAATTTCTTAAATTCGTAATGTATGCACCAGGATAAATAAACCTTGCAAACCGTATGCATTATTGATGCACATAAAGATGCCCACTAAATTTTGGAATTGAAACAAACACATTTAAGCTACCCACTGAAACAAGCACACCTACTATTAGATATTTTGGAAAAGTGCAGCAGAGGAGGTGGGGGGGAGCAAGGAAACGAACTAATATTAAGCTTACCATGCTCTTGTGTCTGTGACTCCTCAGTCTTTTTCTCTTGGTCCTCTGACTCTTCAGTTATCTTAAAACACAGTCAAGGACAATCTTTTTTTTTAAAATACAACCATAAAACAAAATGTAATCTTATAGCATTCACTATTTGAATATTCATATCTATGACGTACATATTGAAAGCAGGAGTATAATTTGAATATTTTTATCCAACAAAATATAAGATATTCTCGGTTCTTTTGGTAAAGTCACGTAGAAGGGAAACAATAAAATAATAAAAATATTGTGACTTTACCGAAATAACCAAGAATATGAATCCCTGCAGTCACGAAAGCTTTAAATAAAAATATGAGATGTAATATAATTTCTCAAAGAAATGCGATAAACATCTCAGAGCTGGAAACAACCGTAATTTCTGGTATGCTGCATAGGCTCCCCAGAAACAAATAAATAAGTACTTTTTTTGTCCAGAACACTTTTTGCATGCTAATTAAGAAAAACTTGCTCTGCAGTCAATGTCTGCAGCAGCCTACCACGTGGTCTGATGGTGATGATGTTTGGCTCTCGTTATTGGCCATGAGTTATGTAATTTTAATGTTACAATATTTTTTACTAAGCTATTTAATTTATTTGCAAAAGTAGTGTATACATGAAATTTCAAGGCAATTGCCAAGTCAACTATGTGCTCTCTTATGCTGTTTTGTTTTAAAAGGCATTTTTGTACCAATTTGTTTTTAATAATTGATTCACCCTCCCTCCCACACACAGTAAGCCTCAGTTTTCCACTTCTGATGGCGACTCAGATTGAACCCTACAGCAGTGATATATGATTTAATTAGGAATAATTATAAATCAGTGTTAGTTATTAAGTTTGATTGTTCACAGTTAAGTAAAATGTATTTAAAAAAATATAATCGTTATATGTTCATTACATGTAAATGGATTTAAATTGAGTAGTCATTAGATTATGAATATGTTGGATAGCATGAGCAACAATGTCAGCTCCTTGCAGATGCAAAAAAATGGACTGCCTCAGTTGTCTGTTCTTGCCCCAACACTCCTCAACATTTACATCAATTACCTACTACAAAATCATGACGATTTGTCTACGTGGATGACATCTGTATCACCAGCCAAGCCTGTGACTTTGGAAGCCTGGAAAATACCCTGAACAGTGACCTAGCATTGGTAGCAGACAAGTGCAACAAATGGCAATGACAGCCAAATACAAGCAAGAACGTTTTCAGTATGTTTCACCTGCACAATGCCAGAGCCATATACGAACTGAAAGTGCACCTGAATGGCCAGTTTTTCAAACATGACCCAAAGCCGGTGTTTCTTGGAGTGACGTTATACAGGAGTCTGACGTACCGTCCACACTCGAGAAGACAGCCGGCAAGTTGTGCTCGTGGAACTGTCTGCTGGCCCGGCTGGCTGATTCAACTTGGGGCGCTGGTGCCCGGCCACTACGAAGGGCGGGCCTCTCCCTGTGCTATTCTATTGCAGAATACCGTGCACCCATATGGACTAAATCAGCTCACACTAAATTGGTGGACAATCAGCTGAATGTCACGATGAGAACCATCTGCGATGCAATCAGGACAACCCCACTACCATGGCTGCCAGTACTCTGCAACATCTCCCCACCAAAAATACAGGTACGACATCCTAGGACTGGCAGAAAAGAGATGGACAGGGACGTGGGGGGTGGTGAAATGATCTGGTCAGGGAAAGTTAAAGTGCACACCCGAGGAGTAGGGTTTTTGTTGAGCGCAAAATCCGAAACATCATTATGAGGATACAGACCGGTTAGTCCAAAGGTAATTGTTGTGAGCTTTAATGGGCAACCCTTAAATATGTCTGTCATCCAAATATATGCACCGATATCAGATAGACCAGAAGAATATTTTTTAAAGAATTCTACGAAATTCTGGAAAGCACGTGAAAGGAACTGCCTAGGAAAGATATTAAGATAATTGTGCGAGACTGGATTGCAAACATTGGGAAAGATAACACCGGATGGGAAGACATCATGCAAAGGTAAGGATATGGAGAAAGAAATTAAAGAGGCGAGAAACTGCTAGAATTTGCATTAAAACATGACATGCTTATGTGTAGTGACAGGATGCCATCTGGCCACCATGGGGGCTATTTACTGGTATTTGGTGCGTTATAGAACGGCACACAAAAGCAACCACAAGGGGGGCGTAACTGGGCCAAGCGTCAAGGAGGGGATCGATCTGGAAGCTCCTGGAACCAGCAAGAGAGTTCCAGAATTGGGGCATTGCCAGGGGCGGGGCTTGGCCACGCTAGAGGGATACTATGGAGAGGCAAACGATGGTTTGGTGCTGTTGTGGGGCTCGGGTCCTGGCTGTCGTTGTTGTCATTGCTGCCATCTCTTCATCGTTGTCACTGCATAGCCAGCCGGCTGTATTGTCTTCATCGTTGTCGATGCTATATAGTCAGTCAGGTATATAGTGTACCTCGCCGATGTGGCTGTATTTGTGGCTAAGCTCAAAGTAACCTGGCGCTTATTTTACTCTGCAACCCTGTCCTTTTGTCGAAAAATAAACAAGAAACCCTCTACAAGTTGCATCTCGGAAGTCGTCTCATTACAAATGTAATAATAAGTTTAAATAAAAAGACTGCATAACATGGACATGGAGGGCACCGAATGGAAAACATATACGAATATGATAGATTTGGTAATGATTGACAGACGCTGGAAAACATCCATTCGACTATGCAGAACATTAGAGAAGCCGATGTGTCATCGGACCACAACTTGGTACTATGCAACCTACGACTAAAACTAAATGCATATCCAGAATGCAATATGAGAAGAAGAGGAACAGAGATGCGCTTCAGAATGAGGAGACAAGGCAGAAATATGAAGAGGAAATATTGAGTAGAATCAATGGGGGAAAACAGAAGATACTGGATTAAGCAGTATAAGCAACAATACCCTGAGTAGTAAAACCCAAAAGAAAATTGATAACTGAGAAAACCTTGGAACTAGTAAAGGAAAAGAGAAAAACAAGGCAAAAGATAAAGGAATCGGATGAAATGGTAACTGAGTACAAAAAGTTTCTGCAATGCGGTAAGGACATTAGCATAAAAAGACAAGGAGGATTGGCTGGAAAAGCAATATAGCGACATTGATTACTACGCTGAATAATGCGAGATCAGGGAGGTGCACAACTAGTCAAGAGTAGAAATAGGAAGTCACAACCAAGGCAAACAGTGATAAAATGCAAGGACAGTAAAATATTGAAGGACAAAGAAGAGACAAAAAAGAGATGAGACTAAATATTGCATTAATTGGTATAGGGATATGGTCCAAGAAAATAAAGAGCTGCTGGATGAACACGAAAAGATATCCCCACCACCACCGAGGGATGATGAAAATGATAACACCTTGTACGAAAAAACAGAAAAGGCAATAAAAGATTTGAAGAAAAAGAAAAGTCCAGCAGTGGACGGCATAAGTGGATACATGATAAAAATTGGAGGGAAGCAACTTCTAAAAAACAAATCTATGAGCTATGCAATCAAGCATGGAGAGAAGGGAAAATACCGGAGTTGACAAAATCCATACTTGTGACGATACCAAAGAAAGGAGATCTCACCGATTGTAAAAATTACAGAACCATCGCACAAATGAGCCACATGAGGACGGAACTAATGATAGCACTATTAAATGGATTAAAGGCACAGACTGGGGATTATTTGGCAGATGAACAGGCAGGTATTTAGGAAATATAGGGACACAGTACAGCACATTTTGATGTTAAGGCTTATAGCAGAAAAAAACAAAGAGAAATAATAGGCTGGTTTACAACTGTTTTATAGATGTACAGAAAGCATCTGATACGACTAAGCAAGATATAACGTGGGCAACATTATGATAATACGGAGTAAGGCAAAATACTACCACAGACGCTGTAGGATATAGATGAAAGGTCTAAGTCAGCAGTAAAGTTTGAACAGGAAATAGGAGAATGGTTCCTAACAACAATAGGTATGAGACTGGGAGATCCACTATCACCAAACAACTTCATCACATACATGGATAGAGTGATGGATGCCATTCAGGGCAATGGCACAGAAATATCTGTGCAAGGAGAAAGCATCAATAACCTGAGATTCGTGGACGACATAATCTGATAGAAGAAAGCTGCGTAATACTGCAGGAAAGTGTTCATATGCTCAATAACTCAGGAAAAAATGCAGGACTGAGGATTAATGTGGAAAAGACAAAAACGATGGTGTTAGGAAGGGAGGACATTGAGAAAGAAGTAATAGAAAGCAGCAATATTGTAAATGTAAAGGAATTTGTATACTTGGGAAGTCTGCTAACATGGGACAATGACTGCACGAAAGACAAAAGAGTGAGGATTGCAAAGGCAAAAGGAGTCATGGCAGGATTCAATAACATCTGGAGAAGCAAGGAAATCAACTACAAAACCAAAACGAACATCTTAAGAACATGCGTGCTCATTACAGCTGTGTATGCCTGTGAGACTTCGACGTGTATTTCTACAGAAGTATACTGCATCTACGCTGGACCCAAAGAGTGACCAACATAAAAGTAAGAAAAAGGTTGCACATAGAAGAAGACCTGATGCAGGCAGTGATGAGGGGGAAATGGCCACCATTAGGATACATATGTAGGATGGACAACAACAGGAAAATTAAAAGTGTTTGCTTGGAAAAATGGAAGGAACCGGAAAGCAAGGAAGACCTAACGGAGAATGGCTTGATGACGACATAAGATATTTGTGTCAGAAAGATGTGCACTACTTAAGCATATTGGCACAAGACAGAGAAAAGTAGAAACAAATTACGAAGTGTGCAGTGGACACCTTCGGGCTAATTGCCCATGGAGCATGATGATGATTGTGAGGAATTTCCATTTGGTACATATGCAATGAGAAGCTGATCGATGGCTGGGTGTGGTCAAGGGAAGACTCTATATTGGCCAACCATGTTGTATGCTGATCGTCTAGTAATTTCTGCCCATTCTGATAAGGAGTTGGAGGCACTGCTTCTGAACCTGGAGCATACTACTAAGAGATAGGGCTTTACATTTGTAATGACAGGGTGCCATCTGTTGACCAGGAGGGGTAATCACGAATATGGGTGCGTTATATAATAACCAATTAGAAGAGGAGGGTAACTGGGTTAAAAGTAGAAGGCAGGGTCAGTCGGGAAGCTCCAGGAACCTGCTCTAAGGTTCTAGACGGGGCCGTGGCCGGAGGTGGGTCCTGGCCACGCCAGGAAGTATATAAGGGGGATGTGACCGAAGGTTCGGGGCTGTCGTGGGGTCCCGGGTCTTGGCTGCCGTCGCTGTCTTCGCCGTCATCTCTCTCTTCATTGTTTGGCCGCATGGCAATCCTCTGCACGGCTCCCATCGTCGTCGTTGCTATATTAGTCAGCCAGCTATATAGTTAGACGCCGACGATGGGACTGGGTAGATGGGTCAGCTATGCGTAACCGTGTATATATATGATTTTGCCTGAAGTGTGAGGAATAAATAAGATGCCCTCTACAAGTTTTGTCTCGGAAGTCGCTCACTACACATTCACCCCACAAAAAAAGCACCTACCTGGCATAATTAAGTTATCAAATAATGTACTCCCTCAAGTCCACATGAGATGGAGCAGTTGTGGATACAGTGTAATTCCTATACCTGGGTAGTGAGCTTATGATAAGTTCCAGTTTGACAGTGGAGTACTCACTCTGAATCAGTCGAGCAGCATTACCTTTTCAACAGCTGCGTAACATTGTGCGGAAGCTACCAGGCCTGTTTCTCCATATGAAGCTTCAGGTCTACTTGGCCAGTTATTCCTCCCTTCTCTACGCTTGCAAAAGGCACATGCCTATAAAGGAACATCTACACCGGTTAGAACCATTCAGGCTGGCCTGCCTATGATACATCCTGGGTTTAACCAGCCTGGATTATGTGAGGAGTTCACAAATGCTTGAAACATCTTGATTCAGTCCCCTCCTGCTGTGAGCTCCTCTAGTAGACGAGGCTGAATTTGATGGGTTGTGTAGCCTGCATGCCCCAGTCACCACATGCCCAAGCAGCTTCTGTTTGGCTGGATAGAATGTGCTAAATGCATGTGGCTGATGTGGTACAGAAGAATGTGGAGCTGAGTGAACTTGCCAATGGCTTGTACTGACAATGTCAAGATTGGCCTCTGTGGATGAGGCTCATGAAGATGCTACTAGGCAGATGGAAGCAATTGCACTCCAACAACAATGGAGGGAAGAACAGCAACGCTTACTACAATGAGCGGGGCACACAGTGGCAAAACGCAGAAAGTTGACACAGTGGGGAGCACAGGTGGTGTTAGTAATCTCAGAGCCTTCAACATTTCACGTGGCCTCAAAGTGCAACTAGCCTGGCACAATGACTGTGGTAATGTCACTGCATTTAGTGGTGAATGGTGGCTATTGTTATGGTTTCGATTTAAAGCTTTCGTGACTGCAAGGATTCATCTTCTTTGGTTTTTTCGGTAAAGTCACGTAGAATGAGAATAAAATAATAATTTTTATTAATTTATTATTTTATATTGTTATGGTGTCGGTGTTTATGCACTTTATATACTTCCCAATGAACCCAGAGATCTGAGTTTGATTCCTGGCCACGGCTACAAATTAGTGGCGAGCAATTTTCAAACCTTGTATGAGCCTCTGATAAGTCGACTCAGTCTAAAATTGGTGCCAGATGTAGTATGCATATGCTTGTAACCCATCACTATGGAGGCAAGGGTTGGGTGATCACACATGTTGTGAAACTCTCTTTCCATGGGCATCGATGCGCCCTATCCTGGCTTTCCAGGAAACAGTGGTAGCGCAAAAGTGGACTGCACCTGCTCCGCCTGTATGGGACATAGTGTTGTCACCCATACATGTGCTCCGGTTTCATTCCACACGTAAATATTAATTCATTGGCTGATAAGACCTTCATATATTAAGGGCCACAGAGCATTAGGGAAATTTTGGCACTGGCTGAAAGCATGGCTTCCTTTCCCACTTGTCTGTGGTTCCTCATGCCTATGAGTTGTTCTTTATATCAGTAGTAAGTCAAAATGAGGAATGTTTACACAACTATGTCCTACATACATTCATCTAATAGCTGGCGCAGTGATAACATCCACCACAATGTGCATTGTGCTCCAGGTGGCTTCCTCTAGAAGTCTTGGGTTGACCAATAAAAGCATAAAATAGTCCTCTTAACTTTCGATTTAAAGCTTTCGTGACTGCAGGGATTCATCTTCTTGGTTCTTTCGGTAAAGTCACGTAAGAATCAAGAAGATAGTCCTCTTAACTTCTTTATGTGATTAACTGAAAAAGTATATGCATAGTTATCTATATGAATATGACAATATAAAAAGTTACTTACAGGACCTGCTGCAGCAAGATTTTGCAAGCGTGGATCTTCCCACTGAGTCTTTTTATTTTCTGCAATATAAAGACAGTGTTTAATGTCAGTGTATTGTATTAAACTGAAAAATATCAAAATTATTTTGGTATACTTTTTACTGAAATATTATTACCATATAAATTTTTGGTTTACACTTTAAGTGTATTCGTCATACCTTGAATTTATTACGCCATTCATTGAGTACTTGTTGGCCACCCTTCAACGTCTGCGCCATAATAACACACACTCTTGCTGACTTAACATCTTTCAGCTACACACTCCACTTCTTCAGTATTCTTCGTCTGTTATAAATACATTTTCCCTTGCTGCCTGACGTTTATTAAAATTATAACAAGTCTTTTGTTTTGCCATGCTTTAAAACTGATCGGGCATTTATCCTCTGAATGTGCTGAGCTGCGTATATTGAACTAGTTCAAAACTTGTATTCTTCGAGCTCCTCGTATCATTAAGGCTCTGAACTACAGCTCATTATTTATTGCTGCCTCTATTGTGAACATAATGCATTCCTCCACCTGCTTCTGTACTAATTTTTCTAAAATTTTCTTGCTCTTGTAATTCAGTCTCCAATACCTAACGCTCTCATGTACTAGTTACTTTAAGCACTAAGTTTGCTGGTCTTATCCATGGTGTTTCATGTTGAATACTCAACCTGGAATTTTTTTTATTTCCTTCACTATTTGACCTAGTACTTCTTCTGCCTTCTCAACCAGCCGTTTTAAACCCTTCCTATAGTATTTTTATGGCTGAGATTCACTTTTGTGTACAGGAATTGCTTGGCAACAACAGACTTGCCAACTGCAGTTTCACGTACGTTTATTATTTGTATACTAATTTACCAACCCCGGCCTGGAAATGTATCCATGGTTGAGCACAGTGTTAAGGAAATCACATGATGTGTGTATGACGTCATTGTCCGCTGTAATTATTCTATGAACCTAGAACACATGGATCCACAACATGTATTTACAAATTTCGCGGGGCCGTGATTCTCGGCGCGACAGCGCAACTCGTGGCCGCTCGTGGCGCCGTGGTGCGAGTAGCGCTGTGTAGCTTATCATCATTCTGTCCGTTTGTTTTGTTGTACTGTACTATAATTCTTGCAGTGCTTAGATAACGTCACATTGCAATCACATTAAGTTTGCCCTTAATCATGGATCCGGAGCGTGCAGAGAGTGGTGAAGGTGAGAGTGTTGCGCCTGTGGCCCGGAGAAAGAGGGGGAGGGTGTGCTGAGCCCCTCCTCCTAGCCACCCCTTCCCCCATCATCTCATTATCATCATAAATATGAAAGGTATTTAAAGTCATTGTAATGTTTATTTATGTTTCATGTTATTGTGTAATGTACTGTATTTTATTTGGTGTTTAGTTATTAAACAGGCAAGTTAGTTAAGCGATGACGAGTCTGGCCGAGGCCGTGGTTCCCCTAACCCCGTATTTCCCATAGGCCCTGTACTTTATCTTTTCCAAGAACCTAATCCCCTCGTTTGGCGAGGAATTGCTGTATATTTATTTAATATTTACCATAATTGCGTAAAATACAAAACAATTCGGATTTGGCATATAATTGTGATTGCATTACAAGATGCTATATTGTAAAAAGGAGACACTGGAAGATAAATATGGACAGTGCAACATCCTCAGAACTTGTAATAAGGAAGTAATGACGAGGTATTGGCCACGATGACCTCTTGACTCTATTGTAGGCATGATTAAAATGTATTCTTATTCTCACAATGCGTGCATTGAATTACCTGTGTAGAAATCGATTATTTATTGATTGCTTGTAGAACATAATCAATGACCAAAGAGCAAGACTGGTGATGGAATTGCAGCCAAAGGAGACTGTGTTTGTGAATGATTATTGTTGGTATGGATCAATTAAATCATTTCAATTGTACATGGTAACTTTAATGGTAGCAGTACTGAACCATGAGGGGTGGCGACAGTATGGTAAGTCCTTCATCGCATTGGACATCCATTGGCTAATAATGAAGACATTATCTTACATTTAGGCTAATGAGCAAATTATGACTGTAAAAAAGAGACAGAATACATGAAAACTAAATACAAATGTTCAATAAATTAACCCAATTGTGACCCCAATTTCTGATCATTCAGATTTACTTCATGGTTATTGTCAATTATTACATAACTGTGTTGTATTTACTTGAGTGGGGTTGGATGCTTCAAGGTAAAAAGTTTCCGTTATGGTGGCAGAAACTTTCAGCAAAATGCATTCCATCCATTTAATAATAAAAATGACTTGCCAGGTATCATGATCAGCCATTATCTATCCACTGCTGGATCAAGGCTTCCCAAGGTCGTTACCATCTCAGTTTTGAGATGTAACAATCCATTGAGCAGTTACACATGAGCTGATTCCATTGCTCCACCTCCATGGAGGAATATGTACTGAGCATATATTCTCCTTTGGCTGCCACTCTATTATTAGTCATGACCACTGGCTATCATCTTTTCAAGCAACATATCCTGTCCAAACCAACTTATCGAAAAATTGAAATAAGCGTTAGCATTGTTGTGCATAATCGAAGTAACATTAACCGCACAGATACACTAATTCGTATTATGAGTTATGCCATACAGGCAGTCCTCAAATTACAAACATCCACACGTACGAACCAGCTTCCATGATATAATGTATGTATTTTTTTATTGTCTTAAAACGTGAAATCGCACTTGCAACCTGAACCGCGGAAGAAATTTTAATATCAGGCCTCCACGACACATTCAACCACTACTGAGTCATGACATAGCCAACACAGTCGCGTGTAGCATAGTAATGACTAGGCTCGATTATATATTATTGTAACTCACTACTCAATGGTATGTCTGGCAAAAATATTACCAAGCTGCAACTTGTACAAAATTCACTGGCACGTGTCGTGATGAGTACTACAAAATCAGACCATGTCCGTCCAGTGCTCGCCGAGCTGCATTGGTTTACGGTAGCGGAACTAATACATAATGAAGTCACACTAATATACACATAAAGAGCTTGCCACAAATGAACCACACAATCTTGGTGATCTCGTCAAGGAGCATAAACCACCACACGAACTGCGGTCATCCTCACAGCGGCTTTTAGCTAACCATCGAACAAAGACAATCGCTGCATTGTGCTTTCAGATGCGCTTCTACGGCCGTCTGGAATGCTCTTCCATCTGATATAAGAAAGCCACTGGAGCAATGTTGTTCTTCCCCCACACCTCCGATTTCCATGGTTGGCTACGTACCGTGCGAAATAAGTTCAACATACATATTTATGAGTTTAACAATGCTTCCCTTTTTTGTTGAATAGTAACACATTTCATAACACTGACCATATGGACATTTCGAAACAATACATTATTGTGTTCCGACTTATGAAGAGTAAAGACTTACGAATGTCTCCGGAACAATTATGTTCTTAAGTCGAGGACTGCCCTTATATAAGATTTCCCCCTTCACAGCATTGATTCAAGCATTCCTGACTCTGCTGATGATACACTTTATATCGAAAGCACATGAGTGGTGATTTTTACACACCGCACCAGGTAATAGTTTTGAGGATGAGTCGACCTAGGGGAGCCCCAAGACCCATTCAGGTAATCGCCGCTAGTGTTGGTTCGTGAGCATGAATTGGAACTCGGGATTGCCAGGTTGGTAGCGCACTACCACTCCCCACATGCACAGGAGTACGGACACTCAGACAAACACTCTCACTTCCAGGGGGTTGCTGTGACTTCTTACATCTCACAGAGGATCGATCCTCTGAACAAAATAGTTCCAAGGTTCAGTTTGCAGTTCGATGTAAAAAAAAAAAAATCGAATGGAAGCTGGTTTGTAAGGCGAGACTGCCCGTACAGGTAGGTAATTCCTGTTTTCTATTACCTTTGGTAATATCATTTGCAATTTTCTATCTTTACCAGTTTTCTTCTTTTAGTCCTGATCCCTTAAGCTATTAAAAGAAATTGACAATTTAAATTGTTTCAATGTAGTCATTCAAAGCATATTTGAAGGTTTTCTGTAACTGTAAGTAATAATTGTTCAAGACTAGAACAGAATCAAGTATCAACAATTATGCATACCATGATATTGTATTGTACAATACAACTTTGCATGATTTCATGTAACAACATCACTTTATGGAAATACAGCACATTCATGCCAATGCGAGTACGCACTGTGGTCAATGAAGTAGGATCGTCCATCAGCACGCACGCTCTCTTCCCAGCCAGGCTACAGATGGAACACACCAGAAAATGAATACATCTCATAAGACCACATTGAATACTTAAATGCATTTTATGCACTTTTTTAAACTAGTATTTTTTTAAAATATGAGTATATTTTATATATAGTCAATCCTTTAACCCATAAAATAGTTTGTATCTTTAACTGTAAAATATTTCATGCATAACACTTGATTAACCTAAAACAAATGAGAATTTTTATTATCAATCAACTCGTCCAATTGCAAACAATCACTCACCGGTAGAGGGCCTAGATCATTTGGCTTGACTTTCTTTTCAGAGCTCAGTGGAACAGGTGCCTCCAACTGGGGATTAACCTAAATATAAACGCACAGATGGGTAATTTAGTTTTTAAAAAGTCGATGTGTATGGTATAAACACTTGGAAATATGAAATTAACATTAAATAAATATATTCAGATTTCTTAAGATTTTTCTTTAATATAGATAATTGATTCTAGATTGTAGAGGTTCATCACATGCATATTACGTGTTCACGACGATGGAAACGACTATAATATATTAATAGAGGTCAACAGAATTCAAATGCAGCAAAGCAAACAATGCACACCTGCAAAGAGACATTTGAGCAATAATAAGGGAAGTATATGAGGGGAGTGTGGGGCGAGGTGAAATGGAGATTAGGCAGTGGCGCTTATCATAGAACAGGAGCTAGATAGCGTAGTGGGAACAGGTGGGAGATAATAATTATTAATGCTATGTCAAGTGGGTACATGCCATTACAGTCATTTGTGTGTGAAAAGAGACATGCAGCGATTTTTAACCAACCACTACATTAATCCTGCATAACAGGCTGCTAAAACTTGCTTCTTAGGAAGCCACTGTCTCGATTCTAGAGTGCTTGAGGAAGGTCCATGAGAAAGCCCATGTAGTAGCATGACAAATCTCTGCAAACTACATCAATGCAGCAAGGGCACAGTAAGTGTCAACCCCTTGAGTAACAGTATTACTGAAATGACTTGTGAATTGCCATCATTTTAACACCACAAAAAACACAACTCAAACATTAACAAAAGGAGTTATCCTGGTTTGTCATGGTCTGCCTCAGGTACCAAAGATTGCAAAGCACAAACAAAAAGTATAACAATTAAGGGTGGATCCGAAGGACAATGCGGCCTGCAAGGAGGATCACCTTGAGGAATCTGCAAATTATCAAATAAGACAAGGCTCTGATCATTATGGTTTGTTGCAATGGTGGAAAGTATAACTCTTATATCAGCCAAAAGGCCCATTTGAAACACTTGCTGACCGACTTCGTTTTTTTGGAAGAACTGAATACATAAATGGGTCTCCTTGCTGATTTATCAAACAGCTGTCCTTTGCCATACACTATTCAATACTGCCTTAACAGGCTCAACTAACGCCAGGTAGTTTAATTATAGGTCATCACGATCCACGGGCAGATAGCCCATAGATATCCACTGCATATTTCGTAATTATTTAGTTTCCTTTCTTGTGCCAATATGCTCAAGTAGTGCACATTTCTGGCACCAATTTCTTATATCGCTCATCAGGTCTTCCTCTCTTTCCTGTTCCTTCCATTTTTCTAAACACGCTTTTAATTGAAAATAGGGTTTTTTCCCTTTTTTCTGGCAAGGAACAAAGCGCTTTGTTCCTCTCACACAGCTTAAAGGCCGTATCTGAACGTGGCTCTTTCACTCCAGCGCTGTCCTACCAGACAGTCTCGCCCCCTTCACCTGATGAAGGCCGCTTGTGTTGTGGCCGAAACGTCGTGAGAATATTATTGTGTTATTTTATTTTATCAATTTATTATTATAATTATTATTCTACGTGACTTTACCGAAAGAACCAAAGAAGAAGAACCTCGACACTTTCCTATTTCATTCGTTCTATCATGCAACTATGAATCTCCTTTTTAAAGTTCGAATTGTGCATGTTATAAATATATCAATGAATGAAACCAAAGGTGAGGACACCTCTCACAGGATCACCACCATGGACAGTATATTCACCACTATCATCTGTTGTTCTAGAGTATAGCAGATATGTATACATTATACATCTAGGTTTAAGTATGAGCCATGACAACTTCGAGAGTAGTGTGACTAATACTGTCCAGTCTGCTGGACAGTGGGCGTAGTATGCAGTTCGTGATCTGGTTCATGATCTGGTCTATTATTTAGTTCGGGTGGCCGCAGTCACACTATGGATCATCTTTAATTTTACACTTGTGGAAGAGGAGCATGCAGCAACCTAGTCGCTGTTCTGATGGTGCAGCACAGTTTTCTTGGCAGATCAAAGCCATGCAGTGCAGCAGTGGGGTCCTCGATGAGGCTTTTTTCAGAAATCTCAGCAGAACTCTAAAGTGTTCGCCAGCGGTCATAAGTTGACTTTGCTCAGATAACTTCGTGGAGAGTCAAGCACGTCTTGGTGTAACACGTGGTCTATGCTTCCTTGAATTTTTCACAGTTGGTTTGTCGTGGCATCTCCGCTGAGGTTTGCAGGCATGCATAATGCTGCCCAGAGTGAGTAGCCACTAAGTGCGTGTGCATTTCAGTGCGCCCATTATTGTTTGAAAGACACTACTGAACTGGACGTTCAGTTTCTTTGTGTGGGCGCATGATGCCCAGACTGGTTCACACAATACTCAGCACTGGAGAATGAGTGCCAGGGTGGCTGTATCAGGTAGGGTGGAGGTGTGAGATGGATAGTTGCATCGTAAGATCATGACTAGGGAGGCCTTCATTATACTGTTTACTGATTAGAGATAATAAATAATAATGCTGTCACGATAATATAGACTAACATTTAAACTATAGTTTACTACATGATTGAAAACTAATACGCGAGTGCATGACACCACTTCTATAATGATTTCAATGGGTCTGCTCATGCTTTGTATTATTAAGACACCAATTTGTATCATTTGAAGATATGTAAAAGTATTAATGCGTAGAAATGTGCTTATATTATTTATTAATGGCTACCATATCTTAACCCTATCATGGATTGTATTAAGATTATTTTAGACAAAAATGCAGACATTTGATAATTAAAATATCACACGTTATGGATCGAGTCAAAACTGAGGGATGATGATAGCATTGGGTGGCCTTTGATAAACAATAGTACAACAATGGCTTATGATGACAATAAATATTAAAATGACTGTAAATTTCCACAGCCCTTCTGATGTCGATGTGCTGGAAGGAACTAGAATACATTAAAAAAATATATCCACTCGATGACTCGTGTATTTAAATAAGACTTACTTGCATTAACTTCAGCCCCATATTCATTAAACTGGCCAACATCTGAAAAATAGTTAAACATTTTTATGTTAGCATTTTTTCAATGGTCCATTATATAATTACTTTTATCCATGAACAAGGCATTACTTTATACTGACTGAAACATGTATCTGAATAACCTTCAAATGTCACCAGAAACCAAGACACAATATTGGACATCTTACACAGCAAGTGTTATAAAACTGCAATGCATGACAATGATACTATCATAGCGATATAATGAAGTCCTCGTAAAATGAGCACTAAATACTCATACTCTTAACATTAGATCGGTGCAGTTTGGCTAAATAACGTACATTTAGTCACGTGACTTCCTTAAATTCAGATGAGATTCCCATATTAACCATGATGTGTTCTTTACTTCACCAGTTGACAGCAACACATCGTGGTTGTGAAGATTATCATTGGGGAGGTTTGTAGTAATAGTGGTCATTACAGTGGTTGTGGTGTATGAGAGGTGGAAACAACCATTTTTAAAATTACCTTCCCTCCAATTTAACAAATCAATTATACAAATGGGTAAACACGCATCACCTGCTTTGGCAAAAATACATGTTTAAATACAAACTCATCACTCGCTTGAAAAAAATAAAATTTAAAATTGAAAAGTGCCTACTCTAATAATTATAAAAAAATGGTATCCATGACTGGGGTAATGCAATGTTGTAATCACAATGCCCACCTAAGGTCTTTCTGATTCATGTTAAACAAGTTGACACTGGTGTTACACTTAATTCAGGATTCTGGATGCTTGTCTGGGTGCATTTGCAATTCTGCATAGTGTCTAGAGGTGTTAGGCAGGCATTATATTTTCCCATTCCCTTGCCCTGAGGTTGTGGATACCTGTGGTAGTAAATACATTTACTTGATGTGGATGCAGTAAGATAATATATTTGGTATAATACCACAGTTGTGAGCAAGTAGCATCTTTGCTTAAGCACACAATGATATTACCTATGATTCTAATGAATCCTGCTGATGGCTTAGTTAAAAAAGGCTTGAGGGGTGGAGGTTTACACCCAATACTAGTTAAGCTCATTTAACTTAGAATCTGCAATAAAAGAGCTGCTGACAGTTTATAGGACTGAACATTTCTCAATTGCGTATAGGTTGCAATTCATCCTCAATGACTTATAAGAAATGTATATATATAAAACAAATCAAACTGCAAGACTGTATCCAGGTAACGGTGGTGAGTTTATTCATTAAGGTGATGATGGCATTGGTTGTGGTGTGGCAAATAATTTTAGTTTTGGTTGAGGAATTTGATTGGGTGATTGTAACGGTGGTGGTCATGATAGTGGTGGTGTTGATTATGGTGTTTGTGTAAATCGTGGGGTGGTGGTAATGGTGGTAGGGTGTCAATGGTAATGTTGATTGTGGTGGTGATATGTTTGTTATGATGGTGGTTGCAGCAATGTCGAATAAAATGTTTATACGATGTTTGCGTTATGGTAACATATAGCCAACATATAGGTGATGTTGGTGATGAGGTATTTAATGCTAAAGCTTGAAATGAAGCTGTTTATAATAATGTTTGTAAAAAGAGTGACAATAATTGCGGTGATTTTGTATTATTATGGTTATAAATATTATAAGAGTGAGGATGATAAAAGTAACTTGTGACAGGGATAATGGTGATAGTGTTGATAGTAACAATGGTATGGTGATGACACTAAACAAAATACATACAGAGTAAATGTTGGAATTTAAACACGAATGCTTTGCACTATAATGTAATTACATGGCAAAAATATTAAATCTTTCCAAGTAAAATAGCCAATGAAGCTAATTATTTCACATATTTCTTACATAAACTCCTTCTTAAAATATTTTAGTAGCTTTCATTTTACAGTTATCAACCATAAGTGGTTACATCTAACAAAGCAGTCACATCCATTGACTTACCTCAGGGGGCATATTCTCCATTGTTTTGAATATATTAGTAGACGTCTGAAAATTATATTGAAGTATTTTGTAAATGTGTTAAATAAACAATTAAAATACATTTTCTTGCATTTTCATATAGTTTGATACGTTTTAATATTCTCATATCTGATACATATATAGATGGCCATGTGTGATTGAGTGCTAAGAAGCTGAAATTGAGCACATACTGTATTGTGTCATGCTAGAAATACCTGAGAACCTTTGATTTTGGGACCACCAAAAGGAGGAATTAATTTGAACCTTCTTTCATACTCTTTGGTTCTTTCGATAAAGTCACGTAGGTATAAAATAAAATAAATGTAATCACGACGTTTTGGGCGCACACACAAGCGTACTGTCATCAGGTGGGACAACCACAGCAAGAAACAATTGCTGAAGTGGGCAAAAGGGCTGCCATGACAAGAGGCTAAATAGGTAAGAGAGGGGGGAGGAGCAAGGGAGGAGAGATAGAGGGGGGGTGTGGGGTAGGGAGAGTGGAGCGCTGCTAGAGGGATTAGAAGACGAGCAAGGCAAAATGCCGGGGGGGGGGGGTAGGTCGACGGATATGAAGGCAACACCATAAAGCAGTTAAGGTTTTATCTGGTTAATAATATCCTTCCAATGATTGCTAAATTTGTATCCATCTTCTCGGTTGAAGTTATGTCTATGTTTATATATCTGGATGGCTTCATAGTAAAGTCACCTACATGACTTTACCGAAAGAACCAAAGAGTATGGATCCCTGCAGTCATGAAAACTTCAAATCTAGAGTGAACCTTTTTTCATTTTGATCCCAGGCCTAACATTTTTCTTATATCTGAAGGTTTTAAAGGATGTCAACTCCAAATATTATATGACATTTCAAATTCCCCAAAAAATATTTATTTTGGGGCACATTCTGTACTTTTTGCTTCTGATCCTCGACCAATGAAAGTTTGTAACTGAAGGTTTTAAATAGTACTGTGAAGAAAATATACAATTCTGTTTGATCGTTTAACTGGGCAGTAATCCAGCACTGTTATAGTGAGGGCTGGTAGGTCACACAAATGTCATGAACTCCCTTCCCGTTGGCGTCGATGCCATTCCCTGGCTCACCAGAAGGCAGTAGAGAAAGTATACTAATTGACATAATTACGGGGATAGTGGTGCCCCCTCACGCCCGTGGGTTTTCTCCAAGTGTTCCAGTTTCCTCATCGGCCTTTGTGTCTCGAGAGACAATTCTTTCGTGCCTTACGAGGTCACTTGTATTGTTTTCAGCGCCTAGAATGACTTAGTAGGCCAATCCTTGAGTGACAATCCTTGCCACAGCAATTGCCAGTGAATGCGGTGGCAGCTCCAGAGGTGTCTGTTGATTTTTCTTTACGTCGCTCCCTCTTGGTCTGCCAAGCAGTGTTTCTTTTCGCCTCGCCTCTCCTGAGGCCTGTTTTCACAGCCTGCTGCCAGCTGAGTCGGTCACCGGCAGTTTTCTCCCAGTCATTTGGGTTGATGTCGCAGCTCTTCATGTCCCGTTTACAGACATCTTTGAAGCGCAGGACTGAGCGACCAGTGACCCGTGTGCCTGATGCCAGCTCGCCGTACAAGACATCCTTGGGTATTCTGCCATCCTGCATGTGGTGTATGTGTCCAAGCCATCTCAGGCGCCTATGACTGAATAGAGAGTACATGCTGGGTATGTTGGCCAAGTTGAGGACTGAGGTGTTGGGAATGCGATCTTGCCATCTGATACCGAGGATGCGCCTGAGACATCGGAGGTGGAATGTGCTTAGTCGATGTTCTTGATGGGCGTATGTTGTCCAGGACTCAGACCCATAGAGGAGGGTGCTAAGGACGCAGGCCTGATACACCTGTACTTTGGTGTTGAGCGTTAGAGATTTGTTCTCCCACACTCTTTTGGTCAGCCTGAACATAGCTGTAGACGCCTTCCCAATGCACTTGTCAATCTCTGTGACAAGGGACAAATTGCAGATGATGGTGGAACCCAAGTAGGTGAAGTCCTGAACGACTTCCAGGGTGTAGCTGCCAATGTTTATGGAAGGGGTGTCTCTGACATCCTGGCCCATGACATTGGTCTTTTTCAGACTGATTGTCAGGCCAAAGTTGTTGCAGGCATTGGCAAGGTGGTCGATGAGTGTCTGCAGACCTTGTTCTGTGTGAGCTGTCAGCGCGGCATCATCAGCAAATAGGAGTTCTTTGATGAAGACTCTGCGGACTTTGGTTTTTGATCTGAGACGGCCAAGATTGAACAGTTTTCCATCAGATCATGCATGGAGAAAGACTCCCTCTTCTGCTGTCCCAAAGGCATGTGTGAGCATAAGTGAGAAAAAGATGCCAAACAGTGTTGGGGCAAGCACACACCCCTGCTTTACACCGCTGAGTATGGGGAATTCCTCTGAGGTGGTGCCGCTGTGCTGTATTGTTCCTTTCATGTTGTAATGGAAAGAGGAGATGACTGCCAGCAGCTTCGGTGGGCAGCCGATCACTTTGAGGAGTTTGAAAAGGCATCCCCTACTGATGAGGTCAAAGGCTTTTGTAAGATCAATGAATGCCAAGTACAGGGGCATTCTCTGTTCTCGACATTTCTCCTGTAGCTGACGCAAGGAGAAGAGCATGTCAATTGTGGACCTTCCTGCTCTGAAGCCACACTGAGCCTCAGGATACGTCCTCTCAGCTAGTATCTGTAACCTGCTGAGGACCACACGGGCAAAGGTTTTCCCCAAAATGCTCAGCAGGGAGATGCCACGGTAGTTATTGCAGTCCCCACGGCCACCCTTGTTTTTATATAGGGTGATGATGTTGGAGTCTCTCATGTCTTGCGGCATTGCTCCTTATTCCTAGCACTGGCAGATAAGTTCATGGAGTTTTGTGAGAATGGCAGGTTTCGCACATTTCAGTACCTCAGGTGTCATGCCGTCCTGTCCCGGGGACTTGCCACTGACTACTGAGTTGATGGCGTTGTCAAGTTCCTTCAAGGTTGGAATTGTCCAGTTCGTGTATCGTTGGTAGGGGCTTTACAGCAGCAAGGGTAGCTTCCTATCACTTGAATTTTAATATAAACCTGAGATTATATTAAAATTCAAACCAATGCAGGACCCGCCTGAAAAGAGGCACAAGCGTTGGTGTGGCATTCATCGATAAATAAGTATATGTCCCCTTTTTATATTACTGCAGGTAGCATATGGCATCCTCTAACAAGTTGAACTATTTTCACATATAATTTATTGTGCTTTTCGACCTATAATAACTTATTCGGATAACAGAAGAAATATTCTGACCAATGTAATGTGCAAAAACACACAATTGCCCCACAGTTGTTCCCACAAGTATAAAGTATACTCCTTTTCACTGGGCACACAGTTTATGTGAGTGTCAGTTTATGTGAGTACAAGGCTGTTGTTCTCTGGACAGAAGGGGAATTCCTTTAAGGCTATTATACTGGGAAGAGTACATATCACTCATGAAGAGTATAGGATTAATAATGGATCATTTAGAAAATTGCGTTTACAAGTAATTTGTGTTGGATAGTTATTGAGCTCAGTGTTACATTTCTCGCTTTGCCGCCTCGTTCTGTTTTTCCATTATTTTCATTATATATACATATAAAAGGGAAATTTGTGAATGCGTGTCTGTTTGAAATGTTTAGCATACTTCTCAACATGCAACAAACTTGAAATTTGGCATATGGGTAGCTTCCAGTCTGTACACAATGCAAAAAGTATAAGAATAGACTTTTCTATATTTTTTTGGGGGGGGGCGCAATAATGGATATTTTGCACGGCAAGCGACTGGTGACGTCACATCTCTGTCATGTCACCCGCATGTGGCAGCGTGACACAGTGTGCCTGATGACGTCACGCATCCCCCCCCCCCAATAGGCCGTGTAATGATCCAAGACAAGAATCCAAGTCTTGGGTGAAGCCGGGTAGTAAAGCTAGTGTTGATATATAACAATTATTTATACTTTAATCTGGCATTGCTTCACTGTCAATGCTACGTGGCATCTTTAAACCTTCGTCCATGCCAAATGTTACATGATATATTTTGGAAGAAACTGTTGAATTTTTAGAGAGGCTTAAGAATTCTACTCCCATAATTATTAAATTTCCCCATGATAAAAAGGTTTCGATTTCGCAGAAGTATAGAGTTCTCTCCTATTTGTCTCACCTCACTGATGCAAATTCCGTCTTGATTAATGTAAATAAATTGTCTCCCATTTTACAAGATTTACATAGAGAGAAAATGTAGAAAACCGGGTCTTGAAGTTCATTTGTAGATTTGTAACAACGACCTTAAATCACCATCAATTGCTTATCAAAGTCAAAACTGACGATTATTCAAACCTGGTCAATGCGTTGTGGCCAAAACGTCGTGAGAATTTTATTGTGTTATTTTATTATCATTCTACGTGACTTTACCGAAAGAACCAAAGAAGATATACAAAACCATTAGTTCACTTATCCATCAAAAAATACATCCCTTTGCTCTAACTGCATATGTAGCTCATTGTGAGAAATGTATTTCTTCCATCAGACACAGATGTCCTCGAGCCCTCCCTGCTTGGACCTTAGTTCCGAAAATGACATTATTAACATTGAAAAACTAAAAAAAAACTGAATCTTGACCCTTTGCCTTCTTCATTAATTGTTCCATGTTCAGCTGTTTAATTTAAATTATTAATGGATCTCTATGCTCCCTGGTATTTCCATCTGCACTTAAGGTAGTTGCTGCCACCCCAATCGTCAAATATCCATAACTTAATCCTGATAAGCCCGCAAACTACCCCCTATTTCAAATCTTCCATTGTTATCGAAGGTCATCGAATGTGTCATCTATATATAAGGGAAATTTGTGAATGTGTGTCTGTTCAAAATGTTTAGCGTACTTCCCGACATGCAACAAACTGGAAATTTGCTATGTGGATACTTTCCAGACTGTACACCATGCAAAAATTATAAAAATACACTTTTGTATATTTTTTTGTTGGGGGGGGGGCGTCACGCATTTGAGCGGTGATGTCACATCTCTGTCATGTCACCCGCATGTGGCAGCGTGATGCAGTGTGCCTGATGACGTCACGCATCCCCCCCACACACAAATGCGCGGCTGGTGGGGGGGGGGAAATAGCTAACAAACTTTTAATTTGCCATGTGGCTAGCTCCCATACTGTACACAATGTAAAACGTATAAAAATTGTCTTTTATATTTGGGGGGGGATGACCATGAAGTGTGTGGCGAGAATCGATATCTGGTGAGCGTTTGTGGTATCGATTAAACGGGAATAGGCCGATTCGAAATGAATCTACAACCTTCGATTCCTTTGCGCGATCTAAAGAATCAAACCTTGGCGCGCGAGCGTAAGTTTTTTTTCCACCGTGCGTTGGGTTTTAATTAAATTTTTATTAATGAGGTAATGCTCAAAGTTTTTTTTCATTTGTATATGTTATGTTTGGAAGTTTTGAGAAGTTTTTCAATATATATTTTACGCCGGGTGCTTCCCGCTCGTATAATCATATAATACACCATCTTAAACATACCCTTTAGGACCAAGTTCCATTTGTTTTTCGGAAAAATCACTCAACTGAAACTGTAATAATAGGGGTTTTCCCCTTTTTTCTGACAACAAAACTGAAACCTTTTTACGAGGAATCATGCGTGCATTAACCACAATACTTCTGGTCAAAATGCAAACAAAAAATACACTGATAATATATGCATTGTCCTTGAAACTGATTGGTCCACACCAGAGACAGCTTTCTTTTGAGCCTCGACCCAATTGGTGCTCGACCAGAGGACGCCAAAAGGCATACAGCTCAAAGACAATGCACTATCAAAGTAATGAGGGCTCGGGGTAAGCATCTACATCATTAGACCTCCTTTGCCAATACCAAAGTATAATAATAGGGTTTATCCCCTTTTTTCTAGCACCAATTGAGACGAGTAGGCCTCGGCAAGGTAAGGTAATTTACCATTTTTACCGGGTAAAAGGGTAAAGGTGTCGACATGCCAAGGGGTTAGGTAAAAGGTAGGGTAAAGGTAGCTCCGAAGAATTACCCGATAGGGTAAAGGTAGCGCGAAGTATTACCCGGTAAATACAGTACCTTGTTTACCGCTAAAAGCTCCGTGGTGCAGTCCGTGGCTTCCATTTAATAAGTAATATTTAAAAACACTTTTTTTAAACACGCTGTTATGAAATGTACTAGTAATGGCAGAACTCCACGACTCCAGGAAGTGGCCCCGAGGCTTGCCATAACGGAAGGGACCGTGGTCAATTACAGCCAACGTCAGTTGAGCATGGACAATTAGACCCAAGCCGAAACATAACATATAAAAAATAATGTTTAAAAATATATATTTTTTTTATGATAGAATATAGTATTGTCATCAGTATGACATAAGTATACCAAGTTTGCAGTCGATACCACATCGGGAATTGGGTTAAAATTGAGTTACAAGATTTGAGGATACAACAACGATAACAACGACAACAACGACAAGCGTGTAAAATAGGAATCATCGAGAGTATTCTATATGAATAAAGCGCTCTACCTCCTTTTACCGTTATAAACCTTTTTCATGTGTAGTACCCCAGTAATTACCCTGTCATCGGGTAATTTGTATGCGGTAAGGGTAAAAGGTAGGGTAAAGGTAGGCTCGTTGCTTTTTACCTTTTACCTTACCTGCTAAAGAGTAAAAGGTAGAGTAGAGTGATTGTATTGTGGTAAGGTAAAAGGTAGGGTAAAGGTAGGCTCGTTGTTTTTACCTTACCTTGCCGAGGCCTAGAGACGAGGCTCAAAAGTAAGCTGTCTCTGGTGTGGACCAATCAGTTTCAAATACAATGCATATATTTCATCATTAGACCTCCTTTGCCAGTACCAAAATGTAATAATAGGGTTTTTTCCCTTTTTTCTGGCAACAAAACTGAAACCTTTTTACAAGGATTCATGTCTGCATTAACCACAATACCTGCAGTCAAAATGCAAACAAAAAACATACTATGATAATATATGTATTGTCCTTGAAACTGATTGGTCCACACCAAGGGACGGCATTGGTGTGGACTAATCAGTTTCAAGGTCAATGCATATATTATCATAGTATGTTTTTTGTTTGCATTTTGACTGCAGGTAGTGTGGTTAATGCAGACATGAATCCTTGTAAAAAGGTTTCAGTTTTGTTGCCAGAAAAAAGGGGAAAAACCCTATTATTCTACTTTGGTACTGGCAAAGGAGGTCTAATGATGTAGATGCTTACCCGAGCCCTCATTACTTTGATAGTGCATTGTCTTTGAGCTGTATGCATTTTGGCATCCTATAGTCTAACACCAATTGAGACAAGGCAAAAAAAGCTGTCTCTGGTGTGGACCAATCAGTTTCAAGGACAATGCATATATTATCAGAGTGTGTTTTTTGTTTGCATTTTGACCACAAGTATTGTGGTTAATGTACACATTATTCCTCGTAAAAAGGTTTCAGTTTTGTTGTCAGAAAAAAGGGGATAAACCCTATTATTATACTTTGATACTGGCAAAGGAGGTCTAATGATGTCAACTGAAACTGCTTTAATTCTTGTTTCAAATGATCGTATCTACTGACTCTGGATCTATTTCTTACTTGGTTCTCCTGGATTTATTCTCTGCATTTGAGACTTGATCATTCTATTCTTCTCGAGCGCGGTCACAGCCATGTTGGCTGCTCCGATACTTTTCTAACTTGCCTCTCTTCTTATTTTTCTGATCGGGTGTATTACGTTTCCATAAATGGTGTCACATCCTTTCACAAGCCTCTCCTTTGTTGTGTTCCCCAAGGATCTATTCTGGGTCCTCTTCTATTCACCACATATATTCTTCTTCTTGGCAAACTCATTACAAGCTTCGGTATCAAACACCATTTCTATCCTGATACACAGATTTATATTAGTTTCAATGAATCATATTTAAACCCACTTTCCACCCTGTCTTACTGCAGTTTCTGACTGATTGCAGCCATTTTTCTTCAACAAAATAACACAAAAATCGAATTTCTCCCCTTAGTTGTGGAAAACATCAATTACCTACCAGCAATCTACTGACCTGCTTGACTGTGATCTCTATATTAATCAACAGGCACGACATCTGGGCTTCATTTTTAAATCTAACCTCTCCTTTTATTCCCACTTTTACTATGTTCAAGACCGCTTACTTTCATCTTCGCAAAATATCTCGTATTTGCAACTGTCTTCCCGATATAAATGCAGAAAAATATTAATACATTTGTAACTTCCAGGCTAGACCTCTGAAATTATATGCTTATTAGGTTTTCCCGTCTCTCGTCCATCGTGTGCAGTACGTTCAAAATCCAGCTGCAAGAATACTCACTCGTACCCGTAAGCATCATCATATTACACCCATTTTACGATCCCACCACTGGCTACCTATTCAGTCCAGAATCACCTTCAAGATTACACTCACTGTTTTCAAAATCCTTCTCGAGCTTGCCCCTGCCTATCTTTCCCCTCTGATTTCACTTGACTCCCCTCCCCGGGTTTTCAGTTTATCTTCTCTAGGTCAGCTATCCACCCCAAAAATAAAAGCTAAAACCATTGGTGGACGAGCTTTCTCACGTGCACCCCCCAGCGGACTGGAAAACCCTCCCACTCCACATTCAAATCAACTCCATCATGTTCAAATTTGAACTAAAGGCCTTTTTATTCATCCAGGTATACACTGAAAAATAGGTAATAATGTTTTGGACATTGGACCCATTGGTATTAATTAGTTGTAACTTTTTGGCACTCTACCGTCCCGCATGTGAAGGTGTCCTGGTTTGGTTGGGAAATTGGGATCGTGGTCTGGGATGTGACATAATGGACTAATTTATTTGTAATAACTTTTTTTCTTTTGGTGCTATTTTTTATTGTTATTTTTTTTTATTTAGCTTGGTAGCGGCTCCATATGGGATTTGGTCCTTAAAATTCATGTGCAGCGTTATGGAATGCTATTGGCATGAATGGCACGATATAAAATAAAAGTATTTTGCAGTAATTAAAACCAGAAACGGTAAGTTTATCTGTATTGGATGTGGATGCAAGTGATTGGATCCCAGGAATCATGGATTGGATAAAAAATAAGTCTTGGCAGCAGATTGGTCAATTAAATGGTTGCAGGAAATGTCACACGGAGACAGAAGGTCCTACAGAGTTGAGACATGTGGGAGAATGAATTCTACAAGTCAATGGTGACTAAGATTGAGTACAAGCAGTCTTCGGCTTACAAACACCCGACTTTCAAACCAGCTTCCATGACAATTATATTTAAAAACGCGAACTCACAATTGCAAAATGAACTGCGGAACTAATTTGTGAAGTGAAGGGATCCTGTGATGTGTGTGTGATCATGCGCGTGTGTGATAGTGAGTGTGATTGCGTGCGCGCATGCCCCCCCCCCTCCGTGTGGGGAGCGGTAGTGCAATTGTTAGCATGCTGTGCTACCAACCTGGTGACCCATATTTGATTCCCGTTCACTGAATGGGTCATGGGCCTCCTCCAGGTTGACTCTGCCGGGCATGGTGCTAGCCACCTACCCCGTCATGTGCTGTTCTGGCCTTCATAAGCGCTGCTCACTAACAGCACTTGCCCCAACAGCCTGTGAAGGCCATACTGGGGATTACTGTGTATGTATGCAAATGTGGGAATTCATTGCGCCCTTTCTATTCGTGTTTTATTAATGTGTTTACTATACACTATGTATTATAGTATTACATGCAAATTTATACGATTTTTTCTTATTTATGAGTTTAACCAAGGCTTCCCTTTTGAACCGTAACACATGTTATAACACTGACCGTATGTGAATTTAAATATAGTAAATTATTTATTATGACGTTTGAACGGGTCTCAGGAGTGGAACCCCATCATAAGTCGGACTGTCCGTACACCCATGTCATCAGTATGATACTGCAGTTTGAAAACTAATTTATTTAGAACTGCTTTTTGTGTTTTAGTTTGTCCTTCCCCCGCACATCCGATTTAGCACTGGCTACATACGGTGCAAAATATGTTCTACATACATACAAGGAGGTGAACACTCCAAGTGGAGTCTTTGTTGAGAGCAGACATTTGCATCTTTGGGGGGTTGCTTTAGTTTTGGAAAGAGGTTGAACTAATCTAGGATGGGACTGCATAAATGCATGATATGAGTTAACAGTGAGATTGAGTGTGTAGACTTAATGAATACGTATAGACGGGTGTCATCGGCATGAACATATTGATTGATGTTGGAGTTGGAGAGATGTTTTTTCCTTACAGGAGGAGATGTATTGAGAAGAGCAGTGGGTTAAGAATGGAGCACTGTGACACAGCCATAGCACAGGGATTCTGAGAGGAAGGAAGTCCTATGGAAATGTAAAAGCAGTCTGTGATGTAAGAGCAGAATCCAGAGAAGTGTGCTGCAGCTGCCTACATAGTTATGGAAGCAATTTGGTAAGGAAAGTGGTCATGGTGTCAATACTTCCCTATATAGTACCATACTATACATAGTAAACAGTCAGTAATTCAACTTTTCAGATGCCTTCCTCACATTAGGTACTTGGTTAAATCCTAAGGTGGCCAAGTACACGTGGTGGTCAACCACCAGAAGTTAACTGTGGACATTCAGGTTTAAAAATATAAGGATTTTAGTTAAACCCTGCATATCTCTCTATCTCCAATACTCAAACTGTTCAATCAAAGTGTTTTAAAAGTTACTTACGGGGCCTGTTGCGCCACAATTTTGTAAACGAGGGTCTTCCCACTGTGTCTTTTGAGTATCTGCAAAAAAAATCACAGATTTGGTGTAAGTTAAGGCTCTAGAAGTTTACATCATTTAATGATAAATTGACAGGCTAACCAACACCTTAGTGTAGTGCAATTTTTAACTAATATATATTTTAACAATAAACATATGCCATATTTACACTTGAAATGATGTGAACATAACATATGTAACATATAACATATGTGCACCATAGAAAAGTTCATTATAAATTAACATTATATATTCAGCTCTTGTTTAATTATATAATTAACCATTGACATGTAAATACAATTCTTTATGTTTAAAATGTAACACTATACATGTATATATAGCAACACATCTCAATAAATAAAATGAACTCTCATTAACTAAAGCCAGAATGTTAAATGGATATGTACAATTAAAAATACAAACAAGCTTAACGAATATTATTAGTAAAACACAACCAAATATATCCCTGTGGATGTTGATGGTGACAGGCATGCATAGGTCTGACAAAGTTAGGTGCATAACTGTATAGTTACTTGTACAAATTTTAGGTAAAGTTTATACATCACACAATGTGGGACCAGAAGACGTTACACTCCAAGGAAACATAATCCAACAAGGTGTTGTCTTCTTGCATCCGCTTCTGGAGTCCATGGTCGTAAACCTTGTGATAGTAAGCAGTCTAGCTGCTGCATTTATAACAATCTGCAGTTGATTCTTCACTTTCATGGTTATGCCCACCAAGAAACTGTTACAACAGGGACATGCAAGCTGAGTGTTGCAGCTGCCTCCGTTTTAAGAGATTAGTGGATAGGTCGCAGCTGTTGGGAGTTATCAAAGCAGGCCTTTCTGATCGAGGCCACCTCTTGTGCCAGCTGGACTTCAGGTGCGACTAGAATTCCATGACTACAACTATAGAAAGCTCGTGGTATGAGAGTGGAATCCATGTTGAGCCAAAACCCACGTCTATTCAGCGAATAAAGGCGTTGTATTAATGCCCAGTAAAATCAAATGTCTTTTATTCAGGTGATTAGATGCCATCAAGCGACGAACATTGAACACTGTTCAAGAAACATGGCAGATGCCACTGTTACTAGGCTCACATATGGCTGAGTCCTGCAAATGTGTGTATTCACTCCATTTTTTGCCTACTAATTCCAATACATCAGGCATGTAAATTAAAAAAAGCATAGGAACTAGGACAGAACCTTGTGGCACAGGGCAAGTGACAAACAGATGATGCACAAATCAACAGGGCATTCAATGCCAAAACCAAATCAAATAACACGAGCATTGAAACTGCCCAAGTAATTAAAATGATCAAAATCCCGTACATTGCGGGAGTAATGATAAACTAGCCAGATGTTTGGAAAAACAAAACATCCGAGTCAGATTTGGCACGGTACATAAAATATAGAAATTAATATATGGTTCAAAAGATGTATTACCAAAGCTATCAACAGGTGTGTACAGGATTAACTGCACTTGTGGCAAATGCTATGTTGGGCAAACAGGACGAATGATCAGCACGAGACAAAAAAAAACATCAAATAAATATAAAAATACTAATACAACTGTCAGCAGTAGCAGAAGATGCGTGCCAACAAGGACACTCAATTTATTTTGATAAAATTGAAGTTCTATGTAAAACTAGCTTCTACTGGCCAAGACTAATTAGAGAATCTATCAAAATTGAAATAAATAACAATAACTGTATCCGTTCCGATAGCTACCGACTTAGTACTGCGTGGAAGCGAATCATCAAATAATACATTGTTTAAATGCATGCCTATAAAGGCCACCATACTTCAATAGGGAATCAATAGGGAATACCATTGGTATGGCTATTTTAATACACACAATGGACAGGAAGGACAAGATCAAAGCGCTTGCATAATGCGCATGCATAATGTACTTTGACTCATTAATCCCCCCCCCCCACTTTGCGCAAAAGCGCAGAAGTGTGCTCACCATGCCTACGCCTCTGTATAAGAAACGAAACAGGTGGACTTCTCCATAAATCTGGCTGTCGCCTGATGAAGCCAGTTGTAATTACTGGTGAACATCGTACTCAGATTGTAAATGTTGTGGCTTGGCTCTCTGACACACCGGTGTGCTGTACTAATGACGAATTGGCATGTTCTGTTCACGTGACAACCTTACTAGTTGGCTGTGTTGGGTGGTGGCGGGTTTTAGGGACACATTTATATTTTAACGAGATCTAACCCCAAAAAACCCCCTCTATTATAGATGATGACGCTTGGCAATCATGATACACTCTAAGTTCGGGCCATTATGTAAAAAAGGGTTGCTAAACACCAACCAGTAAATGTTAACTGTTCATATTATTGATTACCGGTTCCGAAAGTAAAGCGCCTGTAACGGTTTACTGCAGAATGCAATGAATGTGTAAAAAACGTGTAATATGTTGTATATATAGGCCTTTTTTCATAATTTCATATTAGGAATAATGCTGCCAATATATATTTAAAATTATACTAAATATATAAATTAAACAAGCACCCTCACCCCGCTACCTCTCATAAGCCACACCAAGCATCTGGAGGTCATAAAAAAACATTAAATAACAAACTCCGGGGCAAAGGAAGGTTAACGACGAACTGGGAAATCTCCAGGTTGTCAGATGACCATATGACACGACCTCCCCAAACGTTTTGGACAGTTCACAAACAAATCTCCAGAGCCATAAAACACAGGCACATAGCAGGGACAAACAGACATGATAATTGGATTTTTTTAATACGGTAAAAGTTCGAATCTTGACTATAAGAATAAGTCGACATTTTAGACTGCAATATTACTTATTTTATTTTGTATTGTATCATTCTATCTATGTAATTTCACCAAGAGAAACAAGGAATGTGAATTCTGGCAGTCAAGAAAGTGAGGGCTTGGTTATATCTCCAGCCTCGGGATATCAAAATATAACTCTAGAATAAAACACCGAACCCTGGCGACACAGAATTATAACAAAGCTTGGCAAAACCCTCGGAATAGTGGTGGTAACAACGAGGGGCATTACAAATCTTGGTTAAACATAAACCAAATAATAACCACGAGATTATACCGAGGGTAACTCAAAAGAGATACAAGAAAATATGTCAAACACACAAGACCAGATAATATGTATTCCATGGAATCGGAGCCTCCCCGGCCGCCTTTCTCTCCCAACAATGTGAGAAAAAACATGGTAGCCATAAAATACGTATGAAGGTTGAGTGCCCCCCCTCAATTTAGCGGAGACCATGGAGAAGGGTGGGGGAATGCAAACAAAGCATGAACTTTGATGGAAAACAGCCCGTCTAGGGTCACCAAGGGAAGAAGGGGGGGGGCAATCAAGCCTGGCCGCGGGGGGAGAGCATGACAGAGGGCATCTGTTTTTTTTTCCTCGCAAGAGACGCACAGAGAGGGGAGAGAATTGCAGATATAAACAGTGACACGACACGCATAGAGCAGACTGCAAGCGGCAGGCTCCGGGAACTTGCCCCCGTGACTGGCACATCGACAAGGAGCGGCATCAGCAGAAGCCACGAGTGGCGGTGTTCGTCTTTTGTTTTCGTTTTTAGCAGAGTACTGCGACGAGCAGACTCCGAGGCATGGCTGAGTTCGTCATGGACCGACAGAGTATCGCTGAAAGTTGTATTCTACATTTATCGCGATGTTTTGAGTCGCTTGCAAAGTCAAGGATTACGATAAGTTGTATTGTACTAAGATACCAGAGTTGTGTAAGAGGTGTGCGAATACAATTGACAAGTTTTGAGAGTGAGTGCCAGCTCCCACGAGCAGCTGCGATCGGCAGGCTCCGGGAACCTGCCCCCGTGACTGGCACATCATCAACGAGCTGCATCAGCAGAAGCCACGAGTCTACGAAGTCAACGCAAAGAGTTGAGTACTGCACGCAGCAAGCTACGGGGTGGGTCCTGCAATCGACCAAGGATGGCAAGGCTTGCTGAGTAGCGATATGTCACCGAGTACGAGTTCGGCGCTGACAGAAGAAGTATCACTCAAAGTTATCCTACACTGAGTGCCAGCTCCCACCCGGCAGCTGCACGATCAAGGAGAGAGATAGAGTGACGAGCAACGACGAGCAATAAACCGGGAGAAAGGGCGGAAAGCGCCAAGCATCGACCAAGCCAGCATCGCAGAGAACCAGTTGCACGTGCAACCGGGCATCGCCAGAGAGCACGGAGCCGGAGAGAGAGTGCAGCAGCGCCACCAGCACCACCGAGCAAGGGTGTCAGCTGCCAGCGGACAAGCGGCGAACGCTATCGTGCACCTTCAATGACAAGCGTCGTGCCGACTCAGCTCGTCCAGCAGGGGAAAGAGCCTGACCAGCCGCCCGTGAGGAAGAGAGCGCCAGCGAGAGCGCCATGGGTTCGACCCACACACACCGACCAGCACCAGCTGGGAACCAAGACAAGAGTGAGGAACGGCGGCCAGCGGACGAGCTGCGGGCGCTATCTGACGACGGAATCATCGCGCACCGCAGACGGTGAGCGTCGTGCCGACTCTTCATCCAGCAGTGGACAAGCAGCTCCAGCTGCTGCCGAGCGAGAGAGAGCGAGGAAGCTGTTTGTATGCCCCTCCCCCACACTCACAACGCATCGCCCGGCGTCTGCTTAACGCAAATAATTAATCCAGGAGACAAAACCACCAACACACACATATCGGGACTAATAATAAGAAGACCAATGATTAGAGTGCGTCAACTACAGTGAGGGAAAAAAGTATTTGATCCCCTGCTGATTTTGTACGTTTGCCCACTGACAAAGATATGATCAGTCCATAATTTTAATGGTAGGTTTATTTGAACAGTGAGAGACAGAATAACAACAAAAAAATCCAGAAAAACGCATGTCAAAAATGTTATAAATTGATTGGCATTTTAATGAGGGAAATAAGTATTTGACCCCTCTGCAAAACATGACTTAGTACTTGGTGGCAAAACGCTTGTTGGCAATCACAGAGGTCAGACGTTTCTTGTAGTTGGCCACCAGGTTTGCACACATCTCAGGAGGGATTTTGTCCCACTCCTCTTTGCAGATCTTCTCCAAGTCATTAAGGTTTCGAGGCTGATGTTTGGCAACTCGAATGTTCAGCTCCCTCCACAGATTTTCTATGGGATTAAAATCTGGAGACTGGCTAGGCCACTCCAGGACCTTAATGTGCTTCTTCTTGAGCCACTCCTTTGTTGCCTTGGCCGTGTGTTTTGGGTCATTGTCATGCTGGAATACCCATCCACGACCCATTTTCAATACCCTAGCTGAAGGAAGGAGGTTCTCACCCAAGATTTGACAGTACATGGCCCCGTCCATCGTCCCTTTGATGCGGTGAAGTGGTCCTGTCCCCTTAGCAGAAAAACACCCCTAAAGCATAATGTTTCCACCTCCATGTTTGACAGTGGGGATGGTGTTCTTGGGGTCATAGGCAGCATTCCTCCTCCTCCAAACGCGCTGAGTTGAGTTGATGCCAAAGAGCTCCATTTTGGTCTCATCTGACCACAACACTTTCACCCAGTTGTCCTCTGAATCATTCAGATGTTCATTGGCAAACTTCAGACGGGCATGTATATGTGCTTTCTTGAGCAGGGGGACCTTGCGGGCGCTGCATGATTTCAGTCCTTCACGGCATAGTGTGTTATCAATTGTTTTCTTGGTGACTATGGTCCCAGCTGCCTTGAGATCATTGACAAGATCCTCCCGTGTAGTTCTGGGCTGATTCCTCACCGTTCTCATGATCATTGCAACTCCACGAGGTGAGATATTGCATGGAGCCCCAGGCCGAGGGAGATTGACAGTTCTTTTGTGTTTCTTCCATTTGTGAATAATCACACCAACTGTTATCACCTTCTCACCAAGCTGCTTGGAAATGGTCTTGTAGCCCATTCCAGCCTTGTGTAGGTCTACAATTTTGTCCCTGACATCCTTGGAGAGCTTATTGGTCTTGGCCATGGTGGAGCGTTTGGAATCTGATTGATTGAATGCTTCTGTGGACAGGTGTCTTATACAGGTAACAAGCTGAGATTAGGAGCACTCCCTTTAAGAGTGTGCTCCTAATCTCATCTCGTTACCTGTATAAAAGACACCTGGGAGCCAGAAATCTTTCTGATTGAGAGGCGGTCAAATACTTATTTCCCTCATTAAAATGCAAATCAATTTATAACATTTTTGACATGCGTTTTTCTGGATTTTGTTGTTGTTATTCTATCTCTCACTTTCCAAATAAACCTACCATTAAAATTATAGACTGATTATTTCTTCGTCAGTGGGCAAACGTACAAAATCAGCAGGGGATCAAATACTTTTTTCCCTCACTGTATGTCACAACTAAATAGTGGTCGAATGCATCGTAGAGCCCTGGTATGAAAATTGCAGGACCTGACTATATTTTTCACGTGGTGATATAATTACATTCTAGTCAAGTTTGATTGCAAGGCTCTTTTAGATGAGGATAAAACTGAATCCTGGAATCTGCAACTGCAACACCTGATCCCAGCAAGAATTTTTTTGTCCCGAGTTCGAGTGCCAACCAGCAGAACCTCTGATTTTACTGGATTAACCAGCATTTAGTTTCGTGCAAACCACACATGCACTGCTCGTGTGCAATATTCGAGGTTACCGAGACTCTCCATATCTATACTCCATATCTAATTTTGACTTCATTGCGGTGTAATTTGTGTACAATCAGCAAATTGATGGAACGTGATGTCAAGCAATGAGATGACATCGGCGACTGCAGAGGACAGATTCCTATTGTACGCCAACTAGGCACGGCAAGGCAATGACTGTTCCTCACCCAGCTTGACGAACTGTGATCGACCATGTAGGTATGACTCAATCCACCCCAGTGCCGTATCTGATACACTAAACCTTGGTCGCCTGATGAGTATCTCATGGTCGATGGTGTCAAAGGCAGCTGAGAAATATAGGCCAACCAATGCTGCGGCACCCCGGATATCCATGATCTTTTAGAGGTCATTGGTGATCTTTAGTACAGCTATCTCAGTGCTGTGGAACTTCTGGTACACTTCCTGAAACGGGTTGAATCTGCCCATCGCAGCGACGTGGGGAAGTAACCACTTTAGACAAAGGTGCTCTATGACCTTTGAAATCGTACTCCGGTTTGAGATCAGGTGATAGTTTGCGGGGTCACTATTGCTCAAGCCAACTTTTTTCAGGAGCTGTGTTTCCTGCACCATTTTGAATCAGTCTGGGAAATAGCCCTCGCTGAATAAAAGCTTTGGCAGGTGAACAAGCAGTGGCATAAGCATGTCCGAGCATGATTTGAGAATTGGCATGTGGATGTAGTCGAGCAGCAATTTATTATTTTACAGCTTTGCGATGAACATCGACACCTCTACCACCGACGTTGGTGCCATGATATCGAGTTTTGCATGGGTTCCAGTTTAATCAAACTCAGTTGGCAGACTAGTAGAATGCGTTGCCTTCAAGTTAGAAACTGCCGTCTTGATTGTTACTTTATTACATCGCAAGTACTATGCACAGACCGGGTTGACAAATTGACGGGTAATTTGAGTGCAGCAGACCCTTCACGATGCATCACAAAACATGGGGGTTGCAAGCTGACTCATTGACTCGCAGAGCATAGAACGATCAGCGAGACTCAAAGAGTCAGTTTGCAGATTTGCAGGCTGCTCTGTAAGCGAGCTGGACATTCTCTAAATATGTTTTATTCCAAAGATTCTACAACCTCCTCTGCATCTACTTCACATAAATAGCATCTGGTGACAACCAATTACTGTGCACTTTCCCCATTCTCTCTGTGCTTGTTTGCATGGGAACGAGTTAATCAAGAACATAAATTACGTAATTTTCTAGTTGAGCTTGCTAATGCATCGACCATCAATGCAGGATTTATATATGCTCATGATGACCGGATTTTTGACGGAAAGCCTCAAGATCCATTTCCAGTCTCTGTATGATATAATTTTGATGGGTGGGAGAAAGATTTGGAATACTACTTTGTACATCACAAGACTGATCTGAAATACCCACATCTCCGATCACAACATCAGTCATGTTTATGGCATTGGCGGATGTGAATATGTGATCCAGTATATTTCCCAAGTGGCATATTGCGCCACTGAAGTGCTGGGTTAAACTGACTGTCGAGAATCTTAGCGATCACAGATTTTACCACAAAAACCAGTCGGTCCGGGACAGATATAGCTAGAGCCAAGTGACCCATAGTCTAGCAGACTGGAAATTTTGGACAAGAATGATGACATTGGTGAAGATGGCGGTCGATAGATAACAGCGATTGTAAGCATGCTGTTCGTTATTTTCACAAGCAGCAGCTTGAATGACGTGATTGTTAATGAGTCTCTCAGGACTTCAACACAGTTTATCAAAAGGGTATCCGGAAAGTGACGGTATTTGGTCTGCCGAACTAATCTGGTCCAGCAAGTTCCTTAGGACTCTATAGTTGATCCAGTTTGAGTCCAATCCTATTTTCTTAGTGCGTTATCAAGTTATATTTCAGATTCAGAATCTTTATACTGGAAGAATCCGATGAGCTATGATGGTCTTTTTCAAAGATATCGAGTAGGAGCAGGTCAGAAAGTTATTTCAACAAACAATACAAAAATTGAAAGGAGTGCAAAGTATAGGAAAGCTAATGAAGTCACGAAATAATAATGAAAATAAATTAAGGATATAAGTAGGGCAAGGCAGCAAAACAAAAAGAGTCCCAGCCCACACCAAGACAACACACAGTCCCTCAATAAAATTTCATATGAATATTGAACTATCGATACATCTGTAGTGACACAGTGCTGACTGTTGTACAGCAGCTGCAACTGCAGGTGGACACTTAGCGCACACGCTGTTGAGCATATACACAGGTGTGCCGACAGGGTGGAGGAACTGGGGCAAGGGTCACGGTAGACCTCGTGGGGAGGCCCCTTGAACCCTATGGAGGGTTCGAGAAGGGAGGCGCAGCTATAGCGGAGCCAAGCCGCGCCGAGGGGAATATAAGCAGCGGAGAGCGAGAGCTCTGGGCTGCCGGTTCGCTGTCATCGTCGCCGCCTTCACCCGATCATTCCGCGGCCGCACAGTAGTTGGCTGTCTACGTCGATGCCATCGGTGCAATGCGGACAGGGTCGTGTCTGGACCGGGTTGTACGGCAGCATGGTCGCGAGAGAGGGGGCCAGAGTTGATGGCGTGAACACAATAAAAGGGAAGGACGGTGCCTCCTGCGACTACCTCGTCTCCGACTGAGTGTGTGCGTGACACACGCCACCCGCACACATACAAGCCTTGAGGAGAAGAAGAGACCTACGTCACTACACATGGGTAAGGATGAAAGTTAGAAATCACATTGGCAAACGTGGTTGTATACGGCCCTCTTTTGATTCAAAGTATTTTTTTAAAGAATATTGATATTAAGGGATGAAATAAGGTTGTTCCAAACCGTTGGTGCTGCAATGATAAAGGTTTTATCACCTATTCCAATTCTTGTTCCTGGGAAAGTTAAAAGGAAATCATGTGGATGTCTTAGGTGTCTTGGGATTTGACAATAGTGTTAATGAAGTAGCAAAGTATAACACAGATTTGCCAAAAAAGGATGTTACGGATGAAACAGTGCCCAATGTAAACTTCTTGCATCATGTAAGATTGGATTTTAAGTAGAGCCTGGGTCCGATACAGTCGTAAGTTCTGGTAATTTTTCAGGAGCAGATGAGCTTGGCAATTTATAGGTTGAACAAGGGGCCGCCCCCCACCCGCCTACCCCCATTGCTCTCAAACCCACTCACCTCAAGCCCCAGCACTAGCAACAGTTCTTTCCCCCCCCCCCCCATCCTGAGACACACTGAGTGCCAGCTTGTAAACGTCTTTCACGCATAGTTCAAAACGCCTTGAGCTTTTTCCTGTTGAGGTGGCCCGGATATATGAGAAGAGGCAGAAGTCCCAGGTACAGGGTAGTTCCCAGCAGAAGGAACTAATGACCAGGAGTGGTTGTGTGGTCCAGGGGCCCCCAAAATTGAGCTTCGTGGAGAGGACACCCCAATCGGAGAACACTGGGCACCCCGCGAACCAAAGAGCCTGGCCCCTCCATGTATTCCCAACCCAACTCCTTGACCCCAAACCGGAGTTAGAAGAGGCCGACCATTTATGACTGTGCCTCCTTCTTCTTCCTCCTCCCACATCGGTAAGGGCCCTCCCTGAACCTTACTCCCCCATCGCGAACCTTCGCAAGGGGAGGCGCCTCACTTTTATTCAGGCCCACAAAAACACCTTTATGAGCACAGCCCCCACAATCACACTGACCACTACACATGGAAGAGATTCCAACGTAAAGATTCCCCCCCCCCCCCCGCGAGCCTCCTTCAGCAGCAGAACGGGGTGAAAGTCCACTTTTGCCTCCCGCCGTTCTTGAATCCGGGACTCCGACTGAGATACCTCACCTGCTCCCCCCAACACTCTCGTTCTGCCTCTCCTCCCCTCCCCATGCTGCACGCGCCGCATGCGCCACACATGACCGTATTATGGAAACAAAATTCGGTATATTAAAAAAACCTCTTCTGAAATAACCTCTGCTCCTCTGCTCCAGCCTCCTCTTCCACCCCTCCCCCCTAATATTCACTCAACTGTTTAGTTCAGTTAACGTTGAAATAAAACAAATGGTTCTGGTATGCCCTACCCCTGTCCCCACGCTGTGGCCATTGCCGCCTGTCTTCCTGTCTGCCCTCCTCCTGCTCTTTCTCTCCTTCCCTCGCCTACCCTCCACCTTCCCCTCCCTGCCTCTGACCCTCCACCCCCCATACACTCTCCTCTATGCTCCCCACTCGAACTCGCTCCATCTTTACCCTACTTTTCCCTCCTCTCCCAAAGGTCTAAGGGACATTTTCTGGTTAGAATTGTTTCTCTCTTCCTTTAGGGGTTGTTTATAATAAAGCAGGTCTGGCTTCATAGGCTGCACTCGGGTCATATTGGGAGTCAATGGACAACTTTTGTTGGGGCTATATTTTGGGCCCAATTGTTTTTATTTTTTTTATTTTTCACCTTTTAATGTTACAGTGTTTGTTTCCCTTCCCTTGCTCATCCCTACACACCAGACCCGTCTTACCCCACGCAGAGCAGTGCGGAAATCCCTCTACATCCTCAACCAGAGATAATGCCTGAATAAACGAGCCCAGGTCTCCTTACCCGACCCCCGAAAATGCTGCCGGAGCCCCCTGTTACTGTCAGAATGAATATCATCTCACTAAACTTGAACGGTCTGAACCACTATCAAGAGATAGCAAGTCCTGACCTTTTTAAACAGGCAGAATGCTGACATAGCCCTCAATTAGGAAACACACTTCACACAGTTAGAAGCCAGTATAAACTAAAGAGAAGTTGGATGGGCCAGGTATCTAATGCAACATACACTACAGGCCTGATGAAGCTAGTTGTAATTACTGGCAAAATGTCATACCCAGATTGTAAATATTGTGGCTTGGCTCTCCCAACACACCGGTGTGCTGTACTAGTGACGAATTGGCATGTTCTGTTTACGTGACAACACTAATTGGCTGTCAGGTGGTGGCAGGTTTTAACGACATATTTATATATTTTCGCGATCTAACCCAAAAAACCTGTATTATGGAGGAGAGGAGTAGCCACCCTCCAATAGAAAAGATCAACTTCACCAGCCTTCAAATTCTAGACCCACAGAGCAAATATGTACTCCTCTCGGGCAGATTACAGGTCTATAAATTACTTTTCTAAACGTATACCCTGATTGAAAAAATAACAGGTGAAATCATAGTAGGGGGGGGCTGGAATTTAGTTCTGGACCCTGCCCTAGGCAAATCTCACGTCACCATCTCGGACCAAAGTGCCTCGCAAAGACTTCTCGTGGAAATAATGTCCAAGCAGCAATTAGTTGACCCCTGGAGGGCCCAACTGAAAATGACTACGTGCACATCTCCAAGGCACATAGAACACTGTCCAGAATAAACTTTTTCATGATTTCTAAACCACTTCAAGAACAACTCCCAAAAAATGTAATACCAGACATTCAGCTCGCTGATCAGAGAGATAGCATGGATGAGGGATGGAGACTGCCAATTACATCATGGGGCCTGATGAGAATATATGTCTCTAATGTGCATGTATCCTGTGATTTATGAATGTTTCCTTCTAAGTTTAATTCCCATCTGCACGTTTCCATGGTTCTTTGCTTTTTTATGTTCATGTTTGCATTGCATATGTCATAGCAGGAAATATAAACTGATTGAACAGTTGCTTCCTATAATACATGACTGGTGCTTTTCTTTTTGAAATGTTTTTATTGAATTCATAACTGCGAACATAAGAGGGCAAATAAACATGTGAGCAAAGAACACAACACTGGAGGCTGCACCCTCCGGATCTTTATTTTCGGGTTCTTTTCTACTTTATCGGGTACTTTTCTGCATAAGATAATGTTAAGGGTGATAAGATGGGGGAGAAGAAAAGTAACTAATGAAAAAGGAAGAACATTAACGTGGAGCACGCCTCTGCATTTTCCCCTCCTGAGAACAACTGCCGTTCAAAGTGTGGTAGAATGGGGTAATTCCTGCGGCCCATTAGCCCGCTTACTGCCCCTGCCCGTTAGTTAATTTATATCCTAATTAAACCCAGGTGCTCCATACTATACTGGGTTCTCAAGGAATGGGGCCCATATTGTCTCGAATTCCCATTTTTATCCCTTCAGCTTGTTACTAAGGTGCTACATTCTTGCCAAGGTGTATAAAGATCTATGCCAAGGTCTCCAAGCAGGGAGTTCATGATCCTTCCAATTTCGCAGGGTAGTTTTCCTTGCCATGGTGTAGAAGGCTAGGAGTAATGTGTACTGGTGTTTGGATACCCCCGCATGTTTCAGGCCCCATCGGGAAGTCTACTGTAGAGCTGACATCTGTATCACATATCGAGTTAAAGTAATTGACAATGTTTTGGTACAATTTGGTGATATCTGGGCATAACCAGAAGGCATGCAAGTTTGTCTGAGTAAGATATACCTGAGGGTCTGCCCTCCTTTCATTAGTTTGGTAAGTTCATGTATAAATTTGAATGTAAAGCTTTTCAAAAGAAATGACCTAGTGCCAGCTGCTGGGGCTCACCAGATCTGTGCCGATTTTTGTGAGGGGATGTGCTAACCCAGCAGTGTTTCCCATATTTTTTTCTTTTTCAGTCTGATCTGCTCTGCCGCTGAATTAAGACGATATGCCTCCATTAGCTTGTACTTCTCCTTTGTTCCCAATAACCAGTCAATTTATAGCAACGTTTTTATTTGGGGCCTTCGTTATCCCTAATTCCTAAATATTGGTAAAAATGACTGGAATGCCATGGAGTGCCTGCAACTGCTGGAAAGAGTCCATCTTACCATGTTGGGTAAGTCCCCTAGCTTGTCAATGTCAACTGCTTTCAATTAAGGCTATGTGATTCCTTAGCCCTCTAATTTAAGGGATAGGTTGCCCCATAGAGGGGACTATCTGTGTTGAAAGGGAGGGGATCAGGATCTGCCTGTCTCTGCAAATTTCCAGGGTGGTAGTAACCCTCCATAGCAGTTTAAGACTCCATGATCTATCTTTATCAGGGGCAAAAGCGAGCCCGGCGAGCATCCAGCGACAGGCAGAACCTTGTTCCAATTCTTTCCATACCCCTTTTTCCGGGTTTGTCCAATGTTTAATGTTTTGAGGAGTGCTTGAATGATGATATTTAAGGATGTCCTCACGCAGCAAGTGTGAGCAATAATACATTTTTGCTCCATTATAAATTATGCGATACATGAAGAGAGTTGAAAAAAATACTTTCAGGACGCAGGTGGGGACCATTCCTAGATGGTATAGGAGCTTTGGAAAGATAATCATTTTCACCAAATGGGCTCTGCTAGAAAGGGAGAGGAGGTTGTCATTTCGGGCCTCAAGTGATGTTGTGGTCCTCTGAAGCAATGTTGGAAAGTTAATTTAGAAGATGGACGAAAGTGAGGAAGGAGTAATAACCCCAAAATACTTAATTTGAGTAGGGCACCACCTAAATGTTGAGAGTCCCTCTGGGGGTTTAGTCGAGACGGGAGGGGGGCATCCGTTTTGATTTTGTTGACTTTAGCTTGCCGCCCTAGGCTTCTTCATATTCCATAATCAAAGATAGGAGGGTAGGGATGGAGGTCATTGGCTCAGTTAGAATTATTAAGACATTATCAGCGTAGAGATTGATTGTTTATTTTCGCTTGCGTATTTCCGTGCATACCGGTTGCTTCTAATACTTTCTGTGAGACATGATATTGCCAATGTCAATAGGAGGGATGAGAGGGGACATCCCTGCCTTGGTACCTCTAAGTATAGCAGGGGTGGCCAACCTTTAACAGACCAAGATACACAAAGTACCCTTGAATTCTGCAAAGAGCCAAGTATACCTGATGATGATTGGTTCTTTCGGTAAAGTCACGTAGAAGGGAAACAATAAAATAATAAAAATATAAAACAATAAAATTCTCACGATGTTTCGACTGCAACACAAGCAATCATCATCAGATGTGAAAACCACGACAAGAAATTTTGAAAAAAGTGGCGGTTATTTTTATATTGTTAGCACCACGGAGAGAGATTTGACAGTTTGTTCAGATGGACGAGTCCATCTATGTTCGGAAAAGAGGAGGGGGAAACGAAAAATAATGGATGCGGTCTGAAAGCCACCTTCTGCGTGATCAATCAATTAAGACCCGAAATGGTTTATCAAATCCTTCCAATGATTGCTAAGCCAGAATCCATCTTCTCGGTTGAAATTGCCTCTGTGTTTGTATATGTGGATAGCCTCATGAACGAATCTCTCATGGTGGTCAGATGGCTTGCAAATAACCTCTGTCTTGGAGAAGTCAATGTCATGTGAACCTACTGAATTATAACAGTGATCTGCCTCGGCCGAGGTGTTGGTCCTACCGTGTTTTAGGTCTGCTTTGTGTTCACGAATGCGGTCCGAGACATGTCGTTTGGTTTCTCCAATGTAACTACTAACACAGAGGCAACTTAGTTTGTAGACGCCAGGGTACTGTATGTCCGGAATCACATCTTTTACAGACGGAACCAGATCACGGATTTTATGTAATGTGTTGAATCGGACCTGGATCTTGTGTTTATTCAAGATTACTCTTTGTTTTTTTCGGTAAAGTCACGTAGAAATAATAAAAATAAAATTATATAATAGGATACAACGTTTCGATTGCAACACAAGCAATCATCATCAGGTACAGAAGAGCTAAATTTAAGAGAGAGAGGAAACACATAACCACATATATACAGACCTTAAGAAGAGGGAATTAGCACAGACACACCAGGGGGCACAGAGAGGGAAGGAGCACACTAAATCAAACAGGGTTTAGCAAAATTTGGAAACTATATAAAGCAACACAGACGGTCGGTTAAAACACAATTAACACATGGCTGGTAGGAATAGGTTTTACCCTTTTAACTGGCACAAAAACGGACACCTTTATTCAAGGCATCATGTTTGCAATAACCACTACACAAGCAGTCAAAATGCAAACAAAGAAGACAACTCTGATAATAATATGCACTGTCCTTGAATTTGATTGGTCCACACCCGAGACGGCTTTTCTTAGAGCCTAGTCTCCATTGGTGTTGGACCAGAAGACGCCAAAAGGCGTACAACTCAAAAACAGCACACTATCAGAGTATTGAAGGCTCGGGGTGAGCATTAACATTATGAGACCTCCTTTGCCAGTAACAAGATATAGGAATAGGTTTTACCCTTTTAACTGGCACAAAAACTGACACCTTTATTCAAGGTATCATGTTTGCAATAACCACAACACAAGCAGTCAAAATGCAAACAAAAAAGACAACTCTGATAATAATATGCACTGTCCTTGAATTTGATTGGTCCACACCCGAGACGGCTTTTCTTAGAGCCTAGTCTCCATTGGTGTTGGACCAGAAGACGCCAAAAGGCGTACAACTCAAAAACAGTGCACTATCAGAGTATTGAGGGCTCCTGGTGAGCATTTACATTATGAGACCTCCTGTGCCAGTAACAAGATATAGGAATAGGTTTTACCCGTTTAACTGGCACAAAAACTGACACCTTTATTCAAGGCATCATGTTTGCAATAACCACAACACAAGCAGTCAAAATGCAAACAAAAAAGACAACTCTGATAATAATATGCACTGTCCTTGAATTTGATTGGTCCACACCCGAGACGGCTTTTCTTAGAGCCCAGTCTTCATTGGTGTTCGACCAGAAGACGCCAAAAGGCGTACAACTCAAAAACAGCGCACTATCAGAGTATTGAGGGCTCGGGGTGAGCATTTACATTATGAGACCTCCTTTGCATTTTGACTGCTTGTGTTGTGGTTATTGCAAACATGATGCCTTGAATAAAGGTGTCAGTTTTTTGTGCCAGTTAAAAGGGTAAAACCTATTCCTATATCTTGTTACTGGCAAAGGAGGTCTCATAATGTAAATGCTCACCCTGAGCCCTCAATACTCTGATAGTGCGCTGTTTTTGAGTTGTACGCCTTTTGGCGTCTTCTGGTCCAACACCAATGGAGACTAGGCTCTAAGAAAAGCCGTCTCGGGTGTGGACCAATCAAATTCAAGGACAGTGCATATTATTATCAGAGTTGTCTTTTTTGTTTACATTTTGACTGCTTGTGTTGTGGTTATGCAAACATGATGCCTTGAATAAAGGTGTCAGTTTTTGTGCCAGTTAAAAGGGTAAAACCTATTCCTATATCTTGTTACTGGCAAAGAAGGTCTCATAACATGGCTGCAAGATTACGCTATTTCAAAGATTGCTAAATTGTAAGTTAAGTGTGAAATTTAAGAGAGTGATGGAACAGAGACCGTAAAGAGACATATGGGGAGAGACAAACACACAGTGAAGAAGTGAAGCATCTCTGTGACGACGCCTTAAGTAGCCAGAGACTGTGGAGCTGGGGCTCAGAGACAATGGGACGAAACATTTTTGCATGAAAAGAGCACATATCAAAGGACGGTGAAGGTAGAGGTCGTCACACAGGGGGCTGTGGAGGCTGTACGCAGCGCCCACTCGGAGACACAAGGCACAAACACAGGCAGAGACAACACAGCGATACAAAGATCAAGTCAAGGCACAAAGGCAGATACACCAGCAGAGAAACATAAAGACAGATTTCATACCTTCCCGTAAAGGTGGTTTGAACTTGATTAGGTGCTTTCGTGACTGCAGGAATTACTCTTTGGTTTTTTCGGTAAAGTTACGTAGAAATAATAAAAATAAAATAATATAATAGGATACGACGTTTCGATTGCAACACAAGCAATTTTGGAGATCTTTTTTGTGATCCTCGCAATGTAGGGTAAAGTGATGGTTTTGAAAGGCTCCTCAAGAGGGTCCTTCTTCATGGTTGGAGTGATAGCTTTGCGGATGGTGTAGTCGGAATAACCATTAGCCTTAAGAGCTTGGTGTACGTGCTTGAGTTGACTGGCAATGTGTTCCTGGTCGGATATGCATTGGGCTCTATGGTGCAGAGTCTTGACGAGGGAATTTTTCTGGGATGGATGGTGGTGGGAATCCGGTTTCAGGTAAGCATCCGTATGGGTAGCTTTCCTGTAGACAGAGTGGCTCATTGAACCATCAGGTCTCTTTTTTATTAGGACATAAAAAGGTAGCTTGCCATCTTTTTCGACTTCCATGGTAAATCTGATGGCTTGGTGTATGGAATTGATGTGGTCGAAGAATTATTGTGGTTTTCACACCTGATGATGATTGCTTGTGTTGCAGTCGAAACGTCGTGAGAATTTTATTGTTTTATATTTTTATTATTTTATTGTTTCCCTTCTACGTGACTTACCGAAAGAACCAAGAATATGAATCCCTGCAGTCACGAAAGCTTTAAATCAAAATTTAACCGCCTCTATGAGGAGGGTTTCCACATATCTTTGAGATCCTTCAACAAACTCTGTGATAAGAAGGCTTAGCTGATCGAGTCTCTCACCTTTCTCATAGTTCCATTTAGTGCATAGTTCCATTTATTTGGTATAGCCCTGTGAGCCATTCGGCTCTTGAATCGGGTGCAACCGCAACAAACAAAAACATGAACAAGAAAACATCTTAAGTGATGCCGGCGACTCTGGGGTAATACCAATCGCATTTACACTGACCTCTGCTGCTGTAACTTCTTCTAATGCGAAACGAATCCTTTCCAGAACTAGCTTAGCTCTTATCTCAGAGAAAATTTGACTTATACGCACCGGACTAGATCAGTTAGACAAGACACTCTACAAATCACACTTATTATTGACGGCAACAATGTCCACATCGGATTGGGAACATGTAGACAATATCACTGCCTCTTCAGCTGCCACTATGTCGACCAAATGTAAGGATAACCTGATTTCCAAATTTAACCTCCTCTCAAACAAAAGACAGGACCCACACACCAAAAAGCTAGACGTTAACAAAGTCGTAATTAATCGCAGTAACAGTTCTATTTCCGATGGTCTGAAATCCGTTTTAGCTAAAGGGCTAAACTTTGTAGTCACACCTAAACACATACCAGTTAATGATATCATTGCCTAAGTAGACGTGGCTCTCAAGGGCCTGGGTCACATCGCTGAAGACATAGCAAGATCTGAAATCGCTGCAACCCTTAAAAATGCTAAGATGCCAGCTAGCAACCTCAGCAAAGATGAGCGTTTTGAATTATATAAATAAAAAACAGGGATGACATTGTCATCCTCTCAGCCAACAAGGGCAATGCCACTGTCATCATGGATAAAAAAGAATATAACGAAAAAATGAAAGTATTACTCAACGATGGCAGCTATACAAAAATGAAGAGATTCCACCAACAGCCTCGTCATAAAAAACAACAAAATCATTTCTGATTCAATCGCATTAATTGATCAAACCAAACAGTTCTCGTTGAAACCTTCTGCTGCCAGGTCACCAAGATTAGACGGCTTACCAAAAATACATAAAGTAGATACACCCCTTCATCCCATTGTCTCTACTATCAACTCCCCCAACTACAAACTGGCTCGTTTTCTGTCTGAAATCCTGCGGCCTTTCACTGGAAAAAACCACCTCTGCGGTACAAAATTCTACTCACCTGGTATCGACAATCAAGGGTATTTCCCTGTCCCCAGATGACCTGCTTGTCAGTTTTGATGTAGTTTCCTTATTCACCAAAGTTGCTGTACCTGACACCATCGCAATCATTGAAGACTTGGTTCATCAAGGACTAAACACTGAGGTACCCCCCCTGGTAAGACACTGCTTAACCAATACATACTTCACTTGGAATGGAACGTTCTACAAACAAACTGAGGGCACCCCAATGGGCTCCCTCCTATCTGGTTGTAGCCAACATTTTCATGGAGAAATTTGAGTCTGAAGCCATCCAGACTGCCACTTTGCGCCCAACCTTATGGAAGAGGTACGTGGATGACACTTTTGTCATCTGGCCACATGGCCGGCCTGCTCTAGACCAATTCTTCGACCACATCAATTCCATACACCCAGCCATCAGATTTACCATGGAAGTCGAAAAAGATGGCAAGCTACTTTTTTTCGATGTCCTAATAAAAAAGAGACCTGATGGTTCAATGAGCCACTCTGTCTACAGTAAAGCTACCCATACGGATGCTTACCTGAAACCGGATTCCCACCACCATCCATCCCAGAAGAATTCCCTCATCAAGACTCTGCACCATAGAGCCCAATGCATATCCGACCAGGAACACATAGCCAGTGAACTCAAGCACGTACACCAAGCTCTTAAGGCTAATGGTTACTCCGACTATACAATCTGCAAAGCTCTCACTCCAACCATGAAGAAGGACCCTCTTGAGGAGCCTTTCAAAACCATCACTTTACGCTACATTGCGGGGATCACAAAAAAGATCTCCAAAATCTTGAATAAACACAATACCCAGGTCCGATTCAACACATTCCATAAAATCCGTGATCTGGTTCCGTCTGTAAAAGATGTGATTCCGGACATACAGTACCCTGGCGTCTACAAACTAAGTTGCCTCTGTGGTAGCAGTTACATCGGAGAAACCAAACGACATGTCTCGGACCGCATTCGTGAACACAAAGCAGACCTGAAACACGGTAGGACCAACACCTCGGCTGTGGCAGATCACTGTTATAATTCAATAGGTTCACATGACATTGACTTCTCCAAGGCAGAGGTTCTTTGCAAGCCATCTGGCTACCATGAGAGATTCGTTCATGAGGCTATCCACATATACAAACACAGAGACAATTTCAACCGAGAAGATGGATTCTGGCTTAGCAATCATTCGAAGGATTTGATAAACCATTTCGGGTCTTAATTGATTGATCACGCTAAGGGTGGCTTTCAGACCGCAGCCATTATTTTTCGTCTCCCCCCTCTTTTCCGAACATAGATGGACTCGTCCATCTAAACAAACTGTCAAATCTCTCTCCGTGGTGCTAACGTTAAAAATAACCGCCACTTATTTTGTTTAAATTTTCTTGTTGTGGTTTTCACACCTGATGATGATTACTTGTGTTGCAGTCAAAACGTCGTGAGAATTTTCGATATAGCCACATGTGGTGAATTAAAGAGCTGCAGCGGCTCGGGAGATGCCAGTGGGCTACGGCTGACCTAGAGGAAAGCTGGGGGAGATGAAAACAGTTTATCACTGACAGATAGATCGGTGTATAAAAGCTTGCATTTGTTTGTAACTACAGGGGGAATGGCACATTTTTCAATTCAACCCTGTTAAATGCCTTTTCTTCGTTGAGTATCAAAGTGTATGCCATACGTTTATCCCTAGTCGCAATATCTGTTGCTTCTTTGGTTCTTTCGGTAAAGTAACGTAGAATGAGAATAAAATAATAAAATAAGACAATAAAATTCTCACGATATTTCGGCCACAACACAAGTAGCCTTCTTCAGGTGAAAGAACAGAACTTTATTATCATTTTATTCTCATTCTACGTGACTTTACCGAAAGAACCAAAGAAGATTAATCCTTGCAGTCACGAAAGCTTTAAATCGACATGTCTGTTGCGTTTACCAATGTTTTGATAATATCTGCCGAGTCCCTATTTTAACAAAGCATATCTGTGCCTCTCCACTAATTGAGGGGAGGGTTCTCTCCAGTCTGCTTGCCAGGATTATAGCAAGGGAGATTGGTCTGTAGTTCTCCATTAACTCCGGATGAGTACCAGGTACTGAGATCCTGGCTTCATTATTTAAGCCTGGGAGACCTCCCAGGGCCTGCCGCTTTTGCTGCTGGGGATGATGCTCGTGCGTCCTTCAGTTCCTGTAAGTCAATGGGTCTCTATCGTTCTTCTATTAAGTGCGAGTTCAACAAAGGGGGATTTTGCTGAGATAAGTGTATTTTCTCGCTTGTAGGAGAGTCCGATGTATAAAGGGCCTTGTTGAAGTCTTTGAAGTGGAAAAATGTATATCCTTTACCTTTTATGAGGGGGGCAGCCCTCTTCATTATAGATAAAGGCTATGTGGGTATGGCTCTACTTGGATTGAACATTCTCACTAGGATCGTCCCTAGTGAGAAGAGTCATGGAAGGTGGAGTCTAGCCTTCATAAATAGCAGGTTGGTTTGATCATTCAGGATTTTTTTCAGCTCTAGTTTAATCGAATTAATTTCCCTCATGGTGATTTGGAATTGGGTGGCTTTATAGCTGTCGTTTAAGGATCTAAGCTTATTTTCCAATGTGTGCTGCTTGGCTTTAATGTGCTTGAGCCTACGTGCCCCTTTTTCGAATAACGAGCTTCTTATAAAGGCTTTAAGGGCATCCCATATCACCAAGGGGGATACTGGGGGATCCGATGCTGATTTGACTGTCATAATTCTATGTTTTCTTTCCCTATCTCCTCCATTGTTTGTTTTTCACTGAGTATCCTCTTGTCTAGGGACCATAAATGACGTGTCACTTCATTTTGGGTTTAAAATGCATTGGGCGATGTTGTATACGGCCCTTTTTCCACAATTAATATCAATAAAATATTTGCCGATATATATTGTTTTTTTTTAAGTGGCCGAAATAATAAATGAAAACACGTAAGCCAGAGAGCAACACACACAGATGGAAATCGTCAAAAGATCATACAATTATAAACAAATAATAAACTCCCGGGGCAGAAGAGAGGTTATCGACCACGACCATCGGAGAATCGCCAGGTTGCCAAAGTACGATTTACCATGACCTACTGACATAATTATGACAGTTCACAAACAGGCCCAGGGTCAGAGGGCACAGACAGAGCGCAGCGCACAGCAAACTGCAGGATTGATGTAAACGCAGAGCCCAGGGTCGCCGAGAGTTCGCGTTAGCCGCAGACATAGCCAAGCCAAACAGCTAAACCATTTACCCTGCATTGCTATTAAAGTAACATTAAAGTTCGAAATTCAACAACAGGAGTAGGCTAAAATTATCGATCCTCACGCTCGCTCCAATTGGAGACCAGGCTACGAGCTACATCAATGAACCATTGCCCATTTATTAATTCCATACTGAATGTTAATTCATCTTTAATAGTTTCTGCACAACCTGACCGAAGCATATGGCAATCAGAATTTTTCCTAAGTCAAAACGAATTCTCTAACCTCAGGACATAAGCAAATAATAAAGCAGTGTTAACTCAAGGGCAACGGAGAGAAAGAGAGACACCTTTGTCTTCCCGCAGCGTGGGAGAGCGGACAGAAACCGACGCCAAGAAATTATTGCAGCCACCTACGCTTACGGGAAAGCTAGGACTCCGTAAACAACACTCCCCCACCACCGCTAGACGAATGGCATACCCCGAGCAAGCAGAGAGGGGGCGGGGGGGGAAATTCCTTGCGAACGAAGGTGTCAGCAAACCTCAGCAAACAAATTAAGTTAAAGAAATTACAAGACATAGTCACACAGAACATTGATACTAACACTATTCACCTTAAAATGACGATGCCCTTGCCCGTTACCCGACCCCACAGACACCAAGGAGTGTGAATTCCGACCATCGAGAGGCTTACCTCTTGACTCAGGATATCGAGAATAAAATGATAATAAATGATAAAGCTTATACACGGAATGACGAAAATTAATAAAAACTGAAGAAGGGCCAGGATAGTGGGGTGAATCACAACCTTGTTGAACATAAAACAAATAATATTTGAGTGATGGTAAACCAAGGGCAACGGAGAGAAAGAGAGACGCCTTTGTCTTCCCGCAGCGCGAGAGAGCAAAGATAGCACCAGAAGGCAAGGAATTATCACAGGCTATCTGTGTTCAAGGGAGAGCTAAATCTAATAAACAACGCACACACCACACGTGCAAGCAGAGAGGAGGGGGCGTGGGGAGAGATGCCTTGGAATGCGCAGCGTGTGTCAGCAAAACCCCAGGCGAACAAGTTTTAAGTTAAAGAAATCACAATACATAATTTCATACATAGCATTAATGTTAACGCTATTCACCGTAAACTATATTCCGCTTATATAACCTTGCAAACACCAAGGAATACGAATTCCCAGGATCAAGAAACCTACCTCTTAACCTAGGATATCGGAAATAAAATGATATGATAAGCATCCGCACGAAAAGACGAAATTAAGAAAAAACTGAGGAAAGGCCAGGATAACGGGGTGAATCACAACCTTGTCGAACATAAAACTACATGATACTTGAGTGATGTTAAACCGGGGGCCAGGGAAAAAGAGAGTCTCCCGGCCACCTTTGTCTTCCTGCAGCACATGATAAGAATATGAATACGCTCAAGAGAGCACCTGGAAAACTAGCACAACAGACCTCGAGTCGCATACAGAATCATAACTGTAAGACTATGATGGAATGAACTATGATGGAATAAAATGTTAACTTTAAAACCTTAACCAACCTTTGGGCGTCGGGAAAGGTCATACAGGAGGGAATCTCACCCCTCCCTCCAGATTGTGTAAGACAGACAGAGAGACGCCTTTGAGACGATTTTTAACATCTGTTTTTTTATGGTTTATGGAAAGAGGAGGGCAACAGAACCATGCCGTAAATGACGCGCACACGGACACACATATGGACGGACACACATACGGACGCACATACGGACACACACTCCAGACCACGCCACACAGCTAAATCAAAAGAAGCTCCGCCTTGTGGGGAGGAGCCAAGAGGAGGGATTTTGGCATAAAATAGGACACTACAGCATTGAAAAAAAAACTCATCAGCAAGCGGACAAGACCAGCTTACCAGCTCAACTCATCCCTGCAGAAGATCAACCACCACCGACGCAGAAGAAGTCTCTACCGCCTGCCAGAATGGCGAGACTCGCTGTTTAGCGACGGGGCTACGCGGTGCGAGTCGCACCATCAAAAGTAGCATCGCAACGAACGTGTATCGCCAGCGCCCGATAGCGCAACCGGTGGTCAACACTCAGCAACACAGCCGTGCCAGCGACCAGCAGACGAGCGCCATCTACCGATCATACAACCGTGCCCGCTAAGAGCAGAACGTGGGCCAGCCGCCAAGCCGACGGCACCACCGCGCACGCTACGAGGGAGCTGTGTGCGCCATCTACCGACGGGCCATCACAACTACAACAACGTGTCAACTGCTCAACCTACGTCAACAAGTGTGGGCCGAACCTAACTAACTACTGTGAGAAGAGAATCAACTAATAAGTATGACGCACACTGCCCCACTACACGGCAAATCAGGCGTCTGCTTGACATAAAGAATCAATTCCGAACACTGACGACTTAACACAATTCATATCACTCAAACATACACGGGTCCTTAACCAAAAAGCCAATACTCAAGTCCGTAAACCATCAGTGGCTGTGAAGGCATCACGGCAGACCGAGTGAACACCTCGTCGTTTATAAGTACATTCATAATTTTCCTCCTTAATATTTTGTTTTGGGCTGTACTTCTAATCGCATAAATTACCAACCGATCCATCAATACGAATTAATCCTTGACACCTTCGCCACGGAGCTATGCTCACGTGGGGGAATAGCGTATCCAACCGGCTTCCTTATCAGGCGATCTGGTCCACAATTAATTAAACGTTGGCCCAAGATAAGGATATCAGGGGAGAGAGCGCACCCCACCGCACACCCTCACTCTAAGCCATTTCAGAAATCATATAATCTTTAAGTACCTTTCGCTACTGATCGCCGCACGTACTCGTGTACTCTACAGAATACTCAACTGTTCCGTGACCCAATGTGCTAACAACGTGATAAGGGTTGCTTATGGATCTATGAATGAACGCGGTACTGTGTGTGCAAATTCCAGTATAATCTTTCATAATAGAGTATCAAGGTTTTTTTGTTTTGTTTAGATGTTTTAACGTTTCTCTCTCACCAACTGAGCTCGCGTTACGCGGCGGAATTAACCACAGGTGCTGTTGTCAAAGTGATACAACCCAGTCGTTGAGGATACTGTGTTGATACTGTGCTGAAATTCCAAGACTGACAGTTGCATCTTCTAAAGTTAAAGTTTAGTTAGGAAATAAAATTGATCAATGCAGAAGTGACTGTGTGATTCTTTCCTGAAATCTATGCATAAGAACTGGTTCTGCATTGAGATATGAACTTGGTGACCTTACATAAACACTCTAATTCATACTCAGTAAATGTTAAAGCAAGAATAATTGTATTATACTGATTGATAATACGAAGTTAAACAACGAAGCCGAGTTGACTCTGGCATACTCGCATCACACTAGCATAACTGCATACGATTAATTGTATTATCCCGATTGATAACCGACCCTCGTCAACGAGGCGGGGCCTGATTATCATAAAGGCTGTCATTAACATAACCACACCCACTCGCATAAATTAATACGATTATCTCTCGAATTAGCATAATGTATATGCATAATTTCACAAATTAACATATTTTTATCAAACATTTTTATAACCCACATATACAACAGCGAGCACCCGGGTATGGTCAAAAAGTTGTAAGTCTAATTGGATTACTGTGTAATTATTATTCAATTTAATAATAGTTTTGTTTCTTCATTTTATTGACATTTTGAGTGTAGTAATTTTTCATCGGAAGCTTTTCATTTCGCTTAGATTTTATCTATACTTGTTAGTGTAGTTTTTATTTTTTATGAACAGCACCTTAAGATTTCGATACGAAAGGCCCTTTATAAAATATAGGTTAGTGGGTGGAGGGATTTTAAAACTAATAATATTTTAGACACTGTCCTGTGTGCTTTCGAGATATGAATATAGTCTCGATTTGTAGGGACCGGGGTCCTCCATGGGTCCACTAGCTGATGTTGGGAGATGGTTTCTTAGAGAAGATTCCTTTGGAGTGTGAAGAGGTCTGTCCTAGTGGAATGTGATGTTGTCTAGGGTAGGGTCTAATATCAGTTTCCAGTCTCCGCCTACGATTATCTCACCAGTTATTTTCTCTATTAGTGATGCAATGCATGAGAACAGTCTCGAGTTAATGAGAGGTGGGTAGTATATGTTCAGGAGTGCGACCTCTTTGCCCTGTAATCTGCTCAAAACAAGCACGTACTTTTCTTGCAGATGGATTTTCTGTGAAGAAAGGGATAAGGTAAATCTTGACTTAAATCTTTGTGACCGCAGGAATTCAGACTCTTTTGGTCTTTCGGTAAAGTCGGGTAGATATAAAAATAATAAAAAAACGGCACATTATTTTATTATTTTTCTATCTATGTGACTTTACCGAAAGACCCAAAGAGTAGGGAGAAGTATTTTTTTTATTTACTAAGATCATTACACCTCTGCTACTTGGTAGTATATGCCGTATGGTATACCTGGCCCACCCATTGCCTTTTATTGACGTTTAGAAAGGTGGGCTTCTTGGAGGAAGCCAATTTCTGCCTTTTGCCTGCTTAGGTAGGTTAGTACTTGTTGCTTTTAATATAATGTTGAGTTTTATAATTACGAGTTAATCTATTCTCATGGTTGGGGGTGGGAGGTGGTTTGCGCTCATCCGTTCAGTTACCCTCTTTAAGGAAGGGGGAGTTCTCTGAAAGATTGTTTGGATATTCTGATCCCAGGGGTGGGCAGGTGCAGGATAAACTCAAAATTGGGGAGGGGGGCTTATAAAGAAGGGGGGGTGGTGCAGGGTGTGATGATTGGGGGGCGGGGCAGACAGGGAGGGGTAAATAAAACAAAAGAGAAAGGATATGGGGCAAGGCTCCAATGGGATTCCAGTGTAACCAAATAATAATAAAAATGTATAATGTGCATTCCATCCTAGTATCCCAATTCGCAATGCATGGAACGCAGGAAACTAAAACAGAACCAGGGCAATCCACCAAACTAAAGTGGGAAGGCCAGTTTAAAGAGATGGGTTTTCATGCAGGCATAAATATATCTACCAGCTCTGATTTCCTGATTTCAAGTGGCAAGGCATTCCATAGCTTGGGTGCCACACTAACAAAAGCCCGACCACCAAAAGAACGCAACCTAGACCTGGGAGTGCTGAGCAATTTGAGATCAGAAGATCTTAAGGATATTGATGGAATATATACATGTATTCGTTCCTGCAAGTAATGTGGGGTGAGCCCTTTGAAAGCCTTATAGGTTACTAGCAGTATCTTAAAATCCACTCTGAATTTGACCGGTAGTCAATGAAGAGATTAGAGGACTGGTGTAATGTGCATACGTGTAAGCACTCTAGCAGCTCATTCTGAACAAGCTGGAGTCTGCCCAGTACTTTGCTCAGTATCCAAACCAGTAAGGCGTTGCAGTTCTCCAGTCGGGATAACTAAAAAATATGGACCAGTCTCTCCAAGTCAGCAGGTGACAGGAAGTGATGCATTCTGGCAATATTTATTAGGTGGAAAAGGACTTTAACCACCTTAGATATACGTGTCTCAAAGGATGACTGGTCAAACTGAACACCAAGGTTTCTGACCTCCCGTGTGGGACTGACATCGTGACCATCAATCAACAAACATCCATTAATGGAGAAATCATTAACCATCTAAGAATTTATGATGACACTCATTATAACTTGTGTCATTAAATCAGCAGGTTATTACCTGCACATCACAATAGTTAGTTACTCTTATCCAATAGTTTCCAACTTTAACAACACCAGTGTGTGCCTCTTGTGAAACAGTGTTAGCCCCACCATGCTCCAAAACCAAATAATGCAGTGTTAAACAACAAACCTGCAACCAGGCACCCACAAGGTAAACTTCCTATATGTTAGTCTTCATAGATGAAGATTCACTGTCGTGTTTATTCATTCGTAACCACACCAGATTGGATAAAACCATTCTACTTCAAAACATATTCAATATTAATAGCAATGTGAATAAGGAGAACCTGTACTCACTATTACACTTTTGGACAACATCTCAATCTGACGCTGTTGACCATGTCTTTAGTTACTGGTTATATTGGCATTAGCATAGGCATTTTGGGAATTTGACAATTTTATTATTTGTATTATTTTATTGTTATTATTTTTTTCTATCTACGTGACTTTACCGAAAGACCCAAAGAATATAAATAAGAATTATTGTATTTTTTAGAGAATTCATATTATTATTTCATACACAAAATTACTTTTAATATATACAAGCAAGTACTCACTGTGATTAGTATAGTAGGTGCGCCCATCAGTATGCACATTTTCTTCCCAGCCAGGCTGCAACCACACAGAGATGAGTTAGGCTTGTAAATAAGAATCCTTATTTAGACTGGAGGAATCTGATGAGCTATGAAGCGCTCTTTCACAGTTGTGCAGTCTAATCAAAGTGAATTAACCAGTTTAAGTCATAACTGGCTGTGATGTTTCCATCCTACGTTCCAATGTTAGTTGTTTTCAGCTCTCTGATTTTACATTACAGGTTAAATCTCTCATACTAACACAGCCACCTCGCACGCCGACGTTGCGGCAGCTCTGCGATCTTACATTTACATGATAATCTCTCACATTAACATAGCTGCTACATTAGCAGCGATGTGAAATTATCATTGTTGCTACATTGGCAGTAGTGCACCGCCCAGAACCATGGTTGCCGCCGATACACTTTGGCCACGCCCATCCCCAAACATTTATAAACATTTTGCCTTCAGAGGCTAACTCCTTTTCCTGAAGATGACCGCTTGTGTTGTGATCCAAACGTCGTAGTTTTTTGTTATTTTCTTTGAACCTATCTACGTGACTTTACCAGAAGACCAAAAGATTAGGAACACTAAACATGGGGTTTTTCTTTCTCGTAATTACTTGGCTGCTGAACCATTATTTTATAATGATAAAGGCATGCAGGCACTATCTATTGCAATAATTGAGCACTGTAAGCAGGTATTATGTAAAACTATTCAAACACCTCATTGACTATGTAACTGTGGCAACTGATCTGCAGTAAAGGGCCCAATTACAATTCTATGTAAAAAAAAAACAGTTAATTAAAACTATTCATTTCATGCAAGATTTTTCAAACGATTGTGCTGATTCACATATTCCATGTATTTGTTTTAAAAAAAAAGTTATGAAAAACATTGAAATATTTCAACCTCCATCCCTGACAGAATATTGTCTAACAGGTAGGGCAGAGCTTATAGAAATATATTATGGATTATTTTGGACTTCCCCACAGTGCGCCATCTTAAAACAATATACACAAATACTTACTGGTAGAGGGCCTAGGTCAATGCTGTCATCGTTTTGAGGCCTCGGATCAGCAGGTGGATTTAACTGGGCATTACCCTGTAAGAATGAGACATTTTCTTTAAATATACTGTGACACACATGATCAGCCTTCTATTTTTTCAAGTTCCTTTTTCATCTATTTTTTCATGTTTTCATTAAAACAGAGGTAAAACTCAGTCTGCTCTGTGGCATTGCAAAGATATGGAAATCTCACAGGTTTTTGGTGAGAGGTATACTAGCTTTTCTGGAGAATTCGGTGGGTCTATACTCACTGATTACAGTATTACACACTGGACAATGAGAAGGTTCTTTTCACCATTTACTAAGATTACATGAAAGGCATTTTTTTCTACAAGGATGAATGTGGTCCTGAGATGCAATAGAAAGTGTGAAGTTGATAGTGCAATTGTAGCCTGAGATTTAAAAAAACTCAACAGCATAACAATAATATCACGTATTTGACCACAAATATGAATACAATAAGATACGGCCATTTTTCAATCCACTGCTTGATGAAGGCCTACATGCTTGTCAGCACGAGTTGGTAAGAAGATCTACCATGCAGGATTACCAGTTGATTACACTCTTGGAGGTGATAGTACTACCCACAGGCAGTATCCATGTCAAAATTAATAGCTAAAACCTTTTTTTGTGCTTTACTCCCAACCCATTCACAAGTAAAATAACTTGGGTAGACTTTAAGAAAAGTTCAATGTTTTTCTGCACTCCATTTCACAAATTGGCAGGCTTTTTTTCTAAAGGTTGCAATGTAAACTCCAGGAATAGGTGTTACCCTTTCTGGCAATGAAATAGGTGTTAAGATGTTCAAACTCCAAATAAATACCAATTACATGGCATTAAGTCCGCATTAACCACACATAATTGTAATAAAATATGCAAAAAAATGCTACAATAATTTTAGCATTGTGTTTGAAACTGATTGGCCTACACCAGATACAGCCTTCTTTATCACCTTGTCTTGTCAGTTCGAGACCAGAGAATGCCAAAAGGTGAACAGTACAAAGGCGCACTTTTTATGCTGGCAAAGTGTTTCCATAGATAGGGTTCAATATATTTTCTTCCGGAATATCTAGGAGGCTGGCTTTGGTGTAAAAACCCAAGAGTTTGGTTTTGAAGTGTTCAATTGTTTTACCTTTAATTAAGCTACATGTACACGGCCAATTTTCTTTATAGATGGCGGATATTTTGTCCGCCATGGGAGGGTGAGATGTCATTCCTGGTTAATACGGACTGCTATGATCTATCAGGTATTGCTTGTTATGAACTAAGAAGCAAATATTTGTGCATGAAACATATTTTAACAATTAAGATCTCAAAATACTACTATACTTAATGCAAACTATATGTACAGTACAGATGTTGTTGCCTGCAGCACTAAGCAGAGGTAAAATAGGCAAAGTTTTATTCATTGGTTTTTGCAGTGATCTTTGGCACATTCAACCTGTGCGTTTAAACAATGTTCACTAATACTTGTAATGGTGATCACAACATGAATTGTAGATTGATAATAGATCATCTGGTATTCTGTGCAAGAATTGAGCTGGTAAAAGTGTCCCATCCCAAGAATACTTCGTGACCCTTAATTGAATAAGATATAGGGGTAAGGTCATCCAATCTTCTCATAATTATCCAATTCACTGAAACAAAATGTCATACATTTCATTGAAGTATACCCAAGTTATTTTACGCGTGAATTTGTCGCGATGTTGAGTAAACAACGCAGTTGCTACCATTAAGATTGATATTACCTGGTGCCTAGACTAATGTTTACTTAGTAATACAGTGTTTTAGCCTAGAAATTACTTATTGATATTTTTTTAGTCTAGTCTTTATTTTGTGATAGTGTTTAGTCTAGCATTCATCAGTAGAGTAATTTCGTCAGTGACAGTTTAACTGAGTAAAGTGTAACAGTGGCAATGACTGTAGTTATTGGTACAGTGTTAATGTCAGTGACCATAGTTCCCAGTACAGTGTTACAGTGTCAGACTGGACATTTCTGAATATAACTCGGTGAGACACTACAGTGTCAGTGACTGGAAATATCTGAGAGTAGATCTCCATAAAGTGTTACAGTACTAGGAACAAAAGACACCTAACAGTGAGATTAAACATGTTAAAGCACTACAATTGAACGGTTAAATGGATGCACAAATCAAAAGGGCACTGAATGCCAAAACCAAATAAAATAGCATGATCGTTGAACTTGATCAAGCAATTAAAACTATAAAAATACAGTACATTGTGGGAGTAATTGATAAACTAGCTAGATTTTTGGAAAAAAACAAAACATCTGAGGTTAGATTTGGCACAGAATGTAAAATACAAAAACGAATATCTGGTACTAAAGATGTATTACCGAAGCTATTAATTGCTGATATGAAAAAAAATGTTGGTCAGATGGGACGAATGATCAGCATGAGACTAAAAGAACACCAAAGGAATATTAAATACTCCCAAACACAACTGTCGGCAGTGGCAGAACATGCATGCCAACAAGGACACTCAATTTATGTTGATTATAATGTTGAGGTTTTGTGAAAAAATAGTTACTACTTGCTAAAACTAATTAGAGAATCTACAAAAATTTGGAGGAATAAGAAAATTTCTAATCGTTCTGATAGCTACAGGCGTAGTAATGCCTGGAATCATATTATCAAGTAATACACTATTTAACTACATGCATATACGTTCGATTGTGATTAACTGTGAGCAACAAATAACAGGTATTACGATTTTTTTGCACCCCAAAACGGCAGAATGTGCATGAATAGTGTGCATGGACAATGTATGTGCATCGAACATTCGCGTTGTGCATGCACATTATGTATGTTGATTGCCATGTGAATAACCCAACCGGTAATTTATATCCTTTGCCATTTATACGATACATTAACCCCCCCCCCACCCTCTGGTCTTTACATTAACAATGCACAATCAGAGCATTTATCACTCGGGGTGCATTGTCTTTGTACTTTTCGCTCTAAAACAGGCTGTCTGGTGTAGGCCAATCAGTTTCAAAGACGATGCATATATATTATCAGAGCATGTTTTGTTTGCATCTTCACCACAAGTACGTGTGATTAATGCAGAAATGATTCCTTTCAAAATGTTTCCATTTTCCGTTTGAACATCTTAACACCTGTTTTTTTGCCAGAAAGGGTAAACCCTATTTTTATTTTTCATAATTTGTGTGATCTACCAACCCTCGTCTCCAGTGCTGGATTAAAGGAATGCGCCACCACTGCCCAGCTGTTGTGTATGATGGTCTTTTGGGTGCTTATTGTTGTGCATTGTGTTTGAGAGGTTGCTGTTGTGTGTGGTTGTGGATAAGTGTTTGTTACGGGGCGAGCTGCCAGCAACAAACAGCAACACTGAAGGTGTTATAGATATGATTTAAATGTTTCTTGAATTGAGCAAGATTATTATACAAACTTGGGAAAAAAGCAAAGGAAAGGAATTCCAAAGTGGAGCAGTGTGAGGGAAGAAGCAGAAAGAAAAGTGGTTTAACTTTTTTTGGTTAAGGAACACTATTAATGAGACCATACTGTTTGGTAGACCGGGTCTGCAATATGGGTAGAGGAATAAAAAAGTGAAGCTCTTTTGTAGCTGCTTGACTGGGTGGAATGGGAGTGACTTTATTCCAAGCAACCACGCCAAGGTAACTGAGCATTGCTATCTCGCATAGGGCCTTAATTATCATTTAACTTTTTTTTACACAATTTCGGATTATACTACAATTACAAGTATTTTGGGTACTCGGGCCCCTGATCTGCCAACCCATGCCTTAACATAAATGTGAGTACCACCAGATTTTATTAATTTTTCATTCTTGATGACTGAGGAATTGTCAAGATCTACTCTGTACATGATGGATGTGATTCAGAATATGTCAGAGCACACATGTTTTTGAATTCACCCCGCTAAAATAGAGCACTCAGCTAAGCTTAGATGTTCTAAACCAAAACATGTATCACACCTTGTGTCTTTTGGTGCTGCCAAAGGAAAACAAATTCTGTACTAATGAAAGCCGTAGGTTGCTCCTGAGGATATCAGACTTACCTGTATCATATTAGACTGCATTGTTAAAGTCCTTAACATCTGGAATACAATTACAATGTTAATATTACAATTGAATAACATTTGTGCAAAGCATTAGCAATTCAAGATAATATTTTCCGATATTCAGTAAAAATATTGCATGCATCACAGATTTCAATTTATTACGTGAATGATGCAAATTCAAATGTGTTCTTAATCAGATAGATATACAAGACTTTCCACTTGTAGGTTTTTTAAGGTTTGTGTGTGAAAATGGTCCCAATATATAAATATATGGAGATAATGCCTGATTATGATGAAAAGTAGAAATAGAATCAAACAAGATATGACTCATATTTTAGCATGCCAAACGAGTGGCCATCATCAACATCACCAGAACAGAGAATAAGGTACTGGAGGAGCTACGTGAGTAAACTTACATCACCATTGTGTGGACAAGGCAATGCCACTGTTGCCAAAGATAATACCGACTGAAAGCTTCTACAGTCGGCTGCTGAACATTTTCCTTACAAAAAGAGACAATCACCCCATCTTGTCCGTCAGCCAGGAATTGTCCAGATGAGGTTGAACAGATGATACAAGGTGATGTTAACTGGATCGATAGCACACTACAGAAGCTCTGACAGGATGGTGTCCAGGCCATCAGCTTTTCCTTTGCTTAGTCGATTGATGGTTGCCTTGACCTCTTGCAATGTAGGGCAGTCAGGTGAAATACTCATTCAGTGTGGTATTGAATGAGAATCTATCGAGGTTTTGGCAAGCAGTGGCTGGTGGGTGATTTACCATTGTCAATGCTCCTGTTGGTATTCGGTCACCCCTAGTATAGTTAAACCGGGCCTTTGCTATCCGTTAAATACTTGATGGCCGCAAATTATGTTAGAAGATTGTTGCTGTTGAATGCCGGCTTCAGTAATATTGCTGCAGTACTATGGTGGTTTTCCTGATAAAATTGTGGCATCTACTGTGGCGATGATGGCATCACGTATGGCCAGGCTGTGTCCAGGTCATTTGTTTGTGTGCTAGCTTGTAAGAGGGCATATACAGTGATGGTGCATTATCCAGCTAACTATGCCTTTATGTTATAGCACTTTGATCTGACCAATAATCCATTTGATTGAATGTCAAGATGAAAGTCAGATGCCACCACATGGTGGTTGCTGTTGGCAGGGGCCTCGGCACCACGGTACACTCAGTAGGACTGGACTGGACAATTGACCTAGTGCAGCAGAGGACTAGATACAGTTCCTTTTGTGGTAATTGGATATCCAGGTCCATCTATATATGTTCTTCCTCTGAAACAAGTATCCGAGTATTGAGAGATCTTAACCACTGCAAACATCTAGGAGAATATCATATCAGTATTTTTATGGGCTGTGCTGGACCCATGCAGACCCAGTGTTTTCAAAACGAGCACTCACGGTGCCACTTACGAATTTCATATCCTCAAAGACGACTAGTTCAATATGTGGCAGTGTTGAGAATGCCATGCAGTCTATTGTGGCATATAATGTGTTTTATCAGACGAGTCCACCACATCGGTAGGTGCATAGGCCACGGAGACTGATATATGACCACCTTTATGAAGCAGTCAGGTATGTAGTAGACCAGAATACATGTGTCCAATTCACACGCAAGTTACTCACTTTATCTGATATCATCAGGGTGAAAACTTCTGTTTGGGTTGTACCTACGAAGTGGAGCAGCATATAGCTACAGACTGTGTGCCGTGTCCGGATAATCAGGTCTCTGACAATCCCACAATAACGATGTTGTACTTAACCCACTCATGCGCAAGCATAGTCTGGCATATATCATGGATGGGAAGTTTCACTAAATATAAATGTATTGCTATGCCCAGAGTAGTGTCATTATCCTTAAACACAGGTAATCTTGAACTAATGCTGCTGAAATTCTGGACTTCCAGAAAGCCATGGTTGTGTAAAAAATACTTATATTTTTGAAAGTGGAGAGACCGATATATGACAGAAGCATATTGTCTGATTATCTGTTGTGTTTGCAAAGATATGAACAATGGCCATAGCAAGTACACGCCCTTACGACATTGTATTTTACGATAATTTACAAAAGAATGGAAATCTTCGCCAATCCATTTCTTGATGTAGGCCTCCCATTGCCATGGGGGTTGTTTGAATATACTTCACTATACATATCAGTGCAGGTTAATGAAGGGGTAGCCCGAGACTAGTTCATGTATCTCTCCTTGCCTGATGTTAAAAATGGTTGGAAATAAAATTCAGGTGACTGGGATCATAGCACAGCATATTAACCAACTTACACCAGTGCTTCATTCAAATTAATATAGCATATATACTCACACAACTGTTTGTAAACAGTGTACAAAATAGCGGGACAGATGCTTCAGATTAGCCACTGAAAGGAAATCTTACCTATAACAGTATTTTTTTGTCTGTCTGTCTCTGTCTATCTGCCTGTCTGCGCACACCTTGCAACGCTTTCAACTGACAAACTGTTGGGTTTACGTTTCAACAAAGTACACGGATACAACACACTAAGCCCCCGGACAAAAAAGCACTATTTGTTTTTCGACTCCAGTGAAAATTAATGTATACTAATAAAATCACACTTTTATAACTATTTATTATATTATTACTCTGATTGCGGCGCCAAAGCACGCATCTGCGCATGGGCGGAAACGCTGACTCACGGTTGCCCCTAGCAACGCACACGAGCTCGCTCAGCGGAGACGTGAGGGAGCTTCTCCTTTGCATTAAAAAGCCGTAAGATAAAAAAAATCAAGCATACTTACTGCTGCACAAGTACACACTGAGGTAAATCCTGAACAGTGTGATGTCCTCTTCTACCCCCCCCACCCAATCGTGTGCAGTTACTACTATAGAGTTAGTAGATACTACTATAGAGTCGGTAGTTACGACTGTAAAGTCGGTAGATACTACTGTAGAGTCGGTAGATACTACTGTAGAGTCGGTAGATACTACTACAGTCAGTAAATACTACTGTAGACTCAGTAGATACTACTAAAGAGTAAGTAGGTACTACTAAGAGACAATGAAGATGGAGTCCTCAGCTCAAAGGGTGTAAACCGCCTGGCCAAGTTCCTAAGGCCTCACACTTGGCGGTCTCGGTAGGCCCCAGAGACCCGGTCCAATGGGGCTTGAGTTGACTGTGCCGGCGGCCAAACGAGCACGGGTGACTCCTCCGGGTGTTGACTCTCGAGCCCCCCTGCTCTCCACTGCCGCCAATATCTGTTGTAGATTCCACGCTGTGGCCTCCCACCTTGCCCGCTGCGTACGCTCATAGACCTGGATGGTTCTGGCCACCATCGAGGAAGAAATCTCTGTGCCAATGGCGGAGGGCAGGGCAACGCTCAATCTCCTCACCAGCCAGCCTCACTGCCACACGAAGATTGAGCGCCCCCTCAGCCACCAGTGGGAATGCCTCGCATCCCAGCACCAGCAACGCTGCCCGGCAGGCGTAGGGCGTCTTGTCCTCCATCCGCTCCCTCTGGAGAAATCTTGTGCAAGCCTCCCACGCCAGATCAGGAGCAGCCTCTTGCAACTCCCTCACTCGCCGCACCTCCTCTGCTCACTCCCGCTCTCACCTAAATATGGAGCCCCTCGGCCACGGGAGGTCCTCTGATGACAAAATGGCGCCCAACATGTGCGTGGTCCCCTGTCCAGAGCCCTCTGCTCCCACTCCAACGGCTGCTCCCGCGACATTTTCCCCGCTATACTCTGCGCCGTCCCCTGGGGTCCGCGCCTCATGTCGGCATGTGCCGGCGGTCGACAGATAGCCGCTTCCGCCTCCTTGCATAATCGCTCCCACCATCGACGCCCAGTCACTCTCTCCTCGACGGTAGCGTAGCTGCTCACCCCGCAATTTTGAGCAGCAGATGTCCCTCCAATCCGCGGCGGCTCCTCCGCTGCCTAGCAGTCATGGGCTTCTTAATCGGGTGCCCAGATCGCCGTCCTTGTCCCAATGACACTACTGGTGGGTTTCTTTATTCCCTACTCCTGACACCAAATGTAGTGTCATTTGTGGATGCGGGTGGCGTGCGGCACCAGTCGAAGATGAGGTGGTCGCAGGAGGCACCGTCCTCCTCTTTTATTGTTGTTGCCATGCTCACGCCACTACTCGGGCCCCCTCTCTCTCTCACACACGACCCCGCTCCTGTGCGACCCGTCCCAGACACGACCCTGTCCACGTTGCACCAACGGCCTAGACCGGGACAGCCAACTACTGTCCGGCTGTGCAATGATCGGGCAAAGGTGGCAGTGGCAAAGGCGGCAACGGCGACGACAGCGACAATGAGACGAATCCAATCCCAGAACTTGCAGCCCGGAGCTCTCGCTCTCCGCTGCTTATATTCCCCTAAGCGCGGCTTGGCTTCACCCTAGCCGTGCCTCCCTTCTCGAACCCTCCAGAGGGTTCCAGGGGCTTCCACACGAGGTCTACCATGACCCTTGCCCCAGTTCCTCCGCCCTGCCGGCGCACCCACGTAGCATCGTGTGCGCTAAGTGCCCACCTGCAGTTGCAGCTGCTGTCCATCAGTCAGCGCTATGTCACTACACTACTATAGAGTGGGTAGATACTACTATAGAGTCAGTAGATACTACTATAGCGTCAGTAGACACTACTGTAGGATAATACTACTGTCAGTAGATACTACTACATTCAGCAGATACTACTACAGTCAGTAGATACTAGTATAGAGTCAGTATATACTATATAGTTAGTATATACTACTGTAGAGTCAGTAGATACTACTACTGTCAGTAGATACTATTACAGTCAGTAGATAATACTACAGTCAGTAGATAATACTATAATCAGTAGTTACTCTAGAGTCAGTAAATACTACTTTAGAGTCCGTCGGTACTACTATAGAGTCACAAGATACTACTGACGCCATTATATGTAGGGTATGTAGGTATAAATGGCTATAATATAAAATTGGCTGGGGGGGGGTATAAATATTTTTCGAGGGGGGGGTCGATAATTCTAGATTTAATGCTAAGTCGGCCAATCAAATGCTAATGTTTATGCTAATTCATTTGTCAAGGCGCCTTGTTTCCTCGCACACAGCTTAAAGGTCGCGGTCTGCGCGTGGCTGTGCTTCACTCCAGCGCTGTCCTCGAGACAGCCTGATCCCTTCACCTGATGAAGGCCGCTTGTGTTGTGGCCGAAACGTCGTGATTTTTGCTGTTTTATTTTTTACCTACGTGACTTTACCGAATAGAACCAAAGAGTATGGGTCGACAATTTTCAGAAACCTTTTAGATCAACTATTTTCCCCCCACTTTCTATTACTTTTTGATTGAGGGCTTCTGCAATCCTCTTATAGTTTTGTTAACGGACAAATGGACAGACAAACGGAACGCCTGGCTTTCACAATAGCTTAGTATTTGTGTACATATATGTTATATTTTTGAAAGATATTTTCCCCCAGGGCAAAGCTGGGCGCTTGCTGCTCGTACATATATAAGTTAAGGTGCAGTTAATTACACTTCATAAAGAAGAAACAGCCAGACATTGGCAGAACAGAAACATCTTAAGAGTGGCACATGAGTCGGCTGGACGGTCAGAGAGATATAGTTCCAGACTACCAGCTGTGAGAAGGAACGACCTCTCACAGAGTAACACTAACTAGGGTATTCATATAAGGCCTTAGTTGTTAGAGTAATGAACATGTACGCAGGGGTGAGTCCATGGAGAATATTGAAAATGGTGTTCGCAATTTCGATTTAAAGCTTTCGTGACTGCAGGGATTCATCTTCTTGGTTCTTTCGGTAAAGTCACGTAGAATGGAAATTAAATAATAAAAATAAAACATAATAAAAAACAAAAATTCTCACGACGTTTCGGCCACAACACAAGTAGCCTTCTTCAGGTGAAGGAACAGAACTGTTGGGACGACAGCGCATCAATGACTGCTGCTAAGATTCGCAGCGTCTTTTAAGCTAGGTGAGAGAGGTAAAGCGCCTTGTCAAAGGAGTTTACATATCAAACAGGAGAATTTAGGATTGAAATAGCTGTATTAAAGTGTTGGATTAGCAGGGTGTTAAAGTCAGAAATTAGCATGTAACTGGGAGATTAGCATGATGTTAATGTGAGGGATTAGCATGTGACTGGTCACGGAAATAGCTATGTTAAAGTCAAAGTTTACATCTCAACAGAGGCATTTAGTATATGGACGCTAAAGGACTGCAACTACCCAACTATCATACAATAAACCAATGTGAAAAAACTAAGTATAAACTACATCAATAAAATAAATGTACTCAATATATTCTTCAATAAGTTGAGCTATAAACATAAAGTAACTGGGTATAATGAATACCATATAGTAAACTAATAAAAAACTAAAATAGAAACTACATCAATGTTATCAATAAACTCTATATACTCTCCAATCAGCTGAGCACTAACAATAAGTCGTTATACATTACAATGCCATATGGCGAAAAAATTGGTGGCGGTTTTTTTTCTTCTTTCCAACGTTAGCACCATGGAGAGCGACGAGCCTCGTTCAGACGGACGAGTCCATCCATGCTCGGAACGGAGGAGGGGGGAGAAACAGCCACGATGCGCTGCTCTGTCCTGTGTTGCATTACAACCATGCCATAAACTAGACTACTATACATTGTAATGTTATACCTTCCAATCTAAACTACATTGTATAATTTTGATTTAAAGCTTTCGTGACTGCAGTAATTCATATTCTTAGTTTTTTCGGTAAAGTCACGTTGAAGATAAACAACAAAATAATAAAATATATATAAAACAATAAAAAAAATCTCACGACGTTTCGACCATAACTCAAACGGTCATCTTCAGGTGTGTTGGTTTGCATACATTTATTTTTTAACGGCGCATTTATTTAATAAATAAAAAACATTGGCGTCACGCGCAGCGATTTGGCAGTTTGCCCAGGACTAGTCCATCTATTTTTTTTTTGAAAAGAGGAGGGGGGAGACGATTTTTTTTTATAATGTATGCTGTCTGAAAGCCACTGTAAGCGTGAACAATTAAGAACTGAAATGGTTTATCAAATCTTTCCAATGATTGCTAAGATATAATCCATCTTCTCGGTTGAAATTGTCTCTGTGCTTGTATATGTGGATAGCCTCATGAACGAATCTCTCATGGAAGCCAGATGGCTTACAAAGAACCTCCGTCTTGGAAAAGTCAATGGCATGTGAGCCTACTGAATTAGAACAATGATCTGCTACGGCCGAGGTGTTGGTCCTACCGTGTTTAAGGTCTGCTTTATGTTCACGAATGCGGTCCGAGACATGGCGTTTGGTTTCTCCAATGTAACTACTACCACAGAGGCAACTTAGTTTGTAGACACCAGGGTATTGTATGTCCGGAATCACATCTTTTACAGACGGAACCAGATCACGGATTTTATGTAATGTGTTGAAACGGACCTGGATCTTGTGTTTATTCAAGATTTTGGAGATCTTTTTTGTGATCCCAGCAATGTAGGGTAAAGTGATGGTTTTGAAAGGCTCCTCAAGAGGGTTCTTCTTCATGGTTTGAGTGATAGCTTTGCGGATTGTATAGTCGGAGTAACCATTAGCCCTAAGAGCTTGGTGTACGTGCTTGAGTTCACTGCTTATGTGTTCCTGGTCGGATATGCATTGGGCTCTATGATACAGAGTCTTGATGAGAGAATTCTTCTGTGATGGATGGTGGTGGGAATCCGGTTTCAGATAAGCATCCGTATGGGTAGCTTTCCTGTAGACAGAGTGGCTCATTGAACCATCAGGTCTCTTTTTAATTAGGACATCCAAAAAAGGTATCTTGCCATCTATTTCGACTTCCATGGTAAATCTGATGGCTGGGTGTATGGAATTGATGTGGTCGAAGAATTGGTCTAGAAGCAGGCCGGCCATGTGGCCAGATGACAAAAGTGTCATTGTCAACAGAGACAATTTCAACCGAGAAGATGGATTCTATCTTAGCAATCATTGGAAAGATTTTATAAACCATTTCAGTTCTTAATTGTTCACGCTTACAGTGGCTTTCAGACAGCATACATTATAAAAAAATTCGTCTCCCCCCTCCTCTTTTAAAAAAAAATAGATGGACTAGTCCTGGGCAAACTGCCAAATCGCTGCGCGTGACGCCAACGTTTTTTATAATTAAATAAATGCGCCGTTTAAAAATAAATTTATGCAAACCAACACACCTGAAGATGACCGTTTGAGTTATGGTCGAAAGTCGTGAGAATTTTTTTATTGTTTTATATATTTTATTATTTTGTTGTTTCTCTTCAACGTGACTTTACCGAAAAAACTAAGAATATGAATTACTGCAGTCACGAAAGCTTTAAATCAAAATTTAATCGCCTCTACGGGGAGGGTTTTCACATAACTTTAAGATCCTTCAACAAACTCCGGGATAAGAAAGCTCAGCTGATTGAGTCTCTCACCTTCCTGAAGAGATGCCGCGACTCTGGGGTAATACCAATCGCATTTACACTGACCTCTGCTGCTGTAACTTCTTCTAATGCGAAACGAATTCTTTTCAAAACTAGCTTAGCTCTTATCTCAGAAAAAATCAGACTTATACGCACAGAACTAGATCAGTTAGACAAGACACTCTACAAATCACACTTATCATTGACGGCAATAATGTCCACATCGGATTGGGAACATGTAGACAATATGACTGCCTCTTCAGCTGCTACTATGTCGACCAAATGTAAGGAAAACCTGATTTCCAAATTTAACCTCCTCTTCAACAAAAGACCGGACCCACACACCAAAAAGTTAGACGTTAATAAAGTCGTAATTAATCACAGTAACAGTTCTATTTCCGATGGTCTGAAATCCGTTTTAGCTAAAGGTCTAAACTTTGCAGTCACACCTAAACACATACCAGTTAATGATATAATTGCCCAAGTAGACGTTGCTCTCAGGGGCCTGGGTCACATCGCTGCAGACGTAGCAAGATCTGAAATCGCTGCAACCCTCAAAAACGCTAAGATGCCAGCTAGCAACCTCAGCAAAGATGAGCGTTTTGAATTATATAAATTAAAAAAGAGGAATGATATTGTAGTCCTCTCAGCTGACAAAGGCAATGCTACTGTCATCATGGATAAAATAGAATACAACAACAAAATTAAAGAATTACTCGACGATGGTAGTTATACAAAAATAAAAAGAGATCCCACCAACAGCCTCGTCACACAAACCAACAAAATAATTTCTGATTCAACCGCATTAATTGATCAATCTAAACAGTTTTCGTTGAAACCTTCTGCTGCCAGGCCACCAAGATTATACGGCTTACCAAAAATACATAAAGTTGATACACCTCTTCGTCCCATAGTCTCTACTATCAGCTCCCCCACCTACAAACTAGCTCGTTTTTTGTCTGAAATCCTGCGTCCTTTCACTGGAAAGACCACCTCTGCGGTACAAAATTCTACTCACCTGGTATCGACAATCAAGGGTATTTCCCTGTCCCCAGACGACCTGCTTGTCAGTTTTGATGTAGTTTCCTTATTCACCAAGGTTCCTGTACCTGACACCATTGCAATCATTGAAGACTTGGTTCATCAAGGACTAAACACTGAGGTACCCCCCCTGGTGAGACACTGTTTAACCAATACATACTTCACTTGGAATGGAACTTTCTACAAACAAACTGAGGGCACCCCAATGGGCTCCCCCCTTTCTCCAGTTATAGCTAACATTTTCATGGAGAAATTTGAGACTGACGCCATCCAGACTGCCACTCTACGCCCAACCTTATGGAAGAGGTACGTGGATGACACTTTTGTCATCTGGCCACATGGCCGGCCTGCTCTAGACCAATTCTTCGACCACATCAATTCCATACACCCAGCCATCAGATTTACCATGGAAGTCGAAATAGATGGCAAGATACCTTTTTTGGATGTCCTAATTAAAAAGAGACCTGATGGTTCAATAAGCCACTCTGTCTACAGGAAAGCTACCCATACGGATGCTTATCTGAAACCGGATTCCCACCACCATCCATCACAGAAGAATTCTCTCATCAAGACTCTGTATCATAGAGCCCAATGCATATCCGACCAGGAACACATAAGCAGTGAACTCAAGCACGTACACCAAGCTCTTAGGGCTAATGGTTACTCCGACTATACAATCCGCAAAGCTATCACTCAAACCATGAAGAAGAACCCTCTTGAGGAGCCTTTCAAAACCATCACTTTACCCTACATTGCTGGGATCACAAAAAAGATCTCCAAAATCTTGAATAAACACAAGATCCAGGTCCGTTTCAACACATTACATAAAATCCGTGATCTGGTTCCGTCTGTAAAAGATGTGATTCCGGACATACAATACCCTGGTGTCTACAAACTAAGTTGCCTCTGTGGTAGTAGTTACATTGGAGAAACCAAACGCCATGTCTCGGACCGCATTCGTGAACATAAAGCAGACCTTAAACACAGTAGGACCAACACCTCGGCCGTAGCAGATCATTGTTCTAATTCAGTAGGCTCACATGCCATTGAATTTTCCAAGACGGAGGTTCTTTGTAAGCCATCTGGCTTCCATGAGAGATTCGTTCATGAGGCTATCCACATATACAAGCACAGAGACAATTTCAACCGAGAAGATGGATTCTATCTTAGCAATCATTGGAAAGATTTGATAAACCATTTCAGTTCTTAATTGTTCACGCTTACAGTGGCTTTCAGACAGCATACATTATTAAAAAAAATCGTCTCCCCCCTCCTCTTTTAAAAAAAAATAGATGGACTAGTCCTGGGCAAACTGCCAAATCGCTGCGCGTGACGCCAACGTTTTTTATAATTAAATAAATGCGCCGTTTAAAAATAAATTTATGCAAACCAACACACCTGAAGATGACCGTTTGAGTTATGGTCGAAACGTCGTGAGAATTTTTTATTGTTATATATATTTTATTATTTTGTTGTTTCTCTTCAACGTGACTTTACCGAAAAAACTAAGAATATACATTGTATAATATCGTATACACAGCTCGATGTAAGCTCTAACATTATGCATTATATTGATATGTCTCCAACTAAACTTTTTCCTACATTATACGACTATACACCATAATATACACTACCATAGACAAACCCACCCTTGAATTATACAATGCATAACTTTACACTACCCTATACTTTAGACTGTAAAATATTAGACTTGTAATATTACACTGTATTATTCTACCTACCCTACTGTATACCACACTGCTGTATATCCACTATACAATTAAAATACTATATATTGCCTTATGAATTATGTTTAACATTACACTGTTATACTATTTATTATTATACAACATGCTATAAACCATACCATTGACCGTCGTGTGAAAGGTATTAAGAGGCAGTGCCAGCGAATGGACTGCGGTCTGAAAGTCACCATAAAATACAATCAATACAGAACCGAAATGGTTTATAACGTCTTTCCAATGGCTACTAAGCCAGAATCCATCTTCTCGGTTGAAATTGTCTCTGTGTTTGTATATGTGGATGGCCTCATGAACGAATCTCTCATGGTAGCCGTATGGCTTGCAGAGAACCTCCGTCTTGGAGAAGTCAATGTCATGTGAGCCCACTGAATTATAACAGTGATCTGCCACGGCTGAGGTGTTCGTCCTACCGTGTTTCAAGTCTGCTTTATGTTCACGGATGCGGTCCGAGATATGGCGTTTGGTTTCTCCAATGTAACTGCTACCACAGAGGCAACTTAGATTGTAGACGCCCGGGTACTGTATGTCTGGAACCACATCTTTTGCAGACGGAACCAGATCACGGATTTTATGGACTGTGTTGAATCGGACCTGGATCTTGTGTTTATTCAGGATTTTGGAGATCTTATTTGTGACCCCCGCAATGTAGGGTAAGGTGATGGTTTTGAATGGCTCCTCAAGAGGATCCTTCTTCATGGCTGGAGTGATGGCTTTGCGGATTGTGTAGTCGGAGTAACCATTAGCGTTGAGAGCATGGCGTACGTGCTTGAGTTCACTGGCAATGTGTTCCTAGTCGGAAATGCATTGGGCTCTATGGTATAGAGTCTTGATGAGGGAGTTCTTCTGGGATGGATGGTGGGAATCCGGTTTTAAGTAAGCATCTGTATGGGTAGCTTTCCTGTAGACAGAGTGGCTCATTGAACCATCAGGTCTCCTTTTAATTAGGACATCCAAAAAGGGTAGCTTGCCATCTTTTTCGACTTCCATGGTAAATCTGATGGCTGGGTGTATGGAATTGATGTGGTCGAAGAATGGTTGTGGTTTTCACACCTGATGATGATTGCTTGTGTTGTAGTCGAAACGTCGTGATAATTTAATAGTTTTATATTTTTATTATTTTATTGTTTCCCTTCTACGTGTCTTTACCGAAAGAACCAAGAATATGAATCTCTGCAGTCACGAAAGCTTTAAATAAAAAATCACAGTATAACAATGAAGCAAACAGAAATCAGAGAGCGGGTTAAACGGTTCAAGACCTGTATTACCCCGGAGTGTTAACCTAACAAGGCGCCGTCAACTGAACTTTTGCACGTGTCCATCATGGAATATGATTGCAGAACCACGTGACCCGATGCCAGCGACTGGCAAGGAAGCAGATACATGGATTATGTGGCTGGCTCTGTTTATGGGATTAATGCTGCTTTTGCTCGGAGTGGTGACATTGATCCTTGTTGTTGAGTACATTTATTATATTGATGTAGTTTATACGTTTTTTTCACATCGGTTTATTGTATGATAGTTGGGTAGTTGCAGTCCTTTAGCGTCCATTTACTAAATGCCTCTGTTGAGATGTAAACTTTGACTTTAACATAGCTATTTCCGTGATTAGTCACATGCTAATCCCTCACATTAACATCATGCTAATCTCCCAGTTACGTGATAATTTCTGACTTTAACACCATGCTGATCCAACACTTTAACACAGCTATTGCAATGCTAAATTATCATGTTTGATATGTAAACTCCTTTGTCAAGGCGCTTTACCTCTCCCACCTAGCCTAAAAGACGCTGCAAATCTTAGCAGCATTCATTGAAGCGCTCAGCTGATTGGAGAGTATAGAGTGTATTGATAACATTGATGTAGTTTATATTTTAGTTTTTTATTAGTTTACTATATGGTATTCATTATATAGTGTAGTGTATACCCAGTTACTTTATATTTATAGCTCAACTTATTGAAGAATATATTGAGTACATTTATTATATTGATGTAGTTTATACTTAGTTTTTTCACATCGGTTTCTTGTATGATAGTTGGGTAGTTGCAGTCCTTTAGCGTCCATATACTATATGCCTCTGTTGAGATGTAAACTTTGACTTTAACATAGCTATTTCTGTGACCAGTCACATGCTAATCCCTCACATTAACATCATGCTAATCTCCCAGTTACATGCTAATTTCTGACTTTAACACCCTGCTAATCCAACACTTTAATACAGCTATTTCAATGCTAAATTCTCTTGTTTGATATGTAAACTCCTTTGTCAAGGTGCTTTACCTCTCCCACCTAGCTTAAAAGATGCTGCAAATCTCTGCAGCATTCATTGAAGCGCTGTCGTCCTGACAGTTCTGTTCCTTCACCTGAAGAAGGCTACTTGTGTTGTGGCCGAAACGTCGTGAGAATTTTATTTTTTATTATGTTTTATTTTTATTATTTTATTTCCATTCAATGTGACTTTACCGAAAGAACCAAGAAGATGGTGTTCGCAACTTTGTAGATGAACAGGGATTGAATTTGGAGCCAGTGGGGGATCCAAGAAATTGAATAAGCTGCTCTTATTTATGAATGCACGTCAACAATTTGGCCATAGAGGAAAGCATTTCAGTAATTGAGTGAGGAGATGATGAGGGTCTCAGAAATGAGCAGGTACATTGCCTTACCTCAGGAGGCATTTGTGCACACAATCCAAACAGATTTGACAACATCTGAAAGTACAAGTAAATGCAATCTTAACACAGCATATTTATGTATTGCAACGTATTAATGGTCAAATTGTTGTTTGTATGCATTTCATTCAACTAATTGAGAGGTAAAGTTAGAAACTTATATATTCACAGTTTTCAGTACAGGAGCATTACCTCTAGGAGTGTAAGATACATGTATATTACAGCCGTTTTCTTTTTTATATTGCATGTCATAATTTAAAAACTCAGTCGATGTATTTTAATCAGTAACATTTGAAGTTTTGATTTAAAGCTTTCGTGACAGCAGGGATTCATATTCTTGGTTCTTTTGGTAAAGTCACGTAGAAGGGAAACAATAAAATAAAAAAAAATATCAAACACAGCAAGAATTGTTTTTCTTGCTGTGGTTTTCACACCTGATGATGATTGCTTGTGTTGCAGTCGAAACGTCGTGAGAATTTTATTGTTTTATATTTTTATTATTTTATTGTTTCCCTTCTACGTCACTTTACCGAAAGAACCAAGAACATTTTAAATAATAATATCCAATTTTGAAAAGCATATTGTGTGGAACAGCTTTAATGTGAAACATATTCACCCTTGTTCGTGTGGTATTCAGTGCAACTTACATCAGGAGACATGGTCGCCATTGATCTTGTTATATTTGCAGTCAGCTAAAATGAGAATAAACCCCAAAAACCAAACAATGTAAAACATACACTGTTAAAATAACTTACATCAGTGATGAGGAGAAATTATGCACAAGTATATTAGACATTTTAGAAGTTAAGTTTTCTGGTCTGACGAGGTTAAGATGGCTGGGGTTGATACATTTTTTATATATATTTTTCGAAATTCTGACATTTAGGAGCATTGATATAATTGACAGATGTATTGCTTTTTAACACATAGGCTTTCGCGACCAATATCATCTATAATACAGGTTCTTTTTGGGGTAGATCGCTTAAATATATGAATGTGTCTATAAACCCACCACCACCTGACACAGACAATTAGTAAGGTTTTTCATGTAAACAGAACATGCCAATTCGATAGTACAGCAACACCGGTGTGTTGGAGAGCAAAGCTACAACATTCAGAATCTGAGTATGACGTTTCGCCAGTGATTACAACTAACTTCATCAGGCGACAGCTAGATTTGTGAAGACATCCTCCTGTTTCGATCCTTAAATAGAGGGGTAGATGTGATGACGGCACTTGTGAGCACTTCTTGATCGATGTGGGGGGGGTTAATATAAATAATAATGGGTATACATTGCCGGTTGGGTTATTTATATGGTCAGTTTAACACGTAGGCTTTCGCGACCAATATTATTCATAATAAAGGTTTTTGGGTTAGATCGCGTTATTTATAAATGTGTCGTAACCCTCCACCACCCGACACGGCCAATCAGCAAAAAAGTGTCACGTTGACAAAAGACAAATAGTTCACTACTTTTGCCCACCGGTGTGTTGAAGAGTGAATCCACAACATTTACAGTTTGAGTACGACGTTTTGCTGGTAATTACATCCAGCATCATCGGGCAATTCGCCAGAATGGTAAAGCCCTCGCTTGCTCCCGGTCTTAAATAGAGCAGCAGGGTGACGTCATCATTTAACTCATTTCAGGTGCAGTGATTTGAGGCCGAGGGGGGGGGGGGGTATTGTAATTATATAATCGATTGGTAATCAGTCAATGGTTATGATTAGGAATGAGTTGTAGATTAGTAATTAGTTGTAATGTGTGTTATTGTGATTATATGCTACGTTAGTAATCCGTTAATTAGTATGTGTTTCTCCTATAAGCAATTGTAATATGTATTATTTAATAATACGCTTCCAAGCCACACTAAGCCTGTAGCTGTCAGAGCGATGAAAGTTATTTCTATTTATCTCAATTTCAATGGATTCTCTAATTAGTCTTTGCCAGTAATAATTAGTTTTACACAACACTTCAACGTTATCAAAATCAATTGAGTGTCCTTGTTGACAAGCATGTTCTGCCACTGCCGACAGTTGTGTTTGAGATAATTTAATATTTCTTTGATGTTCTTTTAGTCTTATGCTGATGTTACGTCCCGTCTGTAGTGCTTCTTTAACACGTGCTTCTTTAACACGTTAAAGAAGCACTATGACAGAATGGCTACAATAATGCTCAAATTAACAGAGCACTGAATGCCAAATCACGATTGCAAAGCAATACTGCTGAAAGCGATCAGATTGTTAAAACAATTAAAATTCCATATATCTCAGGAGTAACTGACAAATTAGCCCGTATTTTGCAAAAGCAAAACATTACAGTAAGATTTGGTACAGTACACAAAATAAAATAAAAACTAGTATCTTGCACTAAAGAAGCATTACCTAAATTATCAACAGAAGGTGTATATCGGATTGTTTATGTGGCAGATGCTATATTGGACAGACGGAATAGCCCTGTTAGCCGAATGGCTCACAGGGCTATACCAAAAATAAATAGACCTCGAACAGTTGTTGAGATTTGTGCCAACTGGAAGTCCTTTGTAAGTATTATTTGAAAGCACTAGCCACATCAAGGATGTGTAAGGTCCTCTGTCTTTCTGAGGTAAACGGTGCAGGGCAGTGTCCGGAGATGTAATTACTGCTGCTAGTGGAATGTAGAAGTCACCTTCGGCAAGAACTGGGGTGATATTGACAGAACTACATTGTCAGACTAAAAGTATATGAAGAGAGGGTGAACTAGAGGTGCCTGGAGTTCCACCACCCTTCTGGCCAATGTAATTGCCACCAGAAACACTGCTTTTAGGGATAAGAGATGTTCTGAGGGCATGGCCATTGTTTAAAAAAAAAAGACAGCATAAGAACATCTAACACGATCCCAAGTAGAGACCGAAGATGGAAGACATGGTTTTTCCAGAGTGACATCCCTTATCGGTCTTGACAGCATAGATGCAGAGCCTACTAGCATTTGTTGATCTTATTCACACCATATGTAGCCAACTGTGCTAATCGGAGGTGTGGGGGAAGGACAACAAACGAAAAATACAAAAAGCATGTTGTTGACACGGTCATGGAAAGCTAAAATAGCCGAGAGGCATTCTTTAAAAGAGGCCACGCCAGTGAGCGAACACTCCCCAATGTCTGGTATACACGTGGCCTGTGGAAGGCTTTCTTAATTTTTGGAGTGCCTGCACCTCCTCTGAGAATCCTTGGTGTGGAGAGCCTTACCCTCTCTAGTTAGTCAGCTGAAAATGCCTCGCATCTGGATAGATGATGTCGTGCTAACTCAAGAGGTGCTCCCAGGCTGTTAGAGTCCAGGTTGGCTGGCACAGCAGGTCTTATTAGAAGCATGGACTTCCTTTACCTTCTGATTTTGGCGATGACCCGGGGTAACCCGGGGTATCAGTCCAAGATAGGAAGGCATACAGATTGCTGCTGGTCCATGGCACCATGAACGCATCGACTGCCAGTGCTCCAATGGCACGGAAGCAGACGCTGGTGGTTGTTGGTCGACATGAAGGACAATTTGAAGTGTACTGAAGCAATGTTGTAAAAATGTCAACAATGGGATGTAGATGCCAATCCCATGGATCAATCGACCCCTGGCTGAGTGCATTGGTGACAATCTTGTCAATTCCCACCAGGTGGGTCACTTGCAGTCATTTGGTGAGACTCCGCCCTGCTGAGAAGCTCCCATTATTCTTTCATGTGGGGCTGAAACCGTGGCAGTAATTGATTGCCACTGCCATTGTGTTGTCACAGCGCATAGGGATGGATCTTTGATAAGTCTTCTGTTGAAGTGCGGAATTGATAGCTGAATGTACGTAGGAGATTGGGGTGGACTGTCTGTTTTTCCAGGTACCGTCAGGGTCACTGGCGCTTGTCTTTGCGGTTTCTGCCCTGTTAGTCATGCCATTGGGACCATTTCGTCTTGGGTCTTTTTTATTGGGATGGACAAAATGGGACTTGTATGCTGGACATAAAGGACACCATGTGACGAATGTTTTGCTGAGTAAAAAGACCTGAGGCAAAAATAACAAAGGGACCTAGTGGGCTCCTGCTTGGCATCATCTACCTTCTTGAGGCATTTTGGGAGATCCTTACTCAAAAGGATGTCCTTCAATGGGCAGAGTGTTCAAAACCGCCTTGGAACTTGTTGCCAATTTGGATCCGTATAACCAGATGTGGAGCCAACTGCTGTGCCTTGAACAGCAATGCTGAGGTTTCTCTTCCAGCGTTGATTCTGAACTTCCAATGCATAACTTGAGAAGAAGTTTCTCATGGGATGGGCTGTTTTAGTCAGCTTGGTTCATTCCTGTGTGATCTGTTGACATACGAACTCCAGAAGGGGCAGCATTTAATTGCTTACAGGTATGTGCCTTGTAACATTATGTAAGTGTCAGTTGATTCCTGATATTCCTGCTGAGGCAGTCTGAGTTTCTGGTGTATCCTTTTTCTCAAGGTATTGATGGTGTCCTAAGGCAGCTGTCATCTTCTGGTATTTTCCTCATCGTACCAGTGCTTGTCTCACCCCCAATCCTGAGCAGGACACCAATTCCCATCTGGCCCAACTTTCCCATGTTGCACAGTTGCATAGTTCCTCATGGACAGCCTGGTTCATGAGTTCACGTAGTTGTCCTTTGTCGACTTTGACCGAGGGTCCTGCTTCTCCATGGTGTCCTGTATGATGAACTCTCAGAGCTGGAACTCCTCTTCTCCATGGTGGAACATGGTAGTATCATCTTCCTTGTACCAGAAACTGTGCAGTCACTCAGCTGGTGCTGTTCGATGTCCTCCACAGCACCTAGCGGGCAAGTGGCCGACATTGTTGGGTGGCATCCATGTCGGCACCAGCAATCTCACAGGAAAATGGCCAACGTTGGGTGGCTCCTTTCGTGGTATCTATATAGGCCTGAGTTGCAGTGGCTATGGCAGACCACCAGGGTTGCCCTTGAGCTGCTGGAAATGCAGATTAATGAGGGCGATAAGAAATGGCTGTAGACGGCCTTTGGAGACCTGTCTCTTTGGTGAAGTGTGCCGTGCTGATGTGTCCATAAGTCTCCTCCCCTGCTTCTGCGGAGGGGCCGAGTGCGTCTGCTCGGGTATGCAAAGCAGTCCCACTCTCGTGACTCATGCAGGTTGTGAGTGGGGCTGCTGTGAACTGAAGCGCTGTAAGGTGCCTCATGGTGAAGGCTTTTGAGCAGATGTGTGGTGTGGGCTGCAAGGCGATGCTGAACTGTTTGCTGATACGCGGTAGTAGCTTGAAACACCATGAGAACTGTCAGCCGACATGTGCCACAGATAATTATTATTTGCTGATGAGGTGGGGGCTATCTTCCAATGGGCTGCTCAAGTTGTTTGCTGATAGGCGTCTTTGGTTGTATGGTGATGTGCAGAGTGGCCTGTTTGTGCGGTGTGGAATGTACCCTTCAGCAGAAGTGCAGTTGGGATACAGAGTGAAGCACGCCTTAGGCTGTGGTGAATTTTAGCACGAGGCTGTGTGCGTATACACAGTGAGCACTGTAATCCTTGGCCCCTGCACAATACAGGCTCTGGAGTGCAGCGCTGATTAAGCAGGGGAAGAGAGAGGTTTAGGGTGACCTTGTACTCTCTCTCTGGATGCCTCGGCCACGTAGCAGCAGAGGTGCTATGGGTGTAACCATGTGCATGCATTTAAAGTTGAAGATTCCCACCTCTGCTGTCAAGTGACGAAAGAGCCAGCAGCAGGAATAACATGCACCTGCTCGTGGATCTCAGAGCTGCACTAACTAGCGAGACATTTTCTGTGCCCCCAAAGCTCCACTAGTGGGATGCTGGCACAATCCTGGCATGATTCTTTATTACGACTGGAGCCCAAACATGGAAATCATTGTTCATGTTGGTCCAGTCTATGAAGTTTAGCTCCACAACAGCAGCACCTCAAGGCACGCGTGAGGCCCATGGGAACAATAAAGTAATGTTTTTGTTAATTATGTCTCGCGTATGTGAATAATTAACACGAAATGTTACGTAGATAACTAAACAGCAGGACAGAAAGGAGAAAAGCTAAACATAGTTTTGTGGCTGTCCTTGCTGGAACCATTCCCTTGTTTTCATTACTATTTATAAATATATACGTTTTACTGTAAGGTGGCGAAGTCCACAATGCACCCTTCCGTAGTTCAGAGATTAAATGAGGGATTATGGGTAGAGGGCAGGGTAGGCCAGGTGGCAGGGGCACCCACTCCCTAAGGGACTGCCTCTAAACCGTCTCTGCACACGTTTGTGACCCGTGCCAGTAACTGGTAATGTTTGGGGTATTTACAAAGATACAACTGGTTTTGTGTTCGCTTCAACAAATGCTGCTGGTTAATGTAAAGTTTGAATGTCAATTAGCTAACATTATTTTATTTCGAGATACCCAGAATTCACCCCTAGAGTGAAAAATAGTTTGATCGTGTTTAAATTCTGTACCCAAGGGAAAACCCCTGGCTCAAGTTCCATCCTTCTTATTTGATCCTTCTGCCTCATTTCCACTTTGCACTTACCACACTCCATATCGGAGTTCTGGGGCCAGTACTGCGGAATATATTAAGATGGTTTCCGCTTGCCGTTTTCAAAGGTGTGTATGAGATGGTACTATCACTGGATGAATTTTCAAATCATATCCAAGATACAGTATGTAGTAATGTGAAAAAGCCAAGTGGCTGTAAGAGGAGGTCGAAAGATTTAATGCCAAAATGTGACCTTTGTGATATTCCTAATTATTGTGAATGGAGACATCGGTACAACTTTACTAATGTGTTGATGAAATTATACTTCATTAATATGATAATCTGGTCCTAAACTTGTTAGCACAGTGGGTGTTTTGTTTGACTACAAACCCATTATTAAACAGAACATTTCACATATAAGTGTATGAGGCTAAACTAACGTTCCTCTTACTGTTAGTGTCTGAGAGCTTAACTTGAAATATCGACTCTTCAGGGAGGATAGGATTATCATGGCAGCATACAGTATGCAACTTGGAAGTTCAGAATATAACATCATCAAAGCATTGCAGATTTTCTTTAATGCTATAGTACACAAAGCCTAGTTTATGGATATCGCACGTTTTTAGAAGAACCATTTCAGAGCCAATAAAGATGGTAGCCAGAGGTTTGCGGCCAAGAGGAAAAAATGGTTTGACAATGCAAAAGGTGATATCGGAGGTTGTTAATGCAGCAGTTTTAAGATCTTTAACAAGTAAGCTATGGTGAGGTGTTGTGACATAATGGCATTGCTTGTGAAGACTTCCAGAATTTCTGTATAAATCCACTAATTCACTTAAAAAAATGTATAACACAAACATTGTATTCAGAAATATATTTTAACCAAGCCAGGTTCAGAATCGGCTAAAAATGTCTGCAATCAAGTGCTTGCTTTGACAAGCCACATTGAGCCAGGCTTCAAATGTCCACTCACAACAGCAAGAGCATTTGTCGACCTCTCCTCAGTATACATTACCATATGGTGAAATAGTCTTCTGCTAAAGCTTGTGACAACTGTGCCTTGCCGCCCAAAAAAATGACTCATCAAATGAATGCTAGGCGACCGATGGTTAACCGTCTACCTTGAAGCTGCCAGCAGCCCATGAAAAGTGAATGGACTGCTGCAGGGATCTGTTCTTGCCCCAGTACTGTTCAATCTATATACCAGTAACATTCTAGCGACATCCTATTGCAAGTTCACGTATCCGGATTACATCGCGCAAGTCCTGCGAGCCTGGAGAATAGAGGACACTTGAAAACCCTCAAAATAAATTGGAACCAAAATGCTTCCAAGTGTGATGTCTCCATCTTCCATCTGAACGACAGCCAAGCCATTAAAACGTTAAATGTCAATTTCTGTAGAATACCGCTAACACATGACTGTCATCTAGGAGTCTACTTGTTCCTTGGATTGTTTTAAAAAAAAAAAAACTAGCATTGAACTGTAATACATTCCAAAAATGTTAGCTTTTCCATCCTGCTTCGTTTGACAATATACAGTGAGGGAAAAAAGTATTTGATCCCCTGCTGATTTTGTACGTTTGCCCACTGACAAAGAAATGATCAGTCTATAATTTTAATGGTAGGTTTATTTGAACAGTGAGAGACAGAATAACAACAAAAAATCCAGAAAAAGGCATGTCAAAAATGTTATAAATTGATTTGCATTTTAATGAGGGAAACAAGTATTTGACCCCCCCTCAATCAGAAAGATTTCTAGCTCCCAGGTGTCTTTTATACAGGTAACGAGCTGAGATTAGGAGCACACTCTTAAAGGGAGTTCTCATAATCTCAGCTTGTTACCTGTATAAAAGACACCTGTCCACAGAAGCAATCAATCAATCAAATTCCAAACTCTCCACCATGGCCAAGACCAAAGAGCTCTCCAAGGATGTCAGGGACAAGACTGTAGACCTACACAAGGCAGGAATGGGCTACAAGACCATTGCCAAGCAGCTTGGTGAGAAGGTGACAACATCTTCTTTGGTTCTTTCGGTAAAGTCACGTAGAATGAGAATAAAATAATAAAATAAAACAATAAAATTCTCACGACGTTTCGGCCACAACACAAGTGGCCTTCTTCAGGTGAAAGGAACAAACCTGTCGGGACGACAGAGCTAAAATGTTTCATTTTATTATTTTATTCTCATTCTACGTGACTTTACCGAAAGAACCAAAGAAGATTAATCCTTGCAGTCACGAAAGCTTTAAATCGAAAGGTGACAACAGTTGGTGCGATTATTCGCAAATGGAAGAAACACAAAAGAACTGTCAATCTCCCTCGGCCTGGGGCTCCATGCAAGATCTCACCTCGTGGAATTGCAATGATGAGAACGGTGAGGAATCAGCCCAGAACTACACGGGAGGATCTTGTCAATAATCTGAAGGCAGCTGGGACCATAGTCACCAAGAAAACATTTGGTAACACACTACGCCGTGAAGGACTGAAATCCTGCAGCGCCCGCAAGGTCCCCCTGCTCAAGAAAGCACATATACATGCCCGTCTGAAGTTTGCCAATGAACATCTGAATGATTCAGAGGACAACTGGGTGAAAGTGTTGTGGTCAGATGAGACCAAAATGGAGCTCTTTGGCATCAACTCAACTCGCCGTGTTTGGAGGAGGAGGAATGCTGCCTATGACCCCAAGAACACCATCCCCACCGTCAAACATGGAGGTGAAAACATTATGCTTTGGGGGTGTTTTTTCTGCTAAGTGGACAGGACAACTTCACCGCATCACAGGGACGATGGACGGGGCCATGTACCGTCAAATCTTGGGTGAGAACCTCCTTCCCTCCGCCAGGGCATTGAAAATTGGGTCGTGGATGGGTATTCCAGCATGACAATGACCCAAAACACACGGCCAAGGCAACAATGGAGTGGCTCAAGAAGAAGCACATTAAGGTCCTGGAGTGGCCTAGCCATTCTCCAGACTTTAATCCCATAGAAAATCTGTGGAGGGAGCTGAAGGATCGAGTTGCCAAACGTCAGCCTCGAAACCTTAATGACTTGGAGAAAATCTGCAAAGAGGAGTGGGACAAAATCCCTCCTGAGATGTGTGCAAACCTGGTGGCCAACTACAAGAAACGTCTGACCTCTGTGATTGCCAACAAGGCTTTTGCCACCAAGTACTAAGTCATGTTTTTCAGAGGGGTCAAATACTTATTTCCCTCATTAAAATTCAAATCAATTTATAACATTTTTGACATGCCTTTTTCTAGATTTTGTTGTTGTTATTCTGTCTCTCACTGTTCAAATAAACCTACCATTAAAATTATGGAATGATCATTTCTTTGTCAGTGGGCAAATGTACAAAATCAGCAGGGGATCAAATACTTTTTTCCCTCACTGTACCTATAAATATACAAAAAATGTGCTCACTTACCTCAGATCCTGGATTTCCAGACACCTAATAAAACAATAAAGTATATCAACGTAGTTAGAAATAACAATAATTTGAATGGGACAAAAAAACATAATGTGAAAACGATATCAAAACAATAATAGAAAATGGTAGTCAAAATGACAAACCAATGATATATTGCTAGGCTAGCCATGTTACATTAACTTTGCAATATTACCAAAACAAAAATTATTCCTTGAAGGTCTAAAATCAACCAATCAATTCCACAACCTTAAACTAGTATTTCTGGTACGAAATAACACATTTGTCAATACTGTACTTAAATAATAACAGCATAGAAGCTTGTACGCTAATATATATTTACACTCACAACTATTAGTGGTACAATATGCAATGTGAAATGTGCTTTGACATTATAAGCATATTTTATTGAATTCTTATGTTTTATCTGTTTAAAACAGTATCATGTTTACAAACATGACTCATACAAATGTAAAGAGTGATGTCACAATACTACAACAAGTCCCGTGAGAAGGGGAGAGAGTGGCTACAGAAAGTGCAGTAAGAAACCTAGACTATTCACTGGAAGCATAATAATCAATTGAATGTTGCACAGTGTATGAGGTGATGGGTGTCACGTCTATTAAAGTATGAACTGCTGGAAACAGCAACTTTATGTGATATGCATATCCAGGCTAGAATACAGCACCCCTTGGCAGACCAAAAAGGGGTGCTGCTGGGCAGGGGGGCGTTTGTGACATGCTTTTTAAATCAAATGTACTGACAACACCCTATATATGACTCGCGTCACTTTCTATGATCTTTTTATGCTGTGGTGTTCACACGTTTGCATCGTATATAAATTCTGGGTAATCTCAGAATGCATAGCAATGTTTGGTGGAATATGCTGGATAATAATTTGATATACACCTTCCACACATAGCCCCTTAGAATTATATAACGAAGAGATGGCAGAATTTAACATTTGTCTGTTGCAAGGAAAATAAATTGGTGCGGGAGTATATTGCTGGAAATATCTCTATCCAGTCCTAAACTGTTTATGCAGAAAAAAATTGGAGTACATCTTAGAATCTAAATCTGTATTTATCCTAGAGGAATCTATTGAACTAAAGCTAATTTCACAGATTTCAGTAGAGGTGGGTCATAAAGCTACAACAACATCTTCATCTGCATATCACTGCTGGAACATTCACGGACTTCTTGCTATTTCAAAAGAACATTACTAATCATGAGACGTTAAACTATAATCTTCAAATCTCTAAAATTCAAGGACTGTAACATTTACAATTCTACCTGCTTTTCAAGAATCCCTACAAAACTTGCAGAAGCACTTTTCCTTTCATCCTTTGCAGAGACAGGACAATTCTTTCCAGGTGCCAAATTTTCTTCCACCACACAAATACATCTGCTTCTACCTCTTTTCTCCCATATTCTGTCTCTCTTTTCTTGATTCACGGACTCCACATTTTCCCGTTGAGTACTACACCTACGTGACTTTACCCAATAGAACCAAAGAGTATACTACAATGGCACATTATCTACTGCTGTAAATTAACTCGCTTCTCTCAAGCCCTCTTCTAGAACATCCCTGGGGCCATGGAATACAACCAACCTTCTTGAACATAAAATAATTGGCCATAGACAGTGGAAGTAATCCAGCCATCATTTATGTCCTAGTAGATACGTTCCAGATGCGTGGTTGTTCTTTATGGATGTTTATTGAACAGTCCAACATATGCAGAGTCACCTGGCATAAAGACCTGGTTCACCCCGATCCTTTCATCCTTTTCCTGCCTCTCCCCTTCAACTCTCTTGGCCAATCACCTACTACCCCAATGACCTTATCCCCATCCCTGATGTAGTGCAGGTGCTGATGATGTAATCAATGAGTTATACACATGCCCAGGCTTGTTCTGCTTTTGTGACCGCCACAATGGCATCCCCAATGCTATTATCAGTGTGTGTGCTTAGCCACCCTTTGTGAAGAAGTAATTCAGGCAGTTAACCATTAACTGACCCTCTGTGTTGCCTGTACTGGGATGAGCGCTGGATTATAGAATATACTTTTACATTTTGACTGGGATATGGTGAGCAAAATTTTAGTTTTAGAAAATGCTTGGATATATTTAAAGAACCAATTTATAAAAGTAATTGACAAACATGCCCCCTTTAAAAAAGGTTCAGCATAAAGGGTGATCATCCTCCGTGGTTTGATCCAAACATTTCTGAATGAATGAAAACTATAGATATATCCTGGAATAATGCAAAAAACATCAAACAACTTCCCTGACTGGATTACCTATAGAACTCTAAGAAATAAATATACTGGGAAAATAAGATATGCTAAATTTCATATTATAAAACTATTCTCAATTCACAAAAAAATCCAAGACTTTTCTGGCAAACATCCAATTCAACTGAAAACAAAGGGAAGCAAAACATTTTCGACTAAAAAAAGATCTTACAGGATGACAAAAAACTGCTCACAAGACTTTGTAAATGTATGTAATTCTCATTTTGGATCAGCGGGACATATCTTTGACAAAACACTCGAGTAACATATCTCTGAATACACCACTGTTCACATCACTCACTTCTACCTCTTATAACACAAACCCTAAAAATGTGAGTGAAAGTCTTCGACCATACTTCCCGTTTAGTCCCATTATCTGAACTGGATGTACTACATACACTAGCATTAACGATAACATGGTCATCCATGGGAGAAGACAAGTTACCTGGATATGCACTTGTGGCTGTGGCAGATCTTATCTACAAACCCCTCGCACACATTTTCAACCTTTCACTCACCGAAGGTTCATTTCCATGAGCAGAATTTGCTCTTATTTGTCCAGGATATGAAAATGGCACCCAAAAGACCATAATAAATATAAACCAATCTCTGTTCTTTCACCAGTTACTAAAATATTTGTAAATATACTTAATTCACAAACTGCACAGTAGCCAGTGGTTTTTGAGAGGATTACTGTACCACCACAGCTATGATGGATGTATTTCTTTTTTTCTTAAGCAACCTGCATAAAGGCCACTACTGCTGTGCACTATTCATTGACTTGATATTGTACTCCCAAGACTACATCAATTGAAAAATTCAGACAGTATAATAAAATGGTTCAAGGGTTACCTTTCAGAACATCTTGTCCACACATAAAATTAAGAAAGGGTCCGATTCTGTTCTCCTTATATTCAAATAGTCTTGGACTCAACTTAAATCACTCAAAACTAAATATCTTTGCCGATCACACTGTCATGCTAGTAAATCTGCAAACAAAGTCAAACAATCTCCGACATGATTTCCACTTAGTTGAATAACAATTGTAATCACTAAAATTGCTCCTAAATCCCCAAAAAACTAATATCATGCTATTATATTTTTTTTTAATCCAGTTGAATTCCCTTCACCTTTTAAAGATATTAGAAACAAAATCATTGAACAAATGAAGTGTGTAAAAAAATAGGATTTACATTCCAACCCCAAATTGATCGTATCTTGAAGAAAGTAGGGTTTTTTTCGAAACATTGTTTTCCTACTGGATTGCGCCTGCAAATTGTTGAAGCCATCATTCTACCACTGTGACACTGCTTAAAGATCAGCTACTAATGAAACACTGTCAGAGTAAACCCACTTCATTATTCTACTCTTTGATTTGCACTGGACCTATACTTCAAATCCAATAAACATCACTTAATGCAAGTGTAGTGAGTTCGACTGAGTTGCAGATGTAGACACGGAGACAACACATTTATTTAACTCCAGCACACGGGGTAACTTCCCCTTAACAGAATAACAACCTATGGTGGTGACCACCAGGCTAACTACACTAATTACAACGTAACTAGCTACTACAGACCGGCACCAACAGCTTGGGTCCAGGTCCACGTGTTGGAGACTCGTTGAACGTAGAACTTAGAATATAAACGAAGGTTTATTCCAGGATGAACAACAACAACCCTGGTCCCTCTCGGAACCCGGCTTAAATTCTGTGTGGCGTGGCTGGCTCCGCCCCTGGCCACGACCACTTTCCAGAACCCTCGGGAAGGATCTGGATCCCAACCACGTGACCCCCCCCCCCACCCCTTCACATCGATACAGGCGACGCACAGTCAATTCACTTTAATATTTATAGGATGGGGCTAGTGGAAAGACCACATGTTCAGCAGACGGTGGAAGAGATTTTGCAAGTAGATGTAATATCTCCCTTGATGAGCCCATGTGGAGCACCTTGTTGTGTTGAAGAAACTGGACGGCTCATTACATATTCTTAGCTCTTTCGGTAAAGTCACGTTGAAGGGAAACAATAAAATAATAAAAAATATATAAAACATTTAAAGCTTTCGTGACTGCAGTAATTCATATTCTTAGCTCTTTCGGTAAAGTCACGTTGAAGGGAAACAATAAAATAATAAGATTATATATAAAACAATAAAAATTATCAAGACGTTTCGACCATAACACAAACGGTCGTCATCAGGTGTGTCGGTTCGCATTAATTAATTAATTTTTAAACGGTGTATTTATTTATAAAAAACGTTAGCACCACTTGCAGCGATTTGACAGTTTATTTAGAAGGACTAGTCCATCTATGTTCTGAAAAGAGGAGGGGGGAGACGAAAAATTAATGTATGCTGTCTGAAAGCCACTGTAAGTGTGAACAATCAATTAAGACCTGAAATGGTTAATCAAATATTTCCAATGATTGCTAAGCCAGAATCCATCTTCTCGGTTGAAATTGTCTCTGTGCTTGTATATGTGGATAGCCTCATTAACGAATCTCTCATGGTTTGCAAAACACCTCTGTCTTGGAGAAGTTAATGTCATGTGAGCCCACTGAATTATAACAGTGATCTGCCACGGCCGAGGTGTTGGTCCTACCGTGTTTAAGGTCTGCTTTGTGTTCACGAATGCGGTCCGAGACATTGCGTTTGGTTTCTCCAATGTAACTACTACCACAGAGGCAACTTAGTTTGTAGACACCAGGGTACTGTATGTCCGGAATCACATCTTTTACAGACGGAACCAGATCACGGATTTTATGTAATGTGTTGAAACGGACCTGGATCTTGTGTTTATTCAAGATTTTGGAGATATTTTTTGTGATCCCCGCAATGTAGGGTAAAGTGATGGTTTTGAAAGGCTCCTCAAGAGGGTCCTTCTTCATGGTTTGAGTGATAGCTTTGCAGATTGTATAGTCGGAGTAACCATTAGCCTTAAGAGCTTGGTGTACATGCTTGAGTTCACTGCCTATGTGTTCCTGGTCGGATATGCATTGGGCTCTATGGTACAGAGTCTTGATGAGATAATTCTTCTGTGATGGATGGTGGTGGGAATCCGGTTTCAGATAAGCGTCCATATGGGTAGCTTTCCTGTAGACAGAGTGGCTCATTGAACCATCAGGTCTCTTTTTTATTAGGACATCCAGAAAAGGTAGCTTGCCATCTTTTTCGACTTCCATGGTAAATCTGATGGCTGGGTGTATGTAATTGATGTGGTCGAAGAATTGGTCTAGAGCAGGCCGGCCATGTGGCCAGATGACAAAAGTGTCATCCACGTACCTCTTCCATAAGGTTGGGCGCAGAGTGGCAGTCTGGATGGCGTGGGTCTCAAATTTCTCCATGAAAATGTTAGCTAAAACCGGAGATAGGGGGGAGCCCATTGGGGTGCCCTCAGTTTGTTTGTAGAAAGTTCCATTCCAAGTGAAGTATGTATTGGTTAAACAGTGTCTCACCAGGGGGGTACCTCAGTGTTTAGTCCTTGATGAACCAAGTCTTCAATGATTGCGATGGTGTCAGGTACAGGAACCTTGGTGAATAAGGAAACTACATCAAAACTGACAAGCAGGTCGTCTGGGGACAGGGAAATACCCTTGATTGTCGATACCAGGTGAGTAGAATTTTGTACCGCAGAGGTGGTTTTTCCTGTGAAAGGACGCAGGATTTCAGACAAAAAACGAGCCAGTTTGTAGGTGGGGGAGTTGATAGTAGAGACGATGGGACGAAGGGGTGTGACTACTTTATGTATTTTTGGTAAGCCGCATGATCTTGGTGGCCTGGCAGCAGGTTTCAACGAAAACTGTTTAGATTGATCAATTAATGCGGTTGAATCAGAAATTATTTTGTTGGTTTGTGTGACGAGACTGTTGGTGCGATCTCTTTTTATTTTTGTATAACTACCATCGTCGAGTAATTCTTTAATTTTGTTGTTGTATTCTATTTTATCCATGATGACAGTAGCATTGCCCTTGTCAGCTGAGAGTACTACAATGTCATCCCTCTTTTTTAATTTATATAATTCAAAACGCTCATCTTTGCTGAGGTTGCTAGCTGGCATCTTAGCGTTTTTGAGGGTTGCAGCGATTTCAGATCTTGCTACGTCTGCAGCGATGTGACCCAGGCCCCTGAGAGCAACGTCTACTTGGGCAATTATATCATTAACTGGTATGTGTTTAGGTGTGACTGCAAAGTTTAGACCTTTAGCAAAAACGGATTTCAGACCATCGGAAATAGAACTGTTACTGCGATTAATTACGACTTTGTTAACGTCTAACTTTTTGGTGTGTGGATCCGGTCTTTTGTTGAAGAGGAGGTTAAATTTGGAAATCAGGTTGTCCTTCTTATCCCGGAGTTTGTTGAAGGATCTTAAAGTTATGTGGAAACCCTCCCCGTAGAGGCGGTTGAATTTTTATTTAAAGCTTTCGTGACTGCAGTAATTCATATTCTTAGCTCTTTCGGTAAAGTCACATTGAAGGGAAACAATAAAATAATAAAATATATAAAACAATAAAAATTCTCACGACGTTTCGACCATAACACAAACGGTCGTTATCAGGTGTGTCGGTTTGCATTAATTTATTTACTTTTAAACGGTGTATTTATTTATTTATAAAAACGTCAGCACCACGCGCAGCGATTTGGCAGTTTATTTAGAAGGACTAGTCCATCTATGTTCTGAAAAGAGGAGGGGGGAGAAGAAAAATTAATGTATGCTGTCTGAAAGCCACTGTAAGCGTGAACAATCAATTAAAACCTGAAATGATTAATCAAATGTTTCCAATGATTGCTAAGCCAGAATCCATCTTCTCGGTTGAAATTGTCTCTGTGCTTGTATATGTGGATAACCTCATGAACGAATATCTCATGGTAGCCAGATGGCTCTTCAGCTGCATCTTCAGCTGCTACTATGTCGACCAAATGTAAGGACAACCTGATTTCCAAATTTAACCTCCTCTTCAACAAAAGACCGGATCCACACACCAAAAAGTTAGACGTTAACAAAGTCGTAATTAATCGCAGTAACAGTTCTATTTCCGATGGTCTGAAACCCGTTTTAGCTAAAGGTCTAAACTTTGCAGTCACACCTAAACACATACCAGTTAATGATATAATTGCCCAAGTAGACGTTGCTCTCAGGGGCCTGGGTCACATCGCTGCATACGTAGCAAGATCTGAAATCGCTGCAACCCTCAAAAACGCTAAGATGCCAGCTAGCAACCTCAGCAAAGATGAGCGTTTTGAATTATATAAATAAAAAAGAGGGATGACATTGTAGTCCTCTCAGCTGACAAGGGCAATGCTACTGTCATCATGGATAAAATAGAATACAACAACAAAATTAAAGAATTACTCGACGATGGTAGTTATCCAAAAATAAAAAGAGATCCCACCAACAGCCTCGTCACACAAACCAACAAAATAATTTCTGATTCAACCGCATTAATTGATCAATCTAAACAGTTTTCGTTGAAACCTTCTGCTGCCAGCCCACCAAGATTATATGGCTTACCAAAAATACATAAAGTAGACACACCCCTTCATCCCATCGTCTCTACTATCAACTCCCCCACCTACAAACTGGCTCATTTTTTGTCTGAAATCCTGCGTCCTTTCACTGGAAAAACCACCTCTGCGGTACAAAATTATACTCACCTGGTATCGACAATCAAGGGTATTTCCCTGTCCCCAGACGACCTGCTTGTCAGTTTTGATGTAGTTTCCTTATTCACCAAGGTTCCTGTACCTGACACAATCGCAATCATTGAAGACTTGGTTCATCAAGGACTAAACACTGAGGTACCCCCCCTGGTGAGACACTGTTTAACCAATACATACTTCACTTGGAATGGAACTTTCTACAAACAAACTGAGGGCACTCTGTTGTATCTAGGCCCCTTTTCCATCTTAATGTTAACAGGTAATTTTCCGATACATATAGATACATGTTTCTATTGTTTTTTTTAAATAATAATGAATAAAAACACCAAACCAGGCCTCCGCATGGCATGTGGAGGTTATCTTTACCATGACCCACTAACACGATTTTGACATTAAGAGCCCTCCCAGGGTCAGAGGGAGCAGATAGAGAGCAGAGCACAGCGGATTTCAAGGGGCTGACGTAAACACACCAAGCCAGGGTCACTGGGAGTTTGCGTTAGCCTAGATATAATTCAGTCAAAAAGCTGATTGGTTCTACATTACTATTAAAGTAACTGGAAGTCGGAATTTAACGACAGGGTAGGCTAAAGTTATTGATCTTCACACCCACTTCAATTGAACCCTGCCACCAGCTACGTCAATGTAACCATCACCCGTCTATTGGTTTAATATCAAATCTATTTTCATATTTTAATAATTTCTATACGACTTGACCCAAAGCCTATAACAATCAGGTTTTCCGAAGTCAACATGCATGTTCTAACCCAGACATGAGCGAATAATGAGCAGAGTGGATATAAGGTTGGAGAGGAAAGAAAAAATAAGCGCAGCAAACTGCAAACGTAGGCAAAAAGCCAGGAACAACCAACCAACCTAACAACAGCAAGCCGGGGCTAGACAGGCCATCAAATTAGATAAATCCCGGGATCAGAGGTCACAGACCAAGTGCTGAGAGGCAGACGAAAACCAGAACTGATTCCAAGGCTAACCCGCCCTCACCTACACGGAGTGATGGAAATTAATGAGGCCTTGAATTGGCGGCGTCAGTGAAAACAGCGGCCACCACGCGCTAGAGAGAGTGAGGGCCAAAGAGTGTAGAGAGACTGAAAAGAGAATAAGGGCGGGACCTTAGAGTGTCAACGCATTTCAGCGAAAACACCAGGCTTAATAAAATTCACAGTGCATTATTTCCTACTTAACATTCGTGTTGGCACCATTCACCGAGGCTTACACAAAACATAAACTGCATAATGACTTGGGCGGTGTTAAACCCAAGGTTGGAGAGAAAGGGAGATTCTGGCCGTCTTTGTATCCCCGCAGCGCGGGGTAGGAGTGTGTATACGCTCGAGGAAAAAACCTTCCCTTGACATTAAGTACAATACCACAACGGAAACTAACCCAGACCTTGGGTTACATACAGAGCATAACTGTGAAACTGTGAGGGATAAATGTTAACTTTAAAAACCTTAACCGTTTCTTTGTGTGTCGGTGAAAGTCGGAGGGAATATCGCCCCTCCCTCCAGGTTGTGTACCCAGACAGAGAGGCGCCTTCGAGACAATTTATAACATTTGATTGTTTTACTTGTGGGTTTTATGAAAGGAGGGTGACAACGGAATATGCCGTGGGTGATGTACACAAGAACACACACTGACACACACTGACACACACACGGACGCAGATACATACGGACAAACCCTGACACAGCAAAAATCGGAAGAAACCCCGCCTTGTGGGCAGGGTCCGAGTGAAGGGATTTTTGGGCATAAAAAAAGGATCCTGAACATTGAAACGTTAGTTCGACCAGGGGGGTCGACTCAGGAGCGAGCTACGTCCAGCGGGTCGGCTCGACTCATCTGCAGTTCATCGGAACTCAGCTGAGTTCGATCGGCTCACCGGAACCGGCCATCGGGGGCTCGACTCATCGGAGCGGCTCCCCATCTCCTCTGCAGGCGGGCAAGACCCGCTTGACAGCTCAACTCGCCCCTGCGTGGGTCAGCCTCTGCCGACGCGGAGGTCTCTGCTGCCGCCGGGGTGGTGAGGGTCGCTGTTTGGCGACGAGACTGCGTGCACACCGTGCATCGCCAGCCGAGTGCGCACCCGGGTCAACACTCAACCACCGTGCACGCTGTGAGCGAGCTGTGGCGCTATCTACCGACCGCGTCCTGAACTGCAGCAGCGTATCGACGACATCTAAATCCGTTCAACACAGTGACCGCCGAATCGACTGATACGTATGACGCGCACGCCCCCTCACCACACGACAAGCAGGCGTCTGTTTGACACAAAGATCGACTCCGAACACTGACTATTCAAAACAATTCATGTCACTCAAACATACACAGGTCCTTAACCAGAAGCCAACACTCAAGTCTATCGGCCATCAGTGGCTGTGAAGGCGTCACAACGAGACCGAGTGACAACCACCCGTCGTTATAAGTATATCCATAGTTGTCCTCTTTACTATTTAGTGGGCTGTACTCTTAATCGCATAAATATTCAACAGATCCATCAATACGAATTGACTTTTTGACACCTCCCGTAGAGCCACGCTCTTGTGGGGAAGGGTGTGTCCCACCAGATCCTCATCAGGCGATCTGGTCCACAATTAATGAAAACTTGGTATCAGGTAAGATCTTCAGGAGAAAGGAGCACCCCATCGCATGCCCTTACTCCAAGCCATTATGTAGTCAGATAATCTGCCGATTTATCTGTTGAGATTTGTGCCTTTGAGAATAATAACTGTTTTAATTGTTTTTCTTATCGTATAATCTTTAAAGTACCTTTCGTTTGTAATCGCCGCACGTACTCGCGTACTCTACAGAATAATCACCTGTTCCGTGACCCAGTGTGCTAACAACGTGATAAGGGTTGCATATAATCAATGATCAATAACGAGTGCGATACTGCGGGAACAATTCAAGTATAATCATTCATTATAAAGTTACGGTTTTTGTTTAGTATAGCATTTGCATGTTCTAATAACTCTCTCTTTCACTAACAACAATCGCTTCATGCGGGGTCCATGTGTTATCAAAGTGAAATCGTACAGTCGTTGATGATACTGTCTTGATACCGTGTGGATACCGTGTTGAAGTTCCGAGATTGAGAGTTCACATACATATTATAGTTAAGGCTTAAATAGAAAATAAATTGATTAATACAGAAGTGGTCGTGTGATTCTTTCCTGAAATTTTTGCATAAGATCTGTATCCTGCAATGAGATATGAACTCAGGAACCTAAACTATAAACACACCAATCCACACTCATTAAACTAAAGCGAATGATATGAACCTGGGACCTAAAATATGAACACTCGGAGAGTGTTAAAGCGATAATCCATGTATTATGCTGATCAATAATACGAAGTTAGACAATGAGGCCAAATTGACACTAGCGTAACTGCACACGATTGATTGCGTTATCCTGATTGATAACCCCACCTCGTCAACGAGGTGGGGCCTGATTATCATAAAGGCTATCATTAACACAACCACACCCACTCGTATAAATTAATACGATTACCTCTCTAATTAGCATAGTTATATGCATAATTACACAAATTAACATAATTTTGGATTAATTATGCAAATTTCGAATTTCATTTAATTTTCATTACTTTTCATCAATTTTCACACACCCACATATACAACAACCCCAATGGGCTCCCCCCTATCTCCGGTTATAGCTAACATTTTCATGGAGAAATTTGAGACTGACGCCATCCAGACTGGCACTCTGCGCCCAACCTTATGGAAGAGGTACGTCGATGACACTTTTGTCATCTGGCCACATGGCCGGCCTGCTCTAGACCAATTCTTCGACCACATCAATTACATACACCCAGCCATCAGATTTACCATGGAAGTCGAAAAAGATGGCAAGCTACCTTTTTTGGATGTCCTAATAAAAAAGAGACCTGATGGTTCAATGATCCACTCTGTCTACAGGAAAGCTACCCATACGGATGCTTATCTGAAACCGGATTCCCACCACCATCCATCACAGAAGAATTATCTCATCAAGACTCTGTACCATAGAGCCCAATGCATATCCGACCAGGAACACATAGGCAGTGAACTCAAGCACGTACACCAAGCTCTTAAGGCTAATGGTTACTCCGACTAAACAATCCGCAAAGCTATGACTCAATCCATGAAGAAGGACCCTCTTGAGGAGCCTTTCAAAACCATCACTTTACCCTACATTGCGGGGATCACAAAAAATATCTCCAAAATCTTGAATAAACACAAGATCCAGGTCCGTTTCAACACATTACATAAAATCCATGATCTGGTTCCGTCTGTAAAAGATGTGATTCCGGACATACAGTACCCTGGTGTCTACAAACTAAGTTGCCTCTGTGGTAGTAGTTACATTGGAGAAACCAAACGCCATGTCTCAGACCGCATTCGTGAACACAAAGCAGACCTTTAACACGGTAGGACCAACACCTCGGCCGTGGGAGATCATTGTTATAATTCAGTAGGCTCACATGACATTGACTTTTCCAAGACAGAGGTTCTTTGTAAGCCATCTGGCTACCATGAGAGATTCGTTCATGAGGCTAACCACATATACAAGCACAGAGACAATTTCAACCGAGAAGACGGATTCTGGCTTAGCAATCATTGGAAAGATTTTATTAACCATTTCAGGTCTTAATTGATTGTTCACGCTTACAGTGGCTTTCAGACAGCATACATTAATTTTTCGTCTCCGCCTCCTCTTTTCAGAACATAGATGGACTAGTCCTTCTAAAGAAACTGCCAAATCGCTGCGCGTGGCACTGACGTTTTTTTAAAATAAATAAATACACCGTTTAAAAGTAAATAAATTAATGCAAACCGACACACCTGATGATGACTGTTTGTGTTATGGTCGAAACGTCGTGAGAATTTTTATTGTTTTATATATATTTTATTATTTTATTGTTTCCCTTCAACGTGACTTTACCGAAAGAGCTAAGAATATGAATTACTGCAGTCACGAAAGCTTGGGCTCATTACATTTTATATTGACTTCCGCCACCTGACGCTGGCCCATGCATATCCCTTTGCTGTGCATTGACGACTCTTTGGACGCATTAGCAGGGGCAACATTCTTTTCACCATTTGATTTGTCGTCAGGATTTTGGCTAATTCTATTGGATGGTAGTTCTAAATGAAAGACAGAATTCAGAACACCCCAGGGACTTTACCAATTTAACAGATTACCCATAGGGTTACTTACAGGGCAGGTGACATTTCAGAGACTCATGGAATTGGTGCTTGCAGGACTACAATGGGAAACATTTCTTATATACAGTGAGGGGAAAAAAGTATTTGATCCCCTGCTGATTTTATACGTTTGTCCATGACAAAGAAATGATCAGTCTATAATTTTAATGGAAGGTTTATTTGAAAAGTGAGAGACAGAATAACAGCAAAAAAAATTGATTTGCATTTTAATGGGGGAAATAAGTATTTGACCCCTCTGCAAAAGATGACTTATTACTTGGTGGCAAAACCCTTGTTGACAATCACAGAGGTCAGACGTTTCTCGTAGTTGGCCACCAGGTTTGCACACATCTCAGGAGGGATTTTGTCCCACTCCTCTTTGCAGATCTTCTCCAAGTCATTAAGGTTTCGAGGCTGACGTTTGGCAACTCAAACCTTCAGCTCTCTCCACAGATTTTCTATGGGATTAAGGTCTGGAGACTGGCTAGGCCACTCCAGGACCTTAATGTGCTTCTTCTTGAGCCACTCCTTAGTTGCCTTGGCCGTGTGTTTTGGGTCATTGTCATGCTGGAATACCCATCCACGACCCATTTTCAATGCCCTGGCTGAGGGAAGGAGGTTCTCACCCAAGATTTGACGGTACATGGCCCCGTCCATCGTCCCTTTGATGCGGTGAAGTTGTCCTGTCCCCTTAGCAGAAAAACACCCCTAAAATATAATGTTTCCAACTCCATGTTTGACGGTGGGGATGGTGTTCTTGGAGTCATAGGCAGCATTCCTCTTCCTCCTCCAAACACGGCGAGTTGAGTTGATGCCAAAGAGCTCCATTTTGGTCTCATCTGACCACAACACTTTCACCCAGTTGTCCTCTGAATCATTCAGATGTTCATTGGCAAACTTCAGACGGGCATGTATATGTGCTTTCTTGAGCAGGGGGACCTTGCGGGCACTGCAGGATTTCAGTCCTTCACGGCGTAGTGTGTTACCAATTGTTTTATTGGTGACTATGGTCCCAGCTGCCTTGGGATCATTGACAAGATCCTCCCGTGTAGTTCTGGGCTGATTCCTCACCGTTCTCATGATCATTGCAACTCCATGAGGTGAGATCTTGCATGGAGCTCCAGGCCGAGGGAGATTGACAGTTCTTTTGTATTCTTGGTTCTTTCGGTAAAGTCACGTTAACGGGAAACAATAAAATAATAAAATATATAAAACAATAAAATTATCACGACGTTTCGACTGTAACACAAACAGTCATCATCAGGTGTCCATTTGCTAATAATCGCACCAACCTTCTCACCAAGCTGCTTGGCAATGGTCTTGTAGCCCATTCCAGCCTTGTGTAGGTCTACAATCTTGTCCCTGACATCCTTGGAGAGCTCTTTGGTCTTGGCCATGGTGGAGAGTTTAGAATCTGATTGATTGATTGCTTCTGTGGACAGGTGCCTTTTATACAGGTAACAAGCTGAGATTATGAGCACTCCCTTTAAGAGTGTGCTCCTAATATCAGCTCGTTACCTGTATAAAAGACACCTGGGAGTCAGAAATATTTCTGATTGAGAGGGGGTCAAATACTTATTTCCCTCATTAAAATGCAAATCAATTTATAACATTTTTGACATGCGTTTTTCTGGATTTTGTTGTTGTTATTCTGTCTCTCACTGTTCAAATAAACCTACCATTAAAATTATAGACTGATCATTTCTTTGTCAGTGGGCAAACGTACAAAATCAGCAGCGGATCAAATACCGTTTTCCCTCACTGTATTTGGATGTTATTGTTTTTGGCTCCTCCTTCAAGGAGCACTTAAGCTGAGACAGGTCTTCCTTCGAGTGTGTGCTGCCAGCTTAAGTTCAAACCACCAAAATGTCGATTTAAAGCTTTCGTGACTGCAAGGATGCATCTTCTTTGGTTCTTTCGGTAAAGTCACGTAGAATGAGAATAACATAATAAATTAATAAAATAAAATAACACAATAAAATTCTCACGACGTTTCGGCCACAACACAAGCGGCCTTCATCAGGTGAAGGGACGAGACTGTCTCGAGGACAGCGCTGGAGCGAACACAGCCAAGCTCAGACCGCGACCTTTAAGCTGTGTGAGAAGAAACAGAGCGCCTTGACAAAGGAATTAGCATAAAAATTAGCATTTAATTGGCGGACTTAGCATGATGAACGGTGTAGAGGGGGTGAACATGTGCAGACCGGCGAGGGGGGGAGGGGGAGTTTACATATTGATGGTGTGAAAAGGGAATTTAAGCTGCTGCGAAAGTTTGGGATACCACTACTTGAAAAAATATACTGTACCATTGAAAATTAGTTTAATAGTAATAGGTTTTACCCTTTTGACTGGCACAAAAAACTGACACCTTTATTCAAGGCATCATGTTTGCAATAACCACAACACAAGCAGTCAAAATGCAAACAAAAGAGACAACTCTGATAATAATATGCACTGTCCCTGAATTTGATTTGTCCACATCCGAGACGGCTTTTCTTAGAGCCTAGTCTCCACTGGTGTTGGACCAGAAGACGCCAAAAGGCGTACAACTCAAAAACAGCGCACTATCAGAGTATTGAGGGCTCGGGGTGAGCATTTAGATTATGAGACCTCCTTTGCCAGTAACAAGATATAGTGATAGCTTTTACCCTTTTAAATGGCACAAAAACTGACACCTTTATTCAAGGCATCATGTTTGCATGATGCCTGTTTGATTTGTACTAGGTGCCTCTGTGGATGTGTAGGCTTTTTACTTTAACATAGCCATTTCTGTGACCAGTCACAAGCTAATCACGAAGCTATTTCAATGCTAAATTATCCGAACCAAACATTAAACTAATTTTCAATGGTACAGTATATTTTTTCAAGTAGTGGTATCCCAAACTTTTGCAGCAGCTTAAATTCCCTTTTCACACCATCAATATGTAAACTCCCCCTCCCCCCCTCGCCGGTCTGCACATGTTCACCCCCTCTACACCATTCATCATGCTAAGTCCGCCAAATAAATGCAAATTTTTATCCTAATTTCTTTGTCAAGGCGCTCTGTTTCTTCTCACACAGCTTAAAGGTCGCGGTCTGAGCTTGGCTGTGTTCGCTCCAGCGCTGTCCTCGAGACAGTCTCGTCCCTTCACCTGATGAAGGCCGCTTGTGTTGTGGCCGAAACGTCGTGAGAATTTTATTGTGTTATTGTTTTATTTTATTAATGTATTATTTTATTCTCATTCTACGTGACTTTACTGAAAGAACCAAAGAAGATGAACACCAAAATATCACTTAGTGAAGTCGTCCTTTCGTTATTTGGTACATGTCGTAAGTGCCACAGGAGTTGCCACAGACCCAGAAAAAACACTTTCCGTAAGGGAACGGCCGACACCAACTTCAGTTTCCGAAGTCAGGATGTTTGTTGGCTTTATGTCGTATTATCGCCGCTTTGTGCCAAGGTTTGGGAGCATTGCCAATCCCCTGCATGCACTGACTGCCAAAAACCAAAGGTTTCACTGGGGGAAGGCCCGAGGATAAGGCCTTGACTACCTTGCATGATCAGTTGACCAAGGCCCCACCTCTAGCATACCCTGATTTTTCTCTTGTTCTTTCTTGACACTGATATAAATGATGTAGACATCAGGGGAGTGTTGTCACAATTGCAGAATAGAGTAGAGGTGGTCATAGCCCACAGCATTCACGTGCTCTCTCTGGCTGAGCAACGTGATTGCGTAACCCACAGGGAGCGACTGGCGTTTATCCACTTTGTACAGCAGTTCAGGCCATATCTCTATGGATGACTGTTTATGGTGCGCATAGACCATTTAGCACTTGTTACACATGGACCATCCATTGGGTTAGGTCGCTCGCTAAATGGAATGACTCCAGGAGTTCAAGTACAAAATTGTGCACCAGAAAGGCTTGCGACACAATAATGCTGACACACTATCACAACTGCCACCATTGGACTCCTGCTCATGTGATTCAGGGGTGGCTCGTTGTAGACAGCAGTCCCTCGGGACTTCTTCTGTTGTTGCGCCAGTGTAGTCGATAGGGAATGGTCACACTATGGCTCCAACAGACTGTCACCTGGCACGTACATGAAAATAATTGATCACGCGACAATCACCTGATGGCTCCTTGCGAGCACTATGAGAATGGGCAGAGGCAAACAAACTGGAAGGTGTGGCATGGATTGTTGATGTATTGGGATAGCAAGTCTCAGAGGCATTGTCTTGTAGTACCAGAAGCATTGTGTCAACAACTATTCCATGAAATCCACATTAACTGCTTGGTACATCTGAGTCACCAAACCTGAAACAGAAATACTATTGGCAGGGCATGTCGATAGATGTGCATAAATGGGTAGCGGAATGCCTGGAGTGCATTCGCCAGAATCCACCCGCTCAACCCATACGACCACCCTTGCAGTCTATTACAGTAAAACGGGTAAATGAGCTCATTGCATTGGACATATTGTGCACTTTTCCACACACCACAAAGGGGAACAAATATTTATTGATTAGTGTGGAATATGCTACCTGCTGGCCCTTGGTGTGGTCCTTATCCAATCAGACTGCTGCTTCGATTGCAGAAGCCTTTTTCCAGGGGTATGTTGGACAAGGGAGCGCTGGAACGGGTCCTTACAGACAAAAGAAAAAAATGTCCTCCAAACTACTGCAGGACATTTGTAACATACTGGGTACCAAGAAAGTCCAAACGTCCCCCTGCCATCCTCAAACGGACGGCATGGTGGAAAGACTGAATGGCACCTTGTCCAGTATGTTATGTCATGTTGTTTCAGATTACCAAAATAATTGGGACATGCATACACCAGGGATACTGGCGGCTTACCGCCCGACTCCACATGCATCCACGGGTTTCTCACTGTTCTACTTAATGTATGGCAGAGAACCAGAGCCACCCATTGACAGTCAATTAGTCCAACTTCTAAGCAAGTCAGTCTCTTGGCTGGCTGCTCTTCGCCTCCCCTTGCAGAGATTGCAGGAGGCTTGTAGGGTTGCTCTCGCGTTATCGACTGCAGCACAGGGTGCAAATGCGTGTCAGAGGTTGGCATGTGCTCCTCTGGCTCCATTGTCCTCAGGTTCCGATAGGCACATCGTCAAAGTTGCTTCGCCCTTGGCAAGGGCCTGTTAACATTTTGAATATGCTAAGGCCTCAATGTGTGCAAATTCGACTAGTAAGTCGTCGATGGTTTGTACATCCTAGCAGTCTGAAGCCACATAACATGTCATTGTCACCACCTGCCACTTCATCATCACTGTCTGAATCTGTGGTGCCACGTCTGGGGTCAATGTCCTGTTCCCTACCCTCCCTCAGGCATGGCAGTAACAGAGGCAGAACCAGCGACTGCTCGGATCGCTGCTGAAGGACTAATCACACCTTGATGGGCACAAGCCCGAAATCTTTGTTGACCGTGTGATTGCATCGGATTCACCATCACCGGAGCAGAAGCCATTGTATGCGGCATGGGTGGAGGGAGGTACACTGCTCCACATTGTTTTTTGTTGTGTTTTATAACGCTCATGGAGCATGGACTTCCCTCACTGCATCGGATTCGTCGGTATTACGGGTGCATCGGTGCGTCGGGTTCGTCGGTGCGTCGGGTTCATTGGTTTGTTGGTTTCATCAAGTCAGAGAGCACCGTGCTGTCGGTAGGACAAGTGCACACAAATCCACATGGACCCAAACATTTCTCAGTCATCACATGCCTTTATTGAGGATATGCTGTATCACCCCTCTGCGGCTAGGTTCGAAATGGGAATAGCTGGGACTACTATGTTTCACGGGGGGGGATGATGAAAACGGAGAGTCAGACAAACAGGAGAGGCAGTCAGACACATGCATGAGCATTATGTGGACCGCGGAGCCGATGAGCAACACGGCTCCCTATTGGCTGAAAGAGCGCACCTACGAATAAGCCCACTTGTCAATGGTGGAGGGAGATGAATGACGTCAGACGTATCTCCTGACATGTAAGGTGAGATGTCGGAAGGTGCGTGCACCAAATGGGAGATAAGAATAGGTATGACGAGGGACAGGAGGAGAGAAGTGATCGGATGGAGAGAAACGGGAGAGAAAGAGCGGGAAATAGAGAGAAGAGGATCAGAGAAGGCTTGGGAAGCTCTTGATGGTGGAAGTTGGCATGAATGCACACTGCAGAAGATAATCAAATCTTCTCACACTTTTTTGCTGTTATTTTGCTGCATTATCCAAGCTTGTGAATTGCTGTACTTATGCAATTTGAACTCATTGGGTCAGTTTATTTGTTCACCAAAGTTCCTGTGCCCGATACCATTGCAATAATTGAATATTTGGTCCAACAAGGATTGAATGCTGATGTACCAGCCCTGGTGAGACACTGCCTCACCAATACATACTTCACCTGGAGTGGAACATTCTACAAGCAAACTGAAGGCACCCCAATGGGCTCCCCCTTATCTCCGGTGATAGCCAACATTTTCATGGAGAAATTTGAGACTGACGCCATCCAGACTGCCACTCTGTGCCCAACCTTATGGAAGAGGTACGTGGATGACACTTTTGTCATCTGGCCACATGGCCGGCCTGCTCTAGACCAATTCTTCGACCACATCAATTCCATACACCCAGCCATCAGATTTACCATGGAAGTCGAAAAAGATGGCAAGCTATCTTTTTTGGATGTCATAATAAAAAAGAGACCTGATGGTTCAATGAGCCACTCTGTCTACAGGAAAGCTACCCATACGGATGCTTATCTGAAACCGGATTCCCACCACCATCCATCACAGTAGAATTCTCTCATCAAGACTCTGCACCATAGAGCCCAATGCATATTCGACCAGGAACACATAGGCAGTGAACTCAAGCACGTACACCAAGCTCTTAAGGCTAATGGCTACTCCGACTATACAATCCGCAAAGCTATCACTCAAACCATGAAGAAGGACCCTCTTGAGGAGCCTTTCAATACCATCACTTTATCCTACATTGCCGGAATCACAAAAAAGATCTCCAAAATCTTGAATAAACACAAGATCCAGGTCCGTTTCAACACATTACATAAAATCCGTGATCTGGTTCCGTCTGTAAAAGATGTGATTCCGGACATACAGTACCCTGGTGTCTACAAACTAAGTTGCCTCTGTGGTAGTAGTTACATTGGAGAAACCAAACGACATGTCTCGGACCGCATTCGTGAACACAAAGCAGACCTTAAACATGGTAGGACTAACACCTCAGCCATGGCAAATCACTGTTATAATTCAGTGGGCTCACATGACATTGACTTCTCCAAGACAGAGGTTCTTTGCAAGCCATCGGGCTACCATGAGAGATTTGTTCATGAGGCTATCCACATATACAAACACAGAGACAATTTCAACCGAGAAGATGGATTCTGGCTTAGCAATCATTGGAAGGATTTTATAAACCGTATTTTCATGGAAAATTTTGAGACGGACTCCATCCAGGCATCCACTCTACGCCCGTCCTTGTGGAAGAGGTATATGGATGACACGTTTGTCATCTGGCCACATGGCCGACTGGCACTGAAACAATTCCTCAACCACATCAATTCCATACACCCAGCAATCAAATTCACTATGTAGGTAGAAAAGGATGGCATGCTACCTTTCTTGGATGTCTTAATAAAAAAGAGACCAGATGGCTCAAGGAGCCATTCTGTCTACAGGAAAGTAACCCATACTGACGCCTACCTAAAACCTGATTCCCACCACCATCCATCCTAGAAGAATTCCCTCATCAAAACGCTACACCATGAAGCTCAATGTATCTCCATCCATGAACACCTAACCAGTGAACTCAAACAGGTACACCAAACTCTCAAGGCGAATGGATATTCTGACTACACAATTTACAAAGCCATCACCCCAATCGTGAGGAAGGAGACGATGGGACGAAGGGGTGTACCTTCTATATAGATTTTTGGTAAGCCATATAGTCTGGGTGTTCTAGCAGCGGAAGGTTTTAAGGAAAACCGTTTGGTCTGTTCAATAAATGAAGCTGAATCAGTAATGATACTGTTGGTTTTTGTAATGAGGCAGTTGGTGGGATCTCTTTCAATTTTTGTGTAGCTACCATCATTAAGTAGGTCCTGAATTTTGTTCTTGTACACGTTTTTGTCCATGATGACCGTGGCATTGCCCTTGTCCGCTGAGAGGATGACAATATCTTCTTTATTTTTTTAATTGAGATAACTCAAAACGCTCCTCCTTACTGATGTTGCTGTCTGGTATCTTAGCGCTTTTGAGGGTTGCAGCGATTTCATATCTTGTCACGTTTATAGCGATGTGTCCCAAACCCTTAAGAGCTACATCGACCTGAGCAATGATGTCATCCACTGGTATGTGTTTGGGGGTGAATGCAAAGTTCAATCCTTTAGCCAAAACCGACTTTAGGCCATTGTAAATTGAGCTATTACTCAGATTAATAACAACTTTGTCAACGTCTAACTTTTTAAATGTGTGGATCTGGTTTCTTCTTGGAAAGGAGGTTAAACTTGGAAATCAGCTTATCTTTACATTTAGCTGACATTGTAGTGGCTGATGAAACGGTCATGTTATCTACATGTTCCCAATCAGATGTAGACATTTTTTCTGTCAATGTTAAGTGTAATTTCAAGAGTGTCTTGTCTAAATGATCCAGTTCAGTGCGGAGCAGTCTAATTCTCTCATAGATCAGGGCCAAGCTAGCTCTAAACAAAATTCGTTTAGCATTGGAAGATATGACAGCAGCAGAGGTGAGTGTGAATGAGGTTGGTATTACCTTAGAGCTACACCATAGAGCTAAATGTATTTCCGACCATGAACACCTAACCAGTGAACTCAAACACATACACCAAGCTCTCAAGGCGAATGGATATTCTGACTACACAATCTGCAAAGCCATCACCCCAACCGTGAAGATCCAATCAAAACCATCACCTTGCCTTACAAAGCAGCGATAACCAATAAGATTTCCAAAAACCTGAACAAACACAAGATCCAGGTCCGATTTAACACAGTGCATAAAATTCGTGATCTGATCCCAGCTGTGAAGGACAATTTTCCTGACATGTAATATCCCGGTGTCTACAAACTAAGCTGTATATGTGGCAGCAGGTAAATTGGGGAAACTAAATGACATGTCTCAGACCATGTTCGTGAACTTTTAAAAGGCAGATCTGAAACACAGCAGGACCAATACTTCTGCCGTGGCTGATCATTACTTTAATGCGGCTGGCTCACATGAAATGGATTTCTCTAAGATGACGGTACTTTGCAAGCCGGCTAGCTATTAACAAAGATTCGTTCACGACGCCATCCAGATATACAGACAGACACAATTTCAACCGAGACAACGGTTATAAACTCAGCAATCATTGTAAAGATGTCATCAACAACTTTGGGTCATGACTTTATTTGTGTTTTCTTGTCAACCTCTACTGTCAGCAGTGTGGATGTGTGTAGCGAGGTGCAATGCCCCCCCCCCAACTCTACCCCCCTCTCTCCCCCTATCTCTAACCCCCCCCTCTCTCTCCCCCTATCTCTACCCCCTTCCTCCCCTCATTGCCTAATACACTTCAAATGTGCCCCTCGACATCAGTTCCACCACTATCTAGCGCTTTACTCCCCCTCTCTCCCCTATCTCTACCCCCCTCCCTCCCCCCATTGTCTAACACACTTGGACTGCACCTCTTGCATTCAGTTCCACCTCTATCTCGCGCTTTACTCCTATTTCTCGCGCTTTACTCCTACATTAGCACTGGCTGCCCCACCCATGCTGTTTAGACAGCACAGCTTTCCTTGCTGCTGCCTCGCAACTTTCGGCCCCCGCCCACTCACTTTGGAAGCCCTTATGTTGCGATCGAAATGTCGTGGGTTTTTTGCTTCTATAAAAAAAAGTATTTTTATTGTCTATCTCCGTGACTTTACTGAAAGAAACAAGAACATGAATTCCTGCAGTCACAAAAGTTTGAAATCAAAATTTATTTGCTTACCATTCCTATACTTTGCACTCCAATCGTTTTGTGTAATGTTTGTAACTACTGAACCTCTATGAAAAAGAGCTTCATAGCTCAACAGATATCTCCAGGATGAATACAGATTCTGCTTCTGATATTGCACCAATACCCCAATCCTAAAAAGTTCAAACTATTTTTTATTTTACGAGGTAAGGCCCACTGAGCTATATAGCTATTTTGTAGAAGTGACCTGGCCACAAATGATAGCTCAAAGAAGTGGTTTATCAAGTGGAAAAATGTATAGCAGCCATATTTTCTAAACACATGTTTCTAATTGTATAGGGAAAAACTGGGGACCTGGAGAAAAATCCACATGATCACAGGGAGAACATGCAAACTCAAGGTCCGAATAAAACCCATGACCTCTTGCATCACAGGTGAGGGAGTTAACTTCCCACCACCGTGGCACCCAATGGTGGCTCTCAATCCAATCCCAGATCAATCTCACGATCGCACTCACCTTGTATAATATTCTTCATGGACTCATCCCTAACTACTTATCCCCTCTTATCTTATTCGACTCCCATTTATGCACATTCCACTTAAGCAAGGCAATGAAGGATTTTTTTTAATGAAGCCACTAGTCCACTATTGCTCTGTGGTAGTAGAAATTCGTGGCAATATTAGGATCTAACTGCAAGATGATAGCAACTTTTAGATTTGAAATACACATTCTATGGCCTTATCCAGCAAAAATAATCATCAATGTGACATTAATTTTATACACGATGTAGTAAGCTTACCTGCAGGTTATTTGACTGCATTGTTAGAATACTTTTCAGCAGCTGAAATAAAGTTAACAAAAACATAATAGTTTATACATTTGTCAATGAAAATATTTACCTTTAAAGTTTAGATTTAAGAAACACAAGTTAAAGTCTAAAATTAACTATGTATACTGTTGCTATGTATAAGATAAAATCTTGATTTGAAGCTTTCGTAACTGCACGAATCCATACTCTTTGGTTCTTTTGGAAAAGTCATGTAGGTAGAAATAAAATAAAATAAATCACGACGTTTCGAACGCAACGCAAGCAATCGTCCTCAGGCAAAAATAGCGAGAGCTGTTACCAACACGGAGTTATATATGTTTTGAGTTAAAGGAATGAGTTTACGTCACCACATAAGAACAGCGTGGGTGTAAACGAGTCCCGTAGCAGTGTTAATGGGGATTATAGCGTGGGTGTAAACGAGTCCTGTAGCAGTGTTAATGGGGATTATAGTGCAAAGTTAATGAGCGCATAAGAACGGCTCGGTAGAGAGAGAGAGAATATGTAGAAAGAGCTTAGGGAAAGACAGTGGCATGTTAACGTTAATTAACTCACGTCACCGCATAACAACGTGGGTATACAACGAGTCTATAGCAGTATTAATGGGAATAAAAACGGCCGCGTTGTCTACTGCACTGTGAGAGGAGCATAAGCAGCAGCGCTGTCTGCTGGGCTGTGAGAGGAGCAGAAGCAGCAGCGATGTCTGCTGGGCTGTGAGAGGGCAGAATGGAAGTATCACAGCGAGTTCAGACCAACATGGTTAATGACGTCTTTCCAATGATTGCTCAGCTTTTACCCATCTTCTTGGTTGAAGTTGTCTCTATGTTGATATATCTGGATAGCTTCATGGAAAAATCTTTGATGGTAGCCTGAAGGTTTGCAGAGTACCTTGGTCTCGGAAAAAACAATATCGTGCGAGCCGACTGCGTTATAACAATGGTCAGCTACGGCAGAGATATTGGTTCTGCCGTGTTTCAGATCTGCCTTGTGTTCATAAACCCGGTCCAAGTCGTTTCGTTTCCCCAATGTAACTGCTACTACAGGTACAACTCAATTTGTAGACTCCAAGGTATTGCATATCAGGAATGACCTCTTTCACAGATGGGATCAGATCAAGGATTTTGTGTACTGTATTGAATTGGACTGGGAGCTTGTGTTTGCTTGAGATTTTGGAAATATTTTTGGTAACACCTGCTATGTAAAGTGATGGTTTTGATTGGATTCTCAGATGGTTGTTTGTCCATGGTTGGAGAAACAGCCTTGCGAATAGTGCAGTCCGAGTATCCATTCATATTGAGGGCTTGGCGTACGTGCTCCAGTTCACTGGCTAGGTGGTGTTGGTCGGAGATGCAGTGGGCCCTATGGTGTAGTGTTTTGATGAGGGAATTCTTCTGGGCCGGGTGGGGGTGGGAATCAGGTTTTAGATAGAAATCCCTGTGGGTGGCTATCCTGTAGACAGAATGTCCCAACGACCCATCAGGCCTCTTTTCAATCAAAACATCCAGGAATGGTAGCTTACCATCATTCTCCACTTCCATGGTGAATTTGATGGATGGGTGTAAGGAATTGATGTGGTTGAGAAATTGGTTCAGTTCTGGCAGGCCATGTGGCCAAATGACGAAAGTGTCATCTACGTATCTCTTCCACAAGGAAGGACGTATGTGGATGTCTGGATGGCATCTGTTTCAAATTTCTCCATGAAAACATTCGCTACCACTGGTGAATAGGGGAGGCCATGGGGGTACCTTCATTTTGTTTGTTGACCGTACCATTCCAGGTGAAGTAAGTGTTGGTAAGGCAGTGCCTCACCAAAGTTGGTACATCAGGATTCAGTCCATGTTGGACCAAGTCTTAAATGATTGCTAAGGTGTCAGGTACAGGAACTTTGGTGAACAGAGAGACTACATCAAATCTGACAAGCAAATCATCTGGAGACAGTGAGATGCCCTTGATTAGAGAAACCAAGTGTGCTGAGTTAAGTACTGCTGAGGTAGTCTTGCCCGTGAATGGACACAAGGTCTCAGACAGAAATCGGGCCAGTTTGTAGGTAGGTGAGTTGATAGTGGAAACCATGGGACGAAGTGGAGTACCTTCCTTATGGATTTTTGGAAGACCATAGAATCTGGGTGGTCTAGCAGCCGAAGGTTTTAGGGAGAGCTGCTTGATTGGTTCGATTAGAGAAGTCGAATTAGTGATGATATTGTTGGTTTTTGTAGCCAGGCAACTGATAGGATCTTTGCTGATTTTGGTGTAACTGCCATCATTAAGAAGGTCCTGGATTTTGTTGTTGTATGTGGTTTTATCCATGATGACAGCAACATTGCCCTTGTCGGCTGAGAGGATGAGAATATCATCTCTCTTCTTCAATTGAGCAAGTTAAAAATGCTCATCGTTGCTTGTCAGTTTCGATGTAGTCTCTCTGTTCACCAAGGTACCTGTACCTGACACCATTGCAATCATTGAAGATTTGGTCCAACAGGGAATTAATCCTAATGTACCAACTTTGGTGAGGCACTGCCTTACTTACACTTACTTCACCTGGAATGGTACATTCTACATATAAAATGAAGGTACCCCTATGGGTTCTCCCCGATCCCCAGTGGTAGTGAATGTTTTCATGGAGAAATTTGAAACAGATGCCATCCTGACATCCACCCTACGTCCTTCCTTGTGGAAGAAATACGTAGAGGACACGTTCGTCATCTGGCCACATGGCCAACCAGCACTGAACCAATTTTTCAACCACATCAATTCTATATACCCATCCATCAAATTCACCATGGAAGTAGAAAATGATGGCAAGCTACCATTCCTAGATGTTTTGATCGAGAAGAGACCCGATGGCTCTTTGGGACACTGTCTACACGAAAGCCACCCACACGGATTCCTATCTAAAGCCTGATTCCCACCACCATCCAGCCCAGAAGAATCTCCTCATCAAAACACTATACCATAGGGCCTGTTGCATCTCCGATCAGCACCACCTAGCCAGTGAGCTTGGGCACATACAACAAGCCCTCAAGATGAATGGATATTCAGACCGCACAATCCGCAAGGCTGTATCCCCAACTATGGGGAGGGAACCATCTGAGGACCCAATCAAAACCATCACCTTGCCATACATAGTAGGTATTACCAAAAGATTTCCAAAATCCTGAACAAACACAAGATCCAGGTTCGATTCAACACAGTACACAAAATCCGTGATTTGATCCCATCTGTGAAGAATGTGATTCCTGATATGCAATACCCTGGTGTCTACAAACTAAGTTGTGTCTGCAGCAGCAGCTCCATTGGGGAAACGAAACGACATGTCTCGGATGTTGTTCGCGAACATAAGGCATATTGAAACACAGCATAACCAATACCTCTGACATGGCTGATTATTGTTTTAACGCGGTGGGCTCACACGATAGTGTTTTTTCCGAGACCAAAGTACTCTGCAAACCTTCGGGCTACCATCAAAGATTTGTCCATGAAGCCATCCAGATATATAAACATAGACACAATCTCAACCAAGAATATGGGTACAAACTGAGAAATAATTAGAAGGACGTTATTAACCGGTTTAGGTCATAACTGGTTGTGATGTTCCCTTCCTGCCTGCCGATATTAGCAGCTATTCTCGACTCTCTGATTCACATTAACTAACACAGCCTCTCTCTCTGCCCCCCCTCCCCTCTCTCTCCCCCGGCCGCCGATCTTGCGGCAGCTCTCTCCCCCTTTGTCTCAAGTGTAGCTCCACAGCCCCACTTTACGTGCAGCTTCACAGCCCCATTCTCTGCCCACCCCCTCTCTCTCCCCCTACCACTATCTAACCTCTTGTTGCAGCAGCTCTCTCACTATATTTCTCCTGCCACAGCAGTTTTCCTGCTATATTTGTTTCACCTGATGCGATCGAAACGTCATGATCTATTATTTGTTTGACCTACGTGACTTTACCGAAAGAACCAAAGAGTATGGATTCCTGCAATCACGAAAGCTTCAAATCAGGAAAGAGGAGTGTGAAAAAGTGACAATAGTGGGATAAATTATGAAGTAGAGGCATGAGAGATTGAGAAGCAAAGGGAGAATTGCGAAAAAGGTGAGGGTGAGAGGTGAGAGAGCAACAAAGAGAGAGAGGGAGGAAGGGAAGTAGGTCAGACACAGTGGAGGTAGGAGAGAGGACAGATGAAATTAGAAACAGATAGAAACAGCCCAGAGAAGGCAGGAGAAAGGTGAAGAGAGATAGGGCTCCATATAAAAATACAAGTTTTGCTGGCCGGGAGGATAGATGGACAGATGGTCACATCCAAATAGACCGCGGGTTGCTCGTCTCTAAAAAACAGAGCTTTATCTAAGATGATCCTGCAGGAAATAATCTAACCTGCCCTGAATAACAGTGCACTGCATATAATATTTTAAGCTTCTAATTTAACTTAAAATATGAATGCTTTACAAATTACTATTTTATAAAGATGGATTAATATTTCAATTGCACTAATTTATCTAATCCTCAAAGCATCTGTGATGTCTAACATCTCCCGCCACAATAAATTGTACACATGTAAGTGCAATCACTTACCTCAGGAGGCATTTGTGAATATAACTTGTAAACATCTGCCAGCCTCTGAAAAATACAGAGAATTCTATATTAATATAAACACATACTTTCTGTAACATATGTATACAGTTTATGCAATGCTATTACAGATTTTATTGGTATGTTACCTTCATAATTTTTTGTATTGCCTTTTACAGTGTTGAAATACCTTTCCATTTGGAAGCCATCTACTATGTTACATTCTGATCTAAAATAAAACGAACACACTCAACATATGCATTGGGCAGCAAGGTTTTCTCTCTGCCCAACCCATGCCCAGAATCAACGGGTATGAACAGGATTCCACTGAATGTGATTATTGCTATATTGAGTTGCCCAATTAAGGTTAAGCCTCTCAAACCATTGCAAGTTAATAATAATTTAAACATACCCCTTCCTCTTATTGACAGTAAGCCCGTTATTTTTTATTTAAACTGTAACTTTAAGGATAGAATTGTATTCATATGGTGCTCAAATGCTGATGCATTTCAAAATGCAGAAAATAATGCAACACTAAATACATTAGAAAGCATCACGAACAATAGAATAGGTGAAAGCAGAAGAGAAGACACCTGATGACTAACAAAGTACAACCAGCACCACAACCACTGAAGACGAGACCAACGAGTCCCAAGATGGTCACAGTGCTCGTGTTAATAGTCAAAAAGAATGGACTCGCATAATAAAAAAACCTCAACACATTCATCAATAACACTACCTTAAAGTACATAAATCATATTTTGACCAAAGGTTATTTTTACTTGCACATAGAGCGGCCAGAGCGATAGGTGGATAAGCTTAAGAGACTGCACTTTAAATTGTAAAATTATATATTGACAAACAATCTGCAAAACCCCGAAGGTTGACATAACAAAATAAGGTGCAGAATTCAGTCCAATAACTTACATCTGGGGACATGCTCTCCGTCGGTCTTGATACATCATTAGATGCCTATGAAAAGAAAAAAACAAACACAAGATCCAGGTTCGTTTCAACAAAGTACACAAAACCCGAGATTTAATCCCATCTGTAAAGGATGTGATACCTGACATGCAATAACCTGGTGTCTATAAACTGACTTGTGGTTGCGGCAGCAGTTACATTTGGGAAATGAAACAACATGTCTCGGACCGCGTTTGTGAACACAAGGCAGATCTGAAACACAGGAGGACCAATACCTCTGCCATTGCCGATCATTGTTTAACGCTGTGGGCTCACACTAAATGGATTTTTCCAAGACGGAGATACTCTGCAAACCTACCAGCTACCTTCAGAGATTTGTTCATGAAACCATCCAGATATATAAATACGGACACAACTTCAACCGAGAGGATGGGTACAAACTGAGCAATCATTGGAAGGACGTTATTAATCAGGTAAAGTGTTAACGGACTGTGATGTTTCCATCCTACTTGCCTATGTCAGCTGTAATTTCCGACTCTCTGTGTCTCTCTCTCTCTCTCTATGCCTCACTCTTAGATCTCTCATGCCCACATGTCCTTTGCATTGCACTCTCATGCCTTTGGATTACACTCTCATGCTCACATGTCCTTTGGATTGCACTCTCATACTCACATGCCCGTTGGATTACACCCGTTGGGTTGCACTCCCTCGAGGAGGCCGCTCTCCTATCTCAGAGTTACATGCTAATTTCTCACATTAACATCACTAGCCCCGCCAACTTCTTTATGACCCTTGGGCTACACCCATTTCAAACCTAGTTACTACTGGTCAAGACTAATTATAGAATCAATCGAAATTGAGAGAAATGAAAATAATTTCAACCAGCTTGGTGCTGCTTAAAAGCCATTCATCAAATAATACATTGTTTACATGCACACCTATACAGGTCAATGGGGATTACCTACACGCAGACAATAACCAGTACTGCAATTTTAATGCACGTAAACAACAGGAGATACAAGAACAATGTACACGTATAATGTACATTGATTACCATATCAATAACCCAAACGACAATGGATACCCATTGTAATTTAGATCCATTCATTAATCCCCCCCCCCTCCTTCGCAAGTGAAGGCCTCACAAGTGATGTCATCACATCTATCCCTCTATTTAAGGAACAAAACAGGAGGATTTATTCACAAATCTGGCTGTCGCTTGATGAGGCTAGTTTTAATTACTGGCGAAACGCCACAATCAGATTGTAAATGTTGTGGATTTGATCTCCAACACACCGTTGTGCTGTACTAGTGTAGTGATACAGCATTGACTGCTGTCCAGCAGCAGCAACTGCAGTGGACAGTTAGTGCACACGCCGTCGAGCAGAAACACAGGTGTGCCAGCAGGGCGGAGGAACTGGGGAAAGTGTCATGGAAGACCTCAATGGGAGCCCCCCGGGAACCCTCTAGTGGGTTCGAGAAGGGAGGCGCGGCTAGGGCAGAGCCAGGCCGCACCGAGTAGAATAAAAGCAGCAGAGAGCAAGAGCTCCGGGCTGCCGGTTCTGGGAGTGGACTCATGTCGTCGTCGCTGTCACGTGTCCTCTCGGGTCAACCAGAGTGCCATGGCCTTAAGTAACCCCATTCCTATGGCCGGCACTCCCACACCCTATCCTGTAGGGTTGACACTGCACGCCAAGTCTGCGCTCAGCGGGCCCCTCTAGGGCCGGTACTACTTCCACACCCTTGTGGTGTTCGCAATGTCATTAAACCGCACGCCATTCCTTTCTAGGGCCGGCACTGCATGGTGACAGCCCGCGATGTCACTACAGAAGTATCTGACTCTACAGTAGTATCTACTGACTGTAGTAGTATGTACTGACTATAGTAGTATCTACTGACTATAGATGTATCTATTGTCTGTACAGTAGTAGTGTCTACTGAATACAGTTGTATCTACTGACTCTATAGTAGTATCTACTTCGTGTATAGTAGTATATACTGACTGTAGTAGTATCTACTGACTGTAGTAGTATCTACTGACAGTAGTACCTACTGACTCTACAGTAGTATATACTGACTCTACAGTAGTATCCAATGTTTGTAGTGGTATCTACTGACTGTAATAGTATCTACTGACTCTATCATAGTAACTACTGACTGTATAGTAGTATCTACTGACTTTATAGTAGTTACTACTGACTCTACAGTAGTATCCCATGAGTGTAGTGGTATCTGACTGTAGTATCTACAGACTCTATATTAGTAATTACTATTGTGGTATCTACTGACCTTATAGCAATATCTGACTCTATAGCAGTAGCTGCTAACTCTATAGTAGTAGCTCCTGACTCTACAGTAGTATCTACTGACTCTACAGAAGTATCTACTAACTCTATAGTAGTATCTACCGAATCTACAGTCGTATCTACCGACTCTATAATAGTGTAGTGTCTTGTAAAATCACTCAGACTGACATGTTGTAACAGGTCACCTGCTTACACTTCATTAGCCTAATCTCCCACCAGTTGTCGGCACTCCTATCACTGTCTATACGGTCACTTCTGTTAACCAATTCCCACTCATAACTATGTTACACCTCGCTAACCTGCACACAGCAGCTCTCGCTCTCGGCAGCACCGTACTCAAGGCTTCGCACCCAGCAGCTCTCACCCAGAGGCTTGCACCCAGCGGCTCTCACCCAGAGGCTCACACACAGCAGCTCTCACACAGAGGCTTGCACTCAGCAGCTCTCACACAGCTTCTCACACTCCACCGCTGCCCTCGCCTACGTTCCCTCAGACCCACTCACTTGTCCATCCCGGGCGGGGGGATCAACCATCACCCGCCCGGCGACTCGTGAGGGTTGTGGTCCGTTCCCGGCTTGAGGGGCAGCGGCGAGACATCTTTTTTCTTTTGTCCCCAGCAACACAAACTCTCTCTCTGCTCTCAAACACGTCCTTATATTCCCCTCCCAGTTGTCCAGCTCCTCCCTTGTCTCTTTAGGCCATCAATCACCCCTTATCGCACGTCTCCCTGGCAACACCTCCGGTGTTAGCGTTTAACCCCGGGCCGACCTGGTCTACACCAGCTTCTCTCCCAAATTCGGTGGCGGTTTGCCCGGGCAACCTCATGTTGCACAAGCGCACGTGTTTGACCTCGGTTGCCCTCAGCCAACAGCGTGCGCCACGTATTTCACGACAGTACAATAGTTTCTACCGACTCTAAAGTAGTAACTACTGACTCTACAGTAGTATCTAACGACTATAGTAGTATCTACTGAATCTATAGTAGTATATCTTGACTCCATAGTAGTATCTATAGACTGTATAGTAGTGTCTACTGACTATAGTCATAACTACTGACTCTATAATAGTATCCACTGACTATAGTAGTAACTAATAACTCTATAGTAGTATCTTCTGAATCTATAGCAGTATCAATCTTGATTTGAAGCTTTCGTGATTGCAGGAATGCATACTCTTTGGTTCTTTCGGTAAAGCTACATTGGAGAAACCAAACGACATATCTCGGACCGCATCCGCGAACATAAAGCAGACTTGAAACACGGTAGAACGAACTCCTCTGCCGTGGCAGATCACTGTTATAATTCAGTGGGCTCACATGAAATTGACTTCTCCAAGACGGAGGTTCTTTGCAAACCAACCGGCTACCATGAGAGATTCGTTCATGAGGCTATTCACATATACAAGCACAGAGACAATTTCAACCGAGAAGATGGATTCTGGCTTAGTAACCATTGGAAATATGTTTTAAACCATTTTCGTTCTTAATTAATTGTATTTTACGATGACCTTCAGACCGCAGCTCTTTCGCTGGCATTGACTCTTAATACCTCTCACACCACGGTTAATGGTATGGTTTACAACATGGAGTATAACAGCGCCTCGCAGCTGTATCTCTCCCCCTCCTCTGTTCCGACCATGGATGAACTCGTCCGTCTGAACGGGGCCCGTAGCTATCCGTGTTGCTAAAGTTGAGGGTAAGAATCCACCCATTTTTTCGCCATATAGCATTGTGATATATAACGACTTATTGTTGGTAGCTTAGCTGATTGGAGAATATATAGAGTTTATTGATAACATTGAGGTAATTTATATTTTAGTTTTTTATTGGTTCACTATTTAGTATTCATTATATATTGTAGTGTATACCCAGTTACTGTGAATAGCTCAGATGTGTAGGCCTTGATTTAAACATAGCCATTTCTGTGACCAGTCACAAGCTAATCACTCAGTTATTTCAATGCTAAATTCGCCTAGTTATTTCAATGCTAAATTCTCCTGTTTGATTTGTACTAGGTGCCTCTGTGAATGTATATGCTCTGACTTTAACATAGCTATTTCTGTGATCAGTTACAAGCGAATAACTCAGCTATTTCAATGCTAAATTCAATGCTAATTCCTTTGTCAAGGGGTACCTCTGCGGATGTGTATACTTTAACTCAGCTATTTCAATGCTAAATTCTATGCTAATTCCATTGTCAAGGGGTGCCTCTGCGGATGTGTATGCTTTAACTTAGCTATTTAAATGCTGAATTATATTCTAATTCCTTTGTCAAGGGGTACCTCTGCGGATGTGTATGCTTTAACTTTAACATAGCCATTTCAATGACCAGTCACAAGCTAATCACTCAGCCATTTCAATGCTAAATTCTATGCTAATTCCTTTGTCAAGGGGCTTTGTTTCTTCTCACACAGCTTAAAGGTCGCGATCTGAGCATGGCTTTTTTCACTCCAGCGCTGTCCTCCAGACAGTCTCGTCCCTTCACCTTATGAAGGCCGCTTGTGTTGTGGCCGAAACGTCGTGAGAATATTATTGTGTTATTTTATTTTATTAATTTATTATTTTATTCTCATTCTACATGACTTTACCGAAAGAACCAAAGAAGATGAATCCTTGCAGTCACGAAAGCTTTAAATCGAAATCTCTTGACTCTATCATAGTATCTACTGACTATAATAGTATCTACTGACTATAGTAGCAACTACTGCCTCGATAGTAGTACCTACTGACTCCATAGTAGTAAATGCACACATTGGAGTGGGGTCAGAGAAGAGGACATCACACTGTTCAGGATTTACCTCAGCATATGCTTCTGCAGCAGTAACTGTGCCTGATTTTTTTGGCGTTGCTAGGGGCAACCGCGTTTCTGCAAATGCGCAGATGAGTACTTTCGCGCGTGTCCAAAGTTATTATCACGATCAGCGTACATTGTTACAAAGTGTGATTTTCTTAGTTTACTTCGAACTAAGGGCAAAAACAAATAGCGAGTTTTCGTAGGAGGGTTTAGTTTTTTGTATCTGTGTACTTTGTTGAAACGTAAACTCAAGAGTTTGTCAGTTAAATGCATTACAAGGATAGGCATGCACAGACAGACAGACAGAGAGACAGACAGAGACACAAAAAATTACGTTTATAGGTAAGATGAGATGAATGTGCTAAAAGAGGCAACATTCTATTGGCAATGCTTGCATCAACACCCCCCTGCGCTGGGGTGAAGGGAGGGAGATGGGTCATCATGCCATATTCCCTTGCATGCATTGCAGTTGTGCTTATGATTGTCATTATGGTTGTGATTAGAATGTGGTAATAGTTGTGGTTATGTGATGGCTGTCGTTATAGGGTGGTTTTCATGTGGTAATGGCTATTATGGTTGTGGTTATATTGTGGCTTCTATTGTGGATATAAAAATGTGGTGTTGATAATACTAATCTTGTTGTTGTTCTAGATGGCATTGTTTATATATTGTCGTTAATATGAACCATTATATTATGTCATTGACCTTATTGTTGTAGATATATTACATTGTTGTTGGTCTTCATGTTGATATGTTCTATCAACCATAATCTTGTGGATGTTGGTGTGTCATGTTATTGTTGAAATTATTGCTTGAAATTAGGACATTGGGAAACGAATAACAAGAGATCCATATCACTTGCAATTCGTTCGGTAATATCCTGCTTGAATACAAGTAAACACTCATAGAGTGATGCTTTGCACAGACAGTATCCATTGCTAAGACAACTTATTCAAATGAAATGTAGTCATGAAATACTATTTCATTCCAAAGCCAAAATACTTTTTTCTAACACGGTAGTTAACTTCATGTCAATCTACAATATAACAACCCCACAATCATTGGTGAAACAATTCTGCAGGCTAAACAAACCAAAGTTATTGAACACTGACAACCATACAGAGTACTGAATTGCTGAGTTTAAAATTATGTTTCCATGCATGTAATTTAATTAGAATTACTTGGAAAATAAAAAGGAAATAATGTACAGTATATGTTCTTAAATATCCTACTCATGAAGAGTATAGAATTGTGTACATCCTTCATATTTTGTTCAATAAATTAATTTCATTTGGTGAACACGTTTAAGTTAAAATAAGCTACATAATGTATTCCATCCAATTACAGACAATTAATTTAATTTCATTTTTTTCAATAAAAAAGGTAAGCAACTACTTTTAAATGAAACCCATGTAATATTTATCCATTGTGATGGTATGGCTGCAAATACTGCTTGGAACATTTCTCCAAGTTTTGACTTTTAGAATATGTGCATAATAAAAAAAATACATTTTTACTTGCATCACCCTGATCAAGTAACATATATGATTGTAATTTTCCAAGTAAAAGCGATCCTATTCCATACAATGCAAGAAAATAATAACGTGCAAAGGAATTGAATTATAACCTATAAAAATCAGTGTACACGTATAGACAAATGTTACCTTCGGCTAATAAAACAAGACAAATTCTCATTCTATTTCAGGTGAATAGCATGTAGTGGTGCTGAGTAGAGAGGGTTCATTTTTATGACTACTGCGAATGCGAGTTTAGAATGTTACCACACCCATCCCTCAGAGTACCAAAAATAATACGTAAATTATGGCAAAATTACTTGTCAGGAGATATAGCACCAGCAGCATAACCAGAAATGTTGAAAAATACATTTGGCCCCAAAAAAACTTAATCAACTTACTCCGCTTACCTTTATTGCATGATCAATTTAAGAAATGCATGTCAATCAATCTCCAGTATTTGTGGAATTTCTAAGAATTTAGAGGACACCTGGCACAATGGTATACCACCAGTTTAAAGTGGAATACGCTTGTACATGGCTTCATACAGCTATTGATGACTCGTCTAAGCCACCGCTTTACTCTAAAGTACAGTTTACAACCATTATCTCACATTAACCATTTACATATTGTAATTTACCACTGGAAATGTAACACAAGCATCAACTTAGCCCTGCTCGCTACAGCCCAAGAACATTGTATATAAATCACTTCATACAGGTGCATGGCACATTTTCCTGGATTTTTACTTCGTTGAATAGGATTACATTAGACAATTAGGCTGTCAAAAATCTCATTATAAATACAGTTGTAGGAACCTTCATTTAAATCAATGGAACTGTCAAATCGCCATTCATCTCCTTTCAAACTGACAATACAATGACCACCACTAGATTGTGCAGGCTGGAAGTCCCAAACTGTGTATTGGTAATTACCATCATTTCAGCAATCCCAAGGTCCTGTTAGAAATGTTTTTTTCCAATAATCACACTGTGATCTGGCCTGCATGGAAATAACACAGAATGAAAATGTTGTACAAAGCCGATATCTGCTGTGGAACTGGAGAATCACTAGCACTATACGTTAATAGTCCATATTCCTTGCCACAACGCAGAATGGGCAGCATTACTTAAGCAGTATGAGCTAACTGGCACCCTAGAAATAGCAGACCATCTCATTGAATCACTGGACAACACCAAATGTGCCAGATGATAGGAAAAAACTGAGACACTTGATGTCACTAGATCGATTCGGATATGTTCGAGCCTAATTCTTCAACTTTGAGTGGCTCCGCAGCCACCAATACCAAGTTGCCCATCGGTCAAACTGAACCAAGTTGCCAGCCACCTATTATGTGTAGCGAAGGCTACAATGGAGAAGCATGTCAAGTGAAGGGTTCAAACAAAATGAGTGGAGAGAATTCTGCCAAAATGACCATTCTTCGAACTTCCCAGAATAATTAAATCACCGAATTTGACAAAGTCCTAAGCAGCATATAATACAGCACCGCCACAGGCTATGACTACATCTTTGCAGAATTATTGAAACATCTTGGTTAGTCTAATTGCATATCAGGTTAACCACTGAAGGCAAGCTGTCAAAGATTTGGTGCAATACGACAGTCCTCACCCATTCAAAACTGGGCTACAAGCTACCGGCCAATATCACTGCTCTCCGTGTGTTTCAAAGTCATAGAATGTTTAGATCTATATTACCAGAAGGGGGACACATCCTGAGTATCAACCAGGCTGGCTGTTGAGGTGGCAGTAAGTATAACCAGGTGTTGGCATGACTCTGATTATCAAGAGTGGCTATCAAAAAAAATCCTCAGACAGGGGCTGTGTTGCTGGACTTGACAGCAGCCTATGACGCAGTCTGGCATACATCACTCCAAGTGGATATGTCCAGAGTACTGCCAAGATGAGTGGTTAATGTCACCAAATTGCTTCTGTGTGACATGAGGTTCATAATTCACATGGGAAAGAAGACAAGTGCTTGGAGGAGGCATATCAACAGCCTGTCTCAGGGCACCATATTAGAACCAACCTTGTTTAACCTCCACACAAACGACCAACCACCCAGCACTGAAAGTTACTCTATGCAAACAACATTTTCAGTGTAATACAGGCCCAGACGCTTCTCGAACTGGAGAATACAGTAAATCATATCAACAGGCTGGTTAACTACTGCAAGATGTAGCATCCTCTGTTTAAAGTTACCAAGACAGTGTTGGCAAGTTAGCTCGCTCATTATGGAAGGCCAGTGCTACAACTCTACGCATTTGAAGTGCCATTGTTAAGCTGTATGTGGACATGTGTCAACAGGGGGTGGTAGTCAGGCTAGGTGGGATGAGTCGGGCCCTCATCCCACCTAGCCACCAGGCACCCCAGACCCCAAGAGGGGGGGGAGGGCTGGGGGGATACCATCATGTTCCAGGACCCTCTAGAAAGTTCCAGAAGGAAGGTGTGGCTAGGGGCGGAGAGACTCTGGAGCGAGTATAAAAGGCGGCCCTCTGAACGCGTCTGGGAGTCGTCATCAAGCTGAAGATCCGAAGAGCCAGCCAAGAATAGGACCCTGGGAACCCCCGGACCTGCCATCCTTCTAAGGGCCAGGACTAACTGGGCCAGTGGTCGGACCCTGGGAACCCCCGGACTCGACATCCTTCTAAGGGCCGGGACCGAGCAGGCCAGTGGCCGGGACCTGAGGACCTTGGCTGGGTCGGGTCAGCTAGCCTCCCCTAGGTCCCCCTAGCTGAAGGGCTGAGATATACTGTAGAGTGGTCCCAGTGATAGAGGGCACGATAGCCCAGAGGCTGTACTTCCCCAGGCATTGGTGGAAGGGGCCATTATCCCTTTGTGTTAAGGACCCTGAATTGTTATAAATAAACGTGTTGCCTCTAAAGAACCGTCTCTCCTCGAGTTGGACCCACTACACATGTCAGCACTATCAATCTCGTACTTAACAGCAGAATATCTCGTTCCTGTTTGTCGTCAGTCATAGCACACGAAGCCGGTTGACGTGCAGTTACATTCTAAAATACACATCTCGAACTCTGCAACTGGTTTCTCTCCCTTTGCTACAGTTTTGAGCAACATCACCCTTCCACACCTTTGTTGGGAGGCTGACTGCCAAGCTATTGAGGATTTGTGCTAACCCAAATCTGCTGACATACTTCAATATTAGCCCACCAGCTACCCGTCTGTCATCACACCACACACTACAGACCAACACGCTGTGTGAGGAAGTGGCGGCAGAGTCACTCTGGTGTGAGGAGTGGATTTCTTCATCAACAAGGATCCAATTCCTAATCGGCAACCCTATAATTGGTGCCATTACTCGGCCATAATCAAACCAGCCACGGCCTGTGTGTTGCAAGCCTGCACAGGTGGGACTTATGCAACAACCCACACTGTAGCTGTGGTGCTCGACTATGATGCACATTAAGACTGCTAACCACACCTCGCATCAGTATGAGGACACTGCATTCTGGAAACAATGAAGCAAATGCACGCGCTAAATAAATCTATATATGCAATATGCATATGGTGTTCATACATAGCTTACTGTCAAAAATATAACAATCTGTTTTTCCACATCAAAATAATTTTAAGGTATTAGCCATGAGGGTCAAGTGATGGGAAATTAGGTTCTTCCTGAAGGTTCTGGAAAAGGGGCGTGGCCAGGGGCGGAGTCGGCCACGCCAGAGAAAAATATAATCTGAGTCCCGAGAGGGAGCTGGACTGTCCGTCCGGGGGAAGAAACCCTTTGTCTACGATCTCGGATCGTCAAGACTTCCAGCACGTGGACCCGGGCAGTATGCTGTTGGTCCCGGTCAGAAGTTGATAGTTATCCTGTAACTTGCATAGTTAGCCAGGGTGGTCACCACCCTAGGTTGCTGTCTTGTTAAGGGATAATAGTACCCCGTTGTGTTGAAGTAATAAATGCGCTGCCTCCGAGTCTAAGTGGGAGACTCAGTTGAACCCACTACACATGTAACAAGTGGAGTTCACAATTCCTATACTACCTTAAAATGGCAAGCCAGGGTATGGCACCCCGATGCCCATGGGAAGGGAGTTTCACAACCTTTGTGTGATCCACAAACCCTCATCTCGACAGTGGCTGATTAAGGCATCTGCCACCACTGCCTGGCTAATATACGGTATGTGTGTGCAGATGCACAATTATGTTAACGTACATATTACCATATATGTATTCGTATAATCTACGTAATAATCTATACATTGGTCGATTATTATTGTGTTTTAATTATGTTTCCATTCTTAAATAAGATCTACACGGGGGCCCCAGGCGGGGGCTAGGGGGTGGTCACGTGTCAGGGTAAGATCCTATGGGAAGGGTCGAGAAACGACAAGAGGTTTCTTCGAAGGTGGTCGTGGCCAGGGGCGGGGCCAGCCACGACCCAGGAGCATATAAACCGGGTCCCCACAGGGACCTGGGCTCTGCATTGCTGTCATCATCCGAAGATCTACGATCTACGTCCAAGAGAAGAAGTCACCAACACGTGAACGAGAACCCAAGCCAGGCTCCTGTTCATTATAGCTACTCCCAGAAACTAGCGTAGCTAGCCTGGTGGTCCACCACCATAAGTTAGCTGGTGAAGGGGCAATAACCCATTTGTGTGAATGTGTTGGGGTAAATAAATCCACTACCACTGGTGTCAGAAGTGGCCAAACGCTATTTTTTACTTAGCTAGCCGTTAGACTATGTCTATGCACCGCAGACTACATACCAGCACATCAGACGATGAAGACGAAGATCTCATCCCGCAAACAGCCCCAAAGGAGGGAGGTGAAGCATTGCCGGCAGAAAAATGCACCGACCGGCCACGCGACTACTCCACGCCTCGCAGAGCTCCTCCATGCCACGGCGTCCATCCTCGCGGAGCTCCAAGTCACGAAGCAGGCGGGGGAAGTGGGAGCAACAGAGCCACTTGGCAACGAAGTACCCGCCGCCATTTCCCGCCAAGCGGAAACCTCCGTGGCGCAGCCCGTGCTTGCAGCCGCCATCTTCTCCGAAGAGCGGAGGCGCGTGACCCGCCAAATCCGAAGTTGCGTCGAAATCGTCGGTGGACATTCCATCTCTCCGGCAACGACTTCCCTTCGTAAAATAATTTACAGCCGCCAGAGGCGACTGGGTGGCCTTCAAGCGGCGGTTCCTGACGAACGCCAACTTGGCGGGGTGGACAGAGGTGGAGGCGCTGACAGTGCTGCCTGCCGCCCTTGATGACGACGCCCTGGCAGCGTTCCTCATCATCCTACCGTCGAAGAGGGCTATGTTTACTCAAGCCTTCAACCAAATGGCGGCCATTTACGAGCCGCTGTCCAACGTACGCCACAAGTTCGCTACGTGGAAGATAGGGGAAACCGAGATGCCCCTTGCCTTCCGTAGCACACTTTTGGTGCTGGCGAAGGCTGCCTTTCCAAGAATGGACCACGACGGAGTCGACTCGTTAGTTCTTGAGAGACTCCTGGCTTTGGCTAAGTCCCTCAACGTTGTTCTGCCAGCTGTAGACGACGATCTTTCGTCCATCAGGGTTGCGAAATGCATTCAGGATAACCAGCTCCTACAACGGCACAAGAGGTCGGTGGCGTGTTCCGCGCCCCACGAGGGGCCGGATACACCTGAAGACGTGGAGCCCATCCCAGCCTGCGCATTGACCCAGAGTGGAGGCGGGCGAGGGGACGGCATGGTGCGGCGGGCGAATGACCAGCGGCGGCAAAACCATCTCCTCGTCCCAGGAGCAGCCCTGTCGTGTGCTACAGCTGCGGCCTGCCGGGACACGTCTCGTCGGGCTGCCGTATACCACAACGATGCCTCCCCGGAGCACCGCTGTCATCTGCCCGACCGTCCTTCGTTCCACTGCACCCTAAGGCGAGTCGCAACACATTCCACATTCCACCCCTGAATCCAACTCACCCATCTCGTGTGGTCGGGTCTTGTTCCGGTCGCGCGTCGCGGCGGGAGGATTTTGATGTTGATCGGGCCGGCCAGACGCTCCGACCGGGTAAGTGGTCGGAGCTGGCCCATCGAGTGGTGGCCGCGACCGCAGGTTCATCTGCTGTTGTTGGACTGATAGAAGGGGTGGAGATTAGGATGCTCGTTGACACCGGTGCATCAGTGACCATAATTTCAGAATTAATTTATAACATCTTACCCCCTAAATGTCATTCCTTATGCTCTGTCGTTGCCCCGTGCTTCGCCGAAAACGTCAGCTCATTGGGCATTATTGGGAAAATAACAGCGGATGGTAATTCCAGGCACTTATACACGGCTAATGCTACCGTGCAAGCACTTGTGTTTGGATGGTGAGGATTCCCCCCGGCACGTAAATGTTTGTTCCCCTACGATTGTGGAAGCCGCTAGACCGAAGGGCGATGGCGGGAGGAATCATCTTGGGTCCTGCTAATAAAGTCAGTCGTGATTTGACGTTGGTGGGGGCGCAGATGTTGGTATCCAACGACCAGGAACCCTTCATTCAGGTCCTTAACGCAGGGTTAGACACATCGGTCATCCAGGAAGGTACTGTACTAGCTCATGCGTCACCAGCGCTTCCTGAGGGAAGCATTGTTGGCAATATGTGTGCCACGTTGAATACACGGCCGCACCAGAAACCTGATGAGGGGTGGATTGAAAAGCTCTGTTCCGAGAATGCGGAGTTGTCCGGGGTCCAGAGGGGGAAATTGCGGGTGCTTTTGCACGATTTTTCGGACGTTTTTAGTAAAGGCAAATTTGATATTGGATGCACTATGCTTTTGAGTCATCACATTGATACGGGCGATGCTGCTCCCATCTGTCAGAATCCCTACTGGCTGAGCTCTACAGAAAAGGAACACGTTTGGCTGGCGGTTGACGAAATGTTAGCTGCAGACATTATTTCACCATCCACTAGCCCATGGGGAGCACCAATTGTACTCGTTAAAAAGCACGATGGTAGCTTGCGCTTTTGTGTTGACTTCCGTAAGCTTAATAAGGTCTCTGTCGCTGATGCATACCCTTTACCTTGAATGGATGACTCACTGGATGCTCTAGCCGGAGTGCGGTTCTTTTCCACTATCGATCTCCTATCAGGGTTCTGGCAGTTGCCACTAGACAAAGCCTCTAAGCCCAAGATAGCCTTTCGTACACACACAAGGCTTGTTCGAATTCAATCGGCTTCCGATGGGTCTTCATTCCGTGCCGGCCACGTTCCAGCGATTGATGGAACTGGTCCTGGCTGGTCTCCAGTGGACCTCTTGCTTGGTATACCTCGACAATGTCATCGTTTTCAGCCGTACGTTTGACGAAAACCTGCAACGGCTACACGCTGTCTTAAAATGCGTGCGGCCAACCTGAAATTTAAACCACAGAAATGTCACTTCCTCCAGAAATTGATTCGGTATCTTGGCCACATTATGAGTGAATCAGGTATTGCGACTTACCCGGACAAAACGGCGTGTGTTCTGAACTTGGCCGACCCCGACGTCGGTGAGGGAGGTACGTAGTTTCATAGGATTCGCGTCCTATTACCGCCGTTTTGTCCCCAGGTTTGCTACAATCGCTAAGCCTCTTCACGCCTTGACGGAAAAGGGTCATGAATTCCATTGGGGGGAGGAGGAGGAGGCCGCATTTGTTGCGCTCCGGGATGGCTTGGTGAACGCCCTTCCCCTCCGCTACCCCGATTTTTCATTGCCGTTTGTCCTTGATAGATGCTAGTAACACCGGAATTGGAGCTGTTCTGTCCCAAATTGTCAATGGTGTTGAGAGTGTTGTCGCATACAGCAGCAGGGTGCTGTCTCCGGCCGAACAACGGTATTGTGTAACACGGCGGGAACTGTTGGCCATTGTGTTTTTTGTGCCATTGTATCATCCCTATTTTTATGGTAGATATTTTGAGGTACACTCTGACCACGCAGCGCTACAGTACGCGCTGCATGTGGATCAGCCATCTGGCCAATTTTCACGCTGGTTGAACGTCCTCCAGAATTACTCCTTTAAGGTTACCTATCACAAGGGCTCCCGTCACACGAACGCTGACGTCCTGTCAAAATTACCAATGACCGGTGGGTGCACCTGCTTTTCAGGCTCCGGACGCTGTAAGCCGGCCGCAAAGCCCTCATCCCCTCCTCTCGCGGCGTTGTTCGAAGCCGTAACATTGGAGTTGGCCGAGGTTCCGGCGGTGCGTGATGCTGTCATTGGGTTGGACCAAGCAGAATGGGGGCACCACCAGGTGGAGGACGCCTCCCTGCTTAAATTGCGATGCCGTGTCAGAGAGCTTGAGGGGGGCGAGGATCGACGGGGTATTGCCTCTGTCATTCTTAGAGGCGGACTACTCATGCATTGGAATGGAGGGTTGCGCCGGTACAACATTGTTGTGGCTAATGCCCTACGGGGCAAGGTCATCTGGGCAATACATAGAGCGCTTGTTGCACCTAGGTGTGCATAAAATGCTGGCCACACTTAAGTTGGACTTCTTCTGGCCTGGCATGGCTGAGGATGTCGCTAATTTGTTGAAGGGGTGTGTGCAATGCGTGTGATGGAAGCCGCCGGCAAAACCCTATTGTCCGCCATTATAATCGATTCAGGTTTCCCGTGTGAATGAGTTGGTTGCGCTGGACATCCTTGGTCTGTTTCCCACTACCCCTCATGGGAATAAGTACTTGCTGGTTGGAGTCGAGTATTTTTCACGATGGCCTGTGGGCTGGCCGCTCCCCAACCAGTCAGCGGTCGACAATCACTGAGGCATTCCTCAATGGCTATGTAATGGGCAAGGGTGCCCCCGAACGTCTTCTGACTGACCAGAGCAAAAAATGTTCTTCAAAGATGTTGTGTGAGGTATGCGATTTGTTGGGAACAAAGAAAGTACGCATGTCACCGTACTACCCGTAATGGATGGCGTGGTGGAGCGCCTACACAGGACTCTGACGTCCATGTTGAGCTACCAGGTCAGCAAGTCCCAACTCGACTGGGATTTGCACATACCCGGAGTCCTATCTGCATATAGGATGGCCCCTCACGCATCCACCGGCTAATCACCGTTTTTTTTTAATGTACGGTAGAGAACACGACCCCCAATTGATATTCAGTTACAAGCCGCGCCCGACAAAGCTAAATCTAAAATTTCTGACTCTGAGCGTTTCACTCTTCAAAAGCTTTCGGAAGCGCAGGAAGCCTCTAGGGTTAATTCGGATTTGCGCCAATTGGCGAATGAGCGGCTGAGGGGTTCCCGTGTTTCAACACATGAGTGGGTGCCTGGGGACAGAGCCTGGTTGCATTGTCCACAGGTACCGGTGGGTATGTCGCCCAAATTGTTCAAACCTTGGAGAGGGCCGGTTGATGTCATTTGGGTTATTCGGCCACAGTGTGTCCAGAACCGCTTGGAGCGGCGGAGTCAGTTTGTGCATCCCTCGCACCTCAAACCCTTCATCGCGCTGCACGAATTCGTTCCATCTCCACACCGCAGGGCCCGAGTGTCAGATGTTTCCGGCGAGCTGGGGTGTGCCTGCTGAGGGTGGTCCTCAGCGGAGTCGTCTGATTCCGTCAACAGGTGCCGCGCGCCTGACGTCCCCAGCGCCGCCGCCTGCGCCATCTCCACTGGCATCAGGAGAGGAGAACCCGTCGACCCTGCCTACAACTCTTCGTGAGCAGCTGGGCGCGATGGGACATTTGCATTTTCCCCTGGGACCTCCAGGGAGAGCGAGTCCACCTTCCCTGGAGGCCCGGCCACGTGGACTCGTTCTAAAACTCTTCGGGTTTCGTGATCTGCACGCACACACACTCCCACACCCTCAGTTGGTTGTCGCACTCGGTAAGCCATATCGCTTATTGGTTGAACCTAGCCCTTATTGTGCTAGCGGGTGTTGTTACACGGTGAGGGTGGGAGATGTTGGCGATAGTAGAGGATTCCGAGAGTTCGCGATTCACTGCACTGCTTTTTTTTCTCTCTCTCGCATTGATCTGTACTCACACCCTTTTCCCCGATGTTAATGTACATTTGTAGGTAGTGTAAATATTGTATAGGTGGGTTAGGTTATTTCATTGGTAATTGTTCTTATTATTTGTTGAGGCACAAATAGCGTTTAATCACTTTTTAATCACTTTTGATCACTTTACTCACTTAGTTCGTTTTAAGGGGGAGTTGACAGTTGGGACGGCTGAGTGCTACAAAGGGGGGGGGGGGGTGATGTAGTGACATCTTAGATGTCACTGTGTAGTGCCGGGCCTAGAGGGGCATGGCGTGCAATGTACTTACATCGCGGACATCACGTATGTAGCGACATCGTGAATGTCGCTGAATAATGCCGGCCCTAGCGAGGCACGGCGTGCGATGCATTGTCATCGCAGACACCCCGTAGGTGGGTGTAGTACCAGCCCTAAAGGGGGCTCGGTGAGTGCTGGGATTGCGCAGTGGCACCACGCGTGGCGTGCAGTGCTGACTCCTACTGGAGGGAGTGTGAGATTGTCAGCCATGGGATGAGGTTACCCTGGGCCATGGCACTCTGGTTGACCCCAGAAGGCATGTGACAGGTAAGATTTACACGGGGGCCCTGCCCACGTCCCCCCCCCCCAGCCTCACGTCTTCTTCCCCTTGCGCTCATGCGCCCCCCCCCTACCCCACACCCCCCCCCCCTCTCTCCCCCCTTGCTCCTCCCCCCTTTTCTTACCTATATAACCTTTTGCCACGGCAGCTCTCCCGCCTACCTCAGCATTTTCTTGCTGTGGGTGTTCCACCACCTGATGAGGATCGCTTGTGTTGCGATCGAAACGTCATATTTTATTTTATTTCTTCCTACGTGGCTTTACCGAAAGAACCAAACAGTATGGATTCCTGCAGTCACGAAAGCTTCAAACTAAGATTTAGGCTGATGTAAACAAAAAAATCAGCCTTACCGACATGAAACTTGAGGTCCTCAGTAGGCTCCCAACCATCTGACAAAATAATTAAATTTATTTTATCACAGTTTATACATTTGTAAGTTATATTACAACAGCTTTAACGTCAATTGTATGCTAACATTGTATTTCACTACAAACTAAAGTATAAGTATGCATATTTATCTGAGTACAACATTACTTTGAAAAGCAATTACCTTGCAAGCATTGTACATAAGTACACCATTTCAGAATTCAAAGCTTTATTTGGTGTTACTTTGCATTCCTATTTTTTATGTGATATACAAAAATAGCAATGTAGTGATAAATAGTAAATACTAAATTATAGCTTACAATTGTACAAACATAATATTGGGGTTCCTAAGTTTATGTAATATTAGTTATTGTGCACATCTCCAACCCATGGGTTTCATCTTTCAAGCCTGGAAGAGCATGAACTTACCTCTGGGGACATATCCTTTAGAGATCTCAATATAACTGGTAACATCTAAAAACAAAAATGAACATACATTAATATTAAAATGTCTGCATCATAACTTATAGCCAGAAAGTGTTGGTTATATTATTGTCTGAGCTTGGATAACTACATCAATTTCAAAGGAGTAAAAACTTTAAGAAGGGAATTGGACAAGGTTTTTACTAGCGTTGTTCACAGCAACACTCGATGACATTATCCTAAAATTAAATTGGAGAAAAAAATCCATCTCTTTTAATGGAGAAAACATGAACCATCTCAGGGTTGGTAATGAGACGATGATTATAAAGGCCAATGGGAACAGACTGCAGGAAATGTGTTTCAAAAGTTATAAGAGAAGGCTGCAAAGTTGGGATAAATGAAAAAACCAGAGGTCGTATAGGACATATTTTCTAATCGACTAGAGATATGTCAGAGGGACATAATGAAAGAAAAACATTGAAATGTGAGCAAAGAAGCATAATTTTTTTGGAATCGCATTGAGAGACACATGCACATGTAGATTAGAGAACATACACAAGTTAATGACATCATTATAACTATGGTCATGTACAAGTCATGCATCTCATTTAAATTACAAGCTAAAATATACTTTTAGCTGTGCAACAAAGTTAACTCTCCAATCACCACTGACAATATTTTAATAGGTATATATACATGGTCATGTTGAGTAAAAAATCATTCATGATAATATCAAGTATGGTAGTTCCACAGTTCTATCATATGTAACAATGATATTCTTATCCAAAGTAAAATTACTAATCTTCTTGGCACAATAATCTCATCTGACTTATCAGGCAATATGGTTTAAAGATATTTTTTAAACATGTTTTTGTTGCGGGACATATATATGAATGCTATATTGTCTGCTTATTTATTTTGTCATGCAATGGCTGGCTATATTACTAATCTGGATGAGGAGACCTCAAAAAGGCGTGGCTTTCTTTTCCATGTGAAGATTTTTTGTGATATTAAAAACTATCACTGTTAAATTTTTTGCAGTCGGTTTGATTGATCCAGCACTCACTGATTCACTCCAGTCACTCACTCACCAGTGATCCGTTACCTTCTTACTTTCCTATCGTTATTGCCAAGGTCATTTGATGTATTCACCCATGTTCAGAAATTGGTCTACAAGATGGCATGTGTTATCTCACTCCTGTATTCAACGACCAAATTGCATATCAAACCTTTATTTCTGCCTCTTCATATGCACTGCTCGACTTTGAATTCCCTCCCATCGTCTCTTTTCCCAAGTTCTTATAAATAATGTTGCTCAATTCATGAAACATATAACCTTCGATTAGTATGGTTGGCTACGCATGGTGGGAAAGAAGTTCTACATGCATATAAAATCGTATTATATCATTAATAGTGCTGTTATTTGCTGGGTCTTTGCTCAGCAACCATGGTGAAAACAATCATAACCCAACCTCTACATGAAAACTAAGGAATGCCATCTCTTAATCATTCATCAACTGAAACTCAAAGAAAGTGATTGGATAAATGTCTACGGAGTCCGTAGTTCCAAAGACTATTTATTTCCCTGCATCTGCAAGGGCAATTGACTTCCTTCTTTCAATAAAGGGTAGCAAAGCATGCAGCAGGTGGGATGATGAGTTTTGATGAATTTCATCATGCCACGATGCAAATTCTGTATTCAAAGCACGCTGACTATCAGGCTCTACTATTATCTTATTGTACAAGAAAGAAGTTCTACATGCATATAAAATCGTATTATATCATTAATAGTGCTGTTATTTGCTGGGTCTTTGCTCAGCAACCATGGTGAAAACAATCATAACCCAACCTCTACATGAAAACTAAGGAATGCCATCTCTTAATCATTCATCAACTGAAACTCAAAGAAAGTGATTGGATAAATGTCTACGGAGTCCGTAGTTCCATAGACTATTTATTTCCCTGCATCTGCAAGGGCAATTGACTTCCTTCTTTCAATAAAGGGTAGCAAAGCATGCAGCAGGTGGGATGATGAGTTTTGATGAATTTCATCATGCCACGATGCAAATTCTGTATTCAAAGCACGCTGACTATCAGGCTCTACTATTATCCTATTGTACAAGAAAGAAGTTCTACATGCATATAAAATCGTATTATATCATTAATAGTGCTGTTATTTGCTGGGTCTTTGCTCAGCAACCATGGTGAAAACAATCATAACCCAACCTCTACATGAAAACTAAGGAATGCCATCTCTTAATCATTCATCAACTGAAACTCAAAGAAAGTGATTGGATAAATGTCTACGGAGTCCGTAGTTCCAAAGACTATTTATTTCCCTGCATCTGCAAGGGCAATTGACTTCCTTCTTTCAATAAAGGGTAGCAAAGCATGCAGCAGGTGGGATGATGAGTTTTGATGAATTTCATCATGCCACGATGCAAATTCTGTATTCAAAGCACGCTATCAGGCTCTACTATTATCCTATTGTACAAAAACTTGAACTTACACGTGGGTTTATGATTCTGTATGCATGTGTATACAAAAACACTACACCTCTAGATAAAGACTGTTAGCAGTGCAAAGTAATTGCTAATGCAATGTATAATGCGCTCAATTTAAAACGTCACTGCAGATTGTATGTACAATTCAGTTTAGACAGCAGGTTATGCTAATAATACATTAAATTCAATAGGATTGTGTAAAATTCAGAACAGGTGACATGTCTTGAGAAAGCTTACCCATATTTCATGCATCATGAAGTGTTATAACTTACATCAGCAGATACAGTTTCCATTGATCTCATAACGTTTGCAGACATCTAAAAACAGATAAACAATATTGAATACCAATTATTTATACTTAAAAAATAAAAAAAACACGCTAATGTATCAAAATTACATATAAAATATAAGTACAGTTTACAACTAAGTTAGATAAGTGTCACAGTGATTAGTACACTTCTATTAGTTCAATTTCCGGCTGCGGCTAACATTATTCATGAGTTATATCTAAACAATTATTTCTTACGTTATAACTCCCTGAGACAAAGACTGAGTTATAAAATGCAAGGTGAGTTTATATATAATGTACACACACAAACGAAGAAAAGCTGCAATGTTTGGCTCAGGATAAATATGAGCAATATATATTTCATGTATAACAAGTTCACTAAACCAGTGGACTAATCTTACAGACTGGTACACTTGTCAGTTCAAACATGTTTTTAATAAAAACTGAGTGTTTTGTCAGTCTTTCTTTCAAATGTTTTAAACGTAGTTTTTGTTGGCGTTCATTCTATGTTCAGTTGTCCACAATTTCAGGATAATTGTCATCTAATGTATATTACTTGATAAAATATGGTGTCAGGCAGGAAGTCCAACTGATTGTGTTTTGGCTAAGGTTTAGGTTAACCAAAAACAGTTTTGACCAGTCAGTTCAGTCAGTTCAAATATTCTAAATGGTCTGGGAAAATTTGGTTCTGGTTAAAATTTGCACATTTGCTCAAAAGGATCGCCATGCATGATGCAATGTTAATTGCAAAGCAAAGGCGGATGTGTTTGATCGCTTCAAACATGTTTCTATTTCTATGTTGCACAAAACAGTGAAACGGAGCTACATGGAGATTCAGTGACAAATGGAGAGGCAAAACAAATCATTAAGATGCAGAAACAAAGATGCACAAAGAAATGGAGATACAAAGAAAAACTGAGAAGCATATAAGAGACAGAAACAGGTGCAGATGCATATAGACAAACGGAGATGCAAAAAGACAATCTAAGAGACAGAGATATGACTAAATGTCAAATACCTTTAATTAAGCTTTCATTAACTTTTTTTCTTTACGATGAAATCAGCAATCTCTCCATTTCACAGTAAAATATTGCTTTAATGGATGAACACTGAACAGTGTTTTGTGCTTAGTTGTTTTGCTTGTGGTCTATGCATTATTGCAAGTTCAAAAGAACAGCACGTATAATAAAATCTAGATTAACAGGTAAAATCAGTTTCCAGTTAGTTATCAGTTCGACTCCCTAGTCGTGGGTAACTATGTTAAAATGTAGACTTAATATTACATAGCAACTTAAAGAATGGGAGAAAACCAAGCAGTAGAAAAAAACTTATGATAATCGTTATAGAACAGATTAATCACTGTTTTCGGTTGAGTCATCAAATTAGAAACTAGCTTGCTCCCAGAAATGTTCTTATATGATAAGATGTATGCAGTAGCCTACCTCTTCAGGCGCATTCCCCATGAATGTCAGGGCCTGTCCACACAACTAAAAACGTATGCAAACACCACGTTAAAGAATAATTCAATAATTGCGTGAAAGTCAGCAGTTTTTAATGTACATTTCTGATTTATTTAAAGTGAAGTGAATACAACACAGATAAGTTCAAACGTAACTATGACTTGCAATTATCAGGTATGATGTGACAATTATATGATTCATGGGCATCATAATGTATCTACAGTTGCTGCCATACACACAAATGTGTTCAAAACGTGTTTGAATAAAAATATAATTAAAGCAACATGCACATTTACCTCATATCGGGAAACGTTATTTACAACAATTTCGTAAAAAAATACAAGTGTTGGATGGGCGCAACTAAAACCCATCAGAGTATACATATGTACGACATTTAATGAAAGTGGATTAGGATCAAAATTTGGAATAAAGAGGTGCGTGAGAGTAGGTTGCAGAACTTTTTGAACACTGAACTTGATTATAAAAACATACTAATGTAACAAAATAAGAAAGTTTTAAATTGGGACATATAACATATGGGTCAGTAACATGGCGATTGACAATAGAACACAGCTTAAAATTACTCAAATAAGCATGGAGAAGTGCATGCTTGAAATTACCCTGCCAGAAAAAGACATTGATTGGGAAAATGTTCGAATTACAAACCTCTGATGGAGTGTTAACAACATTTGGGTTTGGAAATTACCAGGGCTGATAATCGCAAGAAATTACAGGGATGGAACTCGTAAATGATTCCCCCACTATATCTAGACCGTACACGAGATCTGAGGAGGAGCTTGCTTTGTGTGTGGGTCTGTATGCGTGTCTCGGCATCTATGCATGTCTGGCAGTCTCTGTGCTCCACTGCGGGTTTCTGTGGGTCTGTGTCTGTGGTTATCTGTGCATATCTGTGGCTCTATTAGTCTACGAGTCTATTTTTGAGTCAAATAAAAAAAGTGAATCTTTGTTCCTTCTAGAACACAGTTGAGTTCAAATTTTCACTCCCACCACAGCGTTACAGCGCGTTCCGGCCCATGTCTAGCACTGGTAATTACACATCACGAGAAGAAATGATGGCTGATGGATAAAGATGGTAATAGAATGACAGCCTAGGGAGGGATCCGTCCCAAAAATATGACCACCATGACGATTGAGTGAGATCTAGATGCAGAGCAACAACTAAATTTCACATTCAGGTGATCAAGCCAGATAACCACATTAACAGCAGTGGAGTGTGTATCATTGTAATGGAGCCTTCATATTTGTGGATCGAGCATTGCATCATTATATGTTGTATGGTCTGTTCTGAATGACCGCAGTTGCACAAGAGTTTTAAATTTTGCATTTGTGCGTCGGATAGTCCCCTCTGCCATGATTTGTACGGATGTGATTTCGGGTGGACCATGAGCTTCGTGGAAGATCAAACCCAGGGATCTTCTGCATTGGGTCTTTCACACGGTGTTTGTGAGTTTAAACTCCATTCAGCTCTCAAGCTTCATTGAGGTTAAATTCGCATTGTTTAAGGTTAAGCGGATGGGTCCAAAAGGACTTGCATCACTTCAAGCGATGGCGTGGGGTATTATTGAGGTCCTAATTAATGGGAAGGTGACCATTTTCCTCGATTCACAGGACTTCCCTGAGCTTTATGGCAGATGGGTGGGGGGTAGATGTGCGACAGCACGGGCTACCAGGGTCTTGGGGTTGACTTGAGGGTTCCAGTGATGTATTGCGTTGCAGTGTTCAGTTGAACATCAACAAGTCGAGTGTGACTAGTAATGATGCAGGGAGATCTTCATCTCGCAGAATATTAAAATTGACGATTATGTAATATATAAATGACAACGAATATTTTCAAATACAGCAGATCATTACCTAGTTGGCAAGGATTGCGTTGTTGCTCCCAACTATGTTGCAGGCAGTGGATTGGCCAAAGGTTGCAAACGTGGATAAAGTAATGCTAACCCACAATGACTGGTCCACCATCTTCACTCCTCTCCAGGCTAATTTTGCATTCTGAATTTATTGTTGGATGATATTCAACACTAATTTCTGGATTAATGCCACCCAGTTTCAGTCATCCACATGCTGGTTCATTATATGTTCAGACATCCAAGATTAGTCTTTGTCAGTCAGAGCCAGGTGTTCTAATGCCTGAATGCAGATATTCTCTAATAATAGCTTACCTCCGATAATTTCTCTTTTTCACCATTTGTAGATCCCTAGAAAGGAAAATTGCAAATGAATGTTTTTAGTGTTACTCATACATACAATAATGAGAAAAAGGATGTGAACCCCAATGATAATTATGGAAATTCCAGTTTTACCATGATAGCTTTCATGAATAAAAACCGGTCTTTTCTTAAATATCTAACGGTATAAACGACCAATTCCATGCCTTTTGAAACAAAATGATACGTGAATTAAACGAGTAATTAATAATCAAGGAATGTGAAACATAAGTGAACATAAGTGAACCCCCTGATAATTACAATCAGGGGTGAGGTTGGGAGGCCCAACCCTATATAACGATCATAAACGTTGTGAACTCGGTCCTCGTCATACAGGTGTGTGGAAACAGGTCATGCGACAATACAAATAAATCTCCGAGGACCTCAGAAAAAGAATTGATGCTCATCAGTCCAGAAAGGGTTAGAAAACCATTTCTAAGGATTTGGGGCTCCACAAATCCACTGCCAGACAGTCTATAAATGGATAAAGTTCAAGACCACACTCACTCGACCCAGGGAGCAGTTGTCTCATCAAAATCTCTCCAAGAACAAACCGGAAAATCATCAAGGAAGTCACAAAGAACCCCAGAGAAACATCCAAGGGTCTGCAGGCCACTCTCACCTTGGCTAATGCGAGTGTGCATGACTCAACTATAAGACAAATACTGAAGAATGCTGTTAAGTGAAGGATAGAAATGTGAAAAGCACTGCTCTTCACACTGGGTATGGCGCTCCGGCGAGTGAACACATACACACTGTTGGCTCTGTTATCAGTTTTTCTTATCTCTTTTTGACCAGTCAGTAATTGCATCAATAGTATCGTGTTCAGATCGGATTGTTGAAACAGGAATTGTGAATTGTGATGTTGCGCCAAGGTGTTTTAATGTACCGACTGGCCTGACTGGAAGATTAGTACGGAGATTTCTCAGCGGCTAATCACAGCAAATCAGGCACGGCACCAGCAGCAAATACAGCAACGACAGTTCTGCAGGAACAACGACTGCAGCGACACTACAATTACTACAGCAACAGCTCCAACTGATGACACCAGCAACCTCTACTACTACAACAGCAACAGGGGACAACTACTACAGAGTTAACTACCAACACAGCAAACCTACAACTTCGAATATACAGTGGTTCCTCGTTTATCGCGGGGGATACGTTCTAAAAATAACCTGCAATAGACGAAATCCGCGAAGTAATCAGCTTTATTTTTTACAATTATTATACATGTTTTAAGGCCGTAAAACCCCTAACCACACACTTTTATACACTTTTCTCAGACAGGCATTAACATTTTCTCACATTTCTCTCTTATTTAAACACTCTCAAAGTTCAAACTTTCGCAGATATAAAAAAGTACAATATTAGTAAATGAAACCAAATATCAAAACCTGTTTTCAAGCCCAAACATTTTTAACAAATTTAATTTTAATGATCAATCTACGAGGTTTGACACATAAGTAATTATTACCAGTAACTCGCGTATTTCACAGTTCCTCTGAAGGTGCCTCTTTGTCCTGGCGCCGCTCCGCTGTAATGTCTTTTTCCTCTGAAGGCCTTGGTGCAGGTGTTTTTTCCGAGTGCAGAACATAGTTATGGGTAGTTGTTGGTACTGTTTTTTCTTCTGGGCCAGAAGATTCTTATAAACAGACATGCCACCTTCGATTATATTTGAGAACTGTAATGAACGGAACATCAAAGGGTCCCATTCTTGCGCAGCTCTCTGAAGTTCAGTGGCCATTCTCACCATGGTTGCCAAGCGATCAAGTGTTAGTCCATCCTCCTCCTCTTTATCAACACTTGTGTCCTCTTCTTCCTCTTCTCCATCATCCTCACTTGGTGGCTTTGTCATCTCTGCCAGGTCTTCATCAGTCAGCGGTTGTGAGTGGGCATCATCAGGGCATCAATGTCATTGGGAGTCATATCATTAAAGCCATCTCCCCCAAGCTGTTTAGCCAGATTCACAGCTGTATCTACCGCAGAGTGATGGATCTCATCAAGAGAGCATCCGGTGGGGTTGTGCACTGCCTCTGGCCACAGTTTTTTTCCAGCAGACATTTAAAGTTTCAGTTTTCATCTCATGAATGGCCCTCTGAATGTTTTGGAGACATGATGCAATGGTGTATTCATGCCAGTAGGCCTTTAGTGAGAAATCTTGATCCGAGTCCATAGCCTCAACAAGATGCTGCAGGGTGTTGCGCGTATAGAGCGCTTTGAAAGCGCGGATGATGCCTTGGTCCAAGGGCTGAATCAGCGATGTGGTGTTTGGCGGGAGAAATTCAATTTGCACACCATCATACGACAAATCATTAGCGTGGCCTCCAGCGTTGTCCACGAGCAGAAGCACTTTAAAATCCAGTCCTTTTCCTCTCAAGTAACGCTTGACTTCCGGAATAAAACAATGTTGGAACCAATCCAGATTGAGCACTTTTGTCATCCAAGCCTTTGCGTTGTGCATCCAGTAAACGGGCAACGCATTCTTATTTTTGTTTTTTAGGGCTCTCGGATTTTTTGACCTATAAATAAGCCCTGGTTTTATCATAAAGCCCGCAGCATTTCCACACATAACCAGAGTCACACGATCTTTTTGGGCTTTAAATCCAGAGGCTTTGGCTTCGTCCTGCATTATAAAGGTGCGAGGGCATTCGTTTCCAAAATAAGCCTGTCTCATCCATATTAAAAACTTGTTCAGGCTTATATCCCCCTTCCTCGATGATCACTTTACATTTGTTCACGTATGCCTCCAAAGCGTTGCTGGAATTTGTTAAACCAGCCCTTGCCGGCATTAAATGGGCTTGGTTCTGCGTGAAAAGCACTCTTTGATGGCCCGGGCTCCGCATCATCTTGCTCCTCGCTGTCAGCAAAGGTTTCATAAAGTTTTTTAGCTTTTGGTGCGGATGATGTTGGTGTCCAGCGGAATGTTCTTTTTCCTGCTGTCACTGATCCACAGAGCTAAAGCAGACTCCATCCTTACGATGGTCTTGTTGCGGACAGTTACAACCCTTTTTGCATCCCTGTTAAAACTTATTGCTGCTGTCGTCCTTATGTTATTTTCCTCCTTCTTTATGTAACGAACCGAAGATTCATTTATTCCATAATGGCGCCCTACAGCCGCGTAACTTCTACCTTCCTTTAGCATGTCCAGAAGTCCAACTTTTTCTGCGATGGTTAGCATCGGTGCGACCGCAGGTGCCTTTTTCCTTGCAGTTCGTTTCATCGACATTATGGGTTTTTTCGGGTAGAAAACTTGCAAACATACAGCACTTCAGAGTCACACTGCTAGCGATTGAACATTTATGTAAATCTGGCTAGCCGAACGCATTCTGTACTCCCTTAGCTAATCAGGACGCAGAACACATGTGCGGTTCTCCCTTAGCCAATCAGGACGCCGAACACAATGCGCGTTCATACTGTACGCAGGAAAAAAAAGCATGCAAAATTACACAAAAAAAATCCGTAAAACAGCGAGGCCGCGAAAGGTGAACCGCGTTATAGTGAGGGACAACTGTAACATACATTACAATTGCATAATAAATAGCAACTACCACGGGTCAAACTGACGAAACCAGGATAAGCTGTGTTCCAGAGAGACCCCGGCCGCCTTTGTCTTCCCGCAGCGCGGGAGAGCGGTAATTAACACCAGAGTAAAAGAATTATCGCAGGGGCCATCTGCGCCACGGAAATACGGTGACTTAATAACACACCATCACACAAACATACAGCACCCCACCCCACTACGCAGCACCATCAAAAGGAGAGAGAGGGCGGGTAGGAACTCCCCAGGACAGCAGCTGCCGACAACGAAGCCGGGCAGACAAGTAATTAAAACAAAGCCTGGCCACCCAATATACATTGTCATACATAACATGAATGCTAACGATACTCACCTTAAATTGCGATGCACCTTGCCCGCCACCCGACCTCGCAAACACCAAGGAGTACGAATTCCAACCATCGAGAGGCTTACCTCTTGGCTCAGGATATCGGAAATAAAATGATATAAATGATAAAACATACGGATACACACGTACACTCCCACCCCCACAATACCCTTCGAGAGCAAAGGAGGAGGGGGCGGGGGGAAACTCTATAAAGCCCGGCAGCTGCCAGCGAAACCCAGCGAGCAAGTTTTAGTTAAAGAAAGATTACAATACATAGTATCACGCATAACATTAATGCTAACGCTATTCGCCATAAATTGTGATGCACCTTGCCCACTACCCGACCTTGCCAACACCAAGGAGTACGAATTCCAACCATCGAGAGGGTTACCTCTTGGCTCAGGATATCGGAAATAAAATGATATAAATGATAAAGCATACACACGGAATGACGAAAATTAATAAATCCTGAGGAAGGGTCAGGATGACGGGTTAAATCACAAACCTTGTTCAACATACTAACCAAATGATATTTGAGCGACGTTAAACCGAGGGCTAGCCAGAGAGGGAAAGAGAACCTCCTGGCCGCCTTTGTCTTCCCGCAGCACGTGATAAGAATATGCATAGCTCAAGAGAGCATCATCTCCTCGTGAAAATAAAAATCAGATACTTGGAGTCACAGACAGAATCCTAACTGCGAGCGGTACGGTATCAAACTGTGATAGAATAAATGTTAACTTTAAAAGCCTTAACCCATCCTTGGTGCGTAGAGAGTCACACAGGGGAGGTTCGCCCCCCCAGGATTGTATAACGCAGACAGAAGGGCGCCTTCGGAGCATCCGTTTCCTTTTGATGGTTTATGGCTTGAGGAAGGCAACAACGAACCATGTCATAAATGACACACACACAGACACACATACGGACACACACACACCCCGACCCCACGACACACAGCGGGATCAAAGGGAGATCAGCCCTTGTAAGGAGGCGGAGCCAAGGGGAGAGATTTTGTCATAAAAAGAGGGGCCCGCGAGCATTGAATTCAGCTCATCGACCAGCGGACCAGCTCATCGGCCAGCAGAAGAAGACGGCGACCATCAGAAGATCAGCCACCACCGACGCAGAAGAAGTCTCTACAACTCGCCAGAATGGCGAGACTCGCTACTTAGCGACGTGCTACGCTGTGCGAATGCAGCCTCATCAGAAGAAGTATCGCAACGAACGTGCATCGTTCACCGCCAGAGAACGCGCAACCGAGATCCACCAAACAACCGTGCCAGCTATCTGCAGCCGAGCGGTGAGCGCAGCCAGTGATCATCACGCTGACGGCGTACAACCGTGCCGCTGCGAGCGGACAAGCTACTAGCGCCATCTACCGACGGATCACCGCGCCTACAGTGCACTGTGCCAACTCGTCAACCAGTGTGGGCCGAACTCGACTGCTGTGAAAGAAGAATCAACTATACGTATGACGCACTCTGCCCCCAACACACGACAAACCTGGCGTCTGCTTGACGCAAAGAATTAATTCCGAACCCTGGCCTACTCAACACAATCCATATCACTCAAAACATACACGAGTCATTAACAAAATCCTAATCCTCAAGTACATGAACCATCAGTGGCCGTGAAGGCATCGCGGCAGACCGAGTGATAACAATCCGTTGTGTATAAGTACATTAATAATAATTTTTTTCTTCTTAATTCTTTTGCTTGGGCTGGTTGTACTTCTAATCGCATAAATTACCAATAGATTCATCAATACGAATTAATCCTTGACAGCTTGAGCTACGCTCACGGGGGGGGGGGGGGAGAATATCGTGTTAAACTGGTTTCCTTGTCATACAATATACGTTCTATGAACGTATATTTATGCTTTGAAAATTATAATTGCTTGACTGCCTTTTCGCATGAATATCGTCGGATGAACTTTTAAGGACTTTTGTTCGCATTTTCCATACGCTCGTGGTACTCAGAGGACGTAATCAATTGCCCCGTGGCCCAATTAACAACGTGACAAGAATTGCATTGAGGGTTGCCTATGGATCAATGAATGCGTGTAGTAATGTGTGGGCAATTTCATATTATAGTGTTAAGGTTTTTGTGTAGAACAGCGTGCATGAATTGTTTTAACGACTCTCTCAGCAACTGAGCTCGCGTTACGCGGTAGAATTAATCACATGTGCCGTTGCCAAAGTGAAACAACGCAATCGTTGATGGTAACTGTGTTGATACTGTGTTGAAATTCCAAGCCGAGAGTTGCATCTTCTAGAGTTAAGGTTTCGTTAGAAAATAAAATTGATTAACGCAGAAGTGGTTGCGTGTTTCTTTCCTGAATTTCATGCATTAGAATTGTATCCTGCGTTGAGATCTGAATTTGGAGACCTGACATAAACACACTAATACACTCTGTAAATGCAAAGCGAGAATAATTGTACTACACCGATCGATAATACGAACTTAAACAATGAAGCCGAGCTGACTCTGGCATGCTCACAGCACCTGTATAACTTCATACGATTGTCTTATCCCGATTGATGATACGACCCTCGTCAACGAGGCAGGGCCTAATTATAATAACGGCTGTCATTAGCATAATCACACCCACTCGCATAAATTAATGTGATTACCTCTCAAATTAGCATAATTTATGCGCGTAATTACAGCAATTAACATACATTCGGAAAATTACGCAATTTTTTCCAAATTTCATTTAATTTTTATTATTTTCATCAAATTTTCATAACCGACATATACAACAAGTGTACATAGCCCAGAGCTCTTCCTACTTTACACCGCTGATGTCATCGGCATCGCCCGTCGTCATAGTATCAGTGTGTATTCATATGGTGACGACACACAACTTTACTTCCATACAAAAGCGGACTCGTGCGTCTCACACGTTCCAAGCTTCATTGTGTCTCAACGGCATGAATAAGTGGATGGCATCAAGCCATCTGAAGCTTAACTCGATTAAGACTTAAGTCATCGTACCTGGGACCCACCATCAGCTTTCTATCCACATAGATGGCTGCGACATCCCAGCATTGGGCAAGGCAACTAGCCTTGGTGTCCTTGTCGATAGCGAACCGACATTTGCCACTCACATCAGGCGCCTGACTGGATAGTGCATCTACGAGCTTCGACAATTGCACACAGTCCGTCGTGTTCTAATTGTGGAGACTGTGAGGATGCTCATCTACGCATTCATCATCAGCCGCGTGGACTACTGCAACAGCATCTTCAGCTGTGCCAGCTCTGTTAAGCTGCAGCCACTCCAGTTGGTGTTAAATGCTGCAGCTCGACTGATAGTTAGGAAACAGAAATATTATCCTATCACGAGTTTGATACGTGATCAGCTGCACTCGCTACCTATTAAATACAGATTGCGTATAAATTATACCTACTCATCTTCAAGAGTCACCATCAATCTACTCTATCCAATCAGTGCGTACCAGCTTCAACAGAGCAAAATCGACTCCGACTATGATCCGCGGCTCGCGGTGACCTGCTGTACCCGTGTGTAAATCTTGCGTGCGATACAGCCAGCGCAGGTTCGGGGTCTCCAGCCCAAATATCTGGAACACACTATCAATGTTTGGGATCCATCCCTGAGTCTGAGCCAGTTCCGTAACAGACTCAAAACATTGTTGTTTCAGAGCGCATTTATGATGGACTGGACTCATAAGAGTGCACAATATCAAATCTTACTTACTTCAAAAATACAATTTCTACCTATCTGAAGTTCGCCAAAGAACACATAGATCCACAAGACTTCTGGAACAATGTTCCCTGGACAGACGAGTCAAAAGTAGAACGTTTTGGCCTCCATGTGTATCGTTATCTTTGAAAACCAAACACTGCTTTCGAACAGAAGAACCTCTTGATTTAAAGCTTTCGTGACTGCAGGGATTCATATTCTTGGCTCTTTCGGTAAAGTCACGTATTGTTTCATATTTTTATTATTTTATTGTTTCCCTTCTACGTGACTTTACCGAAAGAACCAAGAATAAGAAGAACCTCTTTCAAACCGTCAAGCACGGTGGTGGGATTGTCATGGTTTGGGGCTGCTTTGCTGCCTCAGGACCTGGATGGCTTGCCATCATTGACACAACCATTAATTCTGCATTGTAACATAACATTCTAGAGGAGAATTTCACGCCATCCATCTGTGAACTGAAGCTGAACCGAAAGCAGATCTACAAAAGAATGGCTGCAGAAGAAAAGAAAAAGCATTTTACAATGGTCTAGTGAAAGTCCGGACCTAAACCCGACCGAAATATTGTGGCAGGACCTGAAGCGAGCTGTCCATCCAAGGCAACCCTCATATGTCACCGAGTTGCAAGAGTTCTGCAAGGAGGAATGGGCCAAAATTCCTCAAGTCCGATGTGAGAGACTAACCAACGGTTACAGGAAATGCTAAGCTGCCGTCATTGCTGCTCAAGGGGGTGTCACCAGTTACTGAATCTAAAGGTTCAGATACTTTTTCACACGTAATTATTGAATGTAATATCATTTGATGGTGAATAAATGTTTAAAGAGTAACATGTCTTTGTGTAATTTGCTTAATCAGGTTATCTTTAGCTATTATTAGGATTTATGTTAAGATCTAAAATAGTATAGGTTTGAAATATGTACGATATATGAACATCCTCAGGGGTTCACACACTTTTTATGTGCACTATCTCTATATGCCATGTCGGTTCTGAAATACATGAGCAATCAGGTCTTCCATTTAGCTCAGACTATGGTATTACTCGCTTGTGTTGCGGTGGAAACGTCGTGATTGATTTGTTTTAATATAATTTTATGGTATTCCTACATACGTGACTTTACCGAAAAAACCAATGAGTAATTTATGCAGTCACGAAAGCTTTAATTCTTTATTAACACCCCATTCTTCTCGTCATCACCATTCTTCTCGTCGTAATCTCCGTCTTCACCACCTCGGGACGCCGCTAGTCAGACAGCCTACCAACTGTTCTAACGAAGTAGTGTCGCCGATAATAGAGGGACTAAATATTAAGTGTGTTAATCCCGAAGGTGCTCGCTAAATAAAGAAGTGCCTCCAAGTCTTATCGTCTCCGTGTTAGTCACTACACATGTAATATGACCTTTACTTATCACTTATAAGCTGCACAACCGAAATACCCTAATACTGAAATCCCAAGCTTGTATAATAATCGCAGGCTCTGCTACAGCAGAGACATCTAGCAGCACGGGGAAATGTGTGAAAGGGCAAGGACACTCCGTAGTATGAGAAAGAGGTACCCATGCAAAAAGCAGTTGTATATGAGAAAGAGGTACCCATGCAAAAAGCAGTTGTAATGGCATTCAAACTAAAGTCTTAGCATCACAGGGTAGTTAGCAGTAAATTTGCAAGTTGTAGAAATACGTAGGTAGATGTTTGAGTAATAAAACACAATAAAAAACAGTGGTTTTCATGCACGGTTTTGGTGAATACAAAATCAAATTAACTGCTTATAGTTTCATCTGTTCAAAACAATATTGGAAGGTTCAGTATGCATTACTGTATAGTGTTCAGTAGCTTGGTGTACTGTAGTGTGTGGTATACTGTAGTGTGTGTGTTTACTGTAGTCTGTGGTGCATTGTGGCTTGTATAGCATGTGGTGCACTACAGCCTGTATTTGTGTATAGTGCGGTGCAGGCCGTGTGCGTGTGGTGCAGGCCATGTGCGTGTGGTGCAGGCTGAGTGTAAGTAGTGTAGGCTGCCTCAAACTGCCCAATAGCATTCTTCATGAGCCTCCGCCATAGAGGCCGTGGTAGTGTGAGTATAGCTAAGCTAGTATGTTGTAGGGGCTTTTAACCCCTATACCTGACACTTATTCTGCAAAGCACCATGGTGAAAACACCGAAATAAGCTCATGCGAGAGGCCCCGGGGGGGGGGGGGGGGGGGGCAAGCGTTTATGATGCTTTTGGCCAAATTTCATCTGGCAGAGCCAGATTAGCCCCCACCCCTCTTGGGGTTCCCCTAGGAACAAGAGACCACTGCAATTGATTATTGTTGCAGAGGAGAGGGTGCCACTCATCTGCCGGGAGATGGACCGGTACCGCCTGGAAATCCGATGGAATACAGGAGGTCTGGTGGACTGGTTCTGGCTCCAGTCCTCAAGAGGGGTGGACAGTTCTCCACTTGGGGCAGAAAACTGCCAAACAACAGGGAGAGGCACTTCTTTTGAACAAAAGAATGGAGGGGCAGTGGGAGTATGGCGGTGAGGTGTGGGAAGCTATAAGTTCCAGGCTACTGTGGACTCGCCTCCCCATCAACAAGAGGTGAGCAATGGTAGTGGTTGCTTACGCCCCCAACGAAGATGAAAATCCATGGAGAGATGCAGACAAAGGCAATAGTCAAATGCCTTCTATAACCTCCTGTCCCAGGTGCTGGCTAAAGTGGCCCCGTGGGATAGAATCATCCTGTAGGATGACTTAAATGCCCGAGTGGGTAATGATGCAGACACCTGGGTTGGAGGTTCCAAAAGGAAAGGACCAGATCGACTCATAATAATGGTAGGAGGCTGCTAGACTTCTGTGCAGACCATTGGCTGAGGGGATGGAATCTGCCTCAGTAGCCCACAATCACAAATCATTATTTAATCCCATCAAAGTAACTTGCAGCGCCTAACCAATCTCCATCCGTGAGGGAAAAACGGTAAACAGATATTTGACCCCCAGGAACAGGTCTGCAGTTTGGCAGATCATTTCTGTGAGGTCTTGGGTGAGGGCAATTCTCTCAGCTCAAACAACATCATGGGGCAAGATCGGGATGAACCTGCTAGGACTGCGGTGCCTCAAATATTGACAGAAGTAGCCACCCCTTCTGAGTGGTTGGCTGAGGTGCAATCTGTTGAGGAAATACGAGGGGCAATCTGGAGTTTGAGACCAGGAAAAGCGCCGGGCAAAGATAATCTCCCAAGCGAAATGCTGAGGGAGGGTGGCATTTGTATGAAAACTATCTGGACCACAGGATGGATTCTGCAGGGATATAAGGATGCCCTAGTGGGGTCTGCCTCTTAAGGACTGCACAGATTGTAACAACTACAGGGGCATCTCTCTTCTCAGTGTGCCGGAAAAGGTCCTGGAAAGGATTAATCAACATCACCTTGCCATGCACGCTAAGGAGAGGCTTGCGGAGCCCCAATGTGTTTTCATACAAGGGTGGACCTGGATGGGTGCCATATTATCTGTCCGTCTACAACAACAGAAGTGTAAAGAATTCCAACAAGACCTACATCTCTGCTTTATTGGCGTGGTCAAGGCCTATGATACCATCAACAGGCCAGGGCTCTGGGCTATTCTTCGTGCTTTCAGAGTCTCTGACTTTCTGATCACAATCATTTAAGGGCCTTTAAGAGCAGGTACAGCTTAGTGGCCAGCAGGTCACAGCCATTCCCTGTTCACCTTGGGGATGCGCCAAGGATGTCCTCTCGCTTCAACATTATTTAACATCTTTGATCACGTAGTTTGAGAAGCTTTCCATGGCTATACCGGAGGAATTTCCATCTGGTACAGATAAAATAGGAGGCTGATCGATACCCGGGTGAGGTTGAGGGATGCTCCTTATTAATCAACCATATTACGTATGCTGATGAACTGGCGTTTCCTGTTCACTCAGATGTGGAGTTGGAGGTGGTGCTGTTGAACCTGGAGTGTGCCACTAAGAGGTGGGGTCTTACCATCAGCCTGACCAAAACTAAGCACTTGCCTGGGTATTTTGTGCCATCAAACACTCCACCCCCTCAACTCCCTATTGGTGATGAAGCAGTTGTGGAGAGTTTCCCATACCTGGACAGTGTTATTATGACCAGCTCTGGTTCAACAGCCGAGGTCTGCTGTCAAACAGCATTATCTGCCACTCCCTCATGTGTGGCATTATCTTTTCATCTGCTGCATAATGCTGTATGGAAACTACCTGGTCTGTCGTTCCACACAGACCAGGTAGTTTCCACAGTCATGACCTCCCTTTTCTCTGCTTGTGAAACGTGGACTCCTCTAATGGAACACCTGCGCCGGTTAGAAACATTCAGGCTGGCCTGCCAACCATCCATTCTGGATTTAACCAGGCTGGATTGTGTGAGCTCACAAATCTACAAAAGATCTGGACATATTCCCATCAGTGAGCCCTTCCGGCAGGCAAGGCTGCGATGGCTGGTTAATGTGGCCCGGCTAAAAAGCAGCAAGCTAGCACAGTAGGGGATAGAGCTGTTGCATCTACCAGTCATCTTAGTTGGCTAACCCAAGGCACCTGGGTCTGTCCACTGACTTCCTGTCAGTGAGCCTTCGACACTTCACTTGGCCTCCATGCACCTGTCCTGGCCCAGGCGCCATGGTGACATTGCCATCACTTAGTGGTTAATGTCAGGTACTGTTAAATGAGGAGTGGTAATCTTGATTTGAAGCTATCGTGACTGCAGGAATCCATACTCTTTCGTTCTTTCGGTAAAGTCACGTAGATAGAAAAAAAAATAGATCACAACGTTTCGATCGCAACACAAGTGGTCGTCCTCAGGCGGAAAAAATAATCCAGCAGTGGAACTGCTGAACCAGCGAGAGAGCTGTTACAACAAGGTTATATGTGTGATGATGGGCAAGCAAGTGGAGTCTGAGCTGGAAAGGAATTCCGTCCCCGGACGCAAGCACGTCAGTTGTGTTAATGGGAGAGATTAGGGAGAGAGAGATTAGGGAGAAAGATTAGCATTATGTCACTTCATCATCACGTGCAAAATATAGTCAGGGCTTGCAATATTCAAATATCAGGGCTCTCTGAAACGTTGACCACGATTGAGTCATGACATAGCCAACACGGTGGCATGTAGTATTGTATCAACAAGGCTTTGTTATTGCAGCTCACTATTCTATGGGACGTTTGGAAAAAACAATACCAAGCTGCGGCGTGAACAAAATTCTTTGGCACGTGTCATGATGGGTACTGCAAGGTCTGACCATGTCCATCCAGTGTTCACTGAGCTGCATTCCAGTTGCCGTACTAATACATTATAAGGTCGCACTCATTACACACAAAGTTGCCACAAATTAACCACTTCACCTTGCTGATTTCGTCAGATGTGCTTATGTGGCCGTCTGGAACGCTCTTACTTTCAATATTAGAAATCCACCGGAGCTATGCACTTTTAAACCCAACATTGAAAACTACATTCTTTAGAACTACTTTTTGTGTTAAGTTTGTTGTCCTTCGCCCACACCTTCAAAATAGCGCGGTTGGCTACGTACGTTGTGAAATCAGTTCTACATACTCTTTGGTTCTTTCGGTAAAGTCACGTAGTTAGAAATAAAATAAAATTAAACAAATCACGACGTTTCGATTGCAACACAAGCAATCATCATCAGGAGGGAAAACCACAGCAAGAAAAAATTGCTGAAGTGGGAGAGAGAGCTGCCGTGGCAAGAGGTTATATAGGTAAGAAAGGGGGAGAGAGAGAGGGGGGGTGTGGGGTAGGGAGAGGGGAGCGCTGCGTGTGCACTAGGGGAGAGGACGTGGGGTTGGGGGGGGAGTGGGCGGGGCTGGAAGTGGGAGGCCGAGAGAGCTGGGGATGCAGACGGAAATTAACTCGGATAAATAGACTAGTACCCGGCAGATGTGATAAACAACGACCATAAAGCCGTTAAGGTTTTACCTGGTTAATAACATCCTTCCAAGGAACCATTCAAACGCCTCTCCCTAAAAACCTTCTGCTACTAGACCACCAAGATTCTATGGTCTTCGAAAAATCCATAAAGAAGGTACTCCTCTTCGGCTCATCGTTTCTACTATAAACTCACCTACCTACAAACTGGCCCATTTTCTGTCTGATACCTTGTTTCCATTCACGGGAAAGACTACCTCAGCAGTACGTAACTTAGCTCACTTGGTCTCTCTAATCAAGGGCATTTCACTATCCCCAGATCATTTGCTGATCAGCTTTGATGTAGTTTCTTTGTTCACAAAGGTTCCTGTACCTGACACCTTAGCAATCATTGAAGACTTAGTCCAACATGGACTGAATCCTGATGTACCTACTCTGATGAGGCACTGCCTTACCAACACTTACTTCACCTGGAATGGTACTTTCTACAAACAAAATGAAGGTACCCCCATGGGTTCCACCTTATCACAAGTGATAGCAAATGTTTCAAGGAGAAAATTAAAACAGATGCCATCCAGACATCCACCCTACGTATTTCCTTGTGGAAGAGATATGTAGATGACACTTTCGTCATTTGGCCACATGTTTTGCCAGCTTTGAACAAATTTCTCAACCACATCAATTCCATACACCCATCCATCAAATTCACCATGGAAGTGGAGGATGGTAAGCTACCATTCCTGGATGTTTTGTTTGAGAAGAGACCTGATGGCTCATTGGGACACTCTGTCTACAGGAAAGCCACCCACACAGATTCATATCTGAAACCTGATTCCCACCACCATCCGGCACAGAAGAATTCCCTCATCAAAACACTACACCATAGGGCCCACTGAATATCTGACCAACACCACTTAGCCAGTGAACTGGAACAAGTACACCAGGCGCTCAAGATGAATGGGTACTCGGACCGCATTATTCGCAAAGCTGTTTCTCCAACCATGGAGAAACAACCCCCTGAGAAGCTGATCAAAACCATCATGTTACCATACATAGCAGGTGTTACCAAAAATATTTTCAAAATCTTAAACAATCACAAGATCCAGGTCCGATGTAATACAGTACACAAAATCCGTGATCTAATCCCATCTGTGAAGGATGTCATTCCTGACATGCAATATCCTGGAGTTTACCAACTGAGTTGTACCTGCGGTAGCAGTCACATTGGAGAAACGAAACAACGTCTCGGACCGTGTCCGCGAACACAAGGCAGATCTGAAACACGGCAGAACCAATACCTCTGCCGTAGCTGACCATTGGTATAACGCTGTGGGCTCGCATTATATTGTTTTTTCCGGGAACAAGGTACTCTGCAAACCTTCGGGCTACTATCAAAGGTTTGTTCATGAAGCCATCCAGATATATAAACATAGACATAACTTCAACCGAGAAGATGGATACAAATTGAGCAATCATTGGAAGGATGTTATTAACCAGGTAAAATCTTAACTGCTTTGTGGTCGTTGTCTATCATATCTGCCGGATACTAGTCTATTTTACACGCTTTTATTTAACTCACTGTCTGTTGTATCCTCAACTCTGTCTGTTGTATCCTCAACTCTGTCTGTTGTATCCTCAACTCTGTCTGTTGTCGTATCCTCAATTCTTGTAACTCAATTTTAACCCACTTACCAATGTCCTATCGACTGCAAACTTGGTATATTTACGTCATACTGATGACAATACTGTATTCTATCATTAAAAAATATATTTTTAAGCAATCTTTTTTATATCTTATGTTTCGGCTTGGGTCTAATTGTCCATGCTCAACTCACTTTGGCTGTAAATCACCACAGTCCCTTACGTTATGGCAAGCTTCGGGGCCACTTCATGGAGTCGTGGAGTTCTGCCATTACTCGTACGGTACATTTCATTAAAGCGTGTTTTTTTTAAAGTATTTATAAATACTACTTATTTCCGAGTTAATTCCCCCCCGCATCCCCAGCTCTCTCAGCCTCCCACTTCCAGCCCCGCCCACTTCCCCCTAACAGCCCCACGTCCTCTCCCCCTAGCGCTCACGCAGCGCTCCCCTCCCCCTACCTCACCCCCCCCCCCTCTCGCTCTCTCCCCCCTTGCCCCTCCCCCTATTCTTACCTATATAACCTCTTGCCACGGCAGCTTTCTCTCCCACTTCAGCAATTATTTCTTGTTGTGGTTTTCCCACCTGATGATTGCTTGTGTTGCAATCGAAACGTCGTGATTTGTTTTATTATATTTTATTTCTAACTACGTGACTTAACCGAAACACCCAAAGAGTATGGATTCCTGCAGTCACGAAAGCTTCAAATCAAGACAATTGTACATAGATTTTTTTACTCGGCACTCCATTGGAAAATAAACTTTACTAGTTGGCCTGTGGCCACATGCAGCACAATTAGCATGCTACCTGATACACATATTTTATTATATGCTTTTATTACCTCAACACAACAGGGCAATTAAATCTTTGTAGGCCCTGCCCCCTTCCCTTTTATGCACCACCCCTTCACAACTTAGGTCTAACTCATTCCTAATTATGCCCGATATTTTCCTCTTTCGGCTCCCTCCTTTCATGTTTTGGACCTACTCCTTCTATAGGCTGCACCCCTTCCTCCAGAAAAAGGGTTGGGCTTTTGTTTGGGTAGTGCTGGGGGTTGTGTAAGTAGGAGTGTCCACATGTAGCAGTGGTCAGTGGAAACAGTAGAGGTGGGGGTGGGACGGGTTCATGACCAAAATCGATCTTGGAGCAATACAATAGTAGATTTGAAACAAGGACTGACACAAGATCCAGGTCCGATTCAGTACAGTACACAAAATCCGTGATCTAATCTCATCTGTGAAGGATGTCATTCCTGACATGCAATATCCTGGAGTCTACAAACTAAGTTACACATGTGGTGAGTGTTACATTGGGGAAACAAAATGACATGTCTCAGACCGTGTTCGCGAGCGCAAGTCAGATCTGAAACACAGCAGAACTAATACCTCCGCCATGGCTGACCATTGCTATAACCCTGTGGACTCTCAAGATAGTGTTTTTTCGAGACCAAGGTGCTCTGCAAACCTTCGAGCTACTATCAAAGGTTTATTCATGAAGCCATCCAGATATATAAACATAGACATAACTTCAACCGAGAAGATGGATACAAATTGAGCAATCATTGGAAGGATGTTATTGCCTTCATATCCGCATCTCCAGTTTCTCTTCAACCTCCCATTCCCAGCCCCGCCCACTTCCCCCCCCCCGACATTTTGTCGTTGCTCGCCCTTTAATCCCTTCTACTTGCTCTTCACTCAGAAGCGCTCCACTCCCCCTACCCCACACCCCCCCTCTCTGTCTCTCCTCCCTGGCTCCTCCCCCCCCCTCCCCCGCTCTCACCTATATAGCTTCTTATTATAGCAGCCCTTTTGCCCACTTCAGCAATTGTTTCTTTTTGATGACGGACACTTGTGTTGCGCCCGAAACATCGTGATTTAATTTATTTTGTTTTATTTTATACCTACGTGACTTTAGCAAAAGAAGCAAAGAGTATGGACTGAACTTTTTTAAAAGCTATGGTCACGATACTGTATTGCTCATGCTGAAATAACAACTTTGTCATTACCATAATCGTTATAACATTGATAAGCAAGAAACTTACAAAATTTACAAAAACAATTATTTTTATATACTAAACATAATGAGGAAACAAATATTCAGCAAGATTACTTCACACCAGTAGAATGTCTCAAGTGAGTATTTTTGGGCTCAACGAGCATATTCATTTCATTATAATATATTGCAATACATCAGACTTACCCGCATAAGATTTGATGCCATTGAAATTGTACTCCCCACAATCTGAAAAAATTTTGTAACATTTTAATTGTTGTAGAAAATAAAAATGGTGTGTACAAAAAGTACTTAGATCTCTCACGCATATATCGTAATAGAGCTTCTCAGCCACATGCTTCTTTTTGGGACATGATGTCTTCAATAACTTACCTCAGGAGGCATGTTTTCAAATATTTTAAGCATGTTTGATGCCATCTGCAAAACATACAAAAGTATGCATTAGAATAAAACAGTATTATCGAATTCTGTTTACTTCCCACTCTACGGCAGCTCCCTTCACATTTTACTCCACCTTTCTATTTTACGACACCTAGGCTCCTCGTTGCAAGGCCATGAAGAGTTTAAGACTAGCGTCAGGTACTTGAAAAAACAATGCCAGTAAACGGGAAGCCAATGGAGTTGAAGGAGAGGCGACTTGAGTATTAAAGAAGGAACTTAAAATTATTTGTGCAGAAGCACTTTTGAATGTATTGGAGAGGCGTCGGGGTAGAGGCAGGGAGACCAAGAAGAATGTAATTACAGTAGTCCAAACAGTTAAAAATCAGTGTATGAACCAGGAGTTTGGCAGCAAAAATTGAAATGAGAGGGCGTATTTTCCTGATGTTGAATAGATGAAAGTCGCAGATTTGAGTAGTAGCGAAGGTGTGGGTGGAAAAAGTGGGGGAAGAGTCAAAATTGACACCAAGGTGGAGGCAGAGGAAACAGGAGAGAGGAGATAGTTGGGACGGGATGAGAGTAAGAAGCCAAAAAAAATATGAATGCTTTTTCAAAGAACTGACAAAGAGATACTGAGGCGCCATCCATTAATGAATGGCTACCAGACAGGAAGGGATACAAGAGGAAAGGTCAGGGGTAAATGAAGGAAAGGAGAAAATATGGGTATCACCAGAAAATAAAATGAGGAACCACAAAGAGGAAATAATTGATTCAAGATGTGAAATATGCAGAGAATGTAGTAAAGGCTCCAGAACCGAACTCTGCAAAACACTACATGAGAGGGGATGGTGTGGATATATATTGATTGAAGGAGTCTGAGGAAGTGCGAAAAGTAAGGTAAGACTTATATAATGCAGTTTATTCCACTTCCCCAAAACATGTATTATTTTTCCTATCCATTTCATAGCCTGACAAATTGCAGTGCCAGATGGTACGGTGGCTTTAGAGTAACATGTTTGTATGTTAATAATAAAGGTTTTTGTGTTAGATCAGTAAAAAATGTATCACGTTGACAAAAGACAAATAGTTAACTACTTTAGCCCACCGATGTGTTGAAGAGTGAATCCACAACATTTAAAATGTTTGAGTACGACGTTTCGCTGGAAATTACATCCAGCATCATCGGGCAATTTGCCAGAATAGTGAAGCCCTCCACCTGCTCCCGGTCTTAAATAGAGCAGCAGGGTGATGTCATCATTTAACCCAATCAGGTGCAGAGATCAGAGGCGGAGGGGGGGGTATTGTAATTATATAATAGATTAGTAATCAGTTGTAGATTAGTAATTAGTTGTAATGTCTTAATTTGAAGCTTTTGTGACTGCAGGAATCCATACTTTTTGGTTCTTTCGGTAAAGTCACGTCGGCAGAAACAAAAATAATATATCACGACGTTTTGATCGCAACAACAGCAATTGTCATCAGGTGTGACAACCACAGCAAAAAAAACTGCTGAAGTAGGCGAGAGATCTGGGTTATTGTAATTATATACTACGTTAGTAATCAGTTAATTAGTATGTGTTCCCCTATAAGGAATAGTAATTGTAATATGTATTATTTAATAATATGCTTCCAGGCCGCACTAAACCTGTAGCTGTCAGAGCGATTAAAGTTATTTGTATTTCTCGCAATTTCAATGGATTCTCTAATTAGTCTTGGCCAGTAATAATTAGTTTTACACAACACTTCAACGTTATCAAAATTAATTGAGTGGCCTTGTTGGCAAGCATGTTCTGCCACTGCCAACAGTTGTGTTTGAGATAATATTTATTTGGTGTTCTTTTAGTCTTACGCTGATGTTACGTCCCGTCTGACCAATATAGCATCTGCCACATAAACAATTAATCTGATATACACCTTCTGTTGATAATTTAGGTAATTCGTCTTTAGTACAAGATACTATCTTGATTTGAAGCTTTCGTGACTACAGGAGTCCATACTCTTTGGTTCTTTCAGTAAAGTCTTCGTAGGTATACCTACGGTAAAGTCACGTAGGTATACCTAGGTATACGTAGGTATACCTACTGTACGTGACTTTACCGAAAGACCTAAAGAGTATACAAGATACTAGTTTTTTTTAATTTTGTGTACTGTGCCAAATGAATGTTTTGCTCATGCAAAACACAGGCTAATTTGTCAGTTACTCCTGAGATATAGGGTATTTTAATTGTTTAAATAATCTGATCACTTTCAGCAGAGTTGCTTTGCGATCATGATTTGGCATTCAGTGCTCTGTTAATTTGAGCATTATTGTAGCAATTGTCGTAGTGCGTCTTTAACATGTTTAAGCTCTGTCCCTAGACTTGCACCATCTGACACTGTTTTAGCCCGATGTATGAGCATCTTGATAATAGAGTATTTCTGAGCTGGGTGATGATGTGAATCTGCTTTCAGATAGGCATCAGTGTGCATTCCATTTTGGTAAACACTGTGTTATTTTGATGTCCAAGCAAAATATCTAGGAAAGGGAGTGTGTTATGCACCTCCGTTTCCATGGTGAACTGGATGGCCGGGTTTTGTGCATTGAGATGATTCAGAAATTCATTGTGTATCTTTACCATGTGGCCAGACAACCAAAGTGTCATCAACATATCTAAACTGTAAAGATGGTTTTAATGTACTTGAGGCAAGTGCTCTTGTTTGTATGTGCAAAATGTGTGCATGTGAACATGTTGAACATCTCCAATGTGTATTACATGCGCAATCCATGTATACCACTATCAGAATGTGAAAGTGCACTTTGATTTGTCTTACCTGCATATCCTTGCGTAAAGTCTCCTAGGAGAACAAATGCAAAACAAAGACTGTATTATTTTTGTTACATTTAAATACATATTACATATGGACATTTTATGGAATAAATTATTTTAAATAAGGAGACATTATATTTCACAAAAAACGGTATTATGCTGGCACGTAAAAAAATTAAATAGAGTTTCATAATAAAGGTTTTTGGGTTAGATCGCGTAAGTATAAATGTGTCGAAACCCTGCACCACCCGACATAGCCAATCAGTAAGGGATTTGTCACGTAAACAAAACACCAAATAGTTACTACTTCAGCCCACCGATGTGTTGAAGAGTGAATCCACAACATTTACAATCTGACTCCTTGGTTCTTTCGGTAAAGTCACGTAGAGAGAAAAATAGTATATAAATAATATAAAAATAATGATCTATTATTTTTCTATCTACGTGACTTTACCAAAAGAGCCAAAGCTTCAAATGAAGATTGATTTACAATCTGAGTACGACGTTTCGCTGGTATTTACATCGAATATCATCGGGCAATTTGCCAGACTTCAAAAAACCTTAATTATGAATAATATTGGTCGCGAAAGTCTACGTGTTAAACTGAAATAGAACTTACAGTAATTCCTCACTTCCTCACTTAACGCGATTTTGCGATAACACGGTTCTTCTATGAGGGAAACATTTTTGACCAATGCGGTACGCGCCCATTATCAAGCGGTTTCCGACCGGTTGAGGACGAACTAATTTCTTGACAGGCGTGGCTGATCGTTATGTGAATTCTAGGTAAACACGCGTAATGATACAGTAAGCGGCGTACCCTCATCGCCCCTTCACCCCCACCCACCACCACAACAGGCAACCACCACCGCCTTCTCAGGCTAGCGTTTGTTGCATTCGTAATTTTTATTTAAAAAATGGGTCAATACATGTGTAGTGACGCAGATCGGAGATAGTAATATTTGAAGGCACTTCTTTATTAAACAAGCACCATCGGGATATATACGCCCCCTACGTGGGTGCCCACTATTATACTTAAGACCGTCTATTGTCGGTGGCACTACTTAGTTAGAACAGTTGGTAGGCTGTTTAACAGCACCCTGGGATGAAGATGGAGATGACGAGGAGATGGTGACGACGACGAGATGGTGACGACGATGATCTTGAACAGTATAACGGAGATTGCACTTCCAGCAACAGCCCCGAGCTCCCGCTCAGGGCCCCCTCTTATGCTCCCAGCGTGGCATTGCTCCGCCCTGGCCACGTCCCCCTTCTGGATCCTATGACCTTTCCCCTAGATGTCCCCCTCTTGTATATATCGTGGCCTGCTGACGCGAGTACTGCCGTACACTGCAGTTACCCTTTTCCGCCAGCAGCCAGCGCTATACCACTACACATGTAGTAATTATATCATCTATCTATCTCGCATTTCTTTATTACACACGTAGCATTTTTTTAAGTTAACCTGATAACATTGTGGCTCAGAATGCAACCCCACCTTTTACATTATTACAGGGAAATGTTTTTGCTTAAAGTGTCAGTGTATATTACTGATATTTATTTAAATTTATAGTTATGAAACATGGTTATAAATAAAATTTCACAATTAAAATATTACATTCAAAACATTACTATAACATTAAATATGTAACGCTATATCTGTATCACTCACCCCACAATCTGAATCATCAGCCACCTATGAAAACAAGAACAAAGATGAAATTTTAATAAAAAATTCAGCACTAACATAGTTTAACATTAATAACATATTTTAATTAATCAATGATGGATGCAGACATTAACATAGAAACAAAATTAGATAAATATATCTTGTAACACAATTTTAACGTGTATTTAAAATTAAGTGAAATGCCATTTCAGTTTACTTTCTTACGCAAGGAAAATCAGCCTAAAGTTATATCTCCATATATATAAAAGGCAAAGTTGTGAATGTGTGTCTGTTAAAAAAGTTTAGCGAACTTCCCGACATGCAACAAACTTGACATTGGTCATGTGGGTACTTCCCAGACTGGACACCATGCACAAATTATAAAAATACACTTTATTTTTTGGGGGGGGGGAGAGCTCAATAATGCATATATTTTTTGCACGGCAGGTGAGCTGTGACGTCAAATCTGTCACGTGACCCGCGCATGTGTGGTGCCGCCGCAGCGGAGCCACTCCGTCGGGGCCGTGCCCACCGCCGTGACACTGCCACCGGAGAGTGACGACGCTGACGCTGCGCGCCCCTCGCCGCCCCCCACATGAATGCACGCATACCCCACGTAGAGCCTGGAGGGAAGGTCACATGGCCGACAGGTTTTCATCCAGAAGCCCCTAATGGGATCAAGCTTCATGGTTTCCTGCGGCCGGGAAATTGGGCGATCTACCCCCGAGGCTGACGTGCACCGCGGCGCCGTGACCTGATATTAAAGTTGCATGGTCACGCAGGGGCTGTTGAGCCACCGCGAGTGGAACCACACACACATAACACGAGTCAGTGGGTGGGTAGCGGGAGAACAGAGAGCGGACGTCGGAGAGATCACTGCGGCGACGTCACCAGAGCTGGGATCCGCATATCAAAAGGGCGGGAAAATCCAAGCCCCTGATTGGACGGGAGGCCAAGGGGGCGAAACGGCGGAATTCCTTTGTTGTAGGTGGGATAAAGGAGGGGGGGGATTCAGACAGTAAGGATCAGAGTTCTTCAAGACATCGAGAGCAGCGGGGTATTGGAATCAGCCGTTCGAGTCGTCTGTGTGACGAGCTTCAACGCAGCCAGGCACAACCCTCCACGGAGACGACCCACAGCATCGCCTTTCTACAGCTTCCGGCGCATCAGAGTGGAAGTAAGTGTAAGTTATAGAGAGGTGAGTTTGAGCTAATTAATCAGAGGGTAGAAAGCGGAGCGCCTGGCAGGAAAAATTGAGCCCAGAATCCCCAAAGGATAGGCTAGTGTCTGCTGAATCACACAAACACACGTAGTTTAGCGGATCATTCGCGGGGAATAAAACCGCCAGTAGAGGATAAAACTGTGTCGTGTGGTCGCTGTGAGTGTGAAGAGAGGAGTGGAGTGCTTTGTGTTCGCGTGCATACGCGGTTGTTTACGGCGAATAGGAGAGTGTAGCGTCTGGTATTCGCACACACGCGTGGCTGTTTAAACGGTCTTTAAATCGGGGCGGAGTGACTCCCTCCAATCAGTGGCGCGCGCACAGTGGGCATCCCTGCCCTCTAACCCCTGACCCCAAGTCCCTCGCGTGTGATTGGTGTACGGAGTCGGGCAGGTAGCGAAGTCGGGTTCGTTAGCGCTTGGGCACGTAGGGCGTGTATGCGAACGGGTCCTGGAGGCTAAGCGCCGGCCGCAGAGTCACGCGTCGGCGAGCTGTACCCTTTCGTTCGGACACGAGACGGGGTTTTACTTCACGAGCGCGCTCACCGCAGCACGCCCACTACTAAGCCCGCGTAGCACGTCGTAAGCGTAAAGCCGTCGACCCTACCAATCGAACCATGCCTACGCGGGCAGCAGCAAAGGCGGGGGCACAGGGGGGCGAGGAGTTGGAAGTCGGTAGCCCGAACCCGACAGAGCAGTCGGGGGGTAGTAGTATGACTGCGACGGAGGAGACGGGGGATGGCGGGATTAGGAAGGAGGAGGCGGAGGGGAGCAGCCCCCGCGGTAGCGAGGTCGTAACGGGGGAGTCGGGGGACAACGGCCCCGACAATTCGGTGCAGGCGAGAGGCAGCAGCCCCCGCATATTGGCGTCAGAAGCGGTACGAACCCCCGCGTTACCCCACACAAAAATAAGGCATATAGTTACCGGCCGGGGGACCCCTTCGTGGAAAGCATTCGCCCGCAATGTCATCGGGGCTAAAGAGATTAATGGGTGGACGAACGCGCAGGCGTTACGCCAACTTATTATGAACCTGGATGGGCGGGCAGCCGACTTTGTAGAAGCCCTACCTGCAAGCGCGCAAACACAGCTAGAGGAACTGATGCGCCGACTCAACCTGCGTTTCGGTATGCGTAAAGAGGAAGAGGCAAAAGCAGCCTTAGAGGCACGCAGTCGCCAACCCGGCGAGGACCTGCGTGATTATGCCGATGATGTGCGCGAGCTAACAAAGATCGCACGCCTGAGGTACAGGACAGAGGTAATTGAGGAGCTTGCCGCCGAGAAGATCCAGCGGTACTTGGTTTGCACGTCGTGGTGGCAGCCCGATATGAGCTGTGCACGTCTCCCCTTTAACGCCCTTGTCGAGCGCGCGCGTAAATGTGAAAGGATTTCCAGCGAACGCGCGCAGCTCCGGGAGCTGGGACATGAGCGCACCATAGCAAGCCTGTCCCCAGAGGAGGAAGAGGAAGAACAGGAGCTCGCCAGGACGGTAAGGGGTCGGGAAAGGGAACCTCCAGTATCCCGCGAGACAACCCCGGGATGGGTAGCGGGGATACAGACGGGCATAAAGGATGTAGCCGGCCAGGTGACCCAAGTAGGTGACAGGGTGACCCATGTACGTGAGGAAGCGACCAAACTACAGTCCACAGTGGAGACCATTCAGTCGGAAATGGGGGATCTGCGCTCCACGATAGGGGGGCTAACTGGAAGGGTGGCCCAATTAGAGGCAGAGTCTGGGCAGCGGCGTACTAGAGGGGAAAGAGGGAGCGGGTGGGGAGGCTTCTACAGGGCCACCGCCCTCCCCCGAGTGTGTTACCTATGCGACCGTCGAGGGCACCTCGTGAGAGACTGTCCTCAGTTCGCCCGCGCTAGACAAGCACCAGGGTTAAACGCCAACGCCCTTGAGAGTGGACCACCTAGGGGTGCAATCGACGAGGTCCCGAAACAAAACGACGATAGTAATAAGGGTGAACGAGTGACCCCCACACAGATTCCGACCACAACACCCAAGGACGCAGTGAGAACGGGCGACTGGCTACGGGAGCTGGTGGCAGGAATCACGAGGGCCAAGTCACTGGTAGAAGGACAGGTGAACGGGCAGCGCACCCGGATCCTACTGGACACGGGGGCAGTAGCCTCACTCGTGAGCGCCACACACTGCAGCGTGTTCGGGTTTGACGTGAGCCGCCTGCAGGCCCCGGATCGCGCGCTGCACACAGTGAGCGGAGCTGGAAGGATCTCCCTCGAGTTCCGTCTCGGACACCAGGTGTGCACACAGGAATTCTACGTCTTGAGTGTGTTGTGCCATGAGTGTATTGCAGGTACGGACCTCTTGGAGAAACTGGGACTCAACGTGCAGCCCCGCCAGCGATGCGCCACCGTGGAGGGCAGCGGGGAGCGGATTCCATTCCTGGGACCCGAGCCAAATCACCCTCGCTTCACACCCGTGGCCACGACGCTGGTGTCGGCCATCACCATCGGGCCGCTCGCCGAGATGTTGGTGCCAGTAGGCAACCCCCTCCACCGACCCCACACACCGACCATCGGGCGAGGTAATGCTAACTCCTCACCCGGAGTTGGCGGCGCGGTACGGAGTTGTGGGGTCAGCCACGCTGGTAAACGCAGATGGAGGCCGATTGTTTATGCGGGTGTTTAACCCACACAGTACCCCGGCAATGCTACGACGACGCACCGTGGTAGCCACCATACACCCCCTGCACGCGCGCCACTCTAACGACTCGGTGTTTGCACTCTGGGCGGAGGACCCTGGACGCCCCGAGGACAACCAGGACCTGGCCTGGCGAGTCGGCCCGACTCCCCGAGCCGAGATCGTCCCCTTGCATGATGCGTGACATGTGCCTTGGGCAGATTTACCTAAGGGGGAGGCCGACCAGCTGCGCGGGTTATTGCAGGAGTACGCCGACGTGTTCAGTGAGCACGATTCAGATGTGGGCCGGACAGACCTGGTTAAGCACCAAATTGACACAGGTGCAGCCCGACCCATCAAACTCCCCGCATACCAAGTGGGCGCGCCTGAACGGACCCAGATCAAAGAGGCAGTCGCGGATATGCTACGTGATAACGTAATCCAGCCCTTGGCGAGCCCCTGGTCTGCCCCGGTAGTACTTGTGACAAAAAAGGATGGGTCGACCCAATTCTGTGTTGACTACCGAAAGTTGAACGCAGTCACCCTCGGCGATGCCTTCTCCATACCACGCATCGACGACACCTTTGACAGCCTCACAGGAGCACGGTATTTTTCCACTCTCGATCTGGCGTCCGAGTACTGGCAGGTGGAGATGGCGGAGGAGGATCGGCCAAATACCGCATTTACCACCCCGATGGGACTGTTCGAGTTTCGAGTTCTTAAGTTCAGACTCACTAACGTGCCCGCGACATTCCAGCAGTTGATGGAGTTGGTGATGCGGGGCTTGCAGTGGGAACAGTGCCTGATTTACCTGGACGACGTGATAGTGTTCAGTAGATCTCTGTCTGAGCACTGTTCCAGGCTGCGAGAGGTGTTCCAGCGATTGCGAGCAGCCCATCTCAAGCTCAAGCCGCGAAAATGTTACCTTGCGCAGCGCGAGGTGGGGTACCTCGGACACCGAGTCAGCGAGGCGGGGGTGCGCACCGATCCGGAGAAGGTGCGCGCCGTAGTGGAATGGCCACGGCCAAGGAACCTGATGGAGAGCAGATCATTCTTGGGGCTTGCCACCGATTATCGCCGATTCGTAAAGGGATTCAGCGAGGTTGCATGCCCCCTCACCAAACTCACATCCCCTCAGAACCCCTATCAGTTGTTGGAGGCCCGCCAGACGGCCTTCACCACCCTCAAAGACCACCTCACCCACACTCCCACCCTGGCTTTCCCCGATTTCACCACTGATTTTATTTTGGACACCGACGCCTGCAGCAGTGGGCTGGGCGCGGTTCTGTCGCAGGTGCAGGATGGGACGGAGCGAGTCATCGCATATGCCAGCCGGACCCTGAGCGGGGCCGAGCTGAACTATTGTGTGACCCGTCAAGAACTGTATGCCGTGATCTTCGCATGTAAACAGTTCGGGCCGTACTTGTACGGCAGAAAATGTCGGGTACGCACTGACCATTACGCCCTACAGTTCCTCCTTACATTCAAGGAACCGTGGAGGCAGATGGCCCAATGGCTGGCGCAGCTACAGGAGTACAACCTGCAAATCGAGTACCGAGCTGGGCGTACACACGAAAACGCGGACGCCTTGTCGAGGTGGCCCGCGGTGTGCGCCGAGACAAGGACGGAGGAAGCCTGCCCGTACTTCAAGGGGGGACGTTGCCGCCAGGTGGCGGGCCCCCAGGAGCGCGCCGAGACTAACCCCCATCCGATGACAGAGAGTGCAGTATGCGTCACAGAGACTCTGGCAGGGAGAAGAGGGACGCCCTACCAGGACCCTGGAGTGGTTTGTATGCCCGGTTGTGCGTGCAGAACAGGGTGGTACGGGAGCTAACCGAAGCCGGTCAGCCTGGGTGCATCTGTGTTCCCGCCCAGGTGCGACCCCAGCTGCTAAGACTGGTGCACAACCACCCGCTCGGGGGCCATGACGGGGTATGGCACACTCGGGAAACCCTGCGTCGCCAGTATCTCTGGTCCAAGTTAGCACAAGACGTGGCCGCCTGGGTGCAGGGCTGCCGCGCATGTCAGCAATGCGGGCCAAAATCAGCGCGATACCAGGTACCCCTGAGACCGTTCCGCGTCAGTCGAACGAATCAGCAGGTTGGGATCGACCTGCAAGGGCCATTCCCGCGATCCCACCGGGGCAACCGATATATTCTCGTAGCGGTGGAGTACTTCACACGCTATCCCGTAGCGGTGGCCATCCCCGATAAGACTGCCCTCGTGGTGGCCCGAGCATTCGTGGAGCACTACGTACTTAAGCACGGGATCCCCGAACGAGTCATTACTGACCAGGGTAGTGAGTTCGAGGCAGAGCTATTCCAGGCGCTGTGCCAGTAGTTCGGGATCCAGAAGGACCGAACTACGGCGTATCACCCCCAGGCAAATGGGATGGTGGAGAGGATGAACCAGACTCTAGCCGGGAAGCTTAAACGCATGGCGGCCGTAAATCAACGGGACTGGGACGAACACCTCTCCTATGCTCTGTTCGCCTATGCCACCACGGTACACACATCTACGGGACAGACCCCATTCCTAATGATATTTGGTCGTGAGTCTCGCCTGCCCGCAGATCTGCTGCTCGATGTTCCTACACCGCAACGGGAGGACGGGAGCCGCCCCGTGGAGCACCTAATGGAGACCCTACGAGGAGCTAGGGGCCGGGCCTACCCGCAAGGCGAGGCCGCACACCAGCGACAGGAGCAGGGCGCCCGACCCCGAATGGTGCCCCCCTTCTACTCGGCGGGCTCTAAGGTATGGCTGCACACCCCTCGTGTCGGGGCCGGACAGGTTGGGAAGTTAACCACCTACTGGCAGGGACCCTGGACCGTGGGACGACAGATCTCCCCCTGGACGGTACTGATTCAGGGGGGAGAGGCCGGGAGATGGTGGTCAACGTCCGGCGACTAAAACCATGGAGGGCGGCCCCAGCGAGGGAGAACCCCGCCGTTCGGGTACCCCGAAACCCCGGGGTCCCCACACCCCCCATACCCGAGGGGCTCACACAGTATATGGGCCCCACGGAGCCCCGGGCCCCAGGGGGTCCCGACCCGGGCCAGGGGGAACGGGGACGACGGCCCCTGAACCCCACCGCCCCTGAGTTTGTCTCCCAGCCCGTAGGTTCCAAGGACCAAGGAGGCCTGCTGGAGTGGAGGAGGAGACCGCCGCCGGAACCCCGAGAGACGGAGCCACCACCACCGAGGCCAGCCACAAGAGCCGGACGAGTCCCGCGGACCCCGCAGCGCTACCTCGTGGGGGCAACCCAGGCAAGGTGCTCCAGTCAACCCGGGACGGGGACTGGCACCTCAGGGGGCTGTGTGGTGCCGCCGCAGTGGAGCCGCTTCGTCGGGGCCGTGCCCACCGCCGTGACGCCGCCACCGGAGAGTGACGACGCCGACGCTACGCGCCCCTCGCCGCCCCCCACATGAATGCACGCATACCCCACGTAGAGCCGGGAAGGGAAGGTCACCTGGCCGACAGGTTTTCATCCAGAAGCCCCTAATGGGATCAAGCTTCATGGTTTCCTGCAGCTGGGAAATTGGGCGACCTACCCGCGAGGCTGACGTGCACCGCGGGGCCGTGACCTGATATTAAAATTGCATGGTCACGGCAGGGGCTGTTAGCCACCGCGAGTGGAACCACACACACACAACACGAGTCAGTGGGCGGGTAGCAGGAGAACAGCGAGAGGACATCAGAGAGATCACTGCAGCGACGTCACCAGAGCTGGGATCCGCATATCAAAAGGGCAGGAAAATCCGAGCCCCTGATTGGACGGGAGGCCAAGGGGGTGAAATGGCCGAATTCCTTTGTTGTAGGTGGGATAAAGCAGCGCGGGATTCAGACAGTAAGGATCAGAGTTCTTCAAGACATCGAGAGCAGCGGGGTGTTGGAGTCAGCCGTTCGAGTCGTCCGTGTGATGAGCTTTAACCCAGCTAGGCACAACCCTCCACGGAGAGGACCCACAGCATTGCCCTTCTACAGCCTCCGGCGCATCAGAGTGGAAGCAAGCGTAAGTCAGAGGTGAGTTTGAGCTAATTAATCAGAGGGTAGAAAGCGGAGCGCCTGGCAGGATAAATTGAGCCCAGAATCCCCAAAGGATAGGCTAGGTAGTGGCTGCTGACTCACACAAACACAAGTAGTATAGCGGGTTATTCGCGGGGAATAAAACCGCCAGTAGAGGATAAAACTGTGTCGTGTGGTTGCTGTGAGTGTGAAGAGAGGAGTGGAGTGCTTTGTGTTCGCGTGCATACGTGGTTATTTACGGCGATTAGGAGAGTGTAGCGTCTGGTGTTCGCACACACGCGTGGCTGTTTAAACGGTCTTTAAATCGGGGCGGAGTGACTCCCTCCAATCAGTGGCGCGCGCACGGTGGGTATCCCTGCCCTCTAACCCCTGACCCCAAGTCCCTCGCGTGTGATTGGTGTACAGAGTCGGGCAGGTAGCGAAGTCGGGTTCGTTAGCGCCTGGGCACGTAGGGCGTGTATGCGAACGGATCCCGGGGGCTAAGCGCCGGCCGCAGAGTCACGCATCGGTGAGCTGTACCCTTTCGTTTGCGCACGAGACGGGGTTTTACTTCGCGAGCGCGCTCACCGCAGCACGCCCACTACTAAGCCCGCGTAGCACGTCGTAAGCGTAAAGCCGTCGACCCTACCAATCGACCCATGCCTACGTGGGCAGCAGCAAAGGCGGGGGCACAGGGGGGCGATGAGTTGGAAGTCGGTAGCCCGAACCCGACAGAGCAGTGGGGGGTAGCAGTATGACTGCGACGGAGGAGACGGGGGATGGCGGGATTAGGACGGAGGAGGCGGAAGGCAGCAGCCCCCGCGGTAGCGAGGTCGTAACGGGGGAGTCGGGGGACAACGGTCCTGACAATTCGGTGCAGGCGAGGGGCAGCAGCCCCCGCACATGTGGAAGCGTAACGCATTGTAGTGTCGTGGTTAGCACGCCGCGCTACGAACCCAGCGACCCGAGTTTGATTCCCGCTCACGGCCACCACCGGTGACGATTATTTTAACTGGTCCTGGGCCTCCCCTAGGTCGACTCAGCCTCAAACAAGTAACTGCTGTGGTGTGTAAACATCGCCACTGGGGGAACAAAGGTGGCCGGCCGTGGTGCTGGCCACCCACCCCCTCGTGTGCCGTGCCGGCCTTCATAGGTGCTCGCGAACCGCACTTGCCCCCTACAGGCTACACGGGGGATCTTTGTCTTTTTCCTGTGTGTGGGGGGGGGGGGCAGTGACTGTGCACCGATTCGCACGCCACGCTACGAACCCGGCGACCCGAGTTCGATTCCCGCTCACGGCCACCACCGGTGACGATTATTTTTACCGATTCTGGGCCTCCCCTAGGTCGACTCAGCATCAAACGAGTAACTGCTCTGCTGTGTGAACATCGCCACTGGGGAGACAAAGGCGGCGGGCGTGGTGAATCCAAGTCCCGGGCGAAGCTGGGTAGTACAGCTAGTCTATATATAAAAGGGAAATTTGTGAATGTGCGTCTGTTCAAAATGTTTAGCGTACTTCCCGACATGCAAGAAACTTTAAATTTGCCATGTGGGTACTTTCCAGACTGTACACCATGCAAAAATGATAAAAATACACTTTTTGGGGGGGGGGGGGGGGGGCGCAATAATGGATATATTTTGCACGCAAGTGAGTGGTGACGTCACATCTTTGTCACGTCACCCGCATGTGGCATCGTGACACTGTGCCTACTGACGTCACGCATCCCCCACCAACCCTCCGCATAGGCCATGTATCCCGCACAAATGCGCGGCTGGGGGGGGGGGGGAGAAATAGGTTACAAACTTTGAATTTGCCATGTGAGTAGCTCCCATACTGTACACAATGTTAAACGGGGGGGGATTGACCATGAAGTGTGTGGCAATAATCGATATCTGCTGAGCGTTTGTGGTATCGATTAAACGGGAATAGGCTGATTCAAAGGAAATCTACAACCTTCGATTCCTTTGCGCGTTTTAAAGAATTGAATCTTGGCGCGCGAGCGTAAGTTTTTTTTTTCCACCGTGTTGGGTTTTATTTTTAATTAATGAGGTAATGATCAAAGTTTTCTTTTCATTTGTATATGTTATGTTTTTAAGTTTTGAGAAATTTTTCAATATATTTTCCCCCCGGGCAATGTCGGGTACTTCCCGCTAGTATTGATATAAACTTGGAACCCACACATCCTTTGGACGTAACCGTCCATCCCTCCCAGCCAAACAGCCAAATATTTATTCTCATAGAGCACTGCGTCTCGCCATATTTTTCTTGCTTTTTCTGTACTGTATATAACAATCTCAATTTCTTGCTTTGTTTCTGCTTCACAATTCCTCTGTACCCTCCCCTCCCTCCACTGTATCACATACACCTGCCTCCCCCTATCTATCTATTTCTACGTCTTACCTCTAACCCTCACTCTCCTTATTCTCACCTCTACCTTTCCTCTCTCAATCTCTCGTCTCTTCATACTCCTTTCTCCCACTTTGTCACTTTCCATTGCTCTCCTCTTTCCATTTTGCTCTATCTTTCCTCTCCATTCACTCACTTTCACTCTGCCAGCCCCTCCCCTTCTGTCTCTACCTCCCACCCTCACCGTCATCCTCCATCTTCCTCCCTCTATCTCTCGCTTTCCTCCCTCACCTGCCTCTATCTCTCCTTCACTTTCCTCCTCTATTTCTTTCCATCAACTCCCTGGCATATGTGTGAAGTCATCACGCAGGCATGTGCATTAATGTCACCACTGCGTATAAACGAGTCGACTGTAAGTACACTGTAAAAATGTACAATACGGTAGTGAGTTCAAAGCGGGGTTACTGCGAGACAGGACAATGCGGGTCGCAAATAGGGAATTAATATTCATTTTGTAACTAGTGAATATGCAAAACTCACAAATTTAGAACTCGTGCAAAGAGAGAGTTTACTGTACTTGACAAGTACAGTACCCATTCCCCATGATACGGCATTGCCAAATCGTAAAAAGGTTGAGGGGAAAAAGGCACAAAAGCTGAACAAGTATACAAATGTAATGACAGTACAGTGGACGAATGGCCACGGGAGGTAATGACAGGGTAATTAGTGGGCAGTGTGAATGGGCTGGGGGCCACGGAAAAGATCGAGAATAGGGGCATGGCCAAGTGACGGAAGGGAACAGGTGTGGAAGGGGTGGTCTGGGGCCAGTAAGAAGGTTCCACGGGGCAGGGGTGTGGCTACGCACAATATAGAGGTGAGAGGCTCAAGGCTGCTGAAGTTGGGATCTCCGCCTGTTCAAGTGTTCGTGTCCTTCAATAAAAGAACCATCTCCAGGAACGTGTCTCAAGTCATAGTTACACAAATATAAAACCGCGTATAGTCAAATTACGTGAGCGTTACATCCGCAAATTAGGATGTTGACTATATACAATAGTGTGATATCTTATGACGTATAATAGTTATGATGTGTTCGTTTCTCAATCCGCTTGTCCTGGTGAGGGTCGCGGAGGCAGCATATTAAGTAAGGCAGTGCAGACCTCCCTTTCCCAGGTGATGGACTCTAGCTCTTCCTAGGGAATTCCCAGGTATTTCAAGGCCAGCCGAGCGACAGTCCCGCCAACGTGTCCTGGGCCCGGTAGAGTTCCAGAGGGAGTCTACCGGGGGGCATCCTTACCAGGGGGTCAAACCACCTCAACTGGCTCCTCTCGATCCGGAGGAGCAGTGGCTCGACTCTGAGGTTCTTCCGGATTACCAAGCTCCTCACCCGATCACGGAGTGTGAGCCCGGCAACCCTGTGGAGAAACCTCATTTCGGCCCCTTGTACCTGCGATCTCATCCTTTCGGTTATTATCCAAATATCATGACCATAGGTGAGGGTGGGAACATAGATTGACCTGTAAACTTCGAGCTTTGTTCGAGAACTCAGCACCCGCATCACTGCGAACACCACACCAATCCGCTGGCCAATCTCCTGCTCCCACTTATGATCACACGCAAAAGAGACCTCGAGGTACTTAAACTGCTCCATCTTCCACTAAGGGCAGCTGTTACCCCCTCACCTGGAGAACACACTCCACCGTCTCCAGGGAAGGAACCATGATCTCAGATGTGGAGGTGTTATTCCTCATCCCAGCCGCTTGACACTATTCAAGTGCATATTCTTTGGGTCTTTCGGTAAAGTCACGTAGATAGGTTTAAAGAAATTAACAAATGCACACTGGAGATCACAAATTGACGAGGCAAAGAGGACGTCATCTGTAAAAATCAGCGACGCCACCTCCATGCCCCCTTTGCCGGACACTCTCCATACCTCAGCTGCACCTTGATATCCTGGCCATGAAAATCACTAACATGAGTGGAGACAAGACACACCCTTGGCGGAGTCCAACACCCACAATGAATCACTTTTATTTAATACCAAGAATACGGACACAGCTCTTACTCCGGGAATAGAGGGAACAGATAGCATGCACTAGCGGCACTGGTACATCATACTCCCGCAGCACCTCCACAAGACATGCTGGGGAACATGGTCAAATGCCTTCTCGAAGTCTACAAAGCAGAGGTAGACTGAAGAAGCATACTACCATGACCCCTCCTATATTTGTGAGAGGGAAAAGAGCTGGTCCATTGTTGCACGACCTTGACATTATTCCTCCTGAATCTGAGGCTCGACCACCGGGTGCAGCCTCCTCTCCAGCACTCTGGCATAGGCTTTACCTGGGACGCAGAAGAGTGTGATCCTTCTGTAGTTGGAGCACATCCTCTGGTTCCCTTTCATAAAAATGGGGACCATGACCCCAGTTTGCCAATCCAGAGGTACTGTGCCCGCATTCCATGCAATATTGAAGAGGCGTGTTAGCCATGACACTCCTACACTGTCCAGCGCTTTCAACAACTCTGGGACAATCTCATCCACCCCAGCAACTTTGCTGCTACAAAGGCCCTCAACCGCCGCAGGGACTTCAGCAGCTGTAATGGATCCGACCCCCGCAGCTGTTACCAGGGCTGCCTCCTGAGAGGAGGGCATGTCCACCGGGTTGAGGAACTCCTCAAAGAATTCCTTCCACCTCTCGACTATCTCCTTAGTTAAGCTCAATGTTACGCCACTCTTAATAAGAACAGCTTGGGCCATGTCCCGTCAACCGCTCTTAAGGCGTCGAATGGTTTGCCAGAAAATCTTTGAGTCTGCCTGGCAGTGCCTTTTTATGGCCTCTCCAAACTCCCACACCTGGGCTTTTGCTTCAGAAACTGCTACTGCTGCCACCTGTTTGGCAAGCCAGTATCTCTAAATTGAGTCGGTACCAGCGTGAAAGCCTCCTTCTTCAACTTGACAGCTTACATCAACATTGGTGTCCACCAGCGGGTCCTATGGTTGCTGCCATGACAGGCACCAACTGCCTTTTGGCTACGCTTTTCACAGCTGCATCGACAATGGAGATTCTGAACACTGTCCACTCGGACTCAATATCCATGACCTCCCCTGGAATGTAGGAGAAGTTTTTACGGAGGTGCAAGTTGAAATCTTCCTGCACTAGATCTTCCGCCAGACGTTCCCAAAAAACACGCACTATTCATTTGGTCCGTCCACGTCTATCTGGTTGGTACCTCAAGCATCGGATCCAACTTACCACCAGGTGGTGAACAGTTGACAGCTCTGCCCCTCTCTTCACCCGAGTGTCCAGAACATACGGCCTTAGGTCCGATGATACAACTATGAAGTCAATCATTGACCTTCCGTCCAAGGTGTTCTGGTATCAAGTACTGTCATGAGCATCCTTGTGTTTAAACAAGGTGTTTGTTATTGATATTCCGTAACATTTCACCATTCACCTTCAGATCAGGTGGGCCATTAATCCCAATCACGCCTCTCCAGGTACCTCCATTGTTTCCAACGTGAACATTCATGTCACCCACTAAGACTATGGAGTGAGTAGGCGGCACTCTATCGAGCACTGCCCCCACCATCTCCAAGAAGACCGAATACTATGAACTGCTGTTTGGTGCATAAGCACAGACAACAGTCAGATTTTTCCTTTTTGAGACCCGAAGTCTCATTGAGGTGACCCTATCATTCACTGGGAAAAACTCCAACTAAACAGCACCCCACTGGGGGCTTGTGAGTATCCCCATAACCTGCCCGGGGCCTCTCACCACGGGTTACTCTGGAATAGGAGAGAGACCACCCCCGATTGAGAAGTTTGGTTCCAGTGCCAATGCCGTGTGTGGAGGTGAGACCAACTATATCTAGTCGATACCTTTCTACCTCCTCCACCAACTCCGCCTCTTTGCCCCCCAGTTACATGAAATTCCACGTCTTAAAAGCTAGTGTCCATTGCCAAGGTCCTGTCTGGCTGAGACCATGCCTCTCCCTGCCATACTGGCATCATACTCACCCCTTTCTCTTCATCCTGGATGCCGCGGTTGTCCAGGCGAGTACGGTTCTGGCCCACGCGACGGCCGCGTGTTGCGGGGAGGGCGGCAATGTGACCATGGAGGTCGTGGCCGTGGTGGAGCAGGGAGACGAGCCGGATGAGTCGTGGATGGATACGCTGTGCTCCGAAAATCCTGATTTATCCGGCGAGCAGTGGGGCAATATGCGTGAACTGATCCGGGAATTCTCGGACATTTTAGTCAGGGCAAATATGACATAGGTCGCACGTCCGTGATGCAGCAGAACATTTATATGGGTAACGCTGCTCCTATATGCCAAAATTCATACAGACTCAATCCCAAGGAGAAGGACCATGTTCGCCAGGCAGTCGATGAGATGTTGGCCGTCGATATCATCCTTCCACCAGTCCGTGGGGAGCTCCCATTGTTCTTGTTAAGAAACATGATGGGAGTTTGCGATTTTATGTAGATTTCTGCAAGTGAAACAAAGTCTCTGAAGAGAAAGCTGTCTCTGGTGTGGACCAATCAGTTTCAAGGACAATGCATATATTATCAGAGTATGTTTTTTTTGCATTCTGGCCACAAGCATTGTGGTTAATGCAGACATGATTCCTTGTAAAAGGTTTCAGTTTGGTGTTTTAACATCTTAACACCTGTTTTGTTGCCAGAAAAAAGGGGAAAAACCTATTATCATATTTTGGTACTGGCAAAGTGTAGAGAGGGTCATCACTTACGGGAGTCGTGTATTGTCCCCCGCAGAGCAGCGTCATTGTGTGACGCGCCGCAAATTATTGGCAATTGTAAATCTTGTACAGCAATACCGTCCGTACCTTTACGGTAGACAGTTTGTTGTACGCACAGATCACGCGGCTCAAAAATATGCGCTACAAGTTGACCAGCCGTCCGGCCAGCTCTCCCGATGGTAGGAAATTTTACGGGATTATTTCTTTACAGTCACCTACAGAAAGGATACACGCCACTGTAACGGAGACGCGTTGTCGCGATTGCCACCAAAGAGCCAGTGTGCGTGTTTGATGGGTGCCGGCCGTTGTAAACCTGCGGGCGCATGATTGCCGTGCACAGTCATGGCGTCGGTTGACGCTCCACCACCCACAGCATATGTTGCTTGCGATAACACAATTGGTCTCACGCACGCGGAATGGGAATGCCTCCAAGTGGAGGACGCCTCCCTGTTAAAATTGTGGCGTCACGTCGGAACGACGGGTGGTAGAAAGGGGCCAGTGGGAATGTCCCTCGTAGTCCTCGGTGATGGGTTGCTGATGAGGTGGGATGAAGAGGTGCAGCGTTACTCCATCGTTGTGCTGACTGCTCTGTGGTGTAGAGTCACACGGGCTGTCCATGTATGGTTGATGCACCTTGGGGTACAAAAAAACTTTATCAACTCTAAAGTGCGACTTCTTTTGGCCCGGGATGTCAGAGGATGTCCATTATATGCTTAAGGGTGTTGTTGAGTGCGCTCGCCAGAAGCCCCTGCCATGGTAGGCCTGGCCACCGTTGCAGTCATCAAGGTGTCCCGTGTTAACGAGCTCGTTGCTCACGACATTCCTTGGACCATTTCCCACCACTCCGAGGGGAAACAAATATTTGCTCGTCGGGGTGGAGTACCTGTCCCGGTGGCCGGTGGCACGGCCTTTGCCGGATCAGTTGGCTGCGTCCATCACGGATGCATTCCTACACGGGTATGTTTCGGATAAGGGGGCCTTGGAACGTCTTCTTACGGACCAGGGTCGGAATATTTCTTCTAAATTATTAAAGGTGTGTGACTCCCTGGGTACTAAAAAGATTCGGACGTCGCCATACCATCCCCAGACTGACGGGATGGTAGAGTGCTTGCACAGGACTCTCACGTCCATGCTGTGCCAACAGGTCAACGAGGCGCAGTCCATTGGGGTTTACATGTTCCGGGTGTTCTCGCTGCGTACAGAATGGCCCCTCACGCCTCAACCAGGTTTTCCCCCTTTTTCCTCATGTACGGGAGGGAATGTAACCCCCCCCCATGGAGGCTCAGTTGAACATGGATCTGGGCAAAAAGGTCGCTATGCCAACGCCCATGCACCTTACCCTCAAGCGACTAATGGAAGCAAGGGAGGCGTCTCGGGGTCATTCGGCCAAACAGCAAGCTGCTAATGAAAAGCTCGTGGGACTCCGTGCATCCGGAAACCCATGGAACCCTGGGAACAAGGCATGGCTGCATTGTCCCCAGGTGCCCCTGGGCACGTCCCCAAAATTGCACAGACCATGGCAGGGCCCGGTTGAGGTGATCGAGATCAGGGGACCACAGTGCGTGCGAATCCAGGTCGGTCACAGGCGTTGGTATGTGCACCCGTCACGGCTGAAACCCAATTTCCACCTTGTGATGTCGCTTCATCCCCACTACCTGACGGCCGGGTGTCTGATGTGTCCGACGAGCCCGGGCGTACGGTCGCGGAGGGTGCGCCTCAGCGAGATTCTGTTCCTTTGTCTACAGGATCTCAGCACCTGACACCTGCGGAACCACCCGCGGCGCCGGCAGGCCAAGGGTGACGGAACGACTGCCACCCGCGTCTTCTTCCCCTTTACCTTCTTCCCGGGAGGGGCCGTGCCCATTAGGCCATTTACAAGTCGCCCTGTGGTCCCCAGGAAACCCATTCTTGTCCCGCTTTGGGGCCCGACGACGAGGACCCATTCCCAAACTGTTCGGTTTAAATAACCCGCCCCTTCCCATTCTATTTATTCCGACGCGAGCCGTGCTGTGGCTGTCGGTTGACCTGAGGTCCTTCCTTTGCTCGCGGGCTGCAGCACGCTGATGGTCGTCGGTATTGTCGTATCCCTGGGGGCCGGGTTTATTGCCATGCATTAGCGATTATTATCTATTCCGGTTATTTATTGTTCTTGTTATTTAAATTCGCGGGTGGGGTAATGGTTGTTGTTGTTGTGTTCGTTGTCCCGCTAAGCGAGGTATGGAGGTCAGCCGGGATGGCTGTTTTTCTTTTTTCCGAGGGGGAGGGGGGGGTGATGTAGTGACATGGAATGGGGCACATAGCGCTGGTTGCTGGCAGAGAAGGGGATCTTCTGTTGTAGCTGCCCTGTCTGCCAGCAGGTCATGTGATGAGCCGGAGAGAGGGATGTGGGGCAAAGGTGATAGAGGGGGCATGTGAGGTAAAGCCCGGGAACCTTCTAGTAGGTTCTAGAAGGGGGGCGTGGCCGAGGGTGGAGCAAGGCCACGCTGGGTGGATAAAAGGGGGACCCCGAGCAAGGTTCGGGGCTGTTGTTTCGAGTGGAACCGTCGTGCTGCTGGAGTCTTCGTCAAGGTCTTCACCTCCTCGGCGTTGTTGGTCAGCCAGCATGTTAGCTGTCCTGACCATAGTGTAGTTACTCCTTGTACCTGTGCAGACTATAATAAATAAAGTGCCTCCTACTATTAGTGTCTCTGAGTGACTCACTACACTATGAATAATACCATACAAAAAATTCCATGCAGCAGCACTCTCATCACATCACTGCAAACAACGTTCTACATCCAAACCAATCTGACTTGCACATCAACTATAGCGCTGAAACAGCCCTAATGCAGCAATCAGACTATGCAGTATGGAACATGGACAACTCCACACCCACTGCAATCATCATCCTTGACTTGACAGCAGCATTTGACACAATAGATCACACCATTCTCATAAACAGACTCAGTACTGACTTCGGCATCACAGACAGTTCTAAAAAAAATGCACCGCTACACTCACATTCAACAATGAAAATCAGCCCCCTTCGACATTACCCGTGGAGTCCCCAAGGGTTACATTCTTCAACCACATTTACCTTTACATCAAACCACTCTGCACCTTAATAACAAACCTTGTTCTCCAACATCACTCTACTGCAGATGAAATCAACATTTTACTCACAATCAAACCAGGATCCACTGACAACCTAAAAATTACCTCCACTAAATACTATCAAAACATGGCAAGCAAACAACTACCAAGAGAGGCATTAGAGTGACACCCAGAAGTAAGCACTAAAGACGAGGAACCTAAACCCAGATGTTCATGATTAGAGAAGGCCTTGATAATCAGTTGTGAAATGAATCATTTGGCGGGACCCCGGGGTCCCGCAAAAATCAGGTGAATAATTATTATTTTTCAGTCCGCCCACTCGTGCAGCAACGCGCCACCCGCCCAGACTCGCGCCAACAAGCGCCAGCAGGCGGCGATCAACACGATGGGCGCCACCCCACCGGCCAAATGCAAGCCCGGGCGTCTGCCGCAGTCGCGCCCTCCAGTCAGCCGTCAATCCTCAGCTTCTTTGCCAAGGCGAGCCCGCAGTGAATTTAACGTGTTTATGTAATTTTTCAACTTTTTACGAAACTTAATGCCCCCAGTAGCTCTCGACGAGGCCAATCGATTTACACTAGTTTTGTTGTCGGTAAGCCAAGACTCGTGTCGCTACGCGGTTTTTCCCACCCCGGGGCAGTGATGGGACCCCGGGGTCCCGCCAATTGCTTCAAATGTTTAAAAGTTGTAGTATCTGGTATTTCCTACAAATGTCACCCAAAGTAACTTTTGGCTTAAGAAAAAAATAGTGAATGCAATTGCCAATTTTAGGGGAATTGATAACTAATACACATGTCACAGCAACCTACAGTAAACTGATAAAAATAAACAGCCACGTACATATTTATGTAAATATTGGTCTATTATGCAGTTCACTGTAAACACACCTCTTTTAATGTTTCTTGACATTCTTTAAGCCTTGCAGCAATCTGGTAAGGAAAACAAATAAATGTACATTATTAAATTGAATTTATAATTGATCATTTCTAAGGGAAATAAAATTAGGTAAACATTGTGATTAAAGTGCACAAGTATGAACACAACATGCTATGTGTTGAATAGATATTTCAGATGCAAAACACATCAATACATGAAAATTATCTGAGCTAAACTAGGTTACTATGGTTTTTGTGGGATGTAATGAATATTTATTTGATATGAACAATGTTCTTTTTTCTAAATAAAAAATGTATGAAAGGAAAATTATTCAAATTTTACATTTCTCACCAACACAATTTTTTATACTTGTGTATTGAAACAGTTTCTAGTGAATAAAATAGTTGCCAACAGCTTTAATGCAATGAGCAGTGAACACATCAACAAAAAATACTTCTTAATTGTCAATGCAGAGACTCAAAGGCATGGATGAACACATTTATGAAAATATCATTTCCCTTTGTATGATGTAAAATAATCTGGTAATTTTTACCAAGAGTTATGCCAACACCCCACCAAACACGTTGTACACCACAAATTATACCACAATAATAATAAAAAATGTAGCCGACACATCCATGAATCCCATTTCCGCCACACACACACGCACAAAACCTGCACTCTGCACCACGCATTTTTTTAAAATACGTAAAATAGTAAAGGTACAGCTCTGCATTCACATGCTCATGTCACTACACTTTCCCGCTGCCCTAGTCTTCCACGCTGGTGACACTTTATCTCATAACATGTGATCTGCCATTCAAATCTGGCGTACCTAATGATACTGCTGGGTGGACATAGCGGAGGTGTTCAAGTAAATTGCTTGTTGTTTTAACTGCCACGCCGAGTGATCAAACTGGCAATCTGCGGATTGCTAACCATTGACTATGGCACCATCTCTCAAAACATGCTGAAAATAATTTCTCTGTCTCAAAATTATTTCGATACTGTCTCATAGGCACTCGAGAACGAGGAAATAAAGAGGAAATATGAATAGGAAATATCGAGTAGAATCAGGGGGACAAAAATAGAACACCTTAGCATAGACAGCAAGGCATTAGAACTGAAGAAGAAAGTGGAACAAGCAGTAGAAGCAACAATATCCTTAGTCGTAAAACTCAATAGAAAATGGATAACTGAGAAAACCTAGGAACTAGCACAGGAAATGAGAAAAATAAGACTAAAGATAATGGAATTGGATGAGATGGCGACTAAGTACAAAATGCTATGCAATGAGGCAAGGACATTGGCGGGAAAGGATTGGCAGGGATGGCTGGTAAAGCAATGTAGCGACATTGAATACTATGCTGGAGAATACAAGACTAGGGAGCTGTACAAACTAGTCAAGAGCACAAATAGGAAGTGACAATTAAGGCAAACGGCAATAAAAGGCAAGGACAGCAATATCTTAATGGACAACGAAGAGACAAAAAAGAGATGAACTGAGTACTGCAGCGAATTGTATTGGGATGAGGATCAAGAGAATAAAGAGCTGATGGATGAACTAAAACATATATCCCCACCACAAAGGGATAACGAAAATGAAAACATTGTTTGAAGAAGTAGAAAAGGATCTGAAGCTTTCGTGACTGCAGGAATCCATACTCTTTGGTTCTTTCAGTAAAATCACGTAGGTATAAAATAAAAGAAATTACGACGTTTCGATCGCAACACAAGCAATCATCATCAGGTGAGAAACTACAGAAAGAATTGTTTTGCTGAAGTGGGAGAGAGATGCCGTGGTAAGAGCTTATATAGGTGAGAAAGGGGAGAGGGGCAAGGGGGGGAGAGAGAATTGGGCGGGGTTGGAAGTGGGAGGCCCAGAGAGCTGGGATGTGGGGGGGAAGGTAACTCGGAAAATAGACTAGTTCCCGGGTTGTGGGGTAGGGGGAGGGGAGCGCTGCGTGGGCGCTAGGAGAGGGACATGAAGCTCGGCCTCCCACTTCCAGCCCCGCCCAATTCCCCCCGTCCAGCTTCACGTCCCTCTCCTAGCGTTCCACGCAGCGCTCCTCTACCCCACCCCCCCTCTCTCTCCCTCCCCTTGCCCCTCCCCCCTTTCTCACCTATATAACCTCTTACCACAGCCTTTCTCTCCCACTTCAGCAAAAAATATATATTGCTGTGGTTTCCCACCTGATGATGATTGCTTGTGTTGCGATCGAAACGTCGTAATTTATATTATTTTATACCTACGTGACTTTACCGAAAGAACCAAAGAGTATGGATTCCTGCAGTCACGAAAGCTTCAAATCTAGATTGAACCGCCTCTATGGGGAGGGTTTTCACACATCTGTTAGAGCTTTTAACAGACTGAGAGACAAGAAGGCTCACCTGATCGAGTCGCTAACATTTCTGAAGAGATGCCGCGATAACAAGGTAATACCGATCACATTTACACTCACATCTGCTGCTCTCACTCTCCTAATGCTAAATGGATATTGTTTAAAGCTAATCTCAGAAAGAATAAGATGGCTCTGATTTGAACTTCATCATTTAGACATGACTCTCTTACAATCACACTTAAAATTAACAGATAAAATGTCCACTTCTAATTGGGACCATGTAGATAACATGACAGTCTCCTCTGCTAATTCAATGTCAACCAAATGTAAAGTTAACTTGATCGCTAAATTCAACCTCCTGTCGAAAAAGAAGCCAGAGCCACATGTTGAAAAGTTAGATGTTAACAAGATTGTCATCAATCAGAGTAACATCCCAATTTCCGACAGCCTAAAATCGGTACTAACTAAAGGGTTGAAATTTGCAGTCACCCCTAAACATATCCCAGTGGATGATATAATCGCCCAGGTCGACGTAGCCCTCAAAGGCTTGGGACACATCGCGACAGACGTTGCTAGACATGAAATTGCCACCATCATTAAAAAATGCTAAGAAACCCATTACTAACATCAGCAAAGACGAGTGCTCTGAACTCGCAAAATTGAAAAAGAGAGATGCCATAGTCATCCTCTCAGCAGACAAGGGAAATGCTACTGTCATCATGGATAAAAGCACATACAACAACAAAATCTAGGACCTTCTTAATGATGGCAGTTACACCAAAATCAACAAAGATCCTACTAACCGCCTGGCTACAAAAAACAACAATATCATTACCAGTTCTACTTCTCTAAGCGAACCTTTCAAACGGCTCGGCCTAAAACCTTCTGCTACTAGACAACCCAGATTCTATGGTCTTCCTAAAATCCATAAAGAAGGTACTCCATACTTTTTGGTTCTTTCGGTAAAGTCACATAGGTATAAAATAAATCACGACGTTTCGGGTGCAACACAAGCGACCATCATCAGGTGGGAAAGCATGGTCTGCTGCTGAGGCGGACTGTTAGACCGTACTTTCCCACCTGATGATGGACGCTTGAGCTGCACCCAAAACGTCGTGACTTATTTTATTTTATACCTACGTGACTTTACCAAAAGAGCCAAAGAGTATGGATTCCTGCAGTCATGGAAGCTTCAAATTAAGATTGAAGGTACTCCACTTCAGCCCATCGTTTCCACAATCAACTCACCTACCTACAAACTGGCCCGTTTTCTGTCTAACACCTAGCTTCCACTCATGGGCAAGACTACCTCAGCTGTACGGAACTCAGCTCACTTGGTCTCTCTAATCAAGGGCATTTCACTGTCCCCAGATGATTTGCTCGTCAGCTTTGATGTAGTTACTTTGTTCACCAAGGTTCCTGTACCTGACACCTTAGCAATAATTGAAGACTTAGTCCAACATGGACTGAATCCTTATGTACCTACCCTACATAGGCACTGCCTCACCAACACTTACTTCACCTGGAATGGTATTTTCTACAAACAAAATGAAGGTACCCACATGGGTTCCCCTTTATCACCAGTGATAGCGAATGTTTTCATGGAGAAATTTGAAACAGATGCCATCCAGACATCCACCCTACGTCCTTCCTTGTGGAAGAGATATGTAGATGACACTTTCGTCATTTGGCCACATGGCCTGCCAGCTTTGAACCAATTTCTCAACCACATCAATTCCATACACCCATCCATCAAATTCACCATGGAAGTGGAGAAGGATGGTTAGCTACCTTTCCTGGATGTTTTATTTGAGAAGAGACCTGACGGCTCGTTGGGACACTGTCTACAGGAAATTCACCCACACAGATTCATATCTGAAACCTGATTCCCACCACCATCCGGCACAGAAGAATTCCCTTATCAAAACACTACACCATAGGGCCCACTGCATTTCCGACCAACACCACCAAGCCAGTGAACTGGAACACGTACACCAGGCCCTCAAGATGAATGGGTACTCGGACCGTATTATTCGCAAAGCTGTTTTTTCCAACTATGGAGAAACAACCTCCTGAGGAGCCAAACAAAACCATCATGTTACCATACATAGCAAGTGTTACCAATAATATTTCCAAAATCTTAAACAAACACAAGATCCAGGTCCGATTCAATACAGTACACAAAATCCGTGATCTAATCCCATCAGTGAAGGATGTCATTCCTGACATGCAATATCCTGGAGTTTACAAATTGAGCTGTACCTGCGACAGCAGTTACATCAGACCCTGTGGGCATCAATAGCAAAGGCCCTTCCTCCAGGATTTGTATGGCAATAGGGAATGTGAAGCTGGTAAATGAGCGAAGACCTTAGGTTACATTTGTTCTTCGAAACAGAGAGGAGATCCAGCAGGTAGTCTGCGGATTTTTTTGTAAGTACATCGTGAACAAATAAGATCTGGTGCACAAGCCATCGAACATTAAGAGATGTTAAGTTTGCCCCAATGTAGAGATCACAGTGGTGAGTCCTATATGGGCAGTTCAATGCAAATCTCAAGGCCGAGTGATAAATTGAGTCAAGCTTATTCAGTACAATACTTGGGGCTGATTCATATACGATGTCACAGTAATCAAGTAGAGGCAGTATGGTAGCTTTTATCAATTCCAAACAGAACATAGGGTGGAACATTGGAGACATGGAACGTCACATCATGGGGGGGAGGGAAGGAGCCAGAACTGGTGGAGGAGGTGTAAAGGTACTGACTAGATATAGTCGGTCTCAACTCCACACCCAGCATTGGCACTGGAACCAAACTTCTCGATCGGGGTTGGTCTCTCTTCTATTCTGGAGTGAGAGGCCCCGGGCAGGTGTGGGGATACTAACAAGTCCCCGACTAACAAGTCCCAGTGCATGAGAGGGTCGCCTCAATGAGACATCGAGTCTCAGAAAGGAGTAATTGTACTGTTAGCTGTGCTTATGTACCAATCAGCAGTTTAGAGTATTCTTGGAGACGGTGGGTGCAATGCTCGACATAGTGCTGCCTACTGACTCCATAGTCTTACTGAGCGATTTCAATGCTCACGTGGGCAACGATGGACATACCTGGATATGGATGATTGGGAGGAATGGGAACCCGAACGGTGAGATATTATTGGAATTCTGTACTAGTCACGGAATGTCAATAACAAACACCATGTTCGAACAAAAGGATGTTCATAAGTGTACTTGGTACCAGAGCACCTTGGGCCAAAGTTCAATTATTGAATTTATAGTTGTATCATCGGATCTAAGGCCGTATGTTCTGGACACTCGGGTGAAGGGGGGGCAGAGCTGTCAACTGATCACCACTTGGTGGTAAGTTGGATCCGACGTTTGGGGCATTGATAAGATAGACGTTGAAGGCTCAAATGAATAGTAAGAGTTTTCTGGAAACACCTGTTGAAAGACCCAGTGCAGAAAGATTTCAACTTCCACTTCTGGGGAAACTTCTCCTGCACTCTTTGAGAGGTCGTGGACATTGAGTCCGAGTGGAAGATGATCAGGACCTCGATTATGGATGCAGCTGCGAATAGCTGTGGCCTGAAGGCAGTTGGTGCCTGTCATGGTGGAAACCCTAGGACCTGCTGGTAGACACCAGTGGTGAGGGAACCTGTCAAGTTGTAGGAGGCTTCCCGAGCTATACTCGGAAAAAGGTCTCCCGACTCAATTGAGAGGTACCAGCTTGCCAAGAGGGTGGCATCTGCAGCAGTCGTTAAAGCAAAAGCCCAGGCATGGGAGGTGTTTGAAGAGACCATGGAGAGGGACTACCAGGCAGGCTCAAAGATGTTCTGGAAAACCAGAACATCTGGGACATAGCCCAGGTTGTTTTTGGTAAGGGTGGTGTAACATTGATCTTAACTAAGGAGATAGTCGAGAGGTGGAAGGAATACTTTGAGGAGCTCTTCAATCCGGTGGACATGCCCTCGTCTCAGGAGGCAGCCCTGGAAACATCGGGTGAGTCAGATCCATTATCACTGCTGAGGTCATTGTGGCAGTTGAGGGCCTTCGTAGCGGCAAAGCTGCTGAGGTGGACGAGATTCGCTCAGAGTTGTTGAACGTGCTGGACAGTGTAGGAGTGTTGTGGTTAACACGCCCCTTCAATGTTGCATGGAATGCGGGTACAGCACCTGCGGATTGGCAAACTGGGGTCGTGGTTGCCATCTTTTAAAAAAGGGGACCAGAGGGTGTGCTCCAACTACAGAGGAATAGCACTCTTCAGCATCCCAGGTAAAGCCTATGCCAGAGTGCTGGTAGGACGCTCTGCCCGGTGGTCGAACCTCAGCTTCAGGAGGAACAATATGGATTCCGTCATGTTCATGCAACAATGAACCAGCTCTATTCCCTCTCACAGATATTTGACGGGTCATGGGAGTTTGCTTCTCCAGTCTACCTCTGCTTTTTAGATTTGGAGAAAGCATATGACCATGTTCCCTGCAATGTCTTGTGGGAGGTGCTGTGGTAGTATGATATACCAATGCCACTTTTGTGCACTATCTGGACCCTCTATTCCCAGAATTAGAGCTGTGTCTGTATTCTTGGTATTAAATCAAAGTCGTTCACTATGGGTGTTGGACTCCGCCAAGGGTGCATCTTCTCTCCACTCCTGTTTGTGATATTCAAGGCACAGCCAAGGCATGGAGAGCATCTCGTACAGGGCATGGAGGTGACGTTGCTGCTCTTTGCATATGACATTGTCCTCTGTGCATTGTGAGCCTGCAATTTCCAGCATGCACTTGAACGGTTTGATGGTGAGTGTGAAGCAGCTGGGATGAGGATCAGCACCTCAAAATCTGAGGTCATTTTTCACTCCCGGGAGATGGTAAATTGATCTCTGCAGGTGAGGGGGGCACAGCTGCCCTTAGTGGAGGAGTTTAAGTACGTCAAGGTCTCTTTTGCGAGAGATGGTAAGTGGAAGGAGATCAGCCGGCGGATCGGTGCAGCGTCCGCTGTGTTGCGGTCGCTGTACTGTTCCGTAGTAGTGAAACAGAAGCTGAGTTCAAGAACAAAGAACTCGGTTTAAAGCTCGATCTACATTCACACCCTCACCTATGGACATGAGCTTTGGACAATAACCGAAAGAATGAGATTGTGAGTAGAAGGGGCCGAAATGAGGTATCTCCGCAGGGTTGCCAGGCTCACTCTCCGTGATCAGGTGAGGAGCTCGGTAATCAGGGAGAGACTCAGAGTCGAGCTGCTGCTCCTCTAGATCGAGAGGAGCCACTTGAGTTGGTTCAGGCACCTGGTAAGGATGCCCCCTAATAGACTCTCCCTGGAATTCTACCGGGCACGTCTCACTGGGCGAAGACCCCAGGGTGGCCCAGGACACGCTGGCGGGACTATGTTGCTCAGCTAGCCTGGGAACACCTGGGAATTCCCCAGGAAGAGCTAGAGTCTGTCGCCAGGGAAAGAGAGGTCTGGGCCACCCTCCTCAAAATGCTGCCGTCGCGACCCTCACCAGGACAAGCGGATTGAGAAACAAACGAATGAACAATCGCATACTTTGAAAGAGTCATGAATGCCATTCAGGATGATGGCACAGGAATATCTGTGCAAGGAGAAGGAATAAATAACAGAAGATTTGCAAAGGACAACTTAGATCTGATAGAAGAATGCTGCGTAGTACTGAAAAAAGTGTTCATATGCTGAATAAGTCAGGAAAATATGCACGACTGAGGATGAATGTGGAAAAGACAAAATCGATGGTGTTCAAAAGGGAGGACATTGAGAAAGTGGTAATACTACACAGCAGCAAGATGTGAATGTAAAGATACGTGTATACCTGGGAAGTACACCTACATGGGACAACAACTGCATGAAAGTGAGGATATCAAAGGCAAAATAAGTAATGGCAGGATTCAAGAACATTTGAAGACGCAAAAAGTTCAGCAATAAGACCAAACTGAACATCTTGAGAACATGCGTGTTCAGTACAGCTGTGTATGCCTTGGACATTGAAAAAGACGGACAGAGATAAGATATTGGCATTGGAGATGTATTGCTATAGGATACTGCAGCGAAACTGTACCCAAAGTGACCAATGTAGAAGTAAGAAAAGTTTGCACATAGAAGACCTGATGCAGGCGGTGATGAGAAGGAAACTGGAACTACAGTATTTGGACACATATGTAGGATGGAAAACAACAGCTATATTAAAAGTGTGTTGTTTGGAAAACGGAAGGAACTTCCTAGAGAAATGGGCTTGACGACGACATGAGAGATTGTTATATAGATGGGGCACTACTTGAGCATATTGGCAAAAGACAGAGCAAAGTGGAAAGAAATGACGAAATGTGCAGTGGACACCTACGGGCTATCTGTCCATGGACCGTGATAATAATAACTGTCTCATAATTATATGCTTCTCTTTGTGTCCTGAAGAAAGGTTAATAAATTTGCTTCTGTTCGCAATGCCAAAAGTAGGTGTAAACATGTTGAGCAATGTGCAGTTAAATATATACTTTTAATTGGTATTTGTAGGTTATCCCAATTAAACTTTTATTATATGACAAACTACATGCCAAAGAAAAATGATAGCGACCCCTAGTAAAAGGCAACCATTTTCCTGTCATAGAATAATATTAAATCAACTTATATATAGAAACTGGATATGCTTATACTAACGTAACTAAAGTTGTTTCTATGTCACAGTCAATGTGTTAACTTTAGGCTCATCAGACACACACCTTTAGATGTAACAATTGTAAAGAGAATACTGTACCTCTGTTGAAGAGTCAACTGTGATGCGTGATATTAGCTCTTTAGTCTGGAATAAAAAAACAACACTATTAGGATACCAGGTTCATATTGAGTCACTTTCATGATATGTTTCAAAGTAAGAATCAGAAGTATACAATAATTACATTTGTGTGCTTAGTTTTAAGTCATAGTTCAGGGTTATGAATGTTAATGCATAAATCTCGAGCAAATGGTGCTCAATAATAATTTCCTTACACACTATTGCTGGTGTCTTCTGCCTTTGTGTGCATATTTTTGATCCTGACATTGTTTTTGTTAGCTGAAATGTAATATTTAAATTAACTTCAAAAACACTAAGAAATCCACAGATGTTACAGAAACATTATCAAGAAATTTTAACTAAAATAGAATCATGCAGAACAACTTGGGACGTATTAGTTTGGCTCTTAAGAGCCTTCACCATTTACTCTAAATCTTAAGAATTCTAAACATCTTATAGAATCCTAAACATCTATGGATTTCCAAGAGAAAGATCTGCTCTCCTAGAGATTTCAGGATAAATATTTTCCTTAAGAGAATAAGGACCGAGATTGTGCTCAGGCAATCAGCATAACTTAGTCTTCCATGTCAGAGTGTGCCATGTATGGTGCTCCTGCTGCTCAGCAGATATGTATGCTTCTGAGGAGAAGTAGCTATAGTATGGCCAAGCACATTTCCAATGGCTGCCTCTTACAGACCCAGTCTTACCAGCATGTAATTAGGTGGTCAAGAAGAGAAAAACAGAATCAACATTTTTTTGTCACTTCTGTATCCCGATATCCACACTGATTTCCATATAACCCTCACTGAGATTCACTCCCAGCTCCTCATCATGGTATGTTGGCCTGATAAAAGTTTAGGTATCGGGTTCTTGTTTTCTTGCAAAAAAAACCCACATGCCCACATTTCACATTCCATTGTGTTGTTAAAAACATAGAAAATGTGTTATTTCTCAATTTATATAATTAATACATGTTTTGTCATTTTCTTTTAACACCCCCCCCACCAATGTTTTTTTTAAGTCACACTGACACACCTCTATGCTGATTTTGTCTTGGTCGAGGGAAAATTTTAATCTGTTTTGGATTTTAATAAGTAAACAACCTGAATATAGACCCATATCACTTAATTGTTCCTTTTAAACCTTCCAATAAAATGACAAGCCTTAAAAACATTCAGGTTATTAAGACATGTTTTTCTTGGTTTTATGGAGTGGCATGATAAAAATATATAAAAAACACAACATTGCACTAAATTTCAGCACAAATCTTAGGATTATTATCGTGGTGCACCGTGGATTTTAGGACCCGTGAAAACCATGCAACATACATTTTTAGGATCCATACAAACTGTTCCCCAAATCAAAGTAAATACTTATGAGAATAGGTTTTCCCCTTTTTTCTGGCAACAAAGCAGGTGTTGAGATGTTAAAATACGAAACTGAAACCTTTTACAAGGAATCATGTCTGCATTAACCACAATACTTGTGGTCAAAATGCATTGTATTTTGATTAATGCAGACATTATTGGTACTGGCAAAGGAGGTCCCATGAAGTAGATACTTCGTTTCACAATTAAAATCCCTTTATGAACACTTTATATGTACGTGAGAGAATTATAGATTTCAATAATTACAGACCTGTTCGCCTCCTTTTGCATGTGTAGAGACAGTGTGTGGACTAGCGGTCACGAGTGGTAATAACAGCCTAGGTAACAGAGAGGTGTTGAACGATCTTGGATCTTCAGGAAGCTTCAGGAAGTTTCAAGAACATGCGAGAGAGTTCGAAAAGTTGGGGCGTGGCCAGGGGTGGAGGGATGGCCACGCTGGAGATAAAAAGGGGCGAGGAGCTAGGTTCGGGGCTGCCGTGGGAGTCAGGGTCATCGCTGTTTTCGGGTCGTCACTGTGTCTTCAAGTCGTCGCTGTCCAGTGATCGCGTCTTTAGTGAATGTATTACTTAAACTTTAAGTTAAATATTTTAACTTTAAATAATAAATTCACTAAAGGAGCAACTATTAAATGACATTCATTTTAAATGAGCTCACCTCAACACCAGCCTTCTCCAATTCTTGCTCATCCTCAGCAGAAGTGTCCTCTGAAATCTATAAGACAAAATGTTTCTTATAATATTACTTCCATTTGTATTACCGTACAGCAAGATCTAGATCTAATAGGTAAATTTGTAAATGTGTCTATGCTTAGAGAGACCATCATTGCATTAGATTTGTTTAAATGTATATTTAAACAATAATGAATCACCCAACATTCTATGTATCGAATGTAGCTCTACTCATATATTTACTTGAAGATGGTTGAATTGGGCATCTCAATGCTATCCAGGGCAACCAAAAAAGCATAGACAACCCTTTTGACCAAAAATAAACAATTCAAAGGACAGCAATATTAAGAGCACAGGTACCACAAGCCCACAAAGATGAATGATGGAAATATGTAATGATGGATGCAGCAATATCTCTAATTTGTGCAGAAAGAATATGGGTTATGATTTGGATGGCTTTGGAAGTGGTATGGCGTGGAATTTTTTAGGAAGAATGACAGGAATCAACATGTTAATTACCATTGAGTAAAAAGTTTTATGTTCGGTTTTATAGAGGGGGAAATCACCATTGCACACAACCATAATCATCTGGATGAAGGCGTCCTCAAGCCATTGTGAGCTCTCACGGTCTTGTGATGCAACGACCTTCTGCACGAGTTTATATTTATATCATCCTCTTTGGAATGTTCTATCGTTTGGATATAACTCCATCATTAGTCTCCACCATCGGCCATAATCCTTTGTAGTGACGTGCCCTGTTCGAGCCCATTTATTTTGCTTAAATCAATGTCCTAAATTGTGTATGTCATGTAATCTATTTGTTCCTCTTTCTGTTTCAGCATGCAATTCAAAGCATTCATCTCAATATGCACTTGTCAACTTTTCTTAGATTTTCTTTGCAAATGTCCATGTATCTGATGTGTAAATCATAGCGAGTACAGTACCATGCATTGATTAAAAACATTATTCTTCAGGGACATTAGTTTGTTGTGTTTTATTAAAATTTCGAAAACAATTCTCTCCTGCACTATCCGTCTTCAATAGCTGTCTTATGAAAACATTATCTGATGTATTTTGCAGTTGTCTCTCCAAGAGATATTTTCAATTGTTTGGTTAACTATGTAAGTGACGTTTGAGTTGCTAATTTATCTTGAAACAAACTTTTTGAACTCTCAGCTAATGTTCTCTGAAGTACATTTTCCATTAGTTATTGTATTGACTGTTATCAGCAAACCTGAGATGTCTATTATTTGCTAAATTTGTAACTATGCCTATTTATTAAAAAAAATCTCATGATGCTCTGAATAACTTCGAAGCATGTCTTCCTCCTTGTAATATATATTTTGTTACAATTCCATCCAATCGCAGTTATGTTTTTGTCAATTATTATTTTTAGGAGTATGTTTTGTAACTTAGGCCCTGCTTTACAAGATCCTGTAAATGGTCAATAGTAAATACAACTATTCTAAATCCAGCTTGCTCTTGTGGTTGATTATGTTCTTGTCCATTAGGAAGTCATGCGACGTTTTGGGCAATGTCCCTTTTGTTCTATGAAGGGTAATTTCTTAAAAAGGTTGACTATTATATATATATTTTTTTCATGAAGCAGTGTTTTTGGCAAATGTGAGTTTTTGTTAACTGTGCTTGTGCATCACTATTAAAGGAGTATCACCATGTAATGTGTTAAGAAATATAAGTTAGGCAGGACAGGTTGTTTAATGGGATGATAGATTATCGAGAACTATAGAGTTGCAGCCAAAGGAGAATATCCAAAGTGGAGATGGAACAGATGCCAGGTGGTTTGTTACATCACAGGACCATAATATATTGTGATGGTCAGGGTATAACTTGGTACAGCAGTGGATAGATGACAGTAGATTTACAGAGTAAACTTTTGATTATCTGCACAAATGTTGCTCAAGCATGTATAACAATATATAATATAACCTTGCAGGAATGTTATCACAAGTGCTCCCTTTTTACATGTATTGAAAATGATGTACATTACCGTTATCTCCCGATAAGTCTCACTTTTTTTTCGACATTATCTCAAATTTGGGAAGGATCTTACTATACTCTTTGGTTGTATTGGGTAAAATCATGTAGGTGAAAATAAAATAACAAAAAATCACGACGTTTCGGCCACAACACAAGCGGCCTTCATCAGGTGAAGGGACGAGACTGTCTGGAGGACAGGGCTGGAGTGGGATAAGCCACGCTTAGATCACGACCTTTAAGCTGTGTGAGAAGAAAAACACAAAGCGCCTTGACAAAGAAATTAGCATATAATTTAGCATTGAAATGGCTCATTGAAATAGCTAAGTTAAAGTATACACATCCGCAGAGGTACTCTTTGACAAAGGAATTAGCATAGAATTTAGCATTGAAATAGCTGAGTGATTAGCTTGTAACTGGTCACAGAAATAGCTATGTTAAAGTCAGAGCATATACATTCACCGAGGCACCTAGTACTCATCAAACAGGAGAATTTAGCGAAACACAACCACGCTCAGACAGCGGACCTTTAAACTGTGTGCGAGCAAACAAGGTGTTCTGACAAAGAAATTAGCATAAAAATTAGCATTTGATTGGCGGATTTTAGGAAAGAGGTGGTGTACGTGCCGTTTGGCGCGGGGGGGAAGGGGGGGAGGGGGAGTTTACCTATTGATGGTGTGAAAAGGGAATTTATAAGAGCTGCGAAAGTTTGGGGTACCACTACTTGAAATATATACTGTACCATTGAAATTAGTTTAATGTTTAGTTCGATTTAGAACATCTTTCCAATGGTTGCTTAATTTGAAACCATCCTCTCGGTTGAAATTGTGTCTGTGTTTGTAGATCTGAATTGCTTCATGAACAAATCTCTGATAAAAGCCCGTGGGTTTGCAAAGAACCTTGGTATCGGAGAAAATTATATCGTGATCCCCCACAGCGTTGTAACAGTGATCAGCCACGGCAGAAGAATTCGTTTTGCCGTGTTTCAAATCTGATTTGTGCTCGCGAATTCGGTCAGAGACATGTCGCTTTATCTCACCGACATAGCAATTACCGCAGGTACAACTCAATTTGTAAACCCCGGGGTACTGTAAATCAGGAATGACATCCTTCACGGATGGGATCAGATCACGAATTTTGTGTACTGTATTGAACCGGACCTGGATCTTGTGTTTGTTTAGAATTTTGGAAATCTTTTTAGTAACGCCTGCTATATATGGAAGTGTGATGGTTTTGACCGGAGTATCAAGTGGATGTTTCTGTATGGAGGGAGAAACAGCTTGGCGGATGGTACGGCCAGAGTAACCATTCCTTTTGAGGGCCAGGTGTACATGTTTTAATTCACTGGTCAGGTGGTGTTGGTCCGAAATGCAATGAGTCCTATGGTATAAAGTTTTGATGAGAGAATTCTTTTGGGCTGGGTGGTGGTGGGAATCAGGTTTCAAGTAGAAATTTTTGTGGGTGGGTTTCGTGTAGACAGAATGCCCCAATGAGCCATCAGGTCTCCTCTCAAACAGAACATCTAAGAATGGTAGCTTGCCATCTTTCTCCACTTCCATGGTGAATTTGATGGCGGGATGTCTGGAATTGATGTGGTGTAGGAAAAGGTTCAGAACTGGGAGGCCATGTGGCCAAATGACGAAAGTGTCATCCACATATCTCTTCCACAGGGAAGGTCTGAGGGTGGAAGTCTGGATGGCGTCTGATTCAAATTTCTCCATGAAAATATTGGCTATCACTGGTGAAAAGGGGGATCCCATGGGGGTACCCTCATTTTGGAAGGAGCCATTCCAAGTAAAGTAGGTATTGTTGAGGCAGTGCCTAACCAGTGCAGGTGTGTCGGGGTCTAGTCCATGTTGGACCAAATTTTCAATTACTTCAATGGTATCAGGTACTGGGACCTTGGTGAGCAAAGAGACCACATCGAAGCTGACAAGGATATCGCCAGGGGACAGTACAACGTCTTTGACCATAGAGACCAATTGGGCTGAGTTAAGTACTGCTGAGGCGGTCTTGCCAGTGAAAGGCAGCAAGGTATCTGACAGAAAACGGGCTAGTCTATAGGTAGGGGAGTTGATCGTGGATACGATGGGTCGAAGTGGGGTGCCTTCTTTATGAATCTTGGGAAGACCATAGAATCTAGGGGGTCTTGCAGCAGAAGGTTTTAGGGAGGGACGTTTAGTTGGGTCGATTAGGGAGGTCGAACTTGTGATGATCTTGTTGGTTTTTATCGCTAGGCTATTAGTAGGGTCATTTTTTATTTTTGAGTAACTTCCATCGTTGAGCAGATTCTGGATTTTGTTGGTGTATGAATCTTTATCCATAATAACAGTAGCGTTGCCTTTATCGGCTGAGAGGATGACTATATCACTTCTGTTTTTCAAATTCGCGAGTTCAGAGCGTTCATTTTTGCTGATGTTACTAATGGGTTTCTTAGCATTCTTAAGAATAGTGGCTATTTCAGCTCTCGCAACGTCTGCTTGGATGTGTCCTACGCCTTTGAGGGCTACATCGACCTGAGAGATGATATCATCTATTGGTATGTGTTTTGGGGTGACAGCAAAATTTAGTCCCCTAGCCAGTACTGTTTTCAGATTGTCCGAAATCGGGGTGCTACTCTGATTAATGACGATTTTGTTAACATCTAGTTTTGTTATATGTGGAACTGGGTTCTTCTTTGGTAGGTGGTTGAATTTAGAAATCAGGTTAGCTTTACATTTGACTGACAGTGACTCAGCAGAAGAAGCAGTCATGTTATCTACGTGATTCCAATCAGAAGGTGACATTTTTTGTGTTAACATTAAATGGGCTTGTAGGAGAGTCCTGTCTAAAGTATCGAGTTCAAATCGGAGTAACCTTATCCTCTCTGAGATTAAAGATAGGCTGGCCTTAAGCAGAATCAGTTTAGAATTCGGAGAAGATACAGCAGCAGAAGTGAGTGTGAAAGCGATGGGTATTACCTTGTGATCGCGGCATCTTTTGACGAAGGTCAGCGTCTCGATGAGTTGCGACTTCTTGTCCCGTTGTCTGTTAAAAGCTCTAACAGATAGGTGAAAGCCCTCCCCATAGAGGTTATCAATTCTAGATTTAAAGCTTTCGTGACTGCTAGGATCCATACTCTTTGGTTCTATTGGGTAAAGTCACGTAGGTGAAAATAAAATAACAAAAAATCACGACGTTTCGGCCACAACACAAGCGGCCTTCATCAGGTGAAGGGACGAGACTGTCTGGAGGACAGCGCTGGAGTGGGAGAAGCCACGCTTAGATCACGACCTTTAAGCTGTGTGAGAAGAAAAACACAAAGCGCCTTGACAAAGGAATTAGCATATAATTTAGCATTGAAATGGCTCATTGAAATAGCTAAGTTAAAGTATACACATCCGCAGAGGTACCCCTTGACAAAGGAATTAGCATAGAATTTAGCATTGAAATAGCTGAGTGATTAGCTTGTAACTGGTCACAGAAATAGCTATGTTAAAGTAAGAGCATACCAAGGTTCTTTGCAAACCCACGGGCTTTTATCAGAGATTTGTTCATGAAGCAATTCAGATCTACAAACACAGACACAATCTCAACCGAGAGGATGGTTTCAAATTAAGCAACCATTGGAAAGATGTTCTAAATCGAACTAAACATTAAACTAATTTCAATGGTACAGTATATTTTTCAAGTAGTGGTACCCCAAACTTTCGCAGCTTTTATAAATTCCCTTTTCACACCATCAATAGGTAAACTCCCCCTCCCCCCCCTTCCCCCCCCCCCGCGCCAAACGGCATGTACACCACCTCTTTCCTAAAATCCGCCAATGAAATGCTAATTTTTATGCTAATTTCTTTGTCAGAACACCTTGTTTGCTCGCACACAGTTTAAAGGTCCGCTGTCTGAGCGTGGTTGTGTTTCGCTAAATTCTCCTGTTTGATGAGTACTAGGTGCCTCGGTGAATGTATATGCTCTTACTTTAACATAGCTATTTCTGTGACCAGTTACAAGCTAATCACTCAGCTATTTCAATGCTAAATTCTATGCTAATTCCTTTGTCAAGGGGTACCTCTGCGGATGTGTATACTTTAACTTAGCTATTTCAATGAGCCATTTCAATGCAAAATTATATGCTAATTCCTTTGTCAAGGCGCTTTGTGTTTTACTTCTCACACAGCTTAAAGGTCGTGATCTAAGCGTGGCTTCTCCCACTCCAGCGCTGTCCTCCAGACAGTCTCGTCCCTTCACCCGATGAAGGCCGCTTGTGTTGTGGCCGAAACGTCGTGATTTTTTGTTATTTTATTTTCACCTACGTGACTTTACCCAATAGAACCAAAGAGTATGGATCCTAGCAGTCACGAAAGCTTTAAATCTAGAATTGATAACCTCTATGGGGAGGGATTTCACCTATCTGTTAGAGCTTTTAACAGACAACGAGACAAGAATTGCAACTCATCGATACGCTGACCTTCCTCAAAAGATGCCGCGATCACAAGGTAATACCCATCGCTTTCACACTCACTTCTGCTGCTGTATCTTCTCCGAATTCTAAACAGATTCTGCTTAAGGCCAGCCTATCTTTAATCTCAGAGAGGATAAGGTTACTCCGATTTGAACTCGATACTTTAGACAGGACTCTCCTACAAGCCCATTTAATGTTAACACAAAAAATGTCACCTTCTGATTGGAATCACGTAGACAACATGACTGCTTCTTCTGCTGAGTCACTGTCAGTCAAATGTAAAGCTAACCTGATTTCTAAATTCAACCACCTATCAAGGAAGAACCCAGTTCCACATATAACAAAACTAGATGTTAACAAAATCGTCATTAATCAGAGTAGCACCCCGATTTCGGACAATCTGAAAACAGTACTGGCTAGGGGACTAAATTTTGCTGTCACCCCAAACACATACCAATAGATGATATCATCTCTCAGGTCGATGTAGCCCTCAAAGGCGTAGGACACATCCAAGCAGACGTTGCGAGAGCTGAAATAGCCACTATTCTTAAGAATGCTAAGAAACCCATTAGTAACATCAGCAAAAATGAACGCTCTGAACTCGCGAATTTGAAAAACAGAAGTGATATAGTCATCCTCTCAGCCAATAAAGGCAACGCTACTGTTATTATGGATAAAGATCCATACAACAATAAAATCCAGAATCTGCTCAACGATGGAAGTTACTCAAAAATAAAAAATGACCCTACTAATAGCCTAGCGATAAAAACCAACAAAATCATCACAAGTTCGACCTCCCTAATCGACCCAACTAAACGTCCCTCCCTAAAACCTTCTGCTGCAAGACCCCCTAGATTCTATGGTCTTCCCAAGATTCATAAAGAAGGCACCCCACTTCGACCCATCGTATCCACGATCAACTCCCCTACCTATAGACTAGCCCGTTTTCTGTCAGATACCTTGCTGCCTTTCCCTGGCAAGACCGCCTCAGCAGTACTTAACTCAGCCCAATTGGTCTCTATGGTCAAAGACGTTGTACTGTCCCCTGACGATATCCTTGTCAGCTTCGATGTGGTCTCTTTGTTCACCAAGGTCCCAGTACCTGATACCATTGAAATAATTGAAAATTTGGTCCAACATGGACTAGACCCCGACACACCTGCACTGGTTAGGCACTGCCTCAACAATACCTACTTACCTTGGAATGGCTCCTTCTACAAACAAAATGAGGGTACCCCCATGGGATCCCCCTTTTCACCAGTGATAGCCAATATTTTCATGGAGAAATTTGAATCAGACGCCATCCAGACTTCCACCCTCAGACCTTCCCTGTGGAAGAGATATGTGGATGACACTTTCGTCATTTGGCCACATGGCCTCCCAGCTCTGAACCTTTTCCTACACCACATCAATTCCAGACATCCTGCCATCAAATTCACCATGGAAGTGGAGAAAGATGGCAAGCTATCATTCTTAGATGTTCTGTTTGAGAGGAGACCTGATGGCTCATTGGGGCATTGTCTACAGGAAACCCACCCACACAGATTCCTACTTGAAACCTGATTCCCACCACCACCCAGCCCAAAATAATTCTCTCATCAAAACTTTATACCATAGGGCTCATTGCATTTCGGACCAACACCACCTGACCAGTGAATTAAAACATGTACACCTCGCCCTCAAAAGGAATGGTTACTCTGACCGTACCATCCGCCAAGCTGTCTCTCCCTCCATACAGAAACATCCACTTGAAACTCCGGTCAAAACCATCACACTTCTATATATAGCAGGCGTTACTAAAAAGATTTCCAAAATTCTAAACAAACACAAGATCCAGGTCCGGTTCAATACAGTACACAAAATTCGTGATCTGATCCCATCCGTGAAGGATGTCATTCCTGATTTACAGTACCCTGGGGTTTACAAATTGAGTTGTACCTGCGGTGATTGCTATATCGGTGAGACAAAGCGACATGTCTCTGACCGAATTCGCGAGCACAAATCAGATTTGAAACACGGCAAAACGAATTCTTCTGCCGTGGCTGATCACTGTTACAACGCTGTGGGGGATCACGATATAATTTTCTCCGATACCAAGGTTCTTTGCAAACCCACGGGCTTTTATCAGAGATTTGTTCATGAAGCAATTCAGATCTACAAACACAGATACAATTTCAACCGAGAGGATGGTTTCAAATTAAGCAACCATTGGAAAGATGTTCTAAATCGAACTAAACATTAAATTAATTTCAATGGTACAGTATATTTTTCAAGTAGTGGTACCCCATACTTTCGCAGCTCTTATAAATTCCCTTTTCACACCATCAATAGGTAATCTCCCCCTCCCCCCCTTCCCCCCCGCGCCAAACGGCACGTACACCACCTCTTTCCTAAAATCCGCCAATCACATGCTAATTTTTATGCTAATTTCTTTGTCAGAACACCTTGTTTGCTCGCACACAGTTTAAAGGTCTGCTGTCTGAGCGTGGTTGTGTTTCGCTAAATTCTCCTGTTTGATGAGTACTAGGTGCCTCTGTGAATGTATATGCTCTGACTTTAACATAGCTATTTCTGCGACCAGTTACAAGCTAATCACTCAGCTATTTCAATGCTAAATTCTATGCTAATTCCTTTGTCAAGGGGTACCTCTGCGGATGTGTATACTTTAACTTAACTATTTCAATGAGCCATTTCAATGCTAAATTATATGCTAATTCCTTTGTCAAGGCGCTTAATGTTTTTCTTCTCACACAGCTTAAAGGTCGTGATCTAAGCGTGGCTTCTCCCACTCTAGCGCTGTCCTCCAGACAGTCTCGTCCCTTTACCTGATGAAGGCCGCTTGTGTTGTGGCCGAAATGTCGTGATTTTTTGTTATTTTATTTTCACCTACGTGACTTTACCCAATAGAACCAAAGAGTATGGATCCTAGCAGTCACGAAAGCTTTAAATCTAGAAAAGGATCTTACTCTCATCAGTATCTTATATTATGGAGAATCTGGTATATTTTACTTGGACATTTCAAAACATACTTTGCCAACAAAAATATAAATGTTGACCCAAGTTACGTTAAGATAAAAAAAAAGTACTTTGTAAAGTTAGAATAACTTACACTTTTGTACATTCTCTTTATTTTGAGCACGTCGAATGGGCTGAGACATCCTCGCTGACCGATTGGAGTTCTCTCATTTGGAATGGGGATGATTGTTGGGCTGAAATGATCTGCAGAAGATGACCACCTTTTACACAATAAAAGAGAGTACAAATATGTTACAAATCAACTAAATCACATGTTTAAAAATGTTTTTGAACACGTTTTAATATCCCAAAATTTTTCAAATATTGATGTGAAAATTGTGGCTTTATTAAAATTCCGTTTGATACTTATAGATTAAAGCTGTTATAAACTCCCCACCATATTGGTAGTGAGGGCTATTTGATCATACTTCACCACGCTAGTCAGTACAGGTTAGTGAAGGATGGGAACATAGATGTAAGCGCTTAGAAGTGAAGTACGACAAAACTCATTCTGCACTGTTCCCTGATGACTCCGATGTAGTGCAGCTACGAATAAAACGCCAATCCAAGCACTGTTGGTTCAACCCGGTTTAGTTTGAGATTCAACAAAAACAATCATTCACAATCATGGTAATATAATTGACGTCGATATATAATCCAAAGTTAATCCAATAACATGCGTCACAAGCATGTATCTAACCTGTCATGGAACAGCTACAGTTGTCTGGGTGAAAAGTGGGCTAAGTTTTGCCCAATCCTAGTCAGCTGGCTCAAAAAACGTAATAATCTGGCTAGGTGTGCCTGCACTTTTCTTTCCCATTGCATCTCCCGAGGAGTCATCTTCCTGAATTCCTCACCATCACCACCACCTCCATCGTCAAATCATCAACATCCATGGTAATAAAAAAAAATGTTCTTTATAATGTACTTATTGCCTAATTGTGGTTATTGTTAAAGGTAAGTAAAAAAACACACATTGTTCTTCATAATGTCATTAATTGTAGCATTGTTATCAAGCATTACTATTTCCCCCCTATGTTCACTTGTACCAAGAACTTAACCCAATTTTTCCCATTGAACAAAGTTTCTGCATTCGCGAATTCTGCATTCGTGAGCGTTTTCAAGAACGTAACCCTCGCAAATAGAGGGTGTACTGCACATTATACACAAATATCACATGTGCTAGTGCAATTATAGTATACATTACATGATATTTTAAAGTAAATTTTAATCAGTTGACCTGGTGTAGTTGAATGTGACATTTGGATAGCTGGGGTCTGGCTAACTGTTATTTATGAATGGATATTCAGACCACACAATCCGTAAAGCTATCACCCCAACTGTTGGGAAAAAACATCCGAGGACCCAATCTAAACCATCACCTTGCCATACATAGCAGGGGTCACTAAAAATATTTCCAAAAACATGAGCAAACCCAAGATCCAGGTTCGATTTAACACAGTAGATAAAATTCGTGATCTGATCCCATCTGTGAAGGATGTGATCCCTGACATGCAATACCCTGGCGTCTGCAAACTAAACTGTGTCTGCGGCAGTAGTTACATTGGGGAAACTAAGCCACATATCTCGGATCGTGTTTGTAAACATAAGGCAGATCTGGAACATGGTAGGACCAATACCTTGGCCGTGGCTGTTTGAATGCGGTGGGCTCACACGAAATTGATTTCTCTAAGACGAAGGTACTTTGCAAGCCTACTGGCTATCAACAAAGATTAGTTCATGAAGCCATCCATATATATAGACACAGACACAATTACAACTGAGAAGATGGGTACAAACTGAGCAATCATTGGAAGGACGTTATCAACCAGTTTAAGTCATAATTGGCTATGATGTTCCCATTCTACCACCTTCCGATGTTAGTTGTGCTGTACACCCATTTCAAACTTGCGCTTTCACAGGGTTCACACTAACACAGCCACTTCGTGCGCCGACCACTTGGTTGCAGCTCTGCGATCTTCCTTAACATTCTAATCTCTAATTAACATGCGTATTTTCACCTGGAAGCCCTTTGATTGGTGGAAACCTGCCCACCACTGACATTAACATTGGCTGCTGACATTTGGGCTACGCCCATTTCAAACCCTTATAAACAGTTTGCCTTGGAAGCTAAGCCCCCTTTTCCTGAAGACGACCGCTTGTGTTGCGATAGAAACGTCGTAGTTTTTTGTTATTTTCTTTGACCCTATCTACGTGACTTTACCGAAAGACCCAAAATATGGTGTGCTCAGGCTGCTGGCCCTAGATTGTTCCCCATGAAAGTTATCCAAGTTAAATTTATACGTGGAATTTATCTCACTAATAAGAGGAGAGCAAAGTTCTCATTCCTCCCCAAACTGCCCTAGATGCCCACGAGGGACCACCCAGACATACCTGCATATCTTTTGGTTGTGCCCAGATAATAATGAATTCTACCAGGATATCGCTAAATATTTCAACAGGATCTGTTGCACAAATGTCAGGCCCACTGTGGACTTCTCCCTATGGAGCCTAAAAACAACGGGAGTGTCCTAGCCGAAGTATACGCTACTCCAAGCGTTCAATATAGTAACGAGGAAAGCTATCGTAGGCAATTGTAAAGATCACCAACCCCCCTCATGGAAAAGTTTAGAGCCGATCATCATACGCCCTGTTTGCAATGGAGCACCTTAGTTACAAATTGAAAGGGAAGGAATGGGAATTCGAGACAGTATGAGCCCCTTTTCTCAATAACCCCATCAACAGCAAACTACCGGAGAGCCCCATGCAATAAATTGAAAACAAGGAAAATTGTGGGAATGGTGAGGAGGTGGGGGATAGGCCCCAGGAACACCTTATCCCAGATTACACTGAGAGATGGCTGATCCTAGAAGGAGGACGAGCATACGTGGGCCTCAAGTTCTGTTCTTTTCTTATTTTATTAATTATATTTGTTATACACCCCCCGCCCCCACCCCCTCCCAGGTCCCTATCCTCTGTCTTTGTTAGAAAATTTACTTGGTACACCTTAACAAGCTCCTGTTTAGGGAGAAAAGCCTACCCAGAGGGTGCAATACCCAGACATGTGACCTTACTTGTATGTGTACGTGTCCTCTGTTGTGATTGTTGATATTGGTTCAATAAAAAAACTGATGTAAACATTGTGATGTATATATAATGAGCCATTTGTCATCTGATTAATTGCCACACATGTTACAAAATTATAGAAGTGAAGAGCAGGCAAAACTAGATATGAATATATTTGTTATTGGGAAAGTTACCTGAGTAATATAACATCCTTGTTTAACAACAATTGTCAAATGAAGACCGATTAATTTTGCACGTGTACCAAAAGTATACACAACCTCGTGAGTTATTTTCGTAGACAATGTGAGGCTGTCTTGTAGTTCTTACCTCTCATAATGCATGATGGAGACATAATCATATGGCAACCCTAAATCATGGTCACTGGAGTCCCGACACTTAAATTGAGACAGCTCATCTAAATGACAAAAAGAAGTATAGCACTTGCACTTTAAGATAGCATTGTAATGTACATATTTGTGCAAAACATGTAAAATTCATGAATAAAGCTAAACAATAACATGGTCAATATAAATCCATATTCTTAGCTCTTTCGGTAAAGTCACGTTGAAGGGAAACAATAAAATAATAAAATATAAATAAAACAATAAAAATTATCACGACGTTTCGACCATAACACAAACGGTCGTCATCAGGTGTGTCGTCGTGAGAATTTTTATTGTTTTATTTATATTTTATAATTTTATTGTTTCCCTTCAACGTGACTTTACCGAAAGAGCTAAGAATATGAATTACTGCAGTCACGAATGCTTTAAATCAAAATGGTCAATATAAATATGACATTTTTTTCTGAGGCAGGAATCACTGATATAGCAAATCATGGTTTGGGGCCATTTGTACTCATATATACCAATAAAAAATCATATTCAATGGCATACAGCCTTAGAATGGTAAATAAGCTTTAGAGCCTTTAAACCTTAAGTAGGTGTTACTATACGTTGTTTACTATTATGTTATTTTATAACTGAGGTTTAGAAAATTAGAGGTTGGGCGTTTTATTGAACTCATACATCGTTTGTAACTAATGTTATCGCACTCACCTTCTTTAATGTTGTCCTCTTGGACCTTGATGTACTGGTCACGGTCGCTGCGGCAGTGCTCGTGCTGGAAGCCGAGCGCATGCATCAACTCGTGCAGAACCGTGCCCTTCTCCACCTTCCCGGGCTCCAGGGACACGGACTGAGCCCCTCCCTTCTTGCCCAGGAATGACCAGCTCCTGAATAATAATAAAGCATTGTTGATAATATTTGAATGCAGCACTATACATTTAGATTGACCTTCAGCCTCCCCATATGACAGACATCATCTTTGCATACAGCAAACATACAAACTGTATCTGAAATCTTGCCATCTGAAACGTTGGTTTCATTGCAAATCCAGAGCTTGTCTTCTTCCCCTCAGCTTTCAATTCAGCAAGATGCGTTATAGTAACATTAAATATGCTTTGGATTTATGAAGCTTTTACATTTGACTATATGTCAAAATGGTATGCAAATTAATGGAAAAGACAGTTTATAACAGAAATAAAAATGAATTTTTGTTTGTAATATTTTTAGAGGGAATGAAGAGTAGGAGGTTATTGGGTTTTGAAGAAAAACAGTACTGTATAGGTATCCCTTGATTTACGAAAGGGATGCATTCTTAAAAACACACGTAAAACTGTTTAACATGTACATAGGCTTTCGCGGCCAATATCCATAATCGAGGTTTTTGGGTTAGATCGCGTAAATATATGTCGTTAAAACCCGCCACCACCCTACACAGCCAACTAGTAAGGGTTGGCACGTAAACAGAACATGCCAAGTGACGAATTGGCATGTTCTGTTTACGTGCCAACCCTTACGAGTTGGCTGTGTCGAGTGGTGGCGGGTTTTAACGACACATTTATATTTACGCAATCTAACCCAAAAAGCTCTATTATACACGTAAAACTACATTTTGTACTAACCTAAAAATATACACCTCTGATCACTTTTCACAATCCAAACATACTAATAAGGAACATAAATATGAAAACTATTAAATATTCGTTTTAGTGACTTGCTTAACTTTTTCCTATCTTATGCTGGTATCCTTTATTTACTTTTTTTGTTGTAACTAGCTGTCAGCACACACGCTCGCCATCTATTACATTTAGAGGACCAGAACACAGCATCGACCTTACAGAGTCGGTATTTCTGGCCAGCATGAAAACGTGATTTATAACTTTGATCCTTAGTTACGTATCAATACTTCTATTTTAGTGTGCAATTTGAGGGAATGTGTGTTACTCTTTGGTTCTATTGGGTAAAGTCACGTAGGTAAAAAATAAAATAACAAAAATCACGACGTTTCGGCCACAACACAAGCGGCCTTCATCAGGTGAAGGGACGAGACTGTCTGGAGGACAGCGCTGGAGTGAAAAAAGCCACGCTCAGATCACGCCCTTTAAGCTGTGTGAGAAGAAACAAAGCGCCTTGACAAAGGAATTAGCATATAATTTAGCATAGAAATGGCTGAGTGATTAGCTTGTGACTGGTCACAGAAATGGCTATGTTAAAGTTAAAGTATACACATCCGCAAAGGCACCCCTTGACAAAGGAATTAGCATAGAATTTAGCATTGACATAGCTAAGTTAAAGTATACACATCCGCAAAGGCACCCCTTGACAAAGGAATTAGCATAGAATTTAGCATTGAAATAGGTGAGTGATTAGCTTGTAACTGGTCACAGAAATAGCTATGTTAAAGTCAGAGCATATACATTCACCGAGGCACCTAGTACAAATCAAACAGGAGAATTTAGTGAAACACAACCACGCTCAGACCGCGGACCTTTAAGCTGTATGCGCGCAAACAAGGTGTCCTGACAAAGAAATTAGCATAAAAATTAGCATTTGATTGGCCGATTTTAGAAAAGAGGTGGTGTACGTGCCGGTGGACTTGCCGTTTGGCGCGGCGGGGGGGGGGAGTTTACTTATTGATGGTGTGAAAAGGGAATTTATAAGAGCTGCGAAAGTTAGGGGTACCACTACTTGAAAAATATACTGTACCATTGAAATTAGTTTAATGTTTAGTTCGATTTAGAACATCTTTCCAATGGTTGCTTAATTTGAAACCATCTTCTAGAATGGAATGTGTGTTGTCTTGGTGTGGTCCGGGACTGTTTTTGTTGTTGTTTTGCTGCCTTGCCCAAGCTTGCATTGTATTGAAAAGTTGGCAGAATCCCCTGTACTTATGCAATTTGCACTATACTTATTTTTCGTGACTTACCTTTTCTGTATTTTGCACGCCTATCGTTTTATCATTTGTTGTAACTTGCTGACCCACCCCTAATGGACATCTTTAAAAAAGAGCTTCATAGCTTATCAGATTCCTCCAGGATAAATAAAGATTATGATGATAGCCCCTATCTGGGTGTTAACTTAAAATTACTTACAATAGCAGAAGAGTATTTGAGCCTGGAAAATGCTTACATTTTTAGCGTTATGCTTGGTGAACTAGATACATTAACGACCATTAAACTAGAGTTTTCTTTAATGTTGCAAAAAGGTGCTTGCTGACTCGAAGTGAGTGGCATAGGTAATATTGTTACGAATATACGTGGAGAGTCTGTGCTTGGCATTGAGGAAATAGTTAAGTTGCTAAAAGCCCATTATCAATATCTGTCTTGCAGATATATGACATCAATCAGGTTCTGCTGAGTCAGAATACTGTGAGATAATGCTTGGCGGCTAACAAACTTTCAGCTGAAGATATTTGAGCATTTAGCCAATTGCTAGAAAATTTAATGACAACACAATGTCTGTAGAACTACTGGACGATTCATCGGGATATATTCAAAGTTTTGTAAATAGCTCTAAATGAAGCCCAAAGGTTGGTTCATTTATTCCCCTTAACAGAGCTGAGAATCCACTAAAACATGCCACATGTATTTCTGGTTCAGCACACCGGTGTGTTGGAAAGTGATCTCACAACATTCAAATGGGCAACAACTTTTGCTGGAGAATATATCCAACATCATCAGGTTGTTAAAAGGTGCTCAGCTCTCGAGTGAAAGTGATTCCTGATCTGAGCCCTGAAGTAAATGCCATGCCGTCAATTGCATGATCTACCTTAATAATTAGTTGATTGCTTGTTTTTTGGTTGTGACTGGCAGGTTAAGTTCATTTTAACACGTAGGCTTTCACGAGCAATATTATTCATAATAAAGGTGGGTTAGATCGCATTATTTATAGATGTGTCGTAACCCTCGACCACCCAACACAGCCAGTAAGGTTTGTCACATAAACAACGCGCCAATTAGTTACCACTACAGCCCACCGGTGTGTTGGAGAGTAAATCCGCAACATTTACAATTTGAGTACGACGTTTCGCTGGTAATTACATCCAGCATCATCGGGCGATTTGCCAGAATAGTGAAGCAATCCACCTGCTTCTGGTCTTAAATAGAGAAAGATGACGTAATCACAGGTTAAGTTCATGTACTAAAACCTGTATTTAATTAGCACAGTACCATTGTGCCTTTATTATGAAGTTCACCACCTCATTCTGTTCTTTTTCATCTCTTTATTTTTCATCTTTTTATTTTCATCTTTTTGATCCTAATTCACTTTCATTATTGTCCTTGGTATATTTATGTGATTGTGTTTTTAAATAATATACCTCCAACAGTCATATTATTGCTCCACAGGACATATTTATACAATAGAAGCTGCTGTAATATAATTGTAGTGCGATTGCAGTACTGTGACCCACTTGTTGTGTATTGCAGTTTTTGGCCATGAAATAAAGCCATGCAAAATCCTATTATTCAAATTATTCAAAATTTTAAATTATCTCAGCCTTTGATGAGATCAATTAATTGTAATATCCCCGTGTTTATCACTCAGTAAAAAATACTAATTTCAACAGAGAGACTAGGATAATAGGATCTGCCCCTTGTGACCCCAATAGCAAATTGGATATAGGAGAATCTCTTGCGAAACTTAAAAATTTAGTAGTTCAATCCAAAGATACTTGGATAATTTCACAACCTTGTAGTATATTTTGAAAAAATACACATTTTATTGCACTTTTTGCATTTACTTAAAATACAGAGCACAAAAACATGTCACAAACACGCAACATACATTTCAGTTATTGACGAATGTGGTGAGTTTTTGTTATTTGTGCTTGTGTACCACTACCAATGCATTATCATCAAATTATTTTTTATAGAAACTTTTGCTTAACCCATGGATAACTATAATTAATGATGATGATGATGTATTGACTACAAACACTTTATATTACTCACCCCTCCAATGCTTGAAAATTGATGTAATCTGGCTCTTCTTTTCTTTCTATTAAGTGCACACATGTTTTTTGCTTTAGCTCAGAAATAGCTTGGTCAATTGTCAATTTATCTTCAGAAGCTGAAAAATAAATGACATAAATATTATTTCAGTATTTTTCCTAAAATATCTTCTGTGCAGTTTCTCAAGGAAAGGTTTAATAAAATAAAGGAAGAAAAAGCATGTGCATGCATTAATTATGGTGTGCCTTCCAATACTTTGTGTCCTCAGAAGTATTTATGCTTTTTTATTGAATGTGTATAACCTTTTATTACATATATAATGCAGTGGCCATCAAAAGGCATTGAAATAGCCTTGCGGTATCACATTTGCCACTTCTTGCACAGGTTCAAATCCAGTGACTTCTAAAAATACAGTGGCTGTTAAAAATAAAGTGATATCATTCGCAAGAGAAGGCTGCTGTGTTCTGACATCATGGCCCAAATTTACAAATTTTAACAAAAAAAATTGCTGCAAATTACATAATTTAAATAGCAATAATCGCCCCAAACTGTGAACACATGGCAAAAAGTTTAATGATGTATGAGGCTCAGCAAAACTTCCCTGCATAAACAAATAACGATACATTCTTCATTAAGAAAATGTAAAGTTTGCAAGAAATTAAGGCGTTCAAAAACCTCAAAGTAATCCAATTAACATAGAGGTGCATGTTTGGAATTACACAGAAAGAAAGAGGAACACTTGCATTAGAAAATATATGCAGGTAAAGACACAATTCAAACTTAGTAAGAGTAAATGGCCTTGGGTAAAACATGTTGCTCGAAGGGATGATGGCCGATGGTCAAGAATAGTGAAACAGGAAGGGACTATGAGTAAAAGGATATCTACTCAGGAGTTAGAGCAATGTAATCAGCTCATGTGCATTTTGTGGATTGTTACATTCCTGGACAGGCAGCGTTCTGCAGTTCACTGTTGAGTACGGGAGCACATGGCATAGTTTGCAAAGCCCCCCATCCACAGCATATCAGCATGTAGCTGAACCGAATCCAGTTGGAGATCGTGAATTATGTGCAGATTATGGGACAGCCCGTTGCGCACACCATGCCACCATTGCAACTCACGCTCAACCCGCGCAGCTGCGAACCACACCCCATGCATTCTGATTTTTTTAGCAGTAAAATAATCACTGTGCAGATGCGAATCCATGCAGAAAAACCATGTGCAGAGTGAGGGTCAGGTGTATAATAATTTGTGTGTAAAATCTTTCTGAACCAGATAAACCTAACTGTGCATATTACTTACCGAATGCAGTAGAGATGTTGTAGGGAATGTATACGTTTCCATCTTCATGTAAAGGCCACTTAACTATTTCTTCGGAATCATCACCAACAATGTCTCCATTCTTCTCAAATGCTTTCCCTCCTACAAAGACAGAGTAATACATTTCCATTTTCAAATGCTATCACATACTATGAATTCCTATTTATAAACCAACACTATCCTAATAATAATAATTTACACTTCTATAATACCTATCACCCAGACGTCACAAAGTGCTGTGTACAACAAAGATCCCCCATATAGCCTAAACAGACTGTAGGGGCAAGTGCTGTTAGCGAGCACCTATGAAGGCCGGAACGGTACACGAGGGGGTGGGTGGCCAGCACCACGCCCGACCGCCTTTGTCTCCCTAGTGGCAATGTTTACACACCGCACCAGGTACTCATTTGAGGCTGAGTCGACCTAGGGGAGGCCCGGGACCGGTTCAGATAATCGTCACTGGTGTTGGCCGTGAGCGGGAATCGAACCCGGGTCGCCAGGTTCATAGCGCAGCGCGCTAACCGCTACACTATCGCTCCCCATAACAACACACACATGCAGTCACTCAGAACAATCAGTTCCAACCCCAAAACGAATTATTCAAGAAAGAGAAAAGATCCCTCAAAATAAGTGCGTCATAAACAGATGTCAAAAAGAGCTTTAAAGCTTATTGTATTCCTCCAGTATAAATGAATATTCAGATTCTGAAAGTCTTAGGGTCCACACAAGAAAAGGTCCGGTTACCCATCGTACAGAGATGTGACCTGGGCACAAACAACAGGGCAGAAATGGAAGACTGAAGTACTCTTGCTGGAACATATGGGTGAAGGAGGTCCTGTATATTTGAGGGAGCAGCGTCATGAAGGTCCATGGAGGTGAGGAGACAAATCTTGAACTCTACCCAAAACTGGACCGGCAGGCAATAGAGAGATGCCAGCACGTGGGTAATAGTTCAGTAACAAGTGTGCACTCGAGAATTCTGACAGTCGCATTCTGCACATGTTGAAGGTGACTTAACAGTTTAAGTAGAATGCCAGCAAACAGTGAACTGAAAAATGTAAATAAGAGAAAACAAATGCATGAACCAGCTTCTCAGTGCTCAATCGTGAAAGGATGGGTTGCAGCCTGCCTATATTTCTAAGATGAAAAAGGAAGCCTTAGTGATCTTGATCATGTGTGCTTTAAAGGTTAATGAGGCATGAAGACAACATCAAGGCTGAAAACTGCCTGAGCAGCACCAATATTGTGGCAATCGACTGTCAGACAGACTGAACCAGCCTAACAAAGTTGGTGTGGGATCCCAGCAAGCAACGCCTTTGTCTCATCACCACTTAGCTCAAGAAAATTGGATTGGATCCAATCCTTGATATTGATGAGAGAATATGACAGACTAAAAGCAGATAGTTTAACACGTAGGCTTTCTCGATAAATATTATCCGTAAGAAGTTTTTTGGGTTAGATAGCGTAAATGGAAATGTGTTGTTAAACCCACCACGTGAACAAAACATGCCAATTTGTTACAAGTTCAGCACACCGGTGTGTTGGAGAGTAAACCCGCAACATTTATTATTTGAGTATGACGTTTCGCCGGCAATTACAACCAGCCTCATCAGGCAACAGCCAGAGTTGTGGAGAAATCAGCAGAGTTGTAGAGAAAAAGCAATACCTTCAAGTACACTAAAACCCTCAGTTTGGTTTAAATATGTGGACACATTGGTGGTCTGGCCACAAGGTAAAGATACACTTAATGAATTAGAAATTCTCAATTCGCAATACCGGTTCATCCAGTTCACCATGGAAGTGGACGTGGATAATACACTCCCATGTCTAGATATTCTGCTCGGACACAGCCGAAACGGTCAAATAACGCACAGCGTTTACGAAAAAAGATAGACTGATGCCTATCTGAATGTAGAGTCACACCATCACCCCGCACAAAAATACTCTCATCAAGACACTGATACATCGGGCTAAGAAAGTGTCAGATGGTGAAATTCTGAGGAGTGAGATTAAACATATTATAGAAGCACTGCAATTAAACGGTTAGAATGATACACAAATCAACAGGGCACTGAATGCCAAAACAAATAAAAAGCACAAGTGTTGAAATTGAACAAGTAATTAAAACTATTAAAATATTGTACATTGCGGGAGCAAATGATAACAAAGCCAGATATTTTGGAAAACACAAAACATCTAAGTGAGATTTGGCACGGTATATAAAACACAAAAATAATATCTGATACTGAAGATGTACTGTAAGAGCCTTCCCAAATTTGAGATGTCGAAAAAAAAGTGAGACTTATTATCGGGAGATAACGGTAATGTGCATCATTTACAATAAATGTAAAAAGACAGCGCTTGTGATAACATTACTGCAATGTTATATTATATATTGTTATACATGCTTGAACATTTGTGCAGATAATCTAAAGTTTACTCTGTAAATCTACTGTCATGATCTATCCACTGCTGTACCAAGTTCTACCCTGACCATCACAATATCTTATGGTCCTGTGATGTAACAAACCACCTAGCATCTGTTCCATCTCCACTCTGGATATTCTCCTTTGGCTGCAACTCTATAGTTCTCGATAAACTATCATCCCATCAAACAACCTGTCCTGCCCAACTTATATTTCTTAACACATTACAAGGTGATACTCCTTCAGTAGTGATGCACAAGCACAATGAACAAAATTCACATTTGCCAAAAACACTGCCTCAGGAAAAATATATATAATAGTCAACATTTTTAAAAATTACCCTTCATAGAACAGAAGGGACATTGCCCAAAACGTCGCATGACTTACTAATGGGCAAGAACAAAATCAACCACAAGAGCAAGCTGGATTTAGAATAGTTTTATCTACTATTGAACATTTACAAGATCTTGTAAAGCAGGGCCTAAGTTACAAAACATACTCCGAAAAATAATAATTGACAAAAACATAACTGCGATTGGATGGAATTGTAACAAAATATATATTACAAGGAGGAAAACATGCTTCGAAGTTATTCAGAGCAACATTAGATTTTTTTTTTATAAATAGGCATAGTTACAAATTTAGCAAATAATAGACATCTCAGGTTTGCTGATAACAGTCAATACAATAACTAATGGAAAACGTACTTCAGAGAACATTATCAATTTATTATTTTATTCTCATTCTACGTGACTTTACCGAAAGAACCAAAGAAGATGAATCCTTGCAGTCACGAAAGCTTTAAATCGAAAAATTAGCTGAGAGTTCAACAAGTTTGTTTCAAGATAAATTAGCAACTGAAACGTCACTTACATACTTAACCAAACAATTGAAAATATCTCTTGGAGAGACACAACTGCAAAATACATTGATAACATTTTTGACATGCGTTTTTCTGGATTTTTGTTGTTGTTATTCTGTCTCTCACTGTTCAAATAAACCTAACATAAAAAAATATAGACAAACGTACAAAATCAGCAGGGGATCAAATACTTTTTTCCCTCACTGTATTACCGAAGATATCAACAGAAGGTGTGTACCAAATTAATTTTTCCTGTGGCAAATGCTATGTTAGTCAGACGGGACGAATGATCGGCATGAGACTAAAAGAACACCAAAGGAATATTAAATACTCCCAAACACGACTGTCGGTAGTGGCGAAAAACACGTGCCAACAAGGGCACTAAATTGGTTTTGGTAGTGTTGAGGGTTTGTGCAAAACTAGTTACTACTGGCCAAGACTAATTAGATAATCTATTGAAACCGAGAAAATGTTTTGTATATAATTTTAGCTCCAGGCTTAGTGCTGCTTGGAAGCGTATTATCAAGTCATACACTGTTTAACTGCATGCCTATACAGGTCACCATACATCGAATGCGATTAATTGTGAGCAGCCAATAACAGGTATTGCAATTTTTGCACCCAAAAACAGCAGACTGTACATATGTAGTGAGTCACTTCTGAGACACTAATAGTAGGAGGCAACACACGTTTATTCCACACCTTTGGATACTGTTCACACACGAGATAACTATAAACGAGTCAGAACAGCCAGCACGCTATCTGACCCATGACGCCGGAAACAAAGACGTAGCACCTTGGATTCCATTCCACCGACAGTCAGCCTCAATCCAGCCTCGGGTCTTCCCTTTTATGCCCCCCGGCGTGGCCTGGCTCTGCTCTTGGCCACGCCCCCTTCTGGAACCCACCAGAAGGTTCTGGGCTCTACCTCACGTGTCCCCTCGGTCATCTTTGCCCCACATCCTTTACCCCGGCAGATCACGTGCTCCACCAGCCGGCAGAGGTGCCACGTCCTCATATGCCCCCTTCTGCCAGCAGCCAGCGCCACGCACCCTAGTGACCCACTCCGTGGCATTGCATGCTCTGCTGGCAGAACGGCTGCCACATCCTGCTCTGCTGGCAGGTCGGCCGTTACGCCCACATTCCCTCTCTCTGTCAGTAACCAGCGCTACGTGCCGTAGTGACCCATTGTATGTCACTACACATACATAATGTGCACGTATAATTTTCATGTGTGATGTACATACATTATGTATGTTGTGTATTTGTGAATAACCCATCCAATAATCGATAAGAATACATTACCCCCCACCCCACCCCCTCTGGTCTTTGCACCTGATTGGCTCCCAAGTAAGAACATTTGCCTTGTTCATAATATATGCATAAATTAGGATAAAAACTGGAAGTCATACATGAAGGAAACTAAGTTAGAGGTAAGCTACTCAAGGATGTAAGGTTTGCAGATGATCACGGGATGGTGGCAAGCAGAGAAGGATTGCAAAGGTTGATGGATGGTTTACACAACATGGAAAAGGAATATTGTATAAATATTCCCATGAACAAAAAAAAAGTGAAAATAATATCAACGAAAAGAAGAGTAAAACTAATATTATGATGGACAACTTGTAAAATAGGTGAAGATACTGAGGTACGTATATGCATTGATTATGGAAATGGATGGTGTGTAGTGGAAATAATATCAGCAAGAGGAAAGAGTTGTTCAAAGAATGTTGATTTGAAGCTTTCGTGACTACAGGAATCCATACTCTTTGGTTCTTTCGGTAAAGTCACATAGGTATAAATAAAACAAAATTAATCACGACGTTTCGAACGCAACACAAGCGTTCGTCTTCAGGTGAAAATCGCAATAGCCGCGATGTCTGCTGTGAGCAGCACGATGTCTGCTGCCTTGTGAAGAGAAGCTGTTACCAGCAAGAGTTTGTATAAGTTTTGAGAACAAAAGTAGCCGAAGTAGTGTTAATGAGGTATTATAGTGCAAAGGTAATAAATAGCGTGGCATGTTAATGGAAATTAACTTAGATTAGCATGTTGGATTATAGTGTAAAGCTAATGAGCTTTTGTAGCGCATAAGAGCTCAGATTAGCATGTAGGATTAGCATATGTATTTTTATGAGAGAAACATGTAAAAGTTAATGAAAAAATTAGCAAGTTAATGTCAGTCTATGTGTAACAAAGAATAGCATGTTAAAGTTAATGAGAAAAGCATGTAGAAGTAAATGAGTGAAGTTAATGAGAATATCATGTTAAAGTCAATGAGAGATGAGCAAGTCGATGCAGTCATGCCGATGGTTGCATGTCCATGTGTGAAAAAAGTAGCCGTGTAAGCGATCTAAAAGATGACCGTGCTAACGCGTGAGGGTGCGGAGCATGCTCCTGTTACGGAGCCCCTGCTACGGAGCTCGCTGCTGTGGAGCTTCGCTGTTGCGGAGGTTCGCTGTTGCGGAGCTGGTTGCTACGGAGCTCGCTGCTGCTGTGGAGATGGCTGCTGCGCTGCAAGAGGAAGATTGGTCAGACCAGGTTGCGGAGCCAGTCGCTGCGCTGGTTAATCACGTCCTTCCAATGGTTGCTCAGCTTAAACCCGTCCTCTCAGTTGAAGTGGTCTCTATGTTTGTATATCTGGATAGCTTCATGTACAAATCTTTGAACGTAACCAGAAGGTTTTCAAAGTACCTTGGTCTCAGAAAAAAACAATATCGTACGAGCCCACAGCATTATAACAATGGTCAGCTACGGCAGAGGTATTGGTTCTGCCGTGTTTCAGATCTGCCTTGTGTTCTCGGACACGGTCCGAGACATGTCGTTTCGTTTCCCCAATGTAACTGCTACCCCAGGTACAACTCAGTTTGTAGACCACAGCGTATTGCATGTCAGGAATGATATCCTTCACAGATGGGATCAGATCACGGATTTTGTGTACTGTATTGAATCGGACCTGGATCTTGTGCTTGTTTAGGATTTTGGCAATCTTTTTGGTGACACCTGCTATGTACGGTAAGGTGATGGTTTTGATTGGATCCTCAGAAGGTTGTCTCTCCATGGTTGGGGATACAGCTTTGCGAATTGTGCGGTCCGAGTATCCATTCATCTTGAGGACTTGGTGTACGTGCTCCAGTTCAGTGGCTAGGTGGCGCTGGTCGGAGATGCAGTGAGCACTATGGTGTAGTGTTTTGATGAGGGAATTATTCTTGGCCAGGTGGTGGTAGGAATCAGGTTTCAGATAAGAATCAGTGTGGGTAGCTTTCCTGTAGACAGAATGTCCCAACGAGCCATCAGGCCTCTTTTCAATCAAAAAATCCAGGAATGGTAGCTTAGCATCCTTCTCCACTGCCATGGCGAATTTGATTGGGTGTATGGAATTGATGTGGTTGAGAAATTGGTTCAGTGCTGGTTGGCCATTTCGTTAAATGACGAAAATGTCATGTACGTATCTCTTCCACAAGGATGTAGGGTGGATGTCAGGATGGCATCTGTTTCAAATTTCTCCATGAACGCATTAGCTACCCCTGGTGAAAGGTGGGAACCCATGGGGGTATCTTCATTTTGTTTGTAGAAAGTACCATTCCAGGTGAAGTAAGTGTTGGTAAGGCAGTGCCTCACTAAAGTTGGTACATCAGGATTCAGTCCCTGTTGGACCAGGTCTTCAATGATTGCTATGGTGTCAGGTACAGGAACCTTGGTGAACAGAGAGACTACAACAAAACTGACAAGCAAATCATCTGGAGACAGAGAAATGTCCTTGATCAGAGAAACCAATTGAGTTGAGTTAAGTACTGCCGAGGTAGTCTTGCCAGTGAAATGAAAGCAAGGTCTCAGACAAGAATCGGGCCAGTTTGTAGGTAGGCGAGTTGATGGTGAAAACGATGGGATGGAGTGGGTACCTTCTTTATGGAGTTCTACCTACGTGACTTTACCGAAAGAACCAAAGAGTCTGTTCACAGAATGTCAAGATGATAGTGTTGAACGTAGGCTTGCATGGAGCAGAAACATGACCACTGAAAAGGATTAAATAAGATCGTTGGAAAAAAATGACTAGTGGATATGGAGAAGGATGCATAAAGCTGGACAGAGAAAACCAATGAAATAATACAGATTATAAAATGTTGACGTTTTACCTAAATCCCTGAAAAAATTTACATTTTCTGGTTATGTATTTTGTTCGACCAAGTTATAACATTTGTTTACAATGCAAAGAAGTCAATCCTACTGGTTTAAATAATACAAAAAAAATCTTACCTGTTGATATGTTATATTTTGAATGAGCCATACAAATATTCTGTGTCAAAGAAAGGATGTGCATCCTTGCTCCATCGGGCTTGAGGGATTCCATCATCTTTTTCATGAGCACTGCAATAAAAAGAGTACTGAATTATAATAACCATTCAAATTTTCACAAAATAATGAAATAATGATGGGGATTCCTTGGTTATATGAGAGGCAACCTGGGAAATGTTAACAACTTATATGTGTATATATTTAAGACAATCTATGCTAGTTTTGTTGAAACACTTTACAATCCACTTTGAATTAAATTTATTATTTCACCGCAGATGGTCACACAATTAACTTAGTAATGTACTTTTTTCCTGCTCTTTTTCTGCCTATTATGAACAAATATAATTTTTTAATGAAATTTTCTGGGTTATAACATTATTACCTTCATATTTCACCTTAAATGATAATATCGACACTGCAATATTTTTTATGAGGCAAAATGGGGTTGGAGTTGTCCTGAGTGAGGAGATGAAGACAAAGGTGGTGGAAGAGTGAATGACAGACTGATGACAGAATGGTACTGGACAGTAGAGTTGTAAATGTAAATGTGGTGTGTGCGTATGCCCGCAGATGGGCTGGAGTGGACAAGAGAAAGATTAATTTTGGGTGAGCTTAGACCAGAAGCAGTGGTAATGGGCATAGACTTAAATGGAAGAGAGGGAAGAAGGATGGATATGAAAGTAACCATGGAGGATGCAGATATAGCAGTAGGAATGGGGGAGGAGAGGACATTCTTCGAATGGCCCAGACAAATAAACTTGCAGTGATGAATACCTACTTCCAGAAGCTGGAGGGACATTTGATGACCTACCAGAGTGCAGAGGTAAAGAACAGTTCCACTGCTGGATTATATTTTTTTCCGCCTGAGGACAACCGCTTGTGTTGCGATCGAAACGCTGTGATTTATTTTATTTTATACCTACGTGACTTTACTGAAAGAACCAAAGAGTATGGATTCCTGCAGTCACGAAAGCTTCAAATCAAGATTGAGCCAGATAGATTTTATGTTGGTGAGGCAGAAGCACTTTAAAGGAGTGAAGAACTGGAAAGCTATCAACAGAAGGTGTGTACAGGATTAAATGCACGTGTGGTAAATGTTATGTTGAGCAAATAGGACAGCACGAGACTAAAAGAACATCAAAGAAATATTAAATTCTCACAAATGCAACTGTCAGCAGTAGCAGAACACGCGTGCCAACAAGGACACTCAATTGATTTTGATAATGTTAAAGTTTCGTGCAAAACTAGCTACTACTGGCCAAGACTAATTACATAATCTATCGAAATTGAAAGAAATCAAAATAACTTTAACCATTCGGATATCTACCGCCTTAGTGCTGCGTGGAAGCGAATCATCAAATAATACATTATTTAAATGCATGCCTACAAAGGGCAGCTTACTTCATTAGGGATTACCGTTGGTACGGCTATTCTAATACACACAATCGACAGGAAGGACAAGTTCAAAGGGCTCGCATAATGCATAATGTACGTTGCCTCAGTAATCCCCCCCCCCCCCCCACGTGGCAAAAGAGTGCAGAAGCGTGTTCACCATATCTACGCCTCTATATAAGGAACGAAACAGTTAAGACTTCTCCACAAATCTGGCTGTCACTTGATGAAGCTAGTTGCAATTACTGGCAAAACGTCGCACTCAGATTGTAAATGTTGTGGCTTGGCTCTCCAACACACCGGTGCACTGTACTAGTGAGGAATTGACACGTTCTGTTTATGTGACAACCCGTACAAGTTAGCTGTCGGGTGGTGGTGGGTTTTAACGACACATTTATATATTTACGCGATCTAATAAAAAAAAACTCTATTATTGAAGATGGTATATTGTTTGGCAAAAGCCAGAGAGAGAAAGACCAGTGACATCGACCATGTGAATCTCGTTAAAAACAATGAAGCACGAACAATCTTGGATGAGATTAAGGTTAGAGAGAGATGGAAAGTGTACTTTGACAAGTTGCTGAATGTATAAAGCCCAAGACACGAAATTGTTGCAGAACATCAAAGAATCGAAGTAGTTGCAGATACTATAATGAGAGAAGAGGTGGTGGAGGCTCTGGGGAGCATGAAACATCAAAAGGCAGCGGGGCCAGATACGATTCCAATTTGATGTGTTCAAATTAATGGGACAAAAGGGTGTTTAAATATTGATGGGGCTGTTTTGTCAAATCTGGATGGAAAAAAACAGATGCGTGGAGAGTACACTGGTTTCCATCTTTAAAGGGAAAGGCAATGTACAAGAGTGTAGGAACTACAGAGGAATAGCATTGATGAGTAACACCATGACACTCCTGAAAAGGATCATAGAAAAGAGACTGAGAACGCTGGTGGATATTAGCAAGAGTCAGTTTGGATGCAGACAGGGAAGGTCAAAAATGGATGCAATATTTGCACTGAGAGTTTTGATGGAGAAGTTCTGAGAAAAGAAATGAGACCTCCATGTGGCAAGGACAGCTGACCCCACATGAGGGGGACAAACGCGTTGAAAAAGACTCCATAATTCTGCACTCTGAGAGCCGCTCAAATTCATCAGCGTTGGTGGAATTCACAGAGGTGAAAAAACTATTTTATTTTACCAGGTAAGGCCCACTGAGCTATATAGCTTTATTTCAGAAGTGACCTGGCCAGGGTGTCATCTCCAGAGGAAAAGTAGTTGACACCAAAACTCTCAAGGAGATGACCAATAAGAGATGTGTAGGTCGCAAACAACAGGAGGCCAAAGAAAAAACTGTTGAGGGATTCATACTCTTTGGTTCTATTCGGTGAAGTCACGTAGGTAAAAAATAAAACAACAAAAATCACGACGTTTCGGCCACAACACAATCGGCCTTCATCAGGTGAAGGGACCAGGCTGTCTCGAGGACAGCGCTGGAGTGAAACACAGCCACGCTCAGACCGCGACCTTTAAGCTGTGTGCGAGGAAACAAGGTGCCTTGACAAAGGAATTAGCATAAAAATTAGCATTTGATTGGCCGAATTAGCATAGAGGTGGTGTACGTGCGGGTGCACTTGCCGTTTGGCGCGGAGGGGGGGGAGGGGGAGTTTACCTATTGATGGTGTGAAAAGGGAATTTATAAGAGCTGCGAAAGTTTGGGGTACTTGAAAAATACACTGTACCATTGAAAATTAGTTTAATGTTTGGTTCGATTTAGAACATCTTTCCAATGGTTGCTTAATTTGAAACCATCTTCTCGGTTGAAATTGTGTCTGTGTTTGTAGATCTGAATTGCCTCGTGAACAAATCTCTGATAAAAACCCGGGGGTTTGCAAAGAACCTTGGTACCGGAGAAAATTATATCGTGATCACCCACAGCGTTGTAACAGTGATCAGCTACGGCAGAAGAATTCGTTTTGCCGTGTTTCAAATCTGATTTGTGCTCGCGAATTCGGTCAGAGACATGTCACTTTGTCTCCCCGATATAGCAATCACCGCAGGTACAACTCAATTTGTAAACCCCGGGGTACTGTAAGTCAGGAATGACATCCTTCACGGATGGGATCAGATCACGAATTTTGTGTACTGTATTGAACTTGACCTGGATCTTGTGTTTGTTTAGAATTTTGGAAATCTTTTTAGTAACGCCTGCTATATATGGTAGTGTGATGGTTTTGACCGGAGTATCAAGTGGTTGTTTCTGTATGGAGGGAGAAACAGCTTGGCGGATGGTACGGTCAGAGTATCCATTCCTTTTGAGGGCCAGGTGTACATGTTTTAATTCACTGGTCAGGTGGTGTTGGTCTGAAATGCAATGAGCCCTATGGTATACAGTTTTGATGATAGAATTCTATTGGTCTGGGTGGTGGTGGGAATCAGGTTTCAAGTAGGAATCTGTGCGGGTGGGTTTCCTGTAGACAGAATGCCCCAATGAGCCATCAGGTCTCCTCTCAAACAGAACATCTAAGAATGGTAGCTTGCCATCTTTCTCCACTTCCATGGTGAATTTGATGGTGGGATGTCTGGAATTTATTTGGTGTAGGAAAAGGTTCAGAGCTGGGAGGCCATGTGGCCAAATGACGAAAGTGTCATCCACATATCTCTTCCACAGGGAAGGTCTGAGGGTGAAAGTCTGGATGGCATCTGATTCAAATTTCTCCATGAAAATATTGGCTATCACTGGTGACAAGGGGGATCCCATGGGGGTAACCTCATTTTGTTTGTAGAAGGAGCCATTCCAAGTAAAGTAGGTATTGTTGAGGTAGTGCCTAACCTGTGCAGGTGTATCGGGGTCTAGTCCTTGTTGGACAAAATTTTCAATTATTTCAATGGTATCAGGTACTGTTACCTTGGTGAACAAAGAGACCACATTGAAGCTGACAAGGATATCGTAAGGGGACAATACAACGTCTTTGACCATAGAGACCAATTGGGCTGAGTTAAGTACTGCTGAGGCGGTCTTGCCAGTGAAAGGCAGCAAGGTATCTGACAGAAAACGGGCTAGTCTATAGGTAGGGGAGTTGATCGTGGATACGATGGGTCGTAGTGGGGTGCCTTCTTTATGAATCTTGGAAAGACCATAGAATCTAGGGGGTCTTGCAGCAGAAGGTTTTAGGGAGGGACGTTTAGTTGGGTCGATTAGGGAGGTCGAACTTGTGATGATCTTGTTGGTTTTTATCGCTAGGCTATTGGTAGGGTCAGTTTTTTATTTTTGAGTAACTTCCATCGTTGAGCAGATTCTGGATTTTGTTGTTGTATTAATCTTTATCCATAATTACAGTAGCGTCGCCTTTATCGGCTGAGAGGATGACTATATCACTTCTGTTTTTCAAATTCGCGAGTTCAGAGCGTTCATTTTTGCTGATGTTACTAATGAGTTTCTTAGCATTCTTAAGAATAGTGGCTATTTCAGCTCTCGCAACGTCTGCTTGGATGTGTCCTACGCCTTTGAGTGCTACATCGACCTGAGAGATGATATCATCTATTGGTATGTGTTTTGGGGTGACAGCAAAATTTAGTCCCCTAGCCAGTACTGTTTTCAGATTGTCCGAAATCGGGGCGCTACTCTGATTAATGAGATTTTGTTAACATCTAGTTTTGTTATATGTGGAACTGGGTTCTTCTTTGATAGGTGGTTGAATTTAGAAATCAGGTTAGCTTTACATTTGACTGACAGTGAATCAGCAGAAGAAGCAGTCATGTTGTCTACGTGATTCCAATCAGAAGGTGACATTTTTTGTGTTAACATTAAATGAGCTTGTAGGAGATTCACACTACCATATATAGCAGGTGTTACTAAAAAGATTTCCAAAATTCTAAACAAACACAAGATCCAGGTCCGGTTCAATACAGTACACAAAATTCGTGATCTGATCCCATCCGTGAAGGATGTCATTCCTGACTTACAGTACCCCGGGGTTTACAAATAGAGTTGTACCTGCGGTGATTGCTATATCGGGGAGACAAAGCGACATGTCTCTGACCGAATTCGCGAGCACAATTCAGATTTGAAACACGGCAAAACGAATTCTTCTGCCGTAGCTGATCACTGTTACAACGCTGTGGGTGATCACGATATAATTTTCTCCGATACCAAGGTACTTTGCAAACCCATGGGTTTTTATCAGAGATTTGTTCACGAGGCAATTCAGATCTACAAACACAGACACAATTTCAACCGAGAAGATGGTTTAAAATTAAGCATCCATTGGAAAGATGTTCTAAATCGAACCAAACATTAAACAAATTTTCAATGGTACAGTATATTTTTCAAGTAGTGGTACCCCAAACTTTCGCGGCTCTTAAAAATTCCCTTTTCACGCCATCAATAGGTAAACTCCCCCTCCCCCCCCCGCGCCAAACAGCAAGAGCACCCGCACGTACACCACCTCTATACTAAGTCGGCCACTCAAATGCTAATTTTTATCCTAATTCCTTTGTCAAGGCACCTTGTTTCCTCGCACACAGCTTAAAGGTCGCGGTCTGAGCGTGGCTGTGTTTCACTCCAGCGCTGTCCTCGAGACAGCATCATCCCTTCACCTGATGAAGGCCGCTCGTGTTGTGGCCGAAACGTCGTGATTTTTGTTGTTTTATTTTTTACCTACGTGACTTTACCGAATAGAACCAAAGAGTATGGATCCTTGCAGTCACGAAAGCTTTAAATCTAGAATTGTAAAGGGATTCTGCACGAGAGCATTGGTTTCTACAGATTATGAATTACCCACTCTGATTGGCAAACGCATGCCTGAGAGGTAGAACATATGCCACTCAAGGGCTTGGCCACTGATACTAAAGTCAGAATCTAGGAGGCCAATGAGGAGGCTGGTTAATTGTGTCAAAGGCTACAGATGTCTAGTACATTGAGTGATTACACTGGAGTCCACAATGGAATGAATCTCACCGATGACCCTTGTCAGTGCAGTCTCAGTGGAGTAGGTCTGACAAAAGATGAACTGAAAAAAAACAACAATTTGGAGAAGAGGGAATATGGGCCCTAATCTGGGCGAAGGCAAGGTTAAAAGGTTGATAATGGGTCTATACTTGCTGGTTCATCGGAATTGAGGCCTGAATTCGTGAGTGGTGGGGTGAATTCACCAGTTTGTAGGAAGATAGGAAATGTTCAAATGTGATATGGGCATTGGCGATAATAATAGAGATATTTGTAGCACAGGTGGTGATGGTTTAGAATTTTGTTAATACATTGGCACATTTAAAGAATATCTTTATAAAGGTAATCTTTTCAGGTTGTGGAGGGTTATTGACGGGAATTTTGCAATAAAACGTATGTGGCCTTATCCCAAATACAAATATGGATCACCAATGCAGACTCTGTAAAGTGTATGTAAACATTTGTGGAAAGCTAAGAATTATAAATATATATAGTTATAGTGGTACAAACCTGATCCACCATTTTCCATGTATGCTTCAAAGAGCACTTCTTTATCTTTTTCTGGGCGCTCTAATTGAAGAATATCCAACAAGCTCTGCAGCAGAGGCACTGCTGACCTGTCAAAGCTGTGGAACAGTGGAGATAAATACATGGAGGGGGAAAACATATCATTGTGTTCATACTCGTTATACCTATTACTATAATCATTTAATAACCACACTTGTCACATTGGCAGTGTCATTTACTTATAAGCTGGTGTGGCATGTGGCAAGAGTGGACTGATATGCATTTAGTACCTGGGCAACAATACTGTTTTGAACAACTCATTAAATAAGTCATCATGTAAAGCATGATAAAAGTCCCATTATGGCTTTTTAAGAAAAAAATCATGTTACCAGTAATCACATGCATACAACTGTTGATTGTAAAATAATACCACAGACATCGATATGTTTTATAAAATATATATGAATTGAACAGATGGCTGGGGGTGAGTTAGAGTCAATTTGGATAGATGCACTTGATTATGAAAAGCAACATACCAATTTGTGTAAAGCACATTTTTTATCAATGTGTACTACCTGCATAGAAATGGATAAGAAAATTGCTCAAATAAGCATGCAATTACAAGACGAAGCAGAAAAAGTAAGACATGGATTCGAGAATGTATGCAGGCTAAATACATAATTCAACCTGTTAAGATGAGTGAGTGGGCCTGGGCAGGCTACATTGCTATGAGGGTTGCTGGCTTATGGTGGAGACTAATGGCGAAAGGCAACAAGCAAGAAGACATGCCAGAGCACGTCTATTGTGGAGGTGAGGTAATGAATCAGCCCTTTGCAGGTGTTGTAAATTGTAACATTGTAGGAGTGAAAGAGATAGCAATGTTTTGTGGTTGTAATCCTAGTACTTCGGATGCACCAAGGGATCGTGTCCAAATTTGACGAATTTGTTCTTAGTGCAGTAATTTTCACCTTGAATTAATCTCAGCGAGGCAGGTTTGAATGCATTTCAAAAGCAATTATCTTATTTTATATGTCGGATCTCTCTGAACAGTTTTGTCATGTTTTCTGATTGTGGTTTAGCATTTGTTTTCTCATTTAAATACATTTGTAGATCACTGAGATCATATCAACGTTAACATGAAAAGTCAAATGATTTGGAATTTTTATTAGGTAGAACGATATCATTATGGTATTGTCCAGGATTATGCATGAAATCGTGAGTTTTTGTTGCCAGAAAAAAGGGGAAAACCCCTATTATTATATTGTTGAAATTATTTTGTGTTTCAGAGCCTGCCCTCCCACTTTACAACTCAAGTTGGTCAAATTGTTTTGGTAGGAATGCTCAGCGGCTGCATAAGTTGCTCCCAAACCTGAAGGATGTGACATAGGATTAAGTATTCATTTATTTTTATTTAACGCTTTCGTGACTGCAGTGATTCATATTCTTGGTTCTTTCGGTAAAGTCACGTTGAAGTGAAACAATAAAATATATATAAAACAATAAAATTCTCACGACGTTTCGACTGTAACACAAACAGTCATCATCAGGTGTGAAAACCAACGGCAAGAAACATTTGAAAGAAGTGCTGGTCCGCATTTATTTATTTATTTTAAAAAACGTTAGCGCCACGGATAGCGATTTGACAGTTTCTTTAGATGGACGAGTCCATCTATGTTCAGAAAAGAGGAGGGGGGAGACGAAAAATTTATGTATGCTGTCTGCCACCGTAAGCGTGAACAATCAATTAAGACCCGAAATGGTTTATCAAATCCTTCCAATGATTGCTAAGCCAGAATCCATCTTCCATGAAGAAGGACCCTCTTGAGGAGCCTTTCAAAACCATCAATTTACCCTACATTGCGGGGATCACAAAAAAGATCTCCAAAATCTTGAATAAACACAAGATCTAGATCTGTCACAACACATTGCATAAAATCCGTGATCTGGTTCCATCTGTAAAAGATGTTATTCCGGACATACAGTACCCTGGTGTCTACACACTAAGTTGCCTCTGTGGTAGTAGTTACATTGGCTAAACCGAACGACATGTCTCGGGACCGCATTCGTGAACACAAAGCAGACCTTAAACACGGTAGGACCAACACCTCGGCCGTGGCAGATCACTGTTATAATTCAGTAGGCCGTGGCAGATCACTGTTATAATTCAGTAGGCTCACATGACATTGACTTCTCCAAGACAGAGGTTCTTTGTAAGCCATCTGGCTACCATGAGAGATTCGTTCATGAGGCTATCCACATATACAAGCACAGAGACAATTTCAACCGAGAAGATGGATTCTGGCTTAGCAATCAATGGAAGGATTTGATAAACCATTTCGGGTCTTAATTGATTGTTCACGCTTACGGCGGCTTTCAGACAGCATACATACAATTTTCGTCTCCCCCCTCCTCTTTTCCGAACATAGATGGACTCGTCCTTCTAAATAAACTGCCAAATCGCTGCGCGTGGCGCTAACGTTTTTTTATAAATAAATACACCGTTTAAAAATAAATAAATGCAAACCGACACTTCTTTCAAATGTTTCTTGCCGTTGGTTTTTCACACCTGATGATGACCGTTTGCGTTATGGTCGAAACGTCGTGAGATTTTTTTTGTTTTATATATATTTTATTGTTTCCCTTCAACGTGACTTTACCGTAAGAGCTAAGAATGTGAATTTATGCAGTCACGAAAGCTTTAAATAAAAAAATAGATGGACTCATCCATCTAAAGAAACTGTCAAATCGCTATCCGTGGTGCTAACGTTTAAAAATAAATAAATACAAACCGCCACTTCTTTAAAATGTTTCTTGCTGTTGGTTTTCACACCTGATGATGACTGTTTGTGTTACAGTCGAAACGTCGTGAGAATTTTATTGTTTTATATATATTTTATATTTTGTTTCCCTTCAACGTGACTTTACCGAAAGAACCAAGAATATAATATTCATTTATTTTGTTTACTTTTAACCTGAAACTAAGTCAAGCTTCCATGTACCAAAAGTAGGATTATATATTTGTTTTACTGCTTTTACCAGGTTTTCTTGTGGTACCCATGTATGCAGGGACTCTATCCTAGCCATTGCTTATTGGAGCAGAGTTTGAATGTTTAAAACCACATTGCAATAAATTAAGGGGTGTTCATGCTTACAAACTTAAAGAAGAGCCAATTGAATAAAGGGAGTCAAAGAAATTGGTGATAAAATCAGAAAATCACAAGTGAGAATTCGGTCTCCGGAGTAAATTGGTTGGGATGTATGTGGTTGAGATCACAGCAGCTTGTAAAGCCTTATGTTCATTTATGGTTATTGTACTCGAAGATATGGATAGATAATTTCATGTCATTGCATACTAGAAAAGTCATTGCAAAATTGTTTTGCGTAATAAAGTCAATCAAAAATCAAAGCTTAGTATATTACTAATATCAACTCAATTAAATTCGTAATGAGGTCAATTAAATGCTCATGAGTTCATGAATTCATTGTACAAAAAAATGTACGTATGTCATTGTATAAAATTACGAAGCAACATCTTTTCCAAGGCAAATGTAGGTGGTTTAAATATTTTATTGTCAATTTAAAACTAAACTTTAATACATTTCCATAAAAGTTAGATTTGAATTATGACAAATAATATATGTCGCTCACCAACTGAGTTCCATAAGGTCCGTTAAAACGCTCATTAGAGGACCCGTTACCCTCTTCCACTCTATTCCTGTAAACAATGACAACGAAATTATGGTCAGACATACGACCTGTAATACGCATCAATAAGTGGAAAAAGATATGTTGATATCGACACATACGCTATATTTCAAAAGCAAATCTCAACAAAATGTAAAAAATAAAAATACGTTTAATAAGCATGCAATTACGAATTTCGTAATGCGTTTTTCTGTCGTGAAATCATTGTGAAATAAATAGTTAAGAAAAAAAGGTAGCAAAATGTGGAGTCTTGAAGTGGAACATGGTTCCATTGAAATTTTATTTCACACTTTTTATCGTAATTGTCTGCATGCACAAGGACAAATATTGCTGTGGAATTTTTAATGCGTGTTTTTTTCTGTTTTGGAAAGATACATTCAGAGTACAATTAAAGAAAAATAGCCTAACAGGAGATGCAATACAATTTGGATTTACATCACGTATAAATGCCACTACATTTTTGTCTGCTCATGAAAAACATATTAAAACAGACTTCAACAATGGTTTACGGCACAACTAATTACAACACAACGAATTATTGTTTTAAATGGCCATGTAGCATGGCAGGCCAGTGCTATATCAGCTAATTAGACCTACAAAACTTGTGTAGTGTGGCTCTACAATTGCTTGTTCACATGTATGTAGGTATGTTGAACTTCTTTCGCATTGTAAGTAGCCAACCGCGCTAATCGGAGGTGTGGTGGAAGGACAACAAACTAAAGGTCCTCCACTAGAGCGACCTGTCGAGGGTATTTTGTCTACTGTTACACACTGACCAGAAATTTTGTTATGTGGTGGGTGCACCCACATTTACCCCACTATGATTGACTATAAACTGTGGTTGATGGAGGTGGAGGGATTTGAGAGACATGTCCCAATTGTTTCAACCATTACACCACAGCAGCTACCTATTTTTATTTTACTTAAAGTAGAATTTTTCAAATTATCATTGTTCTGGGAAGCTATTTTCGTGATATATTTGTAACTTTTGTACAATTGTATTGTTGGGTTTTCTGCAGTAAGATATGTTTTGTTTTTTACAGACTGTGGGGGCATATTTCACTGTTGCAGAAAGTTCTGCTAACAAGAATGTCACAGCAAATGTTTGTTATTCAAGAGCTACCTATCCCACCCGACAGAGTACTCTCTTGCCCTACAGACTGTGAAAAAGCAAGGCTATCTAATAAATGCAGCCTATTCCAAGTTTAAAGCCAGGTTATGGATTCCACCAAAGTGTCATGATGATAACATCGTTCTGCCAGCTGCGGCCTTCCGTCCGACCATCCCTCCCTGTGGATGCGGCAATCCATCCATCCCTTAGGATGCGGCCAGTTGGCCAGCCAGCTTCCCCATCCTTGGGTCCCCCTCTCATGCATGACAACCCCCAGGCCCCCCCCCTCCCCACGCCACCAAAATTGGTGAAGCAATTTAATAAAATAATAAAATATACTGCCCCACACTTGGATCAATTGGTATCATGTCTACTTTCACTATGCCACTTCAAATATTATACGACTCTATGTAGAGCTCTCACAACCCAGCTGCTGTCTCTTATTCTTAACTGCCTCAACCCTTTTCACCGCCCTTCAAATCCCTTGACTGCCTGAAACTGCCGTTCAACTAACGTAACTGCCCTTAACTGACAGCCTCGTGTCTGTCCGCTGATCATACTCCACATCACAGCCACAAGCTGTCGGGGTGGTGCTCTATCCACTCATTGGTTCTGTTGGTATTCACATTCAGCACGACGAGCTTCCATAAAATATTAAGCGATCCTTCGTGAGATGTAATTAATTAGCCTCGCGCTGAGAGTGAGTGTATGTGCGTGTGTGAAAGTCTTTGTGTGACCTCAGGTCGCCGGGTTCGTAGCACAGCACGCTAACCACTACACTACCACTCTCCACGACGACTCAGCCTCAAATGAGTACATGGTGTGGTATGTAAATATTACCACTGGGGAGGCAAAGGCGGCCAGGTGTGGTGTTGGCCACACACCCCCTTCGTGTGCCGTGCTGGCCTTCATTAGTCCTTGCTAAGAGCACTTGCTCCAACAGTCTGTTAAGACTATACAGGCGATTGTTGTCGTTATGTCTGTGTCTTTGGTGCGTCTGTGTGTGCACGCGTGACCCAATTGAGGTGACTTATTGCGCCCCTTCTAACAAGCAAGCCAGCAAGGTAAGTGAAAATATTTTTTTTCTATTTATGTTACTTTATTTTATGTTTTATTTACTATTCAGTATTTATTAGAGTACTGTATTACATGCAAATATACAATATTTCTCCTCATTTATTAGTTTAACTATACTTCCCTTTTTTGCGGAACTGTAACACATTTAATAACAATGATCGTATGGGCATTTAAATAGTGCATTATCGTGTTCTGATCTACGAACGGTTCGTCTTACAAACAGTTCGACTTATGAATGGTTCTCAGGAACTAATTAATGTATGTCCCTAAGTATAGGACTATCCTACATAATCATATTATTTATTTATACTAGAGGAATCCGATGAGCTATGAAGCTTTTTCACAAATGTCCATAGTGCTGTACTATGCAGTAATTAGCAGGACTGCTGGGCAGTGATCTGTACAGTGATGTAAGTAGTTTAGCATAATAAAGGTTTTCATTATTGTATGCCCTTGAATTGCTTTGAAAGCAACACAAAAAATAGTTCACAATGTTGAACGATTATTACCTTTTATTTCAGCTTCCTGTTCAATTTCTTCTTTAGTCTGGCAATGTAAAAAAGCATTAACATATGATACAACTAACAGGCTTGGTGCTTCAATAGATGTTCAGTATATAAATAATTGATTTATATGCTTCTATAATTGTATTCTGAAAACATTAATTTTGTGGACTGGATTTTTTTATACCAAAAAAAAAACCTCAATCCACTGCACAAGCCAGGAAAAATAGAACATTCAGATAAAATAAATATATTAGATATTATGTAGCCTGCTTTATTCTAGCTTTTATCTATTGCTTCATCTACGTAATATTTTGTTTCGATTCACTGACAGTGCTTCACGATTATATATGCAAATCCAAAAAAATAAAAGTAGAAATGTGTGAATATTGATATTGCACATTCAAGTAGAAAACTATTAAAGTATTGCAGAATCTGGACACAGCATGATGTAAATGATCATTGTTCGATGTGCATAAGTATGACATCATGTCTGTCCCATGAGATTATGCTCAGCTTTATCGAATTGATTATATGGGTCATTGGGTATATAAACCCACATACAATATTAAAGTCTGGATTTATCAAGCATCAAAATGCAACTACATTTCAACACATAATACAGAACAATGGTACATTGACATTCTCTGGAAAGGATGATGTGTTTTTATATTCATGTAAAGTGGCCTTTCATTAAAAACAGATTAAAAGAGTAAAATATTTTTTATTATGTTTCATCATCTCACCTTTTTCTTCCAGGCACCAACTCCATGCTCCACATTATCCTGTGCCTCCTCGCTTTTCTGGGCATGTTCACATGCTAGAAATAAAAAAATAAGATGAATCGTATATTGTTTACATTAAGCTAACAATGCATTTAATTATAAAATATGCTTCATGTGATCATTTGTTGGGGTGCCCCTCAAAATGTTTTAACACACAGGTTTCACCATGTACAGTATGCTTAATACCATGGTAGTGCTGGATATCCCCGGGCACTTGTCCATAGCAACAAAGCCAGACATCAGTACTGTCGGTGTGCTAAAGGCACCGGGGCCCAACATTAACCAAACACTAAGCCCGAGCAATTGCTGTCAAGGTCGCTCTACCAAAGTAAACTTTTGAGGAAACCTCCATGTCAAAACCATCTGTAGTGGCTGCTCAAGTCGCCGCACAGTGCATTTCCTATATGGACACCGGGCAACAAAGTCCAAAAATTAGCCACCACAGGAGTCGAATGAGCCTGAAGATTCAGGAACTCATCTGTATTTAAGATCTATTAAAAAATAAACTTTTTTAATCCAGGATCCGTTTTATTTTTAGCGGCAATCAGCCTCATCCACCTCCATTGGGAAGCACAAAAAGTCGTCACATTTATGGACCTCTCTATCCTGAAAATATCTCAAACCCTAGGAGAGTGCAACATTTCCCACCTTCCTTGAAGGGTAAGGCACAAAGGCAATATTTATATACCAAAGACAATGTTCTAATTCAGTATTATATCAGAAACCACTTCAGAGCAAAAGGCCACATGTGCACAGACGAATCCTCTCCCTTGTAAATGTCAAATCAACAGTAGGGACTACAACAACATGTGGGACTTTGCCACGCAGTGGAATTGTCCATTTTCTTCACTGCCACGTTGTAAATCCAACACATTTTCAATGATATTGCCTTCAAATGAATAATACATATATTTTGAGTTGTTTTATATTAGTTGTCCTTGTCTACCACTGCCATTGCAGTATCACCCAATTATTTGTTTGCTTTTATCACCATGATATGCTAAACAAGCAGAATTCCTTAAACTGTGATCACTCAATGAGAGTCTCATAGAGTGATTCCACCTCAGGGAATTCCGAGAGCCCTTTCGAGCAAACGCGTAAAATAGGCATAAAAAATCCGACCTCTTTTGTAAAATCAGGACAACAAGCACGTTGTCCTACATGTTTAGTTTGTTATACATTATATGCAAGCAGAGCCTAATAATAGTTATTGACAATGCCATTGACAATCCATCTTTTAGCTCCCTTGTCCAAAACAAACTCTCCCTATAAGAGATATACAAGAACGAAACAAATCTCCACCTTGCTGAAATTAGAAAAAACACGGGGTAGGCTAATGTATCGCAAATTAAGTGTGAGTTGTCGAACACACCCAAATTATTTGTTCCTTCCTGTGGTATTTCTTGCTTCAATGGCTCGTAACCGTACAGCTTCTGCACTTTTGTGGCATCGCAAGAACTCAGGGAGTTGCCGTGTCCCATGTGCAGCATGAGCAGAGGGTTCTTGGGAATGATTGTTGGATTGCGCTCATCCACTGAACCCGCAGTCCTGAATAAACACACGCACGCACATACATTGCATGCTTTTCTAGGTAAATACACAAGAACACAATTATATAGGCTTTCTTGCTATGTGTATTACACATGCATATACGACTGTCTCGTTGGTATGAAAAATATTGATATAAACAATTGAGGAAATATCATACACATGCATGGATTATGTAACACCTTCCAAAATGCATTTGTTTTGGGAAACATGTAACAGTTTGGGTTAGATCGCGTAAATATAAATGTGTCGTTAAACCCGCCACCACCATACATAGCCAATTAGTAAGGTTTGTCACGTAAACAGAACGTGCCAATTCGTTACTAGTAGAGCAACCGATGTGTTGGAGAGTAAATCCACAAAATTTACAATCTGAGTACGATGTTTCACCAGTAATTACAACTAGCTTCATCAGGCGACAATCTGAGTACGACGTTTCGCCAGTAATTACAACTGGCTTCATCAGTAATTACGATTACTGGCGAAATGTCGTATTCCGATTGAAAATGTTGTGGATTTCCTCTCCTAAACACCGGTGTGCTGTACTAGTAACGAATTGTTATGTTCTGTGTACGTGACAAACCTTACTAATTGGCTGTGTCGGGTGGTGGTGGGTTTAATGACACATTTATATTTACGCGATCTAACCCAAAATACATCTATTATGAATGATATTAGTCGTAAAAGCTTATATGTTACACAGCTTGAAAACCATTAGCTGCCAGGGCAAAATGCAATTCTATATTTGCAAATAGTTGTTCTTGTTCTAGATCAATGTGCTTCCATAATTTTCTGAGGGGGGCCACTTTTTCTGATAAGACATCAGTGTGAACGCCGCCACACATTTGAAACCATTGGGTTTGGCAGCATAATGTAGTGTTAGGGGCCGCACTAAAGGCCGTCAGGGGCCGCCAGTTGCCCGGGGGCCCTGGAATGAAGAACACTGCGCTATATTTTGTACCCAAATTTTGGAAAACTTTTAATTAATGTAGCCAGTTTTCACTAAGGTAAATCCCTAATCGCAACACAACTTAAATCTACAGTTTTGTTAATCTTGAATCATCTTTCCAAAAATTGTTATGCCCCCCTGAATGGATGAAGGGTCAGATGGATAGAGGTAATGATAAACACTTTCAACATTTGGAAAACATAAACAAGTATTTTAGTACATGTTATAATGCAATGTGTAACACATGTAAGTGTAATGACTGGGAAATGGGGCATGTGATCGTCTTCTAAACATTTTCGTTAAATTGAATGCAAATTATTCGGTATTGAAAGTTAAGATTTTTTTATGTCAAGGATTTAAATCGATTTTGAAAATAAAAAATGTAAGGGAAAAGGCAACAAGGATTTGAGTCTTAACAGAAGTTAATACGGAATAAGAACTATCAAACACGAAGCACCTAGTGTTCCCGATACCCTCGCCACCATGTTCTATTCTCTGTCACCCGCGCAACACATGGTATAAACTACGTATTCCAATTTACTTCACGAGGACCGTTATGCAACAACCATCGACTACTCAATTACCTACTCTGACCCATCTCTTTTGATGTCGAATCCCATAAAACATCCGGTTCGCACCTTGCAATGTAATCCAATGAATGGCTCCTGCCAGAACAGGAAAAATCTCCCTACAGCTGCCCTCATCGTCAGCAGCACTATTTCTGGAGCCACTTATTTCCTGCAATACATTGTATTATAAAATATTCCTTGCATGCTGATTTGTACCTCCTGGAAATTCCATGTCCTGTTGTATAGTCAATATATGGCCGCCACAATTAATGCTCCTAAACGTGACAGCCCTGTAATTCCATATTTTATGCCAGTAGAGCTATAACATTCATAACGTCAATAACGATGTACATAAACGTCACTATGTATTCAGAATTTTGTAAAACTGCCTGTCCTTTCATAAAAAGGTTTTTGGGTTATATCGCGTAAGAATAAATGTGTCGAAACCCTCCACCACCCGACCACGGTCAATCAGTAAGGGATTTGTCACGTAAACGAAATGCCAAACAGTTACCACTTGAGCCCACTGGTGTGTTGAAGAGTGAATCCACAACATTTACAATCTGAGTACGACGTTTCGCTGGTAATTTCATCCAGCATCATCGGGCGATTTGCCAGAATAGTGAAGCCATCCATCTGCTTCCGGTCTTAAATGGACGACGTCATCGCTGAACCCAATCAGTGATGACGTACGTTTCGCTGGTAATTACATCCATTGTCTCGTCGTTGCTGTCGTCTCGTTGCCTTCGTCGCTGCCGTCTTCACTCGATATTGCGCTGCTAGATAGCCTGTTAGCTGTCTCGGTCAGCACCGCCGATGTTAGACAGCGTGTGATGTGTATAAGCTAGCGACTGTAGAGTGTGCAGGTGAGATCGTGTGTGTTCAATAAAGAAGTTGCCTCTACAAGCCTCGTCTCTGACTCACTGACACTACACACATATACAAATAATTATTTCTGCTAACAAGCTTTATTGTTCCGTATACACTGTATAAAAAGCAAATCATCCTTGGTGATGCATAACTGTAAACCAGATATTTGAAGGACTACATAGATATCTGAAACTTGTAAATCCACAAGTCTGAGAGATGGCTAGGAGATGGTAGTGTAGAATTTGAGAACCTGACTCATCTGTGCAAATGTTTGAGCGTTTTACATGTGCATGCATGGCACTGCAATTTTCTTCCACATGCACAAAACTCTTTAAAAACGAAATTCCAATCCTTCCATTGCCGGACCCTCGTGACAGTCTTAATAGTGAGGATTTCCTGGATAAATTACTAGACAGGCAGTCTGCAACATGAAGGGCTCATCAGCATATTACACCAGACTCTAAACTAAGAAGAAATTGCCATTCCGGAAAGTTATCAGCAAGTGAACTTAACAAAAACATTTTTATAACCTCACTGGAGTAGCATAGCACTATGGTTATGTATAGACAAACATAGGTATGCTGTAATACAGGAGTATAGTTATACATTCACACCACTTACATGGTGTAGTGCATGATGGAGCTGCAGTCGTATGGCGTTACTAAATCATGTGGAGTTGATTTTATCTTCACAACGTCACCCTTCCACTCTGTAAATGACAAGAAAGTAATAGTCAAGTTCAGCCCTTAATTACTCCACCCTCCCCACACCAGCCAGGAACAGGATGGATTCAGATATTACTCTTCTGTAGCCAGTAATCTAACTTTGCAGTCAAGTAGCCACTGCCACTTCACTCAACAGAATGCAGTTCTGTAAAGTATTTTAAGATATATATTTTTGTAATGTCAATCTCTTACAAGCAATTACAGTAATAGAATAAATTCTGATTTTGTTTTCAATGTTTGTAGTCGATAAGTTCACATTACTACTATAAAAGCCTAGAAATGTGTGTAACGCGCGTGACATCACTCCACATGCCGTCAAGAATAATAAAATAATCATAAGCGAGTAGATTTTTACACTCGCGCGGAAGAAGGTCGAGCGGAAAAATATTTTTTTCGAAAAGTCACTTCAAATATGACGTTTCTTTACAGAACGTCAAAATATATATACGCAGCACAGTACTAAATCCGTGCGTGACGTCACTACAAAAGAGACCGCCCCCCTCATTAATAATCATGAGTGGGTGGATTTTTACATTCCCGCAGGTCGATCGGAAATTAAAAAAAAATGCAAATTCGCTTTAAATTTGACGTTTCTTTATTGAAATGTGATCAAATCAATATTTCTACGCAGCAACAAAGTGTGTTTAGTGTCTTTATTTCTTCAGCACTTGAATCAAAAGGTAAGTGTAATTTTTGCTTCTAAATTATGATAAAAGTAGTCTATAGCCCGTCCAAGGACGGGTGTATTGCAGTTAATCTGAAATATTCAATCGAAAAAAATGACTCGATCATGATTATTAATGAGGGGGTGGGGCCGGGGTCCACATAGAGTGACGCCATCATACCATGATTATTGATGAAGGGGGGAGCTTCATGTGGAGTGACGTCAACTGCTCATGATTATTAATGAGGGGGTGTGTCCCGCGCGTGACACCACTCCACATGCCGCACCCCCCCGTCATTAAGGTCGAGCGGAAATAAAAAAAACATTTCGCAAATTCGCTTTAAGTTTCACGTTTCTTTATTGAAAGTGAATCTAATAAATAATTCTACGCAGTAACAAAGTGGATTTGGGGTCTTTATTTATTTCTTCAGCACTTGAGACAAAAGATAATCTAATTTATGCTTCTACATTTTGGTTAAATAGACGTTTCTCGGTGATTTTCCAGATATTGTATTGCAATCCAATTTATTTTAACCCCAGCGACCGAAAGCAGAAGGGAATAAAGTATCAGAGCAATGAATTTGAACAAATTGAAGGTCAGTTATATACAGTGCTACAGTGAAATGCAGTGAAGTGTTTTATGAAACTTTTGTGCAAGATTCACTGCCGTTAAATGTACACAAGATACAATTATACTCTGCTCATTTTTTTCGTACATATTACAGCTTCCGTCCTAGGACGGGCAAAGAAGCTAGTTACATAATAAGTGTGTGATGTTTCCATTACCTACGAAACACCTCGAACTGTATTCTGTAGTTTTAAAGTTTATTTAATAATCCTTTATAATGAAATGTTTACAATTATATTTTCCGCAGCACACACTTGTATTAATATATGGTGTAAAACTGTAACTATGTCCTCCACAGCAAGGATTTGCAAGAGATGCTAGCATTACTCACTGCCATCGCACAAACACGTGATGGTGAGATAGCAGAAACTAAAATACAAATGATCTCAACAATCCTTATAAGTAAAGCTTTTCAATTAAAAGTAATACACATTTTTATACAGGATCTCGATCTCAAACTTCTGTAAAAATATAACTTGGAATTGGAAGACGCAAACTTTAAGTATAATTTTATAATTAATGTAATAAAAATGTGTCGAAATTGAGGTATACCAACACGTATTTTGCATTTGACTCTGGCTTATAATATCCAGTGCCAGGCATTAAGTTAAGGCCATCCACATAAATAAAACACATGATAGTACGTGCAACCAAAAATATACAGGACATTGAACGATTGTTTGTACATCGTGAAGTTGTGGACAGGAAGCTAGAAAATAATGTAAGCGTATCTGCTTATTTAAGTGTCCTTTTTCCCTATAACTGATTTAATATATTCACTTTCTTTCCATCCATAACTATTAATGCATCAGCTCTGTCTATCGGTCTGTCTGCATGCATGTGAATAGAGAGGGGGGTCACGATATCCCAAAAAAATATAATCTAGTAGGAATTAAATTGTGTTGTAAAGTTGCATTTCATAGACTTCACACTTAGCCTATAAAAAAACAAACAAATGTATCAAAGGGTTGGCCAAAAATCGGCAAAATAGACCCAGCATTAATTAAAGATGCCTGTTGGTCCATTCCAATGATATCACACGCCATGCGAGTGCATAGCATGTATGGTTATCTCGCAACTTCATGACAAGCGTACCTTTTGGGAAAAGTACTCGAGAGAAAACCGAGCAAGCTGATCGTTGAATTATCCAAAGTTGACAATCTTTATGACATCACACGTCATACGTTCGCTTCCCATCCTGATGACGTATTTACGTGTAATGTAAAAAATGTGTATTAATGTATGTATGTTGAATTTATTTTGCACCGTACATAGCGAACTATGCTAATCAGAGGTATGGGAGAAGGACAATGTATTAACTTTGTATTTAAACGCAGCTGAAGCCTAATGCCCCCAGCAGCAGGACTGCCTCATCTAGTTTCTCTGCCTTGGTCACCAGGACTACACAGGCAAGGGTATCAAAGTGAGATCGGGGAGGGACGAGTCACTCATCATCAGCCATAATATATCCACTACCGGATGAATACCAACATGCATTTGTTTTTTTAGTTGTTTGATCCATGTGTTTCAGTTTCTCTCAATGCAATTCAAAAACGCAATTCTCCACGCCTCTTGGACACTTCAAATGCTTTGTTACAATTTGTAACGCTTTCCAACAAGGGCTCTACCTAGTACAAATAGTACCACTTCTGTGAGTGAAGCCAATTATCCATAATGAATATATCAAAGTCATTGTTTCACTGATATCACCAGCATCAGAATAGATCTGATTGGGTCATACACAGTAGTAGCAATTTCAACTGTAAATTGTAGATTTCTTTGTCTGAGAACCCCCTATTTATGGGAAGATAAATAAGCAGACTGTCTTCATATATCCATCTAAAAATAAAAATACATATTTATTATACAATCCACTATCTGCACGACCTTCTCTGAGTGAATACATTTATTTTAGCAGCATTGTTTTCAGCAGCATTGTTGCAGGACTAGAACACTCTGGACTGGTATCACTTGCACTCCCAAAAGGCCGTGAAAATTGAGGGCCATCGGAGGGCACTTAATGAGGGGGAACGTGTGAGGCAGAGGATTTGAGTTGATTGGAGTGAAGACAAGAGAGAATTCAAGAGAAGTCCGGGAACCCCGCTCTCCACACCTCGTCCTCTCCAGCGGTGATGGCTGATCCCCCGCTGGAGGCACGGCCGAGGATGGAGGAGTGAGGGTAGACATGCCAGCAGTAGAAAGGCTAGCAGAATCCTAAGTGTGAGTGTGGTAAGGCTAGCAGTAGAGAAGCTAGCAGAAAGTATAGTAAGAGACTAGCAGTAGAGAAACTAGCAGAGAGTATAGTAAGAGGCTAGCAGTAGAGAAGCTAGCAGAGTGTATAGCAAGAGGCTAGCAGTGGAGAAGCTAGCAGAGTGTACGGTGAGAGCCTAGCAGTGAAGCTAGCAGAGTGTACTGTGACAGACTAGTAGCAGAGAGGCTAGCGGAGCAAGAGAGCGAGTGGAGCGTAGCAGATGAGGAGTACAAGCGGCAGTTTTGCGACATAGATACGTGGTGTTGAACGCGAGGAGTTCTGCACGAATAAAGTGACATTGGAGAAAAATAAGTTGTCTGCGTGAAACAACAACAACAACCGCCATTCGCCACTAAGTGGCGGTGACGTCACCACGGCGCTTGTGCCAGGCTATGTGCACCCTGAGGCCACGTGAAGTGTCGAACGCCCGCTGGCAGGAGGTCACGGGGCAGACCCAGGTGCCACGGGTCGACTGACTGAGATGACTGGCTGATGCACCACCTGTGCCCCCTACTGTGCCAACCTGCTGTGCTTTAGCCACCCGGCGCTCCGCTCGTTGTTGTGAGCGTCGCTCCTCCGCCCTCCGTTGTTGTTGGAGGGCGACTACCTCCAACTGCCCAGTAGCATCCTTCACGAGCCTCCTCCACAGAGGTCGATCTTGACACCGCTGGTACCAGTCATCGGCAAGTCCACTCAGCTCCACGTCCTCCTGTACCACATCACTCCATCTCTTCTCTAGCCCGTGCCGCGCCCGCTTAGCCCCCTCAATCTGGCCGAACAAAAGCTGTTTCGGCATGCGTTGGCTGGGCATGCGGGCTACATGACCCAGCCATCGCAGCCTTGCCCGCCGGAGGAGCTCACCGATGGGACCTTGCCCAGATCTTTCAAGGATTTGTGAGCTCCTCACACAATCCAGTCTGGTTAAACCCAGGATGGATCGTAGGCAGGCCAGCCTAAATGTTTTTAACCGGCGAAGATGTTCCATTAGGGGGTCCACGTTTCGCAAGCGTAGAGAAGGGAGGGAATGACCGTGACCGAGAAGACCTGAAGCTTAGTGCGGAGCGACAGACCAGGTAGCTTCCACATAGCGTTACGCAACCGATGAAAAGATATTGCCGCTCGACTGATTCGGAGTGAGACCTCTGCTGTTAAACTGGAGCCAGTCATAAGCACACTACCCAGGTATGGGAAACTCTCCACTCTCTCCACAACTGCCCCATCACCGATTGGGAGTTGTGGGGGTGGAATGTCCGATGGTACAAAATACCCAGGCAGGTGCTTAGTTTTGGTGGGGCTGATGGTAAGGCCCCACCTCTTAGTGGCACGCTCCAGTCTCAGCAGCAGCGTCTGCAACCCCTCCTCTGACTGAGCAGCTATTACCAAATCATCAGCATACATAACATGGTTGACCAATAGGGAGCCATCCCTTGACCGCACCCGGGCATCGATCAGCCTCCCATTATATCTGTACCATATGGAGATTCCCCCGGTACAGCTATTGAAGGCTTCACGAACTACGTGGTCAAAATAGATGTTAAATAATGTGGGAGCCAGAGGACATCCCTGTCGCACCCCAAGGTGTACAGGGAATGGCTCTGACTCCCGGCCACGTAGTTTTACCTGGGCCCGCTCACCGTCATGAAGGTCCTTAATGATCGTGAGCAGAGGGTCAGGTACTCCAAAAGCACGAAGAACGACCCAGAGCCCAGGCCTACTGATGGTATCATAGGCCTTGGCCAGGTCAATAAAGCAGAGATGTAGGTCTTGTTGGAATTCCCTACACCTCTGCTGTAGCAGACGGACAGAAAAAGTGGCATCTGTGCAGGACCGCCCTTTCCTGAAACTGCATTGGGGCTCCGCAAGCCTCTCCTCAGCGTGCCTGGCAAGGCCATGCTGAATAATCCTTGCCAGGACCTTTCCCGGCACACTGAGGAGTGAGATGCCGCTGTAGTTGTTACAGTCTGTGCGGTCCCCCTTCTTAAAGAGGGGGACCACCAGGGCATCCTTCCAATCCTGCAGAACCCGTCCAGCGGCCCAGACCGCTGTTATGATGTCATATAGGGCAGTCTGTGCACAAACGCCACCCTCCCTCAGCATTTCGCTTGGGAGATCATCTCTGCCCGCTGCCTTTCCTGGTCTCAGACTCCGGATCGCCTTCAGTACTTCCTCAACAGATGGAACCTCAGCCAGCCACTCACAGGGGGTGACTTCTTCCAATATTTGAGGCACCGCAGCCTCAGCAGGGTCATCCTCACTTTGTGCCACGATGTTTTCCTGGCTGAGGGATTTTCCCTCCCCCAGGACCTCACAGAAATGCTCAGCAAATCTGCAAACCTGTTCCTGGGGGTCGGAGATTGGATCACCGTTTTTTCCCCTAATGATGGTAATAGGTGTGGCGCTGCAGGTTACTTTTTTGATGGAGTTAAATAGAGATTTGTGATTACGGGCCACTGAGGCAGACTCCATCTCCTCAGCAACCCGCGACCACCACCCATCCTTGCAGCGCCTCACAGCTCTCCGAACCTCCGAGCGAAGGCTGCGGTAAGCCTCCTCATTCTCTGATGTGGGATTCTGTAGCCGATGACAGTGGGCCTGTCGCTTTTTCTCAACCATCCTGAACACCTCCTCTGTCAGCCAGGGTCTCTGGGGAGGTCTAGACCGCGTACCCAAAGCAGCCATTGCAGCTGCATGAGTCACAGTCCTAAACCTCGCCCATTTACCCTCGACATCAGGAGGAGTCGGGGACGATGCCAATCCCAGCCGCAAGCGATGATGAAATTCTCGCTTGCAACTTTCATCAGATAACTGAGACCAGGCCACTTTAGGTCGGAATGGGGTCCTGGGTGTACACCCACCACCGGAGTGGAAGAATGGCAGGCGCATCTTACAGATGACTAGTCGATGGTCAGAGGGCAGATCAGCTCCACGGCAGGTCCTGGTGTCAAGGACATAGGCTCGCATCTGCTGGTCCGTCACTATGTAGTCCAGCAGATGTTCTTGCTTCGACCCTGCATGCATCCATGATGTTGTGTGGATGCGCCGATGCCGGAACAGCGTGTTGGTAATTACAAGCCCATGGGCTGCGTGAAATAACACCACTACACATGCATACCCTCAGTGCACGCATCTTCCTTTGAACGCCAAACATGTAAAAATATTCATAATAAAGGTTTTTGGTATAGATCGCGTTATTTATAAATGTGTCGTAACCCTCCACCACCCGACATGGCCAAACAGTAAAAAATGTGTCACGATTACAAAGGACAAATAGTTCACTACTTCAGCCCACCGGTGTGTTGAAGAGTGAATCAACATAGTTTAAAATTTGAGTACGACGTTTCGCTGGTAATTACATCCAGCATCATCGGGCAATTCACCAGAATGGTAAAGCCCTCACTTGCTCCCGGTCTTAAATAGAGCAGCAGGGTGACGTCATCATTTAACTCATTCCGGTGCAGTGATTTGAGGCAGAGGGGGGGGGGGTATTGTAATTATATAATCGATTGGTAATCAGTCAATGGTTATGATGAGTAATGAGTTGTATATTAGTAATTAGTTGTAGTGTGTGTTATTATGATTATATGCTACATTAGTAATCCGTTAATTAGTATGTGTTTCCCCTATAAGGAATTGTAATATGTATTATTTAATAATATGCTTCCAAGCCACACTAAGCCTGTAGCTGTCAGACTGATTGAAGTTATTTCTATTTCTCTCAATTTCAATGGATCCTCTAATTAGTCTTTGCCAGTAATACTTAGTTTTACACGACACTTCAACGTTATCAAAATCAATTGAGTGTCCTTGTTGACAAGCATATTCTGCCACTGCCAACAGTTGTGTTTGAGATAATTTAATATATCTTTGGTGTTCTTTTAGTCTTATGCTGATGTTACATCCCGTCTGTCCAATTTAGCATCTGCCACATAAACAATTAATCCGATATACACCTTCTGTTGATAATTTAGGCAATTCGTCTTTAGTGCAAGATACTAGGTTTTGAATTTTGTGTACTGTACCAAATCTTACTGTAATGTATTTCTTTTGCAAAACACGGGCTAATTTGTCAGTTACTCCTGAGATATATGGAATTTTAATTGTTTTAACAATCTGATCGCTTTCTGCAGTGTTGCTTTGCGATTGTGATTTGGCATTCAGTGCTCTGTTAATTTGAGTATTATTGTAGCCATTCTGTCATAATGCCAATTTTAAAAAATGAGATTGAGGGAACTGGGCCCAGTGGGAAATAAAACAGCATTACTAAGACAATCATCAATTAATGGCCTAGATTGACATCTTGTTTTAAATTGTGCTCTATAATATCATGTGCTTTCATCTGGAAAATGTATGTAAAATTTTAATTTAGTTTTTCAAATAATATATTGTTTCATTTTCACCCCATTTATTTAAATAATGCTGTTACACGTGACTCCAGTTATACAGCAAGAAATAAAAATGTCCTCGAGTGGAGACAACTTCCTTCTCCAACACGTGCAGGGCAGCTAGTCCACACTTTACAGCTGGAGATAATGTTCAACAGCCTCTTGCTCTCCTCCTCATTCACACAGCGGGCTGATACAGGCCCCATCAGTGTTTCCTAAGCTGCACAGACTCCGTTGTCACAGTAGAAGAGCAGTTCAGCTGGACCTGCCGACACGTTGGGAGGTTGTAGGTGGGCATCTTCATGGACTAAGGATGAGGTCCTTATCACGCACATCCACGTGTCTCTATTTCTCGGCCAAAGCAGTGCAGACGTCCTGCATCCTTAGTTCTCTGGGCTGTGGTTTTACCCAAACTGTAAGTTGGGACTTCAGACACACGGGCAGAGACATGAAGATGAGGGATAGCTCCAGTGCTGCATTTCCCTTGTCCAGCATCTTGGTAACTGCAGCTTGGCAGCACATTTTTGGTGGGGAGATGCAGCATAAAACTTATGAAACTAGTAAAACTTCACCCCCATTACTGTACCTTTATGTAAAACTCACCATCTTTCACGTTCTCTGACACCACCCAGACGTGGTCGTCACGGTCGCTGCGGCAGTGCTCGTGGTGGAAGCCGAGCGCGTGCATCAACTCGTGCAGAACGACGCCCTTGGTCACCTTGCCAGGCTCCAGGGAGAGCGCCTGGTCCCCGCCCTGACGGCCCAGGAACGACCAGTTCCTACTGGGAAACCTATATATGATTGGATAATCAGGATTTAAAATGAACAAGTGCAACTATTAATTATTTTTTAAAAATAGTAATATTCGTATGCATCATCAGCCATTGTTTATCCATTGTTGGATTAAGGTCTCCTGAAGAAATCACCATCTCTTGTGGTCTTGCAATGCAGCAAACGATCTAGCTCCGGAATACGAGCTGATCTCATTACTCAAACTGTACTTGAGATGTCCTCTTTGGCATGTTGCCTCCTTTGTCTGCCATTGGTTTCGACCACCAAGAATTATCCGTTATAGTTACAGTGAGGGAAAAAAGTATTTGATCCCCTGCTGATTTTGTACGTTTGCCCACTGACAAAGAAATTATCAGTCTATCATTTTAATGGTAGGTTTATTTGAACAGTGAGAGGCAGAATAACAAAAAAATACAGAAAAACGCATGTCAAAAATGTCACATTCTGGCATGCTGCGGTTAGTTCCTCTGATCACAACTCTTTGATCACTTGTAATAACAAACTCATTTTGAGATGGGAATTCACTGACTGATACTTTGTCCAAGATGAAGGTAAAGAGCTCCTGCTTGTTTTCTGGATTACGTAGCACATCTTGCCACTACCCAGGGATTTTTTTCTGACTGGCAATCTTTCTCCTTATGCCTTTGCGTCTCTTTTCTCTTGTAGATTATTTGATTATGCTTGTGAGTTAGGTGTCCCAAACGACATCCACTCTTTTGGCACTTCCCAGCTGGTTCATGATGTAGGGAATAAAGACGTCATTGGCATAGTCTCCTAAGGTTGTGATACTGCTTGCGGAGAGGTGCAAGACAGCAGCACCATATAGAACTTTCATGTCACATGTGTTTTGAGGCGCTGTCTGAGATGTTTGTTCAAGACAAGCTAACAGATCAGGAGTAACATTTAGAACTGTGATGTCGATGGAGCTTGTCGTCTCTGTCTCAGTAGTTTGTTCCAGACATGCTACCAGGTCAGTATCATCATCTGGAACTTGCATTGGAGCCTCTGTCTGAGTTGTTTCCACCAGACACGTTCGTAGGTCAGACTTCTTTCCCAGACACAGACTGCTTCTCTCAGAGAGAAAAAAGTACCCATGTCTGTTTCCCTGAGCTGTGCCACAACATAGAGATGGGAGAAAAGGTTCACATCAGTCTTCAAAGTTGTGATCTTGTCAACTTGTTTGGTTGTGAGTGTGGGCTCAGGACATTTGAAGAGTCGTAGGGAGTTCTTATTGATTGGGTCATGAATAGACCGAGTGCAGTCAATGAGCACTTACTTGTGGTAGTCATCGACTGCACTCAGTCTATTCTTGCTAAGTGTTCCTACATTGCGGGTAATATTATTCACAGATTCATCAGAACATCGCAAGTATCCAAAGTTAGCAGCTCTGCAGTGTCATTCAGGAAAGGATCGCCCATTTCACTGCCGGTCTCTGCCAGACTCAGGGGATGCTGTCTGAAGTTATTTTTAGTAGACAAGCCCTCCTCATGGTGGGGGTGCTTTTCATTTTTTCTAAAAAGTATTCCTCAAACTCATTCAGCATTCCTCCTTGCTCAGGTCTTACAAGCATCCACTTTCGGAAGGCTGATGGGTTTTCCCTAATTCCTACTGCACCCCCAGAGCCTTTCACTATGTCATTATTCTGCTCATGGGCCTGATCGATAGGTGTGGCTGAGAATTGTTACTGGATGGAATGAGGTAGGATTTCCACGTCTCCAATGTGAATAGGGATCCAACGAGCATACTTCTGGTGATCCAGTGCAAAGAACCAAAGAACCAGGGCTTTCAATTATTTCACATACATTTGGAAGTTTGCTTCACGGTGAGCTCTGATAAAGATCAGACCCAGAAGCACTAGGCTGAGAATTATATCTCAAGACTGGAATGTTGTGCTCTTGCTGCTCATGTCGTCTCCAAACCTCTTTTACTTCATCAGTGTGGGGCTGCTACGTGCAAGAAAAGGCATCCTGCTGGAGCTTGGCCAAGGCCAAAGTACTAATTTGGTGTGCTTGCCTTTTTCTGGTGAGATGGGAGCTGCGATGAAATTAATCTGTTGTGCCTGAGGAGGCAATGCCTGCCTGTGTTAGTGCAGTGGTCCAACCGGAGTCCTCCAGGTAGTCTCCAACTGTATTCCACATGGCCATTTCAATGTGGAGACCACCAAACATTACGACATACTTGTTCTCTCCATGTGTCTGAGGCAAATTCCATTGAATGTACTTTGCTAGGGCATACAGCGGAGCATCCATGGCCATTACAGGAATTTGGCCAGGGTTACCGAATTATATGGCTTGGTGCTGAACATCCATGCCATGCTTGCTCATGGTGGCTGTTGCTGCATTTTCATAGAAGTGGCAAGAATTGTGTGAGAGCTGCTTTCTTATCTTCTAAGTTGGAGTCATTTTGCAGAGATGAATGGTAGGCTAACCATACTACATTGTCGCCTTTTTCCAATTTTTTTTTCTTGATAAGGTCGAGTGCCCTCGCCAACCAAAGTTTTTCCTGCGTCTTTGCTACCAATGTCTACACCAATTGTCTCTTGCATTGACAAGCTCCTGCACTGCTACTGTGGTTTCCTTGAGAGCAACAGCTGGCACTGTAGTAAAACTATCAGGCAATGAATGGCACTTCTTTGTGTCTGCAGAAGTAAGTCTAATTGCCTCTCGGCAATATCCCATGTTTGACTTAATTGGAGACTGAAAGAGGCTAATGCCTTTGCAATGGAATGAAACTTTAGCCGTAGTGCCTCCACTTACCTCACTTGACGCTTAGACCCCATGATCAAAATAAAAAACACGAATAAGGCAAAAATAGCACGAAAGGCAACGACACTTGAAGAGTTGAAGCTTCAGCATCTGGATCGCGGTACACGGACCACAATCCACGACTGTGCTGTGCAAGTACAGTAACCCCCCCCCCCCCATGGTGCGATGTTGCCAAATCGTGAATAGTCTAAGGCAGGGGTGGGGAACCTTTTTTCTGCCAAGGGCCATTTGGATATTTATAACATCATTCGTGGGCCATACAAAATTATCAACTTAAAAATTTGCCTGTTATATTTGGTCAAACATTTAATTAACTCACCCCTAATGTTATGGCTGGAACTGCTTCTCTTTAGTGAGGCATGTGATGTTAGCTGGTATTGATGATGTTGCTACTCGCAACTGCTTTTCCAGGTTTGCACCTAGATTTATTGAATTTCGAGTCCCGTCTGCGGTTGCCTTGGCAGGGCCAGACCAAATGATTTTGCGGGCCTTATACGGCCCGCAGGACGGATGTTTCCCACCCCTGCCGTAGTGCTTTAAGGGTTGGGATCCAGGTTGTCCAAGGCACCAAAAGAGAAGAGACCATGACATAGCTGAGAATGGCACACTTGTATATATAGGCCTTTTTCCAAAATTGATATTAATAATAAAATTTAACGATACTTTTTTAAATAGCAACCGAAATAAATAAATAAACCCCCGCTACCTCATCTCAGCTACCAGCAGCTGGAGGTCGTAAAAAAGGCCATTAAAAAAATTCCGTGGTCCTCCCCTCACACAGGGCGCCAGGAGATGAACCATAAAAGCTAATAAACCAAGTCAAAAGGAGACGGGGGGGGGAAACACTCAAAGGGAATTCCAGGCTTCAGGGACCCCCCCCCCCTTCCGTCAGCCCGCAAACAGTGTGACGTCACACACACGAGAGATTTAAACAATTTTCCTCTTCTTTGCTATTAAAACAACGGTTAAAGTTCAGAACTCAACTACAAGGATAAGCTAACATTATCAATCCTCACACTCACTCCAACTAAAAACCAGGCCACAATCTACATCAGTGAATCATTACCCATTTATTAATTCGATACTAAATGTTATTTTCACCTTTCATAATTTTCTACACGACCTGACCGAAGCATCAAGAATAGGTCTGGCAGTCAGAGTTATACCTAAGTCAAAACGAATTATCTAACCTCAGGGCATCAGGAATAAAATAAAATAACTTATAACTCAAACATAATAACATGTGGACCCACGGATACAGGCGAGGAGCAAAAGTTAATACAATGTTAAATCACAAATCTTGGGGAACATAAACAATAATAATGATGCAGTGTTAAATCAAGGGTTGTCCAGAATAGATGAGGCAAACGGGTCAAGCTTATGAGCATCCAGGATAAACTGTCTTCCAGAGAGACCCCGGCCACCTTTGTCTTCCCGCAGCGCGGGAGAGCAGGAATTAAAAGCAAAGCGAAGGAATCACTCTTTATCGCGAGGGCCATCTGTGCTACGGAGGCGCTGGACTTAATGATACACACACGGACTACACCCTCCCCCCCCCCCACAACGCAGAGTGAGCATCTGTTTTTTTCCTCTCGCAAGAGACGCGCAGAGGGGGGAGATTTTTCCGGATAAAACAGCAGCACGACACACACAACAGAGCTCTCGACAGTTCAACAAGGATAGCTCGGCGAGCGCCAGAAGAGGGCGGTGAGCGGCAGGCTCCAAGGGGCCCCGCGATCAACCGAGGATGGCGAGGCTGGCAGAGTAACGATGTGCCACCGAGTGTGAGTTCAGAGCTGAAAGACGAAGTATCGCTCAAAGACTTTTATTCTACATCAAGTGCCAGCTGCCAGCACCAAGCGTTGTGCCGACTTGGCTCATCCCTGAGCAAAAGAGCCTGACCAGCCGCCCGTGAGCAAAAGAGTCAGCGAACCAGCAAAGAGCGCGTTCGAGCATCTCCACAGAGAGAGCGCGTGCGGCGCAGCTACTACAGCAGTGTAAGGAGCCTGCTGCTGTCAGCGAACCAGCGGTGAGCGCGTTCGAGCACCTCCACAGAGAAAGCACGTACAGCGCAGTCCTCCAGCAGCGGAAAGAGCCTGTATCTGCCAGCACGAGCAGCCAAGCCAACGCCCCGAGCAAGAGAACGAAGCAGTTCGTATCACCCTCCCCCAAACTCACACCCTCACGACGCATCACCCGGCGTCTGCTTCACGAAGACACACAACATGCATATCGGGACAATCAAGAAGAGTTGACATTCCATGGTGGTGCATTAAATATCAACTGATCGTGAAGAACATTGCTGCCCATTGAGTTACGTGGATAAGGTCATTTAGAAGCAACTCAGTCGTTCGTCTTCAGTCGTTCGTTTTTTTTGTTTTCTTTTTAATGGCATAATCTTGCCGATGAATCTATTAACGTATACTTCTGCTTTTGGGGTATAATAATTGCTTTGATTGCTTTTCGCATGAATATTGTGGGATGAATTTTTAAGGACTTTTATTCGTATTTTCCATATGCTCGTGGTACTCAGAGGAAGTAATCAATTGTTCCGTTACCCAATTAACAACGTGATTATTGAGGGTTGAAGAGATGGATCAATGAAATGAACATCGCCTGTAATACTGTGTTGACAATTTCAAGTATAAGAATTTGCATATTAGAGTGTTAAGGTTTTTGTTTAGAATAGCGTGTATGCATGTTTTAAAGATTCTCCCGATCACCAATTGAGCTCGCGTTACGCGGTGGAATTAATCATATGTGCAGTTGCCAAAGTGAAATAACGCAATCATTGATGGTTACTGTGTTGGTACTGTGTTGATAATTTCAAGCCTGAGAGTTCGCATATTATAAAGTTAAGGTTTCGTTTAGAATAAAATTGCTTAACACAGAAGTGTCTCGGTGTTTCCTTCCTGAGTTCATGCATAATAATCTTATTTATAAGAACTGTATTCTGCGTTGAGATTCGAATTTGGAGACCTGACATAAACACACTAATACATAATCAGTAAATGTTAAAGCGAGAATAATTGTACTATACCGAGCGTTAATACGAACCTAGGAAACGAAGCCGAGTTACTCTGGCATGCTTGCATCACACTGGCATAACTTCATATTATTAATTGCATGATCCCGATTGATAATCCGACCCTCATCAGCGAGGCGGGGCCTAATTATCATAACGGCTTGTATTAGCATAATCACACCCACTAACAAAATTTAATACGATAAGCTCTCGAATTAGCATAATTTATGCGCATAATTACATCAATTAACATAATTTCGGATAATTACGCGTTTTCCCAAAATGCATTTAATTTTTATTATTTTCATCAAAATTCTCACAACCGATATATACAACAACACAACACCGTCTTTCTCAGTGTAATGATAGTGTGGAGTGACTTTGGGACAGTGGAGCTCCCCAAAACCATGGTTAATAATGGAAGGGTTACCGGGACCATGGTTACTAATGAGGCGGGAGCCAATGGTGAGGAAGGATGTGCTAATGAGAGTTAATAAGCATTCATGAGATGGGAGCCAATGGTAGAGAAGGACGAGTTAATAAGCATTCATGAGATGGGAGCCAATAGCAGAGGACGAGTTGATGAAGATTAATTAGACGGGAACCAATTGGATTGAGGCATAGGATGTGGTCGAGCCAGGCGAGGATAAATAGCAGCGTGAAGCAAGGTTTCGGACTGCTGCTTGGTGTGGGGAACTGCGTCGTCGTGATCTGGGTCCGGGCCGTCTCCATCGTCCGTGAGTTGTCTTACAAGAAGAAGTTATGTCAGAATAGTGTCGTGTGAAACACCCATGTGTACATAGTCACTCGCAATTACACGATGAGTTATTGGTTGATATGTACGTGTTAATAAACATACAAAAGACAAGACAGCGTCTCTGAGAACTACATCAGTATACAGACTACAGTTGCCAACTGATTCTCAAGCGGCAAGATTTGAAGACAATGGTCTGGGAGTACAATGTCAGGTATTTCAATCATTTTTTCGAGACAAATCATATTTAGCTATTTTTTGCTTACATATGTGGCCATGACCATTGTGTGGTAATATTTGCAACACTCTATTAATGTTGTTTCCTTTCATCAGCTTCATGTTAATGCAGTGGTTCTTAACCTTGTTGGAGGTACCGAACCCCACCAGTTTCATATGCGCATTCACCGAACCCCTCTTTAGTGAAAAATAAAATGTGATTTTTTTCAAATTCAAGACATAGATATGTTTTTTACTGGTACACAAAATGAGCCGTGCATGAACATTACCTTGTTCAAAGAATAAAACCAACACAATGCATAAACTCACAACAAATTACATACCTGGAAATCAATGTGACTTCTGCTGTTGCCTTTGAGAGATCAGTTCAGATATGCGTGGCTTCACCTTGGCAAGTGCCACTCTCATGTCATTTTCACAGCAAAGTCTGTTCCTTTTCTTCGTTTTTATGTCCAGCATCCTCGAAAAGGATTGCTCACAAAGATATGTTGTAACAAATGGTATAAAAAAATCCAGGGCTTTCTTAGCAATAACTGGATACTTGTTCATTTGTCGACACCAAAACGTTGAGAGCGTTGTTGTTCTGAAGAGTTGCCGTTGAACCTGGCTCTGCTGAATTTCAATGATTTCGTCGAGGAATTCATCATTGACATCTGCTGTTTCAACAGCAAACGTGAACGGCTGTCTCACCCATGCTGGATATGATTCTCTTGTAGGGAAATATCCGTCGAGAGACTTTGCAAGCTCATCTAAGTGCGTGGCAATTGTTTGCTTCAGTTCCGTGGATACAGAAATATCTCCGATTCCAGACACATCTTCGATCTTACTTGCACAGTCGTCCAGAAGCGGGAAGTTTGCGAAGTTATTGTTCTCTGTTCGTCGTTTCCATAACGGTAGCTTTTTTTGACAAGCCTTCAGGTGTTCTTCCGCTTCCATGATATTGACTCCACCACCCTGCATCTGCTGATTGAGATGATTGAGAGCTGCGAATATATCAGCCATGTACGCTAAAATGAGAATGAACTCAGGATTTTTGGAGCAATCTGCATGGCAGTGTTGGTGCTCTTGCAAAAACAGGGCTAATTCCACACGCATGGCAAAAACACGATTCAGCACCTGTCCCCGGGATAACCACCGAATATTAGAATGGAGCAGAAGTACCTCAAATTCAGAGCCCATTTCTTTACACAGCTCACTGAAGATGCAGTGCCTCAGAGCACTTTTTCGCACATAGTTCACACATTCCACCACAGTTTTTAATACTTCTGTCATTTTTGGAGGTAAGGTTTTTGTTGCCAACGCATGCCTGTGCAGAATACAATGCGTCACAATGATGTGTGGTGCATCGGCCTTTACTAGCGTACCAAAACCAGACTTTCTTCCCAGCATGACTGGAGCTCCGTCCGTACAAACTGCAGAAACCATATCCCATGAAAGATTGTTGTCTCTGAAGAAGTCATCCACAAGCTTCTTCACATCGGCTGCCTTCGTTGTTGTAAGAGGCTTACAAAATAAAAACTCTTCTTTTATCATGTCGTCTTTCACATAGCGTACAAAAACAGCAAGCTGGCTTAGATCAGAAACGTCTGTGGTTTCGTCGAGTTGAAGGCTGAATTTTGCCGGGCTTGAAATCAGATCCGCGACTACTTGAGCCAAGATGTCTTTACTCATGTCTTCTATTCTGTGACTGACGGTGTCATTTGAAAGGGGAATTTGGGATAATTTACCTTCGGCCGCTGTTCCGAGTATCAGATTCGCCATCTTTAATGCAGCTGGTTTCACAAGTGTTTCACCAATGGTGTGTGGCTTGCCCTGCTTTGCGATCAGGTAAGCAACTTCGTACGATGCTGTCAGGATCGGTTTGTTAACAGGTACAAATCCAAGAGCAGGCAGAGTGGCCCTTTCATCGAATCTGGCTCTCTTCACCCTGAATTCAGCAAGTGTTGTGTTCTTGTATTCCCCGTCTCCATGCAGCTTCAAGAAGTGTTCCTTTAGTTTTGCCGGTGCAAGACTAGAGTTGCTCAACTTGGCGTTGCAAATCATGCAGATAGGACGCTCACTCCCATCACGTTCCGTGATACATGAGAATCCATGTTGTACATATTCGTCCGACCACTTTCTTCTTTTGCCCGACATAGTTAGTATGGATAAAATATTAAAGAAATCACACGACGTACGACAACAACAGTCACACGTTGACTACTGAGTACGCACTAAATTCCCCGCAGCGCTGATTGGCCAAGCAGTGTAGCATGATCATCTGCAGCCAGTGATGGCCAAGCGGGCCGTGTGTGTCATCACAAATTTACACAATAATTCAAGTGTGTCCGGACCTCCGTGGCGGGGGCTCTGCCGAACCCCTGAGATCGACTCACCGAACCCCTGGGGTTCGATCGAACCCAGGTTAAGAACCACTGTGTTAATGTTATAACCAAGACACGTATTTATTTGCTATTTTCACAGGGCGGAATGAACAAAAATCACATTTTGGCTCCTAAAAACTGTTACAATGACTTGTTTTTGTGGATCCTAGCAAAAACTAAAAGTATTTCCTACGAAGATATTCTAAAACAAATTTATACTTTTATCCATTCTGTCCCCATTTCATCAAAATCCAGCCCTAAGCTGCCTGACTATTTGGATAAAAAAGCATTTTATGTAGCTGCCATAAAGTTTTGGAACCACCGAGTTTCGTCTGTTGACATTTCCATTCTGTCATCTCTATCATTTAAACTGATTATATAAAAATTTAAGTGAATGCAATTTTACAATTGCTACAATTAAGTTTGTTTTTTTAAATCTGTAAATGTGAATGTTTTATGTTTTCTCCGGCCGAGTCGCCCTTGAAAAATTGCTTCTTAGTTCAATGGGCTTTACTGAGGAAATAAACTTATGATTGTCTTTTTCAATGCACGTATGTTTATGTCATCAGTTGTAGACTAATATATAGAGCTTATTTGCATGCGTGCACTACTTCTTTTTTGAAACCTCTTCCTGTAATATATTTGCACTGTTTATTTATTTACGTGTTTCCTTATGACCTTGTTTGTTAGTTGTGTAATATTCCTTAAAGACCCTGTATTTGGTCTCTACAAATTAACATATTTGTCTTTTTTTTCCTGCTTTGGTCATGAAGCAAGAATTTGCCATAGTGAGTGAGCACAGCAGCAACTAGCTAGAAAGGATCGTTCGTGTAATACATCAAAATAAATTCAAGAGTTACATATGCAACGTCTTCCTCTTGATCTGAAAATGTATTTGGATTCTGACATCTCATTTTTTGGCTGCAGAATTGTATTAAAGCAGGTTTGTTTTTTGTTGCAGAGGTTCATGGTTCAAATTAATCAGCTGCCTTGATTATTCTTGTGGGTGTAATAAACAATAATATGCACCACCTACTTCACAGTGGATGTTAAAGATCAGCACACAATGTTCGAAAGAGTAGACCATTGTGTGCTGTCAGGGTCCAAATCTGTCAAATGCAAATCACTAAATTGAGATTACATAAGGCAATAATGAGCCTGCCAACTACTGGCAGACTAATGCCCCAGGTCACTCTTGCAAATGAGACTATCCTGATCTCTTGAGTTCTCATCTGATTAAATAAAACGCAAGTATCATGGTTCTATATTTATTCATATGGGCTACCATTGTGATTGGATATCATCCTTTTTGCTACTTTCATGCTTCCAATGCTTGCTTTTGACATCTATTTTTTATAGTGTTCTCTATCTTTTGTCATTTACTAATCATTTTGCGTATTATGGTACATTCAATCTTTTATTTAGCATCTCCGTCTTTTCTCGTATTCATCTTTATTAAAATGTATTGCCCTTTGTGATTTATGATTATTTGTTCTCTGCTAATTATATATTTCTACCCACTTTCAATGCATTATCCATTCCTGGGCGAGTTACTGTTATGTTTAAAGTGTTTTTAAACAAGGAAGTTAACTTGAAAAATATAGGTCAGGAGGGAGTTTATTTTAGATGAAGCAATCAATTACAATGTCTAGAGGAGCAAAACAATGAATATATGAACATATATGTAAATGTCACCTGCAGAAAAATTGAAAGAATGAAAGAGAACAAGACAGACCCCACAAGACAATACTAATGAGATAGTGCACTAGACCCGAAGTCTTTAGTTTGATTCCCTGACACAAGTAAAATCAGTGGTGATTAATATCTGAACACATCTTGGATGCCTCATTCCACTGACCTGTTCTGACCACACAGCCACCTCGCTCGTGGAGCTCGAGGTTGCTACTCTGCGATCTCCCATTAACATGCAAATCTCTCAAATTAACATGCTAATCTCACATTAACATGCTAATCTCTCACATTAACATAGTCACCTCAGGGCGCTGGCTGTGGAGGCCGCTCAACGATCTTACATTAACATGCTAATTTTTACTTGGCAGCCCTTTGGTGGAAAACCCACCACGGTCGCAGTCGCTGCCTACTACTTACGTTAAAAATGGCTGCTGACATATGGGCTACGCCCATTTCAAACCTTTATAAACAGTTTACCTTTAGAAGCTAACCCCCTCTTCATGATGATGAACGCTTGTGTTGCGATTGAAACGTCGTAGTTTCTGTTATGTTTTGTTATTTTCTTTGAACCTATCTATGTGACTTTACCGAAAGACCAAAATAATATGTTCTGACCAGTTTGGTGTATTATGGTAAAATAACCACCAAGACCGATATAAGAATTAATCTATCAAGGCATTATATTTTTTGTATCGGATGTATGTTAGCTTTAGGCAAATAAAATAAAACAGCAACAAGGCTAAACGTGATGATATAAATGATACAGTACAAACAAGCATCCCAAATGATAACAATTTTATCAAACCACGTGGGGTGAGGGTGGGGAGGAATGACACTTCACTTCCCAACTCAAAATGTCCACGTTTCTTGTAAATCATACTCATAACATTTTAGAACTAAACGTATACATTCAAATTCAACCTAATTACATTAATCAGTCATTTATGTTAAGTGTTAAATACTTTTTTACGTGTAGATAATTGGTGGTCTTCATTTGAATTTGTCCTCCCTTCTTTTAAATATAAATTCTAATAATGCACAGCCCTGTGTCGAACCACTACTGGAGGCCCCCCCACTTAGTGCCTGTCACGGGGATTGTTTGACTATATATCACCATGTTTCTCAGTGCGAATTGATGAAGGAAAGGGACGAGGACCAGTTCAGATATTACTGATGTTAGCCGTTGCCAGGAATCGAACTCAGATGATCAGATTCTTAGCATAATGCACGAACCACTTCTCTATCGCTTCTCGCGGTGTAAATCGACTAGTCCCAATTTCATGTGTATGTCCGATGTACAAGTGCCCATTCTTGTGTTTAAATATGCATCTTTACCATTGTAGTGCTGGCAGTGGGTGTCAGATGAAAGCTGTAAGTGAAAAAATAAATCCTCACCCTTCCAAGGCCTGGATATGAATGAAGTCCTCTTCATTTCCATGAGGACAAAACCTGATGCATGTTTTCTTCTCAAACTCCTGTTTCGCGCTATTGATAGCTTCTACATCATAATCATCTGTTTAAAAGTAGAATGGCATTAATATTGTGCATATGTACGTTATCGTTATGACAAAATTTAAGTCAGCATTCTATATAATCAATAACGTAGCATACTTAGTTAAGTTATTGATTTACTGTATTTTAAGCAATATGTAAAATTAAATAGGGACTTAAACCAGCGCGAATATACACAAGAATAGTTTATAAAATTAAGAGTTCTGCTAAGCTTCCAGGAGTTGTCAGGAAGAAAAAAAATCAGAGAAGACTAAGTCAAAATATCATGCATAATTACTCATAAAGCTGTGTGACTTTGAAACATCACATCTTGGTTGATATTCTCTTTTAAAAATTAGCCATAATACATGCAAATAAAGCTGATAGCATAGCTTGAATTACTAAGCCACCCAATTTCCTACAAATGTATATTCATAAATATACAAACAAATAGTCTTACATCTATATTACCAAAAATAAATGTAGCGTAATGCCATTTTAGAAAAGGAAAAAAAAACTTAGAAACTTTAAATATCCAAAGATTAGGTGAAAATTAGCACATGGCTTTGCTTGTCTGGCATGGCTTGAAAATTCAAACAACCATTGCTGTACCTTTTAAAATTTGAATGAACAACTTTGTTGTTGACAAGTGCATGAGGTAGGAGTCATATCTATTTGACTGCATTTGTTAGAGAACTAGACTAGTAGTGCAACCATAAAATTCATGTCTGGCCTTTGATTATACGTGCATGTGGAGAAATATGCTCATGTTGCAAGACAGGATGGAGTAAACAACTGGAAAGCTCGAGATCGATTTCAGATAAACTGTAAATCATACATGTAAATCATGCAACATGACAGAAGTACTATATATTTTATATATATTGTTCACTTTAGTTTCTTCCATGTATGTATGTTGGACTTCTTTTGCACCGTACATAGCCAACTACTATTCGGAGGTGCGGAGGAAGGACATGATCACTATTTTGCAGCCATATAATTCCATAAAGCTATCCATAATAAAGATGGTTTATATTGCCGTTGGCATGGCTTAATAGAATCACTCAAGCTGACAACATAAGAATATTTCCTTGTTATTGTTTATTATTTCTAATAAAGTTTACAAAAAACGTATGTCGCACTAAAGTGACTTTCTCCATATATATTCAATAATAGCACCTCATTCCTTTTGGATTGGATATCATCACAACATATAATCTAGATGGTAGAGTGCCACAATGCTGGTTTTTACGTATACATGTCTCTATGTGTGCTTGAAAATGAGGGAGAAAAAATGCACAGCACACTAGCTGGATATGGAAGTTCTCATTTTATCAAAAGAGTTGCATGGACAGCTAGTCTCTCTAGATTACCTTTGTGTATGTGAATTCGTTTTTAGGTTGATGCCTCACAGTATGGTGTAATAGCAGTAAATTATTGTTTGAATAATTTGGGAACAGTGTGGTTTCCTCATATACCCGGGTTCTCCATGAATACTTCTTAAAGTTGACCAAAATCTGGTTTATGAGCTCTGGGTGTCAGGGCAATATCTGTCTTGGTAACCTCATCATGCACACCTGCCCAAATGTTGCAACTTCCCATGTTATATTCTTAACTTTCGAGTTGCTTATCTTATCCTGTTAATTGTTTAACCGGGTGGTGGTGGCACACAACTGTAACCCAGCACTTTGGAGGCAAGGGTTGGAGGGTCACACATGAAAATCCCTTCCTGTGAGCATCGAGGTGCCATGTATAAACACTGGTTGATTTTCTGAAAAGATAATATAAAGAGGAATGCATATCTTGGGCAATTGTTGTCACCGGCTCACTGTCTGCCTGTATTGCCACTTGTCTGTTGTTATGTGTGCTTCTAAGGCATTCTATCTTTTTGAGGGTGAGAATTTATTGTGTGTGCTGCAAGCTGAAATTATTACGTATTGGTACACTATACATGCACCTATATTCAAAGTCCATAAGCTTATTTTCCATTTTTTTTTGCCTCTGACACGTACAGTGACACAGACACTATGCCCGACTCAAGTACTCTTGTAGATTTAATAGTGAAGTTGACTGCTCTACTCTTGCAAATTGATTTATATAGTTTGTCAAAAAACAGTCTCTTCACCTATAACCCCCTGTATTAAACACATGACTGCCTAAATAAACAATTCTGACATTTGTATTATTTAACTGATCTCAAGGCCTACGACTTTGTTGCAATGAAATGTGATATTATTAAAATAAATCTAGAAATAAGGATTGCTCACATTAAAGCCAAGTTGTAAGAATTTTGAGAATACTGGCACGAACAAGTGTTTAGAAGGACACACCTCTACAAATCCCTCCTGTACTTGTGTCGTGGGAAATACTTTTAATTGGTAATGGGAATGTAAGCCTGTACCAGGGAGTGGCATATTCTCGCAGGTGACCCTTAACTACTGCACTAATCAAGGTGCTGTAAAAGAGTTGTCACCCGAGTAACAGGTGCATGCAATGCGAATTTGGACATGTAATATGTATGATCTGATAACCGAGTTTGGGCAGTGACATGGCCTAGCAGGTGCGTTTGCCTCTTGTTGCAGAGGTTGACAGTTCAAATACAGCTGCTGCCATGGTTATTACTGGGGGTATAATAACCAAAATATGTCACCTGCTCCAAATTGGATTTAAAGATGTCATTACATCATTCGAAAAAGGTTGCCATTGTGTGCTGGTGTCATGGTCCAAATTTGCCAAATTTGAAAAATTACCTGCAAACTACTAAATTTCAATTTGCATAGCAATCATCACCCTGACTACATCAACTTGACAGGACACACCTGAAAAAGAGTGAGGCACTTCTGGGAAAATAAGCATAATATAATAACAGTAGACTTCGATCACAAGCAACATACCACATGGAACTTGTTTTACATTTATAAATGTGAGATGCATTTTGAAGCTAAATATGTCTCATGCAAATGCACTTGTATGGTATATATTATAAATGCATGTGTGAATGTCAATCCATTTTAAAAATGTAATACTTACAGAAGTCAGCCGACACCTTCACAGGAATGTAAACATTGCCATCATCATGCTGTGGCCAATGACACACTGTTTGTGATGAAAGTCCATCTTTGACTCCGCCACAACGAACTGGAGGGTCTGATAAAAACAAATACTTGAGTCATTCTTTGCAAGTGTAGGGCTGTTTTAGAAATGTACATGGAACTTTTAAACATTTGAAATGTATGCACAGACACAATATAGACCATAAATTTGGTACTGTAAACATCAGGATTTAAATATAGCATGTCAATCAATTTTTATTTGATGTGCCAATATCGCCTGCACTAAAGTAGGCACCAGTGCACATTACAAAAGAACGGGAATGGTACAGGTGGGGGCGTAGAGCAACAGGAATTAAAAAAAACTCGTCATGCCCTCAGCGGCTATCATCGACTGAGCAAAGTAAATTGTGCAACCATGCACAACGAATAGCATGCGAATGGTAAATACAAATAAATAAATAAATCGCATTAAAAATAAAGAGTTTTTATTTAATATTTTATGGGAAGTCAAGTCTGAATAGATGTGTCTTGCACAGATCACTCAATTGAGAGAAACTCGGCGCGTTTCGGGTGTCCGGTGGCAGTCGGGGTATTCCAGATATTTGGGGCAACACTCGAGAAGGCTCGTCCCCCCAGTGTCAGTTGAACAATCCTGGGCTGTACAAGTCTTGCTGTTTCCGTTGAATGGAGTGTACAGTATGAACCTAAGGATTGGAGGGAGATGTGGTGTTGCAGGTAGATCGGGGCCAAGCCACTCTGTGCTTTGTAGTTTAGGGAGAGCAACCTTCAATTGGATGCGAAAGCGGACCGGTAGCCAGTCCAAGCTGCGAAAGGTAGGAATAATGTGTGCACATTGGCTAACCCGCTAGATTACCTGGACACCTGCATTCTGCACTAACTGTAGTGTACACCAATCCAAATCGTAGCTCTGCATTGAGGGTGTTCTCATAATCCAGGCGTGTTGAGACAAAGGCATGGACGAATTATATCAGGTTTGGGGCAGAGAGCAGCGGGCAGAATCCTCGGAGTGTTCGGAAGTTTTAGAGACCTGCTCTGTAGCTGCGACCTGCGAACGCCTAGTCAAGCTCTGCTCGAACAGTACACCAAGGTTGCGCACTTTGGACACAGTGAGAGGGCGAGCTTCGTTAATCAGTGGAGCATCGATGTGGCCCTGCTATGCTTTCAAACGCCGCTCGGAGCCGACAATCATGTACTCTGTCTTGTCCGGGTTTAGCTTCAGCAAGTTTTGCTCCATCCAAACAGCGACTTCAGAAACGCCTTCTGATAGGGTAGAGATCGCGGCATCTGGATCTGACATAAAATATATGTAGATATGAGTATCACCAGCATATTGATGGCACTGAAGACCATGTCTATGAATGAAATTACCTAATGGCCTAACATAGACATTGAAAAGTCAAGTCTGGGGGCTAATAGTGAGCTCTGAGGTACCCCACATGCGGCAGGACCAATAGGAGAGGCACAAGGCTCCAAAACAACTTGGAAGGTTTTGCCATGTAGGAAAGAGGAAAGCCAGCTTAATGTTGAGCCTCCAATTCCAGCGTGGGACCTCAGGTGTCACAGTAGTGCCCCATGATCAATGGTATCAAAGGCAGCAGACAGGTCTAGGGTGACAATGGCAGATAGACACCCAATATCTATAGCCTGAAGGAGATCATTCATGATGAGTGCATTTGTTCAAGGGTAGAAAAATATTTCATATTTCCTAAATCCAGCTTGCCGATCTCTGGTCTCGGTTGGTCTCAGTTGGTCTCTAAAATATTCATTATCCCTGTTATAAACATGATAGGAAGCCATTGGGTCTGTAATTTTTCAAGTAAGTGTGTCTCCATTTTTTAACAGAATGATCGTGGCATCATTCCACAAATGAGAATTTTTTATTTTTGTGAAACATTTCTTCTTCTTGGGACATGACAAAACAATCTTGAGAGTCTTGTAGAGCTCACTAGCTTTCCTGGACGAGGGCACCCATACCAGGAAGGTACTCATTGAGAGGCGAGACAAGTGTTCCTTCTTCAACCCGCACTGACCAGCGTGAAGTATTGACAAACCTCACATGACTGACATTACTAAACCACAGCCCCTAGTCCCCAGCAGCTCTGGATCCACCAGCCATGGTGTCAGACGGCGAAGGAGCAAGGTGCACAAAGATCACTGGGATGAACAGGATGCCTTCTGGATTTTACCATCGTTGAATAAATTAAACCGTTTAGAATTACATTGGGGCAAAGTTGGTATCCTCAAGGTAGGAAGTGGAGAACTCCATACTTCTGAAGAATGGAACCGTTTTTATTTAATGGAGGTGAGTTGATAGCTGATTCCTAGTGCGGGTGTATTAACTATGAAAACTACATGTCATCTGCTTCGAAGTGGATGTTAAAGACCATGTGACGTCTTTCACAAGAGCAGGCATTGCGTATCGGTGTCGTGGTCCACATTTGCTAAATTTGAAAAATTACCTGCAAATAACTCAATTTAAATTATATGTAACAAGACCACAGAGCTTGGCAACTGTTGGCACTGGTTTATAACTGCCTTTCAGCATGTCAGTCGTTCCCTGCTCTAATGAACTAGATGGACCAAATGGCCCATATGACATTATTACAACCGTCTGCTTCACAGGACGGGTTCTACAAGATTAGAAGGATGCCCTGGTGGTTCCATTTCTTTTCAAAGGGAGACCACATTTGATTGCAACAACTACCAGGGAATGCACATTCTCAAGTGTGCCAGGAAAGGTACTGGAAAAAAATCTTCAACATAGCCTTGCCAGACATGCTGAGAAGCTTACAGATGCCCAGTGTGGTTTCAGACCGAGGCGGTCCTACATGCATGTCATTTTCTCTGTCTGTATGCTAAAAAAGGTGGATAATTTCAACATGTCCTACATCTCTGTTTTATTGACCTTGTTAAGAGCTATGATACCACCAATGGGCCAGGGCTCTGGGTTATTGTTCGTGGTTTAGGAGTCCCAGACTATCTGCTCAATAATTTTGAACCTTCATGATGGTGGGCTGGCCTGGCTAAAGTTGTGTGGCCGGGTGTCGGAACCATTTTTTGCTAATCTTGGGGTGCCAGGAATATCCCCTGGCCCCTACACTATGTAACATCTTTACTCTTTGGTTCTATTGGGTAAAGTCGCGTAGGTGAAAATCAAAAAACTAAAAATCACGACGTTTTGGCCACAACACAAGCGGCCTTCATCAGGTGAAGGGACGAGACTGTCTGGAGGACAGCGCTGATGAAGGCCGCTTGTGTTGTGGCCGAAACGTCGTGATTTTTTGTTATTTTATTTTCACCTACGTGACTTTACCCAATAGAACCAAAGAGTATGGATCCTAGCAGTCACGAAAGCTTTAAATCTAGAATATGTAACATCTTCTTTGACCGTGTCGTTCGAGAAGTTTTCCATGGATTTTCCGGTGGAATTTCCATCTGGTATAGATACAATGGGAGGTTGATCGATGCCCGAGTATCGGCAAAGGATGGTTATGTATGCAGATGATCTGGTGATTGCTGCCCAGTCATGAGGAGCTACTGCTGAACCTAGAGCATGCTACTGAGAGATGGAGCCTTACCATCAACCCCAAAAAAACAAAGCACCTGCCTGGGTATTTTATGTTATCAAATGTTTCCCTCCCTCAACTCCCCATGCATAATGGGGCAGTTGTGTATGTTGTATATATGCCCCCTTTTCCATCTTAATATTAACAAGTAATTTTTCGATACATATAGATGCATATTTCCATTGTTTTTTCATTTTAATAATGAATAAAAACAGTCCCGAGTCCCTCAGCAACAGCATGTGCAGGTCATGGATGGGCCATTGAATTAAATAAATAAATACTCCCAGGCTCAGAGGTCACCAACCAAGTGCTGGACAGTGAATTCCAAGGGACTGAGGTAAATACCCGAAGGCCAGGCCATTATCACAGGCTGTGTGCACGGGGGGAGCTAATTTAAACAACCGCACGGCTGAACGTGAAAAGGCCGTTGACCTGAAATTAAGAATAATACTGCCAGAGCAGAAGGTTGGATGGCCACGGTGAGACAAGAATAAGGGTGTTGTATATCTCTCAAGGACGCAGACTCAGCTAAACAGCATAAAGCTGCGGGGTTGACGTAAGCGGAGCCAGGGTCACTAAAAGTCCGCGTTAGCTTAGACATAGTTGTCAAAAAGCTCATGTATCCTGTGGTACTATTAAAGTAACGTTAAAGTTCGGGACTCAATGACAAAAGTGGGGTAACATGGTCAATCATCACACCCACTCCCATTGGCAACCAGTCAACCATCACCCGTCTATTAATTCAATATGAAATGTTATTTCCATACTTTAATAATTTCTATACAACTTGACTCGAAGCATATGACAATCAGCATTTTCCTAAGTCAAAAAGAATGCTATAACCTCCAGACATAAGCGAATCATAAGCAGAGTTAATATAAGGTTAGAGAGGAAAAAAAAACAAGCGCACAGCGAAACTGCAAACGTAAGCTAAACTGGGAAACCCAGGGGCGTGGAGAAAGAGGCAAATGAATGCCAGTTTGTGAAGCTGACCTCGGGACGCTAGAGATAAGAATAAGAGTGGCATGAATCAAACAACTCATTATCGCTGCCACCTGCACTCAACAAGGCTGAAAACAGCTGAGTTCCACTTAATAAATGTCAAAGCGAGAATCATTGTATTATACTGATCAATAATACGAGGGGAGACGAGACCAAGTTGACACTAGCATAACTGCATACGATTGATTGCCTTATCCCGATTGATAACACCACCTCGTCAACGAGGTGGGGCCTGATTATCATAAAGGCTATCATTCACATAACCACACCCATTTGTATAAATTAATACGATTACCTCTCGAATTAGCATAATTTATATGCATAATTACGCACATTAATATAATTTCGGATTAATTATGAACATTTCAAATTTCATTTAATTTTCATTATTTTCATCAATTTCCACACACCCACATATACAACATGTAGAAAGTGAAGAAGTCTCCATACTTGGGTAGTGTGCTTATGACCAGATCCAGTTTGGCAGCCGAGGTCTCACTCTGCATCAGTGGAGTGGCATTACTTTTTCATCAACTATGTAATGCTGGATGAAAGCTACCTGACCTGAAAAAAAGTTTCTCGACCAAAGTTGTGCCTTCCCTTCTTTATGCTTGTGAGACATTGAACCTTCTTAATGAACATCTGTACTGGTTTCAAACATTCAAGCTAGTCTGTCTACGATCCATCCTGGATTTAGCCAGACTGGATAGTGTGAACTCACAGATTATTTAAAGATCTGGACACTGTCCCATCAGTGAGCTCCTACGGCAAACAAGGCTGCATTGGATGGGTGATGTAGCCCGCATGCCCAGCCACCGCACCGCATGCCCAATAAGCTTCTAATTGGCCAGATATATGGGGCTAAACAGGCGGGGCACGGACTAGAGAAGAGATGGACTGCTGTATGTATGTTGATCTTATTTGGCACCATACATAGCCAACCATGCTAAACAGAAAAAGTTATTCTAAAGAAATTAGTTTTCAATCTACAGAACGATTAGGAGCTGTGGACTTGCCAATGACTGGTGCCAGCAGTGTCAATATCGGCCTCTGTGGAAGAGGTTCACGAAGGAAGCTGCTGGGGAGTTGGAGGCAGTCACCCTCCAGCAACAATGGAGGGCAGAGGATCGACAATCACAACAACAGAGCGCCGGGCAGCTAAAACATGGAAAATTAGCACAGTGCAAAGCACAGTAGGTGCATCTGCCAGTCATCTCAGTCGGTCCACCCATGGCTCCTGAGTCTTTTCAGTGACCTTCTGCCAGCAGGCCTTCGACACATCACGTGGCCTAAAAGTGCACTAGTCTGGCACAAACGTCGTGGTGACGTCACCGTCACTTAGTGGTGAACAGCTGTTATTGTTGTGGGGCCATGGATGTCTACGGGGTGCCGAAGACAAACGCTCTAAGATCTATGAATATGATATGAGAGAGGCAGTGCTTTCATTGATTGAAGGGTGAAAATATATTCGTTTTGCTATTATAAATAGTGTACTGGAAACCGGAATAGTTCAAGCTTCTTTTAAACCTGTTCTGGTCATGCCCGTTCTTAAAAAAAACTCAACTTAGCTCAGTTCTGAGTAGTTTTAGACCCATTTCTAATCTCCCTTTTCCACCTAAGGTCCTTGAAAATGTAGTGTTAAAGCAACGTAAATGATTCCTGATTACTTATATCTTGGAAACATTTTGATTTAAAGCTTTCGTGACTGCAGTGATTCATATTCTTGGTTCTTTCGGTAAAGTCACGTTGAAGGGAAACAATAAAATAATAAAATATATATAACAATAAAATTCTCACGACGTTTCGACTGTAACACAAACAGGCATCATCAGATTTGAAAACCAACGGCAAGAAACATTTGAAAGAAGTGGCGGTCCGCATTTATTTATTTATTTTTAAACGTTAGCGCCACGGATAGCGATTTGACAGTTTGTTTAGAAGGACAAGTCCATCTATGTTCGGAAAAGAGGAGGGGGGAGACCAAAATTTAATGTATGCTGTCTGAAAGCCACCATAAGCATGAACAATCAATTAAGAACCGAAATGGTTTATCAAATCCTTCCAATGATTGCTAAGCCAGAATCCATCTTCTCGGTTGAAATTGTCTCTGTGTTTGTATATGTGGATAGCCTCATTAACGAATCTCTCATGGTTTGCAAAACACCTCTGTCTTGGAGAAGTCAATGTCATGTGAGCCCACTGAATTATAACAGTGATCTGCCACGGCCGAGGTGTTGGTCCTACCGTGTTTAAGGTCTGCTTTGTGTTCACGAATGCGGTCCAAGACATGTCGTTTGGTTTCTCCAATGTAACTACTACCACAGAGGCAACTTAGTTTGTAGACACCAGGGTACTGTATGTCCAGAATCACATCTTTTACAGACAGAACCAGATCACGGATTTTATGTAATGTGTTGAAACAGACCTGGATCTTGTGTTTATTCAATATTTTGGAGATCTTTTTTTTGATTCCCGCAAGGTAGGGTAAAGTGATGGTTTTGAAAGGCTCCTCAAGAGGGTCCTTCTTCATGGTTTGAGTGATAGCTTTGCGGATTGTATAGTCGGAGTAACCGTTAGCCTTAAGAGCTTGGTGTACGTGCTTGAGTTCACTGCCTATGTGTTCCTGGTCGGATATGCATTGGGCTCTATGGTGCAGAGTCTTGATGAGAGAATTCGTCTGTGATGGATGGTGGTGGGAATCCGGTTTCAGATAAGCATCCGTATGGGTAGCTTTCCTGTAGACAGAGTGGCTCATTGAACCATCAGGTCTCTTTTTCATTAGGACATCCAAAAAAGGTAGCTTGCCATATTTTCGACTTCCATGGTAAATCTGATGGCTGGGTGTATGGAATTGATGTGGTCGAAGAATTGGTCTAGAGCAGGCCGGCCATGTGGCCAGATGACAAAAGTGTCATCCACGTACCTCTTCCATAAGGCTGGGCGCAGAGTGGCAGTCTGGATGGCGTCAGTCTCAAATTTCTCCATGAAAATGTTGGCAATAACCGGAGATAGGGGGGAGCCCATTGGGGTGCCCTCAGTTTGTTTGTAGAAAGTTCCATTCCAAGTGAAGTATGTATTGGTTAAGCAGTGTCACACCAGGGGGGGTACCTCAGTGTTTAGTCCTTGATGAACCAAGTCTTCAATGATTGCGATGGTGTCAGGTACAGGAACTTTGGTGAATAAGGAAACTACATCAAAACTGACAAGCAGGTCGTCTGGGGACAGGGAAATACCCTTGATTGTCGATACCAGGTGAGTAGAATTTTGTACCACAGAGGTGGTTTTTCCAGTGAAAGGCCGCAGGATTTCAGACAGAAAACGAGCCAGTTTGTAGGTGGGGAAGTTGATAGTAAATACACGAAGTAGATACACCCCAGTTTAACACGTAGGCTTTCACGACCAATATTATTCATATAAATAACGGGATCTAACCCAAAAACCTTTATTATGAATAGATACACCCCTTCGTTTTCTGTCTGAAATCCTGCGGCCTTTCACTGGAAAAAACACCTCTGCAATACAAAATTCTACTCACCTGGTATCGACAATCAAGGGTATTTCTCCGTCCCCAGACGACCTGCTCGTCAGTTTTGATGTAGTTTCCTTATTCACCAAAGTTCCTGTACCTGACACCATCGCAACCATTGAAGACTTGGTTCATCAAGGACTAAACACTGAGCTACCCCCCCTGGTGAGACACTGCTTAACCAATACATACTTCACTTGGAATGGAACTTTCTACAAACAAACTGAGGGCACCCAAATGGGCTCCCCCTTATCTCCGGTGATAGCCAACATTTTCATGGAGAAATTTGAGACTGACGCCATCCAGACTGCCACTCTGTGCCCAACCTTATGGAAGAGGTACGTGGATGACACTTTTGTCATCTGGCCACATGGCCGGCCTGCTCTAGACCAATTCTTCGACCACATCAATTCCATACACCCAGCCATCAGATTTACCATGGAAGTCGAAAAAGATGGCAAGCTACCTTTTTTGGATGTCTTAATAAAAAAGAGACCTGATGGTTCAATGAGCCACTCTGTCTACAGGAAAGCTACCCATACGGATGCTTATCTGAAACCGGATTCCCACCATCATCCATCACAGAAGAATTCTCTCATCAAGACTCTGCACCATAGAGTCCAATGCATATCCGACCAGGAACACATAGGCAGTGAACTCAAGCACGTACACCAAGCTCTTAAGGCTAATGGTTACTCCGACTATATAATCCGCAAAGCTATCACTCAAACAATGAAGAAGGACCCTCTTGAGGAGCCTTTCAATACCATCACTTTATCCTACATTGCAGGGATCACAAAAAATATCTCCAAAATCTTGAATAAACACAAGATCCAGGTCCGTTTCAACAGATTACATAAAATCCGTGATCTGGACCGTCTGTAAAATATGTGATTCCGGACATACAGTACCCTGGTGTCTACAAACTAAGTTGCCTCTGTGGTAGTAGTTACATTGGAGAAACCAAACGACATGTCTCGGACCGCATTCGTGAACACAAAGCAGACCTTAAACATGGTAGGACTAACACCTTGGCCATGGCAAATCGCTGTTATAATTCAGTGGACTCACATGACATTGACTTCTCCAAGACAGAGGTTCTTTGCAAGTCATCGGGCTACCATGAGAGATTCGTTAATGAGGCTATCCACATATACAAACACAGAGACAATTTCAACCGAGAAGATGGATTCTGGCTTAGCAATCATTGGAATAATTTGATAAACCACTTCGGGTCTTAATTGATTGTTCACGCTTACGGTGGCTTTCAGACAGCATACATTAAATTTTCGTCTCCCCCCTCCTCTTTTCCGAACATAGATGGACTCGTCCTTCTAAACAAACTGTCAAATCGCTATCTGTGGCGTAAACATTTACAAATAAATAAATAAATAATACAAACCGCCACTTCTTTTAAATGTTTCTTGTCGTTGGTTTTCACACCTGATGATGACTGTTTGTGTTACAGTCGAAACGTCGTGAGAATTTTATTGTTTTATATATTATAATTTTATTGTTTCCCTTCAACGTGACTTTACCGAAAGAACCAAGAATATCTTGGAAAAAGTTTCTATTGAGGTTTTGTTCCAATTACAGGACAGATACTGCTCTGGTAAGAATAACCAATACTTTAAGAATGAGTGCAGATTCAAATGTGATATCCGATTTGGTTCTGCTGGACTTTAGTGTAACTTTTCCTACAGTGGATCAATCCATTTTAATTGACCATCTTAAAGGCTTTGCAGAAAATGCATTAAATTGCAGCAGTATCTCACGTAACAGTGAGATACGTTCACGAATATTGCTCGGCAAGCAAAAACTCGTTCAACAATCATCATTATCCCATTGCCTCCCATGTTAAAAGCTGAACCAGGTTGCATCCCCAACAACTTTTTTTCGTGAGAAATACAAATTATAATTTTAAAATAAAGTCATAAAAGATCAAATGTAACACCACACATTAAGTACCACAGTGCAAAATCCTCTGTATAGCCTGAACATACTCTTGGGGGAAGTGCTATTAGCGAGCACCGATGAAGGCTGGAATGGCACAAGAGGGGTGCGGTGGCCAGCACCCACGTCCTGGTGGCGATGTTTACATACTGCACCAGGTATTCATTTTAGGCTGAGTCAACCTAGGGGAGGCCCAGAACCGATTCAGATAATCGTCACTGGTGTTGGCTATGAGAGGGAATTGAACTCGGGGCGCCAGGTTCTTACCAGTGCGCGCCAACCATTACAACAACGCTCCCCCACACCCACCCCCCTCTTCGCACCCTCCCCCACAAAAAGCAGCACACGGGAACACAGCACAGGAGATATGGCAGCTGCGCATCGCCATGCGCCCTTGCCCCCATGATGCATATTTATAGATCGGTCGCTGCTCAATAAGCGAACATTTTGCTATTTTTGCAAATAAATAGGTCTAAATTCAAATTGCTCGTTTTCGGGAATTCTAGAAAGAATGTTGTAGTTTAGATCTTATCTTTCAAACAATTATTTTTGTTTCGCTGGGGGAGTCAGTGTCAGGTTTAGCAAATATATATTATTAGATCATTTTCTAAATACATGTCACCTCAAAGCCAGATTATATTTAAATATCCTGTAAATTTGCACTGCTATGCTGATACACGGATATATATCTGTGAAGCCTGATATTACCTTTCAATCAGTTTTACTTGAGTGCAGAATTTACATAAAATTTTGGATGTCCCAAAATATCTTCTTGGACTCCAAGGAGCACGTTTTGATAGTAGGTTCTCAGCACCAATTTAACTTCTTAAATATACGTGGTTGACTAAAATCCTAATCACCAATGGCGAAAACATAGTCCATATCTTTATTTCATCAAGACTAGACTACGGGCCTGCTTTGTTTTCTGGGCTTACCGGTGCAACGTTATCACGGCTATAGCTTGAGCATAATTCAGCTGCAACGGTGCTCACCAGAACAAGCAAGAGATGACACATAATTCCTGTGCTGCCATATTTGGTGAGAACCTCCTTCCCTCAGCCAAGGCATTGAAAATGGGTCGTGGATGGGTATTCCAGCATGACAGTGACCCAAAACACACGGCCAAGGCAACAAAGGAGTGGCTCAAAAAGAAGCACATTAAGGTCCTGGAGTGGCCTAGCCAGTCTCCAGACCTTAATCACATAGAAAATATGTGGAGGGAGCTGAAGGTTCGAGTTGCCAAACGTCAGCCTCTAAACCTTAATGACTTGGAGAAGATCTGCAAAGAGGAGTGGGACAAAATCCCTCCTGAGATGTGTGCAAACCTGGTGGCCAACTACAAGAAACGTCTGACCTGTGATTGCCAACAAGGGTTTTGCCACCAAGTACTAAGTCATGTTTTGCAGAGGGGTCAAATACTTATTTCCCTCATTAAAATGCAAATCAATTTATAACATTTTTGACATGCGTTTTTCTGGATTTTTTTGTTGTTATTCTGTCTCTCACTGTTCAAATAAACCCACCATTAAAATTATAGACTGATCATTTCTTTGTCAGTGGGCAAACGTACAAAATCAGCAGGGGATCAAATACTTTTTTCCCTCACTGTAAATTCAACACCTCCAATCTGAAGCGCTTATGTACATTGCAACATCTAAAGTTGTGCTGCTGTTTGCCAGAACACTGTGTGTAAATGAGTGAGAGGATTTAGTGATTCAATGAGTGAGAATAATAAGCATCTGCATGAGGGAAAAATTAGTGAATGAGGCATGAGTGAGATAATGTTGAATAATTCATGAATAAGAATTAGTACGTGACAGACAAATGAGTGAATGCAAGGAATGATATATTGATTGAGTTAAGGAATGAGTGAAATGATTGATTGTACTTTAATTGTGTAGTGTAGGGATGTGTATTCAAGTAGTGGTGTGGTGTAGTGTGGTATGGGGGTGTAGTGTAGTAATACAATGATTGAGTTTCCAAAGGTGTTATCAGTTATGTCAGTTGGTCTGGTGAGTGTGATTGATGAGGTTGGTGCCAGGTGAGTGATATCTGCTGAGTTTCAGGAGATGAGTGTGTGATGTCAGGAGAGTGTGTAGTGAGAGGCTAGCAGTAGAGAAGCTAGCAGAGTATGTAGTTAGAGCCTAGTAGTGGAGAGGAAGACAATATATAGTTGAGAGGCTAGCAGTGGAGAAACTACCAGGGTGTATAGTAATAGGCTAGCAGTGGAGAGGCTAGCAGAGGGTACGGCAAGAAGCTACCAGGGTGTGTAGCGATAGGGTAGCAGCGGAGAGAGTGAAGCGAGCGGAGCGCGGCAGGCAAACTAGCAGTAGAGAGGTTGAGGGTGAGAGAGAGCAAACTAGCAGTAGAGAGGTTGAGGGTAAGAGACAGCAACAAGCAGTAGAGAGGTTGAGAGAGGGAGCGAGCGGAGCGTGGCAGGCAAGCAACGCAAGCGGGAGGGTTGCGACGGAGTTACGTGGTGTTGCACGCGAAGAGTTATGTTGAATAAAAGTGACAAAAAGAAAAAAGGAAGAAGTTGTCCGCGTGAAATAAAGACACTGCACATATAAAGAATAACCAATGGATGTAGGCGAAAGATGAAGATAACTTCCACCCTACACTCATTGAAATGGAGAAACGGGAACATTTAGACATTATATTTCAAAAGTTAGTTATAACTCAATTGTAAATACATTTCATAGTGGAATACAACATATAAACAAGATTAATAAGCTACGTGATTTGTCAGAACATGTTGAATAATAATTTGCATAAGCAGTGTTAACATGTGCAACTGTATGATCCTGATTCCACTTAATCAATTACTCGTGCTGCAAACATTAACAAATACTGTACATTGAAATTGCATGAATACACATATGCATACCTTTGAAACTGTCTTCATTTTCTTCCACGTTTGACTGCAATACACAACAAGCAGTGTACAATATCTCGGACACGTTTGTGTATCTCAAACATAAACAATGTTTGAAGCATCTAAAGACATGAGCATCTCAAGCCACATGACACAACAAAGAGTACACAAAAGGTAAATAAAAGCATAAACATTTATCTCTACTTGGGTAGAATGAGTAAGTGATATGACTTACTGCGGTACCACACAGCACAATCCCATGGTAATGATGAGTGTGCTGTAATTAATGTTTAATGTTTACAGTTTAAAAAGGCAACCTGTCTCTATTTCACTTTGCTCTATGATCTATGTGTTTCTCTTTACCTGTGTATTTCGATGTATGCATCTCATCTTTCACAATCTATGTATAGTAACGATGGTTCACACTGATGAAAAGTTATTCTTTGTGCATATTGATGTCAAATGATCAAGTCGAGTTTTCCAAAATGCACTCCATCCTGCTCACCCTCGTCTCGTTATTTTCTGATATTGCTTCTAAGCTGTCTTCAAAAATTGCATTAGATATAAGTACCCTGTTGTAGTTTACAGTTTTTCTCGAACAATTATGTATTTGCTGTGCTTGCTTGTTAGTCGACAATGGCTACATACAACTCTTTTGGTGTCCATTAAACTGAATACAGCTTTCAGAGATAGAACCAGGTGATCCAAATTCTGTCATCTCTACATGGCATAAAGAACATCCGTTGTGTGTTGTGGGAAAGAGGCATATTATAGTGACACCAGAAGTAATTATCCCATGCCATCTTCTCGAGTTGTCCAACATGACCTAATATATAGTATGACCTGAGTGACATATTTGTGCTTCTTTAGTTCATGCTGAAGTCTTCAGAATGATAATTACAGTACATACGTGAAAGTCATTGTATATGTGTAGTGACATAGTGCTGACTGTTGGACAGCAGCAGCAACTGCAGATGGCAGGCCGGAGGAACTGGGGCAAGGATCATGATAGACCGTGTATGGAAGCCCCTGGAACCCTCTAGAGGGTTCGAGAAGGGGGGTGCAGCTAGGACGGAGCCAATTCGCACCGAGGGGATAATAAGGAGTGGAGAGCAAGAGCTCTGGGCTGCCGGTTCTGGGATTGGACTAGTCTCGTCGTCGCTGTTGTCGTCGTCACCCTCATCACTGCCGCCTATGCCCGATCATTGCGCAGCCGGACGGTAGTTGGCTGTCCCGGTCGGTGCCATCGGTGCAACGTGGACAGGATCGTGTCTGGGATGGGGCGCGCGGCAGCGGGGTCGTGTGTGGGAGACAGAGGGGGCCCGAGTAGTAGGGTGAACTCGGCAACAACAGCAACGAATAAAGAGGGCAGAGCGGTGCCTCCTGCGACCACCTCGTCTCCGGCTGACTGTGTGCGTCGTAAGTCACCCTCACGCACGGACGACACTACATTTGATGTCAGAAGTGGGGTATAAAAACCCACCAGTAGTGCTGTCGGGACGAGGACAGCGAGACGGTCGACCCTCCGACAGCCCCGGGATCGGGAACATGGTTAAAAAAAAACCCGCGGCTGCTGGGCGTCGATGGCGGGAAAGGCTATGCAAAAAAAAGGTGGGAGCAGCTGCGCGTCGACCTACAGAGCGGTGCTGGGCGTCGACGGCGGAAGCGGCTATGCAAAAGAGGCGGGAGCGCCTGAGCGACGACCGACAGAGAGCTGCAGGGCGTCGACGGAGAGAGAAGCTGCGCGTCAACAGAGAGAGAAGCTGGATGTCGACGGAGAAAGCAGCTGGGTGCTGACTGCGGGAGCGGTTACACATCGACGGAGAGAGGGCTGCTGGCCGTTGACGAAGAGAGAGCGGTTGCGGGTCGTCATGAGAGAGCAACTGCTCGTCGACGGAGAGAGCGGCTCCGAGAGTTCCCGTGGTCAAACGCCGACCAGGCAGCATGGCGGGAAACTGCAATGTGGAGAGGGGAACGGGCTGACACGAGGCATGGACCCCAGGGGACAGTGCAGAGGAAAGCAGGGAATTTGGAGCGGGAGCTGAAGTCTGAGCGGGAGCAGGGGGCTCCAGATGGGGGACTACGCACATGGTGGGCGCCATTTTGTCATCGGAGGACCTCCCGTGGCAGAGGGGCGCCATTTTAAGGCGAGGGCGGGAGTGCGCTGAGGAGGTGCAGCAAGTGACGGAGCTGCAAGAAGCCGCTCCAGAGGGAGCGGAGGGAGGACGAGATGCCCTATGCCTTCCAGGCAGTGCTGCTGGTGCTGGGACAAAGAGACATACCCACTCGTGGGTGAGGGGGCGCTCGACCTCCGTGTGGCGGAGAGGCTGCGGGGGCTAGAGAGGAGATTGAGGGTTGCCCTGCCCTCCGCCGTCGGCATGGAAATTTCTTCCTCGACGGTGGCCAGAACCATCCAAGTCCAGGAGGATTGACAGCAGCGGGAAAGGTGGGAGGCCGCAGCGGGAAATACGCAAGAAATGGCGGCAGCGGTGGAGAGTAGGGGGGCCCAAGGGCTGACACCCCCACGGGAGAACCTGGGGAGCAGCTCCCTCTGCTGTGGAGAGCCGCGCCGAAGTGCTTCATGTGTGGTCAGTCGAGCCACACTGCTGCAGACTGCCGGTGTGACGAGTGACATCGAGGAGTCACCCGTGCTCGTTGGGCCGCCGGCACAATCAACTTAAGCCCCATTGGACCGGGTCTCTGGGGCCTACCGAGACCGCCAAGTGTGAGGCCTCGGGGACCGGACCCGGCGGGCGATGCCGAGCGGCCACACCCTTTGAGCCAAGGACTCCATCTCCATCGTATCTTGGCCCTCTGAGTTCCGGAGGTGCAGGACCCTGCTGGGACGGGTGTGACCGGTGCTATGGACCGGATCACATGAGCTACGTTCCCGAATGGGGGGACTCTCCCTTGCACTGAGAGGGGACTTGGGGGGTGAAGGGGTGTTGGGGTTAAGGGCCTGGGTAAAAGGGTAAACGGAGGTGATGTGCTGATTCGCGAGCTCGAGGTGCTTCGTGTGTGGGGAGGGTCGCCGATTCGCGAATGGGGGTCTGTGAGGGAGTCACCGCTTCGTGAATTCGAGGATGCCGCGTGTGTGTGGGGAGTCGTCGGTTCGCGAGTTCGAGGACGCCGTGTAGGGAAGTGTTGGTTTGTTATTGGGGGGGCACCGGGGAGCAGTGGAACGTGTTGGCGTGGGAGATGTTGCGTATGTAACGGGATTGTGAGGGATTTTTTGGGGGAGGGGGTTTTGGTTGTTTTTCTTCGTAGATGTTGCTCGGTTTAAGGGTGTTGCCCTGTCTACCGCCGATTGCTACTGCTGTGTTAACAGCCGGGATGGCTGTTTTTTTTTAACGGAGGGGGAGGTGATGTAGTGACATAGCGCTGACTGTTGGACAGCAGCAGCAACTGCAGGTGGGCACTTAGCGCACACGCCGCTGAGCATATACGTGGGTGTGCCGGCAGGGTGGAGGAACTGGGGCAAGGGTCACGGTAGACCTCGTGTGGAAGCCCCTGGAACCCTCTGGAGGGTTCGAGAAGGGAGGCGCGGCTAGGGTGGAGCCAAGCCGCGCCGAGGGGAATATAAGCAGCGGAGAGCGAGAGCTCCGGGCTGCCGGTTCTGGAATTGGACTCATCTCGTCGTCGCCGCCCTCGTCGCTGCCGCCTTCGCCCGGTTATTGCGCGGCAGGACGGTAGTTAGTTGTCCCGGTCGACACCGTCGGTGCAACGCGGACAGGGTCGTGTCTGGGATTGGTCGTGCGGCAGCGGGGTCGTGTGTGGGAGAGAGAGGGAGCCCGAGTGGTGGCGTGAGCTCGCCAACAACAGCAATGAATAAAGAGGGCAGAGCGCTGCCTCCTGTGACCACCTGTGTCACACGTCACCCGCACGCACGGGCGACACTACATATGTAATGTATGTCCTGAAAATCAGTGTGTCAGCATTACAATTAAAGATGGACAATTTAAAACCAGTTGTATCTATTTTGTGTTTGTATGGTATCATATTGCCCCTCGACGGATTTAAGTCGTCGTGAAACGGTCCCATCTCTACTTAATGTCCCTGCTCACCAATATCTACTGCAATTGATACACTCCCGACCCATCGCACAACCCCAACCACTAAACAACTAACCTGTCTCATTCAACAACTTGCGTTTGCTCAGTTTCACAAAGTGACAATGCCTTTAAAAACACACGCCTGTGTCTGAGTTATGAGTGGAGAATAAATAGAAAAATGTGGGGCCTTAGGAGGAGGCGGGTGGGGAAAACCTCAAATGTGAATAAAGAGGAGCGCTTTAATCGTTAACTTTCATGTTGATATAAGGAAATGAAAGCATAAAATCTAAATCAATGCAACAGGAAGCAAAATATATTGCCGTAGATGTGTGTGGTAATGATGTAGTGGTTAGCACACTGCATTACAAACCCGCCCACTCACAGCCAACACTAATGAAGAATATCTGAACTGGTGTGTGTAAACACCATTGGGGAGACAAAGGTAGCCAGGAGTGATGCTGGCCACCCACCCGTGACATGCCGGTAACGGTCTTAATAGGTACTCGCTAACAGCAATTGCCCCAAGAGTCTGTTAACGGCTATATGGGGGATCTTTGTATATACAGTATGTGGGTACTGCATATGGTGGATGGCTATCCACAGTTCGACCAAACACTAACATTAATAACGTAAACGCCCAACTTTACCTATCTGTACTCTTTGGTTTTATTCGGTAAAGTCACGTGACCAAATAAAACCAAAGAGTATGAATCCTTGCAGTCACAAAAGCTTCAAATCTAGAATTTACCTATCTGTGATGAACATGATGAACGCTTGAGAGAGAACGAGGCAATTCGGTGTTGATTCCCAGAATCGATTCCCAGAATCGACTTGGCCCCCACCGACACGACTTTGCCATTTATTTTGAAATGACCACATTTTCCCATTCTCCCCATATACGCTATTACAATAAACAAGTCGCAGGGACAGACGTTCGATTACGTTGGTAAAGACGAAGAACATTTCTATCTTCGAATGCTGCTGTTGCATGTTCGAGGTGCGACCAGCTTTGAGTTGCTGCGGACCGTCGACAGAGTGGTGTGCGAGAGCTTTAAGGCAGCAGCTTCAACGCGAGGTCTTCTTGATTCGGACGACGAATGGGATCGCTGCTTGACGGATGCCGGAACCTACATGATGCCGAAGCAGTTGCGCGAGATGTTTGCTTTAATCTGCTGCTTCTCTCAGCCCGCATCACCTCTCAAGATGTGGGAGGACCACAAATTGGACTTAACTCTCGACTACATGCGTAGAGATGCCGACGACACCGCGATCAACAAAGCACTTCACGACATCAACAGCGTTCTGCAGCAGCACGGATTCTCTTGCAAAGCAACTGGCTTGTCAACACCAAAGGGAAACCCACCGGAAGAAGACGTGATGCCCAAGTTGAGGAAGCAAACGAGGGCGCACAACGTCTCACGATGCTCAACGAGAAGCAGCTCGACGCGTTCAAAAAGATCATCATGTCTGTCGATGACGAGAATGTGACGCACCGATGCTTCTATCTCGACGGTCCCGGAGGTTCGGGCAAGACCTTCCTCTACACAACTCTCATGGCGTACATCCGGGGTCAAGAACAAATTGTACTGCCATGTGCAACGACAGGCATCGCCGGAACAATGCTCGAAGGAAGATGTACTGTTCACAGCGGATTAAAGTTTCCAGTTCCCTTGCTCAACACTTCAGTCTCTTCCATGTGGCCTGCATCGCTACAAGCCAAAGTTCTGCACCGAAGAACAGACTTCACTGCATCGACAAGCTCTTGCGCGAGGTGATGGGCAACGAGAAACCATTCGGCGGCAAAGTCTTCGTTGTAGGCGGCGACTTCAGACAGACTCTTCCCATTGTGCCACGAGGAATGCGAACGGAGATCGTTGAGTGCTGTATCAAGACATTCCCAGTTGTGGAAAAACTTCACGCAGCTTATGCTTATGACAAACATGCACAGCGAGGGACAAAATGAGCACAACGAATGGCTGCTTAAAGTTAGAACAGGCAGCTTGCCCCCAGTGCCGGGAATCTTCGAAGAGAGCACAATTCAAATCCCGGAGCAGATGATGGCAATGGAGGATCCCTTCGAATCCATCTTCGGCAGCATTGGAGATATGTCTATAGACGACCTTTCGAAGCGAGTCATTGTCGCACCGACCAATGCACAGACACTCGAAATGAACCGCAAAATCATCGGACAGATGCCTGGCGAGCCCGTCATCTACTACAGCGCCGATTCAGTCGAGAGCGAAGATCCCAGCAACACAATACATTTTCCAGTCGAGTTTCTCAATGACCAGACGCCATCGAGAATGCCACCACACATCCTGCTGCTGAAGAAGGGTGTCATCATCATGCTTCTGCGGAATCTCGACCCAAAGAAAGGACTTTGCAACGGCACGCGACTGATTGTCGAGGAGCTCGGTGTTGATTCCCAGAATCGACTTGGCCCCCACCGACACGACTTTGCCATTTGTTTTGTGATGAAGACAATTTCCCATTATCCCTCCATACGCTATCACAATCAACAAGTCGAAGGGACAGACGTTTGATTGCGTTGGAATCGATCTGCAGACGGCGGTCTTCTCGCATGGCCAGCTCTATGTCGCCTTATCTCGATCCCGCAATCCCAACCCGGTTAAAGTCCGCATCGAACCGAACCCCCAGCAAGGACATCTACTTAACGACGAAAGAAAATTCACACGACATGTCGTTTTCAATTAAGTCTTCCAGATGTAAAATGATATAAGCTTTTAATGAAGAAATAAAATTATCTAATTCAAAACATACTAATATTCAAAGATGTTTCATTTTAAAACTTCTAAACGGAGCATCAGGTGCTTGCGTGAATGCGTCCTTCGTGTGCAAATTTTGTGACTTTCCTGGCCAAAGGCCGTATATGATTGTGAGGGGCGCCACAGGCGCCCCCGACCAACCTAGTAGTCATATAACGATCTTGGTCATGGCTGATGGAAAATAGAAAAAAATCCCTAACTTCCACCAATAGGTGGCACTCGTTCTTTACGTCTATACTTATTTCTAAAATTCACCTACCATGTCACCTCAGAAGGTTCCTACCAACAGCTGCAGTGTGTGGTTGAGTTTGTGTTAATGTTTCAATGGATCGTTTTGTGTTTTAAAAGATGTTGGAGAACCTTCTCTAGCATCCAGCAGCACAGATTGCAATCTACCAACAATGTCCAAGAAGTAAATTTTCATGAAAATTTGAAGCAGGAATATAGTTAATCAATTGAATTACGAACATTTCTCTTTCCTATGCAATACAAACTTGGGCATTATGCAGGTAATTTACAGCATATCTCCACAAACCATGCTTATTTCACAGATACATTTCCACCTGGGTGTTGCTGAAAGGGTTGTCAAAATTGGTTGTTAAACACATATCACCGCTGAGCAAGCAATGCTAAAAACAGCCATGTCTGGCCATGTTGGCTAGCTTTACGGACACTTGATTATTAGAAAAGAAAAACAACCTTTTCTCATGCTGAATTAATCAAGGAATATATTTTAAAGTCTATACATATGTGAAGCACAATCATGCAGCAAGTTCGAAATTTGCAGCTCAATTGTAACACAATTATGTGCAGGATCTATTAAATATCTGAAAACTCGATTGGTTTGCTTAAAGTGTGTCTGCTTCGGAAGATTAATAGTTCTGGATACAGCCACATTTGCCAATTTGATTTGTAACTTTGATCTTTACCTGTGTATGGATAGTTCAATGTTAATTTGCCATTTTATTGAGGGACTTCTGTGTGATCTGGGACTGTTTTGTTATTTGTGCTGCCTTGTTGAAGCTTCATAAATCGGACATATATAATTAATAAATGATGCATATTTAGTGACTTGCTTACCGTTTTCTATATTTTTTACTCCTATTGTTTTTTGTATTGTTGTTGTAACTTGCTGACCCACCTATGCTGGATGTCTGTGAAAAAGAGGGTCTTAGCTCATTGAATTCCTCTAGTCTAAATAATCTGATTCTGATTGCCTTTAATTAGATTAAAGACATTCATGGTCCAGCAGAGCTGTGTATCTGGATTCAAGGTGCATCTGCACTATGAAGTATGGTTGAGTTGAAGGAAAGTTAATGAGCACTTCATTGATTGCTTCCCCAGGTCAATGGATATATGCATAATAAACACATCGCAGCATTTGCTGAATTTCTGACAGATATTGAATGGGTATGTGTTTTGGCTTTTCTGACCAATGTGAGCAAGCACCTGAATCTTCTTGTGACTCTCCCAATCGCAAGATTATATATGTAGTGTCCTTATATCCAAATTAATTCCACTCTAAGAATGAAGCCGAAGACTCCCTGAACAAAATGAAGCATTTCGCAATGGAAAAGCTTGTCTATTTATATCAAAGTGTTTCGTAGCAGCAGATAAACCTGGTGCTATTTTGTGAATGGGAATATAATGCAATATAAAATTATATTTCACAAGTCAAAACAAATGTCTTACTCATCAGCGTACCTTATCCCAGACACCAACCAGGCTCTCAATGGTAGAGCGGTCAAGAGTAGTCCCAGCATCCTTGTGCATCCTGCTGGCACCTATACAAACCACATATATTAATTTATATTTGGAGACACTGAAGAAAGTACTAATTAATAATGTCATTATTCATAAAGCTATTTAGTTAAACCACTGCATGTGACGTCACAAAGATAACACATGAAACATGTTGTCAAACTTATGTAAAAACAATTGCTGCAAGGAGAAAACCTTAAACAAATGATCAATAAAACATCATGTATGAACTTCTAATAATGCATAGTGGGTGGGAGACGGTAACCTTCTTGTGGCCCTCCTATCACATCTTCGTGTTACCTGAGAAACAATTAATATCTTTTGATTTAAAGCTTTCGTGACTGCAAGGATTCATCTTCTTTGGTTCTTTCGGTAAAGTCACGTAGAATGAGAATAAAATAATAAATTAATAAAATAAAATAACGCAATAAAATTCTCACGACGTTTCGACCACAACACAAGTGGCCTTCTTCAGGTGAAAGGAACAGACCTGTCGGGACGACAGAGCTTCAATGAACGTTGTTAAGATTCGTAGCGTATTTTAAGCTGGTTTAGAGAAGTGAGGTACCTTGACAAAGGGGTTTACATATCAAACAGGAGAATTTAGCATTGAAATAGCTGAGTGATTAGCTTGTGACTGGTCATAGAAATAGCTATGTTAAAGTTAAAGCTTACACATCCACAGAGGCACCTAGTACAAATCAAACAGGATAATTTAGCATTGAAATAGCTGAGTGATTAGCTTGTGACTGGTCACAGAAATGGCTATGTTAAAGTCAAAGCCTACACATCCACAGAGGCACCTAGTACAAATCAAACAATAGAATTGAGCATTCAAATAACTGAGTGATTAGCTTGTGACTGGTCATAGAAATAGCTATGTTAAAGTCAAAGCCTACACATCCACAGAGGCACCTAGTATAAATCAAACAGGAGAATTTAGCATTGAAATAACTGAGGGATTAGCTTGTGACTAGACATAGAAATAGCTATGTTAAAGTCAAAGCCTACACATCTACAGAGGCACCTAGTATATGGACGCCAAAGGGGCTGCAACAACTCGACTATCATATAGTAAATCGATGTGAAAAAAAACCTAAGTCTAAATTACATCAATATAATAAATGTACTCACTATATTCTTCAATAAGCTGAGCTATTAACAGTAACTGGGTATACACTACGCTATATAATGAATACCATATAGTAAACCAAAAAAAAACTAAAATATAAACTGACCTTCAGACCGCAGCTCTTTCGCTGGGATTGACTCTTAATACCTCTCACACCACGGTTCATAGTATGGTTTACAACATGGAGTATAACAGCGCCTCGCAGCTGTCTCTCTCCCCCTCCTCCGTTCCGACCATGGATGAACTCGTCCGTCTGAACGGGGCTCGTAGCTATCCGTGGTGCTGAAGTTGAGGGTAAGAATCCACCCATTTTTTCGACATATAGCATTGTGATAAATAACAACTTAGTGTTGGTAGCTTAGCTGATTGGAGAATATATAAAGTTTATTGATAACATTGAGGTCGTTTATATTTTAGTTTTTATTGGTTTACTATATGGTATTCATTATATAGTGTAGTGAATACCCAGTTACTGTTAATAGCTCAGCTTATTGAAGAATATATTGAGTACATTTATTGTATTGATGTAATTTAGACTGAGGTTTTTTTCACATTGGTTTACTATATGATAGTCGAGTTGTTGCAGCCCCTTTGGCGTCCATGTACTAGGTGCCTCTGTAGATGTGTAGGCTTTGACTTTAACATAGCTATTTCTATCACCAGTCACAAGCTAATCCCTCAATTATTTCAATGCTAAATTCTCCTGTTTGATTTGTACTAGGTGCCTCTGTGGATGTGTAGGCTTTGACTTTAACATAGCCATCTCTGTGACCAGTCACAAGCTAATCACTCAGCTATTTCAATGCTAAATTATCCTGTTTGATTTGTACTAGGTGCCTCTGTGGATGTGTAAGCTTTAACTTTAACATAGCGATTTCTATGACCAGTCACAAGCTAATCACTCAGCTATTTCAATGCTAAATTCTCCTGTTTGATATGTAAACCCCTTTGTCAAGGTGCCTCACTTCTCTAAACCAGCTTAAAAGATGCTACGAATCTTAACAACGTTCATTGAAGCTCTGTCGTCCCGACAGGTCTGTTCCTTTCACCTGAAGAAGGCCACTTGTGTTGTGGTCCAAACGTCGTGAGAATTTTATTGTGTTATTTTATTATTTTATTCTCATTCTACGTGACTTTACCGAAAGAACCAAAGAAGACAACTAATATCGTCGTCTAGGCGAAATTGACATCATTAGGTCATATCCAGATGTAGGTCAGTCAAGCTACACGCTGAGAAAAAGGCCGTTTGAAGAGCCAAAAACCCATTGGATGAGGTATTCGAGTATACCAACGAACCACTGGAGGATTAATCATCGAAATACCTAAATGTGATTTCCTGGCCAAAAGCAACACTAAAAAACATAGACATGGTCGCCTTACAGGAGATGCACTTTGCAGAGAGTACACAGATGGAAAGCTGCTGCCATCTACTACCACAAACATGGCCTCGCCACCTTCATCAGGCAAGGCCTCTATATTCTCAAGAACACCACCACAAATGACGGCACATCGACTATAATCGCCATAGTTGGTCATGTGACGGTAACTAATTTATGTAAACTCCCAAATATTGATTGGCCATCGCCAACTCTGCCAGCAGGCACTCACCCGGCTATAAATATGGGTGACTTCAATAGTGGCCACACACAATGGGTTACTCAGAATTACGAAGCCAGAGAGCAATTTGAGAAAGCCATCAGCAAAAGACATTCCTTATATACATCCCTAAACAGACAGAAATTTTTCACTCAGACATGCCTTCATCTCAAATTACAAGAATGGACAGCCACTAATTTATTCATGAACCATTATAGGCAATACCAACCATAATTTAAGTTTTTTGGGGTTATATTGTGTAAATAAAAATGTCGTTAAACCCGCCACCACCCGACAGAGTCAATTAGTAAGGATTGTCACATGAACGACCATGCCAACTTCTTCTTCAGCACACCAGTGTGTTGGAGAGTAAACCCATAACAGTTTCAATCTGAGCACGATGTTTCGCTGGCGATTACAATGAACTTCATCAGGCAATAGCCATAATTGTGAAAGAAAGTCCTCCTGTTTTGGTCTTATATAGAGGGGTAAAGGTGATGTCATCACTGTGTGCCAATTAGGAGATTTCCAAAGAGGCAACACAGACCAGCAATCACACCCATTGGAATACTGATATCGGTCATACCACAAACCTACAGCCATGTTGGAACTTTTGGAAAGCCAATTGGTGACAAAAAAAAACTTAAAGCCCAATTGAAGAACCTGGAACCAAAACCTGAAAACTTCATGGTGACATCCTTGGGAATCCCCCCCCCCCACCTCCCCCTGAAGTTGAGGGGCTCCCTATAAATATTGTAGTGGGATGTTGTGCCACGTTGAATTGTCAAGGAGGCATTTCGGGTTTTTTTCTCTCTTCTTATTTGCACTTTTCTCCTTTTTCCCCTCTTCACCTTCCCCAGTTGCCCTTGCGCAGTATCGGCTATCAGGGAAAGATGCATATGTTTTATGTTGTCTTGTGCCATTTCCTCTTTCTTGATTCTTATGCAATTTTTTGCAGGGGGCATTACACTCCATGGGGGTTATCAGGGCAGCATAGGTAGACTAAGCAGCGGACGGCTCGATCTCAAGTGGAGAGGAGTTATGTAGACGTCGTGCGGAGGCCACACTTAGGAAATGTAGGGGTCATGCATGGGACGCATAACCATGCCCAAGGAAAATAATTAAAGAAAGGTGCCAGGAAGGCATGAAAAACAAAATATGAGATTGGGGAAAAACCCAAAAGAGACATCTTGGCGGAAAGGGGCTCTGGGCTTTGGGGAAAGAAAAGGCTTGGAATCAACGACCCCTATTACTGAATGTGATGCTTTCCTTGGTGACAAATATCACACACCTGTATCTGAACTTGGCCATGCTTCAGCTGCGTCGCTGGGTCCTGATGTTGCAGGTTCACAGTCAAACATCTTCTCAATCTTCATGACGTCCCCATCACTCAGGGTGTGGCAGCCACCAAAGCGACGCATCCTTCTCATGTTCTTGGGAATCATGGTCGGGCTCTGCTCGTCTTTAGAGCCAGCGATCCTGGGGGGACATACAGAACCATTAACACTGATGCAATGCAATTACAGCACGGAAATACAGACTCAGAGTATTTTATAGCACGTTTTCTCAACAGAGTGTGTATGTAATACAAACATGAAACATCCCTCTTCCTAGCCACGTTTTATCTCATAGTAATTTACAAATATACATCTCACCATCTGTTTATTAATGCTACTTTATGAAATTACAAATATGTATACAGTCGACCCTTCCACATCACGGGGGTTAGGGGTGCAGGCCCCCCACGATCTGGAAAAAACGCATAAAATGTTTTGGTTCCCTTAATGAGCGAAGCGAGCACCTCCAGCCAGGGGGTTCGGGGGGGGGGGGCAGTGTGAGCCTTTGCGCATCGTCTGCTGGTTTTCGCGTTCTTTTCTCAAACTGTAACTTATTACAAAATTTTAATAATAAAAAAGATAAAACACATTCATATTATACAGTACTGTACATATATTTTATGCATTTACTAAACTTTTTGTGTGTCATCTGCTGGCCTTCGCGTGTCATCTGCTGATTTCGCAAAACTCCCAAAAACTCCCAAAAAATTCCCATGTAATATATTATGCCGACCCCGCGATATATCGAAACCGCGATGGAGAAAGCCGCGATGCAGAAGGGTGGACTGTACATATAAAAAACTAACATGTTAAGAAATGGCCTACTTAAGAGTTAGCCTTCTTGATGTGAGATTTAAAATGGTCACTGCCAAAAACGTCATGAAATTTATATATTTTATTTTAAGGCAGTGTTATCAACGAAATTAATTGGAGGGGTTTTTGGTTAACTGCATATGCAGCACTGCCCACGCAGCATCACCAAAGAATTTGTTTAGTCTTGGGAGTTGACTGGTGTCCATAAAACACTGGGAAAAATGAAGATAGTTAATATACTTATAATTCATATTCACGATGTCAGAGTCTTGGATGAAATATGCAGCATGGCTGCAAATAGACTGTACAATCTACAAGCCTGTGCTCGTATCTTTAGCCAAATAAATGAAGTAGAACGTTGTATAGCCTGGATTGTTAAGATTTTTTATTCAAAATAAAATGCTTTACATGTGTAGTGGCATAGCGCTGACTGTTGGACAGCTGCAGCAACTGCAGGTGGGCACTTAGCGCACATGCCGCTGAGCATATATGCGGGTGTGCTGGCTGGGCGGAGGAACTGGGGTAAGGGGCATGGTAGATCTCGTGTGGAAGCCCCTGGAGCCCTCTGGAGGATTCGAGAAGGGAGGCGCGGCTAGGGCGGAGCCAAGCCACGCCGAGGGGAATATAAGCAGCGGAGAGCGAGAGCTCCGGGCTGCCGGTTCTGGGATTAGATTCGTCTCGTCGTCGCCGCCCTCGACGCTGCCGCCTTCGCCCGGTTATTGCGCGGCAGGACGATAGTTAGTTGTCCCGGTCGACACCGTCGGTGCAACGCGGACAGGGTCGTGTCTGGGATAAGTCGTGCGGCAGCGGGGTCGTGTGTGGGAGAGAGAGGGGGCCCGAGTGGTGGCGTGAGCTCGGCAACAACAATAAATAGGCAGATCGGTGCCTCCTGCGACCACCTCGTCTCCGGCTGACTGTGTGACGCACGCCACCCGCACGCACAGACGACACAACATATGCAACAAACCTGAATTTGTTTTTTAGCTTTATACTGTATGTACATACGTATGACAAAGTGATAATATTTTAGTAATTCAGTAATTGAATGTCTACTGAATAGTTATTGACATGTATATGAGTTAGATGTAACATACATGCTGTAGTGGGTGATGGAGCTGTAATCGTATGGAGTTGTTAGATTGTGTCCATGTGATGTTTTTTTCTCAATAGCGTCCTTCCAATCTGAAAAAAGAAAACAACTTTATACATCATGGGATATCCTTTCCCAGTACCAAAATATGATAATAGGTTTTTACCCTTTTTTCTGGCAACAAAACAGGTGTTAAGATGTAAAAACACCAAACTGAAACATTTTACAAGGTTTTAGTTTGGTGATAGTGCATTGTTTTTGGGCTGTACGCCTTTTGGCGTCCTCTGGTCTAACACCGTTTGAGACGAGGCTCAAAATAAAGCTGTCTATGGTGTGGACCAATCAGTTTCAAGGACAATACATATATTGATTTGAAGCTTTCGTGACTGCAGAAATCTATACTCTTTGGTTATTTCGGTAAAGTCACGTATATTTATTTTATGCCTCTTCTTTGGTCCTTTCGGTAAAGTCACGTAGAATGAGAATAAAATAATAAATTAATAAAATAAAATAACACAATAAAATTCTCACGACGTTTCGGCCACAACACAAGTGGCCTTCTTCAGATGAAAGGAACAGACCTGTCGGGACGACAGAGCTTCAATGAACGCTGTTAAGATTTGTAGCGTCTTTTAAGCTGGTTTAGAGAGGTGAGGCACCTTGACAAAGGGGTTTACATATCAAACAGGAGAATTTAGCATTGAAATAGCTGAGTGATTAGCTTGTTACTGGTCACAGAAATGGCTATGTTAAAGTCAAAGCCTACACATCCAGAGGCACCTAGCACAAATCAAACAGGAGAATTTAGCATTGAAATAGCTGAGTGATTAGCTTGTGACTGGTCACAGAAATGGCTATGTTAAAGTCAAAGCCTACACATCCACAGAGGCACCTAGTACAAATCAAACAAGAGAATTTAGCATTGAAATAACTGAGGGATTAGCTTGTGACTGGTCATAGAAATAGCTATGTTAAAGTCAAGCCTACACATCCACAGAGGCACCTAGTACAAATCAAACAGGAGAATTTAGCATTGAAATAGCTGAGTGATTAGCTTGTGACTGGTCACAGAAATGGCTATGTTAAAGTCAAAGCCTACACATCCACAGAGGCACCTAGTATAAATCAAACAGGAGAATTTAGCATTGAAATAACTGAGGGATTAGCTTGTGATTGGTCAGAGAAATAGCTATGTTAAAGTCAAAGCCTACACATCTACAGAGGCACCTAGTACATGGACGACAAAGGGGCTGCAACAACTCGACTATCATATAGTAAACCGATGTGAAAATAAGCCAAGTCTAAATTACATCAATATAATAAATGTACTCAATATATTCTTCAATAAGCTGAGCTATTAACACTAACTGGGTATACACTACAATATATAATGAATACCATATAGTAAACCAATAAAAACTAAAATATAAACTACCTCAATGTTATCAATAAACTCTATATATTCTCCAATCAGCCAAGCTACCAACAATAAGTCGTTATATATCACAATGCTATATGGCGAAAAAATGGGTGGATTCTTACCCTCAACTTCAGCACCACGGATAGCTACGAGCCCCGTTCAGATGGACGAGTTCATCCATGGTCGGAACAGAGGAGGGGGAGAGAGACAGCTGCGAGGCGCTGTTATACTCCATGTTCTTTGGTTCTATTCGGTAAAGTCACGTAGGTAAAAAATAAAAAACAAAAACCATGACGTTTCGGCCACAACACAAGCGGCCTTCATCAGGTGAAGGGACCAGGCTGTCTCGAGGACAGCGCTGGAGTGAAACAGAGCCACGCTCAGACCGTGACCTTTAAGCTGTGTGCGAGGAAACAAGGTGCCTTGACACAGCTTAAAGGTCGCGGTCTGAGCGTGGCATTGTTTTACTCCAGCGCTGTCCTCGAGACAGCCTGGTCCCTTCACCTGATGAAGGCCGCTTGTGTTGTGGCCGAAACGTCGTGATTTTAGTTGTTTTATTTTTTACCTATGTGACTTTACCGAATAGAACCAAACAGTATGGATCCTTGCAGTCATGAAAGCTTTACATCTAGAATACTCCATGTTGTAAACCATACCATTAACCGTGGTGTGAGAGGTGCATTTCCGACCAGGAACACATTACCAGTGAATTCAAGCACGTACACCAGGCTCTCAGGGCTAATGGTTACTCCGACTACACAATCCGCAAAGCCATCACTCCAGTCATGAAGAAGGATCCTCTTGTGGAGCCACCCACAACCATCAACTTACCCTACATCGCAGGGGTCACTAAAAAGATCTCCAAAATCCTGAATAAACACAAGATCCAGGTCCAATTCAACACAGTACATAAAATCCGTGATCTGGTTCCATCTGTAAAAGATGCTGTTCCAGACATACAGTACCAGGGCGTTTACAAACTAAAGTGCCTCTGTGGTAGTAGCTACATTGGAGAAACCAAACGACATATCTCGGACCACACCCGCGAACATAAAGCAGACGTGAAACACGGTAGAACGAACTCCTCTGCCGTGGCAGATCACTGTTATAATTCAGTGGGCTCACATGACATTGACTTCTCCAAGACGGAGGTTCTCTGCAAACCAACCGGCTACCATGAGAGATTCGTTCATGAGGCCATTCACATATACAAGCACAGAGACAATTTCAACCGAGAAGATGGATTCTGGCTTAGTAACCATTGGAAAGATGTTTTAAACAATTTCGGTTCTTAATTAATTGTATTTTACGATGACCTTCAGACCGCAGCTCTTTCGCTGGCATTGACTCTTAACACCTCTCACACCACAGTTAATGGTATGGTTTACAACATGGAGTATAACAGCACCTCGCAGCTGTCTCTCTCCCCCTCCTCCGTTCCGACCATGGATGAACTCGTCCGTCTGAATGGGGCTCGTAGCTATCCGTGGTGCTGAAGTTGAGGGTAAGAATCCACCCATTTTTTCGCCATATAGCATTGTGATATATAACGACTTATTGTTGGTAGCTTGGCTGATTGGAGAATATATAGAGTTTATTAATAACATTGAGGTAGTTTATATTTTTAGTTTTTAATTAGCAATTATCCTCAGTTTATTATGACTAAATTATCCTGTTTGATTTGTAGTAGGTGCCTCTGTGGATGTGTAAGCTTTGACTTTAACATAGCTATTTCTATGACCAGTCACAAGCTAATCACTCAGCTATTTCAATGCTAAATTCTCCTGTTTTATATGTAAACCCCTTTGTCAAGGTGCCTCACCTCTCTAAACCAGCTTAAAAGACGCTACGAATCTTAACGTTCATTGAACCTCTGTCATCCCAACAGGTCTGTTCATTTCACCTGAAGAAGGCCACTTGTGTTGTGGCCGAAACGTCGTGAGAATTTTATTGTTATTTTATTTTATTAATTTATTTTATTCTCATTCTACGTGACTTTACCGAAAGAACCAAAGAAGTTGAATCCTTGCAGTCACGAAAGCTTTACATCGATTTTTTATACCTACGTGACTTTACCGAAAGAACCAAAGACAATGCATATATTATCAGAGTATGTTTTTTGTTTGCATTCTGACCACAAGCATTGTGGTTAATGCGTACATGATTCGTTGTAAAAGGTTTCAGTTTGGTGTTTTAACATCTTAACACCTATTCTTGGTTCTTTCGGTAAAGTCATGTTTTTTTGTTATTTTATTGTTTCCCTTCTACGTGACTTTACCGAAAGAACCAAGAATATGAATCCCTGCAGTCACGAAAGCTTTAAATGAAAATCTTAACACCTGTTTTGTTGCCAGAAAAGCGGGGAAAAAACTATTATCAACTTTATACACTGGCAGATATAACCAAATAAAGTAAGGGCCTGCATTACCAGTGGTGCAAGAGCACACAATCATATCTCACCACATCTGCTCGTGACAGTGCCATACAAAAGATGCTTTAGTTTCGTTATATATATTATTGCATGATTTTGTATTCTAAGGCTGTGGGAATGATAAACGTGATGATTTTATATATAAAGCTTTTTTATGGGAAAGCTGTATCATGAGCTCTGTGATGCACATGCGAATAAAATGCTTGTTTAGGTATAGGAATGACCACTGATTCTGGCTGCCTGATAAAAAAAAACAAGAATGTATTGAACCAACAATAGACTTGGTCATCTTTGTCAAAAGATTTTCCAAAATTAAAGACAAACGTAACACAAATCGTCCTTTTATATGATAATCCACAACATGCATGTTTCTGCAAGAATCCAGATTCAAGTTTAACTCACGCCAATACTGAGGAGTCCTAGGATCATAAAACGCCCACCGGTGTGCTCCATGCCAATGGATTCGCCGCGTACCATACAGCAGTAACAGGCACCAACAATATGACAGTATCATAACAGTGCCTGTCCTAAAATATGTTGCATAGAGGTGAAAGCTCACTGGCAGGAGGAAAAGGGACAGATCAAGATGCAAAGAGTCATCAGGAGAGAGTGACTGGTTAGCAAACCAACATTTTACCTTCTGTTTCCTTCAGGTTTTAAATCATTGCTATATATCTTGTTCTTGATAGTAGTTAGCAGCAGAACACCGTGCTCCAAGACATATATCACATGGATCTACTTTTGATCTACTTCATGGGGAACCATATAGACCTCTATCTGGCAGGCTATTAGCACACTCCTCAGATTCACACAACCACATTACACTCACCTTCCTTGATGTTGTCGCTCAGCACCCAGACGTGGTCGTCGCGGTCGCTGCGGCAGTGCTCATGGTGGAAGCCGAGCGCGTGCATCAACTCATGCAGAACCGTGCCCTTGGTCACCTTCCCAGGCACAAGGGACAGCGCCTGGTCCCCACCCTGATGGCCGAGGAACGACCAATTCCTGCAAAAACAGCATATCAGCACCATCCTTCGTATACTTAGCACTCAAAAGAGAAAAAGTCGATGCTTCCTCCAAAGAAATCACCTTTATTTAAGCCCTATCTCATTCACATTAACATTACACCTCTCTATATCATCCATATCCACACCCAGCCCAATAACAATGGTATACTCCTTGCATGCCCCTGCCATCTAAATCATTATATTTTGTCACCATTTTTTAAACTGTCATGTGCCTTGAGTAAATGGACTCCATAAATATAAAATTGGATTAAATAACACAACCATGCTAATACCACATACACACACACTGCAAACTATTACACCAATGCACTATGATCAACATTACACATGAACACCAAAAGTACACAACCCAAATGTCAACATGCACAAATCACATGTAAAACATTCATCAAAATAGAAATGGCCAAATATCACAGTGCAGAAGCCTCCTGAATGTCTTAAAACTCTGGGAGAATCCTGTATAAATGTATCTGATCACCACAGAAATCATGTGATCAATAATCATACCTCAATCATTATCACCTACTGTCATTATAATATTACCAATCTCACTATCAAATATCTTTAATCTCCCTTATCCAGTCATGTCTTCAAAAAGTCACTCTCACATCTGTTCAACCATGTTACCATAGTCTGGCAAACACGCCCATTTTAAATACATGTTCTCACTGACCAGTCCTCCAAGAGTGCACACATCAAAGTTATAAATCATCTCACCTACAGGATATCAACAATATCCACGCTATCCTTAGTAAAACTGTTTTATTTGGCATTATCTTTCACACTAATATATACATCAAACATTAACTAGAAGCACACCAAATTCCACAGTTGTAATTGGTTCTGAACAAAATAAAATCGGCTTTAAATATTTGGCTAAAGCAGAAGAGTAAACAAAAATTGGTTACATTTTGATTTAAAGCTTTCGTGACTGCAGGGATTCATATTCTTGGTTCTTTCAGTAAAGTCACATAGAAGGGAAACAATAAAATCATAAAAATAAAAAAAATAAAAAACGACATGTCTCGGACCGCATTCGTGAACACAAAGCAGACCTAAAACACGGTAGGACCAACACCTCGGCCGTGGCAGATCACTGTTATAATTCAGTAGGCCGTGGCAGATCACTGTTATAATTCAGTAGGCTCACATGACATTGACTTCTCCAAGACAGAGGTTCTCTGCAAGCCATCTGGCTACCATGAGAGATTCTTTCATGAGGCTATCCACATATACAAACACAAAGACAATTTCAACCGAGAAGATGGATTCTGGCTTAGCAATCATTGGAAGGATTTGATAAACCATTTCGGGTCTTAACTGATTGTTCACGCTTACGGTAGCTTTCAGACCGCATCCATTGTTTTCGTCTCCCCCCTCCTCTTTTCCGAACATAGATGGACTCGTCCATCTGAATAACTGGCAAATCGCTCTCCGTAGTGCTAACGTAAAAAAACGCCACTTTTTTCAAATTTTCTTGCTGTGGTTTTCACACCTGATGATGATTGCTTGTGTTGCAGTAGAAACGTCGTGATAATTTTATTGTTTTATATTTTTATTTTATTGTTTCCTTTCTACGTGACTTTACCGAAAGAACCAAGAATATAAAAATTGCTTAATCGGGTAACATTTTAAAGGTCTGTAAAAATAACTTAAACCTATTTTACATCACACGGTGGAGACGCCACTTTGATATGATGCTTACGAGACACAACCAAGAGAGTTATCGACAGGTTTAATCAATATTTATTTGTTATTGAAAAGCCTACGAACAACTAGGCGAATTATATGTTTATTCAAAATCATATCACTGTACTTACGTATGTGCAAGGAAAAAGAGCCATTACTCAAAACGTAACCTATACATATGTCTGATTATAAGGTAGATGCATGTGTTTTATTGTAATGTTCTGCCTGTGCAACACTACCAAAGCAGCATCACCAAATAATTAGATTACTATATATAGATAGCAGAGATGTCAGGTATTGATGCAAACCCTAGACCCATGAACGATACTTCCCAACCATCATTAGTGTGGAGTGCCATGGATTTGAACAACATGCAAGGATTTGGCATTTTACACGTTAATATCAGAGGCCTAATGGCTAAATTTGAACATTTCAAAACTGAGCTTAATCATTACTGCCCTGATATTTTATACCTGTCTCAAAAATGGTTAACCCACATATAACCAATAACCAAATTGGTGGAATTGATCCTGATAGTTCCCTTCTGAAGCCTGACTAGTGTGTCTTTAGAGTATCTGTGTCTCTGTACTAGCTGTATCTGTAGTGTCCATGTCTCTAGCGCCAGTGTCTCAGCAGAGGCTGACTCTTAGGAGTGTTTGTCTCTTTAGGTAGTGTCTACATTTCTGTAAGGTGTGTTTCTGTAACGTCGGTGCCTCTATTCGATGTATCTCTGTAATGGTTGCTTCCTCTGTAGTGCTTGCATCTCTGTAGTGTCTGTATCTGTCTTTGTACTGTACATTTTCTGCAGTATCTGTATGTCTGTTGTAGTATCGGTGTCTGTTCCAGTGGCTTTAGCTCTGGAATGTATGTCGTATCTGTGTCTCTGTAATGTGTGAGTGGTATATAGGAGGTTAGTCCACTAGCGACCCAAGTTCAATTCCTGCTCATGGCCAACATCAGTGATTAATATCTGAACCGACCATGGGCTTCCCCCTCTGACTCTGAGCCTGGCTAACTGCATGTGGATACTCAGTCAGCAGGTAACTACAGTCAGTCGAGCAGGCCACTTCAATCCCGGGTGAAAATTCTGGAAAACAGACTGTAGATGTTGGGCTACATTACTACCACCAGCATTAAATAATGAAGACATTTCAAGCAAACAACTAGCATTGTATTTAATTGATGTCACAAAATGAAGGTTTTTTACACCATTAACATGGCTGAATGCATCTTATTTTAAGGATTTTGCTTCCTATACCCACACACTGTGCCTCGACGAATATGGCGATGTAATTTGTGGAGAAAGTTGGACTATGGCCACCAGAGCAAAGCCATGCACCGCACACACTATCCACGCAGACTTGATCATAGACTACAGAGCAGTGTATTTAATATATTGTCGATTCAGTTGGCACAAGCAGTTGATAATAGACAACATATTAAAATACTTTACAGCATATTGACATGTTTGAAAATCAACAATATATTGCAATTCAGCATGTTTATAATACTATGTTTGATAATCGACAATATTTACATACAGCTTGTTAGAAATGTTTGATGATTGAATCAGAATCTTTATTTAGACTGGAGGAATCCGATGGGCTATGAAGCTCTTTTTCACAGATGCCAGCAAGTTACAGCAAAATAAAGCGATAGAAGCATCAATTATAGAAAAAGGTAAGCAGGTCACAAAACATATATGTCTAATTTATCAAGCTTGGGAAAGTAAGCAAAAACAACATCAAACAGAGCCAGACCACACCAATATAACACACAGTCCCTCAAAAAAAATACACATTAACAATTAACTATCGAAACACCGGTTAGGATCAAAGTTACAAATGTGACTGTATCCAGCACTAATCTTCTGCTTCAGCATATTTGTGATGGAAGATTTGCGATGTTAAGGGAGGAAACAAGCTTGTTCCTACTTAATGGTAGGTTTATTTGAACAGTAAGAGACAGAATAACAACAAAAAATCCAGAAAAACGCATGTCAAAAATGTCTCAAGGCAGCTGGGACCATAGTCACCAAGAATACAATTGGTAACACACTACGCCGTGAAGGACTGAAATCCTGCAGCGCCCGCAAGGTCCCCCTGCTCAAGAAAGCACATATACATGCCCATCTGAGGTTTGCCAATGAACATCTGAATGATTCAGAGGACAACTGGGTGAACGTGTTGTGGTCAGATGAGACCAAAATGGAGCTCTTTGGCATCAACGCAACTCGCCGTGTTTGGAGGAGGAGGAATGCTGCCTATGACCCCAAGAACACCATCCCCACCGTCAAACATGGAGGTGGAAACATTATGGTTTGGGGGTGTTTTTCTGCTAAGGGGACAGGACAACTTCACCGCATCAAAGGGACGATGGACGGGGCCATGTACCGTCAAATCTTGGGTGAGAACCTCCTTCCCTCAGCCAGGGCATTGAAAATGGGTCGTGGATGGGTATTCCAGCATGACAATGACCCAAAACACATGGCTAAGGCAACAAAGGAGTGGCTCAAGAAGAAGCACATTAAGGTCCTGGAGTGGCCTAGCCAGTCTCCAGACCTTAATCCCATAGAAAATCTGTGGAGGGAGCTGAAGGTTCGAGTTGCCAAACGTCAGCCTCGAAACCTTAATGACTTGGAGAAGATCTGCAAAGAGGAGTGGGACAAAATCCCTCCTGAGATGTGTGAAAACCTGGTGGGCAACTACAAGAAACGTCTGACCTCTGTGATTGCCAACAAGGGTTTTGCCACCAAATACTAAGTCATGTTTTGTAGAGGGGTCAAATACTTATTTCCCTCATTAAAATGCAAATCAATTCATAACATTTTTGACATGTGTTTTTCTGGGTTTTATTGTTGTTATTCTGTCTCTCACTGTTCAAATAAACCTACCATTAAAATTATCTAACCTATATAAAAGTCTCTGCGCGTGTGCGTCTGCGAGGGATTTGGCTCTCGAACGGTTGGGTTTACGCAGAAAAAAAGTTGACAGGCAGCACGCCCTAAGCCCCGCGGTGGGAATAGGCTATTCCGTTTTCCCGTCCGTAAACTTTAAATTCGTTTAATTAGCCATTTAGTGTGATTTCGCTTGATTTATTTATTTATTGCGCGCATTGGGCCGTACCAACACCTCGGGATAGAGTCATAATGTTGGGTGACTTCAATGCCCAAGTTGGTCATGATGCTGGCACCTGGTCTGGAGTGATTGGAGGGCATGGGCCAGATCAGCTCAATAACAACGGTAGGAGGCTGCTAGATTTTTGTGCAGCCTATGGGCTTGTAATTACCAATACGCTGTTCCGGCATCGGCGCATCCACACAACATCATGGATACATGCCGGGTCCAAGCAAGAACATCTGCTGGACTACAAAGTGACGGACCAGCGGATGCGAGCCCATGTCCTTGACACCAGGACCTACCGTGGAGCTGATCTGCCCTCTGACCATTGAATAGTCATCTGTAAGATAAGCCTGCCATTCTTCCACTCCGGTGGAGGGTGTACACCCAGGACCCCATTCCAACCTAAAGTGCCGTGGTCTCAGTTATCTGATGAAAGTTGCAAGCGAGAATTTCATCATCGCTTGCGGCTGGGATTGGCATCGTCCCCCACTCCTCCTGATGTCGAGGGTAAATGGGTGAGGTTTAGGACTGTGACTCATGCAGCTGCAATGGCTGCTTTGGGTACACGGTCCAGACCTCCCCAGAGACCCTGGCTGACAGAGGAGGTGTTCAGGATGATTGAGAAAAAGCGACAGGCCCACTGTCATCGGCTACAGAATCCCACGTCAGAGAATGAGGAGGCTTACCGCAGCCTTCGCTCGGAGGTTTGGAGAGCCGTGAGGTGCTGCAAGGATGGGTGGTGGTCATGGGTTTCTGAGGAGATGGAGTCTGCCTCAGTGGCCCGCGATCACCAATCTCTATTTAACTCCAAAAAAGTAACCTGCAGCGCCACACCTATTACCATCATGAGGGGAAAAAACGGTGATCCAATCTCCGACCCCCAGGAACAGTTTTGCAGATTTGCTGAGCATATCTGTGAGGTCCTGGGGGAGGGAAAATCCCTCAGCCAGGAAAACATCGTGGCACAAAGTGAGGATGACCCTGCTGAGGCTGCGGTGCCTCAAATATTGGAAGAGGTCACCCCCTGTGAGTGGCTGGCTGAAGTACCATCTGTTGAGGAAGTACTGAAGGCGATCCGGAGTCTGAGACCAGGAAAGGCAGCGGGCAGAGATGATCTCCCAAGCGAAATGCTGAGGGAGGGTGGCGTTTATGCACAGACTGCCCTATATGACATCATAACAACAGTCTGGACCACTGGACGGGTTCCGCAGGATTGGAAGGATGCCCTGGTGGTCCCCCTCTTTAAGAAGGGGGACCGCACAGACTGTAACAACTACAGGGGCATCTCACTCCTCAATGTGCCGGGAAAGGTCCTGGCAAGGATTATTCAACATCGCCTCGCCAGCACGCTGAGGAGAGGCTTGCGGAGCCCCAATGCGGTTTCAAGAAAGGGCGGTCCTGCACAGATGCCATATTTTCTGTCCGTCTGCTCCAGCAGAGGTGTAGGGAATTCCAATAAGACTTACATCTGCTTTATTGACCTGGTCAAGGCCTATGATACCATCAGTAGGCCTGGGCTCTGGGTTGTTCTTCGTGCTTTTGGAGTCCCTGACCCTCTGCTCACGATCATTAAGGACCTTCATGATGGTGAGCGGGCCCGGGTAAAACTACGTGGCCGGGAGTCACAGCCATTCCCTGTACACCTTGGGGTGCGACAGGGATGTCCTCTGGCTCCCACATTATTTAACATCTATTTTGACTACGTAGTTCGTGAAGCCTTCAATAGCTGTACCGGGGGAATCTCCATTTGGTACAGATATAATGGGAGGCTGATCGATGCCCGGGTGTGGTCAAGGGATGGCTCCCTATTGCTCAACCACGTTATGTATGCTGATGATTTGGTAATAGCTGCTCATTCAGAGGAGGAGTTGGAGACGCTGCCGCTGAGACTGGAGCGTGCCACTAAGAGACGGGGCCTTACCATCAGCCCCACCAAAACTAAGCGCCTGCCTGGGTATTTTGTACCATCGGACACTCCACCCCCAAAACTCCCAATCGGTGATGGGGCAGTTGTGGAGAGAGTGGAGAGTTTCCCATACCTGGGCAGTGTGCTTATGACCGGCTCCAGTTTAACAGCAGAGGTCTCACTCCGTATTAGTCGAGCGGCAATATCTTTTCATCGGTTGCGTAACGCTGTGTGGCAGCTACCTGGTTTGTCGCTCTGCACTAAGCTTCTCGGCCACGGTCATTCCCTCCCTTCTCTACGCTTGCGAAACGTGGACCCCCTTAATGGAGCATCTTCGCCGGTTGGAAACATTTAGGCTGGCCTGCCTAAGATCCATCCTGGGTTTAACCAGGCTGGATTGTGTGAGGAGCTCAAAAATCCTTGAAAGATCTGGGCAAGGTCCCATCGGTGAGCTCCTCCGGCAGGCAAGGCTCCGTTGGCTGGATCATGTAGCCCGCATGCCCAGCCACCGCATTCCGAAACAGCTTTTGTTCGGCCGGATCGAGGGGGCTAAACGGGCGCGGCACGGGCTAGAGAAGAGATGGAGTGATGTGGTACAGGAGGACGTGGAGCTGAATGGACTTGCCGATGACTGGTACCAGCGGTGTCAAGATCGGCCTCTGTGGAGGAGGCTCGTGAAGGACGCTATTGGGCAGTTGGAGGCAGTCGCCCTCCAACAACAACGGAGGGCGGAGGAGCGACGCTCACAACAACGAGCGGAGCGCCGGGTGGCTAAAGCACAGCAGGTTGGCACAGTAGGGGGCACAGGTGGTGCACCAGCCAGTCATCTCAGTCAATCGACCCGTGGCACCTGGGTCTGCCCCGTTACCTCCTGCCCGCGGGCGTTCGACACTTCACGTGGCCTCAAGGTGCACATGGCCTGGCACAAGCGTCGTGGTGACGTCACCGCCACTTAGTGGCGAATGGCGGTTGTTGTTGTAAGTCCCTGCCAGCGGGCGTTCGACACTTCACTTTCTTTGTCAGTGGGCAAAGGTACAAAATCAGCAGAGGATCAAATACTTTTTTCCCTCACTGTATATAAAGAATCAAACATATTTGTATTAGGAATCAAACATTGCAACATATTATACCATACCTTAGGAATTAAATTAAAATGTATTTGCATTTTGTATTACTGCAGTGTTAAGAGTTTTAATCTTTAATTGTTACAAGTATATGATAGTCACCCTAGCTTGACAAATCTGACTTGTAAACATGCTGTCAACTGACTTGGATATCTCCTTCTTAGTTAAGAACAAATTCGAATGTCCAATCTGACCAACATTAACAGTGCCAACTGGAAATGAGTCATAACTTTCAACACGACACTACACACCAAACCATAACACATTAAATCAAAATAGAAAATATTGGGCATTTCTTGCGGGGAAGGTGGGTGATAGTGGAGCGATTGGCGACTGCTTATGACAACTGAACAATGTAATTACAAAGCCTTGTCTCTCCATACGGCTGTTGCCGACACGCTTTGACTGAACATATGAACCTATACCAGAGCCGTTTCAGCAGAGGGGAAACAAACGTTAAACCCCCTCCTCCACGTGAGGGGATCTTTAAGATAATTCTGACACCTCCACGGAGGGGACATCCCTTCCGAATTGGCCTTCTGGGGAACCAATGTGGCAAACCTGTAATGCCATGTGAAAGTGTGGTGAGATCTCTGTGGCCATGACCATTTGTCTTGTATGTCGCCTAAATGCATTATCGCACCCATAAGGCCACCCTATATTTACAGGCTGGTTCCCCTTACTGACTATAGAACACAAACAGCTGATCTTGGGTCCAACCTGTGGTGCCTGGCCTCTGCATGAGAGCAAGAAGGATAATTTATTGATTTACTTTAATGTCTGACAAGACCATGGGGACAAATGATGGAAATCTCCTAAATACCACCCTTTCAAAGAACGTATCACATTTTGGTGGAGATCTACCATTCCCGGTCCCACACCATGAAGATTGGTAGTGCACAGAGATGGAATCATCACTGGCATACCGAGGCACGCTGTTGATGCTGGAGAGAAGCACTTTCCTGAAGCTGGACGTGAGGTACTAAACACACTGGTGACTCAACACCTCATCGCTTTCTCTTGTCGGGAAGAGATTGTGCTGCCTATGGTAAAAGAGGAGGCAGGAATCTCCTTGGAGGTAGCCCAAAGTATCCTAGCACACGAGGAAGTTAAGGGCCCAGTGAACATCGTGGCATAGGTGGCAGAGCAGACAGAAGAGGCCACAGAACCACTGATATTCATGGGGGGGGGGGAGTGGGGGGCAGCGACAACAAAAATGACGGAGGCAACGCTTAGCGACATGGTCATGGCCATTCAGGGGCAGACATAAGCACATGCCCAGGAGGAGCAACACACGCGCCGTTGGGAGCCTCTAGGCATCGCCGAGAGACCCCGTTCTCGCAAGGCCTGTAGTCTGCCACCCCGCTTCAGACAAGAAAGCCACATCCTGCGAGGGTGTTCAAGGGACTGACTACGCCCTGTCTGGGGTTTCGACTGTCGGCTTTCAGCAACAGGCAGAGTGAGCAAACCCATATCACGCAAATGGCTGCATCTCTTGTTTCATCACATCCCCACCATCACCGCCTCACCTCTTTCTCACCACCATCTGTGTATGTACCCACTCATATAGCGAATCATAATCTACATTGCTGCCGCTGCTCACTGTTCAGTGGCCATATTCGGCAAAAGAGTGGCGCAAGCTATATAGGTGGGTGGCCATGGCTGCGTTGGGGGGGGGGACAAACGCAGGCATCAGGGCATGGATTTTGGTTTTGGTCGACATGGGTACTTCGGCTACCATCATTTTCCGTACTCTGTAAAATATCGCTGATTATCACCCATTAACTTTCATTCTATGGTGGTAAATGGAGACAGTATGGGCATAATTGGGCAGATCAGGGCTCCCATGCGTATCGCTGCGATGCCACACTCCACTCATCATGGTTCAGGAAGTTTCTGCTATGTTAATTTCACGAGGTGTGGTAGCCACAGATCACCACTCATTATCTGTGGCAGATACGATTGTACAGAACAACCAAGGGCTGTTTTGTGCAGGTCCTAAATACCTCCGACACAGTGACTACCATACAAGCGTGGACAATATTGGCTCATGTCAGCTCCTAGTCTAGGAACCTAAAGAGGATAAGTGTTACGTGGTGGGGGCAATTGACCAGTCCCCAAAGGAAATTGATGATTCATGGATGGAGGCAAGTTCCATGCAAAACCAAAATGTAACGGCTTCAGCTCCGTGGATTGCTGCGAGAATGCCAACGTGTTTATCTGAAGTTCATACGACCTCCGGTGTTCTACGTTAGTGGAGCTTCAGATCGGCACAGGAAATACAGCCCCTATTTGTCAAAATTGACATAGGATGAGCCCTGTGGAAAAGACCCAGGTTCATCAGGTGGTTCAGGAAATGTAGTGTTCAAAGATTACTGCAAATATTATTATTTCAAAGATTATTTCACCATCCACTAGACCATGGGGGGGCGCCGGTCGTGCTTATGAAGACATCTGATAGTTCCATGTGGTTCTGTTTTGATTTCCAGCAGATTAACGATGGCAAACGCATGACCCTTACCACACATTGAGGACTCCTGGATACTTTGGCAAGTGCCAAATTCTTTAGTACATTGAACATTTTGTTTGAACATTTTGTTCAATGTACTAAAGAATCGAGGCCCAAAACTACATTCAGGACCCCACAGGGACTCTTTGAATTTAACAGCCTTCCTATGGGTGTCCAGATGACACCGGCCACTTTCCAACACCTCATGGAAATGGTGCTCACAGGCCTTCTGTGGGAGACTGCTTTGATTTATATAAAATATCACGTTTTCTGCAAAACGTACAAGGAGCATTTGGGTCACCTGTCATGGTTCAGGGAGGCAAATTTCAAACTGAAGCTCACAAAGTGCCATCTGCTGCAGTCCTCGGTGCATGATCTGGGGCATGTGGTCACTGAATCAGGGGTAGCCACGGATCCCCAAAAGACAGCATGCGCACGAAGAAGACTTTGGGGGTATGTTTCCTACTACCGCCGATTTGTCAAACATGTGGCATCCATTTTCAAACCGTAGCACCTTGCCACGCGGAAAAAAATCAGATATTCCAATGGGGTCTCGCAGAAGAAGCTGCTTTCGTGCAGCTGCGTTAACATCTCACAGACGTTCCACCCCTTGCATGCCCTGATTTAAGTTTGCGCTTTGCACTAGATACAAACGCAAGTAAATTTAGACTTGGAAGCATGCTATCATAAGTTTATCAAGGACAAGAGTTGGTCATTGCCTATAGCTGCCATGTGCTGTGCTCAGGAGAACAGCAGTACTCTGTGACCTGTAGAGCTATTGGCTGTAGTTCACTTTGTGCAGCAGTTTTGGCCCTATCTATATGGACGCTGATTCACAGTGCGCACAGACTATGCTGCCTTGTAGTACTCACTGCACATCGGCCAGCTGGCCAATGGATTGAGCGATTGCAGGAATACTTTTTTTCAAGTTGTGCATAGAAAAGGCATCATTAACAAGACTACCACCATCGCATCCTTGCAAATGTATTATGGGTACAGTCAATTGCAGACGCATAGGCTTTGATAATGAGGCAATGGTTGCTCCAGTCGATGCTCCCATGGGCATGCCCAAGGACCTGATGACTGACTACCATCTGGGGTTGACCCTCGCCGACTTGCAGTGATGCAGAATGAAGAAACCCATGGCACCTGGGTCTGTCCTGTGACCTCCTGCCAGCAGTGAGCCTTCGACACTTCACATGGTCTCAAAGTGCACCTTGCCTAGGACACGTGCTGTGATGACATCACTGACACTCTGTGGCAAACAGCAAGTGTTGTTTTGTTGTCTATTTATATTTTTGATTGTATTCATGTCTGTGTGCATTGTCTCCGTGTCTATATAGTGTCCATGTCATTGTAATGGCCATATCTCTGTAGTGTCCCTGTCGTGTCCATGTCTCTGTTGTGTCTGTATCCCTGGAGTGACAGTGTCTCTGTAGTCTCTGTGCCCCTGTCGTGTCCATCTCACTGTCGTGTTCATGTCTCTGTACTGGCCGTGTCTCTGGAGTGTCCATGTATCTGTAATGGCCATATCTCTGTAATGGCCATATTATTGTAATGGCCATATCTCTGTAGTGTCTCCGTCGTGTCTGTGCCTCTGTCGTGTCCGTGCCCATGTATCCGAGTCTCACCCCTCCCACGCGTGAATGTAGATGTAGTCGGCCTCATTGGAGCGAGGGATGAACCGGACGCACGTTTTCTTCTCAAACTCCAGCGCCGCTTCCTCGATTTTCTTGACGTCGCCGTCGTCTGCAGGTCACACACCGGGCGTGAGCGGCGGGGCCGGTGCTCGCACGAGGAGCGCACACTAATCGCAGAGCGCAGCCAACGGCGCCGTGGCACGGCACGAGGCATGGGGTGAAATGTGAGTGGCAGTAGCTCTGAGCTTCCGTTGGCAGGGCCTGAGAGCCGCTCCGCCGCCTCGGCCTCATGGCTCCCACTGCCGCCTCTCCCTGCGCTTCCACCCGGCAGCAGGAGGCGTCACTCATTCAAACCATGGTGCTGCTTTAATTCAGTTGACAGAGGAACTTGCCATTCATCAAGAGCTGCTTCTCTTTCATGGCCACTGCGGGTCAGGTGCGGCAATCTACTCGTTGTTCTAGAGTAGCGTCATGGTTACCACTGCCTTTGACTGGATAGCATCTGTCACGTGTGGCTTATTGACTTAACACTCATTCGCTAGGTCCCCACTGCATGTATATGACAGCAGATGAAGAACAAACATCGTTATCTGTCCTTTCTAATTGGTATCCATCCCTTCTGTCTAATAAAGCTGCTTTGAGTAAGCGGCACTGCTTCAGATAAAGCCCGGAGCGGAGTCCCTGCGTGAGTGAAATCTCCGCCCCGCAGTCCCCCGCCCGGCGACACGAGGAATCTCCACAATCCGCGGTGACGACGCGAGGCTCCCTAGCGCCGCTCTACACTCTCCGTGTCGTGTGCACCGCCTCCTCTGCTCCATTGGCCCCAATGCGGCGTTCCCATCACAGTCACGCATGCTGGGTACACGCTGCACATCACTGGCTTCTACACGCACGGTGCCATGCGTGTATCATGAGTCACGACTGATGTAAGTCAAAGACTCGAGGCCTGGTTACAGGCCTCCGTGCGTGACGATACCATGTGTATATAGACACTTTGATTTGTGTGTCCTCATCTGAGAGTTGGTCTGCTTCCTGAGCTATGTGGATGTATTTCTGATAGAGAGCTGCAGAGAATTCCTCCAATAATCTTTAGATCCTATTTCAATCATGAGTTCTGTTACCATCCTCCCTTAAGATGACCATTAGTGAGATCTCAATCAACAACCTCATTTTGCTGCAGCTAATTCAATGAAGCGTCAATCAGTCAGTACTTGTGGATGTGGCTTGATTCTCACGCGGATTCAAGTAACCAGGCGACATCTCACAGAGACTAAGACACCGAGTTGGGTTTCTTCTTTAGGGTCAAACCCTGTCCCCTGACTCTCCGCTCACCACCAGCTTGCCACAGCCGCCTCCACGCCCAGTCACGTGATTATCAATCCACACAGAGCACAGCTCTGAATTCTATACAAGGGCCACTCTGTTGATGTGAACTCTGCCCTCAATCTCGTCACCTTCCAGTCACAGGATGAGCAAGGCACAGGATGGACAAGGCATAGGATGGACAAGGCACAGGATGGACAAGGCACAGGAGGAGCAAGGCACAGGATGGACAAGGCACAGGTGGAACAAAGAATGAGTAGGAGGGAGGAGGAGGGGAGGCCACTCACAGAAGGCGACGGACACTTTGTAGGGAACGTAGATTAGGCCGTCCCCGGCCTTGGGCCACTTCTGCACGGAGCGACGCGTGGGGTGGACGGCGATGTCTCCCCACTCAAGCGTGTAGTCTGGGTGAGACGGGACAGTGCCACTCACTCACTCTCACTCACTCACACTCACTCACACTCACTGAGACACTCACTGTAACAGAGGTATTCACAGCGATGTCTCCTGACTCGAGCGTGTAGTCTGGGTGAGACGGGACAGTGCCACTCGCTCACTAGCACTCACTCACACTCGTTCACTAGCACTCACACTCATTCACTCACACTCGCTCACTAGCACTCACTCACACTCGTTCACTAGCACTCACACTCATTCACTCACACTCACTCACTAGCACACACTCACATTCGTTCACTAGCACTCACTCACACTCATTCACTCACACTCACTCACGAGCACTCACTGGCACTCTCACACTCACTCACTCTCACTCACAATCACTTTCTGTGAGCCAGTGTCACTTACTCACTGTAAGACACTTAACGTGAGATACTAAAATCACAATCATACTCACTGTGACGCACTCACTATTACCGACTTGAAAGAAGTGACAGTGCCTGACTGTGACACACCAAGTGTTCTGTGATAGTTGTGTGACAATACCTGAGTGTAAGTGTGATACGCGAAGTGTGACACACACTGCGTGTACGTGACACACACTGAGTGTAAGTGACAAACACTGCGTGTAAGTGACACCACACGCTGAGTGTAAGTGACACACACGCTGAGTGTAAGTGACACACACGGAGAATAAGTGCCACGCTGAGTGTAAGTGACACCACACGCTGAGTGTGACACACACGCTGAGTGTAAGTGACACACGCTGAGTGTAAGTGACAAACACTGAGTGTAAGTGACACACACTGAGTGTAAGTGACACACACTGTGTGTAAGTGACACACGCTTAATGTAAGTGACACACACTGAGTGTAAGTGACACACACATACTGAGTGTAAGTGACACACACTGAGTGTAAGTAACACACAGAGTGTAAGTGACACACACAATGAGTGTAGGTGACACATGCTGAGTGTAAGTGGCACACGCGGAGTATAAGTGACACACACTGAGTGTAAGTGGCACACGCGGAGTGTAAGTGACACACACTGAGTGTAAGTGACACACACTGAGTGTAAGTGACACACAATGAGTGAAAAGTGACACACACTGAGTGTAAGTGACACACACACTCAGTGTAAGTGAGACACACACTGAGTGTAAGTGAGACACGCTGAGTGTAAGTGACACACACTCTGAGTGTAAGTGACACACACACTGAGTATAAGTGGCACACGCGGAGTGTAAGTAACACACGCTGAGTGTAAGTGACACACGCTGAGTGTAAGTGGCACACACACTGAGTGTATGTGACACACACTGAGTGTAAGTGACACACACACGTAGTGTAAGTGACACACACACGTAGTGTAAGTGACACACACACTGAATGTAAGTGACACACACTGAGTGTAAGTGACACACAATCTGAGTGTAAGTGACGCACACTGTGTGTATGTGACACACGCTGAGTGTAAGTGACACACACACTGAGTGTAAGTGACACACGCTGAGTGTAAGTGACACACACACTGAGTGTAAGTGACACACACTGAGTGTAGGTGACACACACACTGAGTGTAAGTGACATACACGCTGAGTGTAAGTGACACACACTGTGTGTAAGTGACACACGCTGTGTAAGCGACACACACGCTGAGTGTAAGTGACACACACGCTGAGTGTAAGTGACACACACTGTGTGTAAGTGACACACACGCTAAGTGTAAGTGACACACACTGAGTGTAAGTGACACACACTCTGAGTGTAAGTGATGCACACGCTGAGTGTAATTGACACACACGCTGAGTGCAAGTGACACACACACTGAGTGTAAGTGACACACACGCTGAGTGTAAGTGACACACACTGTGTGTAAGTGACACACACTGTGTAAGTGACACACACGCTGAGTGTAAGAGACACACACGCTGATTGTAAGTGACACACACTGTGTGTAAGTGACACACACGCTAAGTGTAAGTGACACACACTGAGTGTAAGTGACACACAGAGTGTAAGTGACACACACGCTGAGTGTAAGTGACACACACGCTGAGTTTAAGTGACACACACTATGTGTAAGTGACACACAGAATTTAAGTGACACACACTGAGTGTAAGTGACACACACTGTGTAAGTGACACACACGCTGAGTGTAAGAGACACACATGCTGATTGTAAGTGACACACACTGTGTGTAAGTGACACACACGCTAAGTGTAAGTGACACACACTGAGTGTAAGTGACACACAGAGTGTAAGTGACACACACGCTGAGTGTAAGTGACACACACGCTGAGTTTAAGTGACACACACTATGTGTAAGTGACACACAGAATTTAAGTGACACACACTGAGTGTAAGTGACACACACTGAGTGTAAGTGACACACACGCTGAGTGTGACACACACACTGAGTGTAAGTGACACACACGCTGAGTGTAAGTGACACACACTGTGTGTAAGTGACACACGCTGTGTAAGCGACACACACGCTGAGTGTAAGTGACACACGCTGAGTGTAAGTGACACACACTGAGTGTAAGTGACACACGCTGAGTGTAAGTGACACAAACACTGAGTGTAAGTGACACACACTGAGTGTAAGTGACACACACACTGAGTGTAAGTGACACACACACTGAGTGTAAGTGACACACACTGAGTGTAAGTGACACACACACTGAGTGTAAGTGACACACACACTGAGTGTATGTGACACACACTGAGTGTGACACACGGAGTGCTCCTCACCTCGTTTCTCAGTCTCCACCTTCAGCTTCGCTCTCAGCTGCGCTCACAGCGAGAGACAGGGAGACAGAGTGGAGGGGTAGAGATGCACGCACGCCGCCTGCTACACTCGTCTTCACGTCACGTGATGATCGTCGTCAATGTCACTGCCCGTGTCCCACTGCGTGTGCCGAGCCATGCTCATTGCCAGGGCTCCCGCATCATTCTTCCTCAAGAGCTCCGTTAAAATCACAATCCGACTACCTCCATGCTTTGTGGCTATGTCCGGACGTTGTAAATCTCCATCACGACACTCTGGTGCTGTCCAACGACACGTGGTACTAACCTCTCCCCGTCGATCGAAGGGACTCTGGGGCCTGAAACCCGCTACCGTGACGAGACAGCAGCACGCCCTACTCCAACCCTTTAGCATCGTAGCCAGGAAGACGACTGGGCAAGTGGAAGGAGCACGAACCCCTCCATGGAAACAGTGGCACAACACTCCCCTAGCACAACACCCTGACACAACACCCCCCTGGTACAACACCCCCCTAGCACAACACCCCCCTGACACAACACCCCCTGGTACAACACCCCCTGACACAACACCCCCTGACACAACACCCCCCTGACACAACACCCCCCTGACACAACACCCCCCTGACACAGGCGGGCATGGAGCACTTGAGCCACAAGATTAAAGGGAGGGAGTGGGAGCTCGAAGTCACGTGGTCTCCCTTCCTACAGAGTCTACGATGAGCGGGGCAGACGAGGAGGTGGGGAGGTCGGGACGGGAGAAAGAGGGACAGAGACCCTCGGTGGTCAAGCGGCAGCGGAATGAGGAGTGGTGGAAGGCCGCCTGCTAAGCCCACCAGCCGCGTGTGGGTCAACTCGTTCATTAGGGGGTTAGTTGTCCCCCCCTCCCCCCTCTCCCTGGCTTCTCCTCAGCCTGCTGCTGATTCCTCCCTCTCCGTGTCCCCTCCCCATGTCAATCTTCCTCTCCCCCCTAACGCGAGCTCCCCGCTTGGCTGGGGCCTCTTCCCCTCCCCCTGCCGTGTGGTGCCGTGACGTCACAATGGATTACCGCCGACGTCATGTAGCCCGTTACTGGAATGTCTCGGCGTGTTGCCTCGCGGTCGCGTTTTGCTGTCGTAAAGAAAATTCGTCGTCTGAGAATTGTAGCTGGCAGTGTGCACGTGGACGTGTGTAGGCCGTGTCGTCAATCCACTGCTGTATGAGGGCTTCCTCACGCCGTGCAGGTTGTGGGGGTAAGTTGACCATACTTCACCACACTGGTCATTGTGGGTTCATGAAAGTAAGGAGTATAGACATGGGAGTATTTATACGCACGATAATACCTCTCCTCTCACAATACAACTCCAAGAATGTTTTATTGTTGTACTTGTCAATGTTTAGCTCCACAACTGTGTTTATCAATACAAGGAGCGTGGGATCCCACTGACTACGTCCGGGTGTAACGACGCACGACTGCCGTGTAAGGAGCACAGCGTGGACGCATGGAGCAGCGTGGACGCGTGGAGCAGCGTGGACGCGTGGAGCAGCGTGGACGCGTGGAGCGCAGCGTGGACGCGTGGAGCTCAGCTTGGACGCATGGAGCAGCGTGGACGCATGGAGCAGCGTGGACGCGTGGAGCAGCGTGGACGCGTGGAGCTCAGTGTGGACGCGTGGAGCAGCGTGGACGCGTGGAGCAGCGTGGACGCGTGGAGCTCAGTGTGGACGCGTGGAGCAGCGTGGACGCGTGGAGCTCAGTGTGGACGCGTGGAGCGCTGCAGCGAGTGCAGTTAGTGCGGTGTCGCGTCGCTCTACGAGCGGCAGGCCGGCGTCGCGCTCGGCACGTCGCCCCCCGTGCACCGCGTGCCACGCGGCACTCCGAGCGCCGTGCGCGGTGCCGCGCCGGAGCCGAGGGAGCCCCGGGAGCCGCCTCACCTCGGGGAGGAGTTCCTGCAGCGCCTCTTCATCCAGCTCGGCTCCAGGCTGCAGCGTCTGGGGGCAAAGCAGGGACGAGTCATCCTCTCACTCTCACTCGGAGAGATCCGCGTGTGGTGTGAGCAGGGACTCTCCAACACGCCGGTGTGCTGAACTAGTAACTAATTGGCACGTTGTTTACGTGACAATCTTTGCTGGCTGTGTCGGGCGGTGGAGGGTTACGACACATTTATACTTACGCGATCTAACCCAAAAGCCTTCATTATGAATAATATTGGTCGCGAAATCCTACGTTTAACATGTAGGATTTCGCGACCAATATCATCCTTAAGAGGTTTTTTGGGTTAGATCGCGTAAATATATAAATGTGTCGTTAAAACCCGCCACCACCTGACACAGCCAACTAGTAAGGGTTGTCACGTAAACAGAACGTGCCAATTCGTCACTAGTACAGCACTAACCGGTGTGTTGGAGAGCCAAGCCACAACATTTACAATCTGAGTACGACGTTTCGCCAGTAATTACAACTAGCTTCATCAGGCGACAGCCAGATTTGTGGAGAAGTCCACCTGTTTTGTTCCTTATATAGAGGCGTAGATGTTGTGACCAAGCATCTGTGCTCTTGCGGAATGTGGGGGGGGGGGGGATTAATGAGTCAACGTATATGCATCCGCATTATACGAGCCCCAAAGGGATCATTAATCCCCCCCCCCCACATTGCGCAAGAGCACAGCAGTGTGGTCACCACGTCTATGCCTCTATATAAGGAACAAAACAGGTGGACTTCTCCACAAATGTGGCTGTCGCCTGATGAAGCTGGTTGTAATTACTGGCGAAACGTCGTACTCAGATTGTAAATGTTGTGGCTTGGCTCTCCAACACACCGGTGTGCTGTACTAGTGACGAATTGCCACGTTCTGTTTACGTGACAACCCTTACTAGTTGGCTGTGTCGGGTGGTGGCGGGTTTTAACGACACATTTATATATTTACGCGATCTAACCCAAAAACGTCTATTATGAAAACCTACGTGTTAAACGTCTCTGTGTTGCTAATCACAGCTTCTAAACACATGAGGTGTCTGTGGGAATGTTAGGTATAAACATGAGAACTGTAATGGAGAGCTGTAATGGACTCACTAAGTATCATAACTCACCCTCCCCCAAGATGCTTAGAACAAGATACACCAACGAATTTCACAAGATACAAATTATTGCAAATGTTGAAAATATAAACTGGGAAAAAGTATTGGAAGCTACTGGTGGGGAATCTTCCTGGTTGTATTTAAAATACATTTTCTTGAGTACGGCTTACGCAGAGACCCGACCAAACGGCACCGACCAATCAACATTGCACCTGGACGTGTAACATTGAACAGGATCGTATACGCTGAAGGCTTTTGTAGAAAAAGCAGGCAGAGATAATAGCAGGCAGAGATGAAATGTGGAATATCATGAACCACGTTGTGTGTTTGAAAAAGGCGAAATCCTGCAACTCTCCAGGTATTTGGCTTTATCCATCTGCACGCTGGCACACAAGTACACCCCCTGTACACAACACTCACCTACACGAGGGTCTTGTACACAAGTACTAAGCAGAGAAGCAGCCCTGCAAGTGCCCGCTCACGCCACTGCTGGCAGAAGGGTGTCTTGTAGAGGAAGCTATAGAGAGCCCCTCTAGAGGGTATTTGGTCTACTCTTCCACACTGCCCAGACATCTTGAAAAACGTGAGAGTACCCACACTGTACCCCACCACACGCGGCCTCCTCATCAACTCACTGCAGTGAGCAATCTACTGACGGGCGGACAGAGGCGGGGGTTTAAGAAGCTTGCCCCGCTGTTTCAGCTGCCGCGCCGGGAGATCGGATCGAGCCGGCGACCCGTGGATAGCGAGTCCAGCGCCCTCCTCGCCACGACCCCACGGCAGCTTCCCTCCCAGAGAGCGAGCGACGCTCGTCGCGAACCGCTCCCTAGCGGCGCGCCACCGCCCCCTGCGGCCGCGTCGCCGATCACGGCCACGCGGCGTGCGGACGCACGGTGGTGGCGGGGCGCGGATCGGCCTCGCCGAGTCCGGGCCGGGTTTCCCTCCGGCGCTTCCCTCCGCGCGAGGACCGCCCCGCCCACCGGCGTGGCCGCTACCGGCGCTACGGGGAGACGGCACCGCCGGGGAGAGTTTGTTTCCTGGGCGGTCGCCCACGAGTCTCTCCGCCGCACGAACTCCGCGCGCGAGTCCCCGCGGCGCGAGCCTCGGCACCCCCTGCCGTGTCCCGGAGGGGGCAGCCCGCGTCTGGACTCCGCTAGCGGTGGCCTCGTGCGTGGGCGGTGTCGCCTCTCTCCTGCGCTTCAACGCGGCCCCTGCACGCGGATCCCTTGCAGTGTCTGATGAGTTGAGTCGTGATCCTGAATTCATGAAAATAATTACCGTCGATTCGTGTTTCTTTCCACAACTGAAATTATCTGACTGCAAATTTAGTTGGATTGTTTATACCGCGTTATTGTTTACTGTTCCTGTACTGCTATTGTCAATGTGTGGTTGTTATTTAATGTCTATTGTTTAACGTGCACAGCTGATAAACTCGCTGTGCTGCTAGAAGCTGTGAAGCTGCGTAGACTCATCCCCTGTGTCGCCGTGCCCAGCTCTGCTCCGCTAGAGGAGACGTCTGGTGCCGTTGGGCTCCCCCGGTGTTACTTGAGGGGGGCCCAGACCAACCGGGCCCCCCACCACCCCACCGAGTCCCCACAGAGACTCTCCCAGCCGTGCGCTGTGCCGAGTGACGGCCGCTCGCAGCGAGGGGGCCGACGGGGCCCGGCGGCGGCGCGGTCGCCGCTTCGTGCGGAGCCTCGGGGTTTGATCCCGGGGGCCGCCCTGGTAAATACCGCGGGGGGAGTCACCAAACGTGCACGCGGCCTGCTTCACGGCGGACGTTAAAGATCCGCGGTTGAAAACCAGCGGCGATGCGGGCCGGCGTCACGGTCCGACTCTGAACATCGCTCGCAAGTGACCCCACGTAGCGCCGGGGGCTCTGTGCACCGTGACCCAGCGCCGTGGAGGCGAGGGTTGGAGGATCGCACAAATTTGTGAAACTCCCACGGGAGCCAGGCCACCACCTCCTGGCTTGCCAGGGGATGGCGGTACAAGTGGATTCATTGACATCTGTTCCTTCTGTAAGGGGAATGAGTGTTACCACCCTCTAAACAAAGTAATCCTCCATTAAAAAAAAAAAAAAATCATCTAAATAGAGTAACCCCCATCTAAACAAAGTAATCTCTCATCTAAACAAAGTAATGTCTCATATAAACAAAGTAATCTAACATCTAAACAAAGTAATCTCTCATATAAACACAGTAATCTGTTATCAAAACAAAGTAATCGCTCATCCAATGAAAGTAATTCACAATCTAAAAAAGTAATCCTCTATCCAAACTAATAAATCTCTCATCTAAAGAAAGTAACCCCCATCTAAACAAAGTAATTTCTCATCTAAGCAACATCTATAATCTATACAAAGTAATCGCTAATCGAAAAAAGTAATCTCTCATCTAAACAAAGTAATCTCCCATCTAACAAAGTAGTCTTTCTTCTAAACACAGTAATCTATTATGTAAACACAGTAATCTATTAACTAAACACAGTAATCTATTATCTAAACACAGTAATCTATTATCTAAACACAGTATTCTCCCATTTAAATAAAGTAGTCTTTAATCTTGACTTAAAGCGTTTGTGACTGCAGGAATTCATATTCTTTGGGTCTTTTGGTAAAGTCACGTAGATAGGTTAAAAGAAAATAAAAAATATATAAAGTAGTCTTTCTTCGACACGCAGTAATCTCTCGTCTAAACACAGTAATCCCACATCTATACACAGTAAACACAGATCTGCTGTCTGTGAGAATCTGGACAGAGTCACTCTACCCAGTCACGTGGAGTGACTCACAGAGTGGAGCATCTGGGATGTTCACAGCTGTCACACCAACCACGTGGGGACCAGGTTCAGCCCAGTAACCAGATTCGTATGAACGCTGTGATGCTGTGTAGACGTGAGTGTCCCTGTAGACTTGTCTACCTGCCCACTCATTGACAAACGCGCGTCTTGTAAATATCCAAGCATCAAAAGTAGCACAGTACATTATCCTGCATCCATGTTACGCTCAATGTGCACTCGCAAGTTATGATGAACAATTATAACAATATATTTTAATTCCTTACGCATTATATCTAAAGTTGTATTCAATGAGTGTGTATATAATTATTGACATCCACGAGTCAATCACCTGCACTGGTCGTAGCGCTGCTCCCGTGAGCGTTGTGCGCATGGAGAGACCCTCACACCGCCTGACTGGGGTCGTCATCGCTGGTGTCTGGGCTCAGCTCCCCCAGCCCCCACCCCCCCGTCCCCACCGTTCCCACCGCCCCCACCCCCCGTCCCCACCTCCGTCCCCACCCCCGTCCCCACCCCCACCCCCCGCCCCCACCCCCCGTCCCCACCGCCCCCACCCCCCGTCCCCACCGCCCCCACCCCCCGTCCCCACTGCCCCCACCCCCCGCCCCCACTGCCCCCACCCCCCGTCCCCACCGCCCCCACCCCCCGTCCTCACCGCCCCCACCGCCCCCACCCCCCGCCCCCACTGCCCCCACCCCCCGTCCCCACCGCCCCCACCCCCGCCCCCACCGCCTCCACCCCCGCCCCCCTCTCCCTACAAGCGCCACGCTGCCCCAAGGGGCTCTCCCCTGGAGCCATCGGCACAGCGGCCGCTGTCGCCTGGCCAGGAGCCCACGGCACGGAGCGCGAGGCCTCCTCACCTTCCTGCGGATGCCGGCCGTGATGGAGACCATGGTGAGAGTCTCCACCAGCCCCGTGGCAGGATACAGGATGTTCTCCAGTGCCGTGTAGTCCTTGTATGAGGGCCGGTTCACCATGTCCGTCAGCAGGGAGATGGCTCCTATAGCAGCAGCAGCACACAGCACACACAGCAGCACACAGCACACACAACACACACACAGAGCACACACACAGCATGAACAACACACACACAGCACACACACAGCTAACACACACAGCTAACACACACACACAGCACACACACACAGCTAACACACACAGCACACACAGGTAACCCACACAGCACACACAGTTAACACACACACAGCTAACACACACAGCAGCACACAGCAGAGCACGCTGTCTCTGCCCTGGCTGGGGCCTCCCGGCACCGGCACGGCGAGGGAGCGGCAGCACCTCGAGCTGAGCACGCGGCCTGGCAGGGCCCTCAGGGGCACGTGGGCAGTGGGGGGGGGTCACGTGACTGGGTCAGGGGCGTGGTCAGTGACGCGGCCTCCACTCCACTCCCCCCCCCCGTCGCGGTCGATCGCCACGCACGGAGAGACGCCGGCACCGCGTGGCCACGTGACTCCACACCTCGACCCCAGTGCCCCTCACCCCAAGGGTGGTCACACAGCCCGTGGTGAGACTCCTCCTCCTCACCCTGTGCGTTACAGATGATGTCCAGGTCCTGCTCAGTGGAGACCCTGGCCAGGGCTCGTAGAGCGGAGAGCTTGCAGGGAGCGTCGGGCACGTCCAGGTAGCAGGCCAGCACGTCCGCCGCCAGCTCCTGGTGGAAGCACGACTTCAGCTCCGGCTCCATGCTCAGGTTTGAGAGAGTTGATACCGCAAACCTCAGCGTGTTGCGGGATTCCTGCAACGAGTCACCACAGCGAGCGTCAGGTTCATTCTACAGCTACACTGCACTTGTCAATGCATAGGGTTAAATAAGAAAATCAACTACCAATAAAATGTAATAAAAATTAAGCATAAGGACAAATAAGATGCACAGATGGAGTTCCTGTTGAAACAACTCACGTGTTGATGCAACATAAACGAGTTGCAGGCAATACTCGAAGTCAATAAGTTTGAGTTTCCAATGCAAGGTAACAGAAGTGACGAACGGCGACACAAACCACGTCCTGATGCGACGCAGCAGCGCGGATCGACGGCGACAAACGGCGCAAGCGACGCTGAGAACCGCGCTGAGGAAGCGGGTTTCCTGTTCACGGCAACAGTGACAACAACCGCCTGCTGCTGCTGCTGTGACGATGAGCGTCGTGCGGTGTGCAGCTCAGCACGAGGCTGGGGCCTGCCCCTGGCTCTGTCAGGGATCCCTCGGAGCTCCGTGCAGCTGCCCACTCAGCTGCCCACTCAGCTTCCCACTCAGCTTCCCACTCAGCTGCCCACTCAGCTTCCCACTCAGCTGCCCACTCAGCTTCCCACTCAGCTTCCCACTCAGCTTCCCACTCAGCTTCCCACTCAGCATCCTACTCAGCTTCCCACTCAGCTCCCACTCAGCTTCCTACTCAGCTGCCCACTCAGCTTCCCACTCAGCTTCCCAGTCGGCTGGGCCATGGGATGGGGCTGAGCAAGTGAGTAGCTGCATTGCAACTTGCTTCAGATTGTCTTGAACACTGCATGGGACAGTTTGGGGAGGCCTTCATCCAGCAGTGGATGGACAGTGGCTGATGGTCATGATGGCGGTAATGGTGATGATGGTGGTGCAAGTGATGATGTTGATGGTTGTGATGATGGTGGTGATGATGGTAGTGATGGTGATGGTGAGTGATGATGGTGATGAGTGATGATGGTGGTGATGATGGTGATGATGGTGGTGCAAGTGATGATGTTGATGGTTGTGATGATGACGGTGGTGATGATGGTAGTGATGATGATGGTGAGTGATGATGGTGATGAGTGATGATGGTGGTGATGATGATGGTGGTGCAAGTGATGATGTTGATGGTTGTGATGATGGTGATGGTGGTAATAATGGTAGTGATGATGATGGTGGTGATAATGATGAGTGATAATGATGGTGGTGATGATGATGATGGTAGTGGTGATGATGATGATGGTAGTGGTGGTGATGATGGTGGTGATGATGAGTGATGGTGGTGATGATAATGAGTGATGATTATGGTGATGATGATGGGTGATGATAGTGATGATGGTGGTGATGGCGGTGATGCTGATGTTGGTGATGATGGTGGTGGTGATGATGATGATGGCGATGATGGTGGTGATGATGGTGGTGATGATGGAGATGATGGTGATGATGGTGGTGGTGATGATGATGGAGATGATGGTAGTGGTCATGATGATGATGGTGGTAGTGATGATGATGGCGATGATGGTGGTGATGATGGTGATGAGTGATGGAGATGATGGTGATGATGATGGAGATGATGGTGATGATGAGTGATGGTGGTGTTGACTTGAACATCAGAGTGCACGGTGCGGGGCCCATGGGAGCCGATGTCACGAGGCGCACTCAGCCTGACCCTGAATCCCAGCCGCTGAGATCCACTCCGCGTGTTGGGAATCTGGATCTGATCGGCCGCCAGCAGAATGGGATCCCTATCAGCTGCTGCAGGAGACCGAATTCTGTTGCGTAACCACAGCAGCTGCTGCTGCTCAACACGACAGCCACTCTCTCTTGTTGTATAGGCAACAGAAATCCACGTTCATTGAAACACGAAACTATTGGTGTTAACTAGCAAAGACGTCACGAAGAATGAGGCCCAGTTGCTCTGGTACAATGAGATAACCAACACCTGTGGAACTGCACAGGTCTGGGATTGTTTAAAATTTACCATTGTTAAAAACAATAAGTTGATGTTTGTAGTAAAGTGAAATCCCTCTTGTCCCTGTGACACTAAACCCCACCAAAGAGGGCCCTGAATGGATCCTAGAGGCTGTCACTCACTGTCACTTACTGTCACTCACTGTCACTCACTCACTGTCACTCACTGTCACTCACTCACTGTCACTCACTGTTACTCAATGCCACTCACTCACTGTCACTCACTGTCACTCACTCGCTGTCACTCACTATCACTCACTCACTGTCACTCACTCACTGTCACTCACTGTCACTCACTCACTGTAACTCACTTTCACTCACTGTCACTCACTCTGTCACGCACTGTCAGTTGTTGATTCATCTGCTTCAGGAGCTGAATCAGCTGCTTCAGTTGCTGATTCAGCTGCTTCAGGAGCTGAATCAGCTGCTTCAGTTGCTGTCACTGTCACTCATTGTCACTCATTGTCACTCACTCACTGTCACTCATTTACAGTCACTCACTGTCACTCACTGTCACTCACTCACTGTCACTCACTGTCACTCACTCACTGTCATTCACTCACACTCACTGTCATTCACTCATTGTCACTCAATCACTGTTACTCACTGTCACACACTCACTGTCACTCACTGTCACTCACTCACACTCACTGTCACTCACTGTCATTCACTCATTGTCACTCACTCACTGTTACTCACTGTCACTCACTCACTGTCACTGACCCACTCACTGTCACTCACTGTCACTCACTGTCACTCACTCACTGTCACTCACTGTCACGGACTGTCAGTTGTTGATTCATCTGCTTCAGGAGCTGAATCAGCTGCTTCAGTTGCTGATTCAGCTGCTTCAGGAGCTGAATCAGCTGCTTCAGTTGCTGTCACTGTCACTCATTGTCACTCATTGTCACTCATTTACAGTCACTCACTGTCACTCACTGTCACTCACTCACTGTCATTCACTCACTCACACTCACTGTCACTCACTGTCATTCACTCATTGTCACTCACTCACTGTTACTCACTGTCACTCACTCAATGTCACTCACTGTCACTCATTTACAGTCACTCACTGTCACTCACTCACTGTCACTCACTGTCACTCACTCACTCACACTCACTGTCACTCACTGTCATTCACTCATTGTCACTCACTCACTGTTACTCAGTCACTCACCCACTGTCACTCACTCACTGTCACTGACCCACTCACTGTCACTCACTGTCACCCACTCACTGTCACTCACTCACTGTCACTCACTGTAACTCACTCACTGTCACTCACTGTCACTCACTCACTGTCACTCACTGTCACTCACTCACTGTCACTCACAGTCACTCACTCACGGTCACTCACAGTCACTCACTCACTGTCACACACTCACTGTCACTCACTGTCACTCACTGTCACTCACTCACTGTCACTCACTGTCATTCACTCACTGTCACTCACTGTCACTCACTCACTCTGTCACTCACTGTCACTCACTCACTGTCACTCACACTCACTGTCACTCACTGTAACTCACTCACTGTCACTCACTCAGTTACTCGCTGTCACTCACTATCACTCGCTGTCACTCACTCGCTGTCACTCACTGACACTCATTCACTGTCACTCACTGTCACTCACTCAGTCACTCACTGTCACTCACTCAGTCACTCACTGTCACTCACTCGCAGTCACTCACTCACTGTCAATCAATCTCACTCACTGTCACTCTCACTCACTGTCTCTCACTGTCACTCACTGTCACTCACTCACTGTTACTCACTGTCACTCACTCACTGTTACTCACTGTCATTCACTCACTGTCACTCACTCACTGCCACTCACTGTCACTCACTGTCACTCACTCACTGTCACTCACTCACTGTCACTCACTCACTGTCACTCACTCAATGCCACTTAAGTCACTCACTCTCACTCACTGTCACTCACTCAGTCACTCACTCACTCACTGTCACTCACTGTCACTCACTATCACTCACTGTCACTTACTCACTGTCACTCACTGTCACTCACTCACTGTCACTCACTGTCACTCACTCACTGTCACTCATTGTCACTCACTGTCACTCACTCACTCACACTCAATCACAATCACTGTCACTCAATCACTGCCACTCATTTACTGTCACTCACTGTCACTCATTTACTGCCACTCACTCATTTTCACTCACTGTCACTCACTCACTCACACTCAATCACACTCACTGTCACTCACTCACTGTCACTCATTTACTGTCACTGTCACTCACTGTCACTCACTCATTGTCACTCACTGTAACTCGCTGTAACTCGATGTCACTCACTGACTGTCACTCACAGTCACTCACTCACGGTCACTCACTCACGGTCACTCACAGTCACTCACTCACGGTCAATCACTGTCACTCACTGTCACACACTCACTGTCACTCACTCACTGTCACTCACTGTCACTCACTGTCACTCACTCACTGTCACTCACTGTAACTCACTCACTGTCACTCACTCAGTTACTCGCTGTCACTCACTATCACTCGCTGCCACTCACTCACTGTCACTCACTGTCACTCACTGTCACTCACTCAGTCACTCACTGTCACTCACTCGCAGTCACTCACTCACTGTCACTCACTCTCACTCACTGTCACTCTCACTCACTGTCTCTCACTGTCAGTCACTGTCACTCACTCACTGTCACTCACTCACTGTCACTGACTAACTGTTACTCACTTTAACTCACTGTGACTCACTCACTATCACTCACTCACTGTCACTCACTCACTATCACTCACTCACTGTCACTCACTGTCACTCGCTGTACCTCACTCACTGTCACTCACTGTCACCCACTCACTGTCACTCACTGTCACTCACTCACTGTCACTCACTCACAGTCACTCACTAAGGCACTCACTCTAACTCACTGTCACTCACTCACTGTCACTCACTGTCACTCACTCACTGTCACTCACTGTAACTCACTCACTGTCACTCACTCAGTTACTCGCTGTCACTCACTATCACTCGCTGCCACTCACTCACTGTCACTCACTGTCACTCACTGTCACTCACTCAGTCACTCACTGTCACTCACTCGCAGTCACTCACTCACTGTCACTCACTCTCACTCACTGTCACTCTCACTCACTGTCTCTCACTGTCAGTCACTGTCACTCACTCACTGTCACTCACTCACTGTCACTGACTAACTGTTACTCACTTTAACTCACTGTGACTCACTCACTATCACTCACTCACTGTCACTCACTCACTATCACTCACTCACTGTCACTCACTGTCACTCGCTGTACCTCACTCACTGTCACTCACTGTCACCCACTCACTGTCACTCACTGTCACTCACTCACTGTCACTCACTCACAGTCACTCACTAAGGCACTCACTGTAACTCACTGTCACTCACTCACTGTCACTCACTATCACTCACTCATTGTCATTCACTCACTGTCACTGTCAGTTGCTGATTCATCTTCTTCAGTTGCTGATTCAGCTGCTTCAGTAGCTGTCACTGTCACTCACTCACTGTCACTCACTGTCAGTCACTTACTCACTGTCACTCACTGTCACTCACTCACTGTTACTCATTTACTGTCACTCACTGTCACTCACTCACACTCACTGTCACTCACTCACTGTCACTCATTTCCTGTCACTCGCTGTCACTCACTGTCACTCACTCATTGTCACTCACTGTCACTCACTCACTGTCACTCACTCACTCACTGTCACTCACAGCCACTCACTCACTGTCATTCACTCACTGTCACTCACTGTCACTCACACTCACTGTCACTCATTCACTGTCACTCACTCACTGTCACTCACTGTCACTCACTCATTGCCACTCACTGTAACTCGCTGTAACTCGCTGTCACTCACTGTCACTCAGTCACTCACTGTCACTCACAGTCACTCATTCACTGTCAATCACTAACTGTCACAATCACTGTCACTCAATCACTGCCACTCATTTACTGTCACTCACTGTCACTCACTGTCACTCACTCATTGTCACTCACTGTCACTCACTCACTCACACTCAATCACACTCACTGTCACTCACTCACTGTCACTCATTTACTGTCACTGTCACTTACTGTCACTCACTCATTGTCACTCACTGTAACTCGCTGTAACTCGATGTCACTCACTGACTGTCACTCACAGTCACTCACTCACGGTCACTCACTCACGGTCACTCACAGTCACTCACTCACGCTCACTCACTGCCACTCACTGTCACTCACTCACTGTCACTCACTCACTGTCACTCACTCAATGCCACTTACAGTCACTCACTCTCACTCACTGTCACTCACTCACTGTCGCTCACTGTCACTCACTCACTCACAGTCACTTACTCAATCACTCACTCACTGTCACTCACTGTCACTAACTTACTCACACTCACTGTCACTTACTCTGTCACTCACTCACTGTCACTCATTTACTGTCACTCACTCACTGTCACTGTCACTCACTCATTGTCACTCACTGTCACTCACTCACTGTCACTCACTGTCAGTAGCTGATTCAGCTGCTTCAGGAGCTGATTCAGCTGCTTCAGTAGCTGATTCAGCTGCTTCAGTTGCTGAATTAGCTACTTCAGTTGCTGATTCAGCTGCTTCAGTAGCTGTCACTGTCACTCACTCACTGTTACTCACTGTCACTCACTCACTGTCACTCACTCACTGTCACTGCCTAACTGTTACTCACTGTAACTCACTGTCACTCACTCACTATCACTCACTGTCACTCACTGTCACTCACTGTCACTCACTATCACTCACTCACTGTCACTCATTCACACTCACTGTCACTCACTCACTGTCACTCACTCACTGTCACTCATTTACTGTCACTCACTCACTGTCACTCACTGTCACCCACTCACTGTCACTCACTGTCACTCACTCACTGTCACTCACTCACTGTCACTCACTAAGGCACTCACTGTAACTCACTGTCACTCACAGCCACTCACTCACTGTCACTCACTCACTGTCACTCACTGTCACTCACTGTCACTCACTGTCACGCACTCACTCACACTCACTGGCACTCACTGGCACTCACTCACTCACACTCACACTCACTCACTGTCACTATCACTGTAACTCACTGTCACTCACTCACTGTCACTCACTGTAACTCGCTGTCTCTCACTGTCACTCACAGTCACTCACTCACTGTCACTCACTCACTGTCACTCACAGTCACTCACTCACTGTCACCCACTGTCACTAACTGTCACTCACTCACTGTGACTCACTGTCACTCACTGTCACTCACTGTCAGTAGCTGATTCAGCTGCTTCAGTGGCTGATTCAGCTGCTTCAGTAGCTGATTCAGGTGCTTCAGTAGCTGATTCAGCTGCTTCAGTTGCTGATTCAGCTGCTTCAGTAGCTGATTCAGCTGCTTCAGGAGCTGATTCAGCTGCTTCAGTAGCTGATTCAGCTGCTTCAGTTGCTAAATTAGCAACTTCAGTTGCTGATTCAGCTGCTTCAGTAGCTGTCACTGTCACTCACTCACTGTTACTCACTGTCACTCACTGTCACTCACTCACTGTCACTCACTCACTGTCACTGACTAACTGTTACTCACTGTAACTCACTGTCACTCACTCACTATCACTCACTCACTGTCACTCACTCACTATCACTCACTCACTGTCACTCACTGTCACTCACTATCACTCACTCACACTCACTGTCACTCACTCACTGTCACTCACTCACTGTCACTCACTGTCACCCACTCACTGTCACTCACTGTCACTCACTCACTGTCACTCACTGTCACTCACTAAGGCACTCACTGTAACTCACTGTCACTCACAGCCACTCACTCACAGCCACTCACTCACTGTCACTCACTGTCACTCACTCACTCACTGTCACTCACTGGCACTCACTCACTTTCACTCACTCACTGTCACTCTCACTGTCACTCACTGTCACTCACTCATTGTCACTCACTGTAACTCGCTGTCACTCACTGTCACTCAGTCACTCACTGTCACTCACTCACTCTGTCACTCACTGTCACTCACTCACTGTCACTCACACTCACTGTCACTCACTGTAACTCACTCACTGTCACTCACTCAGTTACTCGCTGTCACTCACTATCACTCGCTGTCACTCACTCGCTGTCACTCGCTGCCACTCATTTACTGTCACTCACTGTCACTCACTGTCACTCACTCAGTCACTCACTGTCACTCACTCACTGTCACTCACTCAGTCACTCACTGTCACTCACTCGCAGTCACTCACTCACTCACTGTCACTCAATCTCACTCACTGTCACTCTCACTCACTGTCTCTCACTGTCAGTCACTGTCACTCACTGTCACTCACTCACTGTTACTCACTGTCACTCACTCACTGTTACTCACTGTCACTCACTCACTGCCACTCACTGTCACTCACTGTCACTCACTCACTGTCACTCACTCACTGTCACTCACTCACTGTCACTCACTCAATTCCACTTAAGTCACTCACTCTCACTCACTGTCACTCACTCAGTCACTCACTCACTCACTGTCACTCACTATCACTCACTGTCACTTACTCACTGTCACTCACTGTCACTCACTCACTCACTCACTGTCACTCACTGTCACTCACTCACTGTCACTCACTCATTGTCACTCACTGTCACTCACTCACACTCAATCACAATCACTGTCACTCAATCACTGCCACTCATTTACTGTCACTCACTGTCACTCACTGTCACTCATTTACTGCCACTCACTCATTGTCACTCACTGTCACTCACTCACTCACACTCACTCACACTCACTGTCACTCACTCACTGTCACTCACTCACTGTCACTCATTTACTGTCACTCACTCACTGTCACTCACTGTCACCCACTCACTGTCACTCACTGTCACTCACTCACTGTCACTCACTCACTGTCACTCACTAAGGCACTCACTGTAACTCACTGTCACTCACAGCCACTCACTCACTGTCACTCATTTCCTGTCACTCGCTGTCACTCACTGTCACTCACTCATTGTCACTCACTGTCACTCACTCACTGTCACTCACTCACTGTCACTCACAGCCACTCACTCACTGTCACTCACTCACTGTCACTCACTCATTGTCACTCACTGTCACTCACTCACTCACACTCAATCACACTCACTGTCACTCACTCACTGTCACTCATTTACTGTCACTGTCACTTACTGTCACTCATTCATTGTCACTCACTGTAACTCGCTGTAACTCGATGTCACTCACTGACTGTCACTCACAGTCACTCACTCACGGTCACTCACTCACGGTCACTCACAGTCACTCACTCACGGTCACTCACTGTCACTCACTGTCACACACTCACTGTCACTCACTGTCACTCACTCACTGTCACTCACTGTCACTCACTCACCGTCACTCACTGTCACTCACACTAACTGTCACTCACTGTAACTCACTCACTGTCACTCACTCAGATACTCGCTGTCACTCACTATCACTCGCTGTCACTCACTCGCTGTCACTCGCTGCCACTCACTCACTGTCACTCACTGTCACTCACTGTCACTCACTCAGTCACTCACTGTCACTCACTCGCAGTCACTCACTCACTGTCACTCACTCTCACTCACTGTCACTCTCACTCACTGTCTCTCACTATCAGTCACTGTCACTCACTCACTGTCACTCACTCACTGTTACTGACTAACTGTTACTCACTGTAACTCACTGTGACTCACTCACTATCACTCACTCACTGTCACTCACTCACTATCACTCACTCACTGTCACTCACTGTCACTCGCTGTACCTCACTCACTGTCACTCACTGTCACTCACTCACTGTCACCCACTCACTGTCACTCACTGTCACTCACTCACTGTCACTCACTCACTGTCACTCACTAAGGCACTCACTGTAACTCACTGTCACTCACTCACTGTCACTCACTATCACTCACTCATTGTCATTCACTCACTGTCACTGTCAGTTGCTGATTCATCTTCTTCAGTTGCTGATTCAGCTGCTTCAGTAGCTGTCACTGTCACTCACTCACTGTCACTCACTGTCAGTCACTTACTCACTGTCACTCACTGTCACTCACTCACTGTTACTCATTTACTGTCACTCACTGTCACTCACTCACACTCACTGTCACTCACTCACTGCCACTCATTTACTGTCACTCGCTGTCACTCACTGTCACTCACTCATTGTCACTCACTGTCACTCACTCACTGTCACTCACTGTCACTCACACTCACTGTCACTCATTCACTGTCACTCACTCACTGTCACTCATTGTCACTCACTGTAACTCGCTGTAACTCGCTGTCACTCACTGTCACTCAGTCACTCACTGTCACTCACAGTCACTCATTCACTGTCAATCACTAACTGTCACAATCACTGTCACTCAATCACTGCCACTCATTTACTGTCACTCACTGTCACTCACTGTCACTCATTTACTGTCACTCACTCATTGTCACTCACTGTCACTCACTCACACTCAATCACACTCACTGTCACTCACTCACTGTCACTCATTTACTGTCATTCACTGTCACTCACTCATTGTCACTCACTGTAACTCGCTGTAACTCAATGTCACTCACTGACTGTCACTCACAGTCACTCACTCACGGTCACTCACTCACGGTCACTCACAGTCACTCACTCACGGTCACTCACTGTCACTCACTGTCACACACTCACTGTCACTCACTGTCACTCACTCACTGTCACTCACTCACTGTCACTCACTGTCACTCACACTAACTGTCACTCACTGTAACTCACTCACTGTCACTCACTCAGTTACTCGCTGTCACTCACTATCACTCGCTGTCACTCACTCGCTGTCACTCACTCACTGTCACTCACTGTCACTCACTGTCACTCACTCAGTCACTCACTGTCACTCACTCGCAGTCACTCACTCACTGTCACTCACTCTCACTCACTGTCACTCTCACTCACTGTCTCTCACTGTCAGTCACTGTTACTCACTCACTGTCACTCACTCACTGTCACTGACTAACTGTTACTCACTGTAACTCACTGTGACTCACTCACTATCACTCACTGTCACTCACTCACTATCACTCACTCACTGTCACGCACTGTCACTCGCTGTACCTCACTCACTGTCACTCACTGTCACTCACTCACTGTCACCCACTCACTGTCACTCACTCACTGTCACTCACTAAGGCACTCACTGTAACTCACTGTCACTCACTCACTGTCACTCACTATCACTCACTCATTGTCATTCACTCACTGTCACTGTCAGTTGCTGATTCATCTTCTTCAGTTGCTGATTCAGCTGCTTCAGTAGCTGTCACTGTCACTCACTCACTGTCACTCACTGTCAGTCACTTACTCACTGTCACTCACTGTCACTCACTCACTGTTACTCATTTACTGTCACTCACTGTCACTCACTCACACTCACTGTCACTCACTCACTGTCACTCATTTACTGTGACTCGCTGTCACTCACTGTCACTCACTCATTGTCACTCACTGTCACTCACTCACTGTCACTCACAGCCACTCACTGTCACTCACTCACTGTCACTCACACTCACTGTCACTCATTCACTGTCACTCACTCACTGTCACTCACTGTCACTCACTCATTGTCACTCACTGTAACTCGCTGTAACTCGCTGTCACTCACTGTCACTCAGTCACTCACAGTCACTCACTCACTGTGAATCACTCACTGTCACTCACTCACTGTGACTCACTGTCACTCACTCACTGTCACTCACTGTCACTCACTCACTTACTGTCACTCACTCAATGTCACTCACTGTTACTCACTCGTAGTCACTCACTCACTGTCACTCACTGTCACTCTCACTCACTGTCTCTGTCACTCACTGTCACTCACTCAGTCACTCACTGTCATTCACTCACTGTCACTCCCTGTCACTCACTCACTGCCACTGTCACTCACTCACTGTCACTCACTATCACTCACTGTCAGTCACTCACTCACTCTGTCACTCACTGTCACTCACTCATTGTCACTCACTCACACTCACTATAACTCACTCACTGTCACTCATTTACTGTCACTGTCACTCATTGTCACTCACTGTCACTCACTCACACTCACTGTCACTCACTCACTGTCACTCATTTACTGTCACTCACTGTCACTCACTCATTGTTACTCACTGTCACTCACTGTCACTCACTCATTGTCACTCACTGTCACTCACTCACTCATTGTCACTCACTGTCACTCACTGTCACTCACTGTCATTCACTCAGTCACTCACTGTCACTCACTCACTGTAACTCACTGTCACTCACTGTCACTCACTCACTGTCACTCACTCTGTCACTCACGGTCACGCACTGCCCGTTGCTGATTCAGCTGCTTCAGTTGCTGATTCAGCTGCTTCAGTAGCTGATTCAGCTGCTTCAGAAGCTGATTCAGCTGATTCAGCTGCTTCAGTAGCTCATTCAGTAGCTGATTCAGCTGCTTCAGTTGCTGTCACTGTCACTCACTGTCACTCACTGTCACTCACTCACTGTCACTCGCTCACTGTCACTCATTTTCCCTGTCACTCACTGTCACTCACTCACTGTAACTCACTCGCAGTCACTCACTGTCACTCACTGTCACTCACTCACTGTCACTCACTGTCACTCACTGCCACTGTCACTCACTGTCACTCACTGTCACTGTCACTCACTCGCAGTCACTCACTCACTGTCACTCACAGTCACTCACTGTCACTCACTCACTGTCACTCACTGTCACTCACTGTAACTTACTCACTGTCACTCTCTCACTGTAACTCACTGTCTCTCATTTACTGTCACTCACTGTCACTCACTTACTGTAACTCACTCGCAGTCACTCACTGTCACTCACTCACTGTCACTCACTGTCACTCACTGTCACTCACTCGCAGTCACTCACTCACTGTCACTCACTGTCACTCACTGTCACTCACTCACTGTCACTGACTGTCACTCACTGTCACTCATTGTCACTCACTGTCACTTACTGTCACTCACTCACTGTCACTCACTCACTGTCCTTACTATCATTCACTCACTCAGTCACTCACTCAGTCACTCACTGTTACTCACTCACTGTCACTCACTGTCACTCACTGTCACTCACTCAGGCACTCACTCAGTCACTCCCTCACTGTCACTCACTGTCACTCACTATCACTCACTGTCATTTACTCACTGTCACTCACTCACTGTCACTCACTGTCACTCACTCATTGTCACTCACTCACTCACACTCAATCACACTCAGTGTCACTCACTCACTGTCACTCATTTACTGTCACTCACTGTCACTCACTGTCACTCACTTACTGTCACTCACTCATTGTCACTCATTGTCACTCACTCACACTCAATCACACTCACTGTCACTCACTCACTGTCACTCATTTACTGTCACTCACTGTGACTCACTGTCACTGACTCATTGTCACTCACTGTAACTCGCTGTAACTCGATGTCACTCACTGTCACTCACTCACTGTCACTCACAGTCACTCACTCACGGTCACTCACATTCACTCACTCACGGTCACTCACTGTCACTCACTGTCACACACTCACTGTCACTCACTGTTACTCACTGTCACTCACTCACTGTCACTCACTGTCACTCACTCACTGTCACTCACTGTCACTCACTCAGTCACTCACTGTCACTCACTCACTGTCACTCACACTCACTGTCACTCACTGTAACTCACTCACTGTCACTCACTCAGTTACTCGCTGTCACTCACTATCACTCGCTGTCACTCACTCGCTGTCACTCGCTGTCACTCGCTGTCACTCACTCACTGTCACTCACTGTCACTCACTCATTGTCACTCACTGTCACTCACTCACACTCACTGTCACTCACTCACTGTTACTCACTCACTGTCACTCACTCTGTCACTCACTGTCACGCACTGCCAGTTGCTGATTCAGCTGCTTCAGTTGCTGATTCAGTAGCTGATTCAGCTGCTGATTCAGCTGCTTCAGTAGCTGATTCAGCTGCTTCAGTTGCTGTCACTGTAACTCACTGTCACTCGCTCACTGTCACTCATTTACTGTCACTCACTGTCACTCACTCACTGTAACTCACTCCCAGTCACTCACTGTCACTCACTGTCACTCACTCACTGTCACTCACTGTCACTCACTGTCACTCACTCGCAGTCACTCACTCACTGTCACTCACAGTCACTCACTGTCACTCACTCACTGTCACTCACTGTAACTCACTCACTGTCACTCACTGTCATTCACTGTCACTCATTGTCACTCACTGTCACTTACTGTCACTCACTCACTGTCACTCACTCACTGTAACTCACTCACTGTCACTCACTCACTGTCACTCACTGTCACTAACTCACTTTCACTCACTCACTCACTCACTTTCACTCACTGTCACTCACTCACTGTCCCTCACTCACTGTCACTCACGGTCACTCACTCACTGTCACTCACTATCACTCACTCACTGTCACTTACTATCCTTCACTCACTCAGTCACTCACTGTTACTCACTCACTGTCACTCAGTCACTGTAACTCACTCACTGTCACTCACTGTCTGTCACTCACTCACTGCCACTCACTGTCACTCACTCACTGTCACTCACTGTCACTCACTCACTGTCACTCACTCACTGTCACTCACTGTCACTGTCACTCACTGTCACTAACTCACTTTCACTCACTCACTGTCACTCACTGTCACTCACTCACTTTCACTCACTGTCACTGTCACTCAGTCACTCACTTACTGTCACTCACTATCACTGTCACTCAGTCACTCACTCACTGTCACTCACTCACTGTCACTCACTGTCACTCACTGTCACTCACTCACTGCCACTCACTGTCACTCACTGCCACTCACTGTCACTCACTCACTGTCACTCATTTACTGTCACTCACTGTCACTCACTCAGTCACTCACTGTCACTCACTCACTGTCACTCACTGTCACTCACTCATTGTCACTCACTGTCACTCACTCACACTCAATCACACTCACTGTCACTCATTTACTGTCACTCACTGTCACTCACTTACTGTCACTCACTGTCACTCACTGTCACTGTCACTCACTGTCACTCACTCACTGTCACTCACTCACACTCACTGTCACTCACTCACTGTTACTCACTGTCACTCACTGTCACTCATTTACTGTCACTCAATGTCACTCACTCATTGTCACTCACTGTCACTCACTCACTGTCACTCACTCATTGTCACTCACTGTCACTCACTGACTGTCACTCACTCAGTCACTCACTGTCACTCACTCTGTCACTCACTGTCACGCACTGCCAGTTGCTGATTCAGCTGCTTCAGTAGCTCATTCAGTAGCTGATTCAGCTGCTTCAGTTGCTGTCACTGTCACTCACTCACTGTCACTCACTGTCACTCACTGTCACTCTCTCGCTGTAACTCACTGTCACTCACTCACTGTCACTCACTCGCAGTCACTCACTGTCACTCACTGTCACTCACTCACTGTCACTCACTCACTGTCACTCACTCGCAGTCACTCACTGTCACTCACTCACTGTCACTCACTCACTGTCACTCACTCACTGTCACCCACTGTCACTCATTTACTGTCACTCATTTACTGTCACTCACTGTCACTCACTGTAACTCACTCACTGTCACTCAATGTCACTCACTATCACTCACTCACTGTAACTCACTCACTGTCACTCACTGTCAGTCACTCACTGTCACTCACTGTCACTCACTCACTGTCACTCACTGTCACTCACTCACTGTCACTCACTCGCAGTCACTCACTCACTGTCACTCACTCACTGTCACTCACTCACTCACTGTCACCCACTGTCACTCATTTACTGTCACTCATTTACTGTCACTCACTGTCACTCACTGTCACTCACTCACTGTCACTCAATGTCACTCACTATCACTCACTCACTGTAACTCACTCACTGTCACTCACTGTCACTCACTCACTGTCACTCACTGTCACTCACTCACAGTCACTCACTGTCACTCACTCACAGTCACTCACTCACTGTCACTCACTGTCACTCACTCACTGTCACTCATTGTCACTCACTGTCACTCACTGTCACTCACTCACTGTCACTCACTGTCACTCACTCACTGTCACTCACTGTCACTCACTCACTGTCCCTCACTCACTGTCACTCACTCACTGTCACTCACTGTCACTGTCACTCACTGTCACTCACTCACTGTCACTCACTGTCACTCACTCACTGTCCCTCACTCACTGTCACTCACTCACTGTCACTCACTGTCACTCACTCACTGTCCCTCACTCACTGTCACTCACTGTCACTCACTCACTGTCACTCACTGTCACTCACTCACAGTCACTCACTCACTGTCACTCACTGTCACTCACTCACTGTCATTCACTGTCACTCACTCACTGTCACTCACTCACTGTCACCCACTGTCACTCATTTACTGTCACTCATTTACTGTCACTCACTGTCACTCACTGTCACTCACTCACTGTCACTCAATGTCACTCACTATCACTCACTCACTGTAACTCACTCACTGTCACTCACTGTCACTCACTCACTGTCACTCACTGTCACTCACTCACAGTCACTCACTGTCACTCACTCACAGTCACTCACTCACTGTCACTCACTGTCACTCACTCACTGTCACTCACTGTCACTCACTCACTCACTGTCACTCATTGTCACTCACTGTCACTCACTGTCACTCACTCACTGTCACTCACTGTCACTCACTCACTGTCACTCACTGTCACTCACTCACTGTCCCTCACTCACTGTCACTCACTCACTGTCACTCACTGTCACTCACTCACTGTCCCTCACTCACTGTCACTCACTGTCACTCACTCACTGTCACTCACTGTCACTCACTCACAGTCACTCACTCACTGTCACTCACTGTCACTCACTCACTGTCACTCACTGTCACTCACTGTCACTCACTCACTGTCACTCACTGTCACCCACTGTCACTCATTTACTGTCACTCATTTACTGTCACTCACTGTCACTCACTGTCACTCACTGTCACTCACTATCACTCACTCACTGTAACTCACTCACTGTCACTCACTGTCACTCACTCACTGTCACTCACTGTCACTCACTCACAGTCACTCACTGTCACTCACTCACAGTCACTCACTCACTGTCACTCACTGTCACTCACTCACTGTCACTCACTGTCACTCACTCACTCACTGTCACTCATTGTCACTCACTGTCACTCACTGTCACTCACTCACTGTCACTCACTGTCACTCACTCACTGTCACTCACTGTCACTCACTCACTGTCCCTCACTCACTGTCACTCACTCACTGTCACTCACTGTCACTGTCACTCACTGTCACTCACTCACTGTCACTCACTGTCACTCACTCACTGTCCCTCACTCACTGTCACTCACTCACTGTCACTCACTGTCACTCACTCACTGTCCCTCACTCACTGTCACTGTCACTCACTGTCACTCACTCACTGTCACTCACTGTCACTCACTCACTGTCACTCACTCACACTCAATCACACTCACTGTCACTCATTTACTGCCACTCGCACCCCTCGGTGATGACGTCACTCCCTCTCACCCCACGCTCACCAACAAAGACAAAGGTCGCCCCGACAGCCTTCAGCAGCTCTCGGGGCAAGCGCCGGTAGCGAGCGGCGTCTGTGAAGGGCGGCACGGCGCACGAGGGGGTGGCCGGCACCAGCCCCGGCCGCCTTTGTCTCCCTTGTGGTGATGTTTACACACCGCACCGGATACCAGTTTGAGGCTGAGTGGACCTAGAGGGGCCCCAGGACCGGTTCAGATAATCGTCACTGGCTTTGGCCGTGAGCGGGAATCAAACCCGGGTCCCTGGGTTCGTGGTGCAGTGAGCTGACCGCTGCACCACCGCTCCTCACTCTCATATACACACTCACACTCATCCCCATACAGTCACTATCACACACACTCTCACTCTTCTATACACACTCACTCATCCCCATACAGTCACTCACTCACATACACTCACTCTCATATACACACTCACACTCATCCCCATACAAACACAGTTACTATCACACTCTCACACACACTCACACACACTCACTCTCACCCACTCACCCACACTCTCTCACACACACACACTCACCCACACTCTGACAAACTCACCCACACTCACACACACTCACCCACACTCTCACACACTCTCACACACTCACACACACTCTCACACACTCACCCACCCTCTCACACACTCACCCACACTCTCTCACACACTCTCTCACACTCACCCTCACACACTCTCACACACTCACCCACACTCACCCACACTCACACACACTCACACACTCTCACACACTCACCCACTCACCCACACTCATCCACACTCTCTCACACACTCACACACCCACACTCTCACACACTCACCCACACTCTCTCACACACTCACTCTCACACACTCACCCACACTCTCTCACACACTCACACACTCACCCTCACACACTCACCCACACTCTCATACACTCACCCACACTCTCACACACTCACCCACACTCTCTCACACACTCACCCTCACACACTCTCACACACTCACACACACTCTCCCACACTCTCAAACATACAAAGACAAAGTTCCCCTGCATAGTCTTAACGTACTGTCGTGGCAAGTGCTTTAAACGAGCACCTGTGAATGCCGGCACGGCACACGAGGAGGCGACTGACCGCACCACACCCGGTCGCCTTTGTCCCCCTAGTGGCGATGTTCACACTCTGCACCAGCTGCTCTTTTGAGGCTGAGTCAACCTAGGGGAGTCCGGCTTCTATAGTCGTCACTGGTGTTGGCCGTGAGTGGGAATGGATCCCGGGGCGCCGGGTTCGTAGCGCAGCGCGCAGGTCACTACACTACCGCTCCCCACTACTCTCACACAGCGATACAGTCACCAACTCTCTACCTCGTTCTCTACCTCGTTCTCTCTACCTCGTTCTCTACCTCGTTCTCCACCTCGTTCTCTACCTCTCTCTCTACCTCGTTCTCTCTACCTCGTTCTCTACCTCGTTCTCTACCTCTCTCTCTCTACCTCGTTCTCTACCTCCTTCTCTACCTCTCTCTACCTCGTTCTGTACCTCGTTCTCTACCTCGTTCTCTACCTCGTTCTCTACCTCTCTCTCTACCTCGTTCTCTACCTCGTTCTCTACCTCTCTCTCTACCTCGTTCTCCACCTCGTTCTCTACCTCTCTCTCTACCTCTCTCACTACCTCGTTCTCTACCTCGTTCTCCACCTCGTTCACTACCTTGCTCTCTACCTCGTTCTGTACCTCGTTCTCTACCTCATTCTCTACCTCGTTCTCTACCTCGTTCTCTACCTCGTTCTCTACCTCTCTCTCTACCTCTCTCTCTACCTCGTTCTCTACCTCGTTCTCTACCTCGTTCTCTACCTCGTTCTCTACCTCTCTCTCTACCTCGTTCTCTACCTCGTTCTCTACCTCGTTCTCTACCTCGTTCTCTACCTCATTCTCTACCTCTCTCTCTACCTCGTTCACTACCTCTCTCTACCTCGTTCTCTACCTCCTTCTCTACCTTGTTCTCTATCTCTCTCTCTACCTCGTTCTCCACCTCGTTCTCCACCTTGTTCTCTACCTCTCTCTCTACCTCGTTCTCTACCTCGTTCTCTACCTCGTTCTCTACCTCTCTCTCTACCTCGTTCACTACCTCTCTCTCTACCTCTCTCTCTACCTCGTTCTCCACCTCGTTCTCCACCTCGTTCTCTACCTCTCTCTCTACCTCTCTCTCTACCTCGTTCTCTACCTCGTTCTCCACCTCGTTCTCTACCTCTCTCTCTACCTCTCTCTCTACCTCGTTCTCTACCTCGTTCTCCACCTCGTTCTCCACCTCGTTCTCTACCTCTCTCTCTACCTCGTTCACTACCTCTCTCTCTACCTCTCTCTCTACCTCGTTCTCCACCTCGTTCTCTAACTCTCTCTCTCGAGACGTCCAGCAGCAGCAGCAGGCCAGCAAGATGGTGCCCCCGGTGCAAGCGTCTCCACTGTGTAAGACGGCGCCACTCTGCACTAGGACTTGGTCTCGTGTCTACGACTCCGCCAGATTGGCACGGCTGAAGCTCATCGCGGCAGAGGAGGAGGAGCGGCGGATAGAGGAGGAGCGGATAGAGGAGGAGGAGGAGGAGCGGATAGAGGAGGAGGAGGAGCGGATAGAGGAGGAGGAGCGGCGGCACAAGCGGGAGGAGGAGGAGGCAGAACGGAGCGCACGCGAGATCGCTGCCGCACCTCAAGAGGCAATCCCCAAGTGGCAATCCCCAAGTGACAACTTGTAGACGAGGCGGTGAAGTGCAGAGACGCGAGAGACGCTCAGGGCACACACGGCACAGCAACATCGCACGGCGCAGGACGGACTTGCTAGGCAAGACGCCAACAACACGGCGCACACATCTGAGGTACAAACACAAGAATGTACACAGAGTACACAAACAGCAGGCTTATCCGGCAGGATGATTGGGGCCGTCCATAAATGACGTCACGCGATTTTGGACGATTTTTTTACCCCCCCCCCTCGTCACACGGCGTCACAAAAAGTCAGACCCCCCTCAAACATGACGTCACAAAGCTCTGCCCCCCCCCCCCCCAAATATAAAACATGCTTCAAAATCGCTTTAAACTATTGTCATTGTAGTGAGAATTTAATGTGGCGCTGCACTCTTGATGTTGTAGGAGAAAACATTTATTAAAAAGTCTATTTAATTAAGTAGAACGTGTTGTCTATATTTATTTAAAGTTGCGCATTTTGAAGTGACGTCACATTTCTCAACCCCCCCCCCCCTCGTCACACATCGTCACAATTGTCTGACCCCACCCCCCAGGTGCGTGACGTCATTTATGGACGGCCCCATTCACACTGGCGATTCTACAAGCACTCGACAAGACACCCTGAGATCGCTCCCACTCCACATTGACATTTGTCTTCTAAGTCTGTCTCCCTCATTGTGAGCTGTAAGGTTCGTCTGTTAGGACGTCAATAACGTGGAGTAATGTCTCTAACCCATCACTCTCTCTCTAACTCACTCGCTAACTCTCTCACTCACTCACTAACTAACTCACTAATTCTCTCTCTAACCCATCTCTCTCTCTCTAACTCACTCGCTAACTCTCTCACTCACTCACTCACTAACTCTCTCACTCACTCACTAACTCACTAACTCTCTATATCTCTCACTCACTAACTAACTCTCTCTCTAACTCTCACTCACTAACTCTCTAACTCTCTCACTAACTAACTCTCTAACTCTCTCACTCACTAACTCTCTAACTCTCTCACTCACTATTCAACTGTCTCTCACTCACTAACTCTCTCGCTAACTCTCTCTCAGTCACTAACTCTCTCTCTCACTCACTAACTATCTCGCTAACTCTCTCTCAGTCACTAACTCTCTCTCTAACTCTCTCTCTCACTCACTAACTCTCTCGCTAACTCTCTCTCACTAACTCTCTCTCTAACTCTCTCACTCACTAACTCTCTCGCTAACTCTCTCACTCACTCACTAACTCTCTCACTCACTAACTCTCTCATTCACTCACTAACTCTCTCACTCACTCACTCTCTATCTCTCTCTCTAACTCTTTCACTCACTAACTCTCTCGCTAACTCACTCACTAACTCTCTCACTCTCTCTAACTCACTTACTAACTCTCTATCTCTCTCTCACTAACTAACTCTCTAACTCTCTCTCTAACTCACAAACTCTCTCACTAACTCTCTCACTCACTAACTCCCTCTCTAACTCTCTCACTAACTAACTAACTCACTCTCTAACTCTCTCTGTCTCTCACCCCCCCCTCTCCGCGTGACTCACAAAGCGCAGCATGAGGCCCTGGCAGGCGTGGTGCTTGAGCAGGCTCAGCAGGAACTTGAGGCCTCCACAGTCCACGAAGGTCGTCTCTGTGACCAGAGAGAGAGGAGAATCAGACTCAGAGGTCCCTCCACTCCACCCGATACACGCACCGTGGTACCCCTCCACACACCACGATACCTCTACACACACCACTACACAGACACACACCACGTACACAGACACACCATGTACACACACACCATGTACACACACCACGTACACAGACACACACCATGTACACAGACACACACACCATGTACACACACACCATGTACACACACCACGTACACAGACACACACCACGTACACACACACACCATGTACACACACACACCATGTACACACACACCACGATACCCCTACACACACCATGTATACACACACACACACCATGTACACACACACCACGTACACAGACACACACCATGTACACAGACACACACCATGTACACAGACACACACACCATGTACACACACACACACCATGTACACACACCACGTACACAGACACACACCACGTACACACACACACCACGTACACACACACCATGTACACACACACCACGATACCCCTACACACACCATGTATACACACACACACCATGTATACACACACACACACCATGTATACACACACAACATGTACACACACACAAAAACCATGTACACACACAAACCGTGTACACACACCACCTCACCCCCTCACCACCGCCTCCCCCTCACCCCCTCACCACCGCCCCCCTCACCCCCTCACCCCTCACTAGAGAGAGTGAATTTCAATGGCTCTCACCTGGTTAAATAATTAATTCACTCACTAGAGAAGTAAATGATTCCCACCTGGTTAAAGAAGTAAATCACTGCATCGAGTGAACCTCAATGGCTCTCGCAGGATTACATAACGGAGTTACTCACGAGAGATAGTGAATCGCAATGGCTCTTAACTGGTTAAATAAAGGAGTCATTCAATCTGGATAGTAAATCTTAATGGCCCCTATCAGTAGAGCGTGCATCTCAACAACTCTCGCATGGTTAAACACATGAATCACTCACTAAAGATAGTGAATATTAAAGGTTAAATAAAGGAATCGCTCAATAGAGACAGTTCATCTAAATAACTCGCACCTGGTCAAATAATTAATTAATTCGCTAGAAATTTTCTCAGGGGCTCCAATTTAGTAAGATGAGACTACTCTGGGTAGAGTGAATCTCAGTGTTTCCCTCTGGTCAAACAAAGGAGACCACTCTGAGTGAATGTCCCCCAGTGGCTGAGTGGAGACAGTGAATGTCCCCCAGTGGCTGAGTGGAGACAGTGAATGTCCCCACTGGCTGAGTGGAGACAGTGAATGTCCCCACTGGCTGAGTGGAGACAGTGAATGTCCCCACTGGCTGAGTGAGACAGTGAATGTCCCCCACTGGCTGAGTGGAGACAGTGAATGTCCCCAGTGGCTGAGTGGAGACAGTGAATGTCCCCACTGGCTGAGTGGAGACAGTGAATGTCCCCCAGTGGCTGAGTGGAGACAGTGAATGTCCCCACTGGCTGAGTGGAGACAGTGAATGTCCCCCACTGGCTGAGTGGAGACAGTGAATGTCCCCACTGGCTGAGTGGAGACAGTGAATGTCCCCCAGTGGCTGAGTGGAGACAGTGAATGTCCCCCACTGCCTGAGTGGAGACAGTGAATGTCCCCCAGTGACTGAGTGGAGACAGTGAATGTCCCCACTGGCTGAGTGGAGACAGTGAATGTCCCCCAGTGGCTGAGTGGAGACAGTGAATGTCCCGCAGTGGCTGAGTGGAGACAGTGAATGTCCCCACTGACTGAGTGGAGACAGTGAATGTGCCCCACTGGCTGAGTGGAGACAGTGAATGTCCACACTGGCTGAGTGGAGACAGTGAATGTCCCCAGTGTCTGAGTGGAGACAGTGAATGTCCCCCACTGGCTGAGTAGAGACAGTGAATGTCCCCCAGTGGCTGAGTCGAGACAGTGAATGTCCCCAGTGTCTGAGTGGAGACAGTGAATGTCCCCACTGGCTGAGTGGAGACAGTGAATGTCCCCAGTGGCTGAGTGGAGACAGTGAATGTCCCCACTGTCTGAGTGGAGACAGTGAATGTCCCCACTGGCTGAGTGGAGACAGTGAATGTCCCCACTGGCTGAGTGGAGACAGTGAATGTCCCCCACTGGCTGAGTGGAGACAGTGAATATCCCCACTGGCTGAGTGGAGACAGTGAATGTCCCCCACTGGCTGAGTGGAGACAGTGAATGTCCCCCACTGGCTGAGTGGAGACAGTGAATGTCCCCAGTGGCTGAGTGGAGACGGTGAATGTCCCCCAGTGGCTAAGTGGAGACAGTGAATGTCCCCACTGTCTGAGTGGAGACAGTGAATGTCCCCAGTGTCTGAGTGGAGACAGTGAATGTCCCCCACTGGCTGAGTACAGACAGTGAATATCCCCACTGGCTGAGTGGAGACAGTGAATGTCCCCACTGGCTGAGTGGAGACAGTGAATGTCCCCACTGGCTGAGTGAGACAGTGAATGTCCCCCACTGGCTGAGTGGAGACAGTGAATGTCCCCCACTGGCTGAGTGGAGACAGTGAATGTCCCCCACTGGCTGAGTAGAGACAGTGAATGTCCCCACTGGCTGAGTGGAGACAGTGAATGTCCCCACTGGCTGAGTGAGACAGTGAATGTCCCCCACTGGCTGAGTGGAGACAGTGAATGTCCCCCACTGGCTGAGTGGAGACAGTGAATGTCCCCACTGTCTGATTGGAGACAGTGAATGCCCCCCACTGGCTGAGTGGAGACAGTGAATGTCCCCACTGGCTGAGTGGAGACAGTGAATGTCCCCCAGTGGCTGAGTGAGACAGTGAATGTCCCCAGCGGCTGAGTGGAGACAGTGAATGTCCCCACTGGCTGAGTGGAGACAGTGAATGTCCCCACTGGCTGAGTGGAGACAGTGAATGTCCCCCAGTGGCTGAGTGAGACAGTGAATGTCCCCACTGGCTGAGTGGAGACAGTGAATGTCCCCATTGGCTGAGTGGAGACAGTGAATGTCCCCACTGGCTGAGTGAGACAGTGAATGTCCCCACTGGCTGAGTGGAGACAGTGAATGTCCCCACTGGCTGAGTGGAGACAGTGAATGTCCCCAGTGGCTGAGTGGAGACAGTGAATGTCCCCTAGTGGCTGAGTGGCCACGAGGCGGACTCCGTCTCCCCCTCCACCCCGCGCGTGAGGAGCGACCGCGCTGCTGCTGCTGCTGGCGGTGGTGGTTGTAGTGGTAGTTATAGTAGTTAGGTAATGGTGGTAGTGGTTGTAGTGGTAGTTATAGTAGTTAGGTAATGGTGATTGTGGTAGTGGTTGTAGTGGTAATTAAAGTAGGTAGGTAATGGTAGTTGTGGTAGTGGTTGTAGTGGTAGTTATAGTAGTTAGGTAATGGTGGTGGTAGTAAAAAGTCAGACCCCCCCCCCTCAAATATGACGTCACAAAGCTCTGCCCCCCCCCCCCCCAAGACATTTTTCCGTTTTAAAAATAAAACATGCTTCAAATCGCTTTAAACCAAGGCCGCAATTATAATATTCAAATATGCTCAATGTCCCCCCCCAATATATTGTCAAACATTAAAAAATGCTATGGTACGACAAGCAAATCACGCAACGCCGTACGAAATAATCATGAGCAACTGTAATAATAATCATAACCAAACTGAACAAGTTGCCATCATTATTACTGCTACCGGTTCTAGTATCACGGTGCACTGCAGTTCTGCGTGTGGTGGTCACGTGGTGTTGCCCTACCCCAGCAGCAGCCGTTGCTCGACTGCTGTGGGTAGGTACAATCAATGTCACACAGTGTACTGTCTCTCCATTTCATTACTTTAAAATGTATTAACAAGTGGAAAACTATAAAGTTATATGAGTGTTACGTTGGATATATCACTGTCGAGTCAAAACAAACATTTTTTGGTGAAAACGGGCCAATTTGCGATTGCTAATCAATCAACCATCAGTAACGTTAGCTGTCATAGCTAAGTAAGTTACTTGGAAAGTGAATTAGCCACACATTCACCCAGCGACCAACAGTGGCGCTCACGAGCGTATGCAACTAACGTGAATGTCTCTATTACGTTACATTTGTCAGAAAGCCCACGTGAAGTCTGAGTAAAGTGTCAATAATTTAAGTTGCGCTGCACGTGTCATATTTGTAGACAGTCGTCGCTCTCATTTATTGCATATTCGTATAGTAGAGTGTATAGCTGTACTTATGATAAATGTCATTATTAGTGTTTCTTTGATTAAAGTGCACGAAGTTTTATTACATTCAGCGTTCATTCACAGTGTCATCATGAGCAAGAGGAAGGGTGGCAGTGACATTCACAGTGAGTGTCATCCCGAGCAAGAGGAAGGGTGGCAGTGACATTCACAGTGAGTGTCATCACGAGCAAGAGGAAGGGTGGCAGTGACATTCACAGTGAGTGTCATCACGAGCAACAGGAAGGGTGGCAGTGACATTCACAGTGAGTGTCATCCCGAGCAACAGGAAGGGTGGCAGCGACATTCACAGTGAGTGTCATCACGAGCAACAGGAAGGATGGCAGTGACATTCACAGTGAGTGTCATCACGAGCAACAGGAAGGGTGGCAGTGACATTCACAGTGAGTGTCATCACGAGCAACAGGAAGGGTGGCAGTGACATTCACAGTGAGTGTCATCACCAGCAACAGGAAGGGTGGCAGTGACATTCACAGTGAGTGTCATCACGAGCAACAGGAAGGGTGGCAGTGACATTCACAGTGAGTGTCATCACGAGCAACAGGAAGGGTGGCAGTGACATTCACAGTGAGTGTCATCACGAGCAACAGGAACGGTGGCAGTGACATTCGTGAGTTTTTTGGGCAGCCTCAGAAAAGAAGAAAAGTTGAGAGCAGTGAAAAAATGAGTTCCAGTCAGATGATAGAAGTATACAGTAGTACAAGAGATGAGTTAATGTTTCTCCATATAATCATAATAATTGCCATTCAGATCAGAAATTGTTATTAATCCATTCATGAACATCATGGCAAGAAACACCACTTCTTTACTGATCATATTTCTTTCATGTTCACTCTGGTGCATTCAGAGTAGAGAGAGAGGGCATGAGGATGTCGGCAGGGCAGGGAGAGCAGGTGACATGGAGGTGAGTGAGAAAAGGAGCAAATATTGACGGTTAAGACCGAATAATGACATCGCAACAGTCTAATCCTAATGTTAATTTAAGCTGAGATATTCCTCTTAAATATGGCTTCTCATGTGTATTTCAGATAATACAATCAAGCAGGGAGAGTGAGTTTGAGACAATGCTCACATGCCCTTTGGATTGCACCTCTCATGGTGGTAATCTCTCATGAACACTGCTGTTGTGCGCATATTTGCGGGCATGATAATCTTATGCGGCGACGGAAGCTCATTCATGCTAATCTCCCTCCCTGATCCCTCTCTCCCTAATGTCCACCATTAACACAACTGAGGTGCTTGCGTCCGGGGTTGGAATTCCTTTCCAGCTCAGACCCCGCTTGCTTGCCCATCGCCAAATCTATAACCTCCTTGTTGTTGTAGCTGCTCTCTCGCTGTGTTCGTCCTTCACCACATCTATAACCTCCTTGTTGCTGTAGCTGCTCTCTCGCTGTGTTCGTCCTTCACCACTTCTATAACCTCCTTGTTGTTGTTGCTGCTCTCTCGCTGGTTCAGCAGTTCCACTGATGGGTTTTATTTTTTCCGCCTGAGGACGACCGCTTGTGTTGCGGTCGAAACGTCGTGATTTATTTTATTTTATACCTACTACGTGACTTTACCAAAAGAACCAAAGAGTATGGATTCCTGTAGTCACGAAATCTTCAAATCGAGATTGAATATGACAGTCTTTTATCGGTGTTGACGATAAGCACAAAAATGCCTTTGGATCCTTTGCTTGAAGAATGGCAAGTCGAGACACTTGTCATTGTCTAGAGAGGAGATGAGAGGATAGGAGAGCAGAGCAAACGCCCCTGGCTGCCCACCCAAGTTTACTTGTAAATATGTAAATATAAACAACAATTTGATCAACCTTGGCCACAATATCTGGACTTGTCTTCCTATAACAATGCATAGATTCCTGTTTATATGATTGAGGTTATGGTTGTACTTTATTAATCCCTAATCTCTTCCATTACATACAATGAAACAAGAAAAGGTAAAAAAATCAAAAACAGAGCAATGTAATACAATACACTATTAGACATTATTGTAAAAAATGAATAAAATGTCCATCCAACACGCACACCGCGACTACCACGACTACTAGACTCGCTGTGTCACTACTCGCTGTGTGTCACTACTCACTGTGTGTCACTACTCACTGTGTCACTACTCACTGTGTGTCACTACTCACTGTGTCACTACTCACTGTGTGTCACTACTCACTGTGTGTCACTACTCACTCTGTGTCACTACTCGCTGTGTGTCACTACTCGCTGTGTGTCACTACTCACTGTGTCACTACTCACTGTGTCACTACTCACTGTGTCACTACTCGCTGTCTCACTACTTGCTGTGTGTCACTACTCACTGTGTGTCACTACTCGCTGTGTGTCACTACTCACTGTGTGTCACTACTCGCTGTGTGTCACTACTCACTGTGTCACTACTCACTCTGTGTGTCACTACTCACTCTGTGTCACTACTCACTGTGTCACTACTCACTGTGTCACTACTCACTGTGTCACTACTCGCTGTGTCACTACTCACTGTGTGTCACTACTCATTGTGTCACTACTCGCTGTGTGTCACTACTCACTGTGTCACTACTCGCTGTGTCACTACTCACTGTGTGTCACTACTCACTGTGTCACTACTCACTGTATGTCACTACTCACTCTCTGTGTCACTACTCACTGTGTCACTACTCACTCTGTCACTACTCACTCTGTCACTACTCACTCTGTGTGTCTCTACTCTGTGTGTCACTACTCACTCTGTTACTACTCACTGTGTGTCACTACTCATTGTGTCACTACTCGCTGTGTCACTACTCACTGTGTGTCACTACTCACTGTGTCACTACTCACTGTGTGTCACTACTCGCTGTGTGTCACTACTCGCTGTGTCACTACTCGCTGTGTCACTACTCACTCTGAGTGTCACTACTCTGTGTGTCACTACTCACTGTGTCACTACTCACTGTGTGTCACTACTCACTGTGTGTCACTACTCACTGTGTGTCACCACTCACTGTGTGTGTCACTACTCACTGTGTCACTACTCACTGTGTGTCACTACTCACTGTGTCACTACTCACTGTGTCACTACTCACTGTGTGTCACTACTCACTGTGTGTCACTACTCACTGTGTCACTACTCACTGTGTCACTACTCACTGTGTTACTACTCACTGTGTTACTACTCACTGTGTGGCACTACTCACTGTGTTACTACTCACTGTGTGTCACTACTCACTCTGTCACTACTCACTCTGTCACTACTCACTCTGTGTGTCACTACTATGTGTCACTACTATGTGTGTCACTACTCACTCTATGTGTCACTACTCACTGTGTGTCACTACTCGCTGTGTTGAGTGAGTGGACACTGCACGGTGAGTGAGGTAGCGGGTGAGGGGTGGTGAGTGAGGGGTGGTGAGTGGCTGAGTAAGAGGTGAGTGTTGAGTGAGTGGACACTGCACGGTGAGTGAGGTAGTGGGTGAGGGGGTGGTGAGTGAGGGGTGGTGAGTGGCTGAGTAAGAGGTGAGTGTAGAGTGAAGAAGGGGTGGAGGAGGGGGGGGTGAATGAGATGGGAGGGGTGAGCTGCTCAGTGGTGAAGTTGAGTTTAGTGGTTAGGGGCCGTCCATAAATGACGTCACGCGATTTTGGACGATTTTTGACCCCCCCCCCTCAAATATGACGTCACAAAGCTCTGCCCCCCCCCAAAACCATATTTCCGTTTTAAAAATAAAACATGCTTCAAATCGCTTTAAACCAAGGCAGTAATTATAATATTCAAATATGCTCAATGTCCCCCCCAATATATTGTTATAAAACATTAAAAAAATGCTATGGTACGACAAGCAAATCACGCACCGCCGTACGAAATAATCATGAGTAACTGTAATAATAATCATAACCAAACTTAACAAGTTGCCATCATTATTACTGCTACCGGTTCTAGTATCACGGTGCACTGCAGTTCTGCGTGTGGTGGTCACGTGGTGTTGCCCTACCCCAGCAGCATCCGTTGCTCGACTGCTGTGGGTAGGTACAATCAATGTCACGCACTGTACTGTCTCTCCATTTCATTACTTTAAAATGTATTAAAAAGTGGAAAACTAGAAAGTTTATGAGTGTTACGTAGGCTATATCACTGTCGAGTGAAAACAAACATTTTTGGTGAAAACGGGCCGATTTGCGATTGCTAATCAATCAACCATCAGTAACGTTAGCTATCATAGCGAAGTAAGTTACTTGGAAAGTGAATTAGCCACACATTCACCCAGCGACCAACAGTGGCGCTCACGGGCGTATGCAACTAACGTGAATGTCTCTATTACGTTATATTTGTCAGAAAGCCCACGTGAAGTCTGAGTAAAGTGTCAATAATTTATGTTGCAATGCATGTGTCATATTTGTAGACAGTCGCTCTCATTTATTGCATATTCGTATAGTAGAGTGTATAGCTATACTTGATTATGATAAATGTCATTATTAGTGTTTCTTTGATTAAAGTGCACGCAGTTTTATTATAGTCAGCGCTCATTCACAGTGAGTGTCATCACGAGCAAGAGGAAGGGTGGCAGTGACATTCACATTGAGTGTCATCACGAGCAACAGGAAGGGTGGCAGTGACATTCACAGTGAGTGTCATCACGAGCAACAGGAAGGGTGGCAGTGACATTCACAGTGAGTGTCATCACGAGCAACAGGAAGGGTGGCAGTGACATTCGTGAGTTTTTTGGGCAGCCTCAGAAAAGAAGAAAAGTTGAGAGCAGTGAGAAAATGAGTTCCAGTCAGATGATAGAAGTAAACAGTAGTAAAAGAGATGAGTTAATGATTCTCCATATAATCATGATTGCCATTCAGATCATAAATTGTTATTAATCCATTCCTGAACATCATGGCAAGAAACACCACTTGTTTACTGATCATATTTCTTTCATGTTCACCCTTGTGCATTCAGAGTAGAGAGGGCATGAGGATGTCGGCAGGGCAGGGAGAGCAGGTGACATGGAGGTGAGTGAGAAAAGGAGCAAATATTGATGGTTAAGACCAAATAATGACATCACAACAGTCTAATCCTAATGTTAATTTAAGTATGGCTTCTCATGTGTATTTCAGATAATACAATCAGGCAGGGAGAGTACGTTTGAGACAATGCTCACAGGCCCTTTAGATTGCACTCTCATGCTCACATGTCACTTAGATTGCACTCTCATGCTCACATGTCCTTTGTATTGCACCTCTCATGGTGGTAATCTCTCATTAACACTGCTGTTGTGCGCATATTTGCAGGCATGATAATCTTATGTGGCGAAGGAAGCTCATTCATGCTCATCTCCCTCTCTAATCCCTCTCTCCCTAATGTCCCCCATTAACACAACTGAGGTGCTTGCGTCCGGGGATGGAATTCCTTTCCAGCTCAGACCCCGCTTGCTTGCCCATCGCCACATCTATAACCTCCTTGTTGTTGTAGCTGCTCTCTCACTGTGTTCTTCCTTCACCACATCTATAACCTCCTTGTTGTTGTAGCTGCTCTCTCGCTGTGTTCTTCCTTCACCACATCTATAACCTCCTTGTTGTTGTAGCTGCTCTCTCGCTGTGTTCCTCCTTCACCACATCTATAACCTCCTTGTTGCTGTTGCTGCTCTCTCGCTGGTTCAGCAGTTCCACTGCTGGATTTTATTTTTTCCGCCTGAGGACGACCGCTTGTGTTGCGATCGAGACGTCGTGATTTATTTTATTTTATACCTACTACGTGACTTTACCAAAATAACCAAAGAGTATGGATTCCTGTAGTCACGAAAGCTTCAAATCGAGATTGAATATGACAGTCTTTTATCGGTGTCAACGATAAGCACAAAAATGCCTTTGGATCCTGTGCTTGAAGAATGGCAAGTCAAAACACTTGTCATTATCTAGAGATGAGAGGAGAGCAAACGCCCCTGCTGCCCACCCAAGTTTACTTGTAAATATGTAAATATAAACAACAATTTGCTAAACCTTGGCCACACTATCTGGACTTGTCTTCATATAACAATGCATAGATTTCTGTTTATATGATTGAGGTTATGGTTGTACTTTATTACTCCCTAATTTCTTCCATTACATACAATGAAACAAGAAAAGGTAAAAAATAAAAAAAACAGAGCACTGTACAATACACTATTAGACATTGTAAAAAATAAATAAAAAGTCCATCCAACACACACACCGCGAATACTACGACTACTACACTCACTGTGTCACTACTCGCTGTGTCACTACTCACTGTGTCACTACTCACTGTGTGTCACTACTCACTGTGTCACTACTCACTGTGTGTCACTACTCGCTGTGTGTCACTACTCACTGTGTGTCACTACTCGCTGTGTCACTACTCGCTGTGTCACTATTCACTGTGTGTCACTACTCACTGTGTGTCACTACTCACTGTGTCACTACTCACTGTGTGTCACTACTCACTGTGTGTCACTACTCACTGTGTGTCACTACTCACTGTGTGTCACTACTCACTGTGTGTCACTACTCGCTGTGTGTCACTACTCACTGTGTCACTACTCACTGTGTGCCAGTTCTGTGCGACTGCCATCATACCAAAACTCGCTGTGTCAATGCTCACACTGTGCCAGTACACACTGTTTCAATACTCACTGTGTGTCAGTACTCACTGTGTCAGTACTCACGTTGAGTGTCAGACCTCACTGTCAGCACTCTCACTGTGTGCTATTCATCAGTGTCACTTGTGTCAGTACTCTTACTGTGTCTGTAATCTTACTGTGTGCCAGTACTATCACTGTGTCACTACTCACCGTGTGTGTCATTAGTCACACTGTGTCAATACTCACTGTGTGTCAGTACTCTTACTATGTCTGTAATCTTACTGTGTGCCAGTACTATCACTGTGTCAGTACTCACCGTGTGTCATTAGTGACACTGTGTCAATACTCACTGTGTGTCAGTACTCTTACTGTGTCTGTAATCTTACTGTGTGCCAGTACTATCACTGTGTCAGTACTCACCGTGTGTGTCATTAGTCAAACTGTGTCAATACTCACTGTGTGTCAGTACTCTTACTGTGTCTGTAATCTTACTGTGTGCCAGTACTATCACTGTGTCAGTACTCACCGTGTGTGTCATTAGTCACACTGTGTCAATACTCACTGTGTGTCAGTACTCTTACTGTGTCTGTAATCTTACTGTGTGCCAGTACTATCACTGTGTCAGTACTCACCGTGTGTGTCATTAGTCACACTGTGTCAATACTCACTGTGTGTCAGTACTCTTACTGTGTCTGTAATCTTACTGTGTGCCAGTACTATCACTGTGTCAGTACTCACCGTGTGTGTCATTAGTCACACTGTGTCAATACTCACTGTGTGTCAGTACTCTTACTGTGTCTGTAATCTTACTGTGTGCCAGTACTATCACTGTGTCAGTACTCACCATGTGAGCACCCTCACTGTGTCAGCACTCTCACTGTGTTGTTACTTGCACTGTCAGTAATTCACTCTGTGTGTTAGTACTCGCTGTGTCATTAGTCACACTGTCACTGTGTGTCAGTACTCACTGTGTAAGTACTGGTGCACAGTGAGAGTGAGTACTCACACTGTGTCAGTAGTCACGCTGTGTGTGAGCTCTCTTGCTGTGTAAGTCAGTTGACTTGTGACACGGCGGATGATGATTCCGTGTAGCCAGCAGCAGCGGCAACAACAGCAGCAGCAGCTACAACAGCAGCAGCAGCTACAACAGCAGCAGCAGCTACAACAGCAGCAGCAGCTACAACAGCAGCTACAACAACAGCTACAACAACAACAGCTACAACAACAGCAGCAGCTACACAGCAGCTACAACAACAGCTACAACAGCAGCAGCTACAACAACAGCTACTACAACAACAGCAGCTATAACAACAACAGCAGCTACAACAACAGCAGCAGCTACAACAACAACAGCTACAACAGCAGCAGCAGCTACAACAACAGCAGCAGATACAACAACAGCTACAACAACAGCTACAACAACAGCAGCAGCTACAACAACAGCAGCAGCTACAACAGCTACTACAACAACAGCAGCTATAACAACAACAGCAGCTACAACAACAGCAGCAGCAACAACAACAGCTACAACAACAACAGCTACAACAACAACAGCAGCTACAACAACAGCAGCAGCTACAACAACAGCTACAACAACAGCAGCAGCTACAACAACAGCAGCAGCTACAACAGCTACTACAACAACAGCAGCTATAACAACAACAGCAGCTACAACAACAGCAACAACAACAGCTACAACAACAGCAGCAGCAACAACAGCTGCAACAGCTACAACAACAACAGCGTCCCAGAGAAGGCGCTCACGGTCCTTGAGGACTATAGCACAGCGAGCACGCGGGGTACGTGGCGGTCGTAAACGCAACACTGTGGTGTGTCACTACTCACTATGTGTGTCACTACTCACTGTGTGTGTGTCACTACTCACTCTGTGTGTGTCACTACTCACTCTGTGTGTGTCACTACTCACTCTGTGTGTCACTATTCTGTGTGTTACTACTCACTCTGTGTGTCACTACTCACTCTGTCACTACTCTGTGTGTCACTATTCTGTGTGTTACTACTCACTCTGTGTCACTACTCTCACTGTGTCACTACTCTCACTGTAATCTTAGCTCTTTCGGTAAAGTCACGTTGAAGGGAAACAATAAAATAATAAAATATATAAATATATAGAATGCTTTTTATATATTATTTTATTGTTTCCCTTCAACGTGACTTTACCGAAAGAGCTAAGAATATGAATTACTGTAGTCACGAAAGCTTTAAATCAAAATTTTTACTCTCACTGTGTCACTACTGTTTGTCAGTACTCACTCTGTGTCACTACTCTGTGTGTCACTACTCACTCTGTGTCACTACTCACTCTGTGTCACTACTCTGTGTCACTACTCACTATGTGTGTCACTACTCACTCTGTGTCACTACTCACTCTGTGTCACTACTCACTGTGTGTGTCACTACTCACTGTGTGTGTCACTACTCACTGTGTGTCACTACTCACTCTGTGTCACTACTCACTCTGTGTGTCACTACTCACTCTGTGTCACTACTCACTCTGTGTCACTACTCACTCTGTGTGTCACTACTCTGTGTGTCCGTACTGTCACATCAATACCGTCACTGTGTCAGTCCCATCAGTGTGTCAGTACAGTACTATGTCAGCAATCTCACTGTGCCACTGTCAATACACTCACTGTGTCAGTACTCACTGTGTCACTACTTTGTGTTTCACTACTCACTGTGTCACTACTCTCTGTGTCACTAATCAGTCACTACCCACTTTGTCACTACTCACCGTGTGTGTCAGTACTCATTCTGTATCACTATTCACTATGTAACTACTTTGTGTGTCACTACTCACCGTGTCACTACTCACTGTGTTATTATTGTGTCACTACTCTGTGTCACTATTCACTGTGTCACTACTCACTATGTTACTACTCTGTCACTACTCTGTCTGTGTCACTACTCACTGCGTCACTACTCTCTCTGTGTGTTACTACTCACTATCACTGCTCACTATGTGTGTCACTTCTCATTCTGTATCACTCCCCACTTTGTAACTACTTTGTCACTACTGAGCGTCACTACTCACTGTGTCACAACCCACTGTGTGTCACTACTCTGTGTACATACTCAATGTCACTACTCACTGTGTCACTACTGTATCACTACTCAGTGTCACTACTCACTGAGTGTCACAACCCACTGTGTGTCACTACTCTGTGTACATACTCAATGTCACTACTCACTGTGTCACTACTGTATCACTACTCAGTGTCACTTCTCACTGTGTCACTACTCACTGTCACTACTCACTCCGAGTGTCACTACTCCGTGTGTTACTACTCACTCTGTGTCAGTTCTTACTGTGTGTCACTACTCACTTTCACTACTCTGTGTCAGTACTCTATCACTACTCACTTTGTGTGTGTCACTACTCACTGTGTGTGTCACTACTCTCTCTGTGTGTCAATACTCACTGTGTGTCACTACTCGCTGTGTCACTACTCACTGTGTCACTACTCTCTGTGTGTCAATACTCACTATCACTGTTCACTGTCACTACTCATTCTGTATCACTATGCACTGTGTAACTACTTTGTGTCACTACTCACTGTGTCACTACTCACTGTGTGTCACTACTCGCTGTGTGTCACTACTCGCTGTGTGTCACTACTCACTGTGTCACTACTCACTGTGTGTCACTACTCACTCTGTCACTACTCACTGTGTGTCACTACTCGCTGTGTGTCACTAGTCACTCTCTGTGTCACTACTCACTGTGTGTCACTACTCACTGTGTGTCACTACTCACTGTGTCACTACTCACTGTGTGTCACTACTCACTGTGTGTCACTACTCACTGTGTGTCACTACTCACTGTGTCACTACTCACTGTGTGTCACTACTCACTGTGTCACTACTCACTGTGTGTCACTACTCACTGTGTCACTACTCACTGTGTGTCACTACTCACTGTGTCACTACTCACTGTGTGTCACTACTCACTGTGTGTCACTACTCACTGTGTCACTACTCACTGTGTGTCACTACTCACTGTGTCACTACTCACTGTGTGTCACTATTCTGTGTGTTACTACTCACTCTGTGTCACTACTCTCACTGTCACTACTCTCACTGTATGCTTAGCTCTTTCGGTAAAGTCACGTTGAAGGGAAACAATAAAATAATAAAATATATAAATATATGGATTGCTTTATATATTATTATTTTATTGTTTCCCTTCAACGTGACTTTACCGAAAGAGCTAAGAATATGAATTACTGCAGTCACGAAAGCTTTAAATCAAAATTTTTACTCTCACTGTGTCACTACTCTCACTGTGTCACTACTGTTTGTCAGTACTCTGTGTCACTACTCACTCTGTGTGTCACTACTCACTGTGTCACTACTCACTGTGTGTCACTACTCACTGTGTCACTACTCACTGTGTGTCACTACTCACTGTGTGTCACTACTCACTGTGTCACTACTCACTGTGTGTCACTACTCACTGTGTCACTACTCACTGTGTGTCACTACTCACTGTGTGTCACTACTCACTGTGTCACTACTCACTGTGTGTCACTACTCACTGTGTGTCACTACTCACTGTGTGTCACTACTCACTGTGTTACTACTCACTGTGTGTGTCACTACTCACTCTGTCACTACTCACTGTGTGTCACTACTCACTCTGTGTGTCACTACTCACTGTGTGTCACTACTCGCTGTGTGTCACTACTCACTGTGTGTCACTAGTCACTCTCTGTGTCACTACTCACTGTGTCACTACTCACTGTGTGTCACTACTCACTGTGTCACTACTCACTGTGTGTCACTACTCACTGTGTGTCACTACTCACTGTGTGTCACTACTCACTGTGTCACTACTCACTGTGTCACTACTCACTGTGTGTCACTACTCACTGTGTTACTACTCACTGTGTTACTACTCACTGTGTGGCACTACTCACTGTGTTACTACTCACTGTGTGTCACTACTCACTCTGTCACTACTCACTCTGTCACTACTCACTCTGTGTGTCACTACTATGTGTCACTACTATGTGTGTCACTACTCACTCTATGTGTCACTACTCACTGTGTGTCACTACTCGCTGTGTTGAGTGAGTGGACACTGCACGGTGAGTGAGGTAGCGGGTGAGGGGTGGTGAGTGAGGGGTGGTGAGTGGCTGAGTAAGAGGTGAGTGTAGAGTGAAGAAGGGGTGGAGGAGGGGGGGTGAATGAGATGGGAGGGGTGAGCTGCTCAGTGGTGAAGTTGAGTTTAGTGGTTAGGGGCCGTCCATAAATGACGTCACGCGATTTTGGACGATTTTTGACCCCCCCCCCTCGTCACACGACGTCACAAAAAGTCAGACCCCCCCTCAAATATGACGTCACAAAGCTCTGCCCCCCCCCAAAAACCATTTTTCCATTTTAAAAATAAAACATGCTTCAAATCGCTTTAAACCAAGGCCGTAATTATAATATTAAAATATGCTCAATGTCCCCCCCCCCCCCAATATATTGTTATAAAACATTAAAAAAATGCTATGGTACGACAAGCAAATCACGCACCGCCGTACGAAATAATCATGAGCAACTGTAATAATAATCATAACCAAACTTAACAAGTTGCCATCATTATTACTGCTACCGGTTCTAGTATCACGGTGTACTGCAGTTCTGCGTGTGGTGGTCACGTGGTGTTGCCCTACCCCAGCAGCATCCGTTGCTCGACTGCTGTGGGTAGGTACAATCAATGTCACGCACTGTACTGTCTCTCCATTTCATTACTTTAAAATGTATTAAAAAGTGGAAAACTAGAATGTTATATGAGTGTTACGTAGGCTATATCACTGTCGAGTGAAAACAAACATTTTTGGTGAAAACGGGCCGATTTGCGATTGCTAATCAACCATCAGTAACGTTAGCTATCATAGCTAAGTAATTTACTTGGAAAGTGAATTAGCCACACATTCACCCAGCGACCAACAGTGGCACTCACGGGCGTGTTCAACTAACGTGAATGTCTCTATTACGTTATATTTGTCAGAAAGCCCACGTGAAGTCTGAGTAAAGTATCAATAATTTATGTTGCGCTGCATGTGTCATATTTGTAGACAGTCGTCGCTCTCATTTATTGCATATTCGTATAGTAGAGTGTATAGCTATACTTGATTATGATAAATGTCATTATTAGTGTTTCTTTGATTAAAGTGCGCGCAGTTTTATTACATTCAGCGTTCATTCACAGTGAGTGTCATCACGAGCAAGAGGAAGGGTGGCAGTGACATTCACAGTGAGTGTCAACACAAGCAAGAGGAAGGGTGGCAGTGACATTCACAGTGAGTGTCATCACGAGCAACAGGAAGGATGGCAGTGACATTCACAGTGAGTGTCATCACGAGCAACAGGAAGGGTGGCAGTGACATTCACAGTGAGTGTCATCACGAGCAACAGGAAGGGTGGCAGTGACATTCACAGTGAGTGTCATCACGAGCCATTAGGAAGGGTGGCAGTGACATTCACAGTGAGTGTCATCAGGAGCAACAGGAAGGGTGGCAGTGACATTCACAGTGAGTCTCATCACGAGCAACAGGAAGGGTGGCAGTGACATTCACAGTGAGTGTCATCACGAGCAAGAGGAAGGGTGGCAGTGACATTCACAGTGAGTGTCATCACGAGCAAGAGGAAGGGTGGCAGTGACATTCACAGCGAGTGTCATCACGAGCAAGAGGAAGGGTGGTAGTGACATTCACAGTGAGTGTCATCACGAGCAACAGGAAGGGTGGCAGTGACATTCACAGTGAGTGTCATCACGAGCAACAGGAAGGGTGGTAGTGACATTCACAGTGAGTGTCATCACGAGCAAGAGGAAGGGTGGTAGTGACATTCACAGTGAGTGTCATCACGAGCAACAGGAAGAGTGGCAGTGACATTCACAGCGAGTGTCATCACGAGCAAGAGGAAGGGTGGTAGTGACATTCACAGTGAGTGTCATCACGAGCAAGAGGAAGGGTGGCAGTGACATTCACAGTGAGTGTCATCACGAGCAACAGGAAGGGTGGCAGTGACATTCACAGTGAGTGTCATCACGAGCAACAGGAAGGGTGGCAGTGACATTCACAGTGAGTGTCATCACGAGCAACAGGAAGGGTGGTAGTGACATTCACAGTGAGTGTCATCACGAGCAACAGGAAGGGTGGCAGTGACATTCGTGAGTTTTTTGGGCAGCCTCAGAAAAGAAGAAAAGTTGAGAGCAGTGAGAAAATGAGTTCCAGTCAGATGATAGAAGTATACAGTAGTACAAGAGATGAGTTAATGTTTCTCCATATAATCATAATAATTGCCATGGCAAGAAACACCACTTGTTTACTGATCATATTTCTTTCATGTTCACTCTGGTGCCTTCAGAGTAAAAAGAGAGGGAGAGAGGGCATGAGGATGTCGGCAGGGCAGGGACAGCAGGTGACATGGAGGTGAGTGAGAAAAGGAGCAAATATTGATGGTTAAGACCGAATAATGACATCACAACAGTCTAATCTTAATGTTAATTTAAGCTGAGATATTCCTCTTAAGTATGGCTTCTCATGTGTATTGCTAATCTCTCATTAACACTGCTGTTGGGCGCATACTTGCGGGCATGATACTCTTATGCGGCTAAGGAAGGTCATTCATGCTCATCTCCCTCCCTAATCCCTCTCTCCCTAATGTCCCCCATTAACACAACTGAGGTGCTTGCGTCCGGGGATGGAATTCCTTTCCAGCTCAGACCCCGCTTGCTTGCCCATCGCCACATCTATAACCTCCTTGTTGTTGTAGCTGCTCTCTCGCTGTGTTCCTCCTTCACCACATCTATAACCTCCTTGTTGCTGTAGCTGCTCTCTCGCTGGTTCAGCAGTTCCACTGCTGGATTTTATTTTTTTCCGCCTGAGGACGACCGCTTGTGTTGCGATCGAGACGTCGTGATTTATTTTATTTTATACCTACTACGTGACTTTACCAAAAGAACCAAAGAGTATGGATCCCTGTAGTCACGAAAGCTTCAAATCGAGATTGAATGTGACAGTCTTTTATCGGTGTCAACGATAAGCACAAAAATGCCTTTGGATCCTTTGCTTGAAGGATGGCAAGTCAAAACACTTGTCATTGTCTAGAGAGGAGATGAGAGGATAGGGCAGAGCAAACGCCCCTGCTGCCCACCCAAGTTTACTTGTAAATATGTAAATATAAACAACAATTTGATATACCTTGGCCACACTATCTGGACTTGTCTTTATATAACAATGCATAGATTTATCTTTATATGATTGAGGTTATGGTTGTACTTTATTAATCCCTAATCTCTTCCATTACATACAATGAAACAATAAAAGGTAACAAAGACAAAACAGAGCCATGTAAAACAATACACTATTAGACATTATTGTAAAAAATAAATAAAAAGTCCATCCAACACGCACACCGCGACTACCACGACTACTACACTCGCTGTGTCACTACTCACTGTGTGTCACTACTCACTGTGTGTCACTACTCACTGTGTCAATACTCACTGTGTGTCACTACTCACTGTGTCACTACTCACTGTGTGTCACTACTCACTGTGTGTCACTACTCACTGTGTGTCACTACTCACTGTGTCACTACTCGCTGTCTCACTACTTGCTGTGTGTCACTACTCACTGTGTCACTACTCGCTGTGTGTCACTACTCACTGTGTCACTACTCACTGTGTCACTACTCACTGTTGTCACTACTCACTGTGTCACTACTCGCTGTGTGTCACTACTCACTGTGTCACTACTCACCGTGTCACTACTCGCTGTGTCACTACTTGCTGTGTGTCACTACTCACTGTGTGCCACTACTCACTCTGTGTGTCACTACTCACTGTGTGTCACTACTCACTGTGTCACTACTCGCTGTGTCACTACTCACTGTGTCACTACTCACTGTGTGTCACTACTCACTGTGTCACTACTCGCTGTGTCACTACTTGCTGTGTGTCACTACTCACTGTGTGCCACTACTCACTCTGTGTGTCACTACTCACTGTGTCACTACACACTGTGTGTCACTACTCTGTGTGTCACTACTCACTGTGTCACTACTCGCTGTGTGTCACTACTCGCTGTGTGTCACTACTCACTGTGTCACTACTCGCTGTGTGTCACTACTCGCTGTGTGTCACTACTCACTGTGTCACTACTCGCTGTGTGTCACTACTCGCTGTGTGTCACTACTCGCTGTGTCACTACTCACTGTGTCACTACTCACTGTGTGTCACTACTCTGTGTGTTACTACTCGCTGTGTGTCACTACTCACTGTGTCACTACTCACTGTGTCACTACTCGCTGTGTGTCACTACTCGCTGTGTCACTACTCACTGTGTGTCACTACTCACTGTGTGTCACTACTCACTGTGTCACTACTCACTGTGTCACTACTCACTGTGTCACTACTCACTGTGTGTCACTACTCACTGTGTCACTACTCGCTGTGTGTCACTACTCTGTGTGTCACTACTCACTCTGTGTGTCCGTACTCTCACATCGATACCGTCACTGTGTCAGTCCCATCAGTGTGTCAGTACAGTACTATGTTAGCAATCTCACTGTGCCACTGTCAATACACTCACTGTCAGTACTCACTCTCTGTGTCACTACTCACTGTGTCACTACTTTGTGTTTCCCTATTCACTGTGTCACTACTCTGTGTCACTAATCAGCCACTACCCACTTTGTCACTACTCACCATGTGTGTGTCAGTACTCATTCTGTATCACTACTCACTATGTAACTACTTTGTTTGTCACTACTCACCGTGTCACTACTCACTGTGTTATTACTGTGTCACTATTCACTATGTCACTACTCAGTGTCACTACTCACTATGGTACTGCTCTCTGTGTGTTACTACTCACTATCACTGCTCACTATGTGTGTCACTTCTCATTCTGTATCACTACTCACTTTGTAACTACTGTCACTACTGAGCGTGACTACTCAGTGTTACTTCTCACTGTGTGTCACAACCCAGTGTGTCACTACTCTGTGTACATACTCAATGTCACTACTCACTGTGTCACTACTGCATCACTACTCTGTGTACACTCACTGTGTCAATCACTGTCAGTTCTCACTGTGTCACTACTCTGTGTCAGTACTCTATCACTACTGTGTGTGTCACTACTCACTCTGTGTCACTACTCACTGCGTCACTACTCTCTCTGTGTATTACAACTCACTATCACTATTCACTGTCACTACTCACTGTGTCACTGCTCAGTGTCACTACTCACTGTCACTACTGACTGTGTGTCACTACTCACTGTGTGTGTCACTAATCTGTGTCACTACTCCCTATGTGTGTCACTACTTACTGTGTGTCACTACTGTGTCAGTACTTTGTATGTTAGTACTGTGTCACTACTCACTGTGTGTGTCACTACTGTGTGTCAATGCTGTGTCAGTACTCTCTTTGTGTCACTACTCACTCTGTCACTACTCACTGCGTGTCACTTCTCACTGTGCGTGTCACTACTCAATGTGTGTCACTGCTCACTATCTGTCACTACTCACTCTGTGTCACTACTCACTGTGTCACTACTCACTCTGTGTGTCACTACTCTGTGTACAGACTCAGTGTCACTAATCACTCCGTGCGTCACTACCCACTGTGTCAGTACTCTGTCACTACTCACTCTGTACATACTGTGTCACTACAAACTATGTCAGTGCTTACTGTGTCAGTACGTACTGTGTGTCCATACACTCATGTCAATACTGTCACTGTGTCAGTCCCATCAGTGTGTCAGTACAGTACTGTGTTAGCAATCTCAATGTGTCACTGTCCATACACTCACTGTGTCATTACTTGCACTGTCTCATTACTCACGTTGTGTCAGCACTCTCACTGTGTCACTAGTCACTCTGTGTCAGTACTTCGTGTGTCAGTACTCTAACTGCGCATGAGTACTCACTGTGTCAGTACTCTCATTGAGTGTCAGTACTGTCACTGTGTGTCAGCACTCTCACTGTGTGTAAGTACTCTCACTGTGTCAGTACTCTCACTGTGTCAGTACTCACTGACTGTCAGTACTCTCACTGTGTGTCAGTACTCTTGTGATGCCGCCGCCACGGAGCCGATCGGCGGGCGGCCCACCTGCGATCTCGCCGCTCCGAGCGACGAGGCCGACATTGCTCCACCCCACCACCTCCCCACCCCCCCCACCGGAACACACACGCACGCACTCCCCCACCATTAGAGCGCGTGGGGAGACACCCTGGCCGACAGGTTTTCACCCAGAAGCCCTCGTAAAGGGATAATCTTCACGGTTTCCTGCAGCCAGGGAATTGGACGGTCTCCCCCGACGCTAACACCCACCGCGGCGCCGTGACTTTGGTTGTAATTACATGGTCACGACGGGGCTGCCGAGCCACCGCGGGTAGACAGCACACACAACACACACGGGTCAGCAGGCAGGTAGGAGGGCAGAGCCACGAGCGGCGGGAAAGCAGGGTCGCCCTCTGGCTGGAGGGTCGCTGAGCAGGTAAATTTAGATGCGGACGTCGCTGAAAGCAACGGCCCGGGGGATGCTGGGATACAGATGGGCCTACCGATTGGCGGGTGATCCCAGCGAACTGATTGGCCCGCGAGTCGGCACCAGGTAGCCCCTTTGATGTAGAAAGAATAAAGCGGGTCAGGGCGAAGGAAAAAGGGTCTCTGGCTACTCGAGTCAACCCCAGGCCCGTCAACTCCCGAGTCCAGCCGCACGAACGTCCGTGGGACGTATCGACGCGCCGCGAGGACCAGACGGCAGTGACGACGAACCGTGAGTAAGAGAGAGAGAGAGAGGGAGTTGGGACTTAGCTTAAGAGCAAAACCGGAGAGGGTAAAGGGGAGAAGGACAGGTAGAGTGTAGTGCCGACTATCGAGAGATAGATCGGTCCTGCCCCGCTGATCCCGACTGACTCGGTTAAATAAGGGCTCGCCGACGCGGTGGAATAAATCGTCGGCGGTTACATAACGGACTGGTGTGGTTTTTGCGGAAGCGTGGGTGCGCTTGCTGTCGCGGTGGTCGTTACATAACAGACTGGTGTGGTTATTGCGGAAGCGTGGGTGCGCTTGCTGTCGCGGTGGTCGTTACATAACAGACTGGTGTGGTGGTTTTTGCGAGGGTGTGGAAAGAGAGTGGAAGCGTGGGTTCGCTTGCTGTTCTCGGTGGTCGCCGCGTGTGTGGAGCGGCGCCGCGTGGATTGTGTGCGCTACGAACCGTCGGCTGCGGACTCCTGCGTTGCGAGCGGATACCCGTCTCGCACGCATGCCCATCGCATAGCCCTTTAAACCCGTTTAAACCAATCCCCCCAAGCGTCGGAGTGAGCACGAACGACGTCGCTTACCCTCCGACCTTTGACCCCCTGTTACCCGCGTGTGATTGGTGCGTGGGACTGCGCGGGCGGGGAGCGTCGCGTTTGGGTGCCGGCGAAGCGCTAGCGGGTCCCAGGGCGGTCGAGTGGGATGCCCCACCGGCAGGAGACCTGGACTCGGGGGGGGACGGCACAGGGGGGGGAACAGGAGCGCGACGACCTTTCCCCGCCAGGGGAGGAGTGCGGCGGCGGCAGCTCCCACACTAGTGGAGAGTCTGGGAGCGTCGGTACTTCGCGGACAGGGTCGCAGGCAGGGGAGATCCCGGGGGCCGGCGACCCTAACACTCTCACTGTGTCAGTACTCACTGCGTGTCAGTACTCTCACTGTGTCAGTACTCTCACTGTGTGTCAGTACTCTCACTGTATCAGCGCTCTCACTGTGTGTCAGTACTCTCACTGTGTGTCAGTACTCTCACTGCGTGTCAGTACTCTCACTGCGTGTCAGTACTCAGATTGTGTCAGTACAGGTAGTTCTCTACTTACGATGGAGATGCGTTATGACGACCCCATCGTAAGTCTAAAATATCGTAAGTCGAAGATGGCCTGGCCTAGCCTACCCAGGAGTCTTAAAGAATGGTAATAATTTAGCAAAACAGCAATTTACAGTACCGTACTGTATAAACTAGATACTGTATGTATTTATTAATTACAATACTGTATTGTACAGTAAAATGTAAAGTAAAAAAAACAAGGTGAGTTCTTAGCCTACCTATATGAACTGCAATTTAATGGAAAGTTTTCTCATGAAACAATCCTCTCTGCTATAAAAACTTTGAACATGCATTGAACGTATCGTATCATGGTAACCCTAAAGCTACGTGTCATACATGCACTGAACGTATCGTAACGTATCATATTTCACTGTACTCACCAAGATTCCTCGTACGCTGCTGCGTGTGCCTGCCGCGCGAAATTTAAAATATTTTACAATTTTGTCGTATCGCTATCGCCATCGTAAGATCGAAATATCGTAAGTCGGGGACCATTGTAACTCGGGGACTATCTGTACACTAATTATGTGTCAGTCCTCGGTTTATCTGAACTCCTATTATGCGTCATCACTCTTTGCCAGTACTCACTGGGTGTCAATGCTCACTGTGTCATGACTCAATGTGTCGCTACTCACCCGGAACACTGAAACCAGTCCCCTGGCTCCCTGTTCTGGTGAACATTCTGCCACCAATAATCCACAGAGACGTTGCGCAAACTGCAAGGCAGTTTCCACGTCTTCTTGCCAGCGACAACCACCGACCCATCAACCAAGACCTCAACAATGTTCCTCGTTACCAAATCAAGTCCCGATCGTCCTTCTGGGATCGCACTGCTCTCTCTCTCTCCATCCTAGAATCTCACCCAGATCCAGAACAATTCCGGTGAACAGATGGAACAATGTGGACATCTATGTACTGTGTTGAACTTCTTTCGCAACGTATGTAGCCAGCCGTGCTAATCGCAAGTGCCGGTACTAATTGGATATCCAAAATAAACAACTCATTTGAGACCCGAACATCACACCACCCGGCTTTGACATTCGTCCTTGAAGACACTGGTGAAACATTTCACTGCTTCATCTCCTTCGTAAATGTAAAACTAAAGACAAGTCGCAGTGCGACTGTGGCCATGCAACCCAAACTGAGAACTACAAAGTAAACCAGTGGTTCTCAGCTGGGGGTACGTGGACCCCAGGGGGTACGTGAGGTGATGTATAAATGTGTGAAATGATATCATACACGAGAGTCGTTGGAGAGTAATCATGTCTGATTCTGCCAAGATAAAATAATGACACAATTTTAATCCATATGGTAACCTATAACGATATACAATACCTTTCTAAACTCACTGATTGTAAACAATGTGGTTTCCAAGAGTAGCCAGCGAGCGTGAACAAACTACGTCACGCATGCTGAGTGTCTGATGATTTGTTTATTCCCTTGCAGTTACCAGCTAGTTAGGACACCTCACAAAATTGACGATTGACTAAAACGCGCTAATAGCAGCAATAAAGACAATAACAGCGACAAAGAAACCGAAACGACAAGAAAGGTGAACAGAGCCCACAAAATGCAGCCAAATTCGCGAAGAATATTCCATGTTTGGATTTACTTCCACCACCTCCGATCCTCCACAACCTCTCTGCTTCCCGTGCAGAGAAATTGTGGCTCACAAGAGCATGAAGCCGGCCCATCTGTAACGGCATCTCAACAGGAAACACCAATGCCTTAAGTCTGAGTTGGTTTCAGAGGAAGCTCTCCCACTTCAGGTCGTGTCCATTCACGATGAAAACAGCCTCAACAACATCAGCCAGAGCACTTGAGGCGTCTTATGCAGTGTCGTTGCTTGTAGCTGACGATCTCATGTTGACCCCTTTTGCAAGAGTGTAAAGGGGAATCCAACCAGAGAGGACATTCTTCACATTGTCCACCACTTGATCTCTGAACACGGTCTGAGCTGCAGTCCCTGCACCCAAGTTTGTGTTGACGTGGCTGCGTCAAGGACTCTCAGCATGGATTAGGAATGAAAATCGTGGTGTGCAGTGGACCCCACTGCATGATATATCGGGAAGCGTTGGCCTCCAACAACAATGAGTTCTGATTTGCATGCAGTATAAAATGACGCTGTTAAAGTTATAAACTTGGTTAAGTCAAGGCCACTTAATGCTCGACTGTTTTGCAAGCTGTGCGAAGCCAAGGGATCTGAACACGAGCAACGATGACTTCCCACTCAGGTGTGCTGGATGTCTAGAGGGAGAATACTGAACAGGCTTGGAAGTACAAACTGCAGTGCACGGCTTTCTGTCAGAGCTTACATCTCCATTGGCCACCATGCTTCAAACACTGAATAGCGAGCACAACTAGCCTGTCTTGCAGATGTATTCATCAAGCTGTGTCACTACTTACTGCGTCAGTAATGTCAATACTGTCACTGTGTCGCTACTGGCTGTGCCAGTACTGTCACTGTGTAACTACTCACGGTGTGTCAGTACTGTCACTGTGTGTCAGTTATGTCACTCTCTGTCACTACTCACTGTGTGTCAGTACTCATTGTGTGTCAGGACTCGCACTTTATGTTAGTACTGGTATTATTACTCACTGTGTCAATACTCACGTTCTCAATACTCACTGTGTGTCAGTACTCTCTGGGTTCGTACTCACTGTGAGTCGGCACAATTACTGTGTCACTGCTCACACTGTGCCAGTACTCTGTTTCATTACTCTCACTGTGTGGCAGTAGCTCTCCCATTGTTTCAGTACTCACCGTGTGTCATTCATTTCACTGTCATTACTCTCATTGTGTGTCAGTACTCTCACTGTGTCAGTCCTCACACTGTGCCAGTACAGTACTTTGTTTCATTACTCTCACTGTGTGCCAGTAGCACTCCCACTGTCAGTACTCACCGTGTGTGAGTACTCTCACTGTCATTACTCTCACTGTGTGTCAGTACTTACACACAGTGAGAGTACACTCTCACTGTGTGTCAGTACACAGTGAGTGTGTGTAAGTAGTCATGCTGTGTGTGAGCTCTCTCGCTGTGCAAGTCGATGTTGACTTGTGACACGGCAGATGATGATCCTCCGTGTAGCCAGCTGCCCGGCTGCTCTACACGGGAGATCAGTAGCGCTGCCTGAGCACGGCAGCAGCTACAACAACTACAACAGCAGCTTCAACAACAGCAGTAGCAACTACAACAAGAGCAGCAACTACAACAAGAGCAGCAGCTACAACAGCAGCTACAACAGCAGCTTCAACAACAGCAGTAGCAGCTACAACAACAGCAGCAGCTACAACAACAACAGCAGCAGCAGCTACAACAACATCAGCAGCTACAACAACAGCAGCAGCTACAGCAACAACAACAGCAGCTACAACAATAGCAGCTACAACAATAACAGCTACAACAACAGCAGCAGCAGCTACAACAACAGCAGCTACAACAACAGCAGCAGCTACAACAACAACAGCAGCCACAACAACAAAAGCAGCAGCTACAACAACAGCATCAGCTACCACAACAGCAGCAGCAGTGTGCCAGAGAAGGCGCTCACGGTCCTTGACGAATATGGCACAGCGAGGAGACGGGATCACTACTCACTCTGTGTGTCAGTACTCTCACTGTGTACGTACTCACTGTGTCACTACTGTCAGTGCTTACTGTATCAGTACTTACTGTGTGTCCGTACTCTCACATCAATATCGTCACTGTTTCAGTCCTATTAGTGTGTCAGTACAGTACTGTGTCAGAAATCTCACTGTGCCACTGTCAATACACTCACTGTGTGTCAGTACTCACTGTGTCAGTACTCAGTGTGTAAGTGATCACATTGCGTGCCAAGACTCGCTGTGTCATTCTCTCACCCTATGTGTCAGTACTCGCACTGTGTCAGTACTCAGTGTGTAAGTGATCACATTGCGCGCCAGCACTCACTGTGTCATTCTCTCACCCTCTGTGTCAGTACTCGCACTGTGTCAGTACTCAGTGTGTAAGTGATCACATTGCGCGCCAGGACTCACTGTGTCATTCTCTCACTGTCTTCACCCTTACTGTGTCAGTACTCACTGTGTAAGTGATCACATTGTGTGCCAAGACTCACTGTGTCATTCTCTCACCCTATGTGTCTTTACCCTCACTGTGTCAGCACTATAAAGGTGCAGCCCTGCAATTGCGTGCTCGTGCCACTGCGGGCGTGAGGACCTCCACGAGCACGGATCTCTCGCGGGTGTTTGGTCTCTTCTTCCACGGTGAAAGGACATCGTGGAGTAGGTTGGCGTCCCACACTTTACCCCACCACACGCGGCCTGCCACCCGTCCTTCATGCCGCTGGGTGGACAGAGGCGCTGGGGGCTGTGAGGATCATTCCCCAATGGTCGTTTGTTGTTGTTGTGAGTGGTTGTTGTTGTGAGTGTTTGTTGTTGTTGTGAGTGGCAGTCGTAAACGACACACTGTGGTGTGTCACTACTCTGTGTTACAACTCACTGTGTGTTACAACTCACTGTGTGTCACTACTCACTGTGTCACTACTGTCACTACTCACCGTGTGTTAGTACTCTGTGTGTTAGTACTCACTGTGTCACTACTCACTGTCTCACTACTAACTGGCACTACTCACCGTGTGTTAGTACTCTGTGTCAGTACTCACTCTGTGTGTCACTACTCACTGTGTCACTACTCTGTGTGTTACTACTCACTGTGTGTTAGTACTCTGTCAGTACTCACTCTGTGTGTCAGTACTCACTGTGTGTTAGTACTCACTGCGTCACTACTCTGTGTGTTACTACTCACTGTGTGTCAGTACTCTGTGTCAGTACTCACTCTGTGTGTCAGTACTCACTCTGTTACTACTTACTGTGTGTGTCAGTACGGTTCATTGGAATCCCCGGTGTGGGTGCAGTACTCACTCGGATCTGGGAACAATGCCACATAATTCAGAACGTTGAGAGTGCTCCACTCCATGGGTCTCTGCAGGTTGTCGGGGACGTTGGAGGCGTCCGGCGAGAGGGACGTCAGCATCTTCATGTAGAGCTCTGTGAGACGACGCGACTCATCAGACATCAACTCAACTTCATAGACAGTACTTATGTCTGAATGTCTTTTAACAGTTCTCTTGTGTCAATATTTAAGCCTCTGCAACAGCGAATGGTCTGTTTCCTACGACTGTACGTCATAAAATATATTTTTTTAAATAAACAGATGCAACAGCAGCATAAACTTGCCTTATAAACGCAATAACGCAGGTGTACTAATAATCAAATAACATGAACACAGCTGTGCATAGTTGTGTAAAGAGAAGCCCCAGTGCAGGGGCTCACGCCTCATGGCTGCACCACACTCAGGCCGTGATAACTTTGCTGTCAGCGGCAGCCTGGAGGAGGTAGACCCCTGCTACCGCGAGCACCACGGACAGCTCCGAGCATCACGTGACTCGTCACACGGGGCGCGTATCAGCTCATAGGCAGCGCGCGGCTGCCGCTCACGCTCTGCGCCAGCGCCACACTGCTTCAGAGCGGCCGCAGTGCCACTCACTCTGACCCTGGTCCACATGGCGCTCTCTGTGTACTCGGTGTGGGGAGAGGAAGCAACACTGCAGGTTGAGTGGGGAGAAGCAGCGGCACTGCAGGGCTAATGCAGGGTGAGTGGGGAGAGGCAGCAACACTGCAGGGCTAATGCAGGGTGAGTGGGGAGAGGCAGCGGCACTGCAGGGTGAGTGGGGAGAGGCAGCAACACTGCAGGGCTAATGCAGGGTGAGTGGGGAGAGGCAGTAACACTGCAGGGCTAATGCAGGGTGAGTGGGGAGAGGCAGCAACACTGCAGGGCTAATGCAGGGTGAGTGGGGAGAGGCAGCAACACTGCAGGGCTAATGCAGGGTGAGTGGGGAGAGGCAGCGGCACTGCAGGGTGAGTGGGGAGAGGCAGCAACACTGCAGGGCTAATGCAGGGTGAGTGGGGAGAGGCAGTAACACTGCAGGGCTAATGCAGGGTGAGTGGGGAGAGGCAGCAACACTGCAGGGCTAATGCAGGGTGAGTGGGGAGAGGCAGCAACACTGCAGGGCTAATGCAGGGTGAGTGGGGAGAGGCAGCGGCACTGCAGGGTGAGTGGGGAGAGGCAGCGGCACTGCAGGGCGAGTGGGGAGAGGCAGCAATACACAGCTGAAGATGGAGTGCGGGTAGCGGGGCCTTGCACATCATTACCGAGGTGTTGGGACCAAAAATGAGGAAGCTTGTGGGCATGAATGTGTATAGGTCAAAATATCAGGGGTTCATATACAAAGCAGGAGAGTTTATCGTTGCATTACAATCGCTTTGCCGTGCAGTGAGGAGCAGTACCCACCGACACCCCCTTCCTTGTGGAAGGCTCTGACCAGGGCTTGCCATTCCTCCATGTTGTATGGATCACGTATGACATCAATCCTCTGCATGGTTGGGACAGTAGAACTGTCAAACCTGGAAATGCAGGGGTGCATTTAAATATGATAAAATGTTTTATTTTAAAGACAACGGAATGCTGATATACACGTGAAATTGTACATAAATTCCATTAATGTTACGAAGAATATGCATTTGTTTATATCAGTGAGCTTGGATATGTTTTTATATCTGTCCACCCTACATGTGAAGGGTCTCATATATCTGATTACAACACCTTTGTATCATCTATACATAAAAACAACATTGACAAAAGAAATATTAAATATTTAAATAAAAGGCAGCTAGCTGCTGGGATCTGTTGAGTTGTGATATATGTTCGTGCTGTGCAGGGCGTGTGTAATTGTCTCTCAACTGAGTGCACGCATCCTGCAGTCACCTGCATTGCTCACGAGCAGATAATCCGAGATGTCAACAGCTCGAAATCCCCCACAATCACCATCTCGCTCATCCCTATATGCTCTCCAAGTGAATCTCCCACATCGCTCATCTCTCTCTAATCTCCCTGTAAATCCCCTACATCTCTCTCATCCCCATGTCTCTCCATTTGTGTCTCTCCATGTCCATGTGTCTGTCCCCGTGTCTTTCCCATTCCACCCAAGTCTCCCCATCTTACCTGGTAAAATAAATATTTACCTGGTAAAATAAATAAAGTTTACTTGAAGTTTAGTTTTTTTAGTGATTTCCTTTCCTATATTTTGCAATCCTATCGTCTGTTTTTTATTGTTGTTGTAACCTTCTGACCTGCCCCTACTGGACATCTGTGAAACAGAGCTTTATAGCTTATCGGATTCCTCCAGTATAAAGATTCTGATTCTCATCTCCCCAGGTCCCCAATTTCTCCCATAATTAGCTCTTTATACTTGGATATCTCCCGAAGTCTCTGTTTATCTCCCATGACCACGTGTCTCTCCCCGTGTCCCTCCCCATGTCTCTGTATCTCTCTCCCATGTTCCTGTGTCTCTCGCCATATCTCTACCAATGTCTCTATCTCCTGTGCATTCACAAGTATCTCCCTGTGTCTTCCCACGTGTATCTGGCTATCCCTGTGTCTCCTTGTCCTTGTCTCTCTCAAGGTCCCTCCGTCTCCCATGACCTCGGTTATCCTATTGTCTCTTGTCTGTCCCCTGTACCTCTCCCAGTGAGCCGCACCTTCCCTGCTTCTGATCTCCGTGACTCCACGTCCCCTGCAACGGCCTTCACACTGAGCATTTGCAAAGCGCTGCTGCTCTGTGATCGTGAAGCAATCCATGATTATAGTACAAGCTGCAGTCATCCCCATAACCACTGAATCGAGGTAACATTGCTTCCTCTACTTCATATAAAAGGTTACGCAGCAGAGAACCCCATTGTGGGTGAGGAGACGTCTCTCTCACCTGGAGAGCTTCTTCAGGTCGTCGAGTAGAATCCGCAGCTGCTCCGTCTTCTTCTTGAATCTCTCGTCTGTCACAGTAGCAGCACAAGGCAGATTACTGGCATCAAAGTCCATTGACTCAAGTCTCACGGCTTCCAGGCGTATTGAACAGCTCTCTCGTCCACTGGGTGCCATGAGCCCATGGTGGAGATTCCGCATTCCTATGGCAGATGCGAGTCACTCGACAGTATTACGACTTCCCAATAGACGACTCATTTTACCCACCACAGAGAGTGGGCTGAGCCATCCCCCCGTGAGGATTTAACTCTCAACCTTCCGACTGTGAGTGGCATTCTCTACCACAGCACCGACTGCCAATCCCCGTGCCTAAGGGGCTGACGGTCCCAGCCAAGCGCCAGCTACAAGACTCGAGGTGTTCAGATCAGGGCCCTGAGAGCTCAACATGACAGCCGCTGCTGTAACGCGAACAGGGAGCAGAATCGCTCTGCGGCGCCTCCCACAGCCCCACGCAGTACAGGAAGGACGCCGCCCCCCACGTGCGGTGGCCGCACCCTCCCCACGGCTCCCGGTGGTGCCACCGCCATGTACCACGTCGCGCCAGGACGCAGGAGAACAGCGCGAGCGCAACCCCCCCCGAGCCTGCGAGCAGCGAGCCACGCACGGAGGGAGAGAGAACTCCACCCACAGTGGGCCGCGTGGCGCTGCTCTAGAGGCCCCGCGAGTGACCAGGCGCGTTGTGAGCACCGCACCGAGCCCAGCACCAAGGGAGCTGTGAGGGGCGCTCAGCGTCTGTCACGCCGCACGGCAATGCCTGTGGATGGAGACTCGGCGTGCGTGTGGCTCCCACGGTCACAGACGCGGCACGAAGGGTCCCGCACGCATTATAGTGAGCAGTGGCTCAAACATGCATGGACTTTGGGTATAATTGAATTTAATTCTAATATGATGTAAGAATAACAACGTATTGTTATATATTTAAATTTACACCATTGGACTCATGGCTCCTTGTACAGAAGGCCATGCCTGTGTCAAAAACTGTACCTTAAGGCTGTGCGTATACACAGGGCCAAGCACCCAGAGAGAGGCCACGCATGAACAGGACCATGTGTGGAGGCCACGTGAGCTCAGGGCTGTGTGCTCAGACCATGCGTGTAAACAGGGCTGTGTGCTCAGGCCATGCGTGTGCACAGGGCTGTGTGCTCAGACCATGCGTGTGCACAGGGCTGTGTGCTCAGACCATGCGTGTGCACAGGGCTGTGTGCTCAGGCCATGCGTGTAAACAGGGCTGTGTGCTCAGGCCATGCGTGTAAACAGGGCTGTGTGCTCAGGCCATGCGTGTAAACAGGGCTGTGTGCTCAGACTATGCGTGTATACAGCTGTTCACACAGCGTATAGAGGGTAGAGCTACGGGGCTGTGGTAAGGAGGCTGAGCCCCGTGACCCCATGACCCAGGTTCTGAGGTCAGGGCTCGTGTGGCCCCGGGTCCTGACTCCCGACTCCCGCACGAACCTGTAGCCATGGCTCCAAGTGCTCAGCTCGCAGCGTCACCTTCAACAATGAAACCGCTCCCTCCTCACGGCGCTGTGGGAACAGAGAGAGAGATCAGTGAGGGGGGGGAACAGCTGTGGCAACAGGAGCATGAACATTTTTTCATAACGGTGATTATTAAAGTCGCAGTGAGAGTTTTAATCATCGCAGGGAGTTGTGGGTCATGATCCTCCACAATGGCGCGTCATGAGGTTTGCGAAGTTTCTAGGCAACACGAATGATGAGCAAACCACTGAGAGTGCTTGAATGCCAGTGATGAGTGCATGGAGTGGCAACTGTCAATCGCATTATCACATTTATGCACAATCCATGTCAGCTGTGGATCACAACAAAATAAGCAGGCAGAACTGTGACACAGCGGTTAGCACAGTGCGATGTAAACCTGGCGACCTGCGTTTGATTCCTGGCTACGGCCAACATCAGTGGTGAATTCTGAGCGAGTCCTGGACCTACACACACCCAACACCCTCTCTCCCGAATCACCAATCCCCACTGACCAGCGTGGTGAAGTATGGCCAAACGTCCCTCTTGATCTACATGGCATGGGAAGGCCTTCATTAAGCAGTAGATTGCAAAGGGATGTAGCTTATTATTTTTATTTTAGTTAATGAACCCAGCACGAGGTTTAGTGGGGGAAGTGAGAGAATATCTCACCCATCAACCAGTGGGCTCACCAGGACTACTTTAGACAAGGCCAGTCTTGCCAGAGTTCGCCTCCACTGAGTCCCATCCGCAGGGTGTGGCCAGTAAACAAACGCCACTGGGTAACCTGATGCAGAGACATCCACCATCACCGTGGGGCTGCAGTGGCTGTGGCCGTGCTCTGCCCTGGCGAGTAACGGGTGATGATGCGGCTGAAGCACTTAGCAGGTGCGGGGTTTGTTTACTCACTCAGCTAAACCCTGGCTTGGGTTCACCTGCACTGAGTCTCATCAGCATGGTGTGCTCTGCTAAGCCAATGCCGGGTACCCAGTGCGAGTGATCGTCAGTGGAGTTCACTCGCAGCGGGGCCGGCTCCCGAGTGGCGTCAGCTTCTCAAACTCCCCTCGCAGCAGGGGGCGCTCGGGAGCTGCAGAAACGCCCGCAGAGTTCACCACCGACAGAGGCGGAACTCGGCCAACGGCGCTCCAAGACGCGGCTCGGTGGTGGCCGTGCTCAGCGCTGCCGCCGCCGCTGCACTCGCAGCGGTGTCAACGCAGGGGACCGCGAGAGCCGCCGGGTGAATCCACGGAGAACTCCCCAAGCCGCAGCGTCGCCTCATTCCCTGGGGACGCCGAAGCTGCGCTCAGCACGGGGGGGAGCGCCGTCCCCGTGCTGAGTGCAGCCGATAGCTCCCGGGGATTCCTGGGAATCTGGCACGGGCATCCCGACCTCGCACGCGGCCCTACGCGGTGCGCTGCGGTTCTACGTTTGTGTTATGAGTTAAACACTCACCACTGCTTATATTCTTGGTTCTTTCGGTAAAGTAACGTAGAAGGGAAACAATAAAATAATAAAAATATAAAACAATACAATTCTCACGACTTCTTTGGTTCTTTCGGTAAAGTCACGTAGAATGAGAATAAAATAATAAATTGATAAAATAAAATAACACAATAATATTCTCACGACGTTTTGGCCACAACACAAGCGGCCTTCATCAGGTGAAGGGGGCTAGACTGTCTGGTAGGACACTCCAGCGCTGTCCTACCAGACAGTCTCGCCCCCTTCACCTGATGAAGGCCGCTTGTGTTGTGGCCGAAACGTCGTGAGAATATTATTGTGTTATTTTATTTTATCAATTTATTATTTTATTCTCATTCTACGTGACTTTACCGAAAGAACCAAAGAAGATGAATCATTGCAGTCACGAAAGCTTTAAATCAAAATTTAATTCTCACGACGTTTATTGTTTCCCTTCTACGTGACATTACCGAAAGAACCAAGAATATGAATCCCTGCAGTCACGAAAGCTTTAAATAAAAAAAAAACTCACCAGTGCTGTTTACTTCGGCTGTTATTGGGTCATCCAAAGCATAATTGAAACTGGTAGCACCTGCTAGCCATGTGGTATCGCAATATTATACAAGAGGCTGGGATCAGCGTTGGGTTTGGGATTAGAGGCCGCACCGTGGTTGGAGTGGGTGACACCGATCGACCCCCAGGGTGGATGTCTCTGTCAGCTCCCAACGCATTCAACATTCGGGTCTGACTGTGACGTTTCATCCCCCTCCTACCAAGATCCAGGGCCCAACTCCCAGCAGTGACCCCTTCACTCCTCACGGCAGAGAGACTTTGATATGCAATTTCACAGTCCAGCCCCTTCCCCAAGACTCCATCTGCTCCTCCAGCACCACCAACCAATATCCCTCCCATCACAGCCCATCAACTCACTCAAGACTGCCTCCCCTTACCAACCCAGGTTTACCCCTCACCTCTACCAACCATCAGCACGCACAGCTCTACCGCACCATCTCTCCCTCTCCCAGATTCCCAACCCATCAAGGCTCACGCTAGGTGGCACTGGAATCTAAGTTGAAGTTTTATGTTACAATGGAGTGTAATTGCGAAGAGTATGCCCACAATAAGCAATGAGTGTGTGGATTGCATTGAACTGGATACAGGAGGCTTTATGAATCAGTCCCCATGCACGCGTTGTGAGTGAACGCTGGCTCCGTGTTCACGTCACAGAAGCAGAGTCTGGCGATGCCATTGAACCCCACCACTCTTGACCGGACCTCCCTGCATCGATCGTTGAAGTCAAGTAGTTTGAGCCTGGTTCGTACTTGACGTAAATACCTCGGGGATTCCAGGTGCCAATCCCATTCCAGTGATTCATATCCATTAATCACTACCTGACTTACTCTTTGGTTCTTTCGGTAAAGTCACATAGGTATAAAATAAATTAAATCACGTTTCGGTTGCAACACAAGCAATCATCATCAGGTGGGAAAACCACAGCAAGAACATGTTTTGCTGAAGTGGGAGAGAGAGTTGCCGTGGTAAGAGGTTATACAGGCTAGAAAGGGGGAGGAGTAAGGGGGGAGAGGGAGGGGTGGGGGTATGGGGTAGGGGGAGCGCTGCGTGGACGCCAGGAGAGGGACGCGAGGCTGGGGGGGGGAAGTGGGCGGGGCTGGGAGTGGGAGGCCGAGAGAGCTGGGGATGCGGGGGAGGGTAAACTCAAAATAGAGTAGTAGTAGTAGTACCCGGCAGATATGATAGACAACCACTACAAAGCAGTTCGGGTTTTACCTGGTTAATAACATCCTTCCAATGATTGCACAATTTGTATCCATCTTCTCGGATGATGTTTATACCTACGTGACTTTACCGAAAGAACCAAAGAGTATGGATCCCTGCGGTCACGAAAACTTCAAATCTAGATTACTACCTGACTTCTTCCCAATCATCTGCAGATCATATATGGAAGGTAAAACCCATACTTTTATATGATGTATTATTATTACATGACAACTCAAGTGATGTCTGCTCAACTTAGCATTGAGGGAGTTCTCATATACAGAGTGTAGCCCTTAGCCAGTGTTGAAAATTTCACGGTAGTACAGCAGGGGCGAGTCTATCCAGAGGACAACCACTGGTTGACTTCCCCACAAAGTGGTACTCATTTTATAGACACCAGATGGATGATGAACCACGCATGAGCCATGCACTCTCCCGCTGGGGAACCTGGTCGGCTGCGCTGTTATCAAGACAATGTGAACATAATTGCTACAGTCTCCATTAGAGTATTGCCGATAAACTGCAGATTATCACAGAGTTTATTTGGTTGCTCTGTTGTTGAGACACAGGAACGGTGCTGTACGGTGTGAGCCCACGTGCGTGTGCAATGTGAGGCTCATTTCCCAAGGCAAATGCTACTTAAATGTAAATGTTAAACAAAACTGTCGCTTTACATCGTAGACCCTGCTATAGAAACAGGGAATTTTCCACCGACTCAAATCACCAAAAGACGTGATCCACAGACAACATTCATTTGGACATCGGAGACGCCAGACTCCCTCGCCCATCCACAGCAATGGTTATGCAAGTCCAGTGTTCTAGCACCACGGCTACCACACCAGCCACCCGGTGCTGCCTCACAACTCGGAGGCACAGAGGCTGCTGCTGCGTTCGACGGCTCAGCTTCTACATTCGCCCGACAGTTTCTGCGTTGAGCTCGGCAAGAGAAGTGTGGAGTGGGTGGCGGAGTGGCCGAGAGGGAACTCTGCTGAGGCCGCGCAGCCCCGAGGGCGGAGCGGTCCCCGTGCTGGGGCCCACAGAGGCTCGCACGGCACGGGGCCTGAGGGACCATGACGTGACCAGGACTGTGTGGTAGTACAGCAAGTAGGTTGCTGCCCTGTACTGTCTAGGGATGCTGAGTGGTAGCCCCTCGTATGCGAGGGTTTCCCCGCAAGTTGTCCGGTTGCTCCCTCACGCGTGAACGCTCGGTCAGGAGTTTACCAAACATCCCTCGCAGGACGCTCGTTACACGAGTTGTGTCTCTCTGATTGTGTCTTGAATACGAGACAATCACCATGACACTTAATTACAAAGAAAAAGATCCCCCGTATAGCCTTAACAGACTGTAAGGGCAAGTGCTGTGAGCGAGCACCTATGAAGGCCGGAGCGGTACACGAGAGGGTGGGTGGCCAGCACCACGCCCGACCACCTTTGTCTCCCAAGTGACGATGTTTACACACCGCAACCAGGTACTCATTTGAGGGTGTCGACCTAGGGGACGCCCGGGACCGGTTCAGATAATCGTCACTGGTGTTGGCCGTGAGCGGGAATTGAACCCGGGTCGCCGGGTTTATAGCGCAGCGTGCTAATCGCTACACTACTGCTCCCCACAACGCTTAACTGCACCCCTAGACACACAACCATTGTATATTGTTAAAAGTACAACGTCCATAGTGAAATGCACCCACTGACAACGCTGTGGCATGTCGCACTGCACGGAGCAAGCCCCTCAGAGTGTCTGCAGGCAGCGCGAGACGGGGTCCGGGTTGGGGACGACCCCGGCCTGAGCATCGTCAGCCCCGCAGTCTCAGAGGCCGCGGTTCGATTCCTGCACTGCTCGCTCGTTTGTGTCAGGAACGACCGAATCACGCGGTCGGCTCTTGAGTGGACGTTAAAGACCCAGCCCTGACGCCATTCGAGAGAAACTACTTCGTGTTGGCATCACAGCACTCCTGTGAGTATTACACAGATCTCGTCTAAATCACCAATCATGTACAACAGCCCCTATACCTCAATACAGACAGCCCCAGGTCTCTCTTACTAAACACAGCAAGAGTCTCACTGGTTTAATAAAGGCCACAAGGTTAACAATCGCGACTCAGTTTTAACTGAGTCGGCACTGTCAGCAGTTTTGACCACCCATAGACTATGAGCCAGATCCCCGTGTTAATGAAAAGGCTGAGAGACATCGCCCTGGCGATATGTCCGATCGTTGGCGACGGAGAGAGAAACGAGAGGACGAGGCGCGTTCTCTAGCACGGGAGCGAGCGCGGAGCCCGGCCAGAGCGAGACGCCTCCCTGTGGCGCAGAGACGAAGCCACTCGCGACGCCGCTGCTGCTGCCGCTCTACACAGGCGCTGCTGCTGGTGCTGCTCTACACAGGCGCTGCTGCTGCTGCCGCTCTACACAGGCGCTGCTGCTGCTGCCGCTCGACACAGGCGCAGCAGCAGCAGCACCCAGCGAGGAGGTGCTGGAGACCGCCCTGCCTCGGGGTCACTTCACGCGAACCCCTTCCCTGTGCCTGCTGCTTGCACACCGCTGGGTCGCCGTGGTGGTGGTGGTGGCACAGGCGGCAGTGAGCGCGCGGTGCTGGCACGAGAAGCAGTGAGCAGTGGATAGGTGGGACTTGCACTTCCACGGGGTCCCAGTCAGGATCAGGGTTACATACCGTAGTGTGGTTCTACACTGAGTAAGGCGGCTTAGAGATGGAGATACGGATAGAGACGGGGTTAGAGACAGAGTTAGGGTGAGAGATGGTGTGATGGTCAGGGTTAGAGACAGAGTTAGGGTGAGAGATGGTGTGATGGTCAGGGTTAGAGACAGAGTTAGGGTGAGAGATGGCGTGATGGTCAGGGTTAGACAGAGTTAGGGTGAGAGATGGTGTGATGGTCAGGGTTAGACAGAGTTAGGGTGAGAGATGGTGTGATGGTCAGGGTTAGAGACAGAGTTAGGGTGAGAGATGGTGTGATGGTCAGGGTTAGACAGAGTTAGGGTGAGAGATGGTGTGATGGTCAGGGTTAGAGACAGAGTTAGGGTGAGAGATGGTGTGATAGTCATGGTTAGAGACAGAGTTAAGGTGAGAGATGGTGTGATGGTCAGGGTTAGAGACAGTGTAAGGGTGAGAGATGGCGTGATGGTCAGGGTTAGAGACAGAGTTAGGGTGAGAGATGGCGTGATGGTCAGGGTTAGAGACAGAGTTAGGGTTATACTGAGTTAGGGTTTGATACGAGTCAGGGCTGTGTGTACAGTAGTAAGAGTCACAAAACACAAATGTTTACATCTGCGGACACATCATTTAACTTCCTTTAAACTAATCATGCACTGCCCAGCTCATCATGCTGAGCCCTCCCTACCTGGCTTCAGTGTTGACTTCGACATCACCACGAGAATAACAACGAGCAAGTAATCACCGATACGGGGCTGTGAGAGAGGTACTGGTTGTGAGAGAGGTACTGGTTGTGTGAGAAAGAGGTACTGGTTGTGTGATAAGAGGTACTGGTTGTGTGTGAGAGAGGTACTGGTTGTGTGAGAGGTACTGGTTGTGTGAGATGCGTTACCTTCCCGAATGTCAAAGCTAAGATTGCCAGTAGAGCTCTTCCTGCCCCCAACGATTCAGGCGCAGAACTCAAAGACGCGCAGCGCACAAGCGGTCACCGGGTTTGGCGATTCGGTCAACCCCGACCTGGGACTACTCTCTCACCTCTCGCAGCAGCGGCCCCTGCTGCTCCTGTCCTGGCCTCTGTTACTGATTGGGTTTGCTTCAGCGATGAGCTCAGTGCGGGCGACTCTCTCCTAAGCTCTGACTCGCTCTCCACTTCTACCCTCGCCTCGTCCTCCTCCTCACCAGCTCCTCACCGCTGAGTGAGCGTCTCTCGCCCAGCGGCGAGGTGCGAGTGGGGCGGGGAGTTTCACTTCGCTTGGCTCCCTGCCCCAGGGGCTTTCCAGGCTGGGACGCGGGGTGGGGGCAGTACCCGGGCTGGCCACGCGCTCTGGTGGTGAAGGGCCATTGCCCAGTATTTTTTTAAATATAAGGGAGCGTTAATAACCAATATGTTGGGTGTGATGATGGTTGTGTTTAAACCGTGTGGTGTATGGTGTGTGTGGTGTGATGATGGGTGTGTTTACACTGTGTGGTGTATGGTACATGGTGTGTGTAGTGTGGTGTGATGATGGTTGTGTTGACACTGGTGTATGGAGTGTGTAGTGTGGTATGATGCTGGGAGTTTACACTGTGTGGTACATGATGTGTGTAGTGTGGTGTGATGCTGGGTGTGTTTACACTGTGTGGTGTATGGTACATGGTGTGGGTAGTGTAGAGTGATGCTGGTTGTGTTTACACCGTGTGGTGTATGGAGTGTGGTGCGATGCTGGGTGTTTACACTGTGTGGTACATGGTGTGTAGTGTGGAGTGATGATGGATGTGTTTACTTTGTGGTGTTACGGTGTGTAGTGATGACAGGTGTGTTTACACTGTGTGGTGTATGGTGTGTATAGTGTGGTGTGATGATGGCTGTGTTGACACTGTGTGGTGTATGGTACATGGTGTGTAGTGTGGAGTGATGCTGGGTGTGTTTACACTGTGTGGTACATGGTCTGTGTAGTGTGGAGTGATGATGGCTGTATTAACACTGCACAGTGCGGGATGTTTTATATTTTAGCAGCAGTTACATGTTTCTACAGAGATGACATCGATGCTCATTATGGATCATCCAGTGTAAGGGTTGAGTACATTTATTAACTCCTCAAATTTTCAAATAATTACTTTGGAATTGGTAAATGTCTTTAGAGATTATTTTTTATTAAAAAATACTGTAATGTGCAGCTCAAGTTTGTGTGGATCACACTTCGGGTTCCCTGTTACTAATTGGGTTTGCTTCGGTAAATTACAAATTGTTTGTAAATGAATGCAGTCACGTTTTTAGGCACGTTTTGAACCGGTTCCCTGTTGATGTAACACATGGAGCAAGTACCGACGCTCGCTGTTTGCATCACGACCTGTGTCTGCGTGCCCGTGATTGTGTAGCTAACAATTGTGCCGCATTGGGACGCTCTCAAAGTTCCGTTCACATTCTCCAGAATGAGAGAGGCAAACTAAGACAAGTCAAAGTGAACGACTTCAACTGTCTCTCGCCTCAACCAGCACGGTGTGGCGCTCATCTTCATTGGTGGCTCTGAGTCAGCAGTGGAAATTCGTGAACCCGTTCAACACAGAGGCTGGGTGCCCACTGGCACGCTCACTTTGCTGACCCGCCCATACTGGACATCTGTGAGAAAGAGCTTCAAAGCTCATCGGATTCCTCCACTCTAAATACAGATTCTGATTCTGACTTTACAACACCACGACTGGTGTGAGGGTCAAAGTAACGCGTTCCGTACAGTGCCCGGATACGGAACCCAAGCACGCAGGTAACGTTCGGGGCTTTCCGACAGTGGCGGTGTTGTTCACTCGCGGGTTCCTGAGACGCCCGGCACACAGAGCCGCCCTGCAGCCCAACCACACCCAGCACCGTGCGTGTGGGCATGGTCCCTGTGTACTTGTGTACAGGTGTGTAGGTACAGATACACAGTGTAGCTGCATGATCTCCCTATGTACCTGTGTACAGGTGTGTGGGTATAGCTACACAGTGTAGCTGCATGATCTCCCTATGTACCTGTGTACAGGTGTGTGGGTATAGCTACACAGTGTATTATAATTGAAGACTGGTAGCACCAGCTGCCCACATGTCATCTCAGTGGTTCACATGATGCTGGGACCAGAGCCAGGTTTGGGATTAGAGGCCGGACTGTTGTTGGGGTCAGTGACAGATCGTCTCCCTTGTGTCATTTCACAGTCCAGGCCCTTTCCCAAGACCCCATCTGCTCCTGCCTGACCCCAGACCGATATCCCTCCCTTCACAGCCCATCAACTCACTCAACACTGCCTCCCGTTACCAACCCAGGTTTACCCCTCAGCTCTACCAACCATCAGCACGCACAGCCCTACCAGCACTCTATCTCCCTCCCCCAGATGCCCAACCCAAATAGGGCTCACGACAAGCAGCACTCGCTGGGCTTAAGGTGGACATTTCTGTTACAATGGAGTGTAAAAAAGGGTGCCACGGTGGCGAGATACTAACTCTCCTGGTATACAGGAGGCCGTGCGTTTGATCCCGATCATAACGCCTGTGTATTTGAAGTTTGCGTGTTCTCCCCATGGTCGTGTGGATTTTGCTCTGGGTCCAGATACTCTAAACATGCGTTTCGAGTATTTGGCTGCTATAAATGTCGACATGATAATCCACTTAATTCTAGATTTAAAGCTTTCGTGACTGCTAGGATCCATACTCTTTGGTTCTATTGGGTAAAATCACGTAGGTGAAAATAAAATAACAAAAAAATTAACAAAAAATCACGACGTTTCGGCCACAACACAAGCGGCCTTCATCAGGTGAAGGGACGAGACTGTCTGGAGGACAGCGCTGGAGTGGAAGAAGCCACGCTCAGATCACGACCTTTAAGCTGTGTGAGAAGAAAAACACCAAGCGCCTTGACAAAGGAATTAGCATATAATTTAGCATTGAAATGGCTCATTAAAATAGCTAAGTTAAAGTATACACATCCGCAGAGGTACCCCTTGACAAAGGAATTAGCATAGAATTTAGCATTGAAATAGCTGAGTGATTAGCTTGTAACTGGTCACAGAAATAGCTATGTTAAAGTTAGAGCATATACATTCACCGAGGCACCTAGTACTCATCAAACAGGAGAATTTAGCGAAACACAACCACGCTCAGACAGCGGACCTTTAAACTGTGTGCGAGCAAACAAGGTGTCCTGACAAAGAAATTAGCACAAAAATTAGCATTTGATTGGCGGATTTTCGGAAAGAGGTAGTATACGTGCCGGTGGACTTGCCATTTGTGTGACCAATTACAAGCTAATCACTCAGCTATTTCAATGCTAAATTCTATGCTAATTCCTTTGTCAAGGGGTACCTCTGCGGATGTGTATACTTTAACTTAGCTATTTCAATGAGCCATTTCAATGCTAAATTATATGCTAATTCCTTTGTCAAGGCGCTTGCTGTTTTTCTTCTCACACAGCTTAAAGGTTGTGATCTGAGCGTGGCTTCTTCCACTCCAGCGCTGTCCTCCAGACAGTCTCGTCCCTTCACCTGATGAAGGCCGCTTGTGTTGTGGCCGAAACGTCGTGATTTTTTGTTAATTTTTTTGTTATTTTATTTTCACCTACGTGACTTTACCCAATAGAACCAAAGAGTATAATCCACTTAGTTGAGCAATAATAATTTATGGCCAAGTCGCTTCTGAAAAAGAGCTATAGAGCTCACTGGGCCTTACTCTGTAAAATATAAATTGTTTAGTGTAGTAAATGTGAATAGATTCACTACAATAAGCAATGAGTGTGTGCGCATTATATTGAACTCGACACAGGAGGCTTAATGAATCAATCCCTATGCACACGTTTTAAGGGAATGCTGGCGCCGTGTTCTCGCTACAGAAAAACGGTCTAGCGACTGCCATCGAACCCCACCACCCATGACCGGACCTCGCTACATCGATTGTCGAAGTCAAGATTGATCCTGGTTCCTACTTTGGGTGAATACCTGGGGATACCATGTGTTGTAGGCTTGATCTGTAAACTGTCCAGGAGATGGCAGTACAGACATTAATTATTGAATCTATCTGTGCAGATTTTTTTAGTGGAACCTCCTTATATTCACGCAATTACTCCGAGTCTTAGAGTTTATTTTTCCCACGTGCCAAACACCGTTAAAGGGAATGCACCAATTATCTCCTGGCATCCCAATGCCAATCACATTCCAATTTTTCATATCCATAAATCACTACCTACCCAAATTTAATGGGTTACGCTCCTGGTACGAGTGGAAAAATTGGGTTACGTTCCTGGTACGAGTGAACATAAGGGGGGGAATGGTAAATGTTGAACAATTACTGCAATAAATAATACATTACAATGTGTTACCTTTGATGACGGTAATTTGATGACGATAATTTGCCCACGATGGAGGTGGTGGTGATGGTGGGGAATTCAGTAGGATGACTCCTCTGGATATGCCGTTGTTTAGTAACAATGCACAGTTATCATTTGGGGAGCGCTAGCAGCAACGAGTTTCCTAATTGCATTCGCATTCTTTTTACCGAACCTCACAGTCGACTCACTTGTACCAACATGTACAAACCAGTCGACTGGATGTATGAAGTAAAAATGCACAGTAGCGAGTTCAGAGCGGGATCTCTGTGAGACCGAGGACGAAGCGGGCAGCCGAGGAGGCGAGCCGAACCTTCCCAGACAGTTTCAGATGTCACCTCCCCGGTGTCGGTGGTCTGGCACGTTCACTCGCGAACACTGCAGTCGGGCGGGTCGCGAAGAGGGAATTCGTTTACATTGATTCACTCGCCAATATGCGAACCTCGTGAATCCAGAACTCGCGCAAGGCGAGGGTTTACTGTACTCTCACATACTTTACGATTATTATTAACGGTAAACTCAAATGATTTCCTGCTCAAATGAGCATTTACGTGGTTCTCATCTCCTGTTTACAACCCTGAGCCAGTGATGTAAATTCCGCATTGGTATGGACGGGGCCGAGTTTGTCCCCACCAAGTTGGAGCTCACGCGCCCCGAGTGTTGACTTCGACATCACCACGAGAATAACAACGAGCGAGTAATCACCGATACGAGGCTGTGAGAGAGGTACTGGTTGTGTGAGAGAGGTACTGGTTGTGAGAGAGGTACTGGTTGTGTGAGAGAGGTACTGGTTGTGTGAGAGAGGTACTGGTTGTGAGAGAGGTACTGGTTGTGTGAGAGGTACTGGTTGTGAGAGGTACTGGTTGTGTGAGAGAGGTACTGGTTGTGTGAGAGAGGTACTGGTTGTGTGAGAGAGAGGTACTGGTTGTGTGAGAGAGAGGTACTGGTTGTGTGAGAGACGTACTGGTTGTGAGAGCGAGAGGTACTGGTTGTGTGAGAGAGGTACTGGTTGTGTGATAGAGGTACTGGTTGTGTGAGAGACGTACTGGTTGTGAGAGAGAGAGGTACTGGTTGGAGTGGTAATGGTCGTGAGAGAGAGGTACTGGTTGTGAGAGAGAGGTACTGGTTGTGTGAGAGAGGTAATGGTTGTGTGTGAGAGATACTGGTTGTGTGAGAGAGGTACTGGTTGTGTGTGAGAGAGGTACTGGTTGTGAGAGAGAGAGGTGCTGGTTGTGAGAGAGAGGTACTGGTTGTGTGAGAGAGGTACTGGTTGTGAGAGAGGTACTGGTTGTGAGAGAGGTACTGGTCGTGAGAGAGAGGTACTGGTTGTGTGAGAGAGGTACTGGTTGTGTGAGAGAGGTACTGGTTGTGTGAGAGAGGTACTGGTTGTGTGAGAGAGGTACTGGTTGTGAGAGAGAGAGGTACTGGTTGTGAGAGAGAGGTACTGGTTGTGAGAGAGAGAGGTACTGGTTGTGTGTGAGAGGTACTGGTTGTGTGAGAGAGGTACTGGTTGTGAGTGAGAGGTACTGGTTGTGAGAGAGAGGTACTGGTTGGGAGAGAGAGGTACTGGTTGTGTGAGAGAGAGGTACTGGTTGTGTGAGAGAGAGGTACTGGTTGTGTGAGAGAGGTACTGGTTGTGTGTGAGAGAGGTACTGGTTGGGAGAGAGAGGTACTGGTTGTGTGAGAGAGAGGTACTGGTTGTGTGAGAGAGAGGTACTGGTTGTGTGAGAGAGGTACTGGTTGCGTGTGAGAGGTACTGGTTGTGAGAGAGAGGTACTGGTTGTGAGAGAGAGAGGTACTGGTTGTGTGAGAGAGGTACTGGTTGTGAGAGAGAGGTACTGGTTGTGTGAGACGCGTTACCTTCCCGAATGTCAACGCTAAGATTGCCAGTGGAGCTCTTTCTGCCCCAACGATTCAGGTACAAATCTCAAAGTCGCGCAGCGCACAAGCGGTCACCGGGTTTGACGATTCGGTCAACCCCGACCTGGGACTACTCAGAGCTCTCTCACCTCTCTCAGCAGCAGCAGCGGCTCCTGCTGCTCCTGTCCCAGCCTCTGCAGGCGACGCAGCGATGAGCTCAGTGCGGGCGACTCTCTCCTGAGCTCCGGCTCGCTCCCCGCGTCTACCCTCACCACTGAGTGAGCGTCTCTCGCCCAATGATGCGAGGAGGTGCGATTGGGGCGTGGAGTTTCACTTCGCTTGGCTCCCTGCCAGGGGCTTTCCAGGCTGGGACGCGGGGCGGAGGCAGCACCCGGGCTAGCCACGTGGTCTGGTGGTGAAGGGCCATTGCCCAACATTTTTTTAATATAAGGGAGCGTTAATTACCAATATGTTGGATGTGATGATGGTTGTGTTTAAACTGTGTGGTGTATGGTGCATGTAGTGTGGAGTGATGATGGGTGTGTTTACACTGTGTGGTTTATGGTGCATGGTGTGTGTAGTGTGGAGTAATGATGGGTGTGTTTACACTGGTGTATGGCACATGGTGTGTGTAGTGTGGAGTGATGATGGGTGTGTTTACACTGTGGTGTATGAAGTGTGTAGTGTGGTGTGATGCTGGGTGTGTTTACACTATGTGGTGTATGGTACATGGTGTGTGTAGTGTGGAGTGATGATGGGTGTGTTTACACTGTGTGGTGTATGGAGTGTGTAGTGTGGTGTGATGCTAGGTATGTTTACACTGTGTGGTACATGGTACATGGTGGGTGTAGTGTGGAGTGATGATGGGTGTGTTTACACTGTGTGGTGTATGGAGTGTGTAGTGTGGTGTGATGCTGGGTGTGTTTACACTGTGTGGTACATGGTGTGTGTAGTGTGGAGTGATGATGGCTGTGTTGACACCGCGCAGTACGGGATGTTTTATATTTTAACAGCAGTTACATGTTTGTATAGAGATGACATCGATGCTCATCAGGGATCATCCAGTGTAAGGGTTGTGAGTGCATTGAATAATGCATTTTTTTTAAAATAAAGAATACTGTAATGTGCAGCTCAAGTTTGTGTGGATCACACTTCGGGTTCCCTGTTACTAATTGGGTTTGCTTTGGTAAATTACAAACAAATTGTTCGTAAAATAATACAGTCACGTTTTTATTCACGTTTTGAAACGGTTCCATGTTTATGTAACACGTGGAGCAAGTACCGATGCTCGCTGTTTGCATCACAACCTGTGTCTGCGTACCCGTGATTGTGTAGCTAACAATTGTGCGGCATGGGGACGCTCTCAAATTTGAGAGGGGCAAACTAAGACAAGTCAATGTGAACGACTTCAACTGTCTCTCGCCTCAACCAGCACGGTGTGGCGCTCATCTTCATTGGTGGCTCTGAGTCAGCAGTGGAAATTCGTGAACCCGTTCAACACAGAGGCTGGGTACCCACTGGCACGCTCACTTTGCTGACCCGCCCATACTGGACATCTGTGAGAAAGAGCTTCAAAGCTCATCGGATTCCTCCACTCTAAATACAGATTCTGATTCTGACTTTACAACACCAAGACTGGTGTGAGGGTCAAAGTAACGCGTTCCGTACAGTGCCCGGATACGGAACCCAAGCACGCAGGTAAAGTTTGGGGCTTTCCGACAGTGGCGGTGTTGTTCGCTCGCGGGTTCCTGAGACGCCCGGCACACAGAGCCGCCCTGCAGCCCAACCACACCCAGCACCGTGCATGTGGGCATGGTCCCTGTGTACCTGTGTACAGGTGTGTGGGTACAGATACACAGTGTAGCTGCATGATCTCCCTATGTACCTGTGTACAGGTGTGTGGGTACAGATACACAGTGAAGCTGCATGATCTCCCTATGTACCTGTGTACAGGTGTGTAGGTACAGATACACAGTGTAGCTGCATGATCTCCCTGTGTACCTGTGTACAGGTGTGTAGGTACAGATACACAGTGTAGCTGCATGATCTCCCTGTGTACCTGTGTACAGGTGTGTGGGTACAGATACACAGTATAGCTGCATGATCTCCCTGTGTACCTGTGTACAGGTGTGTGGGTACAGATACACAGTGTAGCTGCATGATCTCCCTTATGTACCTATGTACAGGTGTGTGGGTACAGATACACAGTGTAGCTGCATCATCTCCCTATGTACCTGTGTACAGGTGTGTGGGTACAGATACAGAGTGAAGCTACATGATCTCCCTATGTACCTGTGTACCTGTGTACAGGTGTGTAGGTACAGATACAGTGTAGCTGCATGATCTCCCTTATGTACCTGTGTACAGGTGTGTGGGTCGACTCTACTCAAGACTCTTAAGAGGCCTAAATGCCCACTGACAGTGTTTTGGGAGTTTACCCTCCACACTCGGGATTGTCACTGCATGTGGCGTCACTGATAGACGCACAGTGAATATTTTGTCTGATGCAATATTCAGCTGTTTAGCTATGTTCATTAACACTTCGCTAATTTGCACAAAGAACTGCAAGTGTGGCCACATTGTTATACTAGACCACAAACTGAAACATTTAGAAACTATGGCCAACCAACAGGCAGCAGTAAAACAAAAACAACTGAAGACCGGCTTCGTCTTTATGAGGACTCATCAGTGGAGCAGTCATCAGTCTTCACTGCTGCCGTATGCCCCTGGGAGCCTTACGCAGGGACAGGGCTGACCTCTACGCTATGTTTGGCCATTTTTTCTAATTGTTTTAAGTTGTGGTCTATAAATACAACATGGTCACAAATGTAAGTTATGTCTGAGCTCGTGGTCTGGATGAGGCTGAGAGGCGTTGTACATGCAGTGTGCATCTCTGTGCGTTGTTAAATTTATTTGGAAAGTTAGTGCTTTAAGAGGCTGTTATTCATCAGTGGATAGAGCACGGGTAATCAGGATGAGGGATCGCTTTTAAGCCTACTTGGTTCAATATAGTATCTGGTGAGTGTCATGTGAGTGGTGTCAGGAGTGTAGTATCTGGTGAGTGGCGAGTAGTATCTGGTGAGTGGCAGGCGATTAGTGAGTGTTAAGTGAGTGGTATCAATGTCTGGTCGGTGTTGACTGGTATCAGGTGAGTGGTGTGATGAGTGTCTTATGAGTAGTGTAAGATAAGTGGTGAGGGCTAGGTGAGTGGTGTAAGATGAGTAGTGAGTGGTGAGTATGAGTGGTGAGGGCTAGGTGAGTGTGAATGGTGAGGACTAGGTGAGTGTTAGTGGTGAGGGCTACATGAGTGTGAGTGGTAAGAGCTAGGTGAGTGTGAGTGGTGAGTGAGTGGTTGTGAGTGAGTGGTGAGTGTGAGTGGTGAGACATCATCAGGCTGACCACGAGTGCTGAGGGCTACATGAGTTGTGTATGATAAGTGTTGAGTGGTGAGGGCTAGGTGAGTGTGAGTGGTGAGGGCTGTGTGAGTGGTAAGGGCTAGGTGAGTCTGAGTGGTGAGTGGTGGTGAGTGTGAGTGGTGAGACATGGTCAGGCTGATTACGAGTGGTGAGGGCTATATGAGTGGTATACGATGAGTGTTGAGGGCTAGGTGAGTGGTGAGTGAGTGATGAGTGAGTGTGAGTGGTGAGGGCTGTGTGAGTGGTAAGGGCTAGATGAGTGTGAGTGGTGAGTAAGTGGTGAGTGTGAGTGAGTGGTGAGTGGTGAGGGCTGTGTGAGTGGTAAGGGATAGGTGAGTGAGTGGTGAGTGAGTGGTGAGTGAGTGTGAGTGAGTGGTGAGGGCTGTGTGAGTGGTAAGGGATAGGTGAGTGAGTGGTGAGTGAGTGGTGAGTGTGAGTGGTGAGGGCTGTGTGAGTGGTAAGGGCTAGGTGAGTGGTGAGTGGTTAGTATGAGTGGTGAGTGTGAGTGGGTGGTGAGTGAGTGGTGAGTGTGAGGTGAGTGGTGAGTGTGAGTGGTGAGTATGAGTGGTGAGTGTGAGTGGTGAGTATGAGTGGTGAGTCAGTGGTGAGAGTGAGTGGTGAGTCAGTGAGTGGTGAGTGTGAGTGGTGAGTGAGTGGTGAGTGGTGAGTGTGAGTGGTGAGTGAGTGGTGAGTGGTGAGTGTGAGTGAGTGTGAGTGGTGAGTGTGAGTGAGTGAGTGTGAGTAGTGAGTGATTAGTGAGTGTGAGTAGTGAGTGAGTAGTGAGTGAGTGGTGAGTGTGAGTGGTGAGTGAGTGGTGTGAGTGGTGAATGTGAGTGGTGAGTGAGTGGTGAGTGTGAGTGAGTGGTGAGTGAGTGGTGAGTGGTGAGTGAGTGTGAGTGGTGAGTGAGTGAGTGTGAGTAGTGAGTGGTGAGTGAGTGGTGTGAGTGGTGAGTGAGTGTGAGTGGTGAGGGTGAGTGGTGAGTGAGTGGTGAGTGTGAGTGGTGAGTGAGTGGTGAGTGAGTGGTGAGTGAGTGGTGAGTGTGAGTGGTGAGTGAGAGGTGAGTGGTGAGTGTGAGTGGTGAGTGAGTGGTGAGTGTGAGTGGTGAGTGTGAGTGGTGAGTGAGTGGTGAGTGAGTGGTGAGTGTGAGTGGTGAGTAGTGAGTATGAGTGGTGATTATGAGTGGTGAGTGGGAGTAGTGAGTGGTGAGTGAGTGGTGAGTGGTGTGAGTGGTGAGTGAGTGGTGAGTGGTGAGTGAGTGGTGAGTGTGAGTAGTGAGTGTGAGTGGTGATTGTGAGTGAGTGGTGAGTGAGAGTGGTGAGTGTGAGTAGTGAGTGATTAGTGAGTGTGAGTAGTGAGTGAGCAGTGAGTGAGTGGTGAGTGTGAGTGGTGAGTGAGTGGTGTGAGTGGTGAATGTGAGTGGTGAGTGAGTGGTGAGTGAGTGTGAGTGAGTGGTGAGTGTGAGTGAGTGGTGAGTGAGTGGTGAGTGAGTGTGAGTGGGTGAGTGAGTGAGTGTGAGTGGTGAGTGAGTGGTGAGTGGTGTGAGTGGTGAGTGAGTGGTGAGGGTGAGTGAGTGGTGAGTGAGTGGTGAATGTGAGTGGTGAGTGTGATGAGTGGTGAGTGAGTGTGAGTGGTGAGTGAGTGAGTGTGAGTGGTGAGTGAGTGTGAGTGGTGAGGGTGCGTGGTGAGTGAGTGGTGAGTGAGTGGTGAATGTGAGTGGTGAGTGTGAGTGGTGAGTGAGTGTGAGTGGTGAGGGTGAGTGTGAGTGGTGAGTGAGTGGTGAGTGAGTGTGGGTGGTGAGTGAGTGGTGAGTGTGAGTGGTGAGTGAGTAGTGAGTGTGTAGTGAGGTGAGAGTAGTGAGTGAGTAGTGAGTGTGAGTAGTTAGTATGAGTGAGGGATGGTGAGTGGTGAGGAGTGGTGAGTGAGTGGTTATGAGTGGTGAGTGTGAGTAGTGAGTGGTGAGTGAGTGGTGAGTCTGAGTGGTGAGTGTGAGTGGTGAGTGAGTAGTGAGTATGAGTGGTGAGTGGTGAGTATGAGTGGTGAGTGTGAGTGGAGAGTGAGTAGTGAGTATGAGTGAGTGGTGAGTGTGAGTGGTGAGTGTGAGTAGTGAGTGAGTGGTGAGTGAGTGGTGAGTGAGTGGTGAGTGTGAGTGGTGGTGAGTGGTGAGTGAGTGTGAGTGGTGAGTGTGAGTGGTGAGTGAGTGTGAGTAGTGAGTGGAGTGGTGAGTGAGTGATGGTGAGTGGTGAGTGTGAGTGGTGAGTGTGAGTATGAGTGTGAGTGGTGAGTGAGTGGTGAGTGTGAGTGGTGAGTGTGAGTGGTGAGTGAGCGGTGAGTGTGAGTGGTGAGTGAGTGGTGAGTGAGTGGAGTGAGTGGTGAGTGTGAGTAGTGAGTGTGAGTGGTGAGTGAGTGGTGAGTGAGTGGTGAGTGTGAGTGGTGAGTGTGAGTGGTGAGTGTGAGAGTGAGGTAGTGAGTGTGAGTGGTGAGTGAGTGGTGATTGTGAGTGGTGAGTGAGTGGTGAGTGTGAGTAGTGAGTGGTGAGTGAGTGGTGAGTGAGTGGTGAGTGAGTGGTGAGTGAGTGGTGAGTGTGAGTGGTGAGTGTGAGTGGTGAGTGAGTGGTGAGTGTGAGTGGTGAGTGTGAGTGGTGAGTGAGTGGTGAGTGAGTGGTGAGTGTGAGTGGTGAGTAGTGAGTATGAGTGGTGATTATGAGTGGTGAGTGTGAGTGAGTGGTGAGTGTGAGTGGTGAGTGAGTGGTGAGTAGTGAGTGTGAGTGGTGAGTGTGAGTGGTGAAGTTATTCTATAATCCATCGCTCATCCCAGTACAGGCAACACACGAGGGTCGTTAATGGTTTACTGCCTGAATTACTTCTTCACAAAGGTGGCTAAGCACACACACTGATAATAGCATTGGGGATGCCATTGTGGCGGTCACAAAAGCAGAACAAGCCTGGGCATGTGTATAACTCATTGATTACATCATCAGCACCTGCACTACATCAGGGATGGGGATAAGGTCATTGGGGTAGTAGGTGATTGGCCAAGAGAGTTGAAGGGGAGAGGCAGGAAAAGGATGAAAGGATCGGGGTGAACCAGGTCTTTATGCCAGGTGACTCTGCATATGTTGGACTGTTCAATAAACATCCATAAAGAACAACCACGCATCTGGAACGTATCTACTAGGACATAAATGATGGCTGGATTACTTCCACTGTCTATGGCCAATTATTTTATGTTCAAGAAGGTTGGTTGTATTCCATGGCCCCAGGGATGTTCTAGAAGAGGGCTTGAGAGAAGCGAGTTAATTTACAGCAGTAGATAATGTGCCATTGTAGTATACTCTTTGGTTCTATTGGGTAAAGTCACGTAGGTGTAGTACTCAACGGGAAAATGTGGAGTCCGTGAATCAAGAAAAGAGAGACAGAATATGGGAGAAAAGAGGTAGAAGCAGATGTATTTGTGTGGTGGAAGAAAATTTGGCACCTGGAAAGAATTGTCCTGTCTCTGCAAAGGATGAAAGGAAAAGTGCTTCTGCAAGTTTTGTAGGGATTCTTGAAAAGCAGGTAGAATTGTAAATGTTACAGTCCTTGAATTTTAGAGATTTGAAGATTATAGTTTAACGTCTCATGATTAGTAATGTTCTTTTGAAATAGCAAGAAGTCCGTGAATGTTCCAGCAGTGATATGCAGATGAAGATGTTGTTGTAGCTTTATGACCCACCTCTACTGAAATCTGTGAAATTAGCTTTAGTTCAATAGATTCCTCTAGGATAAATACAGATTTAGATTCTAAGATGTACTCCAATTTTTTTCTGCATAAACAGTTTAGGACTGGATAGAGATATTTCCAGCAATATACTCCCGCACCAATTTATTTTCCTTGCAACAGACAAATGTTAAATTCTGCCATCTCTTCGTTATATAATTCTAAGGGGCTATGTGTGGAAGGTGTATATCAAATTATTATCCAGCATATTCCACCAAACATTGCTATGCATTCTGAGATTACCCAGAATTTATATACGATGCAAACGTGTGAACACCACAGCATAAAAAGATCA